>NW_026892589.1:11361250-12722500 GCF_033815535.1 Pezoporus flaviventris
TGATGTGATGGGACTTGCGGTCCAGGTTTGCTTGCTGTGGTGTGCTGTCCCTGTGGACGTGCGGTGGTTCGGCAGCAGGGGTGCAGATGCAAGATGATGCTGGCAGTGCATCCTCCCTGCATCCCCACTGGTGGCTTGGATTTGGTCCCCACAGTGGCTGAAGAAATGCCAGAACATGGGATAGCTCTGCTTGATGTGAGAGATAGGAACGTGCCTGCTGCCTTGTGATACCTCCATGCCAGGCTCAGCGTGAGCTCAAATGGGTGCTGCGGATCGCTTGGTGATGCTCCACAACCCCCTGCCCTCATGTTGCCCCTTCTCCCACTGCTCTGCACCACCATCCTGCAGCCATGCTGTGGATTGAGCTGGGACTATAAATGTACCAAAGCTGCAGTTGCTATTTGGACTGTTTGTCTTGTTTGGTCTAATTATGCCAAGAAAGTCATTATCATTTTATGCTCTTTGGATTAACGTTCTTGTCCAGGGCACTACAATTATTGTATGGTTTGTAGCTTAATGATTCTGAGCACAGTTAATGCAGACTTTCTAACTGTAAATCAGGGGGCTCAGGACGTGGGGACTGACACAATAGTGGATTTTCTCAAGAAATAAGCATTTATCTCTGTGTTTATAAGCTGGGCATTCAGCTTCGCAGCATCCTTGAGCTCTCACTCCATCCTAATGCAATCAAGATGCTCCTGAGGAATTGCAATGAGCTGCAACCCTCTTACGAGTATAGAAAGCCTCTCCCAGGGTGACCCTTGCTCTGCAGGAATCCCATGGGGTGCTATTCTATGGTGTCCTCAGCCCTTCCCCCCTCATCCTGGCGCTGTCACGGAGCCATCCTGCTTCAGGGAGAGCACAGCATCCTCCGGCCGCCCAGGGAAATGGGATCCAGAGCATCCCTGGAAGTTTGCCCAGCTCTCTCCAAGGAGCAGGCAATTTGGATAACGATAATCTCTCCTTTAGCCCCAGCTATTAGTCACTTTAAGCATCTTTTCTTGCTGATATTATTGCCAGTGGTGGCCAGGGAGTACTAAAGTGGAGTCACTCACACATGGGGCTGGGTTTGGAGTTTAGGTTTTGAAGGACTGCAGCACCTTCACCCTTACTGTGGGGCTTACCGATATTTTAAATAACATTGGTATTCTTGATGTTTTAAAGGCATCCATCACCCATCACACTGAGCTCCTGCAAACCTGCATCTCCACCCCCTCAGGCCTTCTCATTGGTGTTGATGGAGCCAGAGACCCCCGACTCCTCCCTGGAGTCAGCAATCATCCTCCTGGTCCTTTATTTACTGCTCTTTAGGCTGGCGATGAGCTCAGAGCGAGACGCCGAGGGGCCAGACTGCAGTGGGTTTGGCTTGACAGATTGTTTGGGGCAAATCAGAAGCTCCCAGGAGAGTTGCACAGTTTCTTTTCCACTGAAAAACGTTGTTAATTCATTGCCAAACTACTACAGAACCAGGGACTCTGGTTTAACCAAAGGATATTCCTGTGATAGATGTCACTGCTTTCCTTGAACACAAGCCCGGGGGAAGTTTGACAAGGCAAAGCCCATCACTTGCAGCACTGGGCATCTCATCATGCAGGTTTGTTTTCCATGGAGAAGATTTTCCTTGCAGCAATGCAGGGAAATGCCACCACTCTCGGGTGGTCCGGTCCCATAAGGATGCTATGCACTCTCCCAGACACCCACTGTGCTCACAGAGGTGGAAAAAGCTCTTCGCACCTAAAGCCCATCCACCCCACAGAGCACTGGAGCTGCTCAATCTCTGCAGCGCAGAGACCAGTGCATCCCAGTGCCGCAGCCTGGGATGGCTGGGGCGGTGCAGGTGCTGTTTTCCCCTGGGATAGCTGAGCTGCTGTAGGCGGGTGGTGAGCTCGAAGCCTTTAGCAGCAGGATAAATCGTGGTGAAGAGCAGCGATTAGATTTGTGCCGGGGTGATTAAATTTTCATGTCGTTTTTGCAAAGCTGTCTTAAAAACAAAGCATTTCCATAGCCCAGGGAAGGGATGCAGGGAAGGGAGAGGCACCTCACTTTGCTGCCAAGTCTTAACCTCAGGGGTTTCCCTTCTATCTGCCAGCAAAGATGGATTTCCCGATGCCCAGAGCTGAGCACTGGGCTGGGGTTAACTTGTGCTGGTGGCACCGTGGCTCTGTGAACCACGGCAAAGCGGTTTGGAAGCGGGATGGAGAATGAGCTCACCCGATGGAAAGGAGCCAGCCAGTGGTGGGAAGCATTTTACACTGTTAAACAAGCCTTTCTGTATTTGCAAATACAGCCTGGAACACCGTGGCCAGCAAGAAAGGGACTCCTGACTTCTGACACTTGCACTCGCATGGTACAGCATCACGATTTCCATCCATAGTCCACAGTGGCTGGAGCATTTTCCCCCTGCACACTTTGCTGAGGGTTAGCACTGTGCTGAGCTCTGTGGTGGCTGCATTTCAGGGAACTAATGAAGTGCTGATTTGCCTTAATTGGCCTCTCAGATTTGCTGATCACTCTTAAGGACCTCAGGTTAAAAGGAAGCCGGTGCCTGTTGGGTTTTGGCGCTGTGTTTCCTGGCCAGGGCAGGCACAGAGGACATAGAGGAAGATTCCGGTACGTGAGCTGGGTGTTCTGAGCTTGCCGTGATTTATTGTCACAGGGATGGTGTGGAGTCCTTCAGCCGGTGAGACAGACATACAGGGCTGTTGGAGGTGCCTGGGTTGTTTAGCGGGTATCGCGTCCGTGATGAGCTGCCTCCCGGTGCATCTGGAGAGATGTCCTGATGCACAGCCCCGGCGCAGGACGGTGCTTGTGCTTAAAGGATGACATTGGGTGCGTGGCCCCGCGAGCTGCATGAATCCTCCCTTCACGTTGATGAGAGGTGACGGGGACAGGGAGCTCAGCACGCTGCCTGCCATGCGCCTGATGCGGGACGTGCTCGGCTGTGGCACCGTGTCTGGGTGATGTTGCTGCCACCAGCCTGCACGGGAGCCCGGCAGCAGCAGCAGGGCATTCATAACCCTCCCCAGCTGCTGGAGGCTGTGGCAGGGCAGCAGCCCTTCAGCACCCAGCCGAGTAATGCGATGAGAAGGGCAGTTAGCACTTAAGGGACAGCAGCAATTGCACTGCCAGCTCCCAGCATCACAGGGAGAAGGGCTTGAGCTGGGTGGTGGCCCTACCCTGCATCCCTCAAGTGCTGTGCCTTGCCTGTCAGTACCCCAGCCTGTGTCAGTGTAGCTCCCACTCATCTCCAGGGCACATGGAGCCTTGCAGTGGAGGGAGGCTGATTTTGGGCTGGGACATCGGTGTGTTATTGTAATAGGAAGAGTTATTTCACGGGGGGGTGGTGTGAGGTTGGATCCATAGCCAACATCCTGGCACAGGCTTTGCAAAGTGTCTCTGCCTGGTGGTGCAGGGCTGGGTGGGGAAAAACACGCTCAGCCAGCACGGAGGGGAAATCTGCTCCTCTCCAGTTTGCATCTGATTTGCCTCATGTGGGTAACAGCATCGCTGGGGAGGGCAGTGGCCAGGACCGTGGCCTTCCAGTTGTGAGCTCAATAACAAACCATGTTCATGCCACCGCCACGGGGCAGCCGAGAAAAGGAATCCAGTTCCCAGGTTTCATTCACAGCAAGTGCCCATCCTGGGAAGTGGGTTTTGGGAGGAATCCGGTGCTTGTGTGAGCATGGAGAAGGCGGCCGAGCAGCTGGAGCACAGCCCAAGGCACAGCTGCAGGGAGTTAAGTTACTGCACATCCAAAATCACATTTTTCTGTGGTTCCCTCACATTCCCTGAATGTGGAATAATGCAGACATTGTGAGCAGAGCCCGCCCGGGAGGTGCTGGTAGAACCAAACCTATGGCGGGTGCACTCGTGCTGCTGGTGGTGGTGGTATGGTGGGGACAGCCGGCGGGTGGAGGCAGGAATTCAGCTTTGCAGAGGATGGAGTCTGAGATCAGAAAGCTGGCTGACAATTTGACATGAGGACCAAGCCACAGCAACCCCCACAATGTCCCCCGTGGGTGTATGAGTTGATTTGGGAAGATGAGAAACGTGGGAATAGGCATTGCCAGGGATGGTGCATCTGCAGAGATGCCCTAAGAAAGCAGCCCACGCACAGCCAAGGGAGGTAAGCCCTGATATGATGTTCTTTGCCCCGTGTAGGCAGAGCATGGGCAATAACATCCCCTCCAGCCTCCTGCTTGCTCTGCTCGCTGAATGAAGGCCCTCATCCACTGCTGTGGTGATTGTTTCAGCAGGTGACACCAAAGGGTGAAAAATAAGTTCCTTGTGTGTGTGTTTCATAGAATAGTTTGGGTTGGAAGGGACCTTTAAAGCTCATCTAGTCAAACCCCCTGCAATGAGCAGGGACATCTTCCACTACATCAGGCTGCCCAGAGCCCTCTCCAACCTGGCCTTGAATGCTTCCAGGAACGGGGCATCTCTCTAGGTGACCTGCGCCAGTGTTTCAGCACCCTCCCTGTAAAAAACTTCTTCCTTATATCTAGTCTGAATCTATCCTCATTTAGTCTGAGCTCATGCACCAGCAGTGACGTGCACTTGCTGTATGTGCACTTGCTGTCCCCACATCTCAGTGCACCCCTCTGGCTGCCCCACCTAAGACTTTTAGCAGAGGGAGCAGCTCAGTGACAAAGAGGCCTCTGTACATGTACCATCCTCATGTGTGAAGAGGAGATGCTGTCACAGTGCCCAGGAGGGAGTCGGTGATGGCAGGGGTGTTGGCTCAGAACAAAATGGTTTTGAAGGTGGATTTATACAGCTTAATCTCTGAACTCTTGTGTTATACACGCAATAGCCCAGCTTTACATCTGTCAGGCTGCCAACCCCCCGGGGCCAGATCCTGGGCAGGTTCCTCTGCACAAACAAGCCGGGCTGTGCTGACGGATGCAGAACCCCGTTAACAGGACGTTCAGCATTTCTGTCATTCCAGGGATGCCTGCAAGGCTTCAGCACAGACCAAAAGGCAGCCATGTCAGGGAAACCAGCACGCACAAATGCTTCTCATTCCAGGCCATAACCCAGGCTTATTTTAACCACTCAGCACCCATTTTTATTCTTCTGCCAGCGCAGAGCCCATAGGAGGGTCCCTGGTTGCACTTAGTGATGTTGAGCTGGGGGATGTCCCTATCGCAGTGCTGCTGGTCCATGCTGAAGCATGGATTGCTTCTACCTTTTGAAGGGAGGAGACCCACAGAGGGACATGAGTGGGTGCATTCCCCATCGCTTTGGGGAGTGCCTGGTGGCCGTGTGAGCCAGGAAATTGTCTGAACCCCATCACACTGGGTTCACAGCTCAGGGTGTCAGGGCAAAGCTCTACACCCACCAGTAGTCATCATCTAGAGCTGGACATGGGGCAAGGCTGGGTTTCCCAGCACAGCAGCTCCTTCTGCCACCTCCTGCTTTCCCAATGTAAATACCAAGTGTATTATGCTCCAACATCTTGATGCTTCTAAGTGCATTTCCCAAATACTTGTGCTTTGCCCTGTGCTGTAGCCAGTGAAGGTCCTTCATGATAAGATGATGGACGGTCTTGAGCTCAGTCTTGCCTGGACCAACCTGCTGCCTGTGCCCAGGGCAAAGCAGGGGCATCAGTGCTGTGCAAGGGGTGAAGCTGCTCCAGAGGACCATGGCTTTTGGAAACAAACACAACAGCACAAATGTCCACCACGGGCACCGCGCTGTGAGGTGGGGAGGGAGCTCCGGTCCCCATGCAGAGAGAGTGCTACCACTTCAGAATTAAATGCGGTTGCCATAGAAATATTAATTGGGAACAAAATCTGAAGATGACACTTAAGCAGAAGATGGAGCATTACGGGGAGATGAGGACAGCGATGAAAATAGAACAGCTAAAAGGAAAATTCTTCAAAGGAAGTATCATGTAGGTGAATACTTAATGCACAATCAGCAGGTGACTACGTCAGCGGTGCTTTTAATATCGTAGGGTAAAGGATGGGATGTACTTGCTGAGGACAAAACACCCACCTCTCCAGCCAAGGTCACTAGGCACCGAGTACGAGGATGGATCAGCAAGTTTCTGCCCTTGCTTGCAGTGGGGTGCAGCTCTGCTAATGGGCACCATCCCCTGAGCTGCTCGTTGTACTTGCTGGTTCGCAACCAACCGCAACCCAGAAGTAAGACGAGGCACATGATGGACGTCCTCCTTGCAGTCTGGATTCTCTGCCTCCAGGCAGAGACTGGCAGGAGGTTCCCAGCCCATGGCTGGGTCTGGGCCTTCCTCCTTCAGGGAACATTTGCATGGAGGGAAGGAAAAAGCTCCCAGCCCTGCCTGACAATGTGGGGCAACCGGCTCTTTCAGGTCCCTCTTGCCCCAAACCGTTGCTTGGCCTGGATTGTGGGGGAATGTGGCTAAAACACCCGAATAGCAGAGAGGTTTTCTTAGGTGAAGCAGGGTGATGCAAGGCAAAGTGGTGTCAAAGTGCCCTGATCCTGCTGTGATCCTGCTATAAGGGGTACCCAGAGCTCTCCAGGGAAGGATGTCTTCTCGTGGTGGTACTGTTATTAATGGGGAAGAAGAAAAGGACATTGCTGCAGAGAAATCCTGATTTAATTTTTTGCCAAAAATTTTTCTACCAAAGTAGATGATAATAAGAACCATCCCTCTTTCAGGCAGTGTTCAGCCCAGTGAGATGAAAGACAGCTTCATCCTGTGCTTGCTCGGCTAGCTCCAACCTGATGAGCACCTGCCCATTTTTCCCAGGGAAGGTGATTGCTCTTCCTATTATATGCCTTTCATCCTGTTCCTCCCTCTGCTTTGGGAAGATGCCTCCTGGGGAACTGAGTTGTGGGGTCTGCAGTCAGATGGGGATGAGCATGGAAATGGGGACAGTGATGGAGCATCTCACGCAGGACCACAATGGTGGTGACTGCAGGCAACCAGAGCCACTGTCCCAGCACCATGCAGGCTCGCAGCAGCTCTCACTGCCCTCATCCCACTGCCCTCAGCTCTCCCCAGTGGCAGGCAGCCTGGAGGGACTGTGGCTGTGACCGGGCAGGGAGCAGCAGCTCCCTGGGTGCATCTATCTCCACTGCTCTTTCCACTGAAAAGGAGGGAGGGTTACAATGGAGTCGTACTTTTCCCATGAACCACCTCCCACTGTGCTCTGCTCTGAAGTTAATTGCAAATGAGGGGATGGAAATAGCTTATTTTGACTTTCCTTAAACAGTGCTTCATTGATTTTTTTTTTTTTTTTTTTCCCCCTTATTTTTTTTCCTGTCTCGAGAGGCAGGCCTGTATCTATTGGAAAATAGCAATTATTTCTGTAATTCCCTAGAATTAGTGGAATTAGTTGAATGGGTAAAATTCCAAGCAAAACGCTGATTAGAACTATACTTGAGTTGGAAGCACCATGCATGTCGTGGTGCTCCATCCCAGGGCATGACCAAGCTCAATACAGGTTTCTTGGAAAATAGTCAAGAATGTCTTAGTTATGGGCACATAAGTGGTCAGAAGGATGGGACATCTGTCCTGTGAGCGAGCTGGGGGTGTTCAGACTGGAGGGATCCATCCTGCATTGTTCAGGGCATGATCCAGGTTGTGCCAAAGATTTGGGGCTTCATAAAAAACCAATAAAAATGATCCTGTGGTATTTTTAATAACCTGCTGGTTTAACTCAATTATGAGAGCATAATTAACTGGCTGAGATGAAATAGGAGATAAACCTTTGATTTTCTTCTTCTCTTCCAGCCTGCTGCAGATTGATTTTGAACTTTGTATTCAATTACTTAAAAGAGCAGAAAAATTAACAGGTTTCTGATGAGAAAAGCATAGCACCTCCTTCATAAAGGGAGATTTATTGAGGATAGCAAGCGAGTGTACCTCAGGGCTCAATCATCTACTGTTTTTTTTCAAGGGGTGATTCAATTACTTTAAGATGTGTTGCCTAAAAGAACAAACCGGGCTCTGTTACTTGGCAAATTAATCAAGTTCCTTTAGTGGTTTCTCTGGGTTAATAATTTCATTTAGGCGGCCTTCTGTTCCGTGGTTTCATCCCTACCAAGGAAACTCTCAAACGAGAAGGAGGGGAGGGAAAGAAAGTGCTATTCATTTTCAGTGCGAGGCAGCGAGCGCGACTGCGACGGGAGAAGTTTTTCCGCCGTCAGCTCGCTTGGAAATGCCTGTGAAAGCAGCAACTGGTTGGAAAATATTGAAAGAGGGGGAGAAAAAAAAGGTGTTAAGGCTAATATTTTCACAGTGCAAAAAGGCCGCTTGGATTTGTTGTCATCTGTGAAGGGCTGTGGATTTGGTTCGCAATTGCCGTGAATGACGTTCCCTGGCTAGAGCGAGCCCATCCTGAAAATATCACTGATTTTTCACACGTTTGTCTCTTGAATATTCATAGCTCTGCTCTTCCATACAGATGGAGAAAGTGCAACAAGAAGAAAGGAGTTTGCAACGCTGGGCTGTCCATGCCCCTGTAATTACAGTGTTTTCCCAAAGGGGGAAGGCTGCTGTGGGACAGATCCTGCCTCTGCCTGCAGGATGGGTGCCGTGTGGGCACAGTATCTTTGAACCAGCAACCTCCAAAACCACCGTGAGCTGGTGTTTTGGAATTATCCCCCAACATCATTTCTTGGTAGCAAAGTTTCCTTGGTGGAAAGATAACAGCTCCCATTGCCTTTGCCTAGAAGGCAGAGGAGGGGGATGCTCAACAAATGTAGGTCCCCATCATAGCCAGACTATCCTGAACCCCATGAAGGAGACTGGGAAAAGCTTTAGGGCTGTTTTCATACATCATAAAACATCTCTGAAAAGGGTGTGCTCAGTCCAGTTTTATTGTCCCACTGGTTGGTTATAACCACAAAACCCCCTCGAACCACGGCCTGGACTGCATGCAATGTGTGTGTTCAAGTGCCAAATTCTGCAGCTGGCAACATTTGGGTTGAGGGGAGAGATGCTCAATGTGGCCTTTCTGCATCAAACCATGACTCCTGCAGGCTGTGCTGAGGGCTTAAATATCAGCCTGTGCAGGCAGAGCACCCTGCAGAAGGCCCTGTGGGTGCAAGTATCCCATTAACCCTAACAAGGTGCGTCGTTAGGGGCTAGGTGGGAAGTGCCTTCTTCCCACCCGCCCGTAGCAGGGACATGGATGCTCGTGTCATGGCTTATTGCTTTTCATTGGGGCAGGGCTGAGGCAGTGATCAAGTTAAAAGGAAGGGCTGTAGCTGTTCCCAGAACAAGAGGTCATCTGTTTTCTTTCAGGGGATTTGGCTCCGATTTCAGTGTTTTGAAGAACAGTGAGGCTCTTTTATCTGCTGTGGCAGGGCTTTCGGGGAGGGGGGCATGGCAGGCTTGTCTCTCCCTTGTGTGATAACTCATTTTAGACCCTCACATAAAACCTGAGATCTGCTTTATGGCTTGGGAAAGTGCCCTGATGAGGCAGAGCAGAGGCTGGGGATGCCATGGACCCCAATCCCCAGCACCAAGGGGTGTGCAAGCGCCAGTCACACTCCATGCCAAGCATCCCAGTGCTTGCACAATGCTGTGGGACGGCCAAATTGCCCTTTTCTCCCTTTACTTTCCCTGCAGCACCTGTCATGGCTCTTTCCAAGGCCACAACACCCAGTGTGAGCCTCAACCTCTGCCTCCCAAGTACATTTTTGGATAAAAACGGGAATGCCGGCATGCTGAGGTAGGGTGGATATTTTTAAAGCCGCTGGCAGCCTCCACAAAGCAATTATGCTCCAGGTTCCCAAATAGGCCTGAGCTTGCGCACTGGCTGAAAACTGTGCATGGTCAGTTTGTCCGGGGCTGGGAAGCTTCACAGGCAACCCTAAATGTTGGGACTGGGAGCTTGAGTGAGGCCAGAAGGGCCCACATGAAAGCGAATGGCTCCCAGATGTTGCGCAAAGCCCACCTTTGGGGAGAAAAAGAAATCTCTGATCTTATCTTGGGAGCTCCAGGAATAACTTTCCCTTCTTCCCATCCTCCATGCTGGCAGCAGGGTCTTGGTGCTGCTTGTGGAGCATCTTTGGATGGGAAATGTCCATTATGCGTCTTTGCTGGGGATGCTCTGAGGTGCCTGGACACAGGCTTCTGGGTGCCTGGTTTTAGGACAGTGATTCTTTCTCGCTGTCCCTGGGATAGAGGTCCAGGAGAGCTGCCACACCAGGGGAGCAGGTTTTTCCAAGGTAGTTTTGTCAGCCCTTTTCGGCAGGTCTCCTGAAGCATCGCTGCAAGCTGGGACCTGTGATGCCCAACTGACAGCCTGGATCCTGGCAGTGCTCAGGGCTGGGTTTTCATCCTGCATAGGAGGATATTTTGGGAACAAGGTTTTTGCAGGAGGCTGGGGGTAGGCAGGGACATGGCAAATCCCACAGCATTCATCCTTTGGTCCCACTTTTCTCCCTCCGGTTTGCTACAAGGGTTGCTTGAGCAATGGTGATCTTGCTTTATTTATCAGTGTCCTCATCCAAGCAGAGGATTACTGAATTAGAAATGGCACCGCTCTGCGGCTCAGCTCCATCTATTCCTCTCTTTATTCCCTTTCTGCAGCGCTGCCTGCTCCTGGCCCCAGGTTTCTCCAGATGCCCGTCATCACTCTCTTCCTGACGGGCTGTTGCAGGCAGGAACAAAACGTGGCACAGCTCTAAGAGCTCTTCTCCACTAAGGCTTTTAAGCCATACAGAAGGGCTGGGTGTCCCTGCTCGGCTCCGCTCTGCCTGCCAGCTCTGGCTCCTGCAGTCTGCAGGAGGATTTATGGCTGGGAAAATGCAGTGCTCCAACTTCTAGAAGTAGGGCATTTGCTTGGCAGCTCGAGAAATAATGGGAGATCCGTTTAATTATTCCACAGAAATGCTCGGGTTGTGCAGATGCCTAACTTAGGTTCTATATAACTTAGGTAACTCATGACTATAAACACGTCTGGGAGTGAGCGTGATGTTTGAGCTGTGGATCTAAGCCTGAGGTTTTCCTCCCTGATTTAAACTGGAGCTTTCAAGTGTCCAACAAGAGCAGGATGTGCCCAGGCTGAAGAAGACTTTTTGTCCCGTTCCCAGCTGATGATCTCTCTCATTCCACAAGCTGCTGGGGGCAATCAAGTCCCATACTGGAGTATGATGCCAGCCATCAGTTGTGCTTAACAGAACAGGATAGAAAAGATAACTACCCTATTTCTGGCAATATCAGTGCTCTTGGGTTAAACTGAGCCTCCTCCTCTCATATACAAAATTGCCCTTTCCTCCCTGGTGTTTGGGACCAGCCAGGTCGCCCTGCTCAGGGTGGTTTTGCATCCTGGCTGAGCCCAGATGCTTCTCCTCTGGCAGATGCTCAGGATCTGCTTTGCAAGGTGAACATCTCCTTGGCACGGCAAGTTCAGGAACTTGTTAAGCACTAAATAGTTGAATAGTGCCTTGTTTTTCTCTATTTCCACCTCTCTCTGGGCTCTCTCCTTCCCCAGCCTGGCTTGTTCCTCCCTTCCCTGGTGTGTGCTGCTCTTCACACCTTGAAATGCCTCCTAACACTCCCGTAATGGTTTATCAGCCCAGACTATCAATGCTGGGATGTTACTTGCTGTCTGGGCACTGAGAAACACCAGGCAAAACCCAGCCCCTCTGTTGCAGGGGGGCAGCATCCCTCCGGCACCGGCTGATCCCGATCCCATTGACCTAGGCTGAGATTCATCTTTAACTTTGACTTCAAGATCCCATGGAGCAACGAGGTAAATGTGCGAATGGCACACATCACTGCTGAGTAATTAGACCGAGGGCGCACACACACACACACACACACACACACACACACACACAGAGGCACAGCAGTACTGATTTCTGCATTAGCATGATAATGAATGTTCTCACTAGAAGCTTGTAATTATGTTTCCTCTTCTTTTCCCCTCCCCCTGAAAGTATAATTAATTATGAATAGAGCCAGAGTTTGATGCTAAAGTGTTTTTTTTCCTGTTTTTTAAATCCCTTTTGGTTCTATTTCTGCCCTATTAAAAATTTATGACGGAGCCAGAGGTAAAGTCATTTTCCCAGACAGTTGCTCCTATAAATTCAATGGGGATAATATTAAAAATAGTAACATCACAAGACGGCAGGAGGGGACTTTGCAAAGTGGTTTTCTCCTCTCTTCTTTAGGCTCTTGCCCAAGTAAGATGCTGCATTTGTCATGGTCCATCCACACTGTTGCAGCTCGAGGGGAGCACTGCAGTGGATGTGGACGTGCCTGTGGGTACCATGAGGTGACAAGCAGCATGAAAAGGTGCCACCACTGCAGGTCCCCTTCCCAGGGCTGCTCAGCCACACAAGTTAGAGGTCAGAACACAGTGGTGATGTGCTATAGGAAGAAAACACTTTATTTGTTTAAAATAGGAAAAAAACCCACTCTCACAAGCACTTTCAATGTCTTAGGAAAGTTATTTATGCATATGAGATACAAAATCAGAAACTTCTAAGGAAATGCTTTTCTTTTTCAGTCAGCCACAGAGAAGGAGATAAAGGATGTGCTTCTTGTTGATAAAGTGCTGGTGTCTGTGCATCTGCAGCATGTCAGGATGTTCCTGGGATGCCCATCCCCATGTCCTGCATTGATGCAGGACAAACCTCAGTGTCTGGTCCTGATGGCTGTGATGGTGGGACTGCTTGCAGTGGCAGAAAATGCTTCCTCCCCACCTCCAGCGTGCTCCATCCTTTCCCTAGAAAACCTGTGTTTAATCTCACCATCCATTGGGAAAATAGTTGAAACGGGTTTGGTGTAAAGATGTAACACGTGGGGATGGGGACCGGAGTTGAACTGCTCATAGGATCACCACTCAGGAGAGCCCCTTCCAGTGCCGCAGGCTTTGCCCCCTGCCGACGGAGCCCGTTTTGTTTCACCCCCCTCCTCTGCTGGTTGCCATTCATACCACCAGCCTTCCCCTGCCGTAGGTGTGAACTGTTTTTCTTCTTAAATTGCATTTATTCTAACAAATGTCTCATGCAAACACAATTGCAGGTTTGCTGGAGGGAGATGCTGTTTGAAGGCAGCCTTGCACAAAGGCAGATTTATTCTCCTTCCATTCATTTGAAGCTAAAGTAATAGCTCTAACTACATCTGACTTATTATAAGCGCGTTACTGGGAACAAACCTGTATTCTGCATGTATTCCCCTCTTTGTCAGCTCCACCTAGGCACTTTTTCTCCCTCTCTTCTATTTTTTTACAATAACAAAATCAGAGCCTTGTCAGTTGAAAGTTTATATGCCCTATTTATAGCGCTCTGCTGTCTCCTGGCTTTTATGTTCCAGCATAAGTAGCTCTTTACCCTCTGCTCACAAGGAGCCTAGCGTGAGCCTGAACAGAGCCTGCATCTCCGTAATAGCTCTTTTATCCTTCCCTGTGGAGGGCATCATGCCCTGCTTTCCACGGACTCACTGCTTTAGAAGTGAGCAACCACCCCTGTGGGCCAGAGGACTCTGCCTTGGGTGTTTTAGTACCTCTTTTGGTCAGCACATCCTCAAACTTGGGGTGTTGCTTTAGGGAATGGGGGTGTTTTGCTGGCCACCAGCATGGTTTGTTGCTTGCAGCTATTGAGCATCTTGCTGGGAACCACTGGTTCATCTTCTGGGGTGTGATGGCTGGGAAAGCATCACCACAGTTTGATGCACAAATATGCTATCCGCTTGGTGACTCTCGTTAATAAGAAGAATATGAGTGTTCCTCCAGGGAGCTTCAGTGGTTACTTCAGTGAGTTTTGCAGTTAAGCTGGTACTTCAATGCAGTTTGTGAATTTAAGAGGTTTTTGTAGTCAGACAAGCCTGGATTCAGCATCGCCTCCTATATGGGCTGTGGCTGGCTCCTGAACTTCTCTGTTCCTTGTCTCCAGATGTTATTTGGGACGAGGACTCAGGACAGGCTTTGGCAGTGATACTGCAGCAGCTCCCAGCACGGCGGTGGCTGAGATGCAAAACAGAGACTGGTTTGCAAACAAGTCAGAGTCACCACGACCCACAGCAGCCTTGCAGCAGTCCCCCCAGAGCGTGCCAGCTCTCCTGGTGCTTCTCCAGCTCCGTTGCGTTGATCCCAGCTGGCGGGCTGAGGGAGCAGAGCTGGTGGAGCTGGATGCTGATGCTCCCATCCCACTCGGTGCTCCCGCGCCGGCACGCACATACGCTCTTTTCCCCTCTCTCAGCAGAAGGCACAGTGTCTCCTCTGTTACTGTGTCCTTCGTGGCACGTCATCAGGGTTTGGGCAGGACTCTCCCATCTGTTCTGGGTGGAAAGATTAGGATAAAAGAGGCTATTGTGCTCTTCTCCTTCCAACTAACTTCAATCCAGTGAAGGGAAAACTCTACATGCTAAACCCCCTGGATCCTGCTCAGATGAGATGTTTACAGGACCAATGACCATTACAGAATAAAAGTGCAACATAGGAAATAAAGTGACACAACCGGCTTTTGCCCATTCCAGTGCTGGAAAACTGGGGTTGGGGAGCCTGGCCCCTCCACAGCGTTTTGCTTGCTGAGGAACGGGCCCGTTTGTTAAATATAGCTGATGAGCTGTTCTTGAATTGCACCTAATTACATCTCCTCTCCAGCACGCTGGCGCTTCCCGGCTCTTTGGAGCTACAAGGAGCTGGATGATTGCGGCTTGAGCTCCTCAGGTGAGCGAGATGCTCATTTGTTATCCCCCTGTTTGGTTGCCTCTGACGGGGGAGGAGGGAGATGAAAAGTTGAATTCTCTGAGAAAGGAGGGGAAAAAGAAGAAGAAAAAAGTCCTGTTTGATTCTGTTTGAACTGAATGAGCTAAGGCTCATTCAGATGTCAAAGGGTTGGTGCCCCGGCAACTGCTGCTCCTCTCTAAGCAGGGCTTGGAATTACTGCAGTCATCATGCAGGGATTTATCTGCAGGCGCTTGCCCAGCTCTGTGTCCACGGGAAGGTGCCCGTAGCCAGTGCCTGACAGTGGCAGGATCCCTCCTGTTTAACCAAGTCCAGCTCTCCCAGCCAGGATCAGCCACCCCTTGGTGACATGGGTACCAGCTCCCCATCCTGTGTCACCTCATCCACAGCCCCATCTGCTTCTGTGCTTTTCCAGCCACACCAAAAACACCAGTTCAGGGCCCTGTAGGTCATTCCCATGGACTTCACCCAGAAAGAGTCATTGCCTGAAAGATACCTGGAGTGTTTTAGGGACTGACTCCCAAGCATCAGTTTGGTTTTGCTGAGTTTTGGTTTTTATCCCCCAAGATTTTGGCAGATATCAGCCACTTCCCATCTCCACCATCCCTCTCCAGGGCTTGCAAAATCTCTGCCCCATATTTCTGGTTCCTTCTTGAAGCCTGCTGTCTACTGGTAAAGGATGCTTCTCCACCTCAAAACAGGGCTCTCGCTGGAGTTTAAGTGGATGCAGAAGATGGAAATAAGGTTTTTCCAGTCTCAAAAAAATACCAAATGTCTTGAAATATTTCCACAAACAGAATTTCCCAGCTCATGCAGACAGCAGCACATCCAGAGCGGGGAAGCCTTTGCTTTGCAAGGACAGCACTGGAAGGGCGAGAAAGGGCTCTAGATCTGCTCTGACTTCAGCTCATATTTTGGGGGTGAAACCCAAACCCTTCTACCCCCATGGGATGTGAGGCTGGAAGAGCATCCTTCGGCACCCCGTGCCGGTGGGTTATCCCATCCCATTGGAGCTATTGCTCCAGGGCCACATCAGGTCCCCAAAGGCCACAATGGGAAAAAAGGGAAAAGGCACAGGGTGATGCCGTGGGCTGATGCAATGATGTTGGTGAAAGGGTCCCTGAGCCCCCCCAGGGAAGGGGCCAACCCACACTGATGTGTGCCATTGGCATCACCACCAGACCATGGCAGGCTGGATGAGGCTGGGTCCCCTTCCTGCTGTTGTTTGGGAAAGCTCCCACGTCGCTGCCTGAGCTCAGCAAAGAAAGAGACAGAGCTGTCATTACAAATACACTTCAGATCTCTTCCATGGAGGAGGAGCTGTGCCAACAAGACCAAAAATATGCAAAAGATCAACTCTCTGGTTAGAAGTGGCCTGGCTACCAGTTTCAGTCTCAGGCGTTTGGCTTTGCTGTGGGAAGCCCTCATCATTTTCTGCTGTTTTACTCATAGCCAAAAATATGATGAAACCAGAACTGAATGTGGTTATTTTTTCTGTCTTATTACAGTAAGCAGCATAAATTATTCACCCATGAGACTCAACTGTATTTCTTACTCAAAAGGAGCTTCCTTTTGTCTTCAGAGGATCAGACCTCAGGGCTTTCCTGTCCACCACAGGCCAAACACATGAGGATACCAGTGCTGGGTTTTACCCTACATCCCCACAGTCCCCTGGCCCCAAGTGTCCCCATGTTAGGAGCAAACCCCATTAGGTGGTGTGGATGTGGGGCAGAAACAGGGCAGAGGCAGGTTTTGGGGCAGTTCCTGGTAGGCAGTGGGACCCCCATCACAGCATCCATGCTGAGCCCTAGCACCGGATCCTTCTAGAAATGGATGTCCTAGGACAATGTCAGTCTAATCAGCTCCCTCTTCGTTAGCAGGGACCTATAATTAGAAGCAGCAGCCAGCCATCTGCTTTTATCTGGTCACATCACAGGGTGCCTCTCTGCTGCCCTTTATTACTGGCCATCATTTCAGATCAACGTTTCCCTCCACCTCCAAACGCGTCTTATCTCACTTTCATTATTGCTAATGACCAGCACTGGCAATGCTCCATGGCACAGGAGTGAGAGCAGCAGCGCTGGGAGTGCAGCAGAAAGCGAGCTCATGTTTGCTGCCTGACTGCCCTTTATTCCCTCACATGGGGTACTTTTGGGGTTCACAGCCTTGCCACTGGACCTCCCCAAAGTACCCTCTGCCTCGCACCAGGCATGGGGCTGACAATATGAGAACACACCAATTGGCCAGGAGGTGGGTAGCAAGACCTTGGAGGAAAGGAAGGAGAAAACCTTTAGTGCATCTTTACATTTGGTGCCTAGACAAAAGCATAAGAAGTATAAATGGATTAACAGCCATGGTTTATTAGTGCTCCTTAATTCACTTCACAGGGCTGGGGGAAAAGTTATTAGCAGATGTATGGCCAGTAATAAGCTAATTATAACCCTGTCAGATCAGAGATTTGAAGAGGTGGGTAGTTTTGTGTGCGAGATAACTATAATTGTCTGTTAAAGATTATGAATTAATATTGATTTAATAAAGCTGTGGCCATTTATTTCGGCGGTAAAGACTAGTTAGCTATTCTGTGAGCTGCCCCAGCACTATGGGAGGCAGCGACTTATCTGCTGGCAGTGTGTATCCGGGAGGCCAAAATGCACATGGGACCAGTGCTGAGCCTGTGTCCTGCCTGTCAGCATCCCCATCACTGGCTTTGCTGGGGATGTCTTTAGCACCTTGCTCCAAATTCATGCCCCACCCTGATGGCTTAGCCCCAGGGTCACAATGCACCTTATGTGTGGGAGAGCATCCCCCTGCACACCTCCTGTCCCTGGGGACAGCACTGGAGGGGGCCAGGGTGACGTGCCGTGCGAAGGCACAGTGAGCTGGGATGTGTGAGGAGCCGTGGGGCCACAGTGCTTTTGTTGTGGGTAGGAAGCAGAGAGCACGCCAGCTTCTACTGAAGAGCATTAGTCACCGCTCCGCTCTTCCACTCATTTTAACCATTTCTATGTCTGGTGCCATAAAAAGGCATCTTTATTTGGCACCAGAGGAAAGCACAAAGCTGCCTTTTCTGTCTCAGGGGAGTAACTGCCACCACCACACGCTGTTACATGTGTAGGATGCAGTGCTGGATGAGGGTACCTGACTGCAGCCTGCTGTCCTCCGTGCAGTGCAGGATGTGCTCCTATGCCCAGTGCCTTCATTGCCAGGATGCTGGAAGGGGACATGGTGTAAGTGCTTCTTCTTCAAGGCTCTTCCCCAGTGAGACCCATTGGGTGGCTTTGAGCATTTTATTTTTAAGTGATTACTTCTCCAAACAGATTTGGATGGAATGCATCCATTATTACTTTGTGCCATTTATTGAAATAATGTGGTAGCCATCTCTAGCCAGTATCACTGGCATTAATAGTAGCTGGCAGTGCCAAGGAGCCACAGATCCTTCGGGAAGAGGCACCACTGCCAGGAGCAGCATGCCATGGACAGGAGGCTGCTGCTTGCCCCTGCCTGTTCTCCCTGCCAGGACAGCAGGCATGAGGGGAGGCAGCATGTGTGTCTATTCAGCCCCATCAGTTTGCAAACAGCCCCTCTGCCCATCCCCATCACAGGGCAGAAAATAACATTTGCACTCACACCATGAATGCATTTGCTGCTTTTAGCTCAATTTAAAATCACTGTGTATTTACCTACATTTAAAAGCTGATCCCTTTAGGAATGACATGACCCTTTTGGGGTCCTGTCTGCTCCCCAACATGTTAAAACCCGCAGGCAGCCCCAGCACAACTTGTAAGGAGCTGATGTGAGTGCAGGTCTGCTGGTGATGGGTGGTTTGGGGTGGCCAGATGGAACATTACCCACTGCTGGGCCCTGGCATGGGGCTTGCAAACCCAACCCAAACCCACTGCGGAGCAGAGGGAACAGGCAGATGCTCAGGACCCCTTGGAGCAGTGATCTGGGAGAGGGAGCCAAGGAAAATGAGAGGCCAAACATTGTGGCCACAGTCAGATCCGGCTGGGAAAGCACAACCCCTTTGCAACTGCAGCATGCTGGGATGCTGAGGGGGGTCCCTTCCTCACAGCAGGGTGCACAGTGTGGAATCACCCTCATGCCTCAGGGATGAAGGCAGCCCTGATGCTGCTTACATCATTTCCCAGTTTACAGTCACCATCCAGGATCACTTCAGTTTTTCCCCTCTCAGCACGTAGCTGAGTGCCACCTACTTTGGGATATTCACATTGCATCATTTGTTTCCATAAACCATTGCCAGTATGAAGGCAAGCACGGAAAAAGGCAGGAGCAGCCATCTCCTGCAGACAGTGTGCCTGCCTGTGCAAGCCACCCTAGCCACCAGCCAGCTCCCCTGGCTTTTCCTTTCCTCCTCCTCCAGGCACAGATCTTTAGCTTGGTTTGGTTTTATCCTCTGGGACAGATCTGCTTCCCCTAGGTGAACTCCAGCCCTTCAACCACCCAAGTCCCACCAAATTCCTCTCATGCCTGGATCAAGTAAAGGCAGGTCACTGGGGTGGTGGGAAGGTGCTTTGGAGGGAGCCACACTGCATCATGCAGGGCAGGGATGCAACCCCCATACTGCTCCCTCCCCTCACCGTACATCCCTCCATGGTGCTGGGGGTCTTAGCACCCCTTGTCCCCATGCTAGTAAGCATGGGTCACACAAGGTTGTGGAGGTCACTACGGTTTTCATGCCCACTGGTCCTAGTGGGCTGATGCTCCGATAAAGTCCATTACAGGATGACTTAGTTTAAAGGCTGCTTGCTTTAAGTATAATTACTTTCCCCTGAAGCTTTCCATGGGAGGGTGGTTTCAAAGTGAGCTCCTGTTTTGCATCTCGCTTCTTTTCCTGGAGGAGTTTAGGTGAACCCAAGCGAGAAAACACCCCCATTTCCTGCATTTGTGCTGGGCACGGGGCAAGTTTAATGTGAAACATCTCCAGAATGTGGGGCAGGACTCCAGTGTTCTGCTTCAGATAAATCCCTGTCTTTGCTGCTGGATGCTTCAGAGGTGCGTCACATTACCATGTTATCTGATGGAATAGCTATCAACGGCAGCTTCGGAGTGAAATGCTACGGAAAATCTGTGTAAGCTATCTGCAGCCTCGCAGCACAGATAGACTGTGATTACAGCGACAGCCCGGCTCTGCCTCCTGTGTTTAATGTGTGTGTACGTGTCCAGCAGCGGCACAGCGACCCGCACCAGCTCTTCCTCTGCTCTGTGATGCTCACTGGAGCCTTTGCTTTCATGAAGCTGCAGCTCCCAGAGCCTTGAGATGCTGCCATGACCTCATGTGTGATTTAACCAGAACAAGAAGCTGCCAGCTTCCACAATCGCAGGGAAAAAGCTTGAAAACACGAAGCCTCGAGGCTCCAAAAGCCAGAACCCCTTTGCAAAGAGTGCACTGTTGCTGCCTGGTGTTTGCAAGGCCATTATTTTAAAGCCAAACTCATTGTTCTTGCTTTGAGATGGGGAAGAGATTTGCCTTTTGCAATACCATACAAATGTATCCAGCCTCTTGCACTAAGGAGAGTCACATGCTCCTCATTAGGATATTGTTAAGATGAGGGTGATGAAGACAGACAGGATCTTGGCCAGAGGGGTTCACTGCTTGGTCTTGACCACTCTTGAAGTCACTTAGCCCTACAACATTGGGACAACTGTTATTTTGGGGTGTTATTTGGTAATTTGGGCATTATTTTGGGTATTTTGAGCGCAGTGGTTGTGGATAATGGCTTTATAAACACCAGTGGGATCTGGTAGCTGCTAGTTACAGACGGCCAGGCATGCAAAGGAAATCCTCCCCGCTGTTGTAAGAGCAATGCCACTGTGAAAAGCCCATATTCATACTGTGATACCAGCCCAGCAATTCCCTTTGGGACCATGGCCTTCTGGACTGTAGGAACAAGGGCAAACAATCCATCTGTGCACTGGCAGGATATTCAGCATTGCTGGAAAGTATGTTCAACCCTGAGGGTTTTTTAAATACATAGGGTTATAATGTTGTTCTGAGGTCACTGGAACCCAAAAGCCTGACTCCTGGCTCCTGTAAAATGAATGTCTGAGTCTTTTTGCTGTGGTACAGGACTTGCCTTCCATTCACTAAGTGAAACGTCACGGGCAGAAAAGAAGCTCAAGAAATGCTAAATGGCTGGAGCAGAGCAACAGGGATAAATCCAGTCCTTTATCTTCCATGATAAACACAGCTTTGAGAGGAAGATTTAATCTGCTGCTTTGATTCGCAAGACGCTCAGCTTGTGAGATGCACTTGAACCTCATGGAAAGTGCTGCCTGATGCTGCTGACACCCAGCTGCTGCGGGCATGGAAGGGTGACTTTTCCTGCTTTTCCCAGCACGTCAGGGCTCCTTCAAGACAATTTGACTCCTGGTCCTGATTTTTATGCTCACATTTACACTTGAACCAAGGTGTGTGCCTGTGCTTACATATCCAGTCTGGTGACTTGAGGAGACCGAGTGTGGGACCGGGAGAGTCCCTTTGCCCAGCAGCAAAGGGGCAGGGAATGAGCTGCCCACCCTGTCATCCCAGGGAAAATGCCACTCGTGGAGACGCAGGAAAAGAGAAATAAACTGCAGGCAGGTAGAGTCGCAGGGGACCCCCCTCTGCCCACATTTCCTGCTGCAGTGGGGGGGGAGAAGCGGAGTTTGCAAGGGCTTTTCCAGCTTTTTGGGTTGTGCACCATCCACGGCAGGAGACCCGGAACGGTGGAGCAGGAATGGTGGTGGCTCATCCCCCCTGGGAGCATGGAGTAGGAAAAAGCAGGATATTAGTAAAAATCAGAAGCTGGGGCGTGAAACTGGAAGATGGGAATGGCGTGGCAGTGACCTGGGCGGCCTCAGCACCCGGCTCCTGTGGGCATCTGCTTGTTAAAGTGCTCAGATTTCCTTGCCAAAATCACTCCCCAGGGAAGGTTTACGTGCAGCACAGACCCCGGTCCGGGGCTGGGGCTCACAGAACCACCTGGTTTGGAAAGACCTTTAAGATCATCAAATCCGACTTTTACCCCAACGCTGCCAAGGCCACCACTAAACCATGCCAGTACAGGCCTCATTTACACAGTTTTTGAACGCTTCCAGGACGGTGTTTCCAGCAATGTCCTGGGAAGCCTGTTCCAATATTTAACTACCCTTTTAGGGAAGAACTTGCTGCTAATGTCCAATCTAAACCTCCCCTGGTTCAGCTTGAGGCCGTTACCTCTGTCCCTATCACTCAATACTTGGTAGAAGAGTCCAACCGGTGCCGAGTGCAGGCGGATGACCACTTCCCAGCCCCACTATTGCCGATACAAGCCAGCACACCCTCGGCCGCCTGCACACCCCTTCTTGGCTGGGATGGGCACCATGGGCCTTCTCCGGGGGACCCCCGGCCTTCCTTTGGGGGAAGCACCGAGGCGCCCTCACCGTGGCGCTGGGGGACGGCCCCGACCGCTCGGGGCTCAAACGTTGCGGGTGGCACCAGCACGGCCATAGCCGGGGCCCCCGGTGCTCGGCGCTGCGCGCTGCGGGGCGGCTGCAGAGCGCGGCGCCTTTAAGGCGCGCGGGCGGCGCGGCCCCGCCTCGCCCCGCCTCGCCCGGCCGCCGGGGCGGCTGTGGGGCGGCCTGAGGGACCGCCGCCGCCTCCCGCCGCGCTCAGGCAGGGCAGGGCAGGGCGCTGCTGGGCCGGCGGAGGGGCTGGCCCGGCCCGGCCCCGCGGGCGGGCGGACCCAACGACAAACAGAGCGACGCTCACATACACAGACGGGCGGCGAGCAGCCCCATGGCTCTGGATTTATAAACACGGCGCAGATGGCGGGGCCGGGTCCCCGCGCCGGGCGCTGCCCCGCCGGCCGCTGAGGCGGGAGGTGAGGCGAGGAGGGAGCGGCGGCAGCGGCGATGGGGCCGGCGGGATTAGGTAAGGGGGGGGAGCGGAGCTGTGGGGAGCGGGGAGGTGCGTCCGGGCGTGGCGCTGCCCCCAGCGGGCCCCCGCCGGTGTGGGGCTGCGACTCGGGGCGGGGGCCGGGCCGTGAGGGGCCGCTCCCGGCAGGTGGGGAGCGGGCGGCCGCCGTTATGTAAAGCCGAAACGTGCCGCGGGAGCGGGGCGCTGACGAGAAACTTTCTGGTTTTGTCGCGTTTTCTTGTGTTTCACCCTCACGGGAAAGCGTTGCGCGGTTCGGGGTGCTCGGGGAGAGCCCCGCACTGCGGGAACTCGAGGGGACACCGGGTTGGGGGGGTGCACCCCAAGGGCCGTTTGTTTGCCTCGTTCCCCCTTCCAGTGTTGATCTGTTTTCCGTGTTGGCCCCACGTTCGCGTTGGAAGCCGGTGGGCTCGCGCTGGCACACGAGCGTGAGTCGCAGGCGCCGTTGGGCCGGGTGGGGTGATGCGGGCCCGGCCCCCGAGCCGTGCCGGTGCGTGCTGGCGGGGGAGCCTGGGCCCGGCGGCGGTGGGAAGGACGGAGCTCGCTGAGCTGGCGCTGTGGCGTTCAGCGGCTGCTGTGTAAATGTTTACGGTGGGGAGCAGGGCCGGTGTCTGCAGGCAACAAGTGTATGTGTCCCTGAAGCCCAGCTGCAGTGTCGGGAGTGACTGCCGATTCTTATGATTTCCTGTTCCCTCTTCTCCCTCGGCCCTCCCTCCTGCTCCCTTGCCCTGACAATGCACAAAGAGCAGGCTGCAGTGGGTGCAGGCAGCTGCCTGCCATGTGGGCTGCTGCCAAAGCCACTGAAGCAGCAAAACCTACAGGACTCTGGCCCTCTTGGGGCTGGTGCTGCCTGGGGCCGGGGGCTGTGTTGACCCAATCCCTCCTTCCATCGCTTTGAACCCTGTGGATGTCCCTGCTTGTACAGCCTGCGGGAGCTCCTGCCTGCGCTGGAGGCTGGGTCTGCTCCCTGAACTTTGTGTTTTGGGTCAGCTCAAGAATTCGCCCGAGAGGACAGTGCTGACCTGTGCGATGGGGAGTTCCTAACGCCGCCCTTTCTGCTCACAGGCATTTATGGTTTGAACTCTGTCTGCGACCTCTCCCTCAGTATTTGCACGAAGCAAAGGTTGGTGTTCTGAATGCCTGAAAACGTCAGGGTTTCGCTGAATACGGCCTTTTTAATCTGGCTGTGGTGGATGTGATGTTGGTCTGCTGGTATTCTTTGGCTGTGTGGGGTAAGAGTTTTTCCATTTAGTGTAAGGGTTTTATCAGCAAGGTTAAGTTTTAGTTTGCCATGTGCTTCACAGATAAAGGTTTGGTAACGCTACCGATTCAGAAAGGCAAGGAATGTGAGCTGGGACAACTGGGTGAGTATTTCTGTTGCTTCTGAAAGTGGTGGCAAAACTCGTGGAGGGCTCCAGTGAAAGCTGTTTTTTCTTGGATGGCTTTAGTGAAGTTGTACTTAATTCCCTGAATTTCACTGCTGACTCGTTGGGTAACTCTGGGATATAGCTCATGTGCTTTGGTCTGCCAGCTCTGCACAGAGGCCATGCCTTGGGTGGGGAATACAGTAAGCAAGGCTCACAGTGTTTGGAGGCTGAGTCCCAAGATGCCATGGGAGGGAAGTTCTGTGTGGGACTGTATTTTATAACTTCAGTTGGGTAAGTTTCAATATGAGAGAAACTCTTGCAAAATGCGTTTAGTTTATTGAAAGCAAATGCACTCAAACCTCGGTTTGTTGTTGCCAAGAGGGAAAAAGTATAAGCTATTTTTGGTACGAGAGAGGAGATGGGGCACGCACAAGTCTGGGGCAGGAAAACACTGGTACTTTGTTCTTCTGGCTTCATGTGGGTGGTGGTTTCTGTTATTTAGCTGTGTGTTTCTGCCAAGTTGCAAAACATACCTGGTTCTGAAAACCCTGCGGAGGTCAGGACTGGCTCCGAGGAGCTGGTGCTGGGCCCGGATGGGAGCACCTCCCAGGCTGGTGTCTCCAGCGCTGGAGAAGTGGGTGGATGCTTCTGGGTTCACACCTCTGAGCACCATGGAGGTAACTGGGGTGTTTTTTTGTGACAGGATCTGGAGTGAAACCATAAACTTGTTTCACGCAAGCCACTGAGCAGCTGCTGCTTGGCAATACCTTTCACTTGCTAATGGCTGTGGTTGGATTGGAACCAAGTCGCCTCGAGTGGAGGTTGTACCAGTCCCTGGAGCCATCCTGCGCTAAATCCAAAGAGGGTTTGGTTCAGGCTGTGTTCAAGTCTTGTAATTAGGAGCTGCAGTCTGGTGAAAGCAGTTCTGTTATGATTGGTGGTGAAGGTGTGTGTGCAGCTGTGCTGATAGCTGCATGTGTCGAGAGAGCTACCAGTCTCATCTTCCGTGGCATGGCTGTAAATTACTTGTCCCCTTGATGGCTCCTGCTTGATGGTTCTTCCTGCTGCTGGTTCTGGTTGTTAGTGGCCTCTACTGAAATGCAGTTCTGTTTGCTTTCAGGTCATCCTGAGAGAAACCTGTGTGAAGCCAACCATAATTTACATGTTTGAGATACTGTCATCTTCTCAGCTCTTTGGGGATGAGGAGAGTTATGATCTCCCCAGTTTCTAGATGAGTAGGTAGGAAAGGAGGATTAAATTGGTAAATTTTCAGAAGTGGGTTTTGAGCAGCTAATTTGAGCAATTGCAAAGGGGCATGGGCTTGAGAGGGCCTGTGTTTCGGATGCAGTGCTGCCTATCCCTAACCCAGCGTCTCACTCGGACCAGATCACTAGGCAGGTCTGAAAACGGGCGAGGGAGGTTACATGAAGTTCAGTGTGTCAGAGCAAGTCTGCGGGAGAGCTGCTGAAGAGGAGTCTCTTTCCCTGGGAGTGCTTTACCTGCTCAGTGTGAGGGCTTGTTACTCCCAGTGGCAGAGTACTGGTTCCCTCCAGGGTTCTGTTCCTGCAAGCAGTGATCCCCCAAATGCAGACCACGGGCTAGATGCAGGGGTGCTTGGGGGTGGAAATCTAGGGCAATGTGTTCTTAAAAAGGACTGTTATCTTTGTGCAGCTGCATTTGTGTGAGCTGTGGCTTCACTGAGAGATGTCAGTGGAGGGCAGGGTCAGCTCTAATGGAGCTAGAAATGAGGTAGAGCAGCACCCAGTCGCCTCTGTGATTAGTGACTGAGGCTCTTGCAGCTGCTTAAGGATTTGGGCATCATGAGGTCATGGATTTTCATCTAGGATGCTGTGGCACAGGCTCTTGCATGGCTTTAAAGGGCCTTTGCTGAATATTGACATAGGAGAGTGGTAGAGGATTACTATTTATGGCTGGACTTGTGCTGGCACACAGGTGTCAGGGTCTCCAGTTTGCCCTGTAACATCGAAGGGATAGATCTTTGTATTGCAGTAGAAAATGGAAATGCATTTCACTTAATGAGCCTG
This sequence comes from Pezoporus flaviventris, assembly GCF_033815535.1. NCBI lineage: Eukaryota > Metazoa > Chordata > Aves > Psittaciformes > Psittacidae > Pezoporus > Pezoporus flaviventris. The sequence continues at coordinate 11,387,214 of NW_026892589.1, forward strand.
GCTGGAGCAGAGATGCTTCCTAAAAAAGGACTGAAGAGGGGAGCTGGATCTCCAAAACAAAGAGCATAAATATGCCCACAAAAGCCTGGTCAGAGTGAGTGAGAGATTGGGTAGGAAGGGGAGGATGACCCAAGAGCAGAAGGAGCTGAGTGATTTGGCAGTTTTGGGAAGTGAACCCTGACCTGTGCATGAGACAGCAACGGGACTCTTCTGAGAATTGAGAAATCTGGGTTTCACCCCCAGTCCTGCTGTCTACCTCGCTTGCCACTTCCCTTGTGGAGGCCACCACTTCTCCTTTCCTGCCAACCTGCCTCTGGCAACTGAAGGTTTTCTGGGCTGTCCCTTATTAAAGGCAGGGAGGGGATTTTTTGGTGAGTGGGCAGCGCTCACAGGGTGCTACCCCTGCCAGCTTCATGGTGGGAAGCTTGGAGAGATGAGACGTGGTTGTGGTTGGCCAGGCAGGAAGAGGCACTGATTGCTGCGGACTCTGCTGCTGACAGTGGGTGCCTGGCTGCTGGTCTGGATTAGGCTTTGAGAGGTCTGGAAAGGAGTTCTGCCTGCAGGGGAGAGGTGCTGGCATTGAAGGAAAAGCAGTAAAGATGGAGCTAGATGGCTGTGATTGCTACCGCAGTGGCTGGAGGAGAGCTGGGGCGCAGGGGGAGACAAGGAGAGCAAAAGCAATCAGCAGGGTTATGTGCCTGCTGGGTGGCATGGAGGATGTTGATAATAGTTAGTGCTCTCAAGCGCTTTATAGCTTCTGAGTGCTGAATAAACATTAACGAATGTGTAGGATAGCAGCTTTGTCTACTTACAGGGAAGGGAAGTTAACTCCAAATTAACTTTATGATCCGTGAAACTGAAGGTTATTTAAAAAAATAGTAACATAAATGGAAATGCTGAAGTTTTCCAGAGTCGCTGCTTGTTGTTTAATGCTTTCCATTTTTTCACTCCCAGTCTGTGTTTTTGGCTCAGGAGCAAATTACAGGCAATATCAGCTTACGCTTGGATTTGAACCCACATCACTCTTAGTCAGCTGAAATATTTCCCCTTATCGCCTCTCCCATAATGTTTATTTTAGACTGGATAGCATCATGGCTTTTCTGCTCACAGTGGGAAGAAGCCACTCTTTGAGACTGCCCAGCACTTTGGAAAGAAAAGATTTAAAAGCTGGTTTGGTTTCTGGACAAGGTACATCTTTGTTTTCCACTGACAGCTTTGTGCAAGGCTGTATCCCAGAAAGGTTTGTGGCATTAAAAACCCAGGAGGCAGCAGATGGATGAATTGTTGACAGATTTAAAATCATATGACAAACATAAAGCATTCAGACGTGAGGCCAAGGCAGGAGGAAGGTTGCAGGGGGATGTGGAGGCAGAAAGGTCGAGTAAGTTGTTCTGGGTGGGAGGAGATGTGCAGGCGAGGGCAGACTCCAGTGGGTTCAGCCTGCAAGGGGAAGGGAAGGCTTTCAAGAGCAGGGATGTGGCAAGAAGAGTGCTCCCATTAAGGGTCAGGGAGCCCTCCGTGTCCTGGACTGCTGGTGGGAAGAAGAGCAGGAAGAGGGCCAAGTCCAGCCTCAACAGCAGTGGTGAGGCCAAGAGGAGTGGGGCTGCCCTGGGAGGAGGCAACATCATGGGGCCCAAATGGTTTCCTCCTGTGGGAAGTGGTCAGAGGGAGAGTGCCAGTGCCGGGGCCGCAGGGGACGGGTCGGGTATTGTCTCTGGGAGCTGCAGCCCCGGCTGTGGCTCTCCCGGTGGGTGGTGCGTGTGTCGAGGGAGGGAGAGCCGGCAGGATTTCCTCTCTGCAGCGCTGGCTCCCGGGTTAATAACTAACCAAGCAGTCTAGGTTTATCCTTTCATTGTGGAAGAGAATTATTTACATAATACCACTCAGCGTAATCTTTATTTAGCATTGTTTCCCTGGCATAACACTGGACAGAGTGGCAGTGCTCAGAAAGGCAGTTTCGGTCCAGATATGTGGGAAGTTAACCCTTAACCATCCAAGTGTGCTTCTCCCTGCCTGTGCAGGGAACTGGCTGTAAACCGAAGAAACACTCCAGTGCTGTGGCTATCTTTCACCCAGGTTTAAATCCTCTTCGGGCTGGTGCTTTGTGCTGGTACATGAATGCTTCTCACCAGCTTCCTAAACACAGTTAAGGTTCGTCCTGTGCATGTTGGGGCAGGAGAGTGGTTTGTATTGTGCTCTTCTGTGTCTCTATGTTGGAGAGGCAGAATGAAAGAAGTGTGTCAGCCCGTGGGTGGAGGATGACAGGATTTGGGAAGGCTCCTGATGCGAATCATCTCACCGTCTGTGATCAGTCCTGGAGGACTCGCTGTCTCCCAGGAGGGCAGGTTTCATCCTCCTCAGGGAGTGTGTAATTGTAAGGTCTGGAGGCTTAGGTGGTTGTGTAAAGAGCTGGGGCCTGATTATTGTGGCACACTGTGGTGGAGGACTGAGCCCTGGGCTTGGGTTTCAGTGGGATGTGGTGGGAGAGTTGAATCAATGAGTAGGATGGCCAGGCAAAGCCAAGCTTCCTGAAAGTCTGCCTGTACCTCCAGCTGTGCAGTGCTGGCTGCAGAGGTGGAGGGTGTCTGTGTTGTGGGATGTGTGGGCCTTTAACAAGCTGTGGCAAACAATGGAAAGTTGGCTTTCTTCTGAAAATATTTTAAAACCTTGTAAAATCACTCCCAACAGCTCCGTTTTTATAGGACCAGGTCTCAGCTGCACGGTACTTGATCGCTTTGTAAATAGCTCAGTCTTTCGCCTCTGCAAACTTGATGAACACGCAGCGCTGCAGGAGGACGGGTTCACACATGGTTTATCGGTGGCAGCACCTGGCTCATAGAGCAGAAGCACTTTGCAGCTCTGCAGAAGTGTTTACTGCCGAGGCCTCATGATCTCCTTGGCCTGATGTTGCAAGGAGCTGGTTTAGCCAAGTCCCCAGTGATTTACGCTGAGCCCTGGTGGTACACATGCAGTCCAGGCTGGACGTTGGCATGCAATGGCCTCTCCTGTCAACCTCACCTATGGGCAGTGCAAGTCCTGTGTCAGTTTTATGTTGGTGATGTGGAGGTTACCCCATCAAGCCTGAAACGTGCTGGGACAAAGGTAACTTGTTAACACCCTCCTTGAACCAATTACACCTGGCAGGGTGAGTTTGCATTGGATCAGTGTTGAGACGTGTGACTGCAGCATTCCTGATCCCACTGCTTGAAGCCCTAAAGGTTTGTCTACTGACTAGTCAAGCCCTTGCTGTTAGTGTCATGCGATTCACGATATGTGCTATGTAAATCCTGGGTGTGTAACAGTGGTGGTGGTTGCTATCAGAGCTGTGAACTCCAGGAAGTTTCTCTAGTCGTTAGCCTGGGGGTGTTTTTCCTCCATCAGAACCTTAAATAACTGTGTCCCCTCTTTGGCACTAGAGTTCTGCTTGGTAAACTCTTTCCTGTTGGAAAGGCTCCTTTGATCAAGCCCTTGTTTTTCTGTAGGGACCACGTCATGTAATTCCATTAATAAACTTTTTAAGTTTCATCTTGAAAGCACTTACAGCTTTTTTCCCCTGCCTTTGCTGCAGAGTTTCAAGCTCATGCCAAAGTCTTGGCTTCGTTTCTAGGTCACCGGTCTGCCCTTTCATTTCCCCCTCACATTGAAGTTGGACGGCTTGTTTTGATTTGGTAATATGTGAGGTGGTGTCCACAGACAAAACCAGGCAGGCTGGTGAAATTCATGTTTCCCTGCAGCCTTGTTCCTGTTGCGTGTGTGAATAATAATTTCCAAATGCTAGACCAGAGGTGATTAAAAACTGTCAAAGAAATAAAATGCAACTAAGTCTGCACTGGAGGAACCTGTGTCCAGTGTTTTGGAAGAATTCTCTGACCTGGGAATGGAAAAAGCCTTCAATATTCTTACTAAAGGCTTTCTAGTCTTTAAATGTCACTTGGGAGGTGCTGATGAGGCAGCCTGAGAGTATCCAGGCTGTGCAGGACATTGTGTGCCTGGGGTTGGTAGCTCTGCCTCTCTGTGCTCTGCAGAGGTGTTTGGGATCCTGAGCTGCTGTTGTGATGATGTTTTTGCACAATGTGGCCCAGGTACCCAAGCATCTCTGCTGTGAGCTGGTGGCTGAAGCCACTGAGCATGACTGGCAAAGGGTGGAAGGCTGAAAGGCTTCTCTGCAGCCTGAGTGGATGCTTGAGTGGATGTGAAGAGCTGAAAATCCTACTGGCGAGCAGCACACGGTGTCTGTTGCGTGCTCTGAGGGAGTACAAGTGCTTGGTTTCTGCTGAGCTGCAAGGTAATTGGGTGTTCAGAGGTTTTTATGCAACTCTGGTGTTGGGGCCGTGAAGCAGTTGTCATGTCATCAGTTAGATGCATTGAGCATCTTTATTTTTGGAGCAAATGATCCTGCTGACAGCATGTACAGGAGGTGTCAGCCAGCCCTTTTCTTCCTCTCTATTTTTTCTTCTTCGTTTGTAGGTTTTAGTCTTGGCTTTGCTTCACTCTCTTGACAGGGTAGCTGCTAAAGAATTTTGGGGTTTTGATTTTTGATGCCTATACGTGTCTTAAGATGCCACGATTAGAGATGCACGTAAAGAGCTGCTGCGGTTTTGGTCCAGAACCCAGCCAGCTGCCAGCAGCGTTCCTGAGGGCTGTGTGGTGGTGGACTGAGCAGCACTGCAGGATTTTGGGTTTTCTCCAGCATTATGAAACCAAAGTAAAGAGAGAAGTCAGCATGTACCTTAAGGGTTGTGTTTTTGTTCTGGCTCTCTGGCTGTGGAATGCTAAGGTTTGCATCTTCTCCGCTGAGATTGATGCTCTTGAAATCTAGAGCACTTATGTGAATGTCCTTCTACTCTGCCAAGAGCCGGTGAAAGCTGACAAACAGGGAGTTTGGTTTGCCCAGAGGTGGAGGAGACGTGCTGCAGAGGCAGACACAAGCATGCAGGCACCCCAGTTGCTCCTGCTTCCCCTGCCAGAGACGGTGTGAGTTCTGCTATCTGTTTCAGTAAGACAAGAACTTCAAGCTCCATCTGTGGCTTATTTTTTTTTGCACTTTGTTCAGTTGTGCTTTTTAAATGTCTGTGGATTTCTTCTCTGCAGGAGGTTTTATTCCCCACACAATGTATTATTGTGTTTGTCTTGCTCTAGTTCCTTGTTTTATGCGGAAACACCTTGAACCTTTGGCTGAGTTGGAAGATGGGTGCCGAGTCAGGCACCAGGCGTGCAGGCGTGGGGCTGTTCCAGGAAGGACATGTCTGTGCACGACTTCAGGCTTCAGTTACCCGGTTGCTGCTTGAGGCATTAGATGTGTTTGGCTAACTCGGGCACTCCCCTGTGTTTTGATCAGGCAGTCTACACGTACTTATTTTTGTTTTATGGAGCCTGATCCCTAGGGTAAAGGAGGCTGTAGCCAGAAATAAGTGAGTGTTCACACTTGCCTTTATGAACTTCTTGAGTATTTTGCCAATTAATTCTTAGGTAACTGAAGCTAAAATACTTACTGTAAAGGACACTGCCAGGAACGCTGCTAACCTGGGGCCTGATCCTTTTTTTTCCCCCCTACTTATTCCAGTTTTGCATAAACTTGATGAAGTTGCCTCTGCTGTCTTGGCCATTGCAGTCTGCTTTGTGAAGCTGCTCAACCAGCAGAAGAGGAGTCTGAATAAATAGAGCAGCTTTGCCTTGCAGTCTTGCCAAGTCAATTTGGTGTGTATGTCGAGGAGGCAGAACAATTAGTTACAGAGACAAATGGCTCTTCTCCGTGTTGTGCTCTCCCGTCACACAGCCAGCTCCCAGCACTGTGATAAGCATAACAGTGAAATCTGTATTAAGCTACCAATTAAGGCATCTGCAGACAAAGGGGGGGAGAAAGTAGCAGCTCAACATTAACCTGCTAAGAAAGGTGAAGCTGAATTATATCCCTTAATGGGTTTGGGGCTGTCAAACAAGGGTGATTCTTCTTGCCTTTTTCGTAGCATCTAGCTGACTTCTTTCAGGCTGTATTTCTGAGATACGGGGGCTTTGGCTGTAGTGCAGGCTAAAAGTTTGCCACCTCACCATGCTTTTATCAGAGTGCTTCTCCCTTCTATTATTTCTGACCCTGAGTAGCTGAATGAATGTCTTCACCAAACAGATGGGCTTTTGGTCGAGTTGGCACCACTTTGGGGGATAGTATGCGTGCTGCAGGGAGGGATGGGGAGCCAAGGGACAGACAGCCTGAAATCAGAAGATAGTGGCTGTAATTTCCAATTTGATTACATTTCAAACCTCTCTTTTGTGTGAATTTCACAGTCCTGAAGAGCTCCAACTGGGAGGTTTTCCTCTCAGACCTCTGCACGGACCTGCATGCAGCCATCTCTCATGCGTCTCCCTTTGGCAGGGGGTAAACCAGTTTTGCAACAGGTAACACAGACCCTCACACAGGGTTTTTGTTGCATTCCTGCAGCAGCAGTGATTGGAGTCAGGCACTGTTGGTTAGCAGGTATGTTCTTTTTTGGGCAGCTGGGAAGGTCTGTGGCATTTTCTCATTTTCCATGGGCTGGAAATCAGGTCCCTGGTTCACAGCTGTGGCTGGGAGTGCTCCTCTGTGGCAGTTTGGGCTTTTCACATCACCCTCCCTGTGCCCGTTGCCACTTTGCGTTATTTATGGCTATGTTACCTTTGTTCCTTGAATCCTGTTTGTGCTCCCAGGGAGACTTGAGTAGTCTGTGTTTTTGTGCTGTTGGCTTTGCATGTCCAGGGGAGAGGAAAGTTGGTCAGATGCCATCCTCTGTGCTCTGTGGCTCAGTTAGGCACTTGATGAACATCAGGTGAGAGGGGAGGGTCCTTTCCCAAGGGAGTTTCAAGCCGCTCTGCTACAGGAGCTTTGCTGAATTGCAAATTGCTGTTTCTCTCCCACTTCTTTTCTAAATCTGCTGTTCTAGAAGTGGCAGTAGTGCTGTGGTGCATGGGTGAATGTGTGCTGCAGCATAGAGTTGTAACTGACTGACGTGATGTTGATCATGATGTAGCTAATGACACTTGCAATACACTTGCTTGTTTGGGGAAATGCTGTAACACAGTGGTCTCTTCCCAGGCCCTGCAATAGTTTGCTTGGTGTGTTGATGAACAGCTTTCTGTTGCTCTGTGACCGATGGGGTTCAGATTCTTAAGGGAAAACAGCATCTTTTTGTTTCTTCCCCCACTCAAACCCAACCAGCCAAAAGCCAGGTGAAGGGCAGATTATACATTCTGCCTGCAAATGCATCTTCTTGATGTCATTAACCTGGTTGCTGTCTGGTGCTATTTTTAGCAGCCTTATGATCTATGGACAAGCTCTTCCAGTAAGTGGTTGTAAACAGCTCAAGCGGGGTGGGAGGTGTTTGTGCACAGCCTGGGGTATCCCCTGGGCTGGGGGGTCATGCCTGGAGGAGCTGGATGTGGATTTCCCATCTGCACACAGGGAATTCTGTGTAAAGCATTACTCGTCAGTTCCTGTGCCCATGGTAACCGACTTGGATACATCAAACTTGACTAATTAACCTAATGGAGAGTTGTTTCCAGGCTGTGGCTCTCCCCGTGGATTTCGGAGCCGGACTTGTGTTGTCTGATCCACCAGCAGCCTCCACAGCCAGCACTTTCTCAGGGTGGTTTCTCTGTCCTGTGTCTGTATGAGTTTGGGACAATGGCTCTGAACCAGATGGATGCCTCAGGAGCATCTCTTGCTCTGCATTTCCCCTCTTACTTTTATAATCCTTCAGATTTCCATGGGAGGAAGGCCCCAAACTTGGATGTGAAATGCTTGCTCTGATTTCTTTCTCCTTGGACTAGGTGAGGTGGAACTGAATACTTACCTACATCTCTGTTTCTGTACTGCACTGCCAGATCTCTGTCACCCTGACTTCTGCTGTTTAAAATCTGGTCAAATCCTCAGGCTTGAAACGGAGCAGCACATCCTGAAGATGTCTGTATACATTTGAGTTTCGTCATCTGAATGTACCAGTTAAAGGCATTGCTACTTTGCACTGTTCCTCCTGGGTTTAATTATTATTTCAGTGATTGGAGCTGCAGACTGCAGCGGGGACTGAAGAGTTCAGCTTCAATTAAAACCCATCCTGTGCCAGGCAGATAGCAGCAGGCAGCGTTGCTGTTCTCAAGTGTCTCCAGCAGTCCACCTAAACACCATGTGATCCCTTCAGTTGAGAAATCTGAGTAGGCAGAAAGCAATTTCTGGGATAAACCTTGGGAGTGCTTCCCAAAAATAGCCTGAAAGCGAGGTTTGGCCTTCCACAGCTGCCCTTGGTCCTCGAGGCTGGTCACAATTTTAGGTGGATTACTAAATATTGCTAACCTCTGATCTTCAAAAATCACAAGATCCTAATTATTTTTTGCTTTTTGAGGCTGCCTTTGGTGTGTTTGAACTTAAAGGATTTGCATTTATGTGGCTTTTTAGCTTTAATTGTAAGTACCGGGACCTTCCTTCCTTGTGCTTCCTGCTTTTTCTATTTCTCAGTGAAGCTGAAATCACGGCGCGGTTGATGACCTCGTGTTTGACCCTTCCCAGCCTCTTGGGCAGCCCAGCAAACAAATGTGGTGTGAGAGGAGCACAGGGGAGCAGCCTGAGCCGTTACGCTGGTCAGTCATTGACTAAGACTCTTGTTTTTCTTCCTTTGAAGATCTGCTTAATCATTGGCATTGCAACCCCCACTGTGCTGGGTGCCTGGAGGGGTTCACTGGCTGCTCCCTGGGATGTCCCGGGTGATGCTGGAGATGGTGGTGGTGGGGGCTTTAGAGAGTCCAGTGCTGTAATCAGGTTTTACTGGAGAAGAGATTGTCATTGATATCCCTGGGATTTGGCATCTATATAAATACACAAGCTGAGCTCTGTTTAAGTGTGTAGGTTCATGTCAGTTCATTTGCCTGGGCATCCCAGGATTGTGGTCCCTCTGTGTGATTTCTGTTCCCAATAGAAAACATAGATGCTGATGTGGTGGGGCTTGCTGAGGGTAAATCCCAGCCAGTGCAGCAGGATGGAAGTGACAGCTTCAGACATCGCTGATTTAGGCCTAATTGAGAGGTGGGGATAAAAACTGCGTGGCTAAAACTGGTACTGTCACACTGATGGGAGACTTGTGGCCATGGGCCTGGGTGCTGCAGGGGTGACTGGAAGTTTGTGAGGCAGCTCCAGGATCTCAGGGTTGTGAGTTGGTTTTCAGCCGTTACTTACCGTAATACCTCTGGGTGACACTGAGCATTCAGCAGATACTGCAGAACTGAATTCTGCAGCTGTATTCACACAGGAGAAATGAGAATGGATTCTTTATGTTGGAAATAAAAATAATCTGCTTGGGATCCTGCTTGTGGCTTGGAAAATGGAAGAAGATTGATAGTGGGGGAGGTAAGGTCCTAGCTTTCCGTGTGCCTTATTTCATGGACTTTCTTGTCCTTAGTGTGTTTGCTGATGTGTCAGTGGAACTGAATTTCATTGGCAGAAATGTGGTTTGAATGGATATCTTGGATTCACTCTCCTTTGCCTGCCTAAGGGGTGATTTTTAAGCTAGGTTTTGAGGAGTATCCCTGCTCTTGCTGTGGTTTTGGCTGTCCTGCTCGTCTCTCCCAGATGGGCTGGCTGCACTGGGAGCATCTCTGCAGAGAGCAGTGTGTGTTTCGTGCTCACCCTGTACTGAGCAGAAGCCATGAAAAATGTCATTCGGATGACAGTGATTTGGGGTAGCTCTAGAAAATGATTTTCTGCTGGTGGATACTTCCAAACTATTTCCCTCCACCACCACCCCCCTCTTCCCCAAAACAAAAGGAGAGATGAAAGGATTCATTAGGAATTATTCACTCAGCTCTGCCGCCTGTCTGAGATCTGGCTGTCTATGTTCATCCCCCAGCTCAGGGAAAGTCAGAGGCCATCCCCCTGGGGAGGATTTGCTGTTGACTGAATTGCACTCTGTCATTATCCTGCTGGATAACGAATGCGGTGGCCTCATTGGCACTGGCTTCAGAAAAAGCACGGTCATCTGCATGTGGCCTTGGGGCGCGAGAGGCAAAAACCTAAGGAGAGCAGCATGGAAAACCTCATCTTGTGGGAAAGATACAGGAGGGACCCGGGCAGTTTGCTTGCTGCGTCGTGCTGAGCAGCTCTGTAGCTGCTCTGGATCTCTGAGTTTATCTTCATGGAGGTGGGGGGACACAGCAAGAGGATTTTAAGGTCAAGCAAGAGGGTTTAAAGTGGGGTGGAAACTAGTTAGATTTGCTCCTGTTTTCCTCAGTGGAAAATGTGGCTTGATTGTGACACAGTCTGAGATCTCTTAATGAGATTTAAACCATTTTTTCCCCCATTTGTTTTGTTTTCAGATAGATTTCCTGAAAGAAGAACATACAAGTCCCCCTGAGCTAATTGGTGTGTGATTTGAATTCAGCTGCTACCTTAGAAGAGCTTTTCCAGCAGCTGATCTGAGAACAACCTTTCCCATAATATTGTGGGTTGTCAGTCAATGCTGAAAGATCTTGAAGTTGCTGGTGGAGAGGAGATGTGTGTTGTTTGATATGCAGCATCTTTTAGTTTGAGTGTCATAAAACACTCAGATGTGTGAAAAAGACCCTAATGGAGAGAGACTATCAGAGGGATGAAAGTCTTGGTAGCTGGAAGTGAGTAAGCAGCAGTTGTGGGTTGAGGAAGTAGATCAACCTGAAGGAAATTTACATTTTAAGCACCAATTTCAGGTGATACCAGTGGCCTTGTGCCTTGATCTTCTGGCAGCCTCAGGCTTATAAAGCATGTGGCTGCATGTTGCTGTACTGCAAGGGGGTGTCCAAATGCAGCCCTGTGAAGTCAAGTTTTGAGCTTCAAAGGTTGGCCTTCATTGCCTTTAGGTTAAGTTGGTTCTCTGGAAGATGCTGTGATAGAATTGCTGGCCCAGGTAATCTGCGTCCTGATGCTGAGCAGCAGAGAGGAGGGCAAGAGTCTGTGTGTCTGTTTGTTGCTGTCATCTGTCTTGCAATCAGAAATGTATGAAATGGCCTTTTGTGTTACAGTGCAGTGTGTGAGTTCGTGTTTAAGTGGCTAGCAAGTATCTCCAGTTGCTCGAATGGATTGCATCACCATCTTAAATATAGATGGTGACGGTTCACATCTGGATGTCCCGACAGTACAGTACAGGAGGAGGTGGTCTTAGTGTGTTTTAAATCCTACACCTGAAGCAGTGTAGTAATGGCTTGAAATCACAGTAGTTCTACCACCAGCATTAAAGGGTGTAAAATTATCCTGTCCTGTAATAAAGTAAAAAATACAGCTGCCTGGGAAATTCTTACTGTGGTAAACAAAGTGTGTGGGATTGGTTGGGAATCAGTTTCATTGCTTTGTAAGGGCCTCATTCTCCTTATCACTGCAAGAAATCCCCCTCAAAGGCTTTGGGTTGCTGTTCAGCTGTGTGGTGCATGACCAAATAGTAGCTTGTAGCATTTATGAACTAGGACAGAAGTAGATCCCTTTATTCAGGCTGACCCGTATAAGCCTTCAGTACTCTACACTAGGCCCCAAATTTGCCTATGTTATAAATAAGTCTGTGGCTGTGTGCTTGTGTTTCTTTTTTTAAGCTGAAGGCAACCCCTTAAGCTCTTTTCTGCAGGTCTGTTCAAGCTGGGGCATGGGGAATTCCTAAGAGGATTACCATGGTTTACTTGATACAGAACTTGAACTTGAGCAATGGCTTATCTTATCAGTGATAAAAGGCATGGAAATGAAGTTTACGTAACCAAAGAGGCCTTGAACATGGCTTTTTTCTCCCCAGCTTCCCAGAATGACAGATCTCCCGAGTTCTTCCCTGCACACTACTGCAGTGTTCCTCTTATCTGCCTGGGTACTGCTGGCAGTCATTTATTTCCAGTGCTGTTTGGAGTGGTTCTCTAAGTCAAGAAGAAGAAAGGGATGGAAAGGGAGGGCTGCAGAAGCTTAGCAAGGCAGCTTGTGCTGGAAAGCTTGATGTTTTTGCTGAGACACTGGTGCTGATCATGGGTTGGCTGCGAGCTTCTCGGCTGTGCTTGGCAGGTCATCCGAAGAACCACAGAGCAGACACACTTCACCAGTGGGCTGTAAGTATGGGGCTGGAAAGTCTCTAAAGTGATGAGTAAACTTGACTCTGAGAATCAGAAAAGGCCTGGGAATAGGTAAAGATGCCAGTCTGTTGCCAGTGAATGGGAAAAAGCAAATGAGTGGGGGGGGCTGGGGTAATCAGTCTGGGGACAGGTAGTAGATAAATGCAGATAGATGTCTGGTGCTGTACTCCAGTTCTGCTGAATGCTTGCTGTGATACAGGGTGGGACACAGCATTTATACCTCTGCAGGGGGTGAAGCACCTTTTCTGCTGCCTGAGGACACTGGCCTGAGCATCATGGCACAGAGCTGTGGTTGAACCCAGTGTGCCAGATTTGTGGCTCTCACCTTCCCATCCGATGTTTCAGAGGGGGCAGGTACACGATGCTCAGCAAGCAGCTACACCAGGCATTGGGAAGGAGACAGGAACCCTTCCACTGTCAGATTTTGGTGAGTTTGCTCTCCCTGGTGTCCTGTACCTGCCTCGTCTGTGCTGTGTGGGAGGAAAGCAACTTTTTAAGCTGTCTCTGTCACAGCCTGTGACACTGCCACAGAGGTCCATGCAGCGCCGTGCTTCCCGCAGAAGGACTCTGCAGACAGTGGAAGGCGGCAGAGTGACAGTACTTGTTAGAGGTAACCTTCAGGAAATGCCCCACTCGGCCTCGCTGAGCTCTCTGGCTCCGGGCACATACAGTGTTTACACCGGGCTTCTTGAGCTTCCCTGAAGGCTCTGAGTCTGCAGCTGCCTCTCTGTGCTCTGCCGCCTGCCCACTGTCCTCACGCTTCAGTGCCTGGGGTTGGTGTTGGCTGCTGGGCTCCTCTACCAGCAGCCCATCCTGCCGGAGGGGACTGACACCAGCCCTCCCTGTGTGCATGGCACAAAGATAAATCTCCTTTTGGCCTCCTAAAAGAGGTGCTTTTGAAGCCTTGGGTGAACCAGGACCAAGTTTTCACGCTTGGGTATGCAGGGAATGAACCGTTATGAAGAGCAGCACCTGCACAGCAGCTCCTTCTTGAGATGCAAACGAATGACATGGGATGAACTCTTCTGTCGAAGCAGGTGACTTGCTCGAGTGGCTGTGTGTGGAGTTAAAAGCCAAAACCTAAGCAGTGAGATGTGAAGATTTTTCTTAGGCTGTCTTGATTGTGTTTTCTCATCCCACATGGGGTGGGAGGAAGGAAATGTGATAATATCTGGTTCTAGTAAATGACAGTGCTAAACAGCAGCACCTGAAATACTTTGTGGTGATGGAGCCTGTGTAGGTGTGGGGAGGCAGTGCTGTGTGCCACATTGGGATGTTTGCCCCAAGGCAGGTCATGTATTTTCTCTGCTTCCTGGGAGAAGGGTTGGGAAATGCGTATCTGAAGGGTAGTATTGTGGGATGGGTTCAGGTCTGGCTTTGCTCTGGTGCCCCTGGAGTTGTTGGATCTCATGTCTTCCACAGACCAAGGAGTGATGTTCCCAGTAGCAGCTGGCTGGAGGTTGAGCTTTGAGTTTAGTTGCTGCAGTTAGTTCAGCTGCATGATCCACCCACTGCCATCCTGCTACTTGTAGTGCAGAGCAGTTGTGTGTGTCCTTAATGCTGTGCTCCTTTCAGTGGAGGATCAGCTGCAATCTCTACCTATTGGATACGAAGAGCAGAAAACTGTCCTCCTGGGTACAGCGCTGCTTGGGGATGGTGGGAGCTGCTGGTGCTTGTGAACACTTATCTATCATCAGAGGGAAACCCATGGAGGGGCATTAAAATCCCACTTTATTATTGTTAATTTCCAGTAACACTTATTCCATGAGAGGCTTGTGATGAATCATTGCTTGGACTTGCTCAGTGGGGAAGAGTGGGACAGACTGCCTCAAGCTGAGGTCCCTTGGCCGTGTCAGCTCTGAATCCCTGGCTCCTCTAGTGTGGATTTAATTTCCACGGTGCTGCAAATGCTTCCCCAGTGCCCAGCTATCAATTGAAAAGCAGTGGGGGGGGGGGTGTCCATGGGGGGGGATGGCGATGGTGGGGAATGACTTGTGGTCTCCATGGCAACCTACAGACGATAAATGGATCAATGTGCTGTTTTGCACCATCTGAAACTCAAGCGGCGCTGGCTAAACCTGGGGGCTGCCTTTGCCTGCCAGATCCTGCTGTGGGGCCATTAGTGTGAGACGGCTCAGCACGAAAACCTTCCCATCAGTGTGCCTCTCATAATGGGCACTTCCCATGTTTGCTGTGCAGGGTTTGTGCTGCAAACCCACACCCTGCTCTGCAGAGACCTGCAGCGTTTTGGGTGTCTTCAACATCGGGGTTGGGTGCTGTTATGGGCAGCTGGCCAGGCATCCAAGTGCTTGGGATTTGGGAGCAGTAAAGAGAAATGGCTCATTTCCCCTCCATGACTTCTTAAAGCCTCCAGCTCTTTCTGCACAAATACAGGGAAATTTATGCTTCCCTTTTTGCGAGTTAAAGGCTGGAGATCGTGGATGAGGTTTGTGTAGGGGTGGTGGGTAAGGGCAGCTGCCTTTGTTCTTGCTTCTGCTGGTGTGGATAAGCAGAAAATCTGTCTCCTAAGATGCTGCTCCAGTGTTTTCGCAGTGGCCAGATTTACTTAACAAAAGAAAATATTGATTTTCCTCTGCTAGATTTCCTAAAAACTTATCTTGGTATGAAGATTCCAATCCTCTGCTTTTTAAACAAGAGTCTTCCTAATCCTTAGGTCTTATGTGTGCTCTGCAGTCACTCAGGTTCAGCCAGAGACTCCCCAGTTCTCAGCCAGGACCAGGGGCTGGTGTTACTGGAGGTTGTGGAAGGCTGTGGCTGTGTGCTGCTGGCTGGCTCAGCGCAGCAACACTGCTTTGGTCCCTGCTTTCCTGGCCGCGTGATGGGATAATCCCTGGTGTCCCCAGTGCTGTGAGTGCTGCATATCTCAGGGTCTTCTGGTGTTGGAGGTTGGCTGCAGTGATGGGGGTCTGCTCAGACGAGCTCATGATCTGAGGTGCTGCCTGGTCCCTGCTGCTCTGTCTGGGTGCATCAATGCATTTCCCTCGCCATGGGAGGAAAACTGTTGTGTTCCATTTTACAAAGGGCTTGGAGAGATGAGTTGCCAGAGGCAGCACCTGAGGCTTGTGGTGAAGCCGGGAATACCTTGCAGAGCTCTTAAGTCTTACTACCCAAGCTTATATCTGAGGTGAAAACTGGTGTCTGTAGGGCTCTTCTCATCTTGATTTCCAAGTGCCTTTCAGGATGGTTGGAGGGACTTTGATTCCTCAGCCAAGTCTGTTGGAGCAGGGGTGCGGGTGCATTTAGTTTCATTACATTTACTTTCATTGCATTTAGTTTATTTGGTGGTGTTATGTCTGTCATTTGGTTAATGCAGACAGGGAGACCTGTTGTCTGCAGTGGGGTGGAAAATCCCCACAGTATGCTATGAGACCATTTGTCTGTTGTGGTTCTGTCTGTCCGGCTCTGCTTGTAACCCCTGGCATGCTCTGCAAAGCTGTTAACATCCTGATGGCCTGTAACACGTCCAGGCCCCCGTTTCAGAGATCACTGTTACTGTCTGTCTTTAAAGGCTCGATTGTGGGACAGTCTGGCCAGACGATCCCAGCTTGTAATTCCACGTGGTGCAGTGCTGAAATGTCCAAGAAATCTGCCATCTCTGTTGTCTTGTGAATAATTTATGGGTCTCTTGACTCTAAGCTCATAAAAATCGATAACTCTTCTTGGTCCTTTGTTTTTTCTTCTGAGCAGCAGCTTGGTTAAACTCTCCCATTCCTTTGAGCTGCTGATGTTGAAAGGCCATGGCTTGTTTGCTTACCTGAGCCATGTTTTCTTTTTGCATCAGAATTGATCCAGCTTTTGCACAGAGCTGTTGCTGTTCTTCACCAGGATATTGACCTCTGGCTACTGGAGGAGGTAGCAGCCTCCCTTGTGCCTTTTCCATGGGGTTTTGCAAGTCTTTGGGCTGTTAAAACTCCTGCTCCAGGGTAAAGCTGTAGAGCTTGGAGAGGTCCGAGGGTTTTGCTTTCCTGCTCCAGCGCTGTGGTACCAACTATCAGGAGCTGAAGGCAGCTGTTGGAAGGCACTGTCAGCAGCAGGAGGCTGGCTCCTGGCAGCAGAACTGTAGCTTCCTTACCCCAATAATTTGGATATGGATATGTTAATTTATTCCTGCAATTTCTAGGCCTGTCTCCGCTCTGATCTTGCTCCCTGTCAGGCTTGGAAACGAAGGCTGAAGTGTACCGGTAACAGCTGTGCCCTCTGTGTTGGGTTATTATCCTTTCAGAATTTAATAACGTGACACTCCTTTTTACTGGATGGCTTGTCCTTCCCTCTAGGAACAGATCGATAACAGACCTTGTATCTGCTATTTGTATGTAATTGCTAGTGTCAGCTGATGTCTGGTGCTGTTTCCCCAAACAGCCCTGGGAAGCGCAATGGGCTGTGTGTGGGGAGCAAGGATTTCTTTTCCAGGCTGGTGCTGCACCACATCCAAAAGCCTGAAATGAAGAGATGGTTTCACAGACAAGTTTCACTGTTCCCTTCTGTTCCTGCTTGTGTTTTGTGTGATGTGGGCTGCGTGTTGGAGATGGGGAGAGAAGAAATGAAGCCTCCAAAGGCAAGTGGCAGAGAGCTGCATATGAGCCACGACGCTGTGTTTGGAGGATTTCAAGGAAATTAAAGCTGACTGTTCAGTAATGGTGCTGGTCTGCAGAGCATGCAGAGTTTGGTAGGCTAGCTGTAGATGGAGGAAGGGTTTGGCTTTACATGGGGAGAAGGCAAGAGGGCTCTCCATTGCAAACGATTTATTCTTCCTGAGTCTTTAAGGTAATTGAAGAGGGTAATTGCTCTGCTTTCATGCATCTAATCCACGGGTTGCCTGGGGAGGAAGGAGGAAATGATTCAAGTGCAGTGCATGGGGTGTAGTGAAAAGGGGAGGTTTACTCCAGGGCTCCTCATCCCCTGCCTATGTTTCCTTCTGCCTGGCTGCAGGAGCCTTTGCTGGATGACTGGTGAGATGCGTAGCTGTTGGGAAGGAGAGAGGGTGAGTTGTGGGGAGTCTGAGGACTGTTTTTCAAGGGAGCAGTACTTGTTTTAATGAGGTGAGGCTTATGTGCATGGAAATAAAGTACTTGGAAAACCAGAATACATTGACTGTATAAAAGAGGTATCTAGAACTGAAAAAAAAAGCCCCCGCTTTATAAATACTTCCTAGCAGTGGAGCTGGCCTGTGTAATCCTACAAGGAAAGAGCAGCAGAGTGATTGATGGCTGGCTCCATCCTGCTTTATCCCTAGACAGAGTGCTGTATTAAATGTGGTTGCTTCTTGGTATTGCACCCTTAACACGAGGCATAATATTAAGTTACAGTCTGTGTAGCTGGCTGGGGGAGGTCCATGGGGTGGCATTCCTGCCTCTTCCCAGTCTGTGACAAAACTCCTGTAGCTGCTCTATGTGTTTAATTGCCCTGTCTCTGGAGAGCACAGAACTGCTGGGAAATGCAAACCCATTTCATCAGGAATACTTGATGCCTGTTTTCCTAGCTGAAAGCTGTGTGCCAGCATGGGCATATTTCTGTTTATTTATAACACCTGCATTTACAGCACTGTGCAAATCATCTGGAGAATGGGATGAGCACCTAAAACCGGGAGGGGGAAAGTATTTGGGAATATAAAACCTGCCCTGTATAGCTGCATGTGCTACCACCCACCAGAGCCATGACCTGCACTTGGCCTGTGCTACGTCCTGCACTCCCCCCTGCTTTTATATTTCTTTAATTTTCACTATTATCTCTGTACCCAACTAAACTGGGAGGTGGAGTGGTGGGAGAGCAGAACAAGACAGATGGATATAATGGGGCTAAATCCTGCCCAGCTGTTTTCTCAGCAGCCATCTCCCTTACAATCCCAAGGAAATAAATGCTCCTCTTGAGGGTCTTGATGGTTAATGATGATTTGAAGAGTGCACACAAACATCTCTGCAGATGCAGCCTGCCTGTGAGATTCCGGTCGTGCAGCGAGCCCTGGGACCCCGCTCCTCTTGCATTCAGTGCCATGATAAATCATTCATAGCCTCAGCAAATGCAGTTCTGTTCCTTGCCCTGCACATAAACATTCCAGGACCCTGAAGAAAGCCGGCATTTGTAGTCCTTGGAGGATGAGGCAAGTGCTGTGACAGCTGGGAGGATCTGAAATGAAAGTTATGGGAAGGGCTCTGAGTGCATGGATATAACACAGTTCTGTATGGGTGGGTTTTGTTTTGTAGCTGTCCTGAGATGATGAAGGGAGAATAGGGATGTGCTCATCTCATGTCTTCACAGATGAAAATCATTGCTGTGATTATAGCTCTTGTTTGTAGGGATCCGGTTGCAAACGTTGATTGTGATGCCTTGTGCCTGGCTGTTGTGTTCAGGTGCTAAGGGGAGAGGTAAAGTGCAGAGGGGGGGGACCTGCAGTGCTGATTGTTGTGTGGAATGCAGGTTCACAAAGGTCTCCTGGTGGTTGTTTGGGTTTGTTCCAGCCTGCAATGTGCAGCAGGGTGGAGGGTGAGCCTAGAGCCAGCTACAGCTTGGAGAAGCAGCATTGCCTAACATCCCTAAAGCAGGAACAAGTGGCAGCTGTGTCCACATGAGCTCCTTATGCAGAAGCTGGTGTGGAAATGGAGTGTGTGAGGAGGAATGGACCCTGTATGCACACCAGAATCTCACTGTGTGCTGCTTCAGACCTAGTTTAAACACCCTGGCGAGCTTAGCTTGGTGGTGGCCCTGTTAACACCCGTGCCTGCTTCCCTCATGCAGGCAGTGTGTTGGTTGGTATTCCAGCCCTAATCCCATGGAAACCCCAGGCGGGAGGAATGCCCTTGGCCATTAACAGCTGGCAGCTCCCCTCAGTGCACTGGGAGTAGGGTCACTGGGCTGGGATAACCCTGTCTCTTGCTGTTTCAAGCAGACATCCAGGCTTCAGTTTCTGTGAACTGCTTTGGGGTTCTGGTTATGAGTGTTACACCCTGAGCTACTACAGGGAAAGGGAAAAACACCCTCGCACCTACACGCACTCTAGAAATCTGTCAGTCGGAGTTGCTGAGAAACTCAAGGCCAAGCATGACCTATTTTGAGGCTGTTATAATCTACAGGGGAATGCCCTCTGGATTAGATCAGCCTGATCCTATCAATTTGTGCTTTGGGCTGGAGAAAGCACTGACTGAGTTGCTTGTTTTCCCCTTCCGTGCAGGGAGTGAGGAGAGCTATTTGTTTTCCCCCCTCTTCTTCCTCTTTGCATTCAGACCTGAGACCAGCGGAGGTGTGCTTTGTGAGTTGACAGCTTGGGCTCTGCTTTTCCAATACCAGTCTGTGCTGAGCACCTGTTTGCTGGGAGGCACCTGGATCATGGAACAGCAAAGTCCACCCTTGTTTGTGTCTCCTTGAGGAAGCTGCCTGGCAGAGGCACTGTGCCTGGTCATGGGAAGATGCCTCAGCCGGTCTCCCCTGTACCCTTTTGATACTTGGCTGCTTCAGTCTGTTTGGGTTTGTTCCTGTTGCCTGATCTGCTGCTCTGAGAGAAGGAATTCCCCAGCCCTTGTCTTTCCCTTCTTGTCACCAGCCATTGTTTATGTAGGAGCTAGAAACCTCTATTTTTCCCCAGCTACCAGATTGCTTCCAGAGCTCAGCAAGGATGTACATATCCACAGCAAGAAGGAAATAAACAGGGAAGGCTGCATTTCATTTCAGTGTCTGCCAGGAAGGGGGAACCAGGCACTTGCCAAGGAAGGATTTTTGGACCAGAGGTGCACCACACTTAATGTTCCAGGAGACTTTCTGAAAATAAAGAAGCCTGAATGGAAATAAAGCTCACTGTGATGAAGAGAAATCGCTCCCCGTTGGCTGTGAGTTCAGCCTTTGATTGCAGAGGTAGCTTTGCCTCGGGTGACTCTTAGGGGGCCTTCAAAGAGGCTTTTCTCCCCCATCTGCAGTACCTGGCACAGCGAGAGGGATGACGAGCAAGGGGTGTTTGGTCCACTGGTGTGAATTGTTCCGTCAGACTTCAAAGCGCCATGGAAATACCTAATCTGTCACTTTGAAAGGGAGAGGGGGAAAGAAAATATTCTGATAGATTCTAAATGGAACCGCATCAGCGGTGCCTCTTCCACCGCTGCCTTTGAGCTGCTCACTGATCTTTCTGATTGGGGTAATGCAGTGAGGAAGATACAGTATTCCCTGGAGGGGAGCAGCTTGTGAACATTACTGTTCAGTCAGCCTGAAAAGCTCTATTACAGACAGATTTAGACCCGTCTTTGTGCGCTGAGAGGCACAGCCTGGCTTCCGGGAGCAGGCTTTGTCTGCAGGACAGGTGCTTGTGGGGCTCAATTGGATTTACCCTTTTTATCTCTGGTGTGCACTGCTTTCACCTGTCAGCTCAGGAGGGGTTGTGGAGGGGTTAGAGCACGCTGTGGTGGTGCTGGGTATCTGTGTTGCAGGGAGGCATCGCTCCATGACTGCAGCATTGCTTGCTGAGGCCCCTGTTTTTGGCAGCTCTGTGGGTACCCAGTGAGCCGTCCTCAGTGAGAGCAGGAATGTGAGGGGAGAAACACCCGGCTAGGATTTGATTGCTTTAATTCCTCACATAACCCATCAGGTTTCTGTGCACTGTGAGTCGTGCTCATCACTAGCAAGAGCTGGGGGGCTGCTCTGCTGTGCCAGTGGGGTTTCCTCATGTAGGTGGTTGTTGCTGCACGGTTTTTTCAGATACAGTTGCTATGCACAGAAATGAGGAGTATCGTGCCTGATGTTGGCTGCTTCTTTTGGTATCTTATGTATTTTCATGCCCTAGTACTGGAGTTTCAGTCCTGAGAGCTTGGGTTTGCAGGGAAAACACTGGGTATTGCATGTGGGAGGCAGTGCCAGGAGGTGTCTGTTATTGGGAGACAAGTGGGGGAGATGGGATTGGGTGGATAGATCATCAGCCTCATTGGATGTGCTGTGATTTTTGTCTGCACTTCCCAAGTTCTGTAATAGCTTGCACTGATGTAGAAGGGATGACAGGTAGGAGTTTCGGTAACAGCATGAATATAGAAAAGGGAGAGGATTTCCTGACAGCACAGTACGTATTGTTCTGGGTCTCGCAGCTACACTGGAGTGGTGGAGAGTATACTTTTAATCTCCATTGTTGTGCTCTTTATATCCATCCCCTGAGGAATTTCAGCAGGGCACTTGGGGTTGTAATGATTTACAATCGCATTCTTCTCTTTTGCTTTTTATTGGCTTTATGGGGTTTTATTTATTTGTGTTTTTTTTTTATTCATTTTATTCCTTCAGATTTCTTTGCTTTTTAGTAGCTTTTCATAACATTTTCTTTTTTTAGATGCCACATAGCAACCCACAGAAACTCCTAGAGCCCCACAGCCCCTGTAGCTATCCCATAGAGCCCTATATCCATCCCATAGAGCTCTGCAGCCATCCTGTAGAGCCTCAGAGCCCCTGCAGCCATCCCATAGAGCCGCACAGCCCTATAGCTATCCCGTAGAGCCCCACAGCCTCTGCAGCCATCCTGTAGAGCCCCCCAGTGTTAGTAAAGGGCAGGGGGCTGTGATCTGTGCTGTCCATTGGGCTGCAGTAATTGTGGGCGTGGTCTGGGCTGGGGGCGGGGCTGTTGTAGGGGTGTGTCCTGTGTGAGGTCAGGCCAATGAGGGATGGGGGTGTGGTCTCATCGGTGGGTGGGTGCTGGGGTGGGGCAGGGCTGTGGGGGCTGGGGGTGTGCTTAGGGTGGGTGCAGAGACAGGTGTTGCTGCAGAGGGTCATAGGTCATGGGAAAACCCACCCCAGGGGTCAAAGGTCATATGTCAAGGCGTCATGGAGATGAGGTCAAAGTTCAAAACTCTCAGGTTGAAGGGCAGAGAAAAATAGGAGAAAGGGTAGTCATGGGTGAAAGGTGGAAGGGTCAAGAGTAAGGGCAAAGGTCAAAAGGAATCAGTCAGGGGTCAAATGTCAGGGGTCATGGCTCAGGTCAAAATCGAGGTGTTCAAGGGAAAAGGCCTGGGTGAAAGGTGAAAGGTCAAGAGACAGAGACCAAGGGCCGAGGTGAAAGGTCACGGGTCGGAATATGAAGGCATAACCTCAGTGTCAAGGGGCAAAGGTCAGGGGTCAAGTGTTGGGTCAGAGAGGTTAAGGGCCGGGGGGTCAGCTGTCAGGGGTCAAAGGCCAGAGGCACAGTGCCCATTGCATTAGCGCCTGGTGCAGCACGGGCCATGCCCCCAGCAGTTTGTTATCCACACCTTGACCCCCGCACCCGGCCCAGACCCATCCTCATGTCATTAAAAAGGGAATAAAAAGTGAATTGGCCTGAAGAAAAGTGAGCAAAAAGTGACGAAAACCCAAATAAAAAGTGAATTAAACTGAAGAAATTCAGTGAAAAGTGAATAAAACCAATTGTAAATTATGAAACATGAATAAAAACGAATGAAAATGATTAAAAAACTTCATGCCTGTTGGGGCACTTGTGAGCACAGGGGTCTCTGTGGGACACGTAGGGGCCCCTATCGCAATGTCATTGCATGTCACACTTGGGAAGTCTTTCTTACAGGTGTTTTCCTGTCAGTGGCAAGGTTTTGCTCACTCTCCTTTAATGGATGGAGAAGTTGAGGTTTGGAGACCTTACGTGACGTGTCCCAGGAAGACGCTATCAGAGCCAAGATTAGCCATGGCGGGTTCTGCGGCTTTCCACCTGGTGCTTGTGCTGCTGAGCATCCTTGCAGAGGCAGTGTGGGTTGGACACCCCCAGACATCCCGGCTCTGTTCCAATGGGCTGGAACAGAGTGCACAAACCCAGCTTTGCCTCTTGCCTTCAAGGGGTAAAGAGGCTGTTTGCCGGTGAATAGAGCAGAGCTGGAGGTGAGAATTTGTCTGCAGTAAAGAGGAGGCCCTTTGTGGAGTAGGCACTGGATGTAATTGGGCTGAGTGTCAGCTGTTTCCTGCTTGCATGGCACTTGATCGGCAGCAGAGATCAAGTCTGGATGATGTTGTCCGTTGAAGATTTTGCTGTTGTCGTGTCAAGGGAAGCCTCTGTTACTTATTCACGTGGTTCTCAGAAGTTGTCCCACAAGAATATGTTTGAGCATCGCCTCGGTTTTGTTTCTCCTTCCCCGGATGCTTTCCATCCATTAGACATCCCCTTTGTCTGGCGTTTCTTCAGAAGCAAAAATTTCTGGCATTCTTGGTACTTTCATATTTAAAGGAAAAAATAAAAGTCGAAAATCAACAAAGAGGCTTCTGTGGCGCATGCATTTAGTTCTTTGTGTGCAGGGTCTTTCAGTGCTCAATTCTAAACAGTTGAATTATTAAACTTGAAAAGCATCTGCTCTTTAGAAAGCATTCACATGTACCGTAAACATGATGGATAACAAGGCAGAGCCTAATCTAATTGACACAGCTCTGCTGATGTTTGTAATAAGGGGTTGTGTGAACTGTTGTTTTTAAGTTGTGGGGTTGGTGACTTACTGCTGGGGTAGCTGGTGGCTGGTCTACTGAACAAGCTGGAGGGGAGGAAGCAGTGTGCTCACTGATGTGCTTGAGGTGTTGCTGTGGGGCTGTAATATTTGGCTGCATTAGGTTTCTGCAGATGGTCTTCGTCTCTGTAAGGACGCCTGGACCCTTTGCAGTTAGGGATGCAGTGAGCAGCTGATTGATTTGCACCGCAGCGTTCCTGCATCCAGGGCTGGCTTTCCTGTGTGCTTCCTCCTCAGAGCCTCTGAGGCTCATTTTTTAAGCTTATGGATGTGCAGAATAAGCAGCTCTGTCAGCAGCTGCCTGGGCAGAGCAGGAGGCCTGTGCAGTCCCACCTCCAGTATCTGAACCCGTGCTCCGTAGCGGCTCCTTCCACCCCGCTGTGAATAACCAGTACAGAACCAGCGGTGGCTGGGAGGCCAAACTGGGGCTGAAAACTTTCCCACATGAAACGTGCTGGCAGTGCCAGCCGAGATGAGGGTGAGAGGAGCCTGTTCTGCTGTGCCAAAGCACTCTTTCATCTCTTTTCAGCTCTCCCCGTGAGGGGTCCTGGCTCACAGCACACAGATGCCTTGTGCAGATGTCTTGGCTGGGAAAGAAGTGGCCCCTTTTCCCTCCCAAGCAGAGCAGTGAGATATAAGAAAGCTATTGATTTGTTTGTAGCCGGAGTGAGCTGAGCCAGGCTCTGCAGTGCTTTATCGAGCCTGGATTAAGGCTTTGTTACTCACTGATGCTAAAAACCACCAAAAAGTAAAGAAAAAAGTAGAAAGTAGAGGGTTTTTACCCTGTTGGTAAGCAAACTGCTAGCTGGGTGGTGTTTACCTGCTGGTTATTTGCCAAGCAGATGAGAGGCAGGGACAGACACTGAACGAAGGCTGTGGCAGGCTGAAGCCCTGGGCAGGCTGGCATTGGGCAGCCAGAGCTGTCTCACTGCACAGGGTGGCACATGTTCAGTGAGTCAGTGGCAAGAGTCCAGTCCTTAATGGGAAGGTGCCTCTCCTGCTGGTGGGAATCTTGGTGGGCTTGTTACTGCTGGGGAGAAGGGTGCCAAGGAAGGGCTGGGGTGGGAAGCTGAACTGTACTGCAGCCCTTAGTGTTGGTTGCTTGCCCCGCAGTGGTATGCAAGAGCTCTGCTCCACTATCTTTACTGCTCTATTCCACTCCTGCTGGAGGAGAAACAGAGCAAGTAGCCTTAAGACCTCTTAGTTTGGTCTGTCTATTAAGCACTGAATTCACCCTTGAAGGTTTTCCCTCTGGCAAGCAGGTATTTTTGAGGAAAACCCCCAGGTTTTTGGAAACAGCATTATTTATTTCCTTGGTATTCTCCTGGAAAAGTCATCAATCTCAGCCCTGCATTCCCTCTGCTGCCACTGCAAAATGGTTCCTCAGTGCCACACTGCTGGCTCTGCCTGCATCAGCCCAGGCAGGTTGGTGAAGGCACACGGAGCAATGGCTGTGACGGGTGCCAGCATGGATGAAGAGTGCTCTGGATTGCATTCAGTGCAGGGAGCTTGGCCAGAGGATCGCAGCAGCCAGCTCTGCAAATAGGATGAATTGGCATCGAGACCCTGCTGTCTGAACGTGTTAGGATTTAACTTTAATTGTGTGGTGGGGTGTAAGCATCAGATTGTACCCAGTACTTCTGTTGATCTTAAAGGTTGGAAACTCTCTTTGGTGCGCATGGTGCAGCTGGTTTTGCTTTACTTGATGGGGCTGAGAGGTTGGCCAGGGTTAGTGTCTGGGTTGCCCTGCTGAATTCATGTTGTCTTGTTTTATTTTGAGGAAATAAGGCTGCTTTGAGGTAATGTGTGAACTTCAGCCAAAATGTTCTTCACTTGGTGCCTGTGCAATGGCTTGTGTCACCTTGTCCTCGCTCTGCTCGTGTGAGATGGAAGAACTGCTCCGTGGACTTGGGAGGGGAACAGAGTGTCTCTGGGTGTTTTCAGTTGCTGGAGAGCCATAGCAATCTTTTAATCTTAAGGTGCAAATTGTCACTGCAGCATTTTCCAGGGGAAAAGCAGCCTTGAGAGGAAATGGAGCTATAAACAAGCCTGGCTGAGCTTCTGGCTGAGTGTTTTGAGCGGGTCTGTGCTCTCCCTCTTGCAAGGAGGCAGCTTGGCCGAGCTGTGCTCAGGTACCCCAGCCTTGGCTCAGTGATGCGGTGATGGGCGATGCGCGCTCAGCCCTGCTCACGGGCACTGCGCTGTTGTGATGTGTGTGCTGGCATTACGCAGTTTACCCACAGGCTTCTGAGAATCTAACCTTGTAATTTTAGCAGCTGGCTCTGGAGCAGACAGGCTGCTTAAAATAAATAAATAAAAGCACAGGCCTGCTTCCTGTGCGTGTCAATATTGGAATCATTTTAAATGGTGTGTTTTCCCCTGGTCACTGACCTATGGTTTATTCCATTATCGACTGCTGGGTTACTGGCTCTTTATATTCTGTGGTTAAGTGAACTGTAAGGCTGAAATCATCTGGCTGGGATGGTGTTGCCGCGCAGGAGCTCAGCTCTGGCTGACTCAGATTGGGGTGAAAGTGTACCCTCTGGCAACTCAAACACTCATTTATCTCCACCTCCCCCACCTAATAAATGGGTTGAACAACATAGTGGAGTATTGATCCTGCTTTCATCTGGCGGCCCCGGGCTGTAGCAGTTACCTTTGTGCCACATTCCTGCTGCTTTCCCAACAATGCCATACATTTTCTCTAGAGCTCCCTCCCTCCCCTTGGTGACCTTCGCCTGGTCTTTGCTGCTGGACAACATCACCACTGTGGAGTGCAAACAGAGCCAGCGTGGGGCAGAGCTTGGCAGTGTCTGTGGGTAAAAGCTTGCTCAGCTGATATCAACCCAGTGCTGTGAACCCTGCAAAGTTGAGTGTTGTGGCTTGGTAACAAGCTTTTGTTCCTTAGGCTCTGTTCTAGGTCCTAACAGAGCATGGTTGCTTGCTTTCAGGACCATTATAAGGTAGACTGAGGGCTGGTTGAAGACCATGCAAGCTGCTATCTGTCTCTACTGGTGTTTGAATTAGCGCCATACTTATTGGCACCATGTTCTTCCTGGTCTTGTGGCACTAGTGGAGCTCTACTGATGCAGTGGCTTGTTTAAAACTGAGTAAGACTCAGTATTGCTACTCTTAGCAAGGCACTGCTTTCTGAGAAGCTTCTAAA
Source organism: Pezoporus flaviventris (assembly GCF_033815535.1). Classification (NCBI taxonomy): domain Eukaryota; kingdom Metazoa; phylum Chordata; class Aves; order Psittaciformes; family Psittacidae; genus Pezoporus; species Pezoporus flaviventris. Next base: position 11,413,926 of record NW_026892589.1, read on the forward strand.
GCTTCTGGCATCCAAGCTGCTGGTGGGTGATTTGAGTACAGCCTGATCCAAGACTGAAGACTGTCCTAGCTGTGCTGCCTACATTGTGCGAAGGCTCTGCAGATGCGGGTGGAGGGGAATATACACCTGGAAGCCTGTTAAGCTCTGCTAACACCAAGTAAACCATCATCCCTTTTCATACCAACAGCCTGGGGCACGTTACGCAGTGCTGAGGGTCTCCAGCAGTCTCTATGCCTAGTTGCGTGCCGAAAGATGTGTTTTATATACAAGGGAGCAGGGTGGTTCACAGTTCCTTTCCCTTTAAGCATGAACAGTCTACTGAGCTTGCATGTCCTGCCTGGGGCTGCCTTAGGCACTTTGTTTGTTTGGGTTGTTTTGTTTCTTTCTTCTTCATTGCTGTAGAAAAGTAGCTTTAATGCACAAATACTCAGACCTGCTGTGTTCTGTATGAGCCGTTCCTATCTCAGGTCTAATGAGGACTTGATCTTTGTTAGCGACTGATTTGCATGTCTTACTTGTGGGCTACGGGGGTGTTAGAAAAGCCTTTTTGAGGGCTGCTGCTCAGCTTCCCAACCAGATGCATCCATCATCTTCAAAAGAAGCGGGGGAGAAGCATGGCTCATGCTTTCTGTTGAGTATTTGGCATCCAAATAAACAGGTGTTCTGGCATGGGAGCAGAGGAGAGCTTGTCTCTCAGAGCTCCTGTCTCTTATGTCATGTGAGGATCTTCAGGGAGCTTCTATCAAAGGCCTGGGTTTACTAACGGTGCAGATGGTTTTGGTTCTGCTAGGGGAATAACTGGGTTCCTTATGTCTGTGGCAGGGTAAAGAGGTAAATGTCTCTGGAGCACAGCCCAAAAATCACCTTGGATAGAATTAAACTAGAAGTAAATAACGAAGCTGCTCTGCGAACCTCCGGCCTTACGAGGCAAGTATTTGGGACTGCTGCCAGTCCCAATGTTATGTGCTGCATTCAAACAAGGTCATGTCTGCTGTTACTGGTGGACACATGCTGGGAGTAACCCTTGATCCTCTGAGGAAACCAGGTCTGTGAAGTTCGAGACTGGAAATTTGGGTGCTGTGGCACACAAGGTGAGACAGAGTCATAATGCAGCTCAGCGCTTTGTATGCAGGTCTCCCCACAACTTGGTGTCTTTCCTCCAGGGTTTGACTTCTAAATCTGGCTGTGTTGGCTGCTTGCTGTGGGGAAACACAGTATGGATGGTATGGAAAAAGCTGCCTAGTATCAGTCCCCTCTTGCCTGAGCCCTGCCCAGGGCTGTGTACAGGAGACAGGCTGGTTCTTGGGAATAGCAAGACAGACAGTCAACCTCTTTGTTCCTTGACTTCCAGGTAGTGCCAATTCCAAGAATAAGGCAAACACTGTGGTGGCCTTATCCAGGGACCTCGCTGATGTCAACATGTGCCTGTCCATTAACCTCATTGGACTTTGGGTCAGGTTTCTTTGAAGGCTAGGCATTGAAAGCAAAGAGCTGAAAGGCTAGCTGGGGTCGCTCCAGTCTGCTGGGGTAACTGGAGCAAGGACAAAGGGAAGACTGTGTGAGGTGAGCCTGTCTGAGGGTCAGCCCAGATGTGATTGAAGGCAGAGGCGTTTTTCATGGCCGTCTGTATGCCTCTTATGCCAGACATCTCTCACAGAGCTGCTGATGGGCCTCTTGTCTTCCTTTAATGTTTGTTTATCTGCGTGTCCCCAAGGGTGCTTTGACAATCTCTGGGGATGCCTAAAAGGATTGAGGCACCCAAGTGTCTGTGCACAGGATCAGCACAGCACGCTCGGTTTTTATCCTGTCCTTAAATAAATGCAGCTTCTGAGCAGATGGAAACATTAGCATGAGAGCTGTGTGCCTTTGTGTTTTAATGCTGTCTCCCCGAGCAGCTAGAGAGACACATTATGAAGTTCTTGCTTTAAAAGGACCTTGATCAGCAGGCTGGCTGGAGAGTACTCCGTGTCACTTTTTGGTGCTTTGTGTTGTGGAGTGCTTCAGGGGCTGCCCATGAAATTCATTGCAACTCTTGTGCCATAGAACAATCCAGATGCAAGCTGAGATTTGTAAGTTGTAAGCATTAGCTGGCCAGGAAGTGTTGCTGCTTGTCTTTTGAGCTCTCCATAGCAAACAAAGAAACAGAAACAACAAACATGAGGTTTACTTGGGAGTGATGTGAATGTGCTTTTTATTTAAAGCCACAGGAGAGCAGTAACTTTTGCCTATTGTGACCTTCTTTAAAAACCATGGCATCCCCTTCATTTGCTGCCTACAGTGCACACCAGTGGATGTCTGCTCCTCAAGCTGTCTGCTGCGTTCATCATGTTGATATCTGAAGTGTCTTGGTACGTTACTGACTGTTCTGCTCCTTTCTTCCCCCATGCATGTGCTGCTTCCTTAAGGCGTTTTGGCACCAAGGAGAAGGCAGAAGTAGCATTTTAAACATAAAGGATTCCAGATGTGAGCATGCCTTGGACGCTGCTGGTGGAGGAGAAACACGTAATCCACCCAGGTGTTCACATTATGGTGTGGCCACATGGTATGTGTGGATAAATACATCCCAGATCAAGGTGATTGTTTTTTGTAGGTTAGTTTCCTCTCTTCTTTTTAAACTGTAAATTGAAATCCTCTCTCTGGGGAGGATGCAACTGTGTACCTGTGAGCTGCATCCCCTGCTGGGGTGTCAACTTGATGGCTGGAGCTTCACCTTCTTAAATGTCAGTGATTAGGTGTTAGAAGTTCTCCACTTCCTGCTGGGGGAGGTTGGAAGAGGCCGCTGAGAACTGTTTGCTGTAGGAAATGAGGATTGCCAAGATCCTTTATTTTGATGGAGTTAATGTGATCCCTTCGCTTTGTGAAGGGTGGAATAATCCCAGCATTGCCACTTCAGTCCCACCCCTGGCCTGATAGCCAAGTCTTGTCCTTCTGATGCAGCTATTAGCTTCTGTTCTCTATGAAGACAGGCTGGCAGAGGTGGCTCTGCAGTGAGCCTGTCCGCTTCCCTTTTGAGAGGATCTCCAGCATTTACGTGGCCCCTAAAGTTATGCAAACTGTTTTGTGACTTTAATTTGTGAGGAACAGGCGAATAGTTCATATTGCTCTTGGGGAGGTTGTGTGCTTAATGAAACCAAAAATCAGCTCTGCTTTTCCTTGGCGTGAGTTTTAATTTTGAGCGTGTTGTGTTCGTGATCAGTATGGGGTTGTGAGTGAGACAAAGGTTTGTTTTTATGAGATCTAGCTGGAAAACTCATCACTTCTGATGCTGGTTCTCCTTAAAGGCTTTGTAGTGATTGTGGCTATTACAGCTTTGACTGTGTTGGCTTTGTGACAGAATTGTTCATCTTTGTGGCAGTGATTCCTGTCCTTTTGTTTACCTGGTAACCTCAAAATAAAAGGCGCTACCAGTGGATCTGTATCTCCTTTCCTTTAATATAGCAGGTTCCAGAGTGCCAGTTGGAGATGGTCCATAAGGGTGCTCCCCTGAACTGATGCTTCATACAAGCCCTGTGTGTTGGTTGGAGAAAATGATATTGAGCTCCTGAGGGCTGATTTTGGGGTCTGGAGTCAATTTGGAGCTTGAAAAGTGGCTGTCACAACACTGTCTCCAAGATACTGCACGAGGCGATGACGTTCATTCAGGGTGTGCAGGCAGCTCCCATGATGGTGTGCAGCACCTCTGCGCTAGCAGGGCTGTTGCACAAGGGATGGAATGATGCAATGATGCCCCAGGGTGTTCCTGCTGGCCAGCTGTTCATCTCTTTGTATGGATGCTCAGAACACTCGGAGCAGTTTGATTTAAGGAAGAAATGTTGAACTGAACGAACTAAAAATACACAAAACCCCCACAAACAAACAAAAGTCCCGACAGAGAATTACCTCATTTCAGGCTACTGTCTGTAGCATTTCACACTCTCTCACTCCTGTCAGTCAGGGCTCTTTATATCTGAATTTTGTGAGGCAGACATTGCTAAGACTGAGGTATCTTCTTACCTACTGCAGGCTCTTGCAGGGATCTGCTTGAAGTGCTGATTCCTCTTTTCTATTTCTCAGCTCATGGTGTTGCATCTGTTCTGATCAGGAAGGGAATTGGGGCTTCTGACTCAGTCCTCTGAAGAGACTCCTAAATGCTGCTGTGTCTGAGCAGCTGGAGCAGGCAGGCTGGCAGACTGGGAGGGATGCGCCTGTCTGAAGCGATAGGGAGGAGGATGCGCATGCTGGCCATGGAGGCTCTGGGGAGCTGGATCCTCTGTTTTCTGGCTGTAATTTGGCATGAAAGGTTCAGCTTCAGGCTCCTGACCTCCCTGGCCCCAGGAGTGTTGCAGGAGCAGTTGCTTGCGTGAGACCTTTTCTGATTTCTGTCCTGACCTTCGGTGTCATGCGCTGGAGACGATGGTTTTTATGAGGATGCTCTTGGGTGATGAGTGATATATCCCCAAACCCCACAGAGTAGCATTTTCTTAGGTGGAAAAAGAAGTATCTGGCAACTGTGTAGGAGGCTGCTGCTTTGGCTGGTGTGCACAAGCATTAACAGTGATAAATCTGTTGGGTTTGGGGATTTTTTAGTCCCTTTTTCCTTCTCGAGCTCCTCTGGACTTCTCCGCATGAGATTAGAAAAATGGAGGCATAAAACCTTTGATCCAAGCTTTGATTAAATTCATGTGAATGCCTCTATCCCAGGAGAGGTGCTCGGTGTCAGGGGAGCATGGGTTTGGGGCCACAGCATTCCCAAATGCATGCTCCGGTGCGTTTTCCACTGAGGTGGGGCCCAGAGCAGTTATCTGCAACAGCAGCAACGCAAATTGAATGAGCAGCCCGGTTAAATAAGTAATGAAGTTAGCAGGGGGCCTAATTAAATTAAATTAAAAATTATGTATGGATGATGCCTTCCTAATAATTGCTGTAGGTTTGTCACTGAGGTTCTCCACACTGCCCCTGTGGAGGAAGCTCCCCCTCTCTCAGGTGCTGGTACCACAGAGGGATGTATTTCACACTTCGGTTTGATTTGGCTCCTTCCTGATGCTCTTGAGACTATTGCGGTGCTCTGTGTTTTACTGAGATGTACGCAGGGAGTTTGGGTGATTTCAGTCTCTGCTGCTTATATGATGTTTTTTTTCCCCTTCCCCCACATAGGGTTTCTGCTTTGCTCCTGTCCTCCTAGACCAGCCCAGGTACCACACTGATGTCATAGGGACTATCCTCTGTCCTTCCCATCCCCTTGCGTGCCTGGGGAGACTTCTGCCTTTGTAAAGCACTGGGGCCTGATGGCACATCTGGTAACTCTGACTACAATGACTTAACCCATTGCTTTATTTGAAATTAATCTCTTAATTTCCGTCTTTCCGGGCCTGTTTCAAGCAGGGATGCTTTGAAAGCGTGTGTGGGGTTGGGGATAAGTGTTAGGCTGAGGTGGAAGAACGATTCTGAAGCAAGGGAAAGCTGCTGAAATTAAAGACACTTGTGAAGACACAGCCATCACGGAACATTTGCTCTCTCCATACAGCGTGTTGAGGACAGTCTCTTGGTGTCCTGGGCACGGTCAGGCACTTAGTGCACTTGGAAGATGGGTTATCAAGGCAGAGCTGGCTCTGGCTGGCAATTACTGACCTTTGAGGTAATGTGTCCTTAATAGAAGGATGTGAGTATATCAGAGGGGGAATTATTATTGTCATAACCATCTTTTCACCTCCTTTTGAGGAGGACAGGTCTATTAAAGGACATGTGCTCCAGCAAAACTAGTCCTGCCCCTCCAGGAGGTGAATGCTGGCTTTTCCTGAAGGCAGTGTGGGGAGAAGAGGGAGCCCAAATGATCAGAGTTGCTGGTTTAATGCCTCCCTGCCCTGGTTCATTTTGCATCGGGGCTGATGTGTTAAGTCCCAGACAGTGTCTTCAATGAGTATTCAAGCTTGTTTGACAGAGGGGCAAGGTCCTGGGGACTCACAGCTGGATCACCAACATCTATTCTGCATGAATCAACATGTGCATTGCCCAGGGATGCCTGGGACAGCAGCTCTGGTAATGAATTATGGAAGATCTATGTCACATTTGGAGTCTGTTTCTTCCTTGTTGATGGGAAAACCTCCCGGTGATTAACAGGAGGCTCTTGCACCCAGTTTGCTTTCTCCGGGAATAGCAGATGCTTTACAGTCAGTTTCTCTGTGCTTCCTTATCAGAGAATCTGAAGGTCCTTTGCAAGCCTTTCATTAGTTCTTGTTTGGCTTTGGCATCTTCATGCCCACTGGCCTTCTGAGTGGCAAGATCAGTGAGCCTTGTCCCAGAGTGGAAATGTGGAAGGAGAAGGATCTTAGCCAGAGCCCTTATGAAGCCAGAGGAGCTTAGAAAGCCAGAGGGGCTTGGTGACTGATACAACTAAGTGACTTGCATAGGTTCAGTGACCTGAGCAGCGCTCTGCACATTTCATGCACAGTTGCTTTAAAGGGATGCTGATCACTTTCAGCATGACCTGCTAATTATTAGAGCAGATGAAAGCCTTCTTTCCTCTTTTTAAATCCTCCTCCCCCTCCTTGCATGTTCTCTTCTCCCTGCTCCTTCCCCAAGTCCTTATCTAAGCTAATCAACATGACACAGACGAAAAAGCGCTATTCTTACAGCAGCTATTAACTAGAAAGGAGCCAGCAGGCGTCTGGAGCCCCTCAGGAGGGACTCGCCTGCTCTAACCCATTGCTTTTAACAGCCAAAGTGAGAGCTGCAGAGTCGGAACAGAAAAGGTTTAAGCTCCTTTCTTTTGAGGTCCTAATACGCTGTGACCTCTATCCTATGATGTAGGTTTGGAGGAGGACCTTTGTGTGGAATTCCAGTAGTGACGAGGGGTTTCCCAGGTATCTGATGTATCCCTAAACTACTATGAGCATATCTTTTGCTGGTAAGTTTTCCAAAGTTCAGAGTGTATGTTTAGGTCCTTCAATGAGTTTTTCCATCCCAGATGGCCATTAGTGTTGATCCAGTGTCCCTCAGCAATAAAACCAGCAAGGGGAGGGTGGCGTTAACTTGCTGCAGAAGTAGTTCCTGTGATTGCATTGAGCTGGACACATGGGTTTGTGTTCTCCCATATTTCAAGATTTTCCTGATCTAGAGTTGTGGGAGGGATTTTCCAGTGTCCTCTGCTCTGTTTCAGATGAATACTTAAAAGTTATGCTCGTGGTGATAACGGAGTAGGCTGAGACAGAGGACGAGCTCGCCTTAGGAATTTCAACTGCGGTGGTATGTCGAAAGGAAGCTAAGCAAATGGACACGATGTTTAAATAGTGTGTCCTGAATTGCTTTCATTTGGTTCTTATTTTGTAAGCCATTGGCTGGGTTTTCTGTCCTTTCAGAAATCAGCAGCTTCTTATGAAATATGGAGCTGTTTAAAAACAGACAGCAGCTGCTCCATCCTTGCGTCAGCAAGGACTCGGCAGAAGGAAGGGGAATGGTAGACGGTTGTTTAGCTGTGATATTCCTCCCTTCATTGCCGTTGTCATATTGTGTTAACAGAAGGTCTGATCAAATATACACGAGGAAAGTAAGACTTAATGTTTCTTTGTTCTCCTGGAATGGTGCTGGGAAGGGTGGGAGGGGGGAATGTTTGAATGAGACTTTTATTTATGTGGTTCAGATAGCTTGGCGTTGCCGTGTCGGTAGATACGTTGTTCTGCTCTTATTTCTTTGGCTGGTGGCTGTATTTTAAGCTGGGAAAAGTCTTGGTTGTTTGTACAAAACCTCTGCTATGTGATATGGAAACAACTTGGGGGGGGGGGGGAGGGTAAGTATGTCATGGGGAGGGTATGCTCTGTTCACGCTGGCTTCCTAACTTGTGTTAAACTCCTTTCTTTTAAATCTCAGTGAGATTGTTTAAGAAAATAGAATGAAAAATGAGGAACATCGTTGCACAAGAGCTGGAAAGAACCCAAATAGTTTGCTTACTGTTAAAATTGCGACATGACTGGAAACATTTGGTAAAGAAAAATTAATTGCCTGGTGTATTTGTGGTTTCCTGTTGAACCTCCATTTCTAGAGGAGGTTGAAAATCCCATGGATGTTTCCTCAGATTACTAGATAGCATTGTACCTTGTGTGCATGATGAAAGACTTCCAGCAAAGTGTGCAGATATCCATGGCTTCCTATGAAAAGTTCCTCCCATCTGGAACATGACTCTTCGCTCCTTTTTAGTAGGGTGGTTTGAACAGAGGAAACATGCACTGAAATTTATCCTGGTCCAGTCTTACTTCACTGAAAGAAGTCTGAGTCTTAGGTGTTGTCTAAAAGCACCTGACCTGTCCTCGAGTTAGTGATGGGGATGGGGTTTCTGTGCACTTCTTTATGGTAATGGTCTGCCAGCATGGACTTCCTTCCAATCTGAGAGTCACCTGAAGAAGGATGCTCCTGTGGTCCTTAGCCTCCAGGCACACCTTTTAATGAGCTTTCACACCATGGACTGGGCTGGCTTGTAGGGGAGGAGAGGGTCAAGCAGTCATTCAGGAGAGGGAGGCCTGAATGCGATTGAAGATCTGCCCTGGCCCATCTCCTTGCTGCGGAGGGTGGTGGCATGGGCAGTGTGTGGGAGCTGCTGGGTGAAACCCTGGGCTGGAGACACCTGGTTGCAGGTCAGATCCGAGGATGGAAGCTCTCCTTTGGCTCACAGCCCCTGTGTCTGTCCTCATTTGGTCATACAGGAGATGTTTGTATACGCACAAGTATAACTCATGATGACGCAGGGCTTTAAGTTGTGAAATCTTTGAGGTATTCCCGTGGGAAGGGAAGAGTTGTCCCTCACATAATTTCCATGGGGAAATAATCTCGTTAAACACCAGAAGTTGTTCTATAAAGCAACGGCAGGGGCTGTGGGGGGAGCGTGGTTAACCATGTAGAATGGAGACAGGCTAACGCTCACCAAGGCCAAATGTAAATGGCGTTTATAACTGTGTATGAGTGTATTAAAGCTTTAATTTGCCATCACTGATGGGGATCAAAATGAGTGCTGTTCAGCTCAGGGAGCTGAAAGCAACTTCTTAAGATGGCTATTGGTCCTGCAGCTGCAGGTACTTGATGTCTGAGAACATGCACAGTTGCTTAAAACCTGCTTCTGGTTACCCTGGCAAAGAGTAGAGCATTGGGTTGTTTGGTGTAAGCTGAAACAATGTGGTGCTTAAATAAGTAATGCTCATCCTGTCCTTCAGCTTTCTGAAATCCCCCATCCAGATCTGAACGTGTGTGCTTGCTCGTGGGCTGTTGGGAGTTAAATCTTCCTCTTGCCTCAACTGTGGAAACGGTCTTCATTTATCATTTCCCAGTTTAGCTCCTGTATTAAAATTATAACAAGGCTGGGGTTTATTTTTGTCTTGTGTACATTTATCTCCTGTGTATCCTTGTGTCTATTATTAGTCCTGCTCCATTGCTAAATGGATTGGCCGAGCTCCTGGGGACAAGATATTGAAGCATCTGACTAGTCTGCAATACCCCTCAGCCACTCTCCGCTTTTGCAGTATTCATAGTGGCTGGGTTTACCCAGCGTTTGTCATAGCTTGCTTATTTTAAATGCTGAGGATGCAGTAGGCAGAGCCAGCAGATAGGAGATCTTAAAAGGCACATCAGTTTGTGCGTGGAAGGAGGGAGGAGGTGGATGTGGAATGGAAGCTCCAGCTGAAAATAAACAGCAAGCAGTGGTGTGTGTTTGGGAAGTGTCTGAATTGCATGGCCAGGGCACAGCCCTCCTCTTGGTTTGCTTTTCTGTTTGGGTTTGTTCTCGACAGGATATTTCTGTTCCAGGCTGCATATAAGGGAAGGTCGAATCCTCTGCAAGAGGGCTGGTGTGGAGCTTGGCTGGCTGTGGATTGACCCCTTCCTGAGTGAGGAAAACATGGGAAACATGCTGAGTTTTCAGCCTGGATTCAGAATCCCCGTGACTACCACTTCTGGTCAGTGACTGAGTGCTTGTCCTCAGTCTGTGCCTAGCTTTTTGGCTTGCACAAGTGTGGTTTGTACTTCTGCTGATCTTGCTCTCCTGTTTCCACATCCAGCCTGAGCTAGCCGGGTGTTCTTTTGGTCTTTCTGGGATTTCCTCTGTTCTGTAAGTTCACGATTGAATACGTTCTTGCTTTGCTTGCGGGCCCTGCTTGTCCATGTGGCCTCTTGTGTTCTCTGCAAGGGTCTCCCAGGTCTTAGGAAGGTTCATAGTGTTCTGCACGCTGTAGTGCTTTGCCTCTGAGGACTAGTTGTGGATGCTTTTTAAATAGCCCAGGCAGTGCCTTTGGCAAGGGCATGGTCCAGAACTCACTGAAACAATTAGAGAAGTCTTACTGGCATAGCACGGCTTGGGATCACATTCTTGATTTGGTTTTTATTTCCTTCTAATTTGTTTCTCTAAAAGATGTGATGAAGTATTTCCCCCCACTTCCCTTTGTTGGGCTTTTTGTTTGGTTGTTTTTTTTTGCCTTCTTTCCCCCCTCTAAGCTATCTTGTTACTAGCAGAGATTTTTCTCCTTTCACAGCTATTTGCCATGTGCTAGTGCTGGGTGTGTGTAACCTCAGCTCTGCTCTGCTGCGGTGGGCCCCTTCAGCCCATGGGACACACTCTGCTGCTGGCCTCCTTGATCCCGTTGGAGGGACGCTGCCTGGTAGTGCACAGATCTGAATGAGTTGTCTCTTTCCACCATTTCCCTTTGTGTTACTCACCCAGCATCTTTCAGTCCCTATGTACGTGCCACGTGCTGCCTTGTTTTGCCTGGGTTAGCAGCATTTCTGATGTTGGAGCCTGTTTCTAGGCCCACGTGAAGCTTCTCTGCTGCAGGCTCTGCTAGTAGAGGCAGTATGCCCTGTGTGTCCTGTACCTGGGGCTGGGGGTGTGTGTGAAGGCTCTGGCTTGTGGAGCAAGAGAATGGTTTAGCCCTGGCTACCTAGCTGTCGGTGTAGGAGCCTGGGAGCTGTGTGGTAGATCAAGCACACAAGGACTGAGTTGCCTCATGGGTTTGCTACTGTGGCCACAGAGTGACTTGGCAAGTGGGGGAGAGTTGATCCCACTAATGGTCAGGCTTTTGAATTTGGTTCTGGGATTTAATCTTTTCCCCTACTTTTCTGAACTTCAGAGCACGCGTGACTGAGCCAGCTGATGAGCTGTGGGACCTGCTGCGGAGAACCTCGCTGCCCTTTTCATGTCCTGGGCGCAGCAGAGCTGCTGTGAGCAGGCAGGCAGGAGTGCCCGTGGGCACAGCCCAGATAAGATGTTATCACCTGAACAGAGATGAAAGTGCCTGTGCAGTTGACTGGAGTGCAGTTGGCTGCTTGCTGGGAGAAACCAGTCCTTATCTGGTACATCTCCCAGGGTAGGCTCCTCATCGGGACAAGGCGCACCTCGGGCAGAGCAGAACCCAGCCACACGCTTGAGCTTGTGTTCATTGGGGATGTCCACATGCCTTCTGGACCTGCCTCTTTCATCCAGTCACGTTCCTGTATGCCTCTGTTACAGAGAATACCTTAAGCATCCATTGCTCCATGGACTGCGCTGTAATGTGGTAATCTTTGGGTTTTCTCTTCCACCTGGAACTCCAATAAATGTTTCTGTGGCTGTGGAACTGCTTACAGGAGGAATACGAGCAGTATTGTTAAAGTTATATGGGCTTTATGGAAACATGGAGGTCTGTCATGGTCTGCCAGCATGGTAGAGGCTGCTAAATGGGTGATATTCCCAGAGACTGGGCTTGAAATCCTGCTCTCCATGCAGTGAATGTAGGTTCCCCTTGACATTGCAGAGGCTGGCTGCAAGTGCCTCTTTCTCCAGAGAGAGCAAAAGTGAAGACTCATCTTGGAATAACAGAGGTTATAACAGCAAGGTTCAGTCTTGTGGCTCCAGCTTTATTAGCAACGACCAAAGTTGTCTTTCTGTTGTATTTTTCTGGTGCTCATGGTGATTTTCCATGGTCAGATCTGCCTTCTTTCTTGTTTTGTCCCTGTGAATGAATGGATTTTATTTGGAGCTGGCTTCCATGCTAGAATCTACTTTGTCCTGACACCCAGTGTTGGATGCATCCTGGTCTTACAGTCTGTCCAGAGGCTGTACATGACCAAGTGTACAGTTAGTTGCTTTGGAATTGTTAAAGGTCAAGGGTATTGTTGCAGAAGGTTCATCTAAAAAAGAAGAAAAAGCATCCTATGCGAGGTGCTGTTGGTTGTTCTCTTGAAATCCTTAGATTTGGAGTTTGAGAGGAAAAACCCATTGAATGATGTCTTAAAGCTGAATAAAGGAGTCAGCATTGAATGTTTTAATGTCTTGCAGATGCTGTGGGGTTGCAGGGTTTTATTTTAGATTTAACAATGGGAGTTGGAGTGGCTCCAGCACTGCACAGAATAGTCTCTTTAATTAAGGGTTTAAGCTGGAAGAGCATGTGTAGCGTGATGCCATTTTAAAGTTTCAGCGGGGCTTTTTAGTTGTAAGTTGTTATTCCCCATCTTGGATCACACATCTGTGTGGCTGGGGTCATGGTGGGGATGCTCCTTGCCCGGAGAAGGGAGGTTGGTGTGTGGAAGGGCAGCAAGGTGTCTCCAGATGGTTTAGCTCTGATTTTATTTCCTCTTTCCTGTGGCTCCTGGTGCCCACTTTGGAGGTGCCGCGTCTTTGCGGGCACATGGTGTATGACACCACATGTGTGTAGTGCGTGACACCACATCACACCCACCATCAGCTTTGTTTTACACTAATAGTTCTTTTCAGGTTAGGGATAGGGTGTTCTGTAGCTATGTTCTTAGGTGTCATCATGGTAATAGGAAGCTGTGAAGGAGGTTGTGGAATCATAGAATCACAGAATAGTTAGGGTTGGAAAGGACCTTAAGATCATCCAGTTCCAACACCCCTGCCATGGGCAGGGACACCTCACCCTAAAGCATGCCATGCAAGGCTTCTTCCAACGTGGCCTTGAACACTGCCAGGGATGGAGCATTCACAACCTCCCTGGGCAACCCATTCCAGTTCCCCACCACCCTAACAGGGAAGAATTTCCTCCTTATATTAAATGTGGTCTGCTTGGAAAGGTGTCCCCAAGACCCACTGAGGTTTACTGGAGCAGCAGAGGATGAACTGAGGCTGTGTGTCTGCGGCATTTAGGGGGGCAGGGTAGACCCTATCCCTCCACAAGTTGGAGGTTTCAGTTCTCTGTGGCTTGTTTGCCTGTTGTTTATGGGGTGGAACCCAGAAAATTGGCCAATAAATGTAAGAAATAAATTATTCTCCCCATGAAAACGCAGATGTTCAGGCAGGCATCCCTGGGTTCTCATCTGGAAAAACAGCATTGAGGGATTTTAGGTGATGTCTCTTAAGTTCAGCCCATTCTCAGCTTATGGGACACAGGTAGATGCTCTGTGCCAGTTCTGGTTCTCTACCCTGTGTGTGGCTCTGCAGTAGCACAATGTGTATTTAATAATCAGTGGCAACAACTGCTACTTTTGGCAATCCTGGACACTTTGCTATAAGAACCAGCATCTGCCAGGGTTTGCTGCATCGTGGTTTGTGCTAAGATGAGTGCTTGATTCTCTTTCGGATAGTTACTGTGAGAACTGGGCTCTCCTGTGGCATTAGGAATTGCGGCCTCGTAGCAAAGGCTGGGCAGCTGCAAGCCGGACGGGTACCAAGGAACCTTTATGGTTTGCACTTAGTGTCTCCTAGTATGTTTATCCCCATAAAATAATGAATTGAACTAGAGCTCCAAGCAATGTTATCACCTTTGCACATTAAACAATCATAATCATGCGCTCTGACTTAATGAGATTTAGAAAGAAATGTTGGGGTTTTGTTTGCCTTCTGGTTTTTGAGTGTTAAAGGCTCCCTTGGGCCGTGCATTCAAGCCTTTTCCTGAGATCCCGGGGCAGCCTGTGTGCAGAGGGCTGGCCCTGGAGACTCAGCAGCCACCAGTGCCGAGCAGGAGCTTTCCCAGAGCCGTTGCCAGACTGGGGAGTTGATGGTGGACGCTGGCAGCACTATTTTGAGCGATGAGAAGGAAGCTGACTGTGTATTTGTGGTGGCCTTGGCTCTTCTGTTTCTTAATTTTCTCTTTAATTTCTATTGTTTTCTTTGCTTATTCGCTAACTTGCAAAAATTCAGCAAATGGCAGAGGATCTCCCAGCCCTTGGGGTGCGTTGTATTCAGAGCTGCAAGTGAGCCAGCACATGGCAGCGGCGCTCGCTGAGCTCCTGCTCGGAGGTGTAAACGGGATGGGTGTGATGGACCTGCTGGCCTTCAGGTGATCAGGGTCTGGAGATAGCAGGGTCATCCTGGGCAGCTTTGTGTGTGTATTAAGGGTAAATATTAACTTTGCATGATCTTGGGAGCTGCTGTGTGTTTGCATTAGCTGCTCATTTTGGTAGGGTTTGGTTAAAATTCAGTCACGAGGCTCCTTAACTTCATCAGTCTTCACTACACCATGAACTTGAATAATGTCTTCAGTGTCGTCTCCTCTGAGTTTTGCTGCTGGTCCTCAGTCTTGCTGGGGTGTGCTAGTGCTTTTAACTCATTCAGCTGCAGAATGAGCCCAAACTGTATGGGAGTATAGGTTGCCCTATACTGGCACAGGGTACAGGACATCTTGAGTTCAGCTGCTTGCCCAGGATATCCCTGCAGTGCATCCTGAAAGGATGGATGAGCTCTCCCAAGACTTGCTGAGAGAGGGTTTGTAAAGCATCTTGCTTCCCTGCAGCTCTGCAAATCACACCCAGAGCCCCACAGGCCTCATCACTGCGGGGGCAATGACAAAACTGCACACACAAGTGTTGTTTTGCTGTTTGTTTTCTCTCAAGCTAAGCTAGTTGAGAAGAGAGCCCCGTGTGCAGCAGAGCAAGCATACCTGCTGAGTAGCAATGAAACAAAACTGAGGGAACCCAGACTGTGGCAGGTCCTGCAGGTGCTGCACTGGTGAAGTCAACACATCCATTAAATAGGAACCTGTCCCTGTGTGCCATCCATGGGAAGAGCAACATCCATCCCTGCATCATCACTGGTGATCCCAGACACTGATGATGCCGGGCAGCAGTGCGGGAAGGGAAGGGTTAAAGGAGGCGAGGTTGTCAAGTTGGGTTAGCCATCAGATAGCTAATATTTTAGAGGTTTTTCAGAGCTAAGCTATAAAAAGGCCGTAGCAGTATTTCAACTCGCCCATTGTCTGCTGGAAGCCAGCCAGCGTTGCCATGCCGACGAGGAATTATTACTTGCTGCCAGAGCTGGAGGAAAAGCTCATACTTTTGGCTTCAAAACAGGAGGGGTGGACTTATGTAATCCACTGTGTTTATAGGCTGAGACTGGCAGGAGCATTGAGAAATAATTACAGGCTTTCCATTTCATTTCCAGCTTGGTTTTTAAGGCTGTGTGGCCTCTCTTTATTTATTTATTTTGAAGTTTGAGAGGGTGGCTGCTAAAGATGCAGGAGGAGATGCGGGGATGCTGTGAAGGTGAGTACCCCTCCGCTTCCCTCCCTGGGCTGGCTGGGCTGCTTTTGTTTTGGTGGCGTTTTTGTCTGGAGAGCTTAAACTAGGCCACAGCAGAAAGAAGTTGCTTTGGAAAACTGGAACTTGGCCGGGCAACACAGAAACAGTGTTTAGTGCTGGAGGCTGGGAATCCACTTTTGCGGTTGCCTGGAGGTGGCCAGCGCTTGCAGACAGAGGTGAAGTGTGGGGTTTTGTGAGCTCCAGCTGCTTTCCGAGGTGATTTTATCCCTGCAGCCCTGTTGGAGTGTGTGGTTTTTTTTTTTTTTGGGGGGGGGGGAGGGCAGCAACAAGGAAAAAGGAGAGGAAAAAAGTTTTAGGTGTTGTTTTCTCCCCGGAATGTCTTGGTCTCACACATGGCTCCGTCGGCTGGAGAGGGATTTGTCAGTGTGATCAAAGCAGTTTTGCTGATGTTTTCGTGCTCTTGAGAGGTGAATTCCAAAGTTTAGCCTGTAATTAATGTGGGTTTGTTCGTCCCAGGAACAGTCAGCAGATGATGCTGTAATTTGGGTTTGCCTGAAAAGCAGCGCGTGGTGTGTTTTGACTTGGGGCAGGCTGGTGGGAGTTTGCAGCTGCTGTTTTCGTGCTGGCTGTCGCATCAAGGGAGTTAGTGCTGGTAAACTCTGCTCGCAAAACTCAGGGGTTGGGTGGTTCTGCTGGTTGGAAGGGTCGTGCTCCTGTTAGCGGTGAGGAGGATGCTTCTGCTGTGCTGGGAATCCGTTGCCCAGGAGGGATCACGGCATTGTGGTCACAGCTGAGGAGGGGGGATGCTGCGGGTGGGATCCAGGCTGGGATTGCTCTGCCTTGCTTCTTCCTGCTCTCTTCTCCTTGAGGAAATGGGAGTGTTAGAGCTGACTTTTAAATCTCTGACACTGGGTATAAAGCTCCTAAGAGTGGACAAAGCCCTTTTTTGGAGGGAATATGAAGGAGAATGCTTTGAAATGCTGCAGACTTGCTGTGGAGGTTACAAAGGTAGATAGAAGCTGCAGTGTGCTGTGATGTATTTATTTTATCTAATGCTTTCTTTCATTGCACAGTGTCCACAGAGTTACGTTTTCACTTTGTGCTAACCTGACTTTCTGCCGTTGTTGTGTGGTGTGTGCAGCTTAAATATCCCTCCTGCTGTGTCAGCATGCTCTGGTGATCAGCGTGGTGCTGGCTAGAATACTTAACTTCTGAGATACTGCACTTCTTAGGGACAGTGACAGTCCCGCATGAACATATTTGGTCCCTAACTTGACATATAGGGGTGCATGGGTGGAACTAATGCACGTGAGGGATTGTTAAGCTCATACTGCAGAATTAAGCTGCTTTTTCCATAGTTTCGTAGCAAAAACTTGGGAGAGTGGTGGTGCACTCTGAGTCAGGAAGTGTCCCTTGAAACGCCAGTCAATCCTGCTGTTACCAGAGACACCGGTGTGCTACACAAAGTAAGTCAGTCGTTTGATGATCCATCATACAGCTCTACCTCCTACCACAGATGCTGTTGGACGCGGTGCGAGTTAGATTTGTTACTGCAGGGCTTTTTCTGTGTGTGTTTTTTTTCTCCCTTCCTCTGGGATTCATGCCAAGATGAACTGTATGTTCTGTTCTTAAGAGCTATGAGTAATGCATGTGTGAATCTATAACATAAGTAATACGAGCATATAAAATGTGTGAGTATGCAGGATTCGTGTATCCTGCATCTACGCAGCGCCGCACACATGCTGGATGCGCACTCAGAATTAGGGTGTGATACATGTCTGGGCAGAATTAATGACATGCCTTGCAGTTCCTGCTCGCTGCAGAGCCCTGATGGCCTCATCCTGGCCAGCCGAAATCCCAGTCACCAGCTTTGGTTTGCCTATTTAATTGCCCATTTGGAAGAGTTACAAATTAAGAGCTGGAATTGCATGTGCAGCGGAAGTCAGCCTTAATGAAGACAAGGGGAGATGCTGGCACTGCTGCCTGATGTTCCCTGAGTACTGGGGTGTCTTGGGGTTCTGCCTTGGAAGTAGGGATACAGGGATGCAGGGGGGTCCTACACCAAGTAGATGCTGCTGCAGGAGCCACTGTACAAGTGATGCCCTCCAGCGCAGGCCTGATGCCTCTAATGGGATAATTTTTTCCCCTCTTTTAGATGAATAAATGGGTTTTCTCTCATAAATGATTATTTTAATGTGAAAAATGAGAAGGTGGCACGTAGCCAGCTCCCCCGCCTCGCTCTTCCCCGCTCCAATGAGGTCATTGCCTCTTAAAGTTTATACCACGCGCTGCGAGACGGGGCTGGAGGAGCAAGAAGGCAACAAACGTCTCTCTGGGGATGGGTGGGAGTGATGGCCACCAGTCCCTGACACATTAGTGAGCTGTGAGTGATGCCTGGGCAGGGTCTGTGTGTGGAGAGGGGGCCTGCTGGAGGGAACCTGGCAGGATGCAGATCCGGGTGGGAGGGGAGCGCGCTGGTCCCTGTGGTGCAAGACCTGGGATGCTTTGGATGCCAGTCCAGGGGGGTGGTTGTGCTGCTCAATGGGGTGCTGGGTAGAAGGAGTTTGTGTGTGAAGGGCTGGGCATGTCCTTAGGTGAAATGGGATTGGCAGCAGTTGAGTACCAGATGCAGGCTTGCTCTTGCATCTATTTACTTTTCCTTGGGAATTTCCTCAGTGCTGTTTTTGCAACGGGGTTGTGAGAGTTTGACCCAATGAAGGTTATCTCCAGGACCTTTGTGTCCCCTGGCTGAGCAGCTGCCTGGAGGAGTTGTTTTTCTCCCCCTTGAAAGCCATCCTCAGGTGCTTGTGGATTCCTGGGCTATTGTTTTCTCCTTGTCTGTCCCCCTTCTATAGTGGATATCAATATGGAAATGGATGTGCCTGGACCATGAGGTGGTCCTTGGGGTTGCCCTACAAGCTGTAGTTCAAGAGTATGGATTTTGAGGGCCGTGCAGATCCACTGTCCTGCCTTTGCTGTAGCTCTGAGTCTGGCTGGAGCTTGCTCTGTACTAGAGGTGGTCAGGAAGGGGACCCTTCATGCATCTTTAGCTGTGCTTGTCTCACTGCTCCATCGTAGTTCTGGGGAGGTGCGATGGGCTGAGTCCACTCTGCATGATCCCACCTTTGCTGCATCAAAAAGGAGCTGTGGGACAGCAGAAGGTGTGTGAATAGTGGAGAGAGAAAGCAAGGGAGATGGACAATCACTTTTATTTTAAATCAATACATTTGAAAGCCCCTGCATTGGGAAGAAGCGTTGGTTTGCCTTTGCAGCTTCCTCCCCCAGTGTACTCATGCTGTAGGGTGCTGTACACAGCCACTGCTGTCAGCAGTGGGTTTCAGAGGTGAGTTTATACAAAGTGAGCCTAGGAGGAAGCTGTGAAAAGGTTAACAAGAGGGAAGAGGATGGAGGAGGAGGCAGTTGAGATGTTGTGGATGTGCCATCATCTGCAGTGTTTTGCAAGGACAGTGAAGATCTGGGAGATGCTTCCATTTGCTGGTGTGGGGAACTAATATCCTGTTTTAAAAGGACAGCTACCAGGTAGCTGCTCCATATATAAATGAGTACCCGAGGGCCCAGGGTGCACCAGTGTCAGCACATCTAAAGCTTCCCGGCGTTGGCTTTGGTCTTGTGGGAGTAGGTTCAGCTCTGATCTTTCCTTGCACCAAGGGTGGAAATGAAGAAGTGCAGTTGGAAGTTAGTACCAGAGGGGACCTGGGGAGGGGTCCAATGTGCTGCTGTGCTTTTAGGCATGAACTTCATAAAAACCACCCCAAACCCCCACTTTAAAATCACTGATCCACCATTCAAGCATCCTGATACTTGCGGCTGCTCTTGTGCTGCTGCATCCCTATGATATCTTCTGTTCACTTCATCTTTGTCTTTCTGCTTCTCCTCAGCAGCCTTGTTGATGGTTTTTTTTGTTCCCTGTCGACATGATACAATCACTCCTTGTTAGCCTATTTTGCTCTTTCCTCTTTCAAGGAAGGGAAGGAGCAGGGGAACCAGATCTGATAATTCCAGTGAGCAGAACTGTTCCCCTGAGCCCTTTATAAAGAAATAAAAAGGCTCTCCCTCTCTCTGCTTCTCTTTGAGTACAAGCACTTTACCCTCTTGGATTCCCTGCAGGCTCCTCACACTGCTAAAATTGAAACATCAAGATGTCTGAGGCAGCAGGAATTACCATCAGTGTTTTGACACCTGGAGGTACAATTTCTATTAGCTTTTATATAAAAACAACACCAGTTTTGCCAACAGAGTTCTTGTTAAATAATGCATGAAGACCCCGCTCCTGACAGTCGGTATTTTTCTTTCACTTCCCTGGACTCTTGGATAATGGCTTACTTTTTGTGACCATTGGGGAAGAGATATACACTCACAGACAGAAATGGATATATATGGACACCCCCATGCTTAGCTCCCGGTAGTGAGTTGGTTGCCCTGTTTGCCAGTTAACATGGAGAGATGGAGAAAGCAGTTGAAGGTTGGTGTGTTAAGTCTTGGATCATTGTTTGATGTTTTGGAAGCAGCAAAATGCTCTTCCTGAGATGTTTGTTAGTAAATAAGGCTGTTTAGATGGGATATGAGACCCCCGGAGGGTCTTCATGCCCTCAAGCAGAGATGGGCGCAGGGTCATCAGCAATAAGAAATGGGTAGCTTGAGTTTTAGCTTAGATGGTGCTTGGCATCAAGCATATGCTCTGTGCTCGCTTTTAGGGGAAATGAAGTGAAACAGAAGGGCACAGCATGTGGATGTGACTGCTAATAGTGAGAATCAAAGTACAGTTTTGACATCTCTAACCTAATAAGTGGTGCTGCGCGTGAGAGCCTGCTTATTTTCCTTTTTACCATGAGATGCTTTGACAGAGGAGTAAAGTCCCATTTTGACATTTCTGTCATTTTAACTAAAGAGAGAGATTACAGTAAATTGGATTAAGTGAAAATCTTCTTCAGATGTTTGTGGTTTGGGCTGATTTATGGATAGATGTCATTTGAACGTCATTCTGCTTTTTTTAAGCATCTGCTTGATGGTTGCTCTAATGCTGTTGCTGCAAATAGCCCATGCAGAGGAGGGAAGGCTGAGCAAGAAGCAGTTACCCGTGACAGATCCAGTGTGGTGTGTGGCATGGGGACAGCAGAACGCTGTCCTTCGCACGTTCCCAGCCGCATAGTGCCAGATTCTGTAACGGGTGCTTGGTTCTCATTTGAGTTCCTGTTATTAAACTTTGTTATCTTCCATTGAGAGCCATTTAAAGGGGTGTTTCCAAGTGCTTTTCCCGTCCTGGAGAGAGATGCTTCAGCACACACATTCCTTATCGTGCTCTTAGCAAATCTTGTGTTGTTTGTTCCCCTGAGACCAGGGATGAAGATGTTCTTGAGTACACTCGTGCAAAGTCTCAGTCTTGGCCTCCTGGCTGTGGAGTCCTTCACTTGCCATGAGTGTGTATGTGACTTTTCCAGGAGCCAGAATATTCCCATAAGCGTGTGCTGGCTCACTGACATTAGCAACAGCACGTGAAAATACTGTGTCCACGTACGTGGTATTTCCCAAAGATAGTGTTGAAAGTTCTGCCATTAAATTAACAGCGTGAGACTTCTTAAATACAGACGTCCTTCGTGGCGTCCTTTACCCAGGCTGCTGGTTCCACTTGGAAAGCTGCATACTCTCTTGTGGATGATGATGTAATCAACGCTGTGATTAGTGATGTCATTGATGGAGTAGTCCCCTATTGCCTGGCTCAGTGATGAGTGAGATGAGATTGAAGTCTTTGTGCAAATGGTGTTGGGAAACCGGGAAGTCAGCATCTGCATCCCTAAATGGTGTTATTTGCATGTATAGGTTTGAATTTCTAGCATCATTTTGGAAGATACTTGTGGTCCACACTCAAAAGCACTATATTTGCAGTTAGGTGTAGAGGCTTATGCATTGTTGTGGTCTCTGAAAGCTTATTTTCAATTTTGATGTTGGTTTGAAGCTCTGCACCCACGCCAGGAGGTGTATGTGGTAGTTGTCTGCCAGTGCTGCTCCTGGGGCTGCCTCTGCCCTGTGTCTTGTGGAGGCAGTGCTGGCTCAAGGGAGCATGCGTTGGGATGGGTGTAAGAATATAGAAATTACCCTTAATCCCCTGACGGGGTTGGGTGCCTTACCCTGTGTCTGTATTGATTTCTAACGTCCTGGTGCAGGCATGTGCTGCCCAGATGTAAGTTACAGGTACAGAGAAGTACCCTCGGAAGCGGAGCGCATCAGATCCTGGCTCCTTGGCATGAGTCAGCTGGTGATGCTTCACATCTGCCCTCCAAACCGAGCCCCATTGGTTTGATTGGCAGCATCTCAGCACTGCCTGGGTTTTCCCATGCTGTTGTTGACACCAGGGCTGTGGTGTTTTGTGCTCCCCCTCTGCGGTTTGTGTTGTCCTTGCAGTTAAGAGATTTGCCTTTTGCTGTGTGAGCATTTTGTGCCTTGCTGGTGACTCAA
Source organism: Pezoporus flaviventris (assembly GCF_033815535.1). Lineage (NCBI taxonomy): Eukaryota > Metazoa > Chordata > Aves > Psittaciformes > Psittacidae > Pezoporus > Pezoporus flaviventris. Next base: position 11,435,823 of record NW_026892589.1, read on the forward strand.
AGAGCAGCTCTGGAAATATTTTCTGTGTTATTTTTTGGTGATATAAATATTAGTGGAAGATCACACCGCTGAGGGGAGATAAATCTGTAATCCTGCTTAGTAGTGGCTGATCTTATCCGAGCTGAGTAGCTCTTGTTGCATAAGGGACAGTGACCTGAAATCATCTTTTTCAACCAGCAGACAGGATGGGGTGTGTTTCATCACTTCATCGCACACATGGGAGTGATACAGACCTAAAATGGTTTAGTTTGGTGGGTTTACTTTGAAATCTCCCAACAACTGACCTTTAGGTTGCTGTGTCAAAGAGAACAGCGGTGCCGCGGGAGGTGGGTTATTTTAGTGCATCAGTCTGTATTAAACAGGATTCCTGCATCTCTTGCAGCCTGGCTGGCTTTTTGGGATTGCTAAGAAGTATTTGCAAAGGTTACCTGGCATGAATGACGAGGAGCAAGCAGAAGAGCTTGATCACAGCCCATCCCAGGGATGTTGGGGTGGGAGTTTAAGGGATTGCTTTGGCACTGGCGAAGGGCTCTGCTCCGTCTCTTGGCATCGTGCTCCCACCGCTGAGTGCCAACAGAGGGTAGGTGTGTGAGCAGGAGGGGAAGAGCTGCTGCTTGTAAGAAGTGAAGAATTAAAGCCATCTGCTCCAGCTGTGTGCCTCTGCTTATTGTTTTTAGCTTCTCTAAGTAAAGCAAATGAGGAACTGGAGGTGTGTTTCTTGGCAGGGACCTTGTCTTGCTGGAGTTGAAGAGGTATTTCCCTTTCTGCTCGGTTGGTTCTTTGTTCTCCCGTCTCTCCCAGACATGTAGCAGCCCCAGGTTGAGCTCAGGTGAGACATCTGGTCTCTCCCTGCAGGGGAGGATGAGGGTGGGATAGCTTTTCTTCTTTCCTCCCCATCCCCTGAGAAATGCTACGCTAAATACCTTAGTGTTACGAGCCCCCTCTAAAGATGTGAGGCTCGCTTGGTCACCTCGCCTGTCTGCTTTCTGTCTTGCCCCCCAGTGGAGGCAAGAGCACAGACTGCTTGTATGGCTGGCAGTGGGGAAAGAAGAGGTGTTTTTTCTCCCTGGTGTGGGTGAATTGGTGCTGTCTGTGATGGATTCTTGCTGCGACAGGCTCTAAATGGGAACTCCCAAGGGAAATTAGCCTGCAGCTTTTGACTTTATTAAATATTCTTCAGTGCCATCCCAAAGGACCACTTTTTAGTGCTCTGCAATGTTTCCTCTGTATTTTAAACATCACCTACATGAAGTGTGACAACGTATGGACTATATTTACATTAAAGTCTACGTACAAAGAGTTAAGAAATGATAGATAATGCATTCTGTTCTTCACGTCTAACATCGTGATGTCTTACAGATAGATATGAGAACCTCAGCTGGAGATATTGCAGATTATTATAAAGTCCAATAGCTTACTTTAATATTATGGCTTATAATGATTGATTTAGCCATTTATTAAAGCACCTATTTAATGACTGATTAAAGTCTTTGGAAACTATTTGTGAGTTTTAAAACGTAACCTGATGTACTGTACCGCCATTAGCACCTTGCTAATAAAATACACTGTGGTGTTAGGTTGCAAAGTTCAATTTTAGGCCTTAGATGTGTTGAAGTTTTAAGTACCTTGTTACAGATTATTCCTGGTATGTTTGAAGCCTCAGAAGTACAATGTGTTCCTCACAGCGACCTGGCAGTGCTGTGTTTACCTTGTGGGTCTCCTGCCTGTTGGGACGGACCCTGTTGGCTTTGGCATTACTGGCCTGTGTAATGTCATCACCTGGTATTGAGTACCCTGATAAAATGCTCTCTCCCTGCTCCCAGTGAGGAGCGGGTCCATCTTGTGCTTGGCAGATCAGGAACCAGCAAGCGATGCTCCTGCTTCTGCCCAGTGCCTGTGGACGCTATCCTTGGGAGCAGCTTTGGGAGAGCTTTGTGCTGATGCAGAGCATCACTGTTACACAGCTCCCGGCTGAGTTGGCTCCCTGCTAGAGCAGGTGACGTCCTCTCTGGGCTGTGCTGAGGGAGCTGAAAATCCCAGTGGGAGGAGGATGGCTTGTGTGGAAGCGCATGATGCCAAAGATGAAGTCAATTGAAGAGGTGGATGTGGGAGAGGGGAAGCTTACCCTGATAAAGAAGAGGTGCAGGCTAAGCTCTGCATCCTGCTTTGTGTCTAGAGGTGTGTTGTCTTCCTGGGTTTTCATAAAATGATTTGGGTTGGAAAGGACCTTAAAGATCACCTATTCCAACCTCTGTCCCCCATACCTTCCACTGGATCAGGATGTTCAAAGCCTCATCCAACCTGGATTTACCTCTCTTTAGACAAGTACCAAAATCAAAAGGTAAATTGTGCATACACGAGATGACAGGGGACGTGGTGGTTTTTTAAGTCTGCCTCCTTTGTCTGTATACAGAAGCATTTTTTCTATGGACTGCTCAACTTTCCATTCACTGGAGCTGCACAGAGCTGGCTGCTGGGCTGAGCTGTGTAATGGGATATGTGAATCACAGCAGGAAACCTGCTCCAGTTTAAGCAGCCCTGATTTAAAAGCAAATGCAGTCAAACCAGTACAAACTCCTGCATGGAGGAATTAAAACTGCTTTGTGTGCGATTGATGTCACTTCTGCCCAGGTCAGTATCTACTGCTGAGGGATGCTCAAGTGGACAATGACTAAAACCCAATTTGTTGAGCGACAGACGTGTCTGCTCTGCCCTTCTCATTGGGCTGTAGGAAGCAGGTAAAATTAGAGAAGGAAGGGCTGTTAATGTGCAGACCTTTCATCTGTCCCCACTCCTGCCTGGCAAGTGACTTTGTGCTGTATATGGGTAAATGATTATAAAATCTCAGACTGATTTGGGTTGAAGGGACCTTAAAGCTCATCCAGTTCCAACCCCCCTGCCACGGGCAGGGACACCTTCCACTGGAGCAGGTTGCTCCAAGCCCCTGTGTCCAGCCTGGCCTTGAACACTGCCAGGGATGGGGCAGCCACAGCTTCTCTGGGCACCCTGTGCCAGCGCCTCAGCACCCTCACAGGGAAGAGCTTCTGCCTAAGAGCTCATCTCAGTCTACTCTCTATGATCTTGGTGAACGGTGTGTGGTTGAAGACTAATGCCGTGCTTTTCCTTGGAAGTCTGAGCTTATAAGAATAATGTTGTGGCAAGGCTGGGGATGTAAACGAGCACATGGGGATTCACAGGATATGGGAATGGTCTTGCCCTGTTAGTGGCTGCTGTAGAAACAAACCAGTGAAGTCTTTTGGGCTTGGGCTGGGGTAGCAGGGAGGTGATTTTGGGGAAGGCTGTAATTTATCTTTCTCCCTCCACATTGTCAAACAATTCACTGTTCATTTGCTTACCTCTAGCATCTGTTTGCAATATTTGTCTGTCTGTACCTTTAGCATCTGTCTGCAATACTTGGTTCTTTCTGGAGATTCCCTACCAAGCAGCCACATCCTTGGAGATGTGGGGACAGTGGGCTGGCTCCGGTAGCCTGTGCCCAGTTGTTCAGTTCCCAGCCAGCTGTTCTGCAGCTGTTTTCACTGCAGAGACTGCAGTGATTTAAACTGAGCGGGTTTCCCAGGGCTTACCCCTTCTATGTGGCAGGAGATGAAGGCACCCTGCTTGCAGCCCTCTGCAAGGGGATGCATGTGGGTGCTATGTTCAAGTGCTGGGTGCTTCTCTGTGGTAGGGTGAAGAAAGTGAAGGTTTAGTTGGTTTATTTACCCTTTCTGACTGCTTAATTAGTTATTTTTCCTTGATTTTTGTCTGGGAAGTTTTACCCAGGGCTCTAGAAATAAACCAGAGGTGATGCTGATGAATTGCGAGGGGGGGGAAGTAGCGCATTTCCCGTTGGGTAAGAGTTTACCATTCAAGCCTTGACCTTGTTAAAACATGTTAACTCAATAAAAGTCTGAGTGTTTAAAGACAAGTGACTTCTTCCTGCCTTGAGGGGCATAATTAAGCCATTCCACACCCCTTAAACCAGAGCTGTGGGAGGAGGACTCAGGAGCTCCATATCCAGCTTCAGTCAGTCAGCAGCCTTCCACTGGGGTCATCACCATCCTGTGAGCTGCATGGAGCTGCTGCTGGGAGGCTCTGGAAGTGCGGGGAGAGTGTGGCAGTGATTGCACAGCAAACCTGCTGTTTCCAGGATATTGCTCCTTTTGCAGGGCGCGCAGTTCTTGCTCCTGTTGAAATAGTGGTGTTTTGTATTAAAGCAGAGTGAATTTCCTGGGTGAAGCATGCAACAGCTTCACGGGGGGAAGAAGAGCAGTTCAGTTCGTCCATAAGAATTCCCTTACGACTTAAAAATGGGGGAGTTATCTCCTTTCTCAGGGTTTCCTTGTTTAAACATTCCTCATCAGTTTGTAAAGTACATCATACTTTGGTATTAATGTTACAGGGTGGATATTAAGACAGATGAGCACATTGATGTGTCCAGAAGCACCTTCTCCACTTAATCTACTATAGGATTTTAAGCGAAATTCAGAAACTTGCTGTGTTTCCAGTTTGGTGTGTTTGTGCCTACTGAGCTGTTAATCGGTACCCACTGTGAATCCTGCTCTTGTGGCTCAAAAGATCAATAAATAAGGAATTCCCCCCATCCCAACTAAACCTCAGGAGCACTCCCACACTAACCAGCTATGCAGAGGAATAATTCCTGTGTGACTGGTGTACCCTGGAGTGCCTTATTGCCTCTTGGCTGTTTAAAGAGCACTGAGCTTCGTTTTCCTGAACACTTCTGTGCTGTCTCCTCCCTGGAATAAGTGTGGGTTTTTTTCCTAGTACCATGGGTCTGTCTGTACCTCAGTACAGACTCCAGTGCTCCTCACAGGCACTGAAGCTATTTGAAGTGAAATCCATCGCTGGCTCCTCCCATTAAAACACAGGGCTGTTAATTGCAGTTGCTTCATGAGCAGCTCAGCTGCCCAAGCAGAGGTGATGGAGATTTGGGGACAGTAATCCTCTTCGTTATCCCCGTGTAAGCTGTCCTGCATCAACTTGATACCCAGGGAAACTCATCACCTTAGCAGAGATAATTTCAGATGCCGTCTCTTTCCTTGCTGTGAGTAACCAGAGTGCATCTTAATTTAAATCCAAGGCCTTCATCAAGGTTATAAGCTTATTGCATGAAGGTGCTGGGAAACATCCTTAAGTGCTCCCCAGATGGACTCTGGAAAGATGATTATGCTGTAATTTGTTCCTATAGCTCCACAAAAGCAATAATTGACCTTGGGACTATGACTCTGCTATTCCCTCTGCTAGAATCCCTGGTGCTTTTGTCCGGGCCAGTTTTTGTCCGTATTAAATGACTGTGTTAGAGCTTCTGTTTGCCCAGGAGAGGTGCCTCCCAGCTGATGATGAGGATTGCTTTGCGTCAGACCTTTCCCTCGTGGTTTGTGTTTGTTTCTGCTTTGTGGTTAAAGGGTTTGGAGGGTGAGGAACCATCTGAAAACTCAGCCCCAGGGCAGGTAGGTGCAGAGTGATGGGAGGTACCTGCTTGTGCCTGCACGGCAGCAGCAGTGAATTGGGGCCAGTGAGTCATCTGAGGAATAGCTTGATGTGTGCAGCTGAGGGTTGTTCTTAAGTAGCAATAATTATTATTAATAAATAGCTTTGACTTCACCAATTGCAGAACAGGGTGGACTGATAGCCCAGGGCTGATAGCCCAGGGCCTGGGCATTTTGCTGTGAAGCAAAGCAAAACTCTTCCCTCTATCTCATGCAATGGGGCAGGAAGGTCAGAGGCTTCTGACCCCATCTTGCTGGTGCTGATCGATTCCCTGTGGAAGAGCGGACCCTTCTAGATGTCTCATCTATATAGCATGAATTTCAGTTGCCCTTCAAGGACTCCTTCAAGCTTGTCCACAGGCTCCCAGAAAGCCTGTAAATGACAGGCTGAAAACCATTGCTGCAAGCCCAGGAAAGGCAGATCCCGAAGGATTTAACCAGGTTTCAGTCAGAGTGTCCAGGACTCCTGCTCTGCTGGAGACAGACTGGTGGCTTTGGACAGCTTGTTGCCAGCAGGGCTGAGCTTGGCAGGGAAGTGCTGAAATCCCGTTTGCCCACTTGCAGGTTCAGTTATTAAACACATCAGGAATCCCCATCTGCTTCGTAAGCCTGTCTGTGGAAACATAACCCAAAGCTTGGCTCCTGCAAAGTGCCATTTGCCTCTGAATGAAGTTGGAGGGAGCTGGAGCTGTGCAAGCCTCCTTTTTAGGGTGAGACTCCCCTGTGAATGTCAGAGGGATGAAACCCTTCACATTGTGCTCGCTGCTTGCCAGGCTGTAGGTGTGTGTAGAGGGGTGTTTGAGAAAGGGACGGAGGTGGAGGTGATGTTCTCCTGTCTCCTTTCCCTCTGCAGATTGCTCTGCGAGGTGCTACACGTCGTATGCAAATGTTGAAGGTTTTTTTGGTGCCTCTAGAGAGGCTTTGACTTTCTGTCTAGAAGCTATTAATTACTTAGACAAGGAAAGCAGAACATGGCCAATTAATGGCTCCTACCGCTTAGACCTGTCTCTCCGGCTGATCTGCTGTGAACTAATGAGCAGCTCCTCTCGCCGGGCCACCGGCGAGCTTGAACTTCACATTGGTTTTCCTAGGGAGAAATGAAAGCAGCAGCAACGTGCAGGAGCAAATGGCTGGAATTCGGTTATTAACCTGGGCTGAAAATTGACTCTCTCTGCTTAGTGATTACCCAGGGGATGTGAGGAGAAGGGCCTGGTGGAGGGTTCAGAGCTGGTATTTGACAGAGCATCGAGGCAGCATTCCTTAAGTTGCCATCGTGCGTCCGAGGGGCAGCGGTGTGCTGGGTAAGTACAGCGGGTGCAGTGCAAACCTGGGCTAGAATGGGTTAGTTTAAACCAGCTCCACTCCCAGATGACTCCCTTCTTTAGGGATATTTTATGGCACAGCTGCATAGCGTCTCATATATTTTTGAGTACCTTGGTTTACAGGTCATTTAATTTATTTGCAGGCTTTGTTTTGCTTCCCTAGGGTAATTCTTGTTCCTCTTGCACATGTCGTCCTATGGAAGGCATTAAATCCTGCAGTTTGTCACAATAGTTCTGCTTTTATGCTGGCAGTCGGTGCTCTTCAAAGATTTTCGTGTGAAGTTGAGACTCCTGAATCATTAGAGGATCATGAAAGAAAAGGAATCATTTAGGAGGCGAAGATGTTTTGTCGTCTTTGAAAGTGGGAACATGCGAGAGGAGAAAATGTTTAGCAGTGCTGATCCGCCTCAAAGAACTTCATCCGAGCAGCTCCAGAAAATGAATTTCACTCCTTTATTCAGGATGTAAATACTGGAAAATGTCACTCCTGAGCTGAGTAATTTGTTCAACAAAAGGATCTCAAGGAGATGACTCCCTGAGCTTTCATGAACGTGCCCCAGACATCAGAGGATCTGTCTCTTTGGTAATAGGAACTGAAGGGCTTGAAAACCAAATGAGCAGTGTGTTGTGTGTGTGTGTGTGTGTGTGTGTGTGCATGTGTCTGTGTGTGTCCCAGGTGCTTTGTGAGCTTCCTTGCATTTTAAAAGCCTTGTTTATCTGGGGTTTAGGTTAGCTCCTGGGAGCCGAGAATGGGTGTAGTGATGATGTGTTGTTAGAGCCATGGTTGTTAATGTGCTGTTTAATGGACTTGGGAGCGTGGCTGGAATAGTCCTAGGGTTACTGTATCGTTATTGCACCTCGGCAATAAGGGTTTTTTCCCTTGATTTAAAGTTGCTTGTGTGTGCTTATTACTGAGATTAGTGCTGCGTAACAGTTACAATGTTTAAGCCCATGTTTAATGTAAGAGGGAGGGCGACTGAAGTGGAAGAGAAGTTGTGCAATGCGTGCAGTGATGGAGGTCTGGGAGGGGGGAGAGAAGGAGCCCTGGAACGGGCTGTCTGCTGTACCCCATGGTTGGAATTGCCCTGGATCGCAGGTGGATGCGGCAGCACAGTGGGAAGTGTGGCAGCGTTTCAGGCTGCCAGACAAGGGTTTGGATAGGACAGGAAGAAGGTTCAGTTTGTGCCTTTGCACAGTCTGTCGTGCCTCAGCAGTTGTGCTTTTAGTTTCAGCTCGTACGTTTCTGTGTCTGGAGCTTTGGGCTGGATTTCCATGTGAAAAAAAGGGCCATTTTCTTCACTGTTTTTTTTTCCATCCCTGGGTTCTTAGTAATCAGTTCTGCTGGTTTGCTTTTGCTGCCCTGCAGTGGCTTTCTTATCTGCCTCCTTTTTGGCTGCCTAAACTGTGCTCTGGCGCTTGATGGTCACTCCTTTCCTTTCCTCCTCAGGCCCCTGCCCTGTTTCCCTTTGCAGTACCCAGGTGGTTTCATGTTTGGGTTTCTTCTCATTTCCTCTCCAGGCGTCTCCATTTGTCTTTGCAGATCATCTTCAACAAAGGCCTCGCATGGTCTAATTTGTTTTCTATTTCCAGCCCAGACTTAAAATAACTCTTTTGTTCCATGAATGGCCTGTGCATGGATCCAAATCCCACCTCCCTTTTTCTGCAGTGTGGGTTTCTTTCCGCCTGTTTCTTGTCAGTATCTTTAATTATTGAAGTGTCCCTGTTGGGCACTGGGACTGCATTCAGTAGCTGTGGGTTGTGTGTGGCCATGTGCATGCTGACTCCCTCCGCTTCCCAGCGGAGCAGCATGGAATGGGTTTGCAGGGCTGTGGGTGCCCTGGCACAGGAGCAGCGATGCTGTTGGGTAATGGGAGCAGCTCTGCCATCACATCCCTGCTGATGAGCTTGCCGTCCAGACGATCCGTGGGTTGTTTCAGCTGCAAAAAGCAGGAGACCAGGAGATGCTTAAGTTTGTTTAATTTATTAGAAGGGGAAAATTCAATAGTGGGAATAGGGAAACTGAAGGGAAAGGTATGTTAAGGCAGGGTTTGAAAACCAGTCTCAGTCCAGCCATGCTGATGCTGACCTGCGACTGGAGCCGTGGCCAGGCTGGCACTCGGTGTGTGGCTCCTGTATGTTAATAAGAGGATGTCCCTGCAGCTGGAAGTGACAGCGGAGCGCTCCTGCAGAGAAATGGGTCAGTCTTGTTCATTTAAGCACATATGTACCCTCTGGGAGTTGTCACAAGGTCACTCGCAGCTGCTTTGCCGAGGGCTGGGAGGTAGTTAAACTGTGTGAAATCCATTGCAAGTCCTCATCTGACCAGGGCTGTCCGTGCTGGGGCTGGTGGTGCAGATGTCTCCTCTGCTCCCAAGAAACCAGATTATGCCACTGAGAGTGGGGATCTGGACGAGGGAGGAGTTGAATGACACAGGTAACATGTACTTTCCTATGCCAGAAGCATCAGTGTCATGTCACTGCTGAGAGCAGCCTTTGGAAATGCAACCGGGAGTGGGGCTGGCAGAATCCAACCCTCTGACCTTGCTCCATGGTGCCAAACGCTGTACACAAACGTTGGCAAAGGTTATCTCAGGGCAGAGCTAAACATGGGTCCTGTGCCCAAAATAACTTGGAAAGACTGGAAAGGAGAAATACAAGTTGCAAATCCTGCTTTGCCGCTTCGGGCAGTGATAGGAGCAGGGCAGACGAGTCACCTTTCATCAGGAATCAGAACTGGTTCTGCATGGAGCTGTGCTGTGGTGGGAGAGCTGATGCAGCCTGGAGGTTTCCAGCAAACCAGGACGAGAGACTTCATCTCCTGAGCTTCTGCCATCCCCTCTGTGGCTTTAGGGACTCCTTGTACCTTCTTACAAGGGTAACAGCCTGCCCTGGGCAGCTCTGTTGCGGTGCTGCAAAGCGCCTTCTTCCTTCAGATCTGCTGCTGTAATGGCTTGTGCATCTGCACTGCCAGGCAGGCTGGGAGATTAATCCAGTCCAGAAGTCATCAGGACAAAGGAGAAGAGGGAGGAGAGCTGGAGAGGTGCTGCCAACGGGTGAGCTGGGGAACAGGGCAAGAGCTGCTTTGGGTTCTGCTGTTTGAGGTGCACCTGAGGAACCAGAGGGTCTGACCATCGTGTGTAGAGCGCTGCCATCCAGCTTTGCTTTCATACACTTCCGAAGCAAGAAACATGCATTAAGATCACACACAGGTACAAGCCTTGAGCCCTGGGGCTGAAGTAACCTCTCCTCCATGTCACAGGGCTCAGGATGTGCCTGATCCTTCTTGTTGACCCTGTGCTGCTATTTTAATTTAAAACCTCTGTGCCCCGCTGTGATTGAACGCTACTGTGGGTTCCCAGGCTGCAGACACTGACATGGTCGTCTTTGTCGTGCTGAATAGAGCCCTAAATTTATGGCAGACAGCCTGCTTTCCTATTGAAAGGATTTAATAGATACAGTACATACAGATATTTGTGTGTAGTGTCAACTGTCTTGGAAGAAAATTTCACGCACATATTGATTAGACAAATCCTTTACTGTTAGGTTGTGGTGCCTTTCTTGGGAATGTCTCTTTACCCATTTTCATCATATCTTAATTATTTTGGCTTCCACTGGTCCTTTAAAGCAAGTGTGGGTAAACCTCATAAGCGCTGTTCAGGCCTGGTTTTGATCTAGAGCTGTTTGGCAATGTCAGTGCTGTAACTGGCCGTGGGTCGGCTGCTGACAGGCAACACGCTCTTCTGCTGTGCTGCACACAAGTGTGTGACTGGAAGCACCATGGGGTGGTTGGTCCCTTGGAGGTTATAGTTTGGTATTAATTAAGCATTATAAATACAGGTCTCCTTCACTTGTATTTCAAACTACACAAGGTGACTGGAGGATATGCACCGCTTTGAGGAGGAAACTTGTCGTGTACTTAACATTGAGGTAAAGATGACTTAGCGCGTCTTTCCCCTTGCATCATTTAAAGTAATTAAACGTGAGATTTATTTTCAATCCTCTTCAGTTAAATGTGCCCTGGTGAGTGCTGGCAGCGTTTTGCTTAGTTGCCTTAGTCGTGCTAGTTACTGCCTTTCAGTGATGTCTTCTGCAGTCATTTTGTGGGCTACCTCCTAACGTCTTCCATGGTATAGACCACAGGTTGAGTAACATTACTCTGGATCTAAACAAGCTGTTCCGTTCATCTTATTTCAGTGTGTCTTTGCTTTAAAACCAGTTTGTTTGGCACTTGAGCAGTGTGTGTTCACTGGCGTCTGTAAATCTCTTCTGAGGACGGATGAGCTGGTATTATCTGTGAGCTGGGAGTGTCTTCTTCTTGTCACCTTTCAGACAGATGAACTAAGCCGTGGGGTAATTATGGCTAATGGCCTGTATTTATATCGTGGATATAAATCCTCCCCTGGGAATCCTGCTCTCCCTGAGGAGCATGGCGCTGATTGGGAGGGTTGGCTCTCACTCTGAAGAGCAACAAGTGTGTTGAATGATGATAATTGGTGTTTTTGCCACTCAACTTAATTGCAAAGCCTTACTTGAGACACGTAGGGGTTTTGCATGGTCCTGACTGTATCAATGCATTGCTTTAGCTGTGGTCAGGATGTGTACTAAAGGACTCCCACAGAGGTGTACAGCCCTGTGTCTACCTGGTGTTGGCTGTGACCTTGTAGATGACCGTGGGGTATCATGAGCTTATCTGTGCCTGTCATTCAGGGTGGACACAACTCTGCTTGCCCCCATTAGCACAGGCTGTGCCCAGGTTGATGTATGCTTGTCAGACACTAGGGCAGCCAGGAGACCAGGCAGAGCTCCTCTGTGTGCAAGCGAGCCTGCAGCAACTTGCCATGGCTTGTAGAGTGCTTTCATGGTGTAAATTAGGGAGAAGAGGTGATGGGGAAATGATTTTAGACAGTAAATGGTACATGAAGAGGAGAAACAGAGGAGTAGGGAGGTGGTGCTTTGCTCTGTGGAGCAGGGTGGAGGTTTTGAAGGCTCTGGCAGTGGGGCAGGATCCTGGGAGTCTCCCATATAGGTGGAAATAAATGGGTGCAGGAGCCTTTTGGGCTCTGGCTTCTTCATGTTGTAGCCCTGGTGCTGCGTTTGCTGGTAACCTCCAGCTTTCTCCTGTTCCTAATCAGAGACTGTAAATCTGCTCATACCTAGTGCTGTAATGGCTAACACAGGTCTGTGGATAAAACAGTCTCTGATGGAGACTCCAACTGGGGGGGGTGGGTGGGAAATACTTTTCCTGTGAGACAATGTCTGTTCCTCATCAAAATCAGTTGAGGAAAAGTAGGAACCAAACAGTTCGATCCTAGAGATTTAAAGAGCCTGGCTGCACTCTTTGATTTCCATTAATCTGCTCCTATTGTTTGTGTTCCTCCCTTAAGAGTAATTAATAAAGGGCTGTGGATGAGGAGGCACCCTGGGTTGTTTTGCTGGGGATAGATGGCCAAGCAGCACCAGCACATCCCCAGCAAGATGTTATGCTCCCAGGTTGCTCCCCAGTGGGAGCACCCACAGCCCTGCTGCTGGCTGTGCATTGACCGTCCTGCTCCCCATGGGAGTGCCCCAGTGCTTCGGTGACCTCATTTGGCTCCAGCCCCGGTCCAGCTGCAGTGGAGAGCATCCAGGGCCTTAGACTTGCATTGAGACCTTGCTGGTGGTGGTTTGCAGGTGTGGGGATGCTTGGGCAGTGCTTTGCCTGTTTGCAAGCACATGAGTTTTTACTCTTGGCTTTCTTGTTGAGGCAAAGGTAGTTTGTTGCCCTTGGTAAGGAAGAAACCTTGCTTTGTCCTGCTAGTGTGTGGTTAGTGCACACCACCAGCACGGCATGGTCTGGTACAGGAGGGTTTTGTTGCCCCCTCTGATTTCACCCCATGTGTGTGTATCCTTCTACCAGAGAGTGAACTTTTTCTTGCTGCAAAGAAAGAAGCATAAAAGCTTTTAAACTGCTTTAGAGCTTGAAACCGTGTGGCTTTGCACTGAGTGCTGAGGTTTAAAGCTGAACTGCTGATCTGAGGAGTTTAAATAGAGAAAAACCATCCCATTACTTGCACTGTAGACACCTACCACGGCATGGTCTCGTCCATGTGCTCAGCTTCCAGAGAAGCAGTTGGTTTGCTGAAAGCTGTCAAGGACTCTAGGACCTCCAACATGGAGTGTGTGTATATACATGTGGCATATGTGTGTATATATATATACACACATATATACACACATATAGATAGATAGATAGATCTCTACATGTGCTAATTAACTCTTGGGTGGCCTCAAGCCAAGATGTCCAAGTTTGAATCTGTTATTAGGAAAGTACCTTGAACTTCTGCAGATCCCAGCAAGCTTTTGAGAGCATCGTGTTCGCACCCTTGGTGCTGCAGGGAGGGTTTGCCCCTGCAGGAGCACACATCGGCTGCAGGAGAGCTGGGAGGAGGGTGGTGGTGTGTCCCTGCGGGTGAGCAGAGCGGATGTTGAACCATACGTTCGTTGCTCCTTGCACAGCCCCAAGCTCTGGGTGGGAATCAGCCATTAAAATCCCATCTAGTCAGAAGCAGGAGGGGAAGTGGGGCAGTCACACTGGAAGTGTAAATACACCCCGGCTGCCTTCTGGGTGCCTCTGAATTCCCCTGTGTGTGCTGGGGCTTTCCTACCCAGGGGTGGATTCACCGAGCGTGCTGAGCTCCGAATGGGGACGCTTTCACTGTGTGGGATGAGGTCTGGCTGCTCCTGGGATCGGGGTGGCAGGTGAGGTGTCCTGGGGCTTGGTGATGATGTGTGGCTGCAGGGCTGGGGAAATGTGGTTGTCCCCCTTCTTCCTGCATTGAGAACCAAACCCAGCTCTGTGTTTTCCCATCTGGAACCTGGCAAAACACCTTTGTCCAAAGAGGCTGGGTTGGCCCTCACTCAGAAGGAGCATGGAGGCGTCTCTGCACATCCATCCTCCTTAGGTCTAAAGGAGTGTTTGCTGGAAAGCGTTGTTTTTGTAGAGCTTGTCCTCTTTGTAAAGTCTTCAGGCTGTTCCCATCCTGCTGTTGCAGCTCTGTCTGTCGTGCCCAGCCTGCGGGGACCGTTGCCTTGGTTTGATGTGATGCTTGGCTGGGGAGCAGAGCGTGGATGCTGAGCGAGGCAGCCCTGTGCCTGCCTGCAGCAGATAGCAAGTGCTTTATCAGCACGGGCTGATCTGTGGTCTCACAGGAGGAGCAAAAAAAAAGTAGAAAAAGAAAAACTTCCTCTTTTTTTGCTTATGCTTCTTTTTTTTCCCCTTTCCCACCCCTGCTTGGGTTTTGTCCACACCAACTGCTCCTTCAGTTGAAATTGCGTTGGTTCTCTGTGCAAGGGACCATGAGAGTGTGGGGAGAGGTGGCACTGGAAGCTTCCTCTGCTGCTCCTGGTGTGCTGGTGAAAGATTTAGAGACTGCCCCAAACCTCCCAGGCCAGGCTGGATGGGGCTTCCAGCAACCTGCTCTAGTGAAAGATGTCCCTGCACATGGCAGGGCTTGGAACTGGATGAGCTTTAAGGTCCTTTCCAACACAAACCACTCTGGGATTCTGTGTGCGAGAGTGTGGATGGGGAAGGGGATGGGCTGAGGAGGGATCGTGCACCTTTGGAGCTTTTGTTGAAGTGCCAAGACCCTAGGTTGTGGTTTTGGGAACTAAATCACCCCCAGAAAAATGGCTGTCTTGAAGAGACATGGAGACATAGATCAACAGGGCCCAAATGAATTACAGGCAGTTTGCAGGTGCTGGGGAAGGCTTTCCAGGGCAGTCAGGTGGGATGGTTTTGGGATAATCTTATACTTGGACTTTCCCTGTGGTGGGAGTAATCCACAACAGAAACTTGTCAGTGATGTTTGCCAAGCGGAAAGTGGGACTACTGGAGAGTTGAGGGCACTCAGGTTTTCGTGGTCACCCAAGCCTTGATGCTCGGTTGTCTCATGGGACCGTGGTTGACTGAATATTAACCTGCCGCTTTCCTCTTTGCTTCCAGTTGTGTGACGTGGACAGCACACACATGATGCCGAGGAGCTCTCGCCTCTCCTAATCCTTTGCCGGTGATTTGGAAGCAGCCCTTCCGAGATGTCTGGATCCACGCAGCCCGTGACGCAGAGCTGGCGCGCCGCCGAGCCGCGCTACGCGCCGCACGCTATGTCCTACCCGGTTCAGATCGCTCGACCACATGCGGTAAGGCAAGAGGCTTTCCTTCCCTGGCCTCGTGGGGCAGGGGCTGCGTGGCACATCACTGTCATTGGGGCTGTTATGCAGAAATCAGGCCGTTTCCGTGCCTGTGGTACGGGATTTCATCATTCCTCTCTTGTGGCATCCTCTTTTGTTTCTCCATATGGTGCTTTCATATTTTCTCGCCCTTTCCAGCCTCTTCCTGGTGGTGCTCATGGTTCTCTGGCTCATCACTGCTGAGCACCCAGGTCCATTTTGTCTTCCTGGCAGGAGCACCCTTGGTTGGATGCAGCAAACAGCTTTGGGGGGAAAGGGGAAGGTGTAATCTGCATGGAGCAGGAGCACTTGGCCTCCAGCCCTCTTTGGCATGGCCTTGAATCACAAGGGAATGAGCATCCTCTCCTGTGTGTGGCCTTACCACAAGCCTGGTCCTTGCTCCTCACACCCATGGGGGAGCTCTCCTCACTTCCATACAGATTGAGGGGGGTGAACCTGCTCTTCCATCAGGAGACCTGTCCTTCTCTATGTGGCATTCCTGGCTGGTGGTAGCAAGAAGAAAACTGAGCTGCTGTTCTTCCATTTTATCCTCCCCCACTTTTTTCCCTCCTCTTACCCTTGACCTCTCGTCTCCTCTTGGATCAGTGCATAAGCTGATGGTGATTTATTGCCTGTGTTTTGTTGAATCCACTGAAGCTTGCGCAGGTTAATTCACCCAGATCGAGCCTCTCATCTACGTGCTGTGTCACTCACACCTGTGCTTGCTCATCCTGAATGGTTGAATGTTTTAGGTTTAAGCCCTTAACAGAAAAACCCCTCTCCTTAGTGGAGAGCTTTAGTCAGCTCAGGCTGCTTAAATGAATCTTATTAGGTGTGGAGTGTGGCACACACTGGCAAGGCTGCTCTTTGGAGCTGCTTCTTGGTGGGTTATAGTGAGGTGGCCACAGCAAGGAAGGGGCTTGTAATACAAGTTAGTGAGGAGACCTTGTCTCGGGGTTGTGTTTCTGACAGTGATGGCTTCTGAATGGTAGAATTCCTGCTGTGATGATGTTAGGGTTTGACTTGAAAGCTGGAAACCCATGGAGTGACTGCAGAGGGGTGGAATTCCCTCATCTGCCCTCTTCAGGCTTCAGCAGAGCGGCACAGGGAGCAGAGCTGGAGCTGGGAAAGGCTTTGGAACAGAAGTGTTAAGGAGGGCGCAGGACAAGCTTTTGGCTGCCTCAGCTGGCTCATCCACATCGCTCAGGGCCTGCGTGCTTCTGCACAAAGAAGCTTTTCATCCAGGCTATGAGACATGCTGACCTGGTTCCATTTATGGGAGCTTTGCTTCCATCAGAGCAAGCGTGTTTGTTTGGGAGGTGGGACAGAACGAGAGCATTTGTCTCAGAAAGAAAATCCAAGTTCTCTTTTTATGGGAGCAGGAGGAGGATGTGCCCAGGTGAGGGAGATCTGCAGCTCTTGGTTTAAAAACGATCCCAAGAAACCTCAGTGCCCAAAGTGAAGACTGAATTTAGAAGAGAGTGAAAGGCTCCTGGCCTTGGGGTGCTGAGTCCTTGTCTTCTGCAAACCCCACTTGCTTTCCCCTTAGTGTCAGAGCAGGATGAACCAAGCGGGGCAGTTGTTTGCAGGTCAGATGGAGCTCAGGGTTTCTCCAGCCTGCCCTGCTCTCTGACTAAAGTGCACACTGGTTTTATCCTACCGTATCCATGTTGGAAGAAGCTGCTGGCGTTTGCTTCTAGAAGCTATTTTTACAGCCACATGTAATCTTCCGAAGCCTTGTGACACCTTAGAGGTGTCTGGATGCAGGAGGGGGCTGAGCTGGGATCTGTCTGGATGGGAAGCTGAAAGGCTCCTCTTGTCACAAGTGTGCCAGCCCCACATGAACCTCCCCTTGCCTCTGCTGGGGAGGGCAGGCAGAGCGTTCCATGAAGCGTGTCCCTGCATGATCTGCCCCGCTGCTCTCAGCTGTTGGCAAACACGTGGCTCATGCTTGGCAGCGCCATGGGCTGGAACCCGGCCATGGCTCTGGGGCTGGAGCTGATCTCTGGTGGGATTGCTTGGGAGAGGAGAGCCCAGTTGCTTTGAAGTTGCTGCGCTGTTTAATATTAAAAGGCAGTGGTATTTGCTTGCGTGTCTTGGCCAGGTCAGTTTTGTCATGGGATGTGTTTGCACAGTGAGAGCTTGTTTGGAAGAAAGCGAGAGAGGCCAAAACCAACCTGACACCAGCGTGTCTTGCATCTGAGTAGATCCTGGTTCTGGTTTGCCGCATTCCAAGACATCCTTTCCTGAGAGCTGGGAATTCGTCTGCCTGGGGATCCTTATCCCAGCGGTGGGAACGCCCTGGGTCAGCTCCTGGGGCTGAGCGCAGCAGGGCTGCGAATGCTGTTCTCATATACATACATGATCCCATTCCAAGTGTGGCGGTCGCGCCCAGGGATCGGCGCGGCAGGAATGCCGAGCCCAGAAATGAGCCGTGACGTTATTTTAGGCTCAGAGACACTTCATGAGAAGTGATTTAAAGGATTGCAGCTGTTTGATTTCACAGATGAGGCAAGTGAGAGGGGATGCTGTGGAGGGGCAGGAGGCGGGGGGAGCAGGCTTGGGTGTTTTTCTTTCCCCATTGCATAAACCCCAGGGGAATATCCAACAAAACGGGGGAAGAGATGCATTTCAAATGAATAAGCAGGAATGTGCTTTGTGCATATGGGCACCATCTCCCAGCAGCATTCCAGGTGTTTCTGCTGGGTTTGGAGCTGGCAGAGAAGAGCCAGGAGTGGTCAAGTGAGGGTGTTTGTTGCCTGGTTTCACTCTTAGGTGTCAGCTTTGGGCAGGGCTGATCCATGGCTCTGATCCAGAGTGAGCTCTGATGGGTGATGCAGCGAACTGGCTCTTCCACAGGGTAGGTTGGTCCTCAGCTGTGTGGGGATGTTGTCATCCTCTTCCTCCTCCTCACTGAGACGCATCTGGTCCCAGGGATGTGGAAATGGTGTGATATTTTATAATGGCCTTCAGTATAATTCCATCTTACCAAGAAACAGCCAGTGAAAATAGTGGATTTTTGTGTTTTTAAAGGGAAGAAGGAATCTCGGTGGAAAGGTTCTGCTTGATTTGACTTTCATTACCTAAAACTAAAATCGCCAATAATCATCAGTTTCTTCTTCAGAGCACTGAGTGTTTCTTGATCAAAGTGCAGGGGAAATGCTTTTGTTTTCCACATTCATTAGCTGTGCTGACGGGTGCTTAGTTGGCCTCTGTCATGTTCAGCTTGGAAACAGAACAATTGTTTGAATGCTCCATGACCTTTAGCTAAAGGTGAAAAAGCACATTACTTATGCTCTTCCCCTTCTAATGTGTCTGAACTTAATGCTCTCTCAAATGAAACTTTTCCATGAAGGAGATGTTTTCAGGCAAGCTGCAGGTATTTTCTGTAAACAGATCAATTCTCCCGCATAGCACATGGACAGAAGGGTTCCCTGCTCTTCCTCCTGTGTGGAGCCAGTTTCTTGCTGTGCCCTCCTTACCAGTCACCCTTCTGTTAATTCCCTGACCTTTCAGAGCCACAGGAGTGATGTGGCTTTGGATACAGGCTGGGTTTCCAAGAGGGTAGCACCAGCTGCGGGAGATGACAAGGGTCAGGGCACACAGCTTCTGTGCCAAAACAACTTCTGCTTTCAGGGTGCTTTAGTGTTTTACCTATTAGAGATCCTGAAGAGGTTTAGGGGTTGGTAAGATTGGAGTGTGTGCACATGCATGTGAAATTGGTGCTCCATCATCGTTGAATCCCCTCCCTGCCAAACGAGGTGCTCTGCATGCCTCCTGTTTGCCCCCATTCCCTGCACACACTTCAGGTGAGATGAAAAGGTGAGCTTAACCCTTCTGCTCCAGCTTTGAGACCATGCTTTCTCCAGTGCCCGGGAACAACTCTGTAATTCCTTCATTAAACTCCCTGTTTGCAAACCAGCACTTGTGCAGGAGCGTCCCAGCCCATTCACTTGGCCTGTGATAAATAACTTCCTTGTCTGTCTGAACCAGAGACCAGAGGTCAGTGCAGCCTTGTGTGTCGATTTGGTGTCCTAGCCAAACGGTGGCCTGGGGGGAACCGACTGCCTTCCCTGCCCAGGCTCCTCCTCCCTGCAGGGTTTGTTAAACCCAGCGTCCTGCCCTGGGAGGTGCAGTGAGGAGATGGGAGCTGCTGAGGTGGCAGGAGCTCGCTGCTGCCCGCAGTGACACGGTCAGCGAGGCGATGCCAGGTAAGCCTGCAGAGAAACAGTGTGTTTCACATTACAAGCGCCAGGCACCTTTGCTGCTGTGTTGGTTTTCCTTGGAGTCATGATTCGCACTCATATGTGCTGGAAGCAAAATGCCAGCCTGTGTCAGGGCTCCAGGAGCATGCAGAGCGGAAGAGTTTACAGTGCACCACCTCCGAGCGCAAAGAAAAGCCTCTGTGCCAGCTGCACGGCTGAGCCCCCCCGCATGAAACACCCCCTGGTTCGTGCCAGGGATTCACATCCCGAATCCTGCCTGCTGCGCTCCAGGGAATGTGCTAAGGAATGACGGGAAAATCAAAAGCATCTCTTGGAAATAGTGACTCCGATTGGGTCTGTCACGAGGACTCAGCACAGTCTCGCTCCTGAGCCTTTCCAGAGAAGGATTGCATTAGCTCTGAGAGGATTTGGGAAGATTGGCTTTCTGCTGTGGGACTGGGAGAGCAGGGAGGTGAAGGAACAGGACAACTAATTCCCTACCCTGGGGTCTCTCTCCCATTGCCAAGAAGGAGTTGGCTTACAGCAGTTTGGATTTAAAGCTCATTTTCCCTATGATACACAGCCTTTATCCAACACAGTTCTTTGTCTTCAAGCTACTGTAAACGTCCATAATTGCTCATTAATCTCTTTTTGGATGGGATTTGATGCAGGGGGTGATGCTTTGCATTTGGTTGGTTTCAAGATTATAAATCCACAGGGAAAGAAAGAACTTTTGCTGCGTATGTGGTTTGGCAGAGGTAGAGACCCACTGAAAGCACTTTTGGAGATGCAAAGCCTTTGCCTGTATGCCTGATGCACGTTGTCTCACCAACCTCTGGAGACACCTTCAAGACTTGGGGGCCTTTTGTTGGTTGTCACTGTCCCCACATTTGTTCAAAATGCTGAGCAAGCCGGGTTATTTGACCTGAAGGATTTGCTGCAGAGGGATAAGGAAGTGTAGGAGAGCTGAGGAGGGAATGTGCAAGGATGAAAGGGGCCTACACAGACATGCAGATAGGCTATGGGGGTTGTGTGTGGTGGGAGGCGGTGGGGGGCTGCTGCAGAAGAGATAGGATGATGAGCAAAATGACTGCGTGCTTGTAGGGTGGAAGTGTTGAGTTGGTTGTGTGAGGAGCTGCTCGCCCCACGTGGGTGTTTGTGACCACAAGTGACTTCAGGAAGCGCAGCACCAGGCGTGGGGAGTGGAGGAAGGGCAGACGGGTCATTCCAGCTCAAAGGCGCCTGGATGTGACTGGGACACGAGTCTTGTGATGGAGGGAGGCTCAAAAGCAGCACTGTAATGGATGTGGTGCTGCTCTGCAGGCACCTCTGGCTGGGGGGGAGAGGGCTGGGGCTGGCTCCAGCACCCGGCTCTGGTCAGATGACTGGGAAGCCACAACAGCCGAGAGCTGTCCCACCGAGACGTGACTGCTTCTCCATGAATGGCATATTCAGATGGCTCAGCTAAACAGCCCTGCTTTGCTCGAGGGGCAGGGAGAAGGGTGTCAGGAAGGATGCGTTGCTGTGCAGCTGGTACAGATGCTAATGGTGCTGGCAGCAGACGTGGCCTCAGCAGAGGGATGGCAGCAGGATCAATGCCTTCCAAGAAGGGGCCACGTGCAGTGTGGTCACCTCCTAAAACAAAAGGCCAAGTCAGCAGCTTCTGAGAGATGGATGGCAACGAGACTGCATTGGAATAATAAGGGCATTTGTCTTTTCAGCACATGTTGTATCCCCGTAGGCAAGATAAAATGCGTGTATTCAGCCAGGTTTTTATTACTGACCTTATCTTCAACAGTGGAGCTGATTGTGGAGGAGTTCTGATTTGTTTTATGGATTATTTTTTCTTTCCTCCTTACATCTGCAGCGAGCTCCTCCCAAGGTTCTGGGGAGGAAGTTGCGCAGACAGCAGTGTACTTGTGGACAGCCTGTTTTGATCAATAACCACCTCCTTGATGCTTCAGTGGGAGGTTTTCGGTAGCAGGGGATGGCTCCTCTTTGCTGAGGCTGAGGGCAGTGGGCTGTATGCAGCCCGTGCTGTGTCTGGACTGCCTGAAGTAATGCTCTGCTGAACATTCCCCTTTCCTCTTACCTGAAATGGCTTTGGGAGAAATGATTTTCTCCAGGCAAAGGCTAAAAAGAGCATTTCTTGGTCTGATGAGCAACTGCTATGCTGCCAGTGCCAAGGGGTATCCAGGCACCGCATAGCTTTTCCTTTTAGTGCTGAAATAGGTCACGCTTGCTGCTGGCAGGGGGAGATTTAAAGCAACACCTTTTGTCAAGGTGCAGAATGTGTAGAGCAGTGGTGGGGACCATCCCCTGTCTCTGGCAAAGCCACTTTGGCCACTCCACCTTGGACTGGAGATCTGGTCTGCCTCTCTGGTGGCACTGATTGCGGGCCTGGTCTCCTGCTGCAGCCAGGGTTGCACTGAGGGGCCCAGGCAACGGCTTATTGCACAAACTCGTTGCTGGATGGTCCACATCCCTTGCAGGCGTCATGCTGAGATACGCTGCTCCGTGCTGGCTGCGTGTTCTGGGAGGGTGGGAAGCTCAACCTGCCATGTGCTTCCCAGCGGAATAGAGTGGATTTGCAGTCCAAAGCTGTGTGGTCAAGTCTTGGCCACTGTGTTGGGTCACTCTGGTTTGTGTGTCCCTCCCCTCTGGCCATTGTCATTGTATAGGGAATAGCTGTGGCATCAGGAGTGCAGGTGTGCTCTGAGATGGGGAAACACCAGCGGAAAAGCAGGAGGAAAAGGATGGAGCACGTGGCTGGTGTGGGCGCCGCTCTGGGCAGCGCTGTTCTTAACCCCTCTTCTCTTGGGAAGTACCAGTGGAAACCAGGACACTGGGGCTGAAGGTGAGCTGTGGGGTAGAGCAAGGTCCCTAGATCCACCACAGCCAGTGGAATGTTGTTGGGGGGACCAGAGGAATGTGGGACATGCACTGTAAAGTGCCCAACTCTGGCTCTGTGTTCCACCAGTGCCATAGTGTGTGAGGACACCAACCCTGCTGCCCTCACCCAATAATTCCCTGTGGTGGCGAGGTTCCCATGCAGCACATGGGCTGCTCATCAGCAGCAAAACAGGCCAGGCAACCTCTTCTGAAATTAGATAAGGGACAATTTATCAACAGTGAAATAAACAGGGATGCACTAGTGAGCATTGGTTTTTGCTCAGTAGTGGACCACACCATTAGCAATTGGCCTCATTTAAACTTAAATGCTTGGGAGTGCTTCAGCAGAAATAGCACGTTGTTAAGAAACGCAAACTATTCGCAATCCAGCGCTGGGCGAGCTCCTCACAGTCCTAATCCTTGGTGGAGGTGGTGAGGAGCTGGGATTTGCTCCTCGGTGAGCGTGAGCAGTGCCCTGGCCTGTTTGCCTGCGTGCGAGAGGTGACAAGGACAGCGTGAGGCAGCGGCTTGGAGCTGTGCCCGGGTTGCTCGGCAGGTAAGGGGTATCCTGCGCCTGATGCTGTGATTCGAGGCGGTGCTGGTGCTGGTGCTGCTCAGCTGGCGGATGTGGTGGGACCCCGGGAGCACTGCTGCTGGCGTCACTGCACAGCAAGAGCTGATGGCTTTGAAGCGGAGCTGTGCGCACCAAAACCTGGCGGGGAGCTCCTGGCTCTGTGCTCGGCTGGGGGCGTGGTGAGTGACAGGGGATGGATCCAGTACTTGGGGCTGCTCGGGCTGTGCTGCAGGTGCTGTTCTGGCTGTGCTCCAGGTCTCCATGGGTTTGCTCCAGGGCTGTTTTCCAAGGAAGCCAAAAGCGCTGGGTGTTTGCTCTTGTTTTTGTGCTGGTGGGAGGAAGAGAGGAGGAGCAGTTCGCTGTTCTGTTGCAAGACCAGCTCCAGGCTTCCTTTCTGCAAGCCTCATGTCTCTGGGGTCTTTTCCTTGGGGGATAATTCTTGCAGCTGTGGGAATGCCATCTGGATGCAGCAGTCAGTAGATGCCTTATTCGTATGGAGGTGCTGGAGCTGGGAGAGCAGGGTCAGAGCTGCTGTTGCCTGTGGTTTAATGTTTGGCTCCATGCGTTGCAGGTCAGTGCATCACTTCCAGCATCACTTTCAAACCTGCTTTTACTCCTCCTCATTGGAGGTCAGGCACCCTGGGCTGGGCACCTGCAGGCAGGGGAAGGAGAAATGCAGCACACCAGCAAGTGCACATGTTCAGAACGGAAAGTGAGAGGCAGCAGGGCTGTGAGCAGTTATTAGTTTAGTGTGGGGTTGTGCTCGGGGCAGGGGACAGTGCAGAAATGTTGGAGGCCTTATGGTAGGTGAGGCAGCAGGCTGGAAGCTTTTAGAGCTGTTAAAAAGGGGCTGAAACCCAGCAGGGCTGGTTTTGTGTTGCTGAGAGCTTTTCTGTAGCGCTGCATTCAGCCTCCTGGCTTCAGCCAGTTTGATTAGTGTATCTAATGAGCCTGATAGACTCGGGTTATTTAGGGTCAGAGGATTTACCAGGAAGGGGAGGAAGACTGCACTCTCAGTGTTCCCAAATCAAGTAACACAAGAAGACCTTGAGGCTGGGAGGGCTCTCACTGAGCAGCACCCCCAGGCAGGGGCAGTGTGGATGTGCCCAACCTCCCTCATTGGGTGCAAAGGATGCTGTTGGCTCATCTGGCTGGGCCCAAGAACCTCTTCATTCTGCTACATCAAGAAGTGTGTTATAATGAGGCTGCTTTGGGCTCTTCAGCATCTTTTTTATCTAAATCTTGGCTGCATTGCTCTGCCGGGTGATTTATGGCACTCTTGGTGTCTGTCTCTGGTGATGCTGCTTGTGCCGGATCAGCCCAGCCGGTGGTTAGAGGGGACACAGTTCCCTTCACCCAGGTTATATTTTGGGAAGCTGCTGTTTTATCAGGAGAATAAGGTCTTGATATTGAGACTTCCAAAGTGATTTTGATTGCTTTGCTTTGGTTTTGTTTTGGAAACATTCCCACTCCTTCACCTGAGGAAAGAAGCTTAATTTCTATCAATGTAAGAAAAAAAAGTGCTCATCTCTTTGCATCTCTCCCTGACTGCTGCAAATCCTCCTTCCAGCCCCCTAAACCTGTTGACGTGCCAGAGCCCCTGACTACCCATGGTCTTTCTGCTTCCTTAATTTCTGTTTCATTACATGTAGTTCTTGCTCTGAAAAGGAACAACATGTACCTTGGAGCTACAGAGGTTTTTGGTTGTTTTATTTCAGGTCTCTTGCAGGTGCCAAGGGTGCACCAGAAATTTTAGGTCAGGATGGGGAATAAATCCCCTTTGTGTGCTTTGGTGGTGGAGAATTCACATGGAACCCACTGGACGCTGCTCCCTCGTGTCTGCATGTGGAGGGCAGCAAGGTGCCTCCCACCGTATGTCTTCAGAACACTGCTAACCAAAACCAAAGCCTCTTGAGTCACAGAATCATTTAGGTTGGAAAAGACCTTTAAGGTCATCGAGTCCAACTGTTAACCCAGCACTGCCAAGTCCACCAGGCAGTTCCAAAGGGAGCTCCTGAAGCTTTCCAGCATCTGTGTTTGAAAAACACAGGCATAGCTCCCAGTGCCATTTGTTGTAGTAACTTGGTGAGCCATTAATGGACCTACGTCCTGCCAGGGCTCCTGTGGCTCCTTCGACGGTTCATGACAGGGCACAGGGATTCACCAGTTTTAATCCTCCTTGCTGATTTTTAGGTTACGTTTTCTTCTGGTAGAACCAAACCCTGATGTGAGCAGAGCAGAGCAGGTCACAGTGAGGTGGGTGGTGGCTGGGAAGGCAGGAGCTGGTGCTCACCAGCACTGCCCTCAGTGATGAAGCCGCAGGGGCACATCTGCTGTCCCAGCCCATGGCTAATAGCTGGGAATAGCAGCCTTCCATATCACTTCAGGCCATGCCAGCAGGCTCTGAGCTCCACCAGCAGTTTTCTGATGGGGGATGAAGAGGAAAACGCAAAGCTCAGCTGAGTGTGGGTAGGAGGAAAAGGAAGAACAGATGGTTCTCGGGACACACAAGAGCCTTCTCTTTCTTTTCTCAAGGGCACAGCCGTCGAGCCTCCCAGACGGGTAATTCTTGTTTGTACACCCACAGCGGTGATGGTCCTGGTTGTGGGCCTCTTGTGGTGTCTCCGCAGACACGGTGTGTTTGGTTTGTAGGTGGATGTCAGGAGCTGCGTTGCCATTTTTGTTTTGAACCAGGACGAGTGTGAAGGTGGGGAAACGCTGTAGGCAGCGATTCTGCTTTGGCTGTAAGAGCTGATAGGCTCCTTCACTCCACACGTCTCAGTTTGTCCCACCATTGTTTGGACCAATGGCATATTCTGTCCCCCATGGATAGAGCCAAAGGAGAAGCAGCATCACGGGGTAACATCCTCCCTTAACACCTGGATTTACACCAGTGGATCATCCCCATGAGGATGAGTAGATGCTGTCCCAGTAATGCCCTTCTCGTGTCGCAAGAACCTGTCTGCAGGCACCCCTTGCCCCAGAGGCTGAGGTCTGGACTGGCCAGGCTGGAGGTGGAGACCAGGAGCGTGGGGCTGGCAGAGGTTCCTGGTGTTTCCCAAGGTTGGTGAGAACAGAAGAGCAGCACCCACGCTATTGCCTGATGCTGGGAAGGGATGAACCTGATCCCAAACACTGGTGCACTTATCTAGGCGTATGGAGAAGCGATGTCCATCAGACACCACCGTTCTCCTTCCTCCTCCATTTCATATTTGTCATTTCCAGCTTTTGTGCCAGAGAGCTTGAATGTGGGGTAGGGAATCTGCCTTTCCTGGCTGCCCTGTACTGAGTGCTTACAACTTCTGTTTTCCAGAAAGCTCCCATGCAAACATCTTGTTTTACCATCTAGTGGCCAGAGATGTTGGGCTTTGATATTCCCTTTTACTCCTCAGCTGGAGGGGAGCATGGCATCCAGTGCTGGGCTGCTCTCCTCACTTACCACTTCAGAGAGGGGGTCACTGGGGCTGGTTCTTGCTACTTAAGCCCCAGAATCCTTTCTTTGCTGACCATGCACCTCGCTGGGGCACTTCTGCTTCCTTAGTGCTGGGGCATGTCAGTCTTCATCTGATCAAATAGTATCAATTGTAGCTGTTAGGGCTGTCAGCCCTGCCCACACCCCCAGCTGCATGGGGTGTTTTATTTATTGGGGGTTTTTATTTAGGCCTTGAAATACCTCTTTTTGAGGGAATTGGAGCTTTCTTCTTCTGGTTGAGAACTGTTCAAAGCAGACTCCCAGGTGGGATTGGTTCTAACATAAACGTGTGTCAGTGTTACCAGGGATATTCTGTGGCAGGGCTTTCCATGCCCCTGCCGAAGGTCTCAGTTAATGAGATGATTAGTCTTCTGGTCAAGTAACTATCTGCAAATAAAAGCTAGGAGTTGAATGTAGCTGCTAAAATGCTGTTGCTGGATTCAGTCTGTGGCACAGAGCAGGAGGGATCCTTATTTAATTAAAATCAGGAACATACTGTACTGTACTCTCTCAGGGTCAAGGAACAAAAGAGACGTACACACAGTAAGTAGCAAAGTGTCCTTTCAAACCCCTTGAGCTCAGCCCTGGGGAGCTGTGTTTAAAGGGACACTCTCAAGATAACATTTGTGATTTCTCCTTTTCTCTCTTTCTTTCCCCGTATTGCTCTGTGGATTGATGCTGAAAGCACCTCTCTGCCTCTCAATTTTCTTCTTACCTGTTCTTCATCAGGACTTTTGGATGCCAGAAATCCCTGTGTGCGTGCCCAGTGCCTGAGCTGACACTGCTGGGGTCCCCAGTTAAAAGGCTGGAGGCAGATTGGACCAGGGCTGAGCTACCATCCCAGTACCATTGCAGGACTGGGGTTACTGGGAACCCCTTGGGAGGGGGAAGCACTGTATCTGTATGCTTTCTTCTCAGTTATCAAGGCTTATGCTTGCTTGGAAGTTGCCACCAGCCTAACGAGCTGTTGTGTGTTTGTTCCCGCAGGACGTTGCGCTGTTGGAGTACCAGCATCATTCCAGGGATTTCGCTTCCCACCTCCCGCCGGGGTCTATCATGCAGCCGCAGCGGCGGAGGCCGTCCCTGCTGTCTGAGTTCCAGCCGGGCAATGAAAGGTACCAGCTCCCTGCTTCCCCTGGGATATGGGCATCCCGTCTGCGTTAGGCAATGTTTAGTGCAGCGCTGTGGTGTGGAGGAGAGCTGTGAGAGACCTGGGCAATGTGTATCAGTACGGACTGTGCTGAGCCTTTGTGCCAGTTTAGCTTCCTTGTGCTAGTGCCAGTGGCACCTTTGGTTTCTTCATGCACTTTAAAGGCATCCTAAAAACACCAACAAACCCAGCCCTCTCACTCCTAGGGAGCTATACATTGCTGTAACTGGTTGCATTGGCTCTCCTAGAGTAGAAAATAAAGCTGTGTGGTTGGGTTTGGGCTGTGGCTCCCGAGGCCGAAGGGAGGAGTGAGAAGAGCTCATTTCCACTGCTTGTCTCCGCTTCCTCTTCTGCTGCTCTTCCTCCCTGCTTTCGTTGGCTTTGTTTCTCTTCCTGCATTCCCTGCACAACTTTCTCTGAGCAGATTTTTCCTGCCTGCTCTCCTCACAGCTCTCCCTGTGTCCCTGTTTTCATTCACAGCCTCCCGTGGGAGGCTGGCAGTGTTTTTGGGTGCTACTCAGACGTCTAAGTGCTGTGTGGCTGGAAATGCTGTCGATGCTTTCACCACAGGGGCTGATCTCTTCTGAAGGCCATCACTCTCACTCTCTGTTTTGTCTCAAAATGCTGCCCTCACAGTTTCTCTTCTGCATTTGATACTTAGTGGTTTTGGAAAAAAAATGGCCTGGAAGCAAAATAAGAGCCTTATGCAAAGCATTTTTTGATGCTTATTCCTTAGTTGGGCTAAGAATAAAACCAGTGCAGAGTCAAGAGATGAATCTGGTTCTCTAAAATCATTACTGCTAGGGGAGAGGAGAAAGACCTCAGGGTGCTGGATGCATGAGGGCATAGCTGCAGACAGGACCCTCCTTTCCTAGTGGCATGGATTTGGTGCTCGGCAGAACACCCTGGGAATCTGGAGGCAAAAAGCAACCTCCAAAGTTAGTTTTGCATCTGCCTTCCTTGATGTGCTCTTCTGGATTGTGCCTGTGGCACCTGCATGTACAAGAGGGTAATGTCACTTCTGATGTTGTGTAATTTATTGCAGCGTGTTACATTGCTTTGCTTTGATTTCTCAGTGCTTTGATTTCTCAGTGCAGAGTAACACTGTTAACTTGGAAGTGGGTCAGGTTCAGCTAAATCTGGGGGAGACGGGTAAAGAGAACCCAACAACATATTCCTGCCTGGTTTTGCTTTTCACACCACTTACGGTTTGCAACATGGAGAACCAGTTCTGCTCTCCAGTAAAAGGAAGGTTTCAAGGTCTCAATGTGCTATTTCAAGTAAATATATCTTGGTTCTTCCATGTAACTAAAAAAACCCAACTGCAAGCCCTGGTGTCTGCTCTACCACATGCCAAGTGTGCTGTGGTCTTCCAGGCATCTCCCTTTGGCTTACAAATGTTTCAGACTCTCCAAACTTATTTCTTGTGTTGACAATCACATGAATGTGGGTAAATGTTAATTGAGGTTGTCAGGTCTTAGATGCACATCCAAATGCTTGCCGTCGTTACTTTGCTGTCAACCTGCATGGTGAAGGTTTGGCATGCTATAAAAATACCAGACTCAACTTATATTTCATCCCTTTAACCTGTAACATCTGAAAAATTGAACTTTTGCAAGAGCTATGCTGAGTAGTAAAGCTAAAAGTACCATTGAAGTTCAGCCCAGGTGGCATCAGAATGCTGGGGTAGGGACTCATTAAAAATGGGGGCATCTGGGGTGCAGGTTGGGGGGGGTGTCTGCAGACATTGTCAGTCCAATGTAATTAATTATTGAAGTCATTCAGACTGGGAGGCGTTGGGGCTGGGGAGGTGTTAGTCTGTTTTGCAAAGCCAGCTACTGATTCTGAGCATCTTTAAGCACTACACTCAATCTTTCCTATGGGGACATCTTTGTGGTGTGAGGATAGTGCTTGGGGTGGTGTAAATGGAGCCTTTAGGGTGCTTGGTTTGCTCACCTGAGGGTTCCTCTGGTGCTCAAGGGTGAAGATGCTGGAGCGTGTGGATCAGGGTGGGTTGGTCATCAGTGCCCACCCCAAAACATGGCTCTGGCTTTGCTGGGTGCAGAGCGAAGCCTGGGCAGGGGAGGGTGGTGAAAGCACAATCTCTGCAGCTGAGTCCCCTTGGCACATCTGTAAGCACTTTGGCTTTGTTCCTGGGCTGGGATTGATGGGTTGGAGCAGAGGCAGCTGGCACTCAGCATGAGGGCTTGGGGAGGAGGCAGTACCTCCTTTGACCAAAGGCAAAGTAATGTCCTCAGTGTGGGCGCAGGAGGGTAAACAGGGGGAAGCACAATGTCTGAAAGGTAGCCCCTTACCATGGTTCCCTGCCTGATACCCCCCCCCCCCCCACTTGGTACACAGTGGTGGTGGGTAGAAGACAATCTTGCCCTTGAATCTTGTTTCAGTGGAGGGGGATCAGGCTGCTTGATCCCACCTGCCCCGTGGTGGCTGCTGTTCACCCTGGAAAACCATAGGGATTCACTTTGTGCTGGTTTATGGGTTTGTCCCCCAGTTTGGGCAGATCTTGCTGTCTTTGCATGTGGTGTTTGAGATGCAGAAATCATTCACCCTTGCTTAGGTTGTTTTCCTCCAGCTTTGCAGGTGTTGTGTCTCTCTGGCTGCAGTTTTGCTGTAGCCTCCAGGCAGTGGTTAGCTGTGATCTGGTGAAAAGGGAGCACGCAGTGAAGTGTTTCACTGTGGGCACAGTGTTGTAGGGATGAATCAGGTGTTGGTGGCAGAAAGCTGCTGAGTGGTCACTCACCAGAAGGAATGGGGTGCTGAGATGGTCCCACGTTTTGGGGCTCCCTGTGCAAGAAGCTTGTTGGATGCCAGGCTCAGGCAGCTGGATGTCCCCTGGGAGAACCAGTTCCTGCAGTGTCCCACCATGGTGGGCTCTCCTCCCTTGGGGGTGATGTGCCCCCTGCTTATCCTGCATCCCAGTTCTGCAGGAGGTGCTGGGGACTTGGCAATAGCCGTTCTCCAAGTACTTCAGCCCTGAGAGTCATTGTCACCCCTTGGTGGATGGGTAGAGACTTGAACTCCCTGTTGCAGCAGTTCTGTCTTGGAAGAAGGCAGGAAAACTTGAACCTCTCCAATGTGTCGCTGTAGGAAAGTTGGCTGTGTCTGTCTGCAGGGATGTGCTGCTTTCCTTGATGGTTTTTTTGGTAGCAGGCTTTTTCTTGGAAGGATCCACAGACTTCCCCTTAGCTCGCTCAGCTGTGCCAACTGGACTGCAGGAGCGAAGAGAAGTATTTCAGGCTCTGCTGTTGGTACAAGTTGTACCATGAATACTTGCAGAGGAATGTCCTGGCAAGGTGACAAGGATTAGGGTTTTTTTCATTCCCTCTCTTCTATATATATATATATATTTTGGTCCACAAAAGAAGTGAGGAAAACTGGGTTGAGTGTTAAATGGCAGGTGCCAGCGGGGTGAGGGCTCTGAGAAATCAAGGAACTGTGTTTTCCTGACTTCTCATACGTGTTAGGATTTTCAAGCGAGGAGTGCTGGGGTGGATAATGGCTCCTCTGGCAGAAAACATGGCTGGAAATAAGCGCTGTGCCTGTTAACACAGTGTATTCCACCTTCATCCAGAGTAAGATGAGTCACTATTTTCATAGGAGACTGTTTCCCACTTTGGGAGACCGTGCTCCTTTTCCAGAGCCTCTCTGCTTAGCAGTCATGAGGAGTTTGCCTGGTGCTGATCCCAAGTATGACATTTAGGATACGTTAAGCAGCTGCTGTGTTTCTGCAGCCATCCGCGATAGTTATGTGCAGCATAGCATGAGAGCAGGGCTAATTACTGTGCTTACTGAATGTGATGAGTCCTGCTGGCTGGGGAGCACTGGGAAGCCAGGGCGGCGTTCCTGGCCGCTGGAATCACATGCAGCTCTTGGTCTTCATCTGTGCTGGGCCAAATGGCACCAAGTGCTCCCGAGTTAACAGCGCGGCCGGTCTGGTTTTATTTATGGTCTTTAATTAAGTTTCTGTGGTTAAAGGTGACCCTTTCCTCAGGAGCCAGCAGTGGTGCAGTGAGGTCCTGCAACCGGGTGTCTGTGGGTCTGTTCACACTCAGAAGGGTCTGGGAGCTGTGGGTTTTATCCCTCCCCATAAATGAACATGGGAATACAGTGGCTGGAAAGGGCAGATGCTGCTGTGTAGACACGTGGTGACAAGCCTTGTCTTGCAAGAGGCCTCTGCTCTGGTGGAGGCTGACGGCGTGTCCATGGGTGGCGTGGAGGGTGACCGGGGTGCCACAGAGATACATGAAGATGTTAGAGTGGGTCAGTGTGGTGAGGGGAAACCTGGGCTGTGCCTTGGCTGAAGTGAAGCAACTTTCCCATGTATGATCTTCATCCAGATTTATTGTGGGAGAGGAATGGTGATCATGGCGCAGTTTGGGTTGGAACCAACCCCCTGCCATGGGCAGGGACACTTCACGCTAAACCATGACACCCACAGCTCTGTCCAATGTGGCCTTGAGCTCTGCCAGTGATTGAGCATTTACCACTTCTTTGGGCACCCCATTCCAGTGCCTTACCACCCTCACAGTAAAGAACTTCTTCCTTAAATCTAACCTGAACTTCCCCTGTTTAAGTTTAAACCCATCACCCCTTGTCCTATCACTACAGTCCTTGATGAAGAGTGATGTAACATATGCAGCAGGTATGTCTCTGAAGCCATTAGTTCAGGGAGGGCTTCCAGGACTACCAAGAAGGCTTTCCTATGGGGCTCCAAGTTTTGGGTGCCTGCGGAAAGCATGTGGGGCAGCTTGTGGAGTGACACAAGTACTCCTCCTTCTCCTCTTGAGTGAGGCAGTGCCGTTGTGTGGCAGTGTTAGAGCTTCTGTTGGTCCTGCCCATGAATAATTCAGGCTCTCTGTATGGGGATCTTCCATATGCAGGTTTCAAATAAAGCATCTGCTCTCTTCTAAATTGCTGTTGGCTCTGAAGCAGTTGGCTGAGGGGATTGCATGGGGTGGCTCAGGCACAGAGACCTGCCCTAGTGTGGGGATGCACAACCAGAGCATCACAAGAAGGCATGAGGGACCGTCTGGTCACAGGCCTTGCAAGGACCTGGAAGTCCTTGGTGAGCTGAGCATCCTGCTTGAGGCTGTCCCACACCTTTGGCTTGGGAAGACTCAATCCTGCTGCTGGCAGACGTGTCTGAGGGTGTGGGAGCTGCACCTTCCCCACCCAGACAGGGTGTTCTTCCCATGGATTCCTGTTAAGTCGTAATGGCTTTTCTCCCTCTCCACCTGTATGACAGAGGGAATATATCAGCTGGCCCTGTAGGTGTTTTTCTAGCTGTCTGGTGGCAGGTTTGCTCCTACAAACCCTCCAGTTTCTCTCTTTAACAGGTCTCAATTTGCCCAGTCTCCCACTGCTGGCCATCATTAACTGTAAAGGGGTTGCTGAAACCTCTGACAGATCTTAGCGTTGGCTATAAATAATTCACTTCAACACTAGTGGTTTTCTGTATTACTTGCTCTCAAAAGCATTGTATCATCTGTCTGTACCTGTGGGGGCTGGAGACTTATAACAAACCTGGTTTTGGAGACAATTTCCCACCAAACCAACTCATCCAGAGGAAATACACAGCTCTAGCCAGGTGATTGTTGTGGTTCTGGTTCCAGGAGACAGACAAAGGCAGTTTTCCAGCCTGGTTATGATGTTTGGCTCCAGGATGTAGGGAACAATATTTGTGGATGGGAGGAAAACTTAAAACATGCCCTTGCTGGGAAGTTGATGGGGGCAGACTCAGAGTTACTGCTGTTGCTTTGTGCCCTTGGTGCAGGAAGCAGTTACTCCTCTTGCTGCCGCCTTCTGTTGCTCAGCTGATGGAGAGATGGGGAGGTTTGGAGAGCAAGGGAGGGCTGTGCTGCTCTGAAGAGCCAAGCAGTGAGTTCCTGAGGTGCATTAATGGGGTGGGGAAGTCCTCTTTGGCTTCTCAGTGTTTGTATTTGCCTATTTCCCTGTGATTTGGCTTCAGCAAAGTGAAGATGATAAAGGTAAGATGCATTTAGATCTCATCAGAGCTGCTCTTACGAGCCCCCAGGGCAGCTCAGGGTGTCTCATTTGCTCCTCTCTCCCAGCAGAGATGCTCCTCTGTATGTACCCAGCTAGCACTCAACCCCCCTTTTCCAGCCCATCTCATACTCTGCTGGTTCTGGTGGTGGTATGGATGTTTTCTTGGATTCCATTGCCTGCTGGAGTGAGCTGCAAGTGCCCCACACTTCGGATTACATCTGCTCATACCTTCCTAACACGCCGCATGAATCTGCTGAGGAAGCTGCCCCAGTGAATGAGTAACGCAACTGGTAGGGTGCGATGAGTGTCTCAGATTAGTAATAACCCAGAGGTCTGATCTTGGGTTGTCTTGGTCTTCTGGACTGGGACCTGCCCAAAGCAGAGCTGTACAGGGATGGATGGAGGTCAGGGCAAGCCCTGGGCACCCAGCCTGGTGCGTCAGCAGCGCTCACGCTGCTTTCAAGTAGTTCAGTGTTTGTGGCAAAGGACTGCGGGTGAAGACCAAGCCGCCCCACTTCGTAATTAGTGCTGGCATTTGGGTTATTTCACTTAATCATGCGTAACTCCCATGCAATTAAAACCACTCTTTCCCTTCAGCAAAGTAGGAACCTCTGGAATAAACCAGCCAGGTGGGAGCTATGTGGAAAACGGAGCAAAAGCCCAGGCTCGGTGTAACGGGAGGTTCTTCAGGCAGGGAGCAGCATCACTGCTGTATAGGAGTCTGTTGTAAAGAGCTCGCTGCAGGTGTGGATGTAAAAGAGTGAAAGGTGTGAAGGCTTCAAGCACTTGTATTTGCAGCCAGGACAGGCTGAGTGGGTTGTGTCAGGCAAAGCCATCTCGGGAGCGGCTGGAAATTCCAGTGGATAAAGTTAATAGCTGTTCCAATGGATGTGGAAATGGAAATAAAATAGCACCCTATAACATTGCAGCTGCTTTCCCCACCACGGCCCCTGCCTCGCTCTAAGTGACTGCCTTTGTAAAGCTGAGTGTTGCTCTTATCTTAGAAATACATGGTTTTTCCTTGAGCACAGCAGTTGTGTCGGGTTCCTGACAACTGCAGAGATTTCAGAGCCGTCCAGTGTCCGTGAGCAGCTTCTTGGTAATATGGCCTTAAAACAAAGGGGGAGAAGAAGTGAAAAGAAATCCATGTGAGTTTTAATTGCCTCGGCACAGCAGAGCCTTGGGTGTTGGAATAATTTAGCACCTGCCCAGCTCAACAGTTGCTCATTGTTCCTGTGTTTACAGCAGAGCCCGGAATGCCGGCGTGCAGCTGCGGGCAGGGCCTGGGACAAGCCAGTGGGAAACTTGAGAGGTGCCAGGAGGTATTTCTGGGCTTGCTGGGAAAAGATGAGGATCATTCAGCGTGAAAGCGCGTGCAGGTGAAGCGAGCTGTGCATCAGTGCCAACTTCAGGCACTGTTTGCTGTGAGAGCTGTGCGTTCGCCCTCTCGTAGCTTGGAGTTGGAGTGGCAAAAAGGCAGTGCAGGAGCCTCTCTGCTCTCCCATCCCCTTTTAGTGGGGAGGAGGAAGAGGCTGAGCCGGATTCTGTTTCTGTGTGTCAGCAGCAAAGCTGCTGCCCTGAATCCCAGCGCCGGCCACATGTGCCAAACCCACAGCAGCAGAGTGAGGCGAGCACATGCTCTGTGCCTGCTGCTGATGTTTCAATAAGGGCTTTTTATCCTCATGTGGTTTATCTTGCTTCCCTGGAGCAGGGATGAGGTGGTCGCACTGCAGAGGGCTTTGCTTGAGGTGGCCTTCACCGGGGTTCCATCTCTGGCTGTGGTCCAGCGCAGTTAGAGCCGCGGGGAGGACTTGCTGACTTCAGAGGTCCTTCCCTTCGTCATCCCCTCTGGGATATTTAATGAGGCAAAAATCAACATCAGCAGTTGCAGTTATGGGTGGAGACCCAGCCATGCACAAGACCCCCTGTCTCCCATCCTTGCTCATAACAAAATGTGTTCCCCTTCTTCCTCCCCTTTGAGTAGCTTCTAGCACTGTTTAGTTTGTCAGTGTTTGGTAACTGGGGAGGATCCTTCCCCACGCACCTCAGGAGAACTTTAACAATCTTGTTCAAGACAAAAAGGAAAAAAAACCCTTTTTTTAGTTGTTCACAAGCTTTGAATCTGCTGTGCTTCATCTTGGGTTTATGTTTTTAAGAGACACTTCTGCCTGAAGTGTTAAAAACACACCCTTGGAGCTGCTGCAGCAAAGCCGATCCTTGGGCATAGTAAAAGGTTTAATGTATTTTTGTAGGATCCTTTTACAATTCCCACAGGAGAATCCTGCTGGAAAAATAGAGCTGAAAAAAAAGTTTTACATTTGTTTAAAAAGAAGGAAAAACCAACCCCAATTTCCAACTGCATCACACTTACCAGGTGAAAGATACTTGAGCCCAACGTGACCTGTCAGTGCAGTTGCTATCACTGGATAATGTGCCTTTGCAGCTTGCCAGGTCTGTGTTAGGGATATGTGACTACATGTGCCTGTTTTCTTTCCTCCCCCATCCTGGAAAAATAAATCCCTACTGTCTAGCCATGGAGGAGGGTGCGTTTTTTCCCCAGCATATAATCTTTGCTATTCCTATAGAAGATACTAAATATAAACAGTAGTGCAGGTACCATTGGCTCCCTTAAACCAAACGTGGCAGGAGGGAGTTCTGCCTGGCCACAGGGGGATATATGGGCCAGATTTGAGGATTCTGTGGGCTCTTGGCCTTATTCTGGTGGCATGACAGGGCAGGCTCAGACCTGCAGCCTGCTTCACTTCGGTGTAGGGACAGGAGGTGCACTGTGCCCAGCAGCCTATGGAGCTGTGCGTCCTGGATCCAGGGCCATCTGCCTCCCCTTGAGCCCTCTGTCCTCCTCGAGTGCCTTGCAGTCACAGAACAGAGGTGGTTTGCTTTCTAAAGGCTCCTTCCTTTCCCTTTGTCCCCAGATCTCAGGAGTTGCACCTGAGAACAGAGGCGCATTCCTATCTCTCTGACCTGACCAAGCCGTCGGACTTGGAGTTCATTGAAACCAAGAGGCCACGTCTGGATCTGCTGCAGGACCCGCTGGTGCGGCACTCGCCCCTCCTGAACCAGAGCCAGCAGGGAGGCACAGAGGATCTCTCAAAGGTAAGGGGTGTGGGGTGCGTGTCTTGGGATCCCCTTGGCTTGCATAGAGCAGCCTGTGAGGCTCTGAGCTGCTGCTGAAATCAATGTAGATGGCAGTTCCTGATGCATCAATCAGTGCTTGGTGGTGTTGGATGATAGTCACTGAGATGGGGTGAGTCCTGTGGGGAAAAGAAGCCTGTCAGCTTTCCCCATAACTGTCATAGCCATGAGCTTGCATTTACTGTGTTATTGGATGCACCAGAACAATTTTGAAGCTCCTATAGGCTGAATTGGGGTTGGTCACGTCTGGCTTCTCTGGATACCGTGCCCCGATTTGATTTTTACTTGCCCTTTCTCATTCCTCACATCTCTTTATTTAATATTTGTGTTTGAAGGGTTTGAATCGGTTGCTGGTGGTTCTTTAATACAATCTTCCCCAGGAAAGCCTCCCTTGTCTCATTTAACAAAGCAAATTGTTTACTTGCAATTGTCCCCTCTGCACATGTAATGAATGTTGCAAAAATAAATCCCTTGCTTGTGTGCCTATTTGGTTTTACTTTAATGCTCTGTTGGGGTAAATTGTGTTTGATTTTTACCTGGAGCTTGGACATGTTCCTGGTTGGCAGGAAAATCTTGCTGGGAGCAGCTGGTTTGTGCTGCCAAGGAGAACTCCAGTGCTGCGAGGGTTAATGCAGCTGCAGGCTGGGCTTGAGATGTCTGAGCCCTCAGTGAAATGAAGAGGAAGCTGCATCCTTACCCAGGATGAAGGGATGATTTGCTGTATTGCTGTGGAAGCAGATTGAAATAACGTGTGGGCAAGAAAGCTCTTGCTTGGGAGTGCAGTGAGGCTATTCAGACATCTCTTTACCTGTACAGAACTGTGGGGCCCTATGTGAGGTCCCTCTGAGCTGTCTTGAGTGAGAAGGACTTTTAGTTTTGAGGTAGTTCAGATGCCAAAGGAGGCCTGGAGGAGAGGGCTACAGGAACAGCCGATTGGGAATGGTGAGCTGGTGCTGCAAGGGATGGAGCAGTTCATGTTTGAACTCTGAGACCATGGGAAACGCACCAAACACATCAGCTTGCTCTCCTTCAGCTCTTGATGGTGTGTTGCCTTGGAAAAGATGCCTCTGAGGTGCTGTGGCCCTTCTATGTCCCATCTTTGCTGCTCCCTCTGAGATGCGTGTTAATGAGGTGATGCTATGATTAGCCAGGAGCACAGTCTCCGTGCCACCAGGATGTGTTGTGATGGCTCTGAACCATAGAATGTACCTGGGGGATGCTGGGTTGGGTGGCTGATGGGGAAAATAAACTGTTGAAACCAAAAATATCCCTCCCCAAAGAAGTGAGGAAACCAGGACAGCTTTTCTGCCTGCACATTATTCCCATCAGCAGTTCTGTTCTGCCTCTCAGCAGAAAACCACATATTGTCTCAGCTATTTGTTTCTAATAGGCAAAACTGCTCTTGAGGCATTAGTTGGTCAGTTTAGGGGCTGCATTTGCTTCTTGATCTGTGACACCTTTCCAGGGCTTACATGTGTTTTATGGGGCTTGAAACCTTTGTTAATGAAAGGGAGGGAGAGGGAGAGCTGTAAGGTACAATTCAGCGAGACAAGATTGTGC
Source organism: Pezoporus flaviventris (assembly GCF_033815535.1). Taxonomy (NCBI): domain Eukaryota; kingdom Metazoa; phylum Chordata; class Aves; order Psittaciformes; family Psittacidae; genus Pezoporus; species Pezoporus flaviventris. Next base: position 11,473,893 of record NW_026892589.1, read on the forward strand.
TTTTAGTGGGGCCATTTGTAATTTCAGAGTCTGGAAGGAAAGAAAGTGTGGTGTCTCTGGCTGGGGAGAGCCTAAATGGAGCTGGGATTAGTTGCTCAAAACTAGCAGGGGCCGCTTTCAGAGTGGGTTTGATGGAGCTCACTCCAAGACTGGGGTGATCTTGGTGCCGTTCAGGTGGCTGGGAGCAGAAGGCAAGTCTGGGGTGTAAGACAGCCATTCTGAAGGTGTATCTGCCTTTCCATCTTGGGAGATTGGATTAATAGCGGTCTTACGGCTTTATTCCTGAGCAGTCACCTTCAGACTAGTTTATAAATGGCTTGTGGATGTTAAGGTTGTGGTAAAGCTTCTGCATTGCCCTGAGCCCCAGTGTACTCAAGGAGCTGTTCTGGGTGCACTGGTCCAGAGGAAATGCAAAGAGCTGAAACTTGTCTTTGGCAGCAAGCTCTGGACACTTGCATATCTGGGCTGTTTGTACATGTAAAACTGCTCCTTGCATCCATGCTAAGCCAGCAACCATTTGGTTTGGCACTGGGCTCTGATGGAGTAAATCACCACATAAGAACAGCTGATAACGACCTTCCAAGAAGCTGTGCTGAGCTCCAGGACTGCCACAGCTCCTCTGCCTGATGTGACCTCCTAAAACACCACGTCAACGATGCAGCCCATCCTGGCAGCTAATTCCCCCCCTGCTTCATCTGGCCCACGCTCCTCTTTAAGCCGCACTGTGTTTTCCTGCTTGTTCACCGTGTCCTTGGTTCCTAGTGTTACTCTGCAAGCTCTAGGTGAGCGCAGAGCCAGAGGTCTGCATGGACTAGAGTGGTGGCACATACACGGTGGCAGGACATGTGTCCTGGAGTGGTGGCACAGACATGGCAGCAGGACATGTGTCCTAGTGACCAGAGCTGAGAGAGGAATTTGCTGTTCCATCTGTGCTGCTGACTCAGTGCCTGACGAAGTCGTTCAATGCCTTATCTAGGGCAGCTTTGCATGCACTGGGTGAGATGCACCATGTGAGCCCAGTATTACTAAACACGCTGGTGGCTGTTTAGGCAGAGGATCCGAGGAGCTGTTCACTTACCCCTTACCTCATTCCACATCGTTGCAGTCACTGCGTGGGGAGGAACTGAATTAACTCATCCGAGTAACAGCGCAAGGACTGCTTTTCGTGGGGAGTTTGAAGGTTGAGCTGATTTATGCACAATAAAGAGCTCCACAGACCCCTCCAATAGAAAGGGCAGGGTTTGGTTATCCACTCTGGTTGCTACTCGCACTGTCCCAGGGTATGCAACTGTGGTGCAGCACCAATGATTGTCGTTCTTGGTCACTGGATACCTGTTGGTCTCTGCTGGTTTCAGAGCAGTGATGGAGCTGAAGTGCAGAATCGGGTCTGCAGTGGGGTGTGAGTTTAGCATGTTCCTGATAACTACAAGTTACATTGGATTTACCCACCTTCAGCCCAGGGAAGGGAAGCCAGCATCGTTCCTGCACATTTCCAAGGCCTTTGTTTTGGGCCATGCGTAATCTGTGCTCTGAACACAGATGAAGCAATTGATGTGGCAAATGCTGGTAACAGGTTCCAGAGTGTTTTCCCCAAGAAAAAGCAGATCTCTTGGTTCTTCTATTGCTCCTCTACCTTTCCCAGACACAGGGTGAGCTGGGCCCCTTTTCGCTGTTCGAGATCACTGCAGCTTCATTCCAGGCGAGGCTTAGTTTGCAAGGAGAAGGTAATGTCTTCTATTAGATCAGTGCATTATAGCTGGAGAAAACAGACGTGCTTTTGGGCAGCGAGCCTTTCAAAAGCAGCAGCTTTACAGCTAAGTCTCACTTGTTCTAGTAAAAGATATTACCTTTCCTTTCAAACCTCACGTTGCTCATATCCTCAAATATTGGTGTTTCTTTCCTAGCTGGGGAGCAGAATGGTGTTTTTCTTGCCTGTTTTCCCACACTTCAGCATCTTTTTCCCTGCAGAAGGGTTTGCTGTCACATTGCTGCAGGGCTGTAGTCCTGCTCCTGCTGCTGGACAAGGAGGGCTCAGGTGAGCTCAGTCTGCTGGGGGAGGAATTAAACCTCCCCATGCGCTCTGTGGGCTTACAGTGCCTCAGAGAAGGTGCTCCCTTGAGCTGGCTGAGAATAACCAGGCAGGGCTAAAGCAGGACTGCTTTTTCAATCACTGCAAGCCTGGATGTGCGGATTGCTGGAACTGCTGCTGTGATGCAGGCTTGCCGGGTGTGCTCTTGGCAGGGATGCAGGAGCTGGTTCCCAGGACCCTCGGTGGCTTCTGCTTTCTTTCTGATCAAGTCACGGACCTGCATCAAGTAACAGCAGACAGGAGCAAACCAGACAGCTCCAGAGCAGGCCAGGAATGGATCTGCATGATCCCTGTCTCCGTGCATCCGTGTGTGGCTGGTGCTGCGTGCGATCCTGCCCCGTAGGGATGGTAAGCGTGGTGCGTCTGGCCGAGCAGCGCCTGCTTTTTCCCCTCAGCTCATCCTGCCTCTCCCCTTCCATCTCTTCTTATTCCCATTATGCTTCCACTGTTGTTCTTCCCATTTCTGAGAGCGCTTTTCCACCTCGTATGTGGTTTGCTGCTCCTTCCTATAGGATGTGAGTCAGTGATCTGCATTTAGTCCCTTCGCAAGGGCTGGCTGGCTGCACTTGCGTGGAGCCTATTGCTCCAGCAGGAATATGCTCACAGGAACCATGTAATCCCATGCGTACGGGGCTGGGTGGAGGCTTAGGAAACCTGAACCTTGCTGCCATCTGCCCTGGCAGGCCCCTGGTCACCGGGTGAGTCTCTTCCCCTTTCTGTATCTCACATTTCCCCATCTGCACAAGGGACAATGCCACTTCCCTTCTTTGTAAAATAATTAACAACTATTGATGGAAAAAAGCTATTAAGAAGCCATGTGTTGTTAGGGCTTGGACTCTGCTGTACATTGTTGAAGGGTTTTAATTTCGTCCCTTTCTGCATGAGTGTTTTTGTCGTGCTACAGCCTTAAAAAATGGAATAAGAAAAGGGAAGGGGGAGTCATAGAAAAGACAGCGCCAAGGCCAGGAAATATGTAAGGCAAAGCAGAAATTAGGGCAAAGGCTATTTTGCTTTGATGCACATTAATGTAGCTTTAAAAGCAGTTAATTGAAAAAGGAGGAATTAACACATTTAAAATGCCTTTTTAATGATGCATTGCAGCCAGCAGCGTGCATGCCAAATTTCACACCGGCTGCCCGTTCCAGAGCCCAATGTACAATAAACTCCTGGAAGACAGGCTGTGGGATGGAGCCTGAGAACTGCCCTGGCCACAGGCTGGCAGAGCACCCAGGACAACCAAAAGGCCTTTTGGGAGCCCTGTTTCCTCCTCTGTGGCCAGTGCCTTGGCATTGCCATTCCCTGGCAGCTGCTTCATCCATGTGCTGGTGGAGAGGAGCAGGAGGATGGGGACTCTGCTATGGGGAGGGGCAGTGCCACAGCTCCCAGCACATGTAGATCATGCAGGTAGTGCATGGTAAATCACCAGTTGTGTTCCTGCTCCATGGCTTTGTTATGGGAACATTGATCTGTTGCTGGGATTAACCTCTCAGAGTTTCCAGTGGGTTGGTCTTGCAGTTATTAATGAAACTGGCTGGAGCTTGTGTTGACCTTGGCAGAGGCCCCAGTTGGCTTGGAGGTAACTGGCAAAAGCATCATCTCTAATTGAGTAATCCAGCACTGGGGGAAGGGAGCAGAGGGGGTGGGAGCGCAGCAGTGCTTTCAACTGGGAGAGCCGCGGCGCTCCGGCGGGATGTGTAGGAGCGGAGCGCTCCGGAGGCAGTGAGCAGGGAAGAGCCAGGCGGCATCTTGGTTCCTGCACCCCGGACTGCCTCCTGTAGGAGCAAGGCCTGAATTCCAGTGGGATTTATTGCCATGGAACAATAGTGTGGAGGGACTGGAGAACGGGTTGGACCTGGGAGCATCGGCTGTCCCTGGGCACGGGTCCTCCCATAGCCTCTGAGTCTGTGGCATGGATCACTCTGGGCTCTCCCTTCCCCACCAGAGGTTGGTTTTCACTTTGGAAAACAAGCTCTGGGCTCATTACTGAGGCTTTCGATGGCAAGCAGGGCCCCAGGGACAGCACAGAGCTGTCATACGAGAGTGAGCTGTTCCCTTGGCCAGCTGTGGTCACATCTGGTGGGGAGGGGGTGGCTGCCTGAAAGCCCCATGGGACACTCAGGAAGAGGGATCCTGCAGGAGCACTGATGGAGAGGGGACACACTGATGGTGCCAGTGTGCTGTCACTTGGTCTGGGTTATCCAAAACCCAAGTGAGATGTGGAGTTCTGTGCCAGTGCGAGGCTTCACGAAGGTGAAATGCCTCAAACATCTTGCCACAAGAAGGGTAATTCTTGCACCAAGGCCTGTGGGGTGTTAATGCAAAGTCTGAATGCCACTTCTATGGAAGTGTCTCTAACCTCAGGTCTGAGCAATGAAATGAAACACTTCTAGTGGCTACAAACATACCTACATCCTTCCTGCTTTTGTCCTTCCCCTGCAGAGAACAGCACTCACTAACTCCTTGGCTGGGAAGCAGGCTGGGCTTTCCCCATGGTCTCAGTGCTGATGGCGCAGTTGGGCGCCCATCAGGAGTGGGTGGTGTGGGGTTGCAGAGTTCAGGGGTTGCAGGATGATCCTCCTGTGATGTGTTCAACATCCTCACATCTGCCGTGTGGTTGCTCATTGCTCTTGACTTCTGCTGATAAAAATCTGGTTGCAAAAGCCTACCTGGGGGAGGAAAGGGGGAGACGACTTAGCATTAGGGCAGCAGTGATTCAAAGCTATTTCTGGGAAGCTGAGGGAGATGTTGGCATTCTCTGCCATTCCAAACATATTTAAAAGCTGAAATACTTGCATTGTTCACGTTGTCACAGTGCAAACACTTCCAACTGGAATTCTCCCTTCCCCTGCTTCCCTCCCCTCTGGAGATCACTTCAAATCACAGGAGGGTGAGTGTGAGTGCGTGGACCCCCTGCTCACCTGTGTGTGAATACACACCTTTGGGGTTGTGCAAACAGTCTGGCTCCTGTGGCATGCCTGGGAGTTCATGGCATGGCCCATGCCAAGATCACTGTGTGGGCTTGTCGGCAGCCTGTGCCATGAACCAGGCTGGGATGAGAAAGCCAAGGGAACAAACAGCTGGAGGAGTGGTGTATCTGGAATGGGCTGCTCCATCCCATGCATGGATTCATGATGGTCTCATTTGAAAACCAGGCACTGTTAGGCACTGCATAGTCCTTGTGAGATGTTCAGCTCTTCCAGCCCACCCTGGGACGAGGGAGTAAAGGGAAGGAGCACCACAATGGACAAAGCCACTCATTTTACTCCCTTTCTCAGCTGAAGTTCCTATGGCTGAAGAACTATGGTCAGAGAGGCTCGGATGTGGCAAGGAAAGCTCTTGTATGCTGTGGAAATGCTCTGGAGCCAGGATGCAAAACTAAGCTTGACCTTCCCCAAGCTGCTCCCAAGCCACAGAGAGCTGGGTTAAGGCTCCACGTGGCTGGAAAACCGATGGGAGAAGGGATTGTGCCTCGAGCACAGGTTGTTTCACACTTCTTCGGCTCATTTGTGGTGATCGACATCCCAAACAGCCTTTTAAATTGCCTTTCAAGCCGTAGCAGCGTGCTAAGGCTGGCTGCTCCTCGGGAGCCAGCTTCATCATTTACATAATTGGCCTTTTCTGTTCCATTCAGTCAATATTACAAGGCTCTTGCAGTGCGACATCTCACCTGATGTGCTTGAGGGAAACAAAGTCCCTTGACTGTGTCCCTCACCCCTGTAATTGGAAGAAATATTGCCGGCTTTTCCTGCCTGCGACAGGGCAGCGCTGTGAGCTGGGTGTGCTGCTTCATGCAGGCTTTTCTTCTCCATCTACAAAGTGTTTGCATGTGTTATGTGGATCTAGTTTTCCGTTTCATAGCAAGGATTCTTATGTGTTCTGTTATGTCCTGGAAATAGAGGAGAGCAAAGCTTGTTTGCTGTTTAACTTCATCAGTCCTCAGGGTGGGATTTAGGAAATGGGATTGGGGTGTCAGGAAGTGGCACCCATCTCCCGTGTATTGCTTCAAAGCACAGGTATGGTGCCAGGTGAGAGGGCTGTGCCAGCCCCCGCTGCTCTCTACCTGTGGTCAATCCATTTTGCATGTTTGTGGTAAAATAGAAACCCTATCTGGGATAAAATTCCAGGGAAGAATTCAGTCCTGGTACCAAGAGCAATGTCCTGGCTGGTTTCTTTTCTCCTTCCACTTTCAGCCTGATCTGGGTTTCTTTTTTCCCCTCATCCTTTCGGAGGGGGTATGCGTGCACTGCTCCAGCTCCCATGGGATCCAGGTGCTCTCTGGGATGGGGTATGAGATTCTTCCCGTTTCCGTGTGATTTAGCCTGTTAGTGCAGGCAACAAAGCAGTGGGAGGTTGTTACTGATTCACAAGCACGTACATCTTGCAGATGAACTCATCTTCCCTCCTTGTTCACATCTCTGCACACCCCTTCTTGCCGTCCCCAGGAGGACCCTTGGCAAGGGGTTTGCAGGGAGCACTTGGCTGTCTCCTCTGTGATTGTACAGCGCCGAGCCCATCTTTGGTGCTGTACTTTTCCACGCTTATGAAATGCAGCTCATCCACAGTTCTGACTCACACAACGAAAGCCAGTGAGTTGTGACACCGATCAGATTAATTCTGTGTGCTGTGTTAAGAGGAGGAGGGTATTTCATGCTAACGCCTTCCTTCCCAGCACCGGGTGGAATGCTGTGGAGGGGATGCAACAGCAATCGATGGTGTTTGCCTGCCATTGCTGGAGGGGCTGGCGTGGGGGAGCGATTTCAGAGATGGATTTGGCAGAGACAAGTTGCTGCTCTTTGTGCCTGTGGTGATGGAGCTGTAATAACATATTGAACATGGCAACAGCCCTTGCTAAAGCTCCGTGACTTCACGTCCGTGCTTCACGGAGCCTCATCTCATAACAGCACCCTTAGCATCGATAACAACAGAGAAGCTGTCGAGTGCCAAAGGGCCCAGTTATAATCACTCGCTGAAAACCTCCTTTTCTTTTTGGACCCAAATCTGCTTTTTAAACAGAAAAACACTTTGGCTGCGTGTTAGGCAGAGAACATTCAGAGGGATTTCTGGCTTGCTCCACCACAAAACGCTCTGCAGCTTTGTGCTGCATGGGGGGGCCTGAGGGGTGATGGACGCTGTTGTGCGTCAGGAATGCTGGCTGCGCGCTCGGCGAGCAGAGGAAGGGTTGTTTTAGGACAGGCTGACAGGCCCTTGGCTTGTTCTGCTGCTCTCGAAACATTGAATTCTCATTCTTGGCACCTTTTTCCAAGAAGAGAAGGAGCGAGAGCACAGTGGAGCCTGCTCCCCCTGCCCTTGGAAATGGGCTTTGCCCAGCGGCAGAGCTGGCTCGGGGCAGGAGCGATGTGCTCTGTCCTACCCTGGTTTGGTGAATCGAAAGCAGGAATTAGTGGGGGAGAATCAGCGCAGGATGAAAGGAGCTGCAGCACCTCCTCGCAGTTCTGACCTAGATCTACTTAGTCTTTGGTCACCTTAGTGCTCTGACTGAGCAGCTTCTGCATGTGCCAGTGTTCAGCCCAGCTTCTGCTTGCCTTCATCCCGGCCAATGACTGGCAGCCCCTTTAATCCTGTGGGATGCAGGGGAAGAGCAGAGCACTGTCCTCTAGGAGTGCCAGGCAGTAGAGGAGGGGTTGTCCAGTGCGTGCTGTCTGTGTCACATCCCGAGGGGTTCCCCCTGGGAGCGCAGAGCCCACAGCACCTGCTCCAGCACACGCTGGCAGTGGGTCTCTCCTATGTCTTAGCACTTCATCACCTCCTCTGCGTGCGCAGTGATGCTTCCTAGGCATGCTTTAAACAACCTGCTCCAGTGGCTGCCCTGACAGGGGACATGGCTGATTTCTCTCTTCCTTGCCCTGTTCCCTGAGGAGCAGCAGTCATCATTTCTGCCTTCTGATCTCCACTTTGGATGCTGTCATTCCCGTGGCTGCTTAAGAAAGAACCATTGCCTAGTGCACATCAAGGCGTCCCACGTGGTTATGCGACCAAACCAAGCACAGGCTTTTATTTCAGGCTGGTTTTCATGTCTGTGTTATTTTATCTCGTGCCAGCCATCACAGGTATGATGTAGAGCAGATTGCCCCCAGCAGCTAATGTGTTTCTGCCTCGGCAGCAGACAGAGTGGCAGATGTAAACACAGGAACGTTCCGGTCTTTCAAGCACTAAAAGCTACTCAAGAACAGGCAGGTATGTGTGTATAAATACATACTGTGTGTTGTATTAATGCCCTTCAATATATATGGAGAGGGATTTGTAAACTCATGCATCCATGAATGCTTCATGCATATATATACTTTTTCACAGGTTTTTAGGTAATTGAAAATCCTACTCTTTTTATATACACACACACCCCCTTATATATGTATATATATAGATATATCTGCTGTCTCATATACTTGTAAGCTGCTTTTTCAAAGGCTTCTTCTCGCTCAGTGATCGTGCCTTCAACAGCCACACAGGAAAGGGCTTACAGTCTCGAGCAAAGCTAAATATTGATTTGAGTCAATCTGGGTGCACTTGGAGACATCACTAGTGTTCATGAATACAGCATAATAGCTGATTGGAGTGGGGGAAATTTCATCATAAAGGCCCCAAAAGGGAGGTTTATTATTGCTTTCTTCCAAATGCCTGAATTTTATTAGCTTCAGTCATTCTTGGCAGGGCAGTGGAATGGGATTTTATAGTTAGCAAAGGAAAAGTAAACACAGTAATCATTTCACAGCCCTGTGCCTGCCAAACCAAGATGGAAATTCCAGCCTTGGTGGGAAGCTGCTGCTTTGCTAACAGATAATAACAAATTCACTGTGGCCCTATTCTTGCTATGGGAGCTGAGATGTTTGGGTTTTTTTCTGCATTAAGAGGCAAGGGTGCTTCATGCCTGGGCAGAGGTTTGCAGTTTGAGTGTCTCCACAGCCATTTGCCATTAGGAACAGTGCTCCTGCCCTGGGTCTTAGGGAGTTGTTTCATCCTGCCCTCTTGCTGGTGTTTGTCTTTCCTTGGTCAGTCTTGCTCTGACTGCGGAGCTGAATGATGCTCAAGGAGCATCATGCTTGAGATGCCACAATGGTCCCTGCACCTTTACCTGATGAACAGGGTGCAAAAAATACTGTGGCAAAAGCCCCTGCCAAATAAACCCAAAACTTCCATAAAATGCTTTGTTTTGCATGTGCTTTCCTGGGCCTGTCGAGGGCTTGGCTGGACCTGCACTGCGTTTCCTGCTGCTGGGACACGTTATTTCCTCCCACCTTCCTGCCCCGCCGGCCATGGGGATGCGGATGAGGATGGTGGTGGGGATGGCCGGCACTGCTGCCCCCCCCTGCCTGCTGCCTCCAGGGCTCAGGATGCAGCCTCCTGATGGAAAAACAGGCTGAGCAGTGAAGGAAATGGCTCCTCGGACAAGCAGGGAATGTCGAGGCTCCCCCTTCCACGTGTCTGCACAATTATTGGAACAATAAAGCATTGAGCGCAGCCGGCGGCTGGCTGCGATGGATGGTGCGGTGATGGCTGCTCCCCTGTCAGCACGTATCCTGCACGGAGCAGTGTGCCCTGCCCCGTGCTACACCTGCCTCTTACAGTGCATGGAGGTGCCTGCAGGCAGACAGGGCCATGTGTGTCCTGGGTTGCTTGTGGGGTGCTTGGGGCCATGGATGGTGCATGTTCTGGGTGTCCAGGGGGTGGTGGGTGCAGTCCCCATCATGTCCCATGCATGTGTTGGGGATGGCACTTTGCAGGATGCAGAGCCAGCGCCTGCAGAAAGGAGAGATGCCAAAGTGAAGAGGGAGTTAAACAGGCTTCAGTGGTGTGTTGGGGACAGATGAGGCCACCAAAAGCTTTGTTCAAAGCCAAGAGGAGCTGTTTCAAGGGAAATACTTCCCCCCGAAGCCTGTTCTTTATGTTGGTTAAAATGTTCTCAAAAGCATCTCGGCAGCTGTGAGCCTTGTTTCACACTTAAACAAGTTTTCCAGTGCCGCCACCTCAAAATGGAAGTGAGGTTGGCTTGGATCCTGGATGTAAAAGTGGCTTCGTTTTGTGTCTCAGCCAGTGAAGTTCACAGGTCAGGTTGACCAGTGACCCCTGTCTGCTCCCATGCCTCTCAGTTCTCATCTCGTGTGCGTGTTTGAGCCTCACAAGACGTGCATGTGTGTACTGAGATGTCCTGATACAAATAGGGAGACTTTAATGATAAAATTGAACTTGTCTCACAAGATTTTTGGGGTGAGGGAAGTCTTTGAGGTATTGCCATTTTCTTGCAGACATAGAATTTCTGGTTCTTACAGATGAGAGATACCTGATGTCCTGCTTTATATACCTGAGAGCACAGCTAGAATGAACCTATACATTTAGTGACCCTGAAGAGATTGGAGCAATGAAGTGGTGGCATGCAGCTGGTGAGGAGAGCTCCCTGGGTTGCTATAGGTGCAGTAACTTGTGGTTTTGGAGCTGACACAGTTAGAAGAGGAGCTGCTGGGAATGAGCAGCAGTTCAGTGCTGGGACCCATCAGCCCATGCCCGATGTGCTGGGAGCCACTGGGGATCCTCGCTTGGTGCAGTGTCTCTCACATGTAAGAGGAGGTTTGAGATGGTCCCGCAACACATCTCAGCCACTGCTCAGACCATCTTAGGCCTTGCTTGTGTTTTCTTTCTCCATCAGTCAAGCTGTTTCTCAGTAGGCAGCTCAGCCTCCAGGATCTGGGGAGAAATGATTTTGGGTGATGGCTTTGCAGGGAGAACAGAGGGGAGTATGAACAGCCTCTAGGTCTCTATTACTTGTGGTGGTGGTGGTGGTTAAATAGAGCTGTCTTCATTCATTCCTTTTCCTCCCCTCTAAATCTGATGCCCCTTCAAGGCAGCTTGCCGCTGTTAATACGGTGTGCCGGTCCTGATTAACTCCCTGACAAATCCCCTCTCAACAGGGCCGCCCGGGTGCTGCCCTGAATGGACCCCGCGTGGATTTGCATGGCTGAGGAGTCCCTGCTCACTCCTCTGCCTCCTTCCTCCTCGCTGGCAGTAGGAGGAAAATTCAGTGTTTCTGAAGAGCAACATTTCCATTTCAAAAGCTGTTCCCTCAAGTGCGTCTGGAGTGGGATTTCTCTCCCCCCCCCCCCCCCCCCCCCCCGAATGGGAGCTTTAGAAGTCTCATTTCCTCTGCTTGATAACACCAGGCTGAGAAGGGCTTTTGTCTTTTCATTTCCCCTCAGTTTTTTATCTTGAAATAAGTGAGGTTTGCCGAAGCTGCTGTGGTGGATTCTCCCTCCCTCCTGCTTGTCCATGTGCTGGATGGAGGATGCACCTGGAGTCACCCAGTGAATGAGACAGAGCTTCCTGGGGTGCAGTGCAGGACCCGCTCCCCAGCACCCTGCTCCTGCTGCCCTCACAGCAGCCACCAGCCTTGGAGCACCCTCTGTAAGCAGGGGAGGAGATTTGCTCGGCACATCCAGGTTGCTGAGCACAACGATGCTCTTCCCAGCTATTCCAAGCAGTGCCCTATGTGTCCCAGTGCTTGCAGGGACAAGCATGGTGCTGAGCTTGGCTCAGGATCTGGCCCCATGTTTGCAACCCGTGATGCTTCAATGTCTTTAATCATGCTGCTTGGCTGCTGCCTGCTTTTTGGCTGTGCTAGTTGGGGTGAAAACAGTATCTGTTAATGTGATGCTCCACGGAGGCAGATGTGAGTGGATGGAGTTGCCTGGCTCCCACTTCTGCATTCCAATGCAGGTGCTGTCCCACTCGTGTGATGTCATATGTACTGGTCACTGCAGTATTGCACTACTATAAAAGTAAGGGTCTTCTTTTCTGCAGAGGTCTTTTTTGCAAAAGACAAACTCCTTTGTGCTTTTAGCATGGCGTCCAGGGCTTGAGGACCAGCTGGGATACAGCAGGGACTGTGCCAGCATCTTCAGATCAGAGGGAATACGCCTACCGAGATTAACATGGGTCTCAATGCTGCAACCCTGCCCCACTGGTGTGCTGGGAGGACTCGATCCTTGCTTTACTGCATGTGGCAGTGGAAAGAGGATGGGTGGTGCTGCAAAACCTATAAATAACATGGTGGGAGGCCAAAGCTTCCAAAGGTATGGAGGAAGTGCTGGGCTCCCCTGAGGTTTGTCAGGTTGGGTGACAGGGCTGCTGAAGGAAGTTTGGAAGGAATCTGCTGCACCCCCAGGTAGGGACCCCTCCTGCCTCCCTGAAGGTCTCCCTAAAGAACCTCCCTGAGCAGCAGGCAGAGGGAGAGATGAGGAAACAAGAGAGGGCATTGGTTGCATGTGGCCACGTCGCTGCATCCCATGTTTCCGTGGAAGTCCATGGGGATTATTCAGAGGTTCCTGTGAAAGCTGCTTAAAGCTGGCACTTTCTAGGGAAGATGAAGGTGGTTTCAGCCCAGCTGCTTTGCTGGGAGGAGCTCTGCACTGAGCTCCCCCATTGCCTTTAAAACCTGTTTCTGGAGCCAGGAGGTGCCAACCCCAAGCGCCAAATTGGGCAATTGGAAATCTGCCTCCCTGCCTTTGCTCTTAATGTAACTGGGGGCATTTCTCACAGTTTGCTCCTTTTTAAGAGACATCAAACAAGCACTCACCTCCACTGTGTTTTGTTCAGGCCTCTTGAGCATTCTGGGGAGCTTGGGGCAGCCACCTCCTGTTGTCATCTATAGACCTGAGGGATGTCTTAGTCCCTCGGGTCGTGGTTCTGAGTATCCTGGTGCAGGATTCTGACGTGCTTGCAAGCCTATGGGTTATGTGCCTGGTTCCTTTTCATGCAGACCTTTGCCTCCCCAGCACTGTAATTTCGTGGTTGTTTCCATGCCGTCAGCCAGCGCCGTTCCTCAAGGAAGCGGTTTTGCTCCTCAAACCGAGACACTGATGCTTTCCTCCTGGCTCTGGCCACAGGGTGAGCAGAGTTGTGCATGCCAGGGACTGCCACTGTCCTCCTGCACCTGGCTCTGCAAGGGCTGGTGGAGGGGAGGATGTGAGGGGCTCCTGTGCTGTTTCTCTTCCAGGTTAGGAGAAGCCCTGCTCGCTTAAAGAAATGGGTTTGGATTGGGAAGGGAGGTGGAGATGTAGGGCTGAGGTGGGGTGTCACAGGGGTGATGATGTTCTGGGCATCACGTGGTTGGATGCAACTTCAGCAAAGGTGAAATGTTGCTCTGGTGGATGAATTAATTGCATTAACTTAAACATTAAATGGAGGAGTGGGAGCACTTGCTGCTCTGTGAGCTACAACCTTAACTTCTTCTCCTTCTCTGCTGAGAGCATCAGGACACCATCTTCACTTTACATGCCCAGGATACCCTCCATCTCTTGCTGAGCAGATTGCTGGCTGCTTATCATTTGGTGGGTGGTCTCAGGCTTTTATCTGCTGTCCAAAGGACTCCCTGCATTTACTCACAGCTCTTTTAGGGCTCTCATTGCTTTTGCGCAGAGCACTCCACACATGCCAGTAAGGTCCTTCCAGCTCAACCTTGCCCTTTGCAGGAGCACAGGCAGAGCATGATACCTGACCTGGAGCTCCCCAGGACCCAGCTCTACTCGCTTGGTTCAAAGCCATTCCCTATGGCAAGCACCAAAACGAGGTTTTAATTAATTTCTCTATTCGCTTGGACACCTTTTCAGAGTTAACAAAAGGCAAATCACTGGCAGGGAATAGCCTTACCAGATGTATCCACTGCGCCGAAGGTGCTCAGAGGAAAGGTTCCCAGAATCCCTGCGAACGTTGCAGAAAGGCATATTTTCCTGTAAGCTTGTTCTTGGAAGCAGCAGAGTTGTGTTGGCTGAAATTTACTGTTTAGGAAAAAGAAAAGCCTGAAATGCCTGAAGGAAATATTCAGCATGGAAAAATCTCAGTCCCGGCAGTTAACGCTTTAACTAACTTGGAGTCAGCTGCAGATCCAGCAGCGCAGAAGAGGCAGCGTTGGGGAGTTCTTAATGAGAGGGGGAGCGATTAGCTCCTCTTTGTAATGAGGAGATGGGTAGGTGAGAATTCATCACTCCTGTGGAGTCAGTAGGGAACATGAGCATTCAATGCAATTATTATCCACTAATGGGGAAACACAAGAAGGTAATGAAAGGCACAACATCCATTTGTCGGTGTAATGCCTTCGGCTTCGGTGGGAGTTTGCCCGAGTGAGGTTTTCTGGATTTGATCCGTATTGTAGGCTACCTCTGAGTCCCTAAACTGGTGCTTCCTCCGATCTCGAGGTCCAGAGGCAGCATCTGCTCAGTATAACACTATGGAGTGGTTTCTTTTAAGCACAAGAAGGTTTTGCAAGGCCAGATCCTAGGCTTTGGTTAGTGCGTTTAACTGGCGAGGTTTTACCACCCTCATAAATCTGCTGGAGGGGGTGGGGAGGGAGGGTCACCATTTGGTACTGGTTTTGCAATTAAATTGCTTCAAGCTGTTGAAACATTGGGGAAGTTTTTTGACCTACTTTTCGTGCAGGCTTAGAAATTGTTGGGATGCTTTCTGCCCTGGCTGCATGGAATTCAGCTGGATTACAGGGGAAAGGAATCTCGTAGGCCTGCTCATAAAGTCACAGATTTATTTAGGGAAAAAAACCTAAAAATCAGCTTTGTCTTCAGACAGCTCCTTGGGCTCCAGCTTCGTGAATTCCCACGAGAGCACATACTGGGCTGCATCCAGTGAAAGCGATCCCTGTACGTGCCGTGGAGCGTGGGGATGGAGGAAGGAGGCGGGTGATGCCTTGGTCCCTGATGGCATCCCTAAGGCACTGTTAGCTTGTATGGGAACACCCTTGTGCTCATGGTGAACAGCACTGTGGGAGTCACACTGCATCCACCAACATGCTCATCTGTGTCCCACTGTGGCAGCCTTTTGAGCTGAGAGCCCAGCAGTGCTGAAGAATTAAAGCCCTGTTTGAAGGGTTGGGCTGCTGAAGGAGCCATTAGTGCAGCAGATGGTCATGAACAAAAGAACTGTGATAACTCGATGTACTTTTCACTGCTCAGGCTCTGAATTTGTACTTGTGTCTCCCTGGGGAAATGAGATGTTGATTTGCAGCCCTTGGACTCTATTTCCCCATGTCAGTGCTGTCAGCAGGGGGCTGCTGATGCGACAGAACGCGTTGGACACTTTTCCAATTAAGAAGAACATTCCTTTGGTCTGTATTTGGCTCATTTAAGAGTTTTTATGTGCACGTTTTTACCTTAAAACCTGGTGGATGGAGGTGTGGGGTGTTGGCTCTCCTGCTTGGTTTTCATCCCAGGATGTGTGGGAAAGCCCTGGGGCTGCGCGTCTGCTGCTCCACCGTGTTCCAGGACAGGGAGGACAAGGTGCTGTGTCTCTGCCGTGTAGCACAGCCTCACACGGATGGGATTTTGGGAGTGTTGTTAGTTGGAGTTCACTGATGCTCACTGGCTCTGTGCGCGGGTGAGGGAGGCACTCTTGCAGCAGCTCACCCTGATCCCAAGCCCACTTCTTGCTCATGTGTTCTTGTAGGGGGAATTAATTTGAGCAGCCCTGGCCCCATCCTGCCTGCTTTGGCAATCTCCTCCATCCCACGAGGATGTGAGATGTGTGAGTGGGCAGGAGTTGGAGATAACACCTCCTAATCCCTCCCGGTGCTCCAGCAGAAACCGCTGCTGCTGCCTGGTAATTAGAAAGTGAACAGACTGGGAAGAGGTGACGTTGGCATCCCTGAATCTCTGTCCTGGGCTTGGGGGAACATCACTCATGATCTGGTTTAGAAAGGCAGAGACCAGAAGATGGTAACGTAGGGCAGACATCGTGGTGTTGTGATAGAGATCCTGAGGGTTGTCCCAAGCAAGCGGCTCTATTCGCTTGGTATGCACCAGTGATGCGCAGGCACCAGCTGGGGTTATGGGAGCTTTGTGGCTCCATCAGTGTTGTTGTGAAGAGGCAGTTAGTGTGCTCAAGGGATCAGAAAGGCCAAAATGCCTTTTGCAGTGACAATTAGGTGCAGATGGAGTGGAGCCACCAACTCGCCATCTCCTGAGGGTGGGAAGTGGATGAGGAAAATTGCCCTCGATAGAGGCTGAGCGCGTGCATGGCGTGGACACCATTCTCCATCCCACCAATTCCCACTTGCTCCCTGGGAGCATTGCAAGTGGGTCAGTAATGCAAGAAAACGACAAGGCAATGGTCTGTTGCAGGTTCCAGCATGTCCTGGGATTGGGGTTGGTGTTCTCACCATCTCTTGTGGACCCAGTTGCTGCTGTGCCTGGAGGCAGGGATGTTGAATTTACCCAGGGGCTTATTTGCTCTTGAAGGCATCGGCAGGCAGTTGGCTTGTCGTTTTCCTTTCCCCTCCTTCCCCCATGTTTTTAAAGACACTGCCGAATAGCACATAGCAGGCTTGCTCTGTTAATGTTATCTGTGTTGGGAATAAAAGCTTGCAGAGGAAACCCACCCCCAAAGCTTGGCCTTGCTCTTTGGTAGACTCCTCAGTGATAATTGTTTTCTTCAGTGCCAGCATCTCCTCTTGCTGTGGGAAGGTTTATGCAGCCTCTGCCCCCCACTCACCCAACCCTTGTTATCATATAAATCACGTAATAAGGCCAGGGATAAACAGGAACTATGGTAGCTGTTAGCCGTGTATAAAAACAAATCACATGGAAGCAGTGTAATTACTGAGAAAATACCAACTGGAGTAATGCAGTAATTGTTTTCTTTCCTCCAGCAGATTTATTCCAGCTCTCCCGGCTCTCGCTGGGCTCCAGGTCTGTGACTTCACGTTAATAGGGAGAATTTCACGTTTCACACTGCACTTGTTCAGGCCTGGCTATGGTACTGTCTGAAGCAGAGCAATGTATTTTGGGCAGCTTCTTGAGAGTGCCAGCAAACAGAGCACGAGGTGAAATATCTTCATCCGTTAGAGTCCGTCCCAGGCTCTGGGTGGACTCCGGTCTTTACAAACCTCTTTTCAACCCATTTTTGTGATTTAGAAGAAGGGCTTCTTCGTGCCTTGCATAAACCCCTGAGCTCTGCTTTTTGCACTTCATCGCTGCAGGGGAAGATTCTCTTTATACCTTCAGGTTTGGGTTTTCCTTCCTCTTGCTGTTTGTCATTTTATTTAGAGAGGTGCTTGTGAAATGACAGTGACTGGTTATTTGAGGTCCAGGGGCACTGCTTCTCTCTACTGCTATAATCATCTCTAATACCAGATGATGATGGCTTTTGTGCTGTGACTTACAGCTGTTTCCCTTACTCAGCTTTTGCTGCTGTTTCACTTCATGTTCTGCAAGGTAAGAAGATAAAGCACCAGAAACCGGGTTTCCAAAGGGCTTTGTGCCAAGCGGGGGTTTAAGGATGCCCTGTCTTGTATATTGGCAGATGTGAGATGCTGTCTTTTGTTTCATGTGCATAGAGATAAGTCTCTCTCCTGCATTTTTGGCAGGCAGCTTGCTTTTCTTTAGAAAAAGCCACTGCCACTTCCCCATTCCCATGTCTTAATCTGACCAGGATTTTGTGAACACCTGATTCATCTGCTCCTTGGGGTTCTCCAGAAACCTTTGAAATACTTCTAGTTTCTCTTCTGAACTGATGCTGGAAACAACCAGCTCAGCTTGCTGGTGCCTCTGTGCTCTTAGGGCTGCATGAGCCCCACACTTTGAGAAAGGGATTTCAGGTTGCTCCTTTGCTTTCTGTCCCTTGATGGCAGCAGTGGGAAGGGTGTGGATGCCTCCAGGCTGCACCCAGCAGTGGTTCTTCCCTGCCTGGCTTGATGCTTCCTTTAGCTAGAACAGGGTTGAGCAGGAAGAAGGAGGAGCAATGGAAGATGCTGGTGTCCTGGGACATGGCTGCTTTGTTGGGAAACATCCTCTTTTGCTTCCCCTTGTTCTAGCTTTGCTGTGGACGATGTTGCCCATCCCTTAAGGAGGGGAACAGGGCAGAGCTCATCTCAGCACAGCCCCACCAGCCAGGTCTGTGGGACTGTGGGTGCAGCATCCCCAGGAGGGAGCTCATCATGCTTCATGCCCACCAGCAGCAGGGTGCAGGCCACCCTACATTATTCTGCTTCATGGTCAACGTATGCTATGGAGATGCTCAGCAGTGCCAAGATGGCATCTGCATGCTTGGTGTGAGCTACAACACAGCTGGCAAACAACCTAGGGCCATTATTCATGTGCATTGCTAGGCAGAGGAGCACAGAGGGGTCCCAGTGCCACTGAGCTCCATCCTGTCACCCTCATTCCCAGGAGGACCAGCCTGGGGAGAAGGCTGGTGGTAGCCCTGGCTGGTGGCTGTGTGTCAGCATGTGAGGAGAGGACTCTCAGCACCAGTTGGTGCAGAACAGCGTTGGCTTTGTCTGCTGAAATGAAGGTAGGGAAGTTGTGTGAACCTCACTTGTTGGCCTCCCCTTCCCTCCCCTCCCAGCAGCTGCAGCATTCTGGCCACCCACCCTGGCAGCAGTTTACGGTTACAAACCAAGCCACAGCTCCTCTTCCTGCCCCTCCAGGAAAGCAATCCATCCTCTCGCTAAGCACATGAATAGATAAACTTCTAATTAAGGTGCTGGGAAGCTGCCAGAGAGGAGAGTCCCGGGTCAGGGCAGGCTGTTGATGTGCTGTGATCCTTACCTGGTGGCTGTTAAGGAGCTGCTTCATCTCAGGTGTGTTCCTCAGTGCTGGGCATCCAGGCATGCAGCTTGTGTTTGCAGGAGGTGGGCTCCTTCCTTTGGAGCTGGGGAGGGGAAGGGCAGCGTGGTCCTGGGATGCTCCTGGGATAACTGGTTTGTTGGGCTCAGCAAAGTGGTTGCAGTGCTGGATGTGATGCTGAATGTTTTGATGTGTTTCCCCTCTGGCCTGTGCTCATGGTCATTAGAGCTGTTCCCTGTGATGGCCATGGAGGTTATGCTGATCTGTCCAGCCTCTGACTAGAAGGGTCTTGTTCGGTTCAGAGCCTCTTTACCTGGAATTTGCAAAAAGAACACTGATTGTGATCAATTCAGTCTGCTTTTATCTGAGCTGACCTCGTCTGTCCCCTTTCTCTTTGTTTTTGGATGGATGTGTTTGACATCCAGCATTCAGAGCTCCTCCAGTATTTAATGAGATGGAGGAGGACCTCCATGAAGGAGACAGGAGTCCGGCCCTTGTAGCCCCTTCTCGTTCAGGGCAGTCAATGCTGCTCTTCTCTCCAGGATGGCCATGGCTGTGCCAGAGGAGGATGTGTCTGTTAGTACCTCATCTTTGTGGATAAGATGCAGCTTTGAGCTGGCTGCTGAGATGTGAAGGGACAGTGCTGCTGGCAGCTGCTGAATATGGATGGGTTTATTGATCCATAGGAATGCGGGTAGCACTGAAGGAGCCTCTGAGGCTTTGGCAGGAGGAAGACCTCCTGCCACGTCAATGGGAGACTAAGCTGGTGCTCTCTGGAGGTGCTGGAGGTTGTGGATCACTGCGGTGATGTGATCTGGCAGCTGGAACTGCT
Source organism: Pezoporus flaviventris (assembly GCF_033815535.1). NCBI lineage: Eukaryota > Metazoa > Chordata > Aves > Psittaciformes > Psittacidae > Pezoporus > Pezoporus flaviventris. Next base: position 11,493,391 of record NW_026892589.1, read on the forward strand.
TCGTCTAGCAGGTTTTTTGAGGGGGGTGTGTGTCTCAGAGGGCTGGGAATGGGCCAGGGAGCTGTGGCAGCTGACGTGGGAGGATGAGAGAAGGATCCAAAGTCTCCTGGGAAAGAAAGTGCTGACCTGGTTGTTTTACGCTCCCCAGGATCGTGGCCTGCCGGGCAAACTGGAGCCCGTGTCGCCCGTGAGCCCTGCTCACCCCGATGCCGAGCTGGACCTGCTGCCCACCCGGCTCTCCAAGGAGGAGCTCATCCAGAACATGGACCGCGTGGACCGCGAGATCACCATGGTGGAGCAGCAGATCTCCAAGCTGAAAAAGAAGCAGGTAAGAGGCTGTGGGCTGGAGGGGAGCACACATCCTCATTTCTGCATGCTGCCTTACACCCCTGGTCCTGGCCCAGCCATGGCCACAGGGGGGAAGTGGCAGTGCCATCAGGATGCTCTGTGTCTGTGCTCCCTGTCGTGACATGGGCAGTTGCTGCTGTGCCAGCCGTCTGGAGCTGGTAGCTGCAAGACAAGGGAGCTTTGGAAACCCAGCCTGTGGGCTCTTTTGCATGTTGAAGTGCCTTAAAGGGAGGAAAATCTGTCTTTGGTGACTTGCCCACAGATATGCAAGCAGTCAGTGGCAGAGCTGAAAGTGCAGCCTGGGTTGCCCCAGTTGTCTGTACAGCCCAGTGTTAGCACAAGGTCTTTTCTTTCTCCTTTCCAGCAATTGTCTCTCTCCAGTGCTATTGCTGCCACTGTTGTAGTACTGGGCTGCTGAAAACATTGTGGCAATGGCCTAATGGCCCTTCCTGCATCCAGTTCCCTTCTCCAGGGCTTTGCAGCTTTGTAGCCATGAGCAGCATCTGATCCAGCTCCAGTCAGGGCTGTGCCTGAGCCAGGGATTTGAGTCTGATCTTCTCAGTGGTGCTCTACCCCTGCACAGGAGCACTCCCCAGCAGAAGGCTCGCCTGCTCACTGTTGGCATGTGTACAATTACCATAAACCCATTAAGAGATTAATATAACAAAACCTTGGGGGATGTCTGTGAAAAACCCACAGACTTAAAGGCTTTCACTTCCTAAAGCATATCACTTCCTAAAGCATATCACTTCCTAAAGCATATCACTTCCCTCTGCCTCCGTGGTACTGGTTCTTCTGTTGCATTTGCTTGGACCCGGTTCCTGAAGTCCCTGATGGCTGCTATTCCCAAACTGCCTGAATGACCTGTCCCCAGGGGTGTGCAGTGGGAGTTTGGGAATGGAACAAAGCCTCTACTTGGGCTGTTGGATGGGGCAAGTGCTTCTTGAGGATGAGCGTACAGTTGACTTTCCTCCCCATCAGATCTGTATTTTCCCATAGCAGGTACTCTCCCTTTCTTTCCTGCAAGACAAGCAGGATGGTTTGGGTTTGCTTTCAAACAGTGTGGTTTAATTAGCATGAAGGGCCCTTTTTTGGTGTTGCTTTTTATCTGCAGAGATATCAGCGTGCTTAGGGAGAGGGAGCCAAGAGTGGGCAGAAGCAGCTGTGCTGGGGATGCAAGGAAGCAGCCGTGTGTGACAGCTTGCAGGGGACAGGAGCATCTGGAGTGATGGGAACCACAGAGGTTCCTTTTGTTGGGTTTGGTGGGAGCTGGGAGAAGCCAGCCCTTCCCCTCTCCCTCCTAGGAAACACAACAAAGTGCTGGTGTCCTGCCTCACCTGGCAGTCTGGCTGCTGGTCCATGTTTGTAACCCACATTTGAGGACGGAGGTGCAAACCATGGTCATTTCCCACTGTGGAGAAGCGCTTCCAGAGTGGGATATGCTCCTGGAGCAGCAGTGAAGGTCCCTCTCATGGCAGCTGGGAGGACTGACAGCTCTGCCGATCCCCTGCCTGACTCCAGAGATGCTAAGGAGCTGCTGTTGATGCTGACGGGAGCAGCATATGCTCCTTGTTGTTAAATTGAAGCTGTCCTTCCGTAAGGAAATGGGGTTTTTATTGTTGGCTGCTTTGGTTGCTTTATTTCTTCCTTCTGAGGGAATTTTATGATACTTCCTCCCCACAAAAATGCTCTGCTGAGTGGGGAAGGAGGTGAAAGTGGCTGTTGGCAGGAAAAGCATCCCCTCCCTCTTTTTGGCACATGGTGGCAAAGTCGTTTGGTAGCAGATCCCACCCCTCCAGCATGGGCTCCTCTCCCCTCCGTCAGAATCTTTCCCCAGCCCAGGGCTGGCACATCTGGGAAGAAGCATTTTGGGGGGGAAGTGGGTGTTCCTGAGATGCTCCGGGAACGTTTTGTCCATCTGTGCATCTGAGCTGTCAGTGCAGGAGAAGGACGAGCGAGGGAAAGCAATCATCCTGGAGCAGAGACTGCTCCTGCAGGAGCAGGGGAGGTATCGTACGCAGCCAGAATATCCTAATGCTTTTCCCCTCTGTCTCTGGGAGGCCTTCTCAGGGTAATTAAATACATTTGTATGGAAAAATATAAATCCCAGCCAGCCCCAAACCACCATTTCTCTCTTTCTGCTTGTTCCAGACATGGCAGGGAAGGCTCTGCCTGGACTTTGCAAGAAGCAAACGTCTCCAGCAAGTTGAGAAACCTTCCCCAAGCCCTGCGCACCTCTGGCAGAAGGCCACCTCCACCAGCCATCCCCCACTCATTCATGCACCATATGCGCTTAAATCTCTTGCTGAGTCCTTTCTCCCTCTCTTCCTGACAGGGAAGGATAATCCTTATGCATTTATTCCTGGCAGCGGTACCGGGGATCTGAAGGAGAAATGAACTGCTGGGCTGTTCTCTGCAGTGGTGCCTCAGCCTCCCTGGGCGCCGAGCTCAGCACAGGGCTCTCCAGGAGCACAACACTCCCACCTGGTGATGGAGGTGGAGCCGCATGGGTGGAAGAGCTCCAGGGTGTCTCCTTCCATCTGTCTCAAGGCTGAGTTTACTCTGTTTTCCCCTTGGCTCTTTGCAAGGGGGTTTTGGAGATGCCCTGTGTCTGGAAGACCTCTCCTCTGGGCAGGTGAAGCATCCTGGTACCCAGGTACCAGATGAGGCAGTGTGGTAACTTGGGGGGTGTGTGTTTAATGACCTTGGCTTCATCATGCAGGTCCCTTCGGCACAGGAGTTAGTACCTGTGGGCACAGGGTCTTCCTGCAATGCCACCCACCGCTTGCCAGCACTGCAGGATCTTCTGGCCCTTCTGTAGTGTGTGGTCCAGCCAAAGGGACTCTTATCGGGAGAGGGCACCTCCTCCACTTGGAGAAGGGTTGGCTTTTGGATGCTGTAGGAGCCAGGGCTATGGCTAATGATGGCATCTTGCATCCCTTCAGCATTGCTGTGCTGTCTTTCATTTGGGAAGAGCAGGAGGCTCGTGGGCAGCTACTGCTGGGAGTGGGGAGGGAGAGAGTGTGGAGCCGTCAAGACTCATCTCTCATCCTGCTTCTCTCCTATAAAGGTCACAGTCCCAGCCTAGCTCTTGTGGCAGACCTTTAAGAAACCTATTTTGTCCGTGTCTGGGAACCCTGACCTATCTTCCTTTGCCATTTCCCACAGCTCCCAGGGATAGCTGTCATGGGCTGAACCTGCTGCAGTCAGGTGTGCTGCCTGTAGCCCCTGCCTGCATCCTTGCCTCTAGCATCCCTCCTATAATAACGGCACAGTGTTACACCACAGAGAGTGGAGTTTAATTCTCTACTGTATTTCAGCTATAATTAGATTTGTATTTTTTCTTTTAACGAGCTGCTTTTAATGAGCCTCCACTTACTGGCAAACTTTCATTTCCTGATACGCCGTCAACCCCTCTTGTCTGAAATCACTTATAACACACCGACCGCTTCGCAGGATTTTTGTGGGTTTCAGAACAGCGTAGCCAAGATTCTGACATAGTCTTTTTTTTTTTACCCAAATATTTCCCCCAAGGGAAGCAGAGGATTTGACAGATCCCTTTTGGTGGCTCTGTCGTTGGAGTTCTGTCATGTGCGAGCAAGGCTGTGTGATGGGGATGCTTTAGGACACTAAGCAAGAGCAGGCAAATGCCTGGAAGCGCTGCTTCTGCGCTGGGGCTAATGCTGAGGCCTGCTTTGGAGCCTGTGGTTTCAGCCCTGGCTTCCCAAAGAGCTCTTGTTCCCTTTGCACATCACTGTGATTTGGGCCACCTGAGAAACAGCCATGAAGGAGAAGAGAAGGGAGTTTAGGGGCTTGGTTGTAGCCTTTGATGTGCTGCGGTGGTGTGGCTCTTTGTGGGCAGGAAGGGACGGATCCCTGCGGAGATGGGGAAGTTTAATCCCTTTCCAGATTGTGGATGGTCCAAGCTGGCTGTTTACTGGCCATCCCCACACATGGCTGGAGTAACCTCGAGGTTAAGACCCAGAGGTGGGTATGCTGATGCCAGGCTGTCCTGCCTGTGCCAGAACCCGCTCCCTAGTCTGGCTGGCAGTGGTGATGTGGTTTTGGCTGTATCTTCTTCTCTGTGCTGCTGCTTTTTCCTGCATGGAAAAAGATGTCCACGTATGGGGAGGTGGGACACGACAGAGACCAGCATGGGGGTGCTTCATCCTTTAAAACACATTTCATTTAAGGGGTGTGAATTTTCTCAGCCAAGCCAGTAGACCTATCTGGTGCTTAAGTGTTCTCTTGGACCGCATCCCACATCCCTAGTGTTGTCAGCAGGAGCAGAGATGATCTGAAGGAGGAATAGATACCCAGCTTCTTCTTGAACCACCAGGCACTGCTGTCTCCGGTAGCACGGTGCCTTTCTCACCTCTGGTGCAAGCTGATTGCGCTCAGTCCCAGCTGCATTTTCTCCTAGTACAAGGCTTGATTTCCCCCTCCTTCCTTCACCAGGGACTGCTTTTGACTGCAGGGAAAACAACCCACAGAGCTTTGGAGACTGGGAAGCGAGCAGTGAGAAAACCAGAGGCGGTTTTGAGAGCCGCTGCCTCTCCTGTGCCTGTGCTGCCCCGCAGCTGCCGTGCGCAGCCTGCGCGCTCCCTCCTCGCACCGAGCCACAAGGAATCTCTCATTTCCTCTTAGGATGAGGCACCCCTTGGGTTGTGTTGTCCTAGCACAGGCAGACACATGGAGGTGAAGGGGTGTATGTTTGCATGCGGCTGCTGCACCTCAGAGTGCAAATACCATGAAATGTGGAGCTGTGGCAGTGCGGTGAAGACAGTGAGAAAGCAGAAGAGCCAACAAAACAAGCTCCTCAACACTGCTGTCTTTGAGGGTGGGTCACCTGGGTGATGTCCATCCACACCTACTGGGCTTTATCTAGTTAAAGCCTGGACTTGGTGGTTTCTGCTGAGGACAGCATGTTCTGTATGAAGGGAGGAGAGGAATGAGTCTTATTCCGCCTGATGCCTGGAAGGTGGCTCATGCTGCAGCTCTTCCTGTACCTGTTGGGGCAGCCAGAGTTGCACCGTGTGTTCATGGCTCTGGGCATTTGCAGCCTGAGTTCTTGTGCTGTCTAGCCTTGACGACCCATGTCTGAGCGCTGTGCTCTCTCTGCAGGAGCTCCTGTAGCTGTTGCTTGCCCTCTTGAGCACTTTGCATCTCTCACCTTGGCCAGGAGGGCTGCCATGTGCCCTATCTGGCCAGCTCTGAGCAGGGATGTGAGGATTGATGGCGTTACTGCTGCTCTGCTGTAGTTCCTCGCTCATTTGGTTGCCCAGTGCAGCTGGTGCATAATTCATTTAATCAAGAGCAGTCATCCCAGGGCATCTCCTCCCAACTACAGCATCACAAGATAGAGCTGAAGGTGGAGAGCAGCTTTGCTCCGTGCTCCCTGTAGCACAATAGCAGCTCCAGGGGCAGGTAGCAGCAGGGAGCCAGGCCCGAGCTGTGGTTCCCTTAAAGGGTTTGCAGTAAAATCATCGCGCGCTCCCCAGGAGGCTGGTTCAAGGCAGGTCCTCATCCTCCATGCTGAAAAGGCACTGCCCCAGCAGCTCAGGGGCTGGTGGCCGGGGCAGGGAGCGCTGCGCCTGCGTGGCAGGGGCCATGGGGCAGCTCTCCTCCCTCTCCCCATCCCTCTGTGTCTCGCAGGAAGCCTCCTGCCATGGCGGTTTCTGCCTCGGCACCGCAGAGAGTCGCGTGTGGACGGGGCCGGCTGCGTTTCTCACTGTGACTCACCCTCCTCCTCCCCCTTCTCCTTCCACAGCAACAGTTGGAGGAAGAAGCAGCCAAACCACCAGAGCCTGAAAAACCCATCTCCCCGCCTCCTATCGAGTCCAAACATCGCAGCTTGGTGCAGATCATCTACGACGAGAACAGGGTGAGTCTGGAAACCTTGGAAGTACAAACATGCGACGGTGCCGTGTCAGCGGGCAGGGAACGGGGAGGTTGGTAAAGGGTAAATGGGGGATTCCCCTGGGCAAGAGCCCTGTGGGAGGTGAATAGATGGAGCCTGGTTGGGGATGGTGACAACAGAGGGCTGAGGAGCTCGCTCTGTTGTGTGGCTCGAGCACAAATGTCTTCTGAAGAACCTGCCTGGGGGGGTTTCCTGTAATCAGCTTTAGATTTGATGCATTCAGGAGATGCTTCAGAGCCCTGTCTGTTAAATAGCTGCTTCCACCCTCTCCTCTGGGAGTGAACCTGGTGGAAAGCTTCCTCAAAGCGTGGGGTTTGCTGTGGCAGGGTGAGCTGCATGAATGGAGAGGGGCATCCATGATGCTCTAATACTGCCAGGCCAGCTGCAAGGTCTCCTGGCTGCTCCTGAGCCCCCCCCGGCTGGAGCAGAAAGGACATGGATGCATCCAGGGCTGGATTTGTGGATATTTGGTGCTGTAAACAGTGTTAGCAAAGGTCAGTCCAGCATCCCTGGCTCTGGATCTCTGCCTTGACCACTCATTTGTTGCATTCAGCCATTGCCTGTAATAGCAGCCTGAGGAGACAGGAATTTTGCTGTGTGCTTTGGAGCGATGGTAGGAAATTGGGCCTTTTAGTAGATAATCAAGCATATTCATTTTCATTTAGGTGTTGGATAAAAAGGATGATTTTGCATAAAAGGAAAACTACCAATCACTAATTGCTCTGAATTGTGAGGCCTGTGATTTCACTGGGAGCTGCAGAAATCCAGGTGCCCAGCTCCTAAAAAGAAAACAAAATTGCATACCCTGCGCTCCCCGGCAGTGCAATTTTCCTGGTTTTCCTTGTTCCATCTGCTTCTCTTCCTCAGCAATAGGAGACCCAATGCCAGCACGGTCTGTTGTGCGAGGGGGTAAAGAGGTTGATGAGTTTGAAGCAAGTGCTGGCTTTGCAGACAGTAGGCTTTGGGGGCAGTGATGGGTTCTCCCCATGCACCACCAAGTACCCGCTCCAGGGGTCCTGGGCTAGATGGCTTGTGCCTCCTGTGCAAGGGGTTGGGGTCAGAAAAAGGAGGTCTCAAGCATCTTTATTCGTGTTCACTTGAGCCCTGTCCTGCTTGGACACTCTCGCGTACCTGGACCACATTACAAGGAGTTCTGCATTTCTCCTTGGAAGTGCCCTAATAGATGGGACCTGTCATGTGCAGTGCTCAGAGCTGGTGGCATCATTTGTCTCCATGTCTGATTTCATTCCGAGTTGTGCTGACCCTCAAAGCCAGCCTGGTAGCAGGACTTTGCTGTTAACCTTCGCAACAGGGTGCATTTGTTCCAGGTGGGTGCTCAGCAAGGGAAGGTCACATCTGACACCAAATGTTTGCATAATTTCCAGTCCGGCTCTGTGTTTGTGTCTGGATTCACCTGGGATGAGTGAATGATGGCTCTTCCCCTGCTCTTGTAAGGTCCCCTTGCGAGTAGCGTGTAAGCAAGCCTGGCTGTGGGTAGGGAACTCAAACCCAACAGCCCTTCCCTTCTGCTTGATAGAAACCCTAGCAGGCTTGGAGGGAAGTTCTTTCTCTGAAGAAGACATGGGCAACGAATGGGCAGTCAGCAGATCATTGGGTGGCCACTTGTAATGGCTGAGGCTTGGTGGTGTAGGACCCTTTTAAGCACCCCAGCAGGGAGATGCCAAGTTGTGGGCTCTAAGGGGCAGGGTTTGCTGAGCCTTGCTGAGCCTTGCTGGCAGCACTGCCTTTGTTGTGGTTCCAGTAGCAAAGGCTGGATCCAGCATGCAATTGTCCTTCTAAGGGCCATCCCCAGGCTCAGCTTAGAGCCTCTCACCTCCCTTGGACACGTTTGGGATGCCTTTTGGTGGTGACTGCTCTCCCCCTTGGGGCCAGGAGGAGGAAAGCTGGCAGAGGAAAAGATGAGGGAGCAGTGTCAGGATCATGGGTGGAAAAGAGTGGCTGGTGCTTGGACATCAGACTGCTTTGGGTGGGTTTGGTGGCAGCAGGTGCTTGAGGTGTACCCAGCCATCTGTCAGACACAGGGAGAGCCCCAGGCATGCTTGTGCTGACCTGCGGCTTTGCTGCAGCTTAACAATTGCCAGGTGAGTTGGTAGGAGCGAAGGGCCTTGAGCCAGACAGAGACACATTGATCTAGAGTGGGGAAGGTCCCTGAGCCAAATTTAAAGCCTTTTGGCCTCTTCTGTGCTGTGGCAGAGCAGCGAAGTTGGATGCCTCAAGGCCTGCTTGCAGGAAAATCGGCTATGATGGCTCCAGCCTGCACACAGAGGGAAGAGCATCCTGATTTACTCGCCTCGCTCAGCTTGTGGCTTGCTTGAAGGAGGCAGCATGGTAAGAGATGCAAATGGAAAGTGGATATTCAGGCCTCGGGAAGGAGCACCGCAGAAGAGCTGGCAGAGCCTGAGGTGATCTCTGAAGAGCACTGCTGTGGAAGGGGCAGGCAGCCAGCCCTTGTGGCAGTCCCGGAGCAGGTGGGAGGTGGTGATGCACTTCATGGAGGGGCTGTCGCCTGGCTCTGTTTGAATTCCTCATGAACCACGGGTCTGTGCTTCCCCGAGCACGCGGGTGCTGCCGTGCCCGTTCCCACCGCTCCTGCCAGGCTGTGCCGGAGCCGCACACTGTGTGCAGTTATACCCCGAACAAAGGAGACGCCAAAAACAGGCCCTGGGAGAGGAGAGGTAACGTGAGGACAGAGCAGCTCGGAACGCCGGAAAATCGAGTTAGCCAGCCATTCTGTGACCTACTTTCCTTTGGGATAACGGTGGCTGTGCAGGGGTGAATGGCTTCTAATTTTAGCTTATGGCTCATTGGGAAGGAAGTCTATACATTCCTCTCACCGCTGTGCTGCGGAGGGATGAGGGGTTGGGATGCGGGTTGGTGCCGGCCTGGATCCCATTTTCTCCTAGGTTCAGATTCACTGATGCTAAGTGCCCATCATGCTGCTTTTCCCTCTTGTGACCTACTTAATGCCTACAATGCGAAAAGTTGCTTGGCGTTGGAGAGGATAATTGTGGAAAACGTGACCTGTAATCCCCTCCTGCTACACTGCTGGACAAGTAATTGATTTCTGGGAGAAGAAAGTTGCCTGTACAGATTGTGCTGGGGAAGAGCAGAGAGAACCTGCAGTGAAATCCTGCACTGTGAGGCTGGATTGGATTGGAACCTGCACTGGAGCCTTGGATTATAGTGAGGCAGTTGATACGCAAGATCCAGGTGCCTTCTGCCCTGGGTATGTGCTGACCAGAGCTGTTTTGTCTGGTCTCCAAAGGTAAGCTGTGCACCCCCAAAAAAGTACCTTTTGGGAGATGTTTGTAATATAACACGTAAAAACACACATACATGTGTCCAAGCCAGGATTTCAACTGTGAGTGCAAACTGTGCTGTTTCTGACAGCATGTATGAGAGTGGAAGTTAACATTTTTGGTACTATCCGTAGACTAAACTGTGAAAAAAACAGTGGGTAGCATTTTCAGAAGCATCCCAGTCCTATTTTCAAAAGTGCTTTTAGTCCTTCAAGAGACAGAACGATGTTTGAAAACAGTGGCGGGTGCTGCAGTTGCGGAGATCAGTCAGACAAGAGCTGAGAGGACCGCTTTGGATGCAGGATGGGTTCATCCCCTCTGGATGCTGGCATGGTGATGCAGAGCTACCTGGGGAGATGGGGTTGTGATGGACGTCTTGCATGCTCTAAAGACTGACAGTGATGCAGGCACAGGGGATCTAAATGAAACCATGTGAGAGACCTGTAGCATCTCTGCTGTGGGGAGAAGCTGATCCCTGCTGGCTCAGGCACCTCTGAGGAGGTATCTGTGTGGCTCAGCTTCTGTGCAGGCTTTAATTTGCCCCTCTGGGATGTGTTATTGTGTCGAGAGAATTCAGGTTTCTTCCACCTCAGCTCCCCATAACCAGGGCAGATTATCTGTGTATATTTTTAGCTGTGGCTTTATTCCCCAGGGCCGTTCTGGGATTCCTTACATCCGTCCTCTCTTGAACTTGATTGAGCATACCTGGGCTTGAAGGTGGTTTTGTGCTTAAAATGGAAATTTCCAGGTCTCTTGCTAAGTACGGGGAGGAGGGCAGCATTCCTGTTGCTCCGAATCCCTTTCCATGCCTTTCCTGGGATGCTGGGCTGGCTGGCCTCTCCTTGTCAGCGTGTCCTGGAGGAAGCTGCCCTGCGGCATCCTTGGCTGTGCCAGCAGCCCACCTTGACTCAGCTGGGTGAATTCTCCTCCAAGTCCTCCGTGTGCCCAAAGCCACCATCAGGTGCCATGTACATGTGCATGCAGACACTCTGGTGCCTTCTCTCTGACCACTGTGACGACGTGGAGCCTGCATGTACCATCTTCAGCTCCAGATCCGGGTGATTGAAGGCTCTCTGCAGACCTGCTGTGCATCAGAGCCAGGCAGGATTCCCACTCAGAGACCAGGAGATGAAAAGCAGCCTTCATCCTTGTGTCAGACCTGTCCCTGCGAACAAGAGCACGTCAGCCTTCCTCTGAAACACTGAGCTCATTTATAGGAGCGGGATAAGGTCACGTCAGGACACGGTGTGACTTCACCCTCCACCATCATTCCAGGGAGGGCACGCGGTGTGCTGTGACCCACCGCAGCGTGACGAGGGCTGCTCCGGGTCCCCCTGCATGCTTACAGCCACGCCAGCCCATCCCTGCTGTGCTGTCAGCCCTCTGTAAAACTGGGTTTGATGCAGTGCAGGCAGTGGAAGCCGGCAGCAGCGTCTGTCTCGCTCTTGGGATTGAGTTGGTGGAAATCAATAAGATTAAATTTTAATTCGTTTTCTGTCTCGGTGCTTGTTCCTTCAAAAGGGCACAGCTATCTATCTTCAACCTCGGCATTATGCTGGAAAATTGGAATTCAAAGGGTTGTTTTGAACTTTTTCCACCCCCTGCTGCTGTTGTGTCTGTGCGGAGCGTGTTCCCAGCTATCCGTTTTACCCTCCTCGCATACCTTCATAAAGCATTGATGCCCCATCCATAAATAAGGGAATAAATAAATGAACACTTTTAGCATTGCAAAGTATAATCTAGCCGTTAACTACTGAAAGGCACTGAGCGTGACTCAGATCCCATGGGGGTTTAATGTCTATATAACTCTGATTTTCTATGAACTCCTGATTTACATTAGAAAGGGAAGAATCAGGCCTGCACCGTCAGCACAGAGCTGGTGCAGTAAATAAAGCCTTATCAGTGGAAGTGCTTTTGAGCTTTAAGTGTGCATAGATTTTTTCTCATACCCTATTTTATGTGGTAGTTGGGGTGGGGGCACTTTGTATTTGGCTGCCGAAAGGGCCTTCTTCATTGTGCTTTTGTTTCTAGTAACTTCTGGGGTTGCCTTGTCATGACTTGGTGATGCAAAATGGGCTTTTGAGTAGTCTTAGAGGAGCACTGGATGATGGTCCTGATGTCTGGTTTTGAGGTCTGCTTCAGGATCTGGTGTTCCCAGTAGGTGCATTGACTTAGAAGCATTGTCCATGATGAGCCCAGACCAGATAATACCATCTCCTGCATTTTCACGTCCTGGAAATAGAGATGAGAAGTGCAGAGAACCCAAATCTGTGGGAGGAGGAAGGTAGACCCCGGGGTGCAGATCTGGCTCCTTGGGTTGGTGAGCAGAGCTTTGCCATAACTGCTCCAAAGCTGAGACTTTGATTTCTAAAAGCCTTCTGTGCAATGCTAACCCTTCGTTTGCAATGGTGAAATCTTAAGGCACAGGTTGGGTTGGAAGGGACCTTAAAGCTCATCCAGCTCCAACCCCTGCCATGGGCAGGGACACCTTCCACTAGAGCAGCTTGCTCCAAGCTGCTGTGTTCAACCTGGCCTTGAACACTGCCAGGGATGGGGCAGCCACAGCTTCTCTGAGCAAGCCTCTGACCAGTGTCTGCTGATGCTCAGGGACACTTGGGTTCCAGGAGAACCCAGGGCAGAGCACGTATCCTTGGGCTCCCACAGCTGGGTTGGGAGTGCCGGTGGTGGCCATCCCTGCCGGCTGTGGGAGCTGGGGAGGGAAGAGCATTGCTTTCCATTCCCACGGCACTGGGACTTGTCCCACCTGCTTTGTGGGCAAGGCAGCAAATTGCTGGGTGGTTTGGCTCTTGGAGAGAGGATGCCGAGGTTTAAAGGGGAAAGAATTAGTACCTGTGCTTGTAGGAACGAAAACCTTTCCCCATGGAACCAGCACAGCCAGGTGGTGTGGTTTGGTCCCAGCAGATCTTGGCGCAGAGGCAGGGGCTTTGCATCCCCTCAGACTGTTTGCTTTATGCCTTGGGTAGAAAGGTGTCTCGCCTGAGGGCTTCCATGATTTCTGCTGACTTCAGCCATGTTCCTCCTGGGGTTTAGCTGCCTCTTTGCCACGCCATCCCTGCAGTGCCTCTCCCTGGAACATCAAGCTGCCGGGACAGGAATTTTCCCAGGGCCAAAGGGAAGGGCTGTCGAAGGGCTTTGCTTATCTCCATGCCTGCTCCCAAATAGAAACCTTTCCACTCCCCAGCGCTGCTGCCTACGGGCTGCTATAAATAACCCCAGGAGCACGGTTCAGCTGCAGCAGCTTTGTGCTGCATGGAGCCATGGCTGGAGTCAGGCCAAGAAAATGCCGCCTCCTAATTTCAGATCCGCTTTCTCAAAATAACTCTCGTGTTTCCTCCTCTTCCATTTTTAAACTTGGCTTTAAGAGGAGCCCACGCAAAATCCCAGCCTCTCCCTCCTCTGGTTTCGGATGCTCCCGCTGCCTCGTGGGGTCAGCTCGTCATCCCCGCGGGAGCTCACATGGCCGGGAAGTTGCTTCCCCCTCCCGATCCTATTTTAAGTTGCTTCAAAGGAAAAACAAGGGGCTGGAGTTTGCTTTGGAAGCCAAATGCTTTTTAGGCGAGAATGGAGGTTTTCCTAGTCTGCAGGGAGGCTTTTGTTGTTGGTGAAGATCTCCTTAGCTGCAAGCCTGTTGGAGGAGCATGAGATGGGGTAAGAGCGTGGTCTGCCTGCCCGTGCCCCTGCCCATGGGGACGGAGGTTCTTTAGGGGTAGCTGCTGCTGCCTGGCCTACCTGTGGGTCTGCATTTGCACCCGTGTGCCCTGCAGGGACACGGATCAGTGTTTGCGTTCCAGCCTCACCTCTTAAGAGACATCAGTCCCACTGGAGATGCACGCAGAGGACTGGTATGTGAGGAAGTGCCCAGGGTTTGCTCCTGCTGGAGCCAGACCCAGAGCCACTCCACTAGAGCAGAGTGACTCTGATGTAAATGGGAACAAAATTCAGCCCCAGGGCTTCACTCCCTCTGCAAACGCTGCTGTTCCCAGGGCTGTAGCAGTATTCCAGGACTCTGTGGAATCGGGAAGAGGGGTCAGTAGCTGCTTGCTCTGGAGCTGCACAGGGATTATAGAACTGCTGGGGTTCTTCATGCATCTCACCAGAAGTAATGGCTTAGGTTTGCTTCCCCGTGCATTTATTCCTGTTAAATAACAGGGATTGCAGGAATGGGTGGGGTTACTCAGCACATGTAGGATGAACCCTTTGTGTTCCTTCTACAGGGTCAATCACCAGTTGTACTTCTAATGAAATCAATATCGGAACCAGGTCCTAGGTGTTCCTTTGGCAAGGAAAGGATTGAACGGGGCAGCCAGTGGTCTTCAGCGAAGGTCCTGAGGCTGCCCTTGCACCTGAACAGTTTGAGGTTTGCCTAGATTTCTCTAGCCAGGCTTCTGGCTAGCAGGGTCCCCAAGGTCCCCTCTGTCTGTCCATCCTTCGGGATGAGCCCCGGCCTGATGGGAACCTTCTGCTGGGTGTTGATGTGTCCTTCCCAGTTCAGCCACCAGCTCTCACCTCGGTCTGAGTGGCCTTTCAGACAGCCCATTACAGTCCTGCTCTGATCTGATAAATGCAGCAGGGAGCATCAACAATTACAGTGGGTGTCAAGTGTTAATTGGGCAGCTTTCAAGATAGAGGCATTTCTTTGTGTACGTACAAAGATATGACGTGCTCGGAATAGCTTCTCCTCCCGATCTTCCATTCGGGAAGACGGGTGTATTACAGTCGGTTAATGCAAGACAAATTGTCATTCTTCTTGATTCACCACATGTTCTGCCTGTGGTGATTTGCCTCCGGGTTGTCTCATTAAGTTGTCTAAACATGGCAAATGCAGCAGCTGAACATACTCAGCTTCTTCTTGAGTTAATCGCATTGTACACACGCTCCTGCAGCAGCCGCGGTTCCAGGCTGCGCCATCCAGCGCTGCCAGAGCATCCTTCACAGGGCTGGTACCCAGGAGAGCAGGCCTATGGTGGGACCTGCTCCTACCCACAATTACACTGACTGCAATTAAATGGTTTGCTGATTGGTTTTGTCCCAGGTATGTATCACAAAAGATTTGGGTAAGCCAATACTTCCCCTTCACCAGCGAGCAGTGGTGGTTGGCCCCGTCGCCCTCTTGGCAGCAAATGCAGAGTATTTTGTAGCAGTTTTAATGATCCCCTTGAAAAATCTTACCCCTGGTTTTTATTAAGACTTTCAGATGCCACAGTGCTGATGTTCTCCAAGCTCAGCAGGTTTTACAGCTCGTGGAAACCAAACTATTAAGCTCTGGCTGGGAGTTCTCCATGTGATGAGTATTTCCAAGGGGCAAGACCCTGGGCAGGCATGGCTTGTTCCTGCTAATGGAATCAGGTGCACAGCAGCAGAAATGTCTAATGCTGCAGAGTGAGCCAGGCCAGGCTGTGTTTGGTGGGGTTTGATTTCCCCATCATCAGTGGGAGAATGCTTGCGGGGATGCAGACCTGGGTGCTGCATTAGCTGGGACTTGGCAATCCTGGTGGAGGATATCCTCTTCATGGAAGGGATCTTGAGTGGAAGAGGCAGGTGCTCTATAGCAGATGGGGTGTTTCATGAGCTGGGCTGGTTCGTGGTGGTGTTCAGGCCACGTGTGGCACTAAAGCTATGTGAGTGCTGTGGTTTGCAGACAGGTCCTGGTGCTGGGATCACTTTGCTTCCTCTGTGGGTCAGGTCCCTTCTTCCCCTTACGTGTCATGCAACCACAGAGGACACTTAATGTGGTGTTGTGACATAGAGGTGGTTTTGTGGGGGTGTTTGCTGGCCATGTGAGCCCCTGAAGCAGAGGGAGAGCAGTGGGAGCCAGACCCTTGGAGCTGGAATCCCTTCCCTGCCCTGGGGGGCTTCACCCAGGCTTTGCCAAAGCCCCCAGAGCTCAGCCCTCCAGGGCTCTGGTGCTGACGGGGTTAAAATGATGACTGTGCTTCCAAAAAGGGGTTTCCCCCCCTCCCTTTAAATCCCGGGGAAGCCCAGCTCTGCCCACTGCTCCTTCACCCCTGTTTTAGGCAGCTGTGGATTTTCTCACCTCCCTGCCCCAAAATAGCTAAAATCGCCTCTTCTATTGAACAAACACCTCCGAAAATCCATCTCCTCAGCCCTGCTGCTAGCAGGTATTTGCCTGTATCAGCTCAGCCCTGTGGCTCATCATGATCTGGGTGTATCAGACCTGTCAGTAACCCCCCCGCTAAAGCCTGGCTTTTTAAGGAAGTGCTGTTTACTGAAAATGTCATCTTTTATTTAGGCTCCTGCTGCAGCCAACCCATGTCTTCTTTTCAGGCCTGTTTAATTAGTAACGGCAGCACAGCCCCTGACACATGTTCCTTGGTGGTGTTTTTTACCTCTAATAGGCATTAGGTAGCTTGGCTGGGGGTGGGAGGGAGCAGAGAAGGGGAGGGACAAGATGAGGAGCCAAGGGCAGCTCAAATCTAACATCACATGCTTGTGAAGTAATGAATCCTAGAAAGGGCATCTCTGCCTGCGCGCTGGCTCGTCCTCCCTCCTCCTTGATGGGCAGCCATACAGAGGTGATGGGTTCAGTCATCCCCCTTGCACCCAATGGGGCTGGGGATTCGGGTCGCTCCGCAGGCAGAGCTCAGATGTGGTAAAGTCAGGATAACTCAAGTGCCGGAGCCCTTTGCCTGTGGGGCTTTCCTGCAGGTCCAGAGGCTGATCTGAACCTTTCCGTTCACTTCCAGGGTGGGATTTGTGGCTGCTCTGTGGAGGTTTGGGAAGGGGTTTTAGCACAGGGGAAGGGCTGGAGCAGGGGCTGTGACTGTAACTGATGGCAGAAATAACTTGGTTTTCTCTCTCCCCTTTCTCCCTGCAGAAGAAGGCAGAGGCTGCCCACCGGATCCTGGAAGGACTGGGCCCTCAGGTGGAGCTGGTGAGTGTTACCTCTCAATGCGGGCTTTCAGAGGTCCCTGGGTGGCGAGCACAGCACCCTGTGTGTGTGTCTGAGCTGTCAGAGGAAGCTGCTGCTGGCCCGGACCTCTCACTGTCACAGCACCAAGGCAGGAAGCAAAGACGAGTACTGAAACACAGGCAGAGACACACAGCCCTCTTTGGAGGGCCTTAACCCTTAGGTAATCCTCATGTGCTGCGGCAGAGCTGGGTGATGGAAGGGGCTCCAGCACAGTTTGCATCCACTTGGGATGCTGTTAGCTTCATTGGCTTCATCTCTCCTCTGTCCCACCCCACTGCAGACAGAGGAGGGTGCTCTGTAAGCACTGTGCTTACAGTGACGTGCAGGTACTGGGATTCACACACATCCTATTCCTGTCTCCCTCATGCACAGGACAGCTGGGAAGAACAACTTCTAATAAATTGCCCATTAGGGGCTGCCTCCTCATCCGGCAAAATCCAGCTGTAAAGGAAGCGATTGAGTGCTGGAGGGGCGCCTGAAAACAGCCCCCGAGGGGCTGAGTCCTGAAGAAGGGTGCCTGGAGAAGGTGCATCCGCAGTGATGCTGCTGGAAGGATCTAAGGGGGACAGACGTATCTCTTGCATTGCTCCAGCCGTGGGGTGTGAGGTGGGAGTGAACACAGTCTTGGGCAGCTGTAATTTACCTTGCCTTGTGGAGGTGGTACTAATTGCTGTCTTCCCTGGGTGTGTAAGGGAGAGGTCACAAGGGAATTAGTGCTCACTGCTACGTGTCGAAGCCCACTTCCTTGTTTGGGGAGGTAGTGCTCATTACTCTTGCTTTGAGTCACCGGGGTCAAACCCTTTGCTCTCTTTCTGCTCTGAGGATTGGCAGTGCCTGGGGTTGGTGCTTCCTCATCAAAATATGTTACATTTCCTTTTCCTTCCTCCCCCTCCTTTTTGGCCTTCATTTCTCCCTTTTTTAGGTCGTTGATGCTTTGTCCCTGGGTGCTGACACTGCACAGGGGGGAGCTGTAGCAGCACCCAGTGCACACTTCTCCTCTCTTGCCTTGCCTTACTCTCAGAGGGCAGGGGAAACCTCTGCTGAGAACACCCTGCAAAACCCCGGTTGGGTTCTGTGTGTGCCTTGCAGAATGTCTCATCTGGCTGCCCAGAGACACTTCCTATGGCCCAGCCCCCCCCGTTATGTTGGCCAAAACAGCACCCAGGACCTGCCAGCGGCCTCTGCGAGGCAGGATGAATAGTCAGATCTGAGTTGGAAAGGAAGCAGCTTTGCATGCTCTGCCCGATGTGCACCCCTGTCCATCAGCCTCAGCACAGACACATCTGAGGCATCTCTTACAGGGAGGTTGAGCAGCCTGGTGCTAATCCTGTGCAAAACCTCTGCAAGCAGCAGTGGTGGCTGTCAGCAGAGTGCAGGGTCTTGTGTTGCTGTGGGCTCTGGTTGTTGGGAGCTCTGGGTGTTGCTTTGCAGCTGCAGTGCTGTGGTGGATACACTTGAGCTCAGTAGCGGGGCAGCTTCCAGGGGCTGATGGTGTGAGACAAGAAGTCACGGTGGAGATGGGTTTAGTCATGGCAGAGAGAGGCCAGAGGTTACCACAGCGCTGGCAAACCACGGCTGCAAGCAGGGTGAGGTGGTGCTGCTGGCAGGATGGAGCCATGGCTGCATCCCCTCCTTGTGCTGCTGTTACTGAGGGCTGTGGTGGGGCTCTGCCTTCTGCCCTGCTGGCAGCAGGTTGTGCCAGGGAGGTTGTGTTTGCATGAAGAAAGAAATCCTATCACCTGAGGACATTGATGGGCTTGTTGAGGCTCCCTGTAGCATTACCTGGAAGAAAGGGTTCTGAAAGTAGTCCAGTGTAGGGTAAAATAGGGATTTACCCAGGTGTTTTGTGTCTGTGTTGTGGGTTTCCCATGAAGTTGGAAGCTGCTGGGAGATGGCTCTGGTGGGAAACTCTAATTCCTGACTTTGGCCTTTTAAACAGCTCCCCCTGAGCTTTCAGGCTTACAGCCTCTTCACTGAAACTGGTGTCCCTGGGTTGTACATCTCAAGGTAGCAGCAACTGTTTATTGATGATTCCTGGCTTTTCTCTGCTTTGACCTTACAAGATCTGGCCCTGCACCTTTTATCTTAGAGGTGTCACTCAGGTCTCATCCTCTTCAGAGGATCCTCAGTTTTGTCCTTGAATCCCTTTACCCATCTCTCCTTGCTGGTGCCCCTCCATCCTGTCTGCTGGGCTCTTCCCCCTGTCCCTGTGGTGGAAATCACCCCCTGCCCAGGCATCCCTGGGAAGCAGGGATCAAATTCAGGTCCCGGGAAGCT
This sequence comes from Pezoporus flaviventris, assembly GCF_033815535.1. Lineage (NCBI taxonomy): Eukaryota > Metazoa > Chordata > Aves > Psittaciformes > Psittacidae > Pezoporus > Pezoporus flaviventris. The sequence continues at coordinate 11,512,208 of NW_026892589.1, forward strand.
GGGAGTCTCCTCTAGATCAGGAGAAGGTTGTGATTTAGTAAACCAGGACTGCTCATTTCATCCCTGTGGTGTGGTGGTACCATTTTAAGTGACCCCATATTTTCCCCAGGGAGAGGTGCCAGTGAGATGTGTAGTCTAAACACTGCAGTGGCCGGAAAGCAGTTGAGACCATTCAGTTTTAAAGAGCTTTCAGTAAATCCAAGGTGGTTTTCAGTAACAGCTTTGCATTGCAATTACATTTTTCTTGTATGTCATCCCCCAGAGAAATACATTTCATGTCCCTTACCCTGGAGAAACACTGAGAATGTTTTGAACATCACCTTACCCATCTGACCTGTCAGCTTTGCTCCTGCTTACTCACTGAGGCAGATGTCATTCTGAGCAGGTTGGGGATGGCTCTGAGAGAAGGTGCTGTTTCTCAGTCCCTGCCCTGTTGAGAATAAAGATTCTCTTAACTCTTTAATCTGCGAGGTTATGTTCTCTATGGCGTAGGTAGAACTTGTCTCCTGGGTTTGCTCCGCTGCATGGGCTGAGTTACAGTGCTCCAGTTGTGCAGACAGAGATCTTTGTGAGATGCTGGTGTCCCATGGATCTTGGATTTGAATCCCAGTTTCTTATTTGTGAATACTTGGGCATTTCTTTTAAAGTACTGTGTTCCAGTGCTTGTCTGTTAACACTTAGGTTTGATAGCTAAGAATTTAGGTGCTTCTATACATCATAGATCAGTAGTAGTGGAAAAGAATGTGGTGAGCTGAGTGGCATCAAGGCATCCGTGATGTCCACATATGCATCTTCTAACCCAGGCATTTGCTCCACCACCTTCTGCCAGGAGAAGGTCTCTGTGGCTCACCACACACCAGGTTCTTTGCTGTGATTTTTATGAGCACAGAGGGAAGAGGCACTGTTTGTTACTCATCAGCATTTCCAGCTCCTGCACTCCTCTTCCAAGAAGCACTCACTGGTCAAGGCCACCCAGTGATTCCTCCGGTCAAGCCTTTCCAGGGTGATGACTCTGGATGTGATGCTCCAAACCCACAGCTTGATTTCATCTCTCTGTGGCGCAGACCTGCTACGTGATGAGACAGATGTCTGTGTTCCTCTGAGCCTTCCAAGCATGAAGCGCACAGCCAGCTCCGAGCCTGGAGTCGGACTGGCAGATCTAAGAGGATTTGTGATAGAAATGCCCCTGAGGAACACAACGCACTGAGGTCTCCTTCTGGAGAACTGACCTGTCCCTCTCATCTGCCCTGGCTCTGCCATCACGGGGTAGCTGCCTGTCTCCTTGTTGGTGTCCCCTGGCACATTCAGCCCACTGTCCCCTGTCAGGGCAGCAGATGCCCAAGCAGTCCTCCTGGGTTGCAGCAGTTCATCTCGCATCTGTCTGCCTGGGCTCCTCTGCGTGCCTTTTCCACATGGGGATTACATGTGCTTTCCCAGCAATGAGGGACATGTCCAAGGACAGCCAGGAAAAGAGGCTGATGAAGCTGCTCGTGTCAAGATGCAGCGGTGATGGGCTGCAGAGTAGGGAGAGCTACACCCAGTCTCCTTCCTGTTCCAGCAGGGAAAGGTGAGGCAGGATCTGTTTTTACAGGGCAGTTATAGAGACAAGCTGGCTGTGTGGAAAAACAAGTTCCTCTGCCAAGCACCTGTGATGGTGATGGGGAGATGCTGTGGAGGAGGTGAGAATTACACCTTCTTCAAACTGGAGGAGAACGGGACCCACCTGTGTTTGCAGGTCCTGTCCTCTCCAGTGCTGCTCACTTGGCTGTGCAGATGTTCAGCAGCTGTTTTCTCTTTTCCTGTGTTTATTCTGAGATGAAATTGAGTGGACCTCAAGCCTCAGCTGTATGACCACAGTAGGAAGGTGAGCTGGTTTGTATGTAGCTGTGGCCAGGATGCTGCCTTCTGCCAGGACCTGGCCATCACACATCCCCCTTAGGGGGTGGATTGTTCACAGCTTGTTTGGTGGAGGTTTGTGGATGAACTGCCTGAAGACTTGGGCTATGTTCCTATGGTTGGACAGGAGCTGTGCTCATTGGGTGCCCAGTTGATGATGGTTGGGCCAGGGCAAGTTTTTTGTTAGCACAGCCTTGGGCATGTTCACACCAGCTTAGCTGATGACTAGAATAGCAGTGAAAGGCTTAATCCTGTGCACCCTGTCAGCCTGCTTATACAGACATAACTGGTGGCAGCTCCTAGAGCATGGCCTGAGCTCTTAATCACTATGGGTGGGATTGAGCATGGTTTCTGTGGCATCTCCCCCTTCCAGAGGTGGGACTCTGTACATTGGCATGTTCCCTGAAGGTGCATCACCCTGTGGATGGGATGGGAGTTATAGCAGGGGCAGTGACCAGGGATGGATCCAGCTCTTCTGACTCCCCATAGAAGGCCCTGTCACATCCCCACTAAGGGTGAGGGGTGCAGAGAAGCCGTGTGATTGGTGCTGGCATCTTGTGTTGGAGACAGTCGTGGCCACTGAGCTCTCCAAAGGGCAAACCATGGGTCCTTCTGGAGCCCATTGCCCCTCTTGAGGGACAGACAGGAGCATCACTCTCTGCATAGGTGCTGGGGGACAGCAGCGACATGCCTGGGGACCAGCCTGCCCCTGGCATTGCTGGAAACCGCAGTGATGAGCACTTGTCCTGCCTGCAGTTCCTCACTCTGGCTCCCCGGGAGAGCTCAGGCAGGCTTTTGCCGTGTAGATATAACAACTTGCAGCACACAGGCTGCCTCTCCCCGCTCCCCGAGCCCCCCTTTCCCCTCGCCTCCCCCGTGCCGTATGTTCCGAAGCGCACTGCGTTTCCCAGCCCATGGATGGCAGGCACGTACTCGGCCGCGCCGCTTTTATCTGGACCACGTCGCACAGTGCTTGTTGTGAGCCGGCTCACTGGAGTGCTGCCGGCCCTCCCCCGGGATGAGCCAGGATGAGCTGGGATGCACCAGGACCAGCGCGGCGCTGCCGGGAGCCAGCACCCTCCAGTACAGCCGGGAGCAGGGATGTGGGGCACAGGGATGGGCGCCTGGGCTGGCGTGGCTCAGGGATACAGGGACCTGCACCGATGCTGATGGGTTTAAGTTTCTAAATGTCAGACTGTATCATTTATGCCTTCATTTTTCTTCTTTATTTCAGCCATTGTACAACCAGCCTTCAGACACCAGGCAATACCATGAAAACATTAAAATGTAAGTACTTGGCAATAAAGGCTATTTTAAATGTCAGGTTGGGCATTAGGCTGGAGCGGGAGGGATGCTAGCTCGTTCCCAGACCCCGATTAAAGCTGCTGAGGAATTGCAAGCGTCCCTTTAGAGCTGGTGTTTTACTGCTCTGGGTGCCTGAAGCAGAAACCTGCTGTAGGAGCAGCTCCAGGAGCCCAGCAGTTGGGAGCTGTAGCTTCAAATGGATGCTGAAGGTGCTGTTTGATGCTCTCAGCTGGGGTGGATGCAGGTCCTGGACCATCCTTTTGGTGTTTTCCCAGAGAGCACTCACCTTGGGTGCTTTATGCTGTGGTTTGTGCATACTGAAGTATAAATCAGCTGCTGGTGTGCGTGTGTCTGTGTGTTTGCATGCAGGAAAGATGAGGTAAAATGAAAAGTTGCAATTATGGTTAGATTTTCATGAAACACCTCTTGAATGTCTAATAACAACTGGTTGTGTCAAAGATACTCACCGAGACTCAGCAATCATCTGATTTGACTTATCACCTCAATACACTATTTAATCATCAACCTGCACTGAATAACACAGTGACTTCCTGAGCACAGAAGAAATACATCAGATAATGAGAGTAGCGGTAATTGTGATTATTGTTGGAAATCTAAATAGTCAAACCAGATCTTGAAACTTTTATCTGCCTTTGAATGAACCAATGATTGCTCTGAGCTGCTTGCAGTGTATCTGTTTTGGTCCAGGCTTGGTCAGCTGGCGATTATCATCTTCAATAACCTGTTAATAGTCTTTTGCTCTTCACTGGTGTGTTAATTGATGCCAGGGGATCATAGGGAAAGAGTTAATGTACTTCTGCACTGCTGCGGGGGAGCGTGGTAGGTGCTGCTGGGGTTTAGGTGCTCTGCATCCCCATCAGGGCTGTGGGGAGGAGGGTTTGGTGATGTGACCCTGCTGCTCGCTGCCCGCTCGGTTCCTGCTCCACCCAGAGCTTCCTGTGTCGTCCAGGCAATGCACTCGCTGTGAAGCATTCAGACCCCACAATCACCCCAAACCTTCCAGTTCCTTCAGGGCTCCTTAGTGGATCCCTGAGCACTTGTACTGCTGGTGCTGGGCATTCCCCATTTAGGAACCCCAAATAGGAGGCTTCTGTTGGGGGTACTCAGTGCTTTCCTGGATGCTGTGTGTTAAAGCAAGGTGCTGCTAATGCCATGCGCTTCTGGGGCAGGGCAGCATCATCTCCTGGGGGTTGATGGGGAGGGCAAGCAGACAGAGAAATTGGTGGGAAATGATGGCTTTTCCTGCAGCTGGAAATCCCAGTAGCTTTTTCCTTCCAGGTGTTTCCTTCTGTTGCTGATGCATTTACTCCAGTCTTTTGAGTTTGGCAGATGTTGCCACAAGTCTTGGGCAAGGACACCCAGTAGATGACAGTTCTGCTACTGGGAGAGGCAGTGATGCCTGGCAGTGGGTCTGTGCTCCCTGCAGCTTGCAGCTCCGTGCCCTTGGAAGTCTGTTTTGTTGTCAGTTCAGGGTATTGATGGCTGATAAACCACCTCATACAGCACCATGGGCTGGCCCAAGGATGTGCTCTCCACATTGCTGGTTGTAGGTCACCCCTGGCACTGATGGTGTGCGGCAGTTACTGTCTCTTAGAGTCCCTGACCCCCTTCTTCTCTTGAAGGGCTCTACGGCCATCATAAGTCAGGCACTGAAGGTGGCAGTTTCAAGCCAATTGCTGGTTTTGCCCTTGAAAGAATGAGTTAAAAGTAGATCCAGGCTTCACCCACTCCCATTCCCCTGCCAATATTTGTGGGTTTGTGATCACATTTTCCTGTGATTTAAATTATTTCCTGTTCTTGGTTGCTGCCTGAAAGATGGGCACAAACAAGAGGGAACTGACTGCACAGGTCAGGAGGGAAACCCCATCAAACCAGCTTCCCATGCCATCAGAGAAGGTACTCCTCTTCATCGCTTCCTTTGTAGGCATCTGTAGGGTTATCCTAACCCTGGACAGCAGGCAGCCCTCCCATGCAGCTGTAGTTGGTGGCAATAGACCAGGAGAGGTTGGAGCGGGCAGGTTTGGGGTTAATGTTCACTGTGATTAATGCTGCAAAAAAAATGGGAAGGAAACCACATGTTTTAATGAAAAGCCTCCGTCTCCTCCTCGCAATTAGCTGCCTTCAGCTGGTTATTGATGCCAGCAGAGTGCCTGTATGGATCTAGGTCAGCAAAAGGCCCTCGAGCGATCTGGGCTCCAGATGTTTGCTGCTTTGGACCATGGGCCTCTCTTGGAGGTCCTGGGGTCTGAACTGCAGTGTGCTGCTTGTTGATGGATGTGCAGAGAAATCGGTGTGTCCTGTTCTCTGTGGTGTTCCTGCTGCACATAAAAGGATGTTTGGATGCTTGGGAGGAAGACACAAAATCAAGATTTCCAAGCAAATAACTCAGGGATGTTGAGCAAGAGGAGAAGATGTTAAACTTCAGTGTTTTGACCAAGTCATGCTTGGATGTTTGTGACCTACAACTGCTCTGTGGGCTGCATTTGAAGATACTTTCTGTTCTCTCCTTGTTCATAATACGTTTGTGCCTTTCTGCTCTAGAAGAGCAGCTTCTGCTCTATAGCCTGAAGGTAGCTATTTCAGCAGGAGATGGAGTGAACCCTTGCAGTGCTGGGAGGCATCAGCCAGATGCATTAGAGCAGCAGGACAACTGCCAGGACACCACAGGTTGTATTTGTAGTTGGATGCAGGTTGTTCTGAACAATTTCATCCTATGCAGGTTTAGCCATGGTGAGAAAGCCTTTTGGCAGGTGGCTGGAAAATCGTCCAGGTCATGATTCTGCCCACAAAACCTCACTGTATTTAGTGCTGAACAGCCACTGCTCCCACGTGAAGCTGGTTTGCAGCCTCGTACCTGGGCACAGGGGGATGGCCAGGCTGTCGCCTTTCACAAAGACCTTTTTTCTTCTTTCAAAGCACTTCCTGGGGTGGATTTCTTTCCTCAGCTGGGTGTGAGTGTCAGTGGGAAGGCATTTGAATATCACAAAGCCAGAATTCCTCGATTTCTCTCCAGCGATGCTCTCCGCCTTGCAACACTAGTTTAATTCTTCCTGCTTGTTTGCTTTGCTTTTCAGCTGGGATGAGTCACTTATGCTAACAGAGCTGACTGGGGAGTTACGGGGAGAGTTTCTACTCCCACTAAAACGCTGCCTCTCTCTTATTTTCATGGAGGTTTATGGCCTGTCTCCTATTCAGTACAGTTAAAATTAATTTCATGCCCCAGTTCATTCCAGTGTTTGCAGCTTCAAAAGCTTTTAAGTCCTATTTAGCTGCCTCGCTGTGCTCTGTTACTGTCTGCTTGGGTCCCTTTGGTTCACCTGTGAGTGCAGGCTGTAAGCTAACATGGTTAATTTTGTATGCTACATCTGCCGCTTGAGCTCCGGCACCTCTGAGTGGTGTGTTCCAAAGACTTGACCTAGCTTTGATGGAAGCATGGCCCTTCTGTTTGAAATACCTGCTTTGTTGGAGAGAAAGGCTCTGCCACTCAATCCTCAAGAAAGAAGAGAGCAAGACAGCATTTAGTGCCCTCATTTTCATAGGGATGGGACGAGCTTTGCCTCCATAGCTAGCTTGGATCTTCCTTTTGGCTTTACAATGGACTGAGAAGTTCCTTCAAGCCCCAGACACAGCTGGAGGCCACTTGAATGATTCTGCATCAGCCGAGGAAGTTGCAAAGACCCTTTGTTGAAGCACAGCAGCAAATGCAGAGGATGCTTGTGCACCACTTAAGCACCAGTGCATCTGCTCTGGGTCTCTTATTTCAGTGGTTTGCCAGCTGGATGTACAAGGATGAAAGCGGCTCTTCTGCCCTGCTGTGGCAGTGATTTTACGTGTTCTCCAGGCTGCTGGCACCAGAGATATGAACCTCCTTTCCTCGCAGTGTTTGAGAAATGACAAGATGTTGTTCACATGAGCAGGATCAATTACCTGCTGCCTACCTGTCTGTTCTCCAAGGGGGCCTTCATCTCTCCAGCAGGAGATTCCTACTCGGTCAGCCATGAAAAGCAGCCCGGTAGGACTCTCCTCCCCCCTTTGCTGAAGCAGTCATCTTGAAATCACAGTCTGTGGGGTTTGTGTTTGAAAGCGAAATGTGAGCTTCCGAGCCTTGACAAAGCGCAGGGAAGGAAAACTGAAAGCCCAGGGTAAGTACGTGCAAGGTGCTGCTCACAGGGGTTGCTTTAAAGCTTTCCTTCCAGAGCTGCTTGCTTTTACACTGAAATTCGGAGATGTTGGGGTGAAACCAGGCTGCATCCCCTTGAGATGCTTTCGAGGGTGTTGGACAACCAGGGTCTGAGGGTACAGTGAAAACAGATCAAGAGCTTAGTGTGGTTTGTTTTCTGATGTGTCCACATCCAGCAGCAGCAAAGCCGTGTGCGCTGTTAACGTTGGCACATCTGGGTTGCTCTCTGCAGCTGATAGCTTTTGATTTGGGGGGTGGATAAGGAGACTTTGCAGAATAAAAGCCTGAAGTCGGGAATTTCAGAGGTTTAGGGGCTTCTGAATATCTTTTTCTTTTTAATATCCTCCCCGTTACCCTTCTCCCCAAAGAGCAGTGCAGCTCCCGCTTTCCAAATCACTTGTCACTCTGGAAAATTTAAGTGATCTTTTCATTACTGGCTGTTTAGGGGTTTTAGTAGCAATGTATTGCCTCTAAATTCATAGTTGAAGCCTGACATGTAGCACAAATGCTCTTCCAAACCCTGTCATTATTAATGCATTCTCTTTCGGGTCTTTTTATTAGTGCTTGTAGACATTTTCCTCATCAGAAATTCACCTAGCAGCTCCCCGCTCATCTCATTCAAGGTTTCTCATCTCTTTTATTCTCTGTTGGCATGCACTAGGGCAGAAGTATTACCTTGTGATGAATTACTAAATGATGGAGACACACACTGCAACCTTCTGCTGCCTTCTCTTGCCAGTAAAAAGCCAAGTACTGTTGTTTGGGTGGGCTATCTTGCAGCACTTGGGTTTGCAGTGTCAGCTTGGGCTTCGAGGGAAGACAAAGGTGGCTCACCAGGTGCTTCTGTGCTTGGACTTGTTTTGGTCCTAACCTCATAGTGCTAAAGGGGATGGGCATTTATTTCCAATCTCATGTTAAGGACTGTGGAACTGCTGCCCAAGGGACTCACTTGAGCAGCTCAGGAGGAACATCTTCCCAAGGAGGTGGCACCATGGGGACTTGGATGGGCTGTGCTGGGGGACTGGCCAGGGCAGGCTCTGATACCAAAGCGCCCATGTTTGCTGAGACATCTCCTCCTTGGAGCATGTCACTGGCCTCAGCGTGTGAGCCACCAGGTGAATTAACAATGCAAATTAGTTATATGAATTATTATTAATGAGTTATAGTGATGGCTTTGAGTGCATTTTGGACCTGCAGAGGACATGATCTGAGAAGCTGGGAGACCTCCAATGGCTTCTTTTTCTTTGAGTGTTGTTTCTGGGCATAAACACAGCCCGCCTGACTGCACATCCAGAGTTACAGCCCTCTGCCGCTCCGCTCTCACAGGCACTAATGGTTCTGGGGGTTTAGTCCATCCCAGCGCAGGTCTCTGGGGTAAATCAGCTAAAGATCTGCTTTGCTGTTCATCCCCAGAAAGCGTTTCTGACTATTGCAGGGAAACTGCTCCAAACAGCCGGCTTTCCTGGAATGTGCCCTGCCCTGGGGTTAATAGGTTGCAGTGTATTACCAGCTGGAGCTGTGTGCTCCGGCCATTCCAGAGCAAGCAGATGAATGAGCGTGATGACCCGTGAGCAGCGTGACCTGCTCCCTGCCCTCTCTGCAGGGCGTCTTGCAGCTAAGAGATGGGATGGCATCAGTGACTGCCCTGAGCTGTGGCTTGGGATCCTGACATCAGGAGTGGGCATACTGGGGGAGACACAACGTTTCTGTACCCTCTCCATTGCCTCTTGTTTCACCTTGGAGCGTTCTCCTCGTGTCCCATGGTTTGCAGCTCTCCAGTCTCTCAGCAGTGCTTTGTTTGGCTGGAGTTCCAGGAGGCTCCTCTGTTTCCGACCCTCGCCTGCGTGATCAATCTTGCTGTACAATGGCTTTGCCAGCTGCTCGCTGCCTCCTTCCCCGCCGCTCTTCGCAGGCTTGATCCTACTTTGTTTGCACTGGCTGCCTGATGAAAGACGTTCCTGTGTAATGAAATACCCCTGATTAGTTCTGATCAAATAGCAAACTTCCTTTCATCTCGCCTTGCCCCGGCTGAAGGTCTCTGCAGGCAGGCTCAGCCAGGTGTGCATCGGCTCTTTGTACCCTTGGGAGTCTTATCCCAGGGCTCTGGCAGTGTCCACACGTGTGCACGCACTGCACCGACACGCATGCGTGCGCACACATCCTTTAGAGAGCGCAGCCAAGTGGTTCGTGTGGACCCGAGCCAAGTAACTCAGAAGTCACAGTTGCGGCTTCTCCCCTTGACTGGCTCCATTGTGAAAGCCAAAACACAAACCCGACCTTGTGCCGAGCCGGTTGAGGTGGAAGCGGCTGCTCCCACGGGGCTCCCATTGCTTTGCTCCGAGTGGGAGATGTGTTTCCCCATGGCTCTGAGAACCACGCTCAGGTGTGGGGCTCACGAGTTTGGGTTGTGCAAGGTTGAAAAGCTCTTGCAGCATCACTCCCCACATTATAGATAGTGTTTGAATCCTGCTTCCCGCACTGGTGGGTTTGGTTTGCCTTGGTTGATCCCTGTTTCCTCCTCCTGCCTGTCAGTGCCTGTGGGGAAATGGTGGGTGCTTGTGGGGCTGCCCCAGCCTCCCCACGTGGGTTGTGCCTGGTACTGAGGCTCTTGATGCACTTGTCCAGTTGATAACTGGCCCCCAAAGTGAGGGACCTGATGCTGTTCAGAGCCTCTGCCACCACAGACTCTAAATGGGACTCTGATGTGGGGAAAACCACATCCATGAGTCCATTTTGGGGACTGTGCCTGGGGTCTGCAGAGGCTCGCAAGGTCAGTGAAGGTCTGGAGAAGGCTGTGGTGGTTGTGTGACCCACACTGGCTGTTCTCCACTTCCCTGCAGAGGAGAGAAGGTGCAGGAAAAGGTCCTCTGGTGACCAGAGGGCTGGAATAGCTTTTGTCATGGAGAGTGTAACTAGATGTGGTGTCCTGCCTTTGGAGAAGAGCTGCCTCCAGAGGGAAGGATTAGACTGGGGCTGCACTGCAGCAGGCAAGTGGGAAATACATATTGACTGTGTCATTGCAGTGCTGGGGAGCACTGTGTGAAACTGAGCCCACCAGAAAGGTCTTTCCCCATAGGTACACAGGGAGCTGAGGAGCCCAGGGCAGAAATGCAGATGATTAGATGCATTGTTGGTGACGGGGATGGGAATGAGCCGTCTGGCAGGCTCCGTGTCTCACTGCAGCCACCCCAGCCCGCCTGAGCATCACGAGGAACCCGCATGTCCTCCTGACCCGGTGCAGTGTGACTGTGCCAGCCCAGCAATACTTCAAACTGTCCACAAGAGTCACTGTTGCTTTGTCTAAGGAGCCTCCCTCCATTCCTCCTGCCTGTGAACTGCCTCATTTCCTCACCCTGTGTTCAGGTCTCCATCCATGGAGAGAGCAGCATTGCAGGCGAGGATGAAGGCTGCCGAGGAGGACGATGGAAGGTGGTTGATGTGCTGCGGGAGTGACCTTTCCCATGTGCTCTTCCACACGGGTTATTCCTGTGCAAGACTCCAGCAGACAGCCCTTACCTTCCCTGGGCTGGGCTCTTTGATGTGCTCAGGGAGCACAGCGTGTGCTTTGGAGACCGGTGGCCCGAATTAACCTCCCTGCAAATGGTTTCCAAGTAACAGCAATACTTGCAGCAAGATAAACTGCGAAGCCGATTTATATTTACCAAGATTGTGTTAACCTTTGAGAGGTTGACCTCATGCAAAAACAACAACCAACAAACCCCAAAGATGAAGTGGCAAAAACATGTAGGGCATGAGGGGGGGTTGTTGTTGTTTTTAATGCTTTCACTCTCTGATTACTTCAGCCTTGGTGGTGGTAAACATAAACCTGCTTTCAAGGCAGTCCTGATTTTTGCAGCTGTGGAGCCATTAAATCTTTGCCTGTATTAGCACTTTCAAGGTCAGCCATGATGCAAAACTCAAGGCAAGCCATCAGCTGTGTGAGAGATGCTAATTATCTTCATTTACCCTCCTGGTTCCTGCTAACAGACCCAGCAGCAGGGTGTCAAAGCCCCCCCCCCCCTTGCTGCAGAGTGTCACCCAGGTTGAGGTAGGGAGGACAGGGGTTGATTTAGCTGTGCTGGCCCCAGGGGACAAGCTATGCCCCTTTGGTGGGGGCCATCCCACACATGATCATCGTGTGGCTTGATCAGAAAACCTGTGTGGATCCAGGTCTGCTCCGCAAGAGGCATCAGCCCCATCACTTGGCTGTGCCTTCTGCTGGTGCTGCTTGGAAGTGGGAGTAGATCTGGGGCTGAGAGGCTTGAGCTGGGGATCCTGGAGTCTGTTTCTTGCTGGTAGCTGGTGTTTTCCATCTGTTGGAGAGTTACGAGTGCCACTTGCTAGTGCTGCCTTGGAAGGTCTATTTTTGCACCAAAGCATTGAGGGTGAAGTCAAAGGGAATGAAGATGTGCAGCTCAGGCGGTGGTCAGTGACTTCGTGTGTATCCCATAGCTCTGGTGACTAATGAAGAGGGGAAGACAGAAGTTACAAAATCCAAACGGTACTATTAAGAACTAGAATTACGCCTGATATTTTTCCTCCTTGATAAACTAAGAATTGTGATGCTTTCTGTAATGTTCTCCATCCCCAAATTTAGGCAGCGCTGCCCCCAGTCCTCTCTCTAAGACCCTCTGCCCCTTCCCAACCCTTGCTGCTGCTGAGGTCTAGGGATTTATGGGGGAAGAGGGTGTTTTCTCCCTTCCCCATTAGCCAGGCAGGGAGGGGAATGAGGAAGGAGCAGGGATGTCTTTTCCTTCTGCTAAATCCTGCAGAACGTGCCTACATGAGACTGTTAAGCTCCTGATCAGTAATTACACACTGCAGCTCTGCCTTTAATCGGGATAAGAGACTTAAGGAAACTCCTTTGCCCCTGGTCTCTACCTTTTACCTAGAGATTTTATTGCTGTGGATAATAGTAACAGGAACAACGGCAGGAGATCAGCTCTTGGGTTTGTGTTAGGCTCTGGGTGCTCATGCAGCCTTTCCAGCTCCCTTCTGCTTTGGTGCTGCTTCTCTCTAAGCAGTTATGTCATGCTGTCTGTAGCAAGTAGGAAGAAGAAGAAACCAGGGGGTGTTAGGGCAAACGCTGGGTTGGTTGTGGTTGCAGTGGCCAGTTTCTCTCTTGAGGTCCTCATTCTGCAAGTGGCTGGTTTGTTTGCAGTGGGGTTAGGCACAGCTCCAAGAAAGCAAGAGGTTAGGAGATACGTGATGCAAGCCCTGCTGCAATCCTGCCTCCTTATCAGCACCTCGGAGTCCCCAGGGTGCATAACCCCTTGGGAGTGTGTGTGTACTGACAGCTCCATCACTGCTGGCCCTGGGGACCGGGGCACAGGGTGGCCTCTTATTTGCGGAGCCACCTCCTGCCATGCAAAGCTTGGCCTCGGCCCCCCAACTCTTGGGACCCCATTGGGTTTTGCACATCAGAAAGTGAAGTTAGCCATGAAACAGCCTGATAAATACAGCACATGGTAAAGGTTTTCAGAACTGGGAGTATATGGATGTAATGCTCAGCTTTAGTCCTGGCTTTACCAACAGATGTGGGTGAGGTCCCCAGATGACCACATTTGCTGCTCTGAAGTTGATGCAATTCCAAGTTAAGGTGGAAAGCTGCGCTGCGAACTCCCTTGGGAGTGGGGAGAGCCAGGCTTTGGATTTGAGCTGCCTCATGAATCAGTTCTCATCTTGTCTTTCTCTTTACAGAAACCAGGCAATGCGGAAGAAGTTAATTTTGTACTTTAAGAGGAGAAATCATGCTCGCAAGCAGTGGGTAAGCGATTCCCTCAGACTTGATGTGTAGTGAGCAACGTAATTTATTATGTGAGAAAGAAAAGGACATTTCCCAGCAGAGAGGTGCTGGAGCTCAGTGCTTTGCTTGTTGCATTGCTGTGGCATCTCTTATGCTTAAAATAACTTGGAGAAAGGAGAGGTCCCTGATCCTGCTGCAGGCAGCACCTCCCTCCCTGTGGAGACAACACTTGGGGTTGGCTTAATCACAGCGAGCCCTTCACTGATCTCAGAGAGCCTATTCACAGCGTAAATGTCTATTTTGTGAGTAATTGAACCCAAAGAGAGGTGTGAATCGAGCTGACTCTGCTTCCAATAAATGGTCTGAAGCCTGATCTGACTGTTTCCAGTTGACCACAGGGCAATGTTCTAGGAATTTGTGGTTTAAAACAAAACTCCAGCTCTGTGCCGGTTTGTTTCTAGGCGGCTTTGCCTGCAGGATAGTTCCAGCATCCTTCAAGAAGATGGTTCTTGGTTAACTAAGGGGTAAGGTGGGGTTTATTATGAGACTTCAAAGGTATTTGTTGCAAGTGCCTGGTAGACAGAGGAGAAAGTTCAAGTGGGATTTACAGAATTATACATTTTTGTTGCCTGCAGGAGTTGCCTGCAGGAGCTGGGAGGCAAAACCAGTGCAAAAGGGGAAATAGAACCCCAGACTGGTTTGGGTTGGAAGGGACCTTAAAGCTTATCCAGCTCCAATCACCTGCCATGGGCAGGGACACCTTCCACTAGAGCAGCTTGCTCCAAGCCCCTGTGTCCAACCTGGCCTTGAGCACTGCCAGGGATGGGGCAGCCACAGCTTCTCTGGGCAGAAGCAACCAAATGCCAGAAGCAACCAATGGCCCCACCAGGAAGGTGGATTTTTCCATGAAGGGTGATTCAGCTCGACGCAGGGCTTCACGTTTTATGCGGAAGATGCAAATACTGGTTCCTGCCTTGGTCTCAGTGCTCTGGGGCAGGCTCAGGCGCTGGTGTTGCCAGTGGTGCAGGTCAGTGGCTTCAGTGCTGGTTTTGGACACAAGTGCTCTGGCTTGGAGGAATTGCTGGAAAAATTCAGAATAATAAGCCTGGGAAGTGGTTTGAAGGCCCTGCCTTTAGAAGTAGCTTTCAATGCTGACATTTCTGAGCCAGCAATCACATTATTTTCTTATTTATGGTGAAAAAGGCATGTTCCTTTCCTTTCCCATGCTTCATTCCCCCCCATTTTATAGCAGTCTTCCAAAAGCAACAGATCCTGCACTCCAAAGGCTTGGTTGTGGCTCCCTTATGTGTCCAAATCCATGATAAAACTTCTCCCAGGTTTCTAGCAAGGGGCTGCAGGTCTTGATGCAGCATGGGCATGGGTGCTGCTCAGGGTGCCTCGCTTGCCCCTGCTGAGGACTGTTGTGGGAAGCAGATTGATATTCCCTTCCTCAAAGCAGGGATTGTAAAGCACCATGTGGCTTTACTGGAGCCCAAAGGGAAGTGCCCAGGAGCTGCTTTCTGGTGGAAGCAGCCTGTTCCTGCGCTAAATCTGGAGTGAGCCCTTCTGTTGTGAATATCAAGGAGCTGGGGGAAAAGGTTTAATGAGGCTGCAGGAGCACGGTTCCTAAAATACGGCGTGCGCTGAAGTCGCCTGTCATGCAAAATAGGTGCATTTCTGCCAGCCAGTTTATTCAGTGTCCTTGAAAGGGGATTTTTCAGTTTAGGGAAGCATTTTGCCTATTCTACAAAATAGGCAACATACGGTTGCTGAATTTGCAAAGTGAATGCATTTGCTGATTCTGTTTGCAAAATGGGTTCGCTTAGCTATTTTTCTGCCGGTTTTGTAGCAGACCCTATTTTTAGCAAAGCCCATCTACGTGCCAGTGTTTCTTTCTGGCTCTTTTGCTTTCTGGGGTGTTATCACTGCCCTGGGCTGGCTGGAGCAGGGTCAGAGCTTGGTCTCAATAGGGTCTAGCCCTGAGAGCCCCACCAGAGGGTATGCAGGGCTTCCTTCCTCCTGCCTCCACCGAGGCTGGTTGATGGAATTGCCATCAGAGGGGTGATGCTGCAGAGAGAGAAGGGTAAAGGGGGATGTTTTGAGTGTAAGGCGTTTATCTCCATCAGCCAGGGAATGAAAACTGTGGGGCTCGTTTAGGGATTGGACTGGTTCCTCCTGTTACCTTCACTCTTCCCCTCCTCTCCGACGAGCTGCTCCGTTCCCTGGAGCTGTGAGAGCGTGGGCTGCAGGAGGGCTCGGGCTTGGCACAGCCTACAAACTGCCTTCAGCTGCTATGGCAGCGTTACTATTCATCCATTTTTAGACACGCATGTCAAGTCCGATTTGGCTTGCCATCACTTACTTGTGTGATTGAGAGGCTGATGGGCTGGTGAGCCCAGCCGGGAAGGGGGGCAGACGAAGCACCGATGCTAAAAGCCGGCACAGATGATTGCTCAGGAATGAACATGCTTGCTTAAGGCTGCTCAGAGGATGCTCAAAGAAGAAGGAATAGACTCCCAAAGTGCTTGACCAGGAGCTTCTCCTGGTGATTCAGCTGTGAAATCTGGGGAATGCACGGTGCTCTAAGGTGCCTGTAATCTTGGCTTTCGAATGCTGGCAAAAGGTTGCAGAGAGCCTGTATCCCAGCTGGACAAAAAAGCACTAGACAGGGATGCTGCAGCCCAGCCCTGCTGCGGTGGGGCTTGAAGCTTGTGTGGCAGGGAAGATCTCTTTGCCCCATGGTGGGAAGGGGCTTAAGAAAGCAGATATGAGCCAGATATGTGCTCAGCTGGTCCATAACAAAGCCAAAGCCATGCTCTGCAGGGCCGAGCTGTGTGAGTGGGGAGCTTTGGTCCTGCCCACCCTGCTGCCAGGGTATGAGCTGCTGGGGAAGTCAGCAGCGTGACGTTGATGTTGCTTTTTTCTATCTGCAAATACGAGTTCCTTAAAAGAGGAATTCTGCATCAAGCTTTCACCGAGTTGTCCCAGAGAGTGCAGGAAAAGGAAGAAAAGGAACCGGCAGTGAAGCAGCCTGGCAGCTGTGCCAAGTGGCAGCGATGTGTGACCCAGCACCAGCTCATTCCCACGGGGAGCAAAAGACCTTTCAAAGCCTCAAAGCTTCTCACCAGGCCAAGCCGTCCTCGTGCTGGGCTGTCCCCTGGCTGTGCCACGGGCTGGCACACAGCACAGAGCACCCGCTGCATCCCAGCACCGAGCCTTCATAAACTTTGCAGGGTATTTTTAGCCTCTTCCGAATGCGATGCTCTGAAAGCAGGAGGCTGGAGCAGATTTGCTGGCAGGGTGGGAGCTCTGTGTTCAGGGGGCTGAGAGCATCACTTCGGGAGGGGTAGGAATGCAGCAGCTGGGATTTCTCCGAGCTGTTGGCATTACCTATAGCGTGAGATTTCCCTTGGTGGCATTTAGGCCATTTTTATTCTTGTTCTCATTCCTCACTTTCATTTTCTGGCTGTTTCCTTCAGTTCCTCTAGCCAAAACCCAAGCATCTCCTGTGCGTGCATGTGGGGCAGGAAAGCCTCTGGCTCTGGGTGCACAAATGGGAGTTAGTTTATGCGGGGGGGAATGTTAGTCTGCATCAGGTTTAGGGTTTGAGGAGCTTTGTCCACCCCATGTTATTGTTGGGGTGCCTCCAAAGGGCCATGGGGATCACAGCATGCGTTGCTGCGCTTCAGTTATTGCCTGGTCCAGTGCCGGTCCTGAGCTGCCTGTTCTGGAAAGCAGAACACAGCGGGTGGGAGGCGACCTGGGGTTTGCCACTGATGGTTTTGCAGTGACATCTGCTTTCACTTCCTGATCTGGGGCCTACGAGGCATGTGTTTCACTCCGAATGAAACCTTAAAAGCCCCTCTGGTCACCCAGCTGCCTTCAAGTGAGGATGGACACCGTCACTCTGTCACTGCTGTCTCCTTGGTGTGGACCTTGCCTGCACATGGGAATTCTCCTCTAGGAAGAGAGTGGCCAGAGGAGGCAGGGGCAGTTAGAGGCTTGTTTGGGGAGGTGTTTAAGTGATATTTCAATGTCATGGTTATTGGGCCAGTCCCATAAATACGAGGGAGAAGTGCAGTGCTAGACCTGTGTTGGGTGGCTGGCCATGCGAACGTCACCCAGAAGGACCTGCATGGAAATCCCATGCAGAGCCTGGGTTTGCCATCGGTGGGGATGTGCTTATCCTGCTCCTGGGCCTAAAAGCAGGAGCAGCAACTGGAGAAATGCTCCTCCTTTCCAGGATGGTGGAGGAGCTGGTGGCATCACCACGCTGCATGGCCTTGGTCAGCCACACTGCATGAGTGTCCTGGTTCAGCAAAGGTGTTGGGGCTGGAAGGAAAAGCCTTGAAGGGTACCTGATGGCCTGTTTTGAGCATTCACCCTGGGTTTGATCACAGACCCTGGAGCGTGTCTGTGTCCTAATGAACCATATTCCTTTAAGCACCATGACTCACGCTCAGCATGAGCAGCCATGGAAGGACAGGCCTGGAGGAGCTGCCCTTCCCTGGCAGTCTCCTGAGCTCCCTCTCCCTCTGCCCCTTCAGGAACAGAAGTTTTGCCAGCGCTATGACCAGCTGATGGAGGCCTGGGAAAAAAAAGTGGAGCGCATTGAAAATAACCCGCGGCGCCGTGCCAAAGAGAGCAAAGTGCGGGAATACTATGAGAAGCAATTCCCGGAGATCCGGAAGCAGCGGGAACTGCAAGAGCGCATGCAGAGGTTAGAGGAGAAGCGGTAGGAAGGGGCTGAGCTGGTATCAGACAGCCTTTCTCTTTTCTATGGGGATGGGCATGGGGCTTGTTTGCGGGAGGAGCGGGCTGGGGTGGCTGTCAGTCCCGTTTCTCCCTGTCTGGTCAAAGCAGGAGCCAGCGGACAAGCAGCTTTGCTGCTTTTTCCCCAGGATGGCTCAGCACAGGGCCAAAAGAGAAGGAAAAATGTCAGGAATGTGGTTGCCTGCGTCCCCTCTGCTGCTGACCTCCTGGCTGGCCACACTGGAGCAAGGGGCAGCTCTCTTGTGTTAGCACCTGGCTAGGACAGTGCTAACTATTGCCGTAGTGGTGGGCCCAAACTAAGATGTACGAGACCATTTGGTCATGTTGGTTATTTAATACATGCATATGCTTTGATCAGAGCCTGGGCAGGGGTAAGAAACGTGTGGAAGTTAATAGGAGTGACTACAAGTAATAGGGAGGGAGCAGAATGTCCTCTGTTTCTCCCATCCCCTGTCCAGTTTTTCCACCTCATTGGGAGCACAGTTTGAGGTCACATTATTCTGTGCCAGGAGGAGGCATGGATCCATGATCTTGCTGAAAACTCTCCATCCTTCCCATTTCAGTCCCAGGATCTTGCCCAGGGACAGCTGATGTGTGCAGAACCCAAACCCCCTCTGCCAGCACCTCATCTTATGCCCCACTAACAGCTAGATGGGTCCAGACTTCCTAATTAGTGGCTTTATTTTGTCTTAAAGAGACGGGGAGAAATGGTACTGAGGAAGAAATGTTTTAATTTGTTACCTGCTTAATAAGAGAAGTTTTAATTCCATGGGGCTTGTGGCTGTTACATTAAATGATATGGGGGGGGGGTGTGTGTCAGTGGCTGGTTTTGATTTAAAAGTTCCCACAGCATTTGCAAACCAGGTGCTGTGGCATCAGTACTAATGGCTTGGTGGTAACACTGATGCCACTGTTGCTATGGTTCGATGAGCAGGATAAAATACAGGGAAGTGCATGGCTGGGTATGAAATGTCCTTCTGTTGTAGCATTCCAGGAGGTCGGCACACGTAAGGAAGTGGTTTGAAGCTCTTGTCCTGTGAGCCCTAAATCTGGGGATCACGGGGAACAGTGCTGTGGGAGCCCAGGGGGCTTCAGCAGGCACCATTCCTGCAGCATGGGATGAGGTGGCATAGATGGGGTGTTGGATATGGCCATGGTGGAGGTCAGCAAGGGGGACCACAGAGCCATTGAGCTGTCACAAATGTGGTTTGCTGCTTATGAAATGGAGCATCAGTGTCTGAGTGTTTCACTGCCCTTTCCCAGCAGGGTAGGACAGAGGGGCAGCGGTGGGCTCTCCATGTCAGCTGCACGCAGCGAGCATGAGGTGTCAGAAATCATCGACGGGCTCTCAGAACAAGAGGTGAGACCGGGTTGTCCTTTCTCCTCCTCTTCACTCCTCACTCCACTCTTCTCTGAGGAAGGCAAGAGCGCACTGCCAGGTCCCGTGGGGAAATCAGAGACAAATCCCACTAAGTTCAGGCCACGCTGAGGTTGGGGAGGTTGCCGTGATGCCTAATATGCTTTCTGGACAGGATCCAAAGTGAGGTGTTCATTTAATACCCAGCAGCATCTTTCCAGCCACCCAAGACAGGTAACAGGGCTGTGCAATGGTTCTGCAGGACCTAAACAGGGAGCAAAGCACCCCAAGGAGCTGGTGGTCAGTGGGTAGGATTTGTCAGCATTAAACTGCCTCTTTGGGACCTGAAACCTCAGGATGCTGCTCTTCCTGGGTAGCACCCCACAACCACCTCCTGGCCATTGGTTTAAACTGGAACTGGAGGTGGGAAGGGAAAGGAAGGGAGCCAGCACCCTGGCTGCCGGGTGGAGGGGTTTTTCTGTTTCATTTCATTTTGTTTTGAATGGGCTGTGTGGCTCGACACAGGGGAATCCTATGGAATGAATGGTTTGTATGTGAGCCAGTTGGCCCACATCTTCTGGGAGTGCTCCATTCATCTTGAAACATCCCCGTGACCTTGGCTTCGTTTGGATCTGGTTTCACAAGGGTTCCACTCTCTTGGCACGGCAGCGAGCTGCAGTGAATGGATTGCGTTCGGGAGGGGAGAGCAGCCATTGCCCAGCAATAGCTGAGATGTTTGCAGCCTGTGCACCACGGGTCGCTCCCTGCCCCGGTTCCAGGGCAGTTTGCTGTTAGCCAGTGAAGGCAACGACCTGGAGGACATGGGTCTCGGGAGCAGAGAGAAATTTCACAGCTCTGCAGAGGTCGTGGCCAAGAGGAGCGTTAGAGGATTGCCTCCAGCCTCCTGCACAGTGAGTGTGCTGCTGAACGGCACACTGATAGCATTCTGCTGAGCACAAGGCACTGCTGTGCTTGTCTCAGAGGAGCTTCCAGCCCTTCCAGAGGGTTGGAAGGAGCAGGGAGGTGAGAGCCAGGGAGCATTGCTGGTGGCAGAGGCCAGCTCTCTGCCCCAGCACGCTGCTGGAGAGGAGCGAGGTCTGGCTGCCTGCTGCAGGGTGTCTCTGCACCCTGACACCCTTCCAGGCACAGGGAGAGGCCCTGCTGCAGGCAGTGCTCCTGCCTGCTGCCTCTGCCTGCCCTGGCTTTCTCCTTTTGGCTGGGGCTCTCTGTGGCTGCCAGGGTAGATGCTCTGGCTGCAAACTGTCCTGACCTCCCACAATGAGATGACACCCCCAGGGCATCTGAGCAGATGGTTGCTCAATGGGAGGTGTCCCAGTGAGGATGAGAAACGTGATGGGATGAGTTGAAGCATTCCTGTGTGTGCAGAGAGTTGTGTTTTAGGAAGAGGAGGATGGGTCTGATCAGTCACAGCAGGGAAGCAGAGTGGTGCTGGGCAGGCCTGGTTGCGGGAAGGATTGGACATTACTGTTCTCCCAGGAGCTAGCATCCGACTGTAGTTTAACATAACAACACTTGAGACCTGGCCTTCCTGGGTTAAGGGCTGGAACCTATGTCTGACCAGTGCCATTGCAGGTGACAGGACTCAAAGGGGTGCTGCTGCTAGCAAAGAGGGTGGTCAGAGCCATCCCCCTGTGCCAGGGGGCCAGCTGAAGGGACAGTCCCAGCGTTCAGGCAAGGGACAGCAGAAATGAGACATCACATTGGCCACTCTGTTGCAAATACTTGAGGAAACCAGTGTGCCCAGTCTGTCCTGTCCTGGTGTGCAGCCAGGGCTCTGGATGAACTTTATGCTTGAATAGGATGGAATAAAGGCGTCAGGTTATGTCCCAGGGTGTTGCAGTGAGAGGAAAGACAGGAATGGTGGCCCTGTTGCAGTGACATTTGAAGCCTCTTGGAACAAGATTAGGTTTCTTGTGGAAGGGAAACACTATGTCTCCTCTGCTCTCCCTTTCAATAGGCTTTGGGAGCTGACCTGCTTCCCTTGGAATTTGGGCTGTAGGGCTGAACCCCTCCATATGGCCATGGGTTTGGGGTTTGCATTCCCTGTGCCACTTCTGCTCTGATTTGTCTTGGTCATGGTCAGGAGCTTTTTTGCTTAAGTCAGACATTTCCACATGGTATCTTAAAGCCTTTTATTTCAGACTGAAACATTCATTATTTCCTGGCTGACAGCAATAGCCTCTTTCAGCATTTCATTTACAATTACTCCAGCAATAAAGCTGTCTGGTGCTTGCTTTTGAATTCTCCTGTTCCTCCGCCTGTCCTTTCCTCTCGAACATCTGTCCCCTTCGGTCCCCACGGGCCCGTGGTGCTGACCAACTGTTCTCTCTGCTTTCCCCACAGAACCTGGAGAAGCAGATGCGCCAGCTCGCTGTCATCCCACCCATGCTCTACGATGCTGACCAGCAGCGCATTAAATTCATCAACATGAACGGCCTCATGGATGACCCCATGAAGGTCTACAAGGACCGGCAGGTGATGAACATGTGGAGCGAGCAGGAGAAGGAGACCTTCCGGGAAAAGTGAGTGCAGCCCATGCATCTCTGTGTGTAGCCCTTGGGAAGTGTGGGCAGGACCCATCCAATGCTTTGGCCGGGGCCCCAGTGCACTGGGACGTGGATTTCCCAAGGAGAATGGATTTCCCCCAGGGATACAGTCGGAGTCTGTGCTGCCTTGGGCCTGAGCACAGCGTGATGGACCTGCACAGAAACCTCAGGCCTTTCTGTATGGTTGGTGTGATCGTGTGCCTGAGCAGAGCTGCTGCTCATGGGGAGAACTAGAAGTTTTTCTGCTTCTGCATTCCCATCCCCATCAGCCAGTTGAAGGATAGCACCAATGAAACCCAGTGCTCCATACGCTCATCTGGTTTTGAGTTTACATGCTGTCTTTTGAGCACTGTGTGTCCAGGGGGATTCTTGGGGCTGTCAACATCCAGCTCCCCCATGTAGGCCCCCTCAGGCTGCAGCTTCCAGCTGGTGCCGGTCCCTCGGTGCTCCATCCTGCTGTCTGCAGGATTTGCCACCAGCTGCTGTTTCCATGGATGCATTCCCACATCAGACACATGCAGACTCTGGCTGCGGTGCTTTCTCCTGTTTGCGAGCAGTGCTGGAGAACAGCTTCACTTTGTCAGCTGAGATCACTTGGGGGATTGCTGATCCCTTCCCTTGGGTACCACTGTGCTGTCAGCCAAGCTGTGGGTCCCAGCTTAGCCTCACATCCAGACTCCCCTGTATCTCGTAGCCGAGTGGGGGCCCAGGTCGGAGGACCAGAGCATCCTTGGTGCCCCAAATGTATCAATGTGTCTGTGAAAACACAGCTGAAGTTCAACTCCAGCTCACTGCTGTGGACATGAGGGACATGGAGGTATGTGGGTGCATCACAGCCACCTCATCCCTTGCAGCAGCGCTTCCTTAATCTGGCCTCCATACGATGATGGGATAGCTCCATGGATAAGCAGCAGGCCCACAGCCAGCCAAGCTGGAAGCTCCTCCATGTCCGGGATCCTCCTCCTGTCCCTGCTTGTGACGACTCCTGTTTGCTGCTGAAATAACTAATTGCCAAGGCAGACCGAAAGGGAACAAAACAAGCAAACCGCCTCCAAGCCTTTGGTAGAGGAGAATCCTCATTGCTAATTAGCCTTAAAATGTGACACCCCAAACAGCAAGGCTTGCCCGCAAATGACGCAAAGACTAATTACTTGGTCTTTAATGGCGGGGCCGTGCCTGCCTAATGGGGTTGGAAGAATCCACACCCAGCTCATGCATCCTGCTGTGCACGGTGGTTTCTGTGTCATCACCGTGGGTGATGCAGAGCTTGAGGCATAAATACAGCAGGATTTCAGGGCTCTCACAAAGCTCATCTGAAGAGATTGGTACTTAGGAGCTGTAAGGAGGGCCATGGGTCCTGTCCCAGCTCCCGCCCCGATCCCAGTGTGCGGGTAGCTGAGCTGCCTGGTCTGCTGTTGCTCCTAGCCTGGGTTTTTAAAGTGAACCAGACTTGTGTCATCTGTGATTGTGACCCAGAGCTGGCCTCTTCCTGAGACCGTGAAAACCTGATGTAACCTTTTATTCAGCCTTCATGGTGAGGGCTCTTGGAGAAAGCAGCCAGGCACTGCAAGGCTGACAAGCTCCAGGTCTGAACTATCTTAGCTGTCAAAACATAACCACGAGGCAGAGTCTGATTTGATTTGCTTCTGGGAAGGATTTCAGGTCTCTCTATTGAGCGCTCATCGCCAGGGGGGCTGTGGTTTGCTGGTGAAGGCTGTGGTACCCCTTGGTCCTGCTCAGGCACCAAGGCCTTGTTGTGCTGGGCACCATAAGAAGACAACATCCATCCTTGTTATGGGGACACAATCTGGCTTATGAAAAACAACGTATTGTTGTCTGCATTGCTCACAAGGCTGTGTTAACATCACTGATAACATGGCCTTGAAAACCCCGTCTGTTGGTTTGTGCTGGGTGCCTCTCCAGCTCTGTGCTCTGATTCCAGCCTGTCTGAGCAGCCCAGCTCTTATCTTTCCCCTCACCCCCAGCATTTCTGGTTTCTTTTTTCTCTTTCACATGTTTTGGGGGGAATCTCTCTTGGTGTCTCTATTATATCTGGGGGGGTAAGTTTTACCCTTCAAGTGGTAGAAAGGCCACAGTTGCCTGTGGGATAGAGATTGGGGACCCTATTAAGCACCCACACCACAGCTCACCCACCTCTTCCCTCTGATCCATTTCCATGGGGCATAGGGCCGGTAGCTCCAGAGAGCTGACAAACCACACGTGCCACACTGGCCACTCTGCTCCTGTGGGCAAAGCCCATGCTGGTGGCAGCCCTGGAGCAAAGTCACCACTCACCAGGCTCCTCGTGCTTTGGTGATGCAGTGGTTAACCATCCTCCTGCCAGCAGCAGCACCTCCTGCCAAGGGCTTGCTGGCCTGAGATGCTTCCCCACCAGCTAAGCAAAGGGATTTGTTGGAGGAGACATCTCTGTGCCTGGGGACATCTACCCGCAGTGGGTGATGCACCCTCCTGGGCTGCCGGAACCAGGGGTGAGCCTGCTGACAGCTCCTCTGCTTGTGTTCCTCACAGCCACCGTGGCACTGGGGATCTCTTGAGCAACTCGGCAACGTGGCAGCTTCCTGCTGGGGCTTGGGTTTCCCTTCCTGTCCTCTGCAGCTGCTCCTGACAGCCCAGCCAGGCCTGGGGTCCCGCTCAGCAGCAGGGGCACCCCCAGCCATGCTGCAGGATGCTTTGGCATTGATGGCAATTCTTCACCCTTTCCTTGCCAGATCCTGAAGCCTCAACCACGTGTGCAGCTCTGTGCCCATCCTGCCATTGGTACGGGCTTGGGTGTCTCTGGGAGCAGCCCCCCTGCCCTCTCCCACCCTGTGATGAACATCTGCTCATTGGAGCTGCTGACCAGCCCGGCTGCAGTGGGCTAAATATAAAGTTCCTGTCTTTCTGGGAAGCTGAGCAGCAGACAAATATTTTCTCAAACCCTTGGGTCCCTCAGGGAGCTGCTCTTGCTGCTCCAGGCACACAGGGCATGGCAGCCCAGCTGCAAGAGGGTCAGAGCCAGAGCCCATGCTAACCCTCTCCCTTTTGCTCCTCAGGTTCATGCAGCATCCAAAGAACTTTGGCCTGATCGCATCCTTTCTGGACAGGAAGGTAAGCATCCCTACCTGGCTTTAACCTGCCTCACGCTGTCTCTTCTCCATCACATCTCCCTTTGGTGCTGGAGCAGCCAGTGGATGCTGGGCACCTGTGGGTGGTGGTGGCTCAGAGTCCTGGTCATGGTCCAGATGCCTCCTGGCTCCCTGCAGAGACAAGGGACTGAGTCAGCGTCAGGGAGTTTGGATCTGGGAGATGTGTGAATGCATCCAGCCTGGCATGTAGGCGTTGCAGCCCTCCGTGATCTGCCTGGCGAGCTGCTTCCCAGCATCTCCTGGAGCAGTTTGCACCAGCCAGGCTGTCACACAGCAGGGTGGGTACGCTGCTGCCCAGCACAAAGCAGAGGGGTCCCCTCTTTGCTCAGGTTAGGGGTGCTGAGGGTGGGCTGAGTCCCAGTTCCTCCGGCGGTTTGGGTTGGTGTCATGTAGGCACACACACCTCCCCTTTTGTTTAGCTTGCCGGAGGGCCTGACCTTTCCCAAGCCTCTGTGTCGTGCTTCTGGGACTTCTCATTTTTGCTGATGGAGGAAAGGTTTGAAAAAGAGATCTGAAGGGAGAGCAAGTCCCTGTTCCCATTCTGAGCAAGGCCAGGTACCTTCTGTGGAACTGGCCATATGGGCAGATCCTGGACAAACAGCCTGGAAAGACAGTGGTGGACCAGGTGCTCCCCTGAGCAGGAGACATTTGAGAGCTACTTGTAGGTAGCTGCATCCTCTGCCCATCTCATACAGTGTTTGATCTACACAGTGTCCACTCTCTCTGGGGGAACCCCTCTGCTTTCACGGGCTGACCTGCAGAGGTTCCATCCACCCTAAATTATTCTCTGATTCTGCGTGATTCAGGCTGGGGAAATAATTCCTAAGGCCTTGACTTTTCTTTCCAAAGCAGCAAGCAGGCAAAGGCCGGCAGCAACCTTGTGCTGCTGCTGTTGCTGTAAGATCCCAGGCGCTTTCCAGCCTTTCCCACTTGCTGAAGCCGAAAGCGGTGGGACTTGGATGATGCTCACAATCCAGCCTGTGTTCCAAGCTGTAAAATGTCTTCTAATTTTATTTGTACTCATTTGTAAATCAGGCTGTAATTATGATACAGAACACATCCATTATCCTGTTGGAGAGAGATGCAAAGTATGGCTCAATGTAATGAATTAATAGATTTTTAAATTGCATTATAAAAAAAATAGTGATCTTAGCCCTTGGAACAGATGACTGTAAGTTTTTGTGTTCTTGTATGTGTGTGTATAATCAGGGCTAGATTAGAAAGAGATCAAATTAACACTTTAAAAGTTGCAATCTGGTTTTGCACATGGTTCCTCTCCTTGCACAGGGATAGGGAGAGCGCAGCCCCTGTGAGCACGCAGCAGCACCCTGCTCCTGGGTGCTTCCAGGTGTGATGGGTCTGTTCATGCAGATCCTGGGTATGAAAGTGTAGCCCAAGACCAGCGTTCAGGTGCCAGGACAGTTCAGCAAAGGACTTTTCCCAGTGTGGAACACTCTGCTGCTCAGGATCAGGATACGTCCCAGCAATGGTTCCATGTTTTCCTAACGGGTCTAATCTGGGATGGTGCTCATAGAGCCAACTGCTGGACTTGCAGTTGGGATGGTGGCTCCTGCGTGCCAGGATCTCAATCTGACCATGAGAAAGTCATATGAGCTAGTTAAGCCAGTGAGCTTAACATCTGCACATAACACGAGCTGACAGTTGCATGGCAGGTTGTGCCTCACGTAACCCTGACAGAGGGTGACTCTCCTCCTTCTGCCTTCAGTTGCCACAGTCATCTGGGGTCAGCCCTTTCCCCGTTAGCATCCAACATGGGGTGCTTTCTGCTCTGCACCCTATCTCCATCTCATCATGCCTGTGGGATGGCCGTAGTCTGTCCCTTGGAAGAGCTCAGTGTTTTTACTAGGACAATGTACATTGCCCTCCTCTTCCAGCTCCAATGAAGGGCTTTGGGAGGGAGGTGTTTGGGTTGCAGATCTTCAGAAGCAGCAGGAGACCTGGCGATGGCAGGGCCTGAGCGCTGCTCCTTGAAGTCTGCGCCCTGATAGTGCCATGGGATGGGACCTGCTGTTCCCTGACTCGCTGTGTCCTTGCAGACGGTGGCAGACTGTGTCCTGTATTACTACCTGACCAAGAAGAATGAGAACTACAAGAACCTTGTAAGAAGAAACTACCGGAGGCGCGGGAAGGGCCAGGTAAGAGCTGGAGGAGCCCATGGAAACGTTGGGCTGAGTGCTTTGCACTGCTTTGCACTTGCAGCCTCTCAGCAGCACCTTCTCTGAGCACCCCAGATGCCGCTTTCCTCCCCTCCCCAGTTGGAGGTCTCTCGTGCAGGCTGCAACAGGGCTGTGGTTTTGCTCTGTGTAGCTTCTCAGAACGTGCTGTTTTCTGGTGGTTGATGTTTGTCCGTTCCTGTGCCAAGGTCACAGTAGCTTTCAAAAAGCAAATAAGAAATCCAGGATGCTTGGAAATGGAAGGGGATGGAGCGAATGCAGAAAACCTGGCTGCGTGTCAGGAGTAGCACAAGGTTGCCCGTGGAGCCTGTAGCTGTGGGCAGGAGCCAAGTGGAGCCTCTTCTCTCTCCACTCTGGAGACAGCAGCCAGTGCGCTGATGGGGATGGGGCTCCTGGGAGCTGGTTTGGGGTGCTTCTACCTTGCACCTGTGCAAAGAGGAGAATGAGCCGAGTGGGAATGACTTCTGGTGACCACCTGAGCAGAGAGGCTTATCAGTCTGTAAGAAGTGCTGGAGGGTGTCTGAGGTCTTCTTGAGGGCTTGCAGATTTGGTGCTGTAGCTGGAGGAGACTCTTAAATCTTTGGATGAGGGCCAGGCCGGTACCTAGGACACCATGAGATGCTGGGGTAGGTGACTGAATCAACCCTTGGCCGTTACCATGGCCAAGATAGAGATCTAGACGTGACCATGCCAGTGTTGCTGCTGATACCACGATACCCAGATAAGTGCTAACCTCTTGGGCAGGTACCTTGTCCCTGCAAATGCTTTCAGCCAGAGGAAGGTCCCTCAGGTCCATCCCCAGGTCCATGAATGAACAATTATCCATGTCATGAGGAGAGTGGGGTGACCACAAAGGAAGCATCTCTCTAGGTAACGTGGAGATAGGGATGGAAAAACTGGCCTGGCCTGTGCCACCACTGACATCAGCGGCTCCTCACACTGCATGGCCATAAAAAGCAGCAGTTGGGTCGAGGTCCTGATTGGGAGGCAGATAGGTAGCCTCGCTCCAATTTGATTTCTGCAGCATTAAGACATCAGAATAGCTAGCACATGACGAATGTCATGGACAGGGCCCAATTTTCCCTTCTTTCTTTCAGACACATTAGGGATGGATAAAGCCCTATTAGATTATCCAGTCCCTCTCCCAGCAAACACAGGGTGGTTCCCTGCAGTACATTTTTATAGTGTTTACCATGGTCTGTTTTGTTAGATCACAGCAACTAGAACATGAGACCACATTTGTTTCTTGTTAGTGGTGGAGACATTTAGCATAGCAAATTCTGGTTTCAGTGTGAAGTTGAGCAAGTGTGGAGGGAGAGAGGCAATCTAATGCTCCTCTCTGCATCTGCCTACCTCCCGCTGTGGCCACAGACCTGCCTTGGCCTGCACCCAGCAGGTACTATTTGTGTTTTGGGGTTTAAGGGTATCCAAAGCATCACTAGCTACAGTATTTCCCATGGTGTTTTCCCTTGCTTATGAGTCTGGTCCAGCCTGGGCAGTGGAGATTGTGTGCTGCTGTTTGGAGCCTTGTTCTGTTCCAGCTTTTGGGAGCAGGGACTTAACTGCATCCCATAGTACTTACTTTACAACCGTAGTAAAAGGCAGGACTATTTTTGCAAGCAGGGGGCTGCAATATTAGTAACTTATTAAGAGTGAGGCTGCTGGGCACTGAAGGGAGCAGATTCACGTCCACTGCAGCAGACCTCAACCAGATCATTATTGATTCTGAAAGAAGAATCAGATCCCTGAGTCAGTGCTCAGGTGGAAGGTGGGATGTTCTGACAAGGTGTGAGACCCAAGGGCTGCTTGCATGAATAGTAGTGGGAAAGAAGTGCAGAGCTTAGAATCCAGCTCTCCCACAGAGATCTTGGGGGGTCTTGAGATGCACACTTAGTGCTGTGACACCTCCAGTATTTCTATATGTTGCTTGCATCCATTTCCTGCAAGGCTGCAAGCAGGCTTGGGAAGGGCATGATGCTGCGGAGAGGAGGCTCTTGCCCATGTAGCCTCATAGAGAGTCAGAGCTCTGCTGGGGAGCAGCAGTGTGGGGCTGCTCCAGCGCCAGGCGATCTCCCTTCACCTGCCCAGTGTCAGCCATCAGAGATGGTGACAGAATGCAGGACGGGAGACATGGTGGGACAGCATACAGGGAGGAGTGGGGCTGTGAGCCATCCTCCTGCAGCACTGGGAGACATGGTGCTGTGTTCCCTGTGCTCCAAGCACAGGTTTTGCTGCTGATAAGGGTTCAAGCAGTTAAACGCCAGAAGTGAGCTATAATTGATTTTAGAGGAGGGCAGGCGAGGTGGACTTCAGATCAGATGAGAGGAGTGGATGGGGTCTGGCACAAATAGCATTTCAAGTGGCCCTGCACTGTTTTCTCACTGCTTTCCTCATGGAGAGGCTGGTGGTCTTCCTTGCTCTTGGAGGAGCTTGAGAGCAAAGTGGAGATAATTACACGGAGAAACAAAGCTCCTCTGGTGTCAAGGCTCTCATTGTGGCCTACTTATTAAAAGTCCATTAAAAAGTAAGAATCCCACTGCTCCCTGGCTGATGGTCCCCTGGCAAAGGATATTCCTCATAAAACTGCTACTTAGTGCTGAAAATCTTCTGCCAAAAGCAGGGACTTCGCACGCTTCTGCTTCCAGTTTGTCAGAACATGGAGCAGCCGCCTGCTCCGAGGCAGGGGGCATGGTCATGCCATAGCGCCTGCCCCGGTGCTGGTGGGTGAAAGGTGTTCCCATCTGATGGATCGTTGTGTGGAATATTTGGGTTCCTGAGATAAAGAGCCTTTCTAAACTAATCCACTGTGTTCAGGTACGGAAAACGCCATTGAACCCTGCAAGGGGGGGATCACTGGGAAGAGGAATAACTTCCAAGTGTGTAATTTGTCACTGGAAACAAAAGAAAATAAAGAAGTTTGTGTCATGGTAAAACAATCTGATCCAATAATCAGCATGAATCTGATGAATTCATCTGCATGATTTTGCATGAGCCTCTATTGAAAGGCCCTTGTGTAGATGAAAGCCCCTTTGGGGGCTGTTGCAGTCATTCTTTAGGGTGTTCCAGAGAGCTTCTCTGCAAATGCCCCCAGTCCTGTAGTGGGGGCACCAAAAATTACCTCGGGGCTGACAAGAGTTCTGGAGAAGGACTTTTTCCAAGGGTGTGTAGTTACAGGCCAAGGGGAATGGCTTTAACCTGCCAGAGGGGAGATTGAGATGAGCTCTTAGGCAGAAGCTCTTCCCTGTGAGGGTGCTGAGGCACTGGCACAGGGTGCCCAGAGAAGCTGTGGCTGCCCCATCCCTGGCAGTGCTCAAGGCCAGGTTGGACACAGGGGCTTGGAGCAACCTGCTCTAGTGGAGGATGTCCCTGCCCGTGGCAGGGGTTGGAGCTGGATGAGCGTTAAGGTCCCTTCAACCCAAACCAATCTGGGATGCTATGAAAATCGAAGCTAGGCAGTTAGTGCCATGTGTCTCCTCTTTGGGCAAGCTGCTCAGCCGGGCTGCGGTAGCACAGGTGTTGGGCTGAAGCTGTGCTGGAGGAAAAGTGCCTTTATTTCAGCATAATTATTCCGTGCACAGCGCAGGGTTTTTATTCCACAGTATATTCCCTTTGCTTTTGGAGCAGCGGTGCCCACGTCGCTGCAGCGCGCAAGTCACGCTTCCTGTGTCAGTGCTGGTGAATTCCCAGGGGAGAATCCCTGGAGCTCCCCCGCAGTGCCTTGATGGGGAGGCGGCTGGTCATCCCGCCAGGAAAAGCCGCTCCAGCAGCGGGTCAGTCACCAGCGGCGATGAGCGGCCGAGGAGCCGCCTGCCCGCCCTGGGCTGACTCAGATGAAGTCATGTGTGGATGAATGGATGGAGGGATGGATGGATGGAGCGGGACGTGCCGTCACACCGTCCCCCTTGGCGCTGCTGTCAGACAGTGCTCATGTAGCCCCTGGCGGAAGGGCCCTGTGTGTGTGAGCGCTGATGCTTTCGAGGACTCACTCCATGGCACCCGGGGGGACCAGCTCCACCCCGACCCCCCATTTCTCCACTGGGGAGCAGTGCCAGAGCTGTACTGGCGGGGCTGGGCCCTGTGGTGTGACCTGGCCGGGCAGCCAGCGTGGTCCCTGCCAGGGCTGACAGCCTTTCCCAGGCCCACCCTCTTCCCGTCCCCTGCCAAAACCCAAATGGAATTATCCGTCCCGCCGCTGTCCCGCCCTCCCCAAACACAAACCATTCCCCTCGCTGACGCGGATAAACAGCCCCAGCCTGGAGCTGTATAAACAACACCAGTACTTGTTTCATGGAAGCCCTGTCCTGGCTGGCAGGGCTCGGACTGACACATGGGTGCTGCCTGCCCACAGGTCCCGTGGCTCCATGCTCCCCATCCCTGATGCAGGAGCAGAGCATCCGCTTAGGTCCAACCTTGCTGCGCCACCACCTCTCCTCCATCCGCAAGGATCGGGTCTGGAGCTCAGCGAGCTGCCTCTTACACTGCACATCATGCGTGTGCCCCTGCTCCACTGACTACAGTGGATAATGAGGTGAAGGGTATTTATATCTGGGAAGTGTTTGACTATGATCAATCAAGGGAGTGGCTCCTCATTAGTGACAAAGGACTCGACAGCTTCTCTTTCAGATGTGGGGAGATAACCTCTCATAAAATCCTGGTTTAATAATGCAGCCTCTCACCCTGAAACAGGCCTGGATGTGGCTGCTAAACTTTGCTGCCACAAACACCTGTAAATACATTCCGCAAGCATTTAAGCCTGTGCTGACTTTAGTGCCGTGTTTTAAAGAGTACTGGGGTTGTCTGCAGAGCAGGTTTGCGATGGAGCAGTTTGCCTGGGATGTCAGTGGCAGGGTGTGTTGTGATGGGATGTTGCTGTGAGGTGCCCTGCTTGCTGTCCTGTACCCCAGGTAAGCCCCATCCTGCTGTTGTGTGTAGACTGACCTCGCTGCCAGAACACCAGAGTGATTGAATTTGGCTCATCATCTGGCCAGGCCCAGATCTGCAGTGTGAGAGCACTGCTGGTGGCTGGGGAGACCTGCTCAGCCAGGCTGAGGCTGCAGGACCCATGAGAAGTCATCACATCTGGTCAGACCCTGTGGTCCTGGTGGTCCTGGTGCTGCTGGAGTGCAGCCTCCTGGGGAGAAATGTCTCGCATTTATCCCTTGGGTGCTTCTGTGTGATGCTGTTGAGCATCAGGGTGCCTGCGTAGAGATGGGAAGCTGTGAGAACAGCTAGTTTGAGCTAATATTGATCCTGTAACCTTCCATTGGCACCTGCTCTTTCCAGCTGGGCTCCCATACCCTGTCCCCCAGGTGTTCCCCGTGAGGTGCATCATGCCCATTCCTCCATTTCAAGGGCATTGCAGCTTTCCAAAGCCCTGCTGCCCCTCCAGGCAGCATAATCAGGCAAACACAATGGAAACTCACATTCCTGAAATCCCAGCTGCAGTTTTGGGGGTGATTAAATGAGAACGATGTGGCCATATTTGGGAAAAGAATCAAAGGATGCATTGCTGGGGGAGGATGGTCCCCAGGTCCCAGCACGGCCTCATGGGCTGCTGGCAGCGCAGGGTCAGCACAGAGACCTGCGTGCTTGGAGCAGGGACAGGCATCAGGCACGGGTTTGCTGATGGACCACTTGCTGATGGATCCTTTGACCACCACAACCAGGGTCTTCCATGCAGCTTGATTGCATCTGAGTTAGTGATAATACAAGTCACTTACAAGTGACGTGAACCCCCATTATGGTTGGCTCCCGAGTTGGGACTCGTGTTTCTCCAGCAGCAGGTTGATGCATCCTCCTGGCGAGCCTGCACCCATGTGAGTACTTCTCAAGACAGGGATTTGGGATCTGGGCTGAGCATTAGTGACCCTGGTGTTAATGCAGCATCTTCCCAGCGAGACGGGGAGTGATAGAGGCAGTTGGATTTTGGGATGAGTTGTTCTATTGGTTGTTGTGATCCAGGTTTGACTGGGAATGGATGGGAAGTATTCTGTGTCATTGCTAAGTTGCTGTCTAAAGCAAGCACAGCTGAAAATCCAGAGAAAGCTGCTCCAGATACAGGGTTTGCTTTGCCCCCACTGCATCTGTGGCATGCATGGATGCTGCTCTGCATCCCACGAGCTGCTGACCCGGCACCTTCCTCTGTTGGCTGTGCTCAGAGCAGGGTCGGCGTGCGGCCGGGGAGCTGCGAGCGGGGGGGGAGCAGGGTAAAGCAAACCACAGGGAAGAGAAAACACGTGTTCTCCGCCTGGGACAGAGCGGGGGCTCATCTCCAGTGCTTCCAAACATTACGCTCTCTTCCCCTCGGGTCATTTTCCCTTCGCGAGCAATCAAATCACTTGTTAAAAAAACTCAGCAGCGACCCAGAAAAGAAACATTTCCTCTTATGGAAAAGCCCTCGGTGGTTTAAGGAGGGAGCTGAGTGAGCAGGGTCCTGTAACAATCACTGAGACCAGGGAGCGAGCGGTGGGAAGGCACCAGCACCCGCTGAGCTGCACAGGGGCCCCTGCCCAGGGGGCTCTTGGTGCTGCCCGAGATGAGCCCATGCTCTGGTTGTGCCATGCCCTGGCGAGCGATGCTGCAGGGTCCAGCATCCCTAACAGTCGCACAGCCAGCCCCTCTCCTTGTCCCCAGCACGCTGCTCACCCCCAGGACCGGCAGCCTGGGACATGGCACAGGACTTTCCCATGGCACAGCAGGACAGCCCCACTGCGGCTGCCGGCGCTTTGCTGCTGGCACCGGCCGTGTCTTGTGGCCTGCGTGGTTCCTCCCGGGATGCTGGGCACAGCACCAGCCTTTTCCATCTCTGCCATGCAATGATTGCTGTCTTGTGGAGTTTATTGTTTACCAGCAGAGGAGCAGAGCAGCTCCAGGCCGTCGCGGTCGGGTTGTGTGCCGAGCGAGGCCCCCGTTCTGTATCGGTCTTATCAAATCCAAACCCTGGCCCTTTGATTCTTCAGCTCGCTTCCGCATCAAACCCAGCCCCGGGTGGAAGCGATCAAAGCCAAGTCGCCGGCAGACATTCCTCTTCCTCTCCTTGTTGTTTTGGCAGCGGCTTGTTTTGCTTTGTGGTTTCTCCCATGAGTGGAGGGTGCCATGCATGGTCGTGAGAAGCCAGGATGTGCAGTAGTGGGTGGCAGCGAGGGCTGAGGCGTTCCAGACCATTGGATCAGAGCCACTGGGCCCTGAGAGTTAGTTATGTGGTACATAAATGTATTTCTAAGCCATCCTTCCTGTGCTCCATATCCATCCATGGGATGGGTAGGGAAATGCAGGGAGCAGTGCTGTAACTGGCCATGCAGCATCAAACCTCAGTGGTGGGTGCTCCTACCTCTCTGCAGTGGCATCAACAAAAGGGGAAGGATGCTCCATGGGAGACCTCAGGTGTCTGGGCAGCCTGGTGGCTAAAGAGGAGGCTGGTGCTGAGTACGTGTCCTGGCTCCCATTGGTGTGATGAGCCAGAGGGAGAGTTTGAAAGCAGGTGGTAGGATGGATGTGAGTGGTGGAGAAGTCGTGGCTGTGTTATACCAGCCCTGCTCCTGGCAGAGATGCTCTGTTCAGTGTCCTATGGGGACCCAAGTGCCAAATCCTGATGACTGTGCCGCAGAGTGCCGTGCATCCTGCCCAGTGGTGCTGGTACAGGACCCTGTGGGACCTTCAGGGTGATGGCAGCAGGCCCTCATGCACACACATGGCCATCACAGCGTGCTGGGGCTCCCAGAGAAGCAGCAAAGCAAATCCCAGGCGCTCCTGGCCAGCCTAGCGCAGGCCTTTTGTTTTGGGCTTATCTCGAGCTGGTTTTAATTTGCTACTCCCTGATTGAGTGCAGTGACCTCGGCCTGAGCCTGCTCCGCAGCTGAGTGCCCCTCCAGAGCATCATAAATGCCACTGGTCTGAAGTCACCCGTGGGAGAAGCGCAGAGCTGGCGCCCTGCACGCAGGAGAGGCGGCACAGCGAGTGAGCGCTCCTGGCTGCTGCAGGGGATGGGGCTCGTGCCGAAGTCCCTGTCGAGGTGTGACACAATGTGACATGATGGGGAGAGGGTTATCAAGAGTCACCGCACTGCGAGCACATAGCAAGGGCTGTGCAAAGCTGCCTTCAAGCAAAACCCCTGGATCTTGCTGCCTGCGGTGCCAGTGGATGGGTTTGTGCAGCGCCAAAACCAGTTGCTCACGGCTCATTGTGGCACATGCGGCTCCCTCTGCCCATGGTTTGCTCCCTCCTGATGTAAGGAGCAGGCAGGAGTTGGTGGTTTCTGTGGTGTGTTCTTGTTCTGTAAGAGCCCATAATGATGGCAGTGGATGTGATGCACCTGCTGGCCGCCAAATGACATTCCCTGTGCAGCCAGGCTGGCCTCGAAACATGGTGTGAGAGAGGGGAGCTCTCACTCCCAGCTGGCACTTGGGCTCTTGCACAGTGCCATCACTGTGACCTGAGCCAGTTCCCTGCCAGCCTGTCCCACAGCAAGTGACATGGACAGGGATGGAAAGAGCTGGTTGTCCTGGGGTGGGAACAAGAGGGATGAGCCCAGCTAAACATCACATGGGAGCTGCTGCGAGAAGGTCCCCAGCAGTACCAGGGCTGGGGAACTGAGCCGTGCTGGTGACAGTGGTGTTCTGGTGTGTATTTTGAGGGTGCTGCACAGCAGGGAGTGGAGGGGGCTGTGAGTGACCTCGTTTGCAAGGTGCACAGTCTGGTGGTTAGCATTGGGATGCTCGTTGGGCAGCGAGTGAGGTTTGTGTGCTGGACTCTGGCATGGTCCCCACTCATCTCCCAGAGAAGGGGATGAGGAAGGCAGGAGCAGTCATTTTCCGGAGGTTTGCAAGTTTGGAAAATAAATAGCCCTGTGCCGTAGGTTAAGCTTGGCATCCTGGTGGATTAATCATGCTGGCTGCAGCCAGCACTGAGAGCCCCGGTGACGAGAGCTGTGGTTTATAGATGATGATTCATCGACTCGACTTAGAGCGACCACGTTATTCCAGCAGATTGCAAAATCATAAGAGGAATGTTGTGGTTAGTTTACGGCTTAACTATGCAAATCGTCAGGAAGCCTTCAGAGCCGGAGAATGTAAGGCACAGCGCGCCCGGATGGCTGGGCGGTGAGCAGGGGCCGGGAGCCGGCGATGGGGCTGTCGGGGACCGGCCGCTCACGGGAGCCAGGGAGCGGGGAGGTGAGTGATTTGGGATGGGGATGAGGGTCCGGAGCTCGCGGAGAGCCTGTGAGCAGGGTGCTGTGGATGCAGGGGGACACACTGCTGGCTGGGAAGGGGTTTCTGCCTGGTTTCAGTGTCTCCGTGCCAAGGCACCGGGTGTCTCCGTCAGGGCTGTGGAGGGTGAAGGTTGGGGAGCTGCTTTCCCCCACCTCCTCCTGTCCTCCCATCCTGCTTCCAGAAGCAGGCAGTGCTTCGGCAGAGGAAGTAAACAGAGTGGGAGGAGCTGCACCTCTTCCTTGCCGGGGCTTTTCTCTCCGGCAGAGCCATTGCTGGGCATGCAGTGAGCTGGTGATTCCTTGTCCGGGACTTACCTGGAAGCTGGTGTCCCCTGAAAGAATGCTCGGAGCTAGAGCTTTGGAGTGGCTGAAATCCCTGTGCCGTGCTCAATGGAGCTGGGCAGGGCGAGTGTCGCTCCGACGGGGAGCTGGGTGCTGGGGCAAGGGGGTGGCCGGTATTCCCGGGATGCTGGCAGCGCTCTGCTCCAATCCAGCTGCTCCAGGGCTGGTGGGAAGTCAGGATAGAGGAGAGCAGGTGTTTGTAATTACGGATCAGCTCATGCCGGAGCACAGGGAAGGAGGCCGCCCGTCCCCATGGACTCGGAGCAGCATCGGCCGCTCATCCCGTGTGCAGTTTTGTCCTGGGGCCTTTCTAAATAAACAGGATGTGTCGGCAGCAAAAACAAGCAGCAGCGATGTGAGGAGGAGGAAGGGTGGTCCAGCAGTTAGAGCGTCTGACCTGGGAGGGAGGGACGAGAGGGCCAGCCCTGCCCTCTGCCACAGGCATCTTCCCTGGCCTCGGGCATGTCCCTTCACCTTCTTGTGCAAGGTGGGGAGCACGTACCTGCTGGTGACAGGGTGCCTCATCCCCAGGGGGGCAGGGATATAGGTGGGGAGAGGTTGAAGCTTGCTGGGAGCTGAGCAGTTCTGGTGCTGGGCTTTGGTGTGTCCGCTAAGAGCTGACCCACCTGCTGGTCCACCTCTAACCGGGGCAGCGTGAATCAGAGGGAAACATCGGCTCGTAATTGGGGAAGCATTTCCTGGCCTGTCACGCTTTGGGATGGCGTCCCGTCCCTTGAATCATCCAGAGCTGGTCCGCGTCCAGCACTAAGAATAGCCTCCCCGTGTGCCGGGAGTGGGGGACCGCCCGGCCCATGGTCCCCTGGCTGTGGCTTCCCGGTGCTGTGCCGCGCCATGGTCCGGCTCCGATGCTGACCGGGCTGAGATTTGGGGTGGAGCAGGTAGCATGGGTAGGCTGAGGCAGCTGCTGTGGTTGGTCCCTGCGGGGTGTCCCACCTCCTTACTCCACGTGCTGTTTGCATCTGAGCTCTCACATGGTTGCATTCAGGACCCCAGGGTACCTGTTTCCCCACTTCAACCAGCTTCAACCAGCCCTGCAGCCTCCAGCCCAGCACATACCCCTGGGTGGGATGTGAGGTGTCACTCATGAGCGTGACCATCCCCAGAGGTACTTCCTGGGGTGTTCAGGGGGTGCCCCACACGTAACCAAGCCCTAGCATAGGGAATAAGCCATCACTGCATGCTTGCCAGGGTTCAAAGCAGCATTTGGCTCGAAGCCACCTTCACATGCAGACATGAGCACAGCCACGGGTGGAGCTGGGGACAGTTTTCCCAGCCATGGCCTCATGGTGATGGTGTTGCCCAATTTATGCGTTTCAGCCTGGCAGGTGAGAGCCAGCCAGTCCTGTCCCCTCCCGTCCTGTCCCGCTGCATAGGGTGCTGTGCCCTCCTGGCTCTCACTCCTGGTGTCGGGCACCCGTCGGGCTGGAGCAGGGCAATCACTAGAGGGCATCCTTGGATCGAGATGCTCCTCTGCAGTGGAAAAGCCCTAATTTGATGTCCTAGCAGGCTGGGCTTGAAACCTCCCAGAGGAGAGGGATGCACTGAAGCCAGGCCATGGGGTTTGCCAGTCCTTGCCATGCTGGAGCTCGGCAGATGCCTCTGCAGGGAAGCACCCACACTGCAGCATGAGCCACCATGGCCACTCGCACCTCTTCCCTGCCTTTCCACCCCTGCTCTTGCA
The DNA here is from genome assembly GCF_033815535.1 of Pezoporus flaviventris. Classification (NCBI taxonomy): domain Eukaryota; kingdom Metazoa; phylum Chordata; class Aves; order Psittaciformes; family Psittacidae; genus Pezoporus; species Pezoporus flaviventris. Next base: position 11,550,646 of record NW_026892589.1, read on the forward strand.
GGCTGGCACAGGGAGATCCACGTTCCCAGCCTGTTCCTCTGGGGAGGAGCTGTGATGGCTGCTTGGGGTGACAGCCCCCTGGTTCAGACAAGCATGAAGACAAGATGAGATGATGTTGAAGTTTCCTTGGGAGCCCCCGGCAGCCTGGTGCAGGGGCAGGGGCTCAGACAGTCACCGCTGCAGAAGGGCTGGGTTTACACCCCAGGGACATGGGATCTTCAGGATGCAGGGATCCCCATCCCTCAGAAGAAAATATTCACAATGGGGTGATAGAAATACTGCGAAGCTCACCTGGGCTCCTCTCCCTTGCCAAAGCACTTGGTGAAGGGATGGGTGGTGACAGCAGAGCCTGCCCTCCTCTCCGCTGACCCTCAGAGGTGACAACCCTTATCCCATGGTGTTTGTTGGGGCTGAACCCATGCTCAGGGTTCACCCTGGTGTGACTCAGGGAGTCACCAGGTTCAGAGCAGCACTGGGGAGACCTGTGTGACAATGCCCCTTGCTCGTGTGCAGCCAGGCAGGATCCTGATCCGCCTCCTTCTCCCTGGGTTGGGGACTGGTGATGGCAGTGCCTGGCACGCCGGGTGCGATGCTGTTGTTGGCCATTTGCTGCAGGAGACAGCTCATTCCCCAGGCCTGAGAGATTTATGGACTGGAAAATCTTGTGTGTGACCGAGTGTGAACTGTTCCCCAGTTCCCCCTCCCCTGGATCTTCCCAGCCTTGCATCCCACGGAGCCGTTCCTTGGGGGTGCAGCGGGGGTGTGAGCTGATGTGGGTGCATTCAGCACGTGTGTTGGCATGGGGGTGCTGCAGGGGCTGGCCATGCCTGCCACACGTGTGCTGCTGAGCCGCGTCCCGGTGGCACAGCTGCCTCCCCTGTACAAGGAGGAACTGAAAGTCTGCAGGGATTCACTGATGGCAGCGCTGTGTTCTGAGGACTTGTGTTGAACCAGGGCCTGGAAGAATCAGCAGCTTGCTCGTTCAACTGCTCCACAGCCTGTTGTGACAGCTCCATGCTTCTTGTTTTAGCAACAGCTCCGGGGGGCAGAGGGTTTAGCTTGCACCCAGTGCCGCTGCTGCAGGGATGCCTGTGTTGGAGGCAGCCTCCCATATCAAGGACAGGCCTATCTTGCTGGATTGAGGGAGGCAGGGACACCTCATCCACGCTTGCCGAATGGCTGTGTGCCAGCCAGACCTGGCCACTTGGGACCATACTTTCTGCTGATAAATCTGCTTTAAGGCAATTTCCCCCCATTACATCACCGAACCCTTTCCCAAGGGATGGTGGAAGCCCTGCAACTTGGTCAGGGGCTGGGCGAGCCCAGGGTGGGTTTTCCTGGAGCAAGCAGCCAGGAGCAGGATGGTTTAATAAATCATTTCCGCCTCTAATTCCTACTTCTCTATGAAATGCCTCTCGGTTGCCAGTCGCCAGAGGGAAGGGAGGTCAGGGGAACTAGGCCTCCCCAGCATCCTCCTTCCTGCAGCTGTTGAAACAAAATCCAGAGCTATTATAATCACCGTGTCCCTCCCTCGGGTACCATGGCCCGGGCGATAGAGTTGGAGCAGTTGGGGTGCATGACCATGTCAGATGCTTGAGGAAGAGATCGCAGCATTGGTATTGCTGAGTCTCAGGGCATCTCTGGTGCCCCCATCTCCTTCATGCTCCAGCAAAATGAATCCCACCAGCTGCAAATCGTGATTGCAAATCGTGACAATCATCATCTGCAGGGAACAGGGGGTTGTTCTCACCTCCCTGCTCACTGCCTGCCCCGGGGGAGCCCCTGGGGCTGTCCCACTGCTTGCAACAGGAGCCCAGACTCCCCCTGATCTCCCCGGAAGGCTTTCAGCCTCCATGGCCTCTGCAAGCACCCTGCTGTACTCTCTGCCTGCAGCACTCTTTCCTCTTGGCCGCTCGCCCCCAGCATTGTTTCGAGGCGTTTGTTTAGGTTGGCCCAGGTGCTGCGATGAATCCGCCTCAGCACTGAGGGGTTGTTTTGTTTTACGTCCCTTGTTTTGCAGCAGCAGCAGCAAATGCCCCGGAGCGGCCAAGAAGATAAAGATGAAAAAGAGAAAGAGAAGGAGAAAGAGGGAGAGAAGGAGGAAGACAAGCAGGAAACAGAGAACGACAAAGAGGAACTGACCAAGTAAGGACAATCCCTCCCTGCCTGCTGAGGGGCTGGGGATGTGGTGGTGGGATGCAGCATTAGGATGCAGTGGTTGGATCTAACATAGTTCAGGGCTGCCTGACCCCGTGCAGGACCATGTGTGCCGACTGCACCTCCTCCGCAGGGAGGGAAGAGCAGAGCCTGCTCTCCTCTTCATTCCTCATCCCAGCTGCTCCCAACCTTGGAAAACAACTCTGATAAGCTCTTTTATATATATAAACCCAATCAACCCACAAAGCCCCTCTGATCCTCCAGCTTGTTTTGCTGTTGTGAGAGCCTCTGGGAGCCAGAGAAGCAATCTGGGCGCAGCCGAGCGCGGCACTTCACCTTTAGCATTATTGATGGCAACGTGAGCGCTCCCAGATGAAGGGCTTCAGCCAGCCCTGCCTCCCTCACACCAAACAGGGAGTGTCGGAGCCGTGGCGGGGAAAGGTTGGCACGCAGACCGCTAGCTATCTGTAATGGGCTTAATACTTGGTTTAAAAGAACATCTGGCTTCATTATATCTAGGCTGCAAAGACATTTACCAGCAGGTCCTTTCAGGAAGATAAATGAGGAGGAGGCAGGGATGAATTTGAATGGTCTGGTATTAAACCTGTCTCCGTCAGGTCTCTGCGTGCACTTGGTGGTGGAGCTGCAGCCAGCTGCAGAAAGAAAGCCCCACCACAAATCACCCCACCGCCAATCCCAGCCAGGAAAAGAGCCTGTGTGTGCAAAAACAAATGCAGACCTGCTCTCCCCTCCACCTCCAAAGACCCAGCAGAAACCCCTCATCCCCAAACACGTGCAGAGGAATAATTGCTTGACCTAAAACTCAGACCAACCACGGGGGTTTTTCCCTTTCCTCCCTGATTTTGCAGGGACAAGAACGACGACACATCCGGGGAAGACAATGATGAGAAGGAAACGGTCACCTCCAAGGGTCGGAAAACTGCCAACAGCCAGGGCAGGCGCAAGGGCCGCATCACCCGCTCCATGGCCAATGAAGCCAACAACGAGGAGGCGACCGCCCCGCAGCAGAGCGCGGAGCTCGGTAGGTAGCAGTGGGCATGGGGATGGGGAGATCTTGGCACAGCTTTTTGGTTGTCCTCTCTGGTGTGATGGGGCATCACCGTGCTCTGCTCCCTGCTCACAGAGGAGGGTTTTCCTTCATGGAATCCTCCGTTTTGGGGAGCAACAGTGAGGTTTCTCCATCTCACAAATTACCCAGTTCACCCAGATAGAGCAGAGCCATATGCAAGCTTGGCCTGTCCTGGCTGTTGGTGTGGTTTATGGCCTCAGAGAGGAAGTACTGCAGGACAAAAAGAGGGTTTTCAGAAGCACTTTTGGCTGCGTTCATGCAGAGCTTGTGTCCCTCCTGCACCCAGAGATGTGTTTCCCTCTGCAGTAGTTTGGGCTTTGAGTACCCCTGATCTCTGCCTAGGAGCCTGCTTTGCCATCCTGGGCTTGCCCAGTCTCTGCCAGTTCTCCTGCCCTCTCTGTTTCCAAACCTGCCTGGAGCTTGAGCAGCTGCAGCCTGTGGGGTTTGTGACCCCCTGGCCTTGGGAATTTGGCTGGTCCCTTCCCATCTCTGCAGCTGAAGGACGTGGTGAGGGGGGCAGCGGGTCACGGCTGACGTCATGCGTGTGCACTCAGGTTGCTCTTGTTTATCCCAAAAAGCAGCATTTTCTGTGCTGGTCCCTAGTGCCCTGGCTAGCAAGCAGGGCTAGCTAGGCCCCCTGACCCATGGCTGCGAGCATGATGCTGCCAGTCCCAGGCTAGATGGGAATCCATGGCAGCATCCGCAGCCCCGCATCAGGTGCATCTGCCTCTCACATCTGCAGCATCCGTAGTGGCCACCTTGGGAAACGGCTCATGGATTGACTTACAAAAGCCTTACATCAAGGAATTTGGCTGGTTTTCCTATACTTTACTCTTACCAAGTACAAAATTATTACTGTGCTACCTAGAGGCAAGTAAAAATAAAAGCAGGGTGACTCCTCTCCGTTTCCTTGCTCTGCAGTTTCTTGCTTGTTCTGTTCCGTGTGCTATAAATCACCCGGAGGTGTTTCGCCTCCCTGTTCCTCTGCTGACAACTGGCTGAAGCCTTGATTGCGAGTGCTGTTTTCATACAGGCGATATAAATAGTTCCCGGCACAACAGAGCCCTCTCTCCCTCTCCAACTTGTTAAGCAATGCTGCAAAGAAGCAGCAGATAATGGCAGAAACTTAGATGGGAATTCTTTTTTATCCCAGCATCTCGGAGTCCTTCATAAACTTCGCTGCAAACGCAGAGGAAAAGACTTTAGACTGTGTTAAATTGGGAAGAGGGAATGGATCGATTCCAGTGACATATCTGAGCAATTGGTTTCACTTCATGTCTCTCTAATAGTGCTTTAATTTAGGTTGGCTAAGAAAGTTATTGCATTTTAAATACCAATTGAACATTAAAAAACAACACAAAACTGTATTGTGGTTTAACTGCAGCGTGCCGGAGCTCCCCGTAGGCATCTGTTTCATAACTGAGCAACCTCAGTAAATACCATCAATCAAAGCAAACGGGCCGTTTCTTTGACATTTCTTTCCCATACAATAACAGGGATCCTCCAGCTGAGCGAGGGGCCTGGCAGCATGTTGGGGACACTCTCTTTTGCGTAAACCAGCATCGTGGCCCTGGCTCTGCCCGCAGCCAAGTCTCCATTTCCCTCCCTCTTGGCCAGCATCCCAAGGGGAAAAGGCCTAGGGGAAGGCTTTGACCTGCACGGACTTACAGGAGGTGGCACCTGCAGTTGTGCTCAGCCAGCTGTGAAGGAGATGCCTCTTCCCAATGCAGAGGGCATCAGAGCCCGCACTGTACTATCACAGGGTCTCAGCTTCTTATTGAGCTTCTTGGAAGATGCTTCCTTCTCTCTTTACCCATATCCTTTATCCTGAACCTATCAGCCTGTTTTCCATTTTGAAAGGACACTGTCAAAACATCTCTCATCACTGTTGAAATAATGCTTCGCCTGTTGTTTGGAGTAATAACCCCTTGGCAGACTGAGCCGGAAATCTGTTTCCTTACCAAGTTGCTTTTTGCCTCTGACTCACACCCTGGTTTGTTATTGTACGGTTCACTCTAGTGCCAGGCTGCCAACAGGACTGTTGCATAGTGAAGGCTTTATGCAGGGCCTCGGTGTCCCCAGCACTGTGCTTGGGAGGGGGGAGAGGAGGAGCCTCAGGTGCTGACATCCCTCTCCCGGCTGGAGCAGCACATCCCCTTGTGGTGGGTGCTGCTCTGGGGGAGCCCTCAGTATGGGTGGAAATGGCTCTGAGCTGTCCAAGAGCCTGGTGATGGCATGGTCAAGCATGGTCAACTCCCATGATGGATGCGGTCAGCCAGTCACCACCGTGGTGATGCTGTTCTCTGCCTGCGCCGAGGGTGATGGTCCCTCCCTGCGTCTGCCACTTCCAAAGCACACAGCCGAAGCCAGCTCCGTCTTTGGTACCTGTTGTTGGCGGGCCAGAGTGCGTGGCACCAAATCAGCAGGAAATCTGCTGCCACCCTCAAGCCATCTGGCTTCTCTTCCAGTCCCAAAGTAGAGGTTTTGCATCACTGAGATGTGTCCCAGGGAGGGTGCTGTGCATGGGTTACTGTGGTGTGGAAAAGACTTGAGAGCCTGCACCGCAACAGCCCTCCCTGCAGGAGTGGTTATGCACCACACAGCTTTTTGTTGTGCCTGTAGGGAACAGGGCATAGGATGGGGTTTGTGCATTTGGGTATCTGAGCTCCCTGGGCTTGCTGGCTCCCACTCACAACTGACTGCTTTCTTTTTCTTCCTCCTTTCCAGCTTCTCTTGAGATGAATGAAAGCTCTCGCTGGACCGAAGAGGAGATGGAGACAGCTAAAAAAGGTGAGCCATTTGTTTTCTTGCTGCTATTTGTTCTGCTGGAGCTAACCCAGCAATCAGGGATGGATGGTGTCTGAGTGCTGCAGTCGGTGCAGGGTGGCAGCCCTGAGCCGCGGGGCTGGATTCTGCCTGTCCTGTTGCTGGTTTATTCCAGTGAGACTCAGGAGTTGTTTGGGAGAGGCAGGCAATGGTGTGCCCAGCCTCTCCAGCCCTGTGCTGACACCAAGGATGTCTGGGCTGTGGCTGGAGCCTGGCATGTCCTGCAAGGCAGGAGCTGGTCATAGGAGAGCAGGAAGGCACCTTGCCTGGTGCTTGTTGCAGCTTCTGCTGCTCGTAGCACGAGGTGCAGCTTCACCCCTCTCTCCAGGGGTTTGTGCTGTTGGTGTGATGTGTTCCAGATGTGCTCAGAGCATTCACAGCTCTGAGGCTTGGGGAGAGGACAGTGCACTCCGCAGGCACGTGTTGGGGACTCACAGTGCCGGGCTGCGGGCAGCGTGGGGTGACTTTACATCCTGGAGCTGATTCAAAACCTTTGCTGAGACCGTGTTTAAAAAGTGCTGAGTGTAGCAGAGCCCTTCTTGCCACTTCCCCTCCTCGTGCCGCTCCTGCGCCAGCTCTTTTCGCGGCTTTCGGTCCTTTGCCAAAGTCACGTCCTGTTGATGGGCTGTCGAGCTCGTGTCCCCAGCCCGTGCATCCCACTCGCATCACTGCCGGCTCTCCTGGCCCGGTGAGGGCTGTAAGTGGGAAATTAAAATGGAAATGAGCGTGCCGTGTGGGCATGGCAAAGGCAAACAGGCCTGTTAGCAGGTTCGGCTCGCCTTGGAAAATGCACCTGCTGCTGCAATGGTGATTACACGTTGTGGAGCGCCGGCTGCCCAGGTGCTGGTGGGAGCCGTGGGCTTGGATTACTTTGCCTGTGAATATCCCAAAGTGTTTGGCTCACTCTCCTTTAAGCTGTTCCAACCCTCTTTACAAGCCGGTGCCAATCCTGCGCGTCACTGAGCGCGGCTCTCTATAGACACAAAACTTAATAGATAGACTTTAATCAACCCAACTGGCCCGGGGCCAGGCAGTGGGGCGAGCAGGTGCTGAGCAGGGGAGGGTCGTTGGAAGGATTTTATCCGGGCGCTGCTTTGTTTTGGAGATCTCATCTGGTTGTTTAAAAGTGCCTCTTGCTGTTTTATGCTGGAGGTGCGCTTAAGGAGTCTTAAAACCAGCTGCCAAAGCCTGTGTGGAGGAAGGATGAGGTGTGGGAGCACGTAGCATTATTCCAGCCCAGGGGCCAGGACAAGGCAGGGAGATTTGCTGGTGTAAAGCCCGATTGCTGATGTTTTCCCCCTCCATTACAACCTGGGAAACTGAGATTGCAACAGCAGACTTGTGCAGAGAAGCCAAATTCCCCTTTGCCAGGAAGCAGACACTTTAATGCTTCAAACTGGCTCTATTTGGTATTTCCAGGGACCGGTGCAGTGGGGCTTTCCAACTGCAAACTGAAAGGCTGGAGGTAACGTCAGGGGCTGGAGGAGGTGGTGGGCACCCAGCACAGAGACATGGGTGCCATCCTTCTCACTGTAAGGACTCAGCTGTTAAAAGCTCTTCCCTGGTGCTGGTAGCAGCCTGAGCCCACAGCGGCTGGTTCAGGGAGTTTAACAAGATGTGAGTCCTATGGAACATCAGCCCTAATGCCCTGGGGTGCTTGATCTGATGGGGACGGTGTTCTCTGCTCCCAGCGCCCACCAACAGGGAGATCAGCCTGGCCTTGCTGTTCACCCCTGGCATTTTCATGCAGGGCATTAAACCCCATGTCATTCCTGTAAGGGAAAACAGGCGTGGGACAGTGAGATGCAAGGGTTGTCTGCTCTGCTCCAGAATCACAGAGCTGCATGGAGAGTTCCAAGTGGGAAGAGGCAGGACTGTGTCTGTAGGAAGAGACAATAAAGGGGAGTACCATGTTATTAAAGTTAACTAGGGGAACGAAAACCTAGCGAGAGGAAAGTTCTTGCTTAATGACACTTTCATTACGCAATAAACTTTGATTCACCAGTCTGTCAAAATGTGCAGAGATTGCTGTAATGACAGGGGAGCGTGTTCTCCTGGCCCTGCCTCCCTGCACCGCTGCCGTGATCCTGAAAGCAGGAGGTTTTCATTAAGCACCCGGTGTTGCAGGGCTGAACTCGATGAACCGGGAGGTTCCGGCATGACCTTTGTTAGTCTGTAAAGTCTGGTCTCTCTTCTCGCCCAAGTCTGGGTTTTCCCCTTGGCATCTAACAAGTGGTTTTGTTCTTTGTAATGAGGCGTTGTGGAAATGGCAGTTTCTTGCTCACCTGAGGTGTTCCCAGCCTTGCTGAGGGCGTTCTGCGCTTCTTGCCCTTGCAGCAAGGCCAGCTTCTGGCTCCATATGCCTTTTCCTGGGCCTTTTGGGATGGATTCAGCTTGATGGAGTGGAGGGTTGGGCATGAATGTAAAAAGCTGATGACAGAGAGTTAAATAACCCATCAAGACTCCTGAATAGTTCATTTTGGGTATATGTAAAATATTTCCTTGGATACAGAAGATATTCTTTCAAGGGCTGATTTTCAGTTCTGACAACAACCAGCTCAGCAAGATGAGTTTTGGACTGACCTGAACCATTTTTTTTCCAGTCTCATTCTGTTCATGAAACTAAAGTGGATTACTTAAAACAAAATACACTTACTTCTTCAGATTACACACACCCAACCCCACTGACACAAAAGCCCTCTCAGCATCTCCCATCACCTTTAGAACGCAGCTGCCTTTCAGCGCACTGTCTCATGGTGCAGGATCCTTCTGGAGCCTGAGTGCGTGTGTAGACACACACACAATTGTGTGCTCCTCCAACCCTCATTTGGGTTTGCACTGTTGTTCCTAACGAGCTGCTGGATGAAGGGCAGGGAGAGGCAGGTCTGTTGGGTCTTTGCTTTTTCCTCCATCACTTCTTGGCAGGGCAGCTCTTGCTCTCACAAGGGACCAGCAGCTCCATACCTTCCTCCCTTCATCTCTCCTGTGCTCATGCTGGAGCCTTTCCCTCTCCAGTCAGAGACGTTTAGTGCTGTAAAAACCTGCTGATGGTAGTAAGTGTGGGCTGGAGAAGGTGTTTTGCAGCCTGTGCTGGTCGCTGTGTGTTGTCCCCTCTCTGGCCCTGGGGTGGGATGTGCCTTGAGGTTCCCCACTTGGGTGCTCTCCATCCAGGCTGGGTGCAAGGGGAGCTCAGAGCACAGCCTCCCAGAATACGGGATCTGCCTGCTCTGAGCAAGCCATGTGTTTGCCATGGAGTTTGTACAAGTGACATGGTGGAAATCATTGGGATGGGGTGGATTGTGTGCCACAAGGGCAGAGCTGCATCCAAGACAGTAATTGACCCTAATGCTTGTCCTGGAAGAGCTGTGATCAGCTGTGGTCCCATCCCAAACATCCCAGGCTGGTGCTTTGCTGCTCTTCAGGCAGGGTGTTATCCCGGGATAGTGTCTGTAGTGCTCCTGCTTGCTGTTCCCCCAGAGCTGTGCTTTGTGCTGCTGTTGGCTGAATGTTTCTCGAGCGTGTAGGAGCAAACTGCGAGGATTTGCTTAGTGAGTGTCAGTGAATGAAACACAAAAGGCCTGTCAGGGGGAACTGCTGGGTAATTACTATAATTTACAGCCTACATTTTAATTTTGAGCGTTATTTTTTCAACAATAAGGGAGCAGGAATAATATCCAAACCAGGTGAAGGCAGAGAGCTGGGTCCACCAGGAGCAGCTGCTTCACGTGTGCTCACTGCCTTGTACTGGAGACTCCAGTGTCCCCAGCCAGACCAGAGGGGATAGCACCTCTGAGGGAGGAGGCTTCCCATCCCCTCGCAGGGCCAAAGGATGGAGACGCAGCACACAAGGAGGGTTGTGGTACAAGGGAGAGAGCTGGGCAAGTCTGTGGTCAGGGCACAGGCTTGATGCAGCAGAAGGTTGATGCTCAGAAGGGGAGATCTGGGAACTGAGGGTCCCCATCCAGGGCCAGTGGAGCGGGAAGATAGCACTAGTGCTGAGCTGGCCAGGGGTCCCAACTCCATGTCCATGCCTCATTTGGTGGCACTGCTTCCCTATGGAGAGGGGGCGTGATATATGTGAAGACTGTTGTGAAGCACATCAGAAGCATGGTTGCATCCAGCCACTGAGGGAGAGGTCCATCAGGAGCATGACAGCCTGGTTTCAAGGAAGGAAGAGCATCACCCATCATTGCAGCAAGATCACACCAAGCTGGCTGCCTGCGTGATGGTCCCTCTGGCAATGCCTCTGGCGCCTGCAGGGACATGGGCTTCCCTCTGCGCCCTGTCCTCACTGCTCTCCTTAGGAACCCAGTGCTCATCCAGCTCTGCCCTCACTGACTCCATGGACCTGGAGAAGTTACCTTCCTTGGGAATCAGTTCTCCCACATGCTGCAAAGTGCCCTGAGATCAGTGGAGGAAAGCAGTGTTGCGGTGCGCTAATTCAGCTTAGCAATGCCAACCACGCTGTCAGGATGCATTGGGTTCCAAAGTGCCAATCTTTTTGCGGTATGGGGTTATGGCATGTTTTGGCTGTGCTATAGTGAGAACTGCCTCCATCCTTGCTCCCAAGAGGTTTCATGGGTGCAAGAGGGGCTGGAGGATTGCACCAGGTACTGTCAGGCATAGGGGAATGAGATCACTTAGTTCTTCCCGTGTAACCGTGATCTGATAATCCACGAGCGCCCATTAAGGGACCTTTTTATGGATTCCCTCCACCCTTGCCGAGCCCTGAATGGAGCAGGGCAGCCATGCTGGATAGCCTTGGAACTCTGCAGACAGCCGATGGGGCACGAGCTGATGGCCCCTGCTGCCCTCCGGTTTCTCCTCTGCACTCCAAGATGTTCTCCAGGCTTCTCCTCCCTTTCACCCTCTGCTTCCTGGTACCGGAGAAGAAGCCCCGGTGCACCCATAGTGAGACCAATGCCAATCCTCTCCCTATCCCTTCCCCGGGGCAGCAGGACCGAGGTGTGCCAGGGTGCCACGGCATCCCGCCAGCGTGCCACTGGGCTCGCCAGCGCGCACATCCCCAAAGAAAAGCGCCTTTGATTCACTTGAGAGCGGAGGAAACTATTAGCCAAGCTTTGTTTTCCTGGATCCCTCCCCCTGCCGCTGACATTCAGACGAGAGCGAGGGAGACAGAAAGTGAGAGAGGGAGGCGGGAGCGGGTGCCAAGCGGCCGCACCCCTTGTCAGCTTGGGTCAGCGCCACGTTCGTTATTAATGCTCTGTCTAGAGGTCACATTCAGATGCAACGAGCCCTGGGTCAGCCAGAGGAACAGATTAGAGCTCGCTCGCTGCTCCGCCACATACCGACGGCACCGGCTCCCCGTCCTCGGGCTGGCAGGAGCGGAGCCGCGGCGCGCAGCCGGCTGCTCCCTCCCCTTTGCCTTGCTCCTGCCTTTTTTTCCTCTTGTTTTTAATTATTATTATTTCTTGGCAACGTCTGGCATCTCCTGAAGCCGCGCAGCCTCCCCGTAGCCCTGAGCGAGGAGGTGAGGTAGGGGAGAAAACACTGGAGGCGCTTCCATCCACGTTAAACAACCGCGGCTGCGGAGGGTTGGAAAGCTCCGGCGAGCCGGAGGAGCGCAGAGGACGCCGGAGGGAAGAGCGCTGGGGCCGGAGCATGTGTTCCCACCAACTTCTGCCATCGGGGTCAGGAGTCTTCCGCCTGTGACCTGGTTTCCAGCCCCGGAGCCCACTCGCTCGCCGCTCTCGGCCGCCCATGGCTCTGAAATCCTCTCGCCCCCAGGATTTAAGGAACCGGCTTTGCTTTCTTCTCTGTCTCCGGCTGCTGCGAGGGAGCGAAAGCAAAATGCGTGGGGAGGGTGTGAGCGGAGCACTCGCAGCGCTTCGCAGCGGGCTGCCGTGCCCGGGGGGGCTTTGAAGAAGTGCCCCGACGCCCGCGTCCTTCCCAGCCTGCCCGCTGCACGCTCCGGGCACGCTCCCTGCCCGCCGGAGCCGGACCCGGAGCACGTAAGTCCCGGCTTTGGGGTCCGAAGGATGGGGTTAACCTCAGCGGTTGCGTTGTAGCTGCGTGCCTGCGGGCAGCCCCTGCGTCCGGAGCCCCCGCCCCAGCCAGCGCAGCCTGCCTTGAGATCTGATAACTCAGTTAGTCATAGTTTCAGTTGCGCTGCGGAACCGAGGGCTGCGCGGTGCCGAGGCGGGCTGGGGAGCACGGCACAGAGGCTGTGGGGGTGCAGAGGCTCCGTGCTGGTGGAGCTCAGCAAACCAGGGTGCCTGAGAAGCCGAGGGCTTACTGGCAGGTCCTGGGGTGTCTCGGTTGGTCCCTCCCCAGAGGATTGCAGTGTGGGTGCAGGTGCTGCTGTTTTGCTCTGGGTTTCGTGTAAAGGGAAGAGCTGGGCTGCCTGCCGGGTCCCGCAGGCAGGGGCTGCAGCAGCTTCGTCTTCATGAGCCCAGCACGGACACAGCCACCTGCTCCGTGGCTGCAGGCACCTCAGGGGAAAGGGCAGCCAGGAGCTGGCATCACCCGCGGCTTGCAAAGGTCACACCGTGCTGGGGACTGTTTGCACTGGCATCCATCACCCCCCAGCCCCGAGCTGTGCTGTGCCGCATCCCGCTTCCCGGGTGGCACAGCATCTCGCCCTCTGGAGCTGCCAGTGTTGCAGGGCTTTGCCTGGGGGGCAGCAAGTGACGCCCCGGCTGTCACACTTGGTGCAGGGCCACCAGCGCTGTGATGAGCAAAACCGGGGTTGAGCTGCTTGTTTGCTTTGGACAGCAGCAGTGGGTTGTGACACAGGGGGTAGGTTGTGACACAGGGGACTGTCCTGTGTTCCCCTGCAGCTTTCTGCAACAGTGGGGGGAGGACTCCCACCCCGGCTTGTTATCTGTCATGGTTGGTGGCCGGACATCCCTTTTTGTGTTTATTATTGTATCTGAGAAGTCCCAGCTTGCCAGCGGGGTGATGGAGGTCGTGGGTTTGGCTTAAGCGAGGCTGGGAGTTGCAGAGTTAAAGCTCAAACTTGTTTCTTGGCTTGCCACAGCCTTTTGTGGTGCTCAGCGCTGTGTGATGCCTGCCTCTTTACATGCAATTTGATAAGCCCTGGTGCTGGGACCGGGCAGGATACAGGCACCGGCTGGATGTTAACTCCTGCTGTGCTGGGTACTGGGTTTATCCAGGATGTGGGAAGCAGAGAGGGGGGGGGTTCATCTCTCCTGGGGTACGTGGTGCAGGGCTCACACACACTGGTGGAGGTGTGTCCGTCTGGCTCTCATTGCTTGTGTCTGTGCTGAGATCAGTCTGTTCTAGGGTGGGTTTGTTGTTGGGCTGACACTTAGGTCTGAGCTGGTGCTTGGGGCAGAGCCACGTTCAGGAGCCTGAACATGGCACTCATCGTGGTCCTGAGCCCCATGGCATCAGAGCAGCCAGGGGAGGGGTTGGGGATGAACAACAGAGATACCCAGGCAGTGTCTCTTCCCAGGCTCTGTGATTGGTGGCTTCTGGGCAGAAAACCCCCTAACAAAAGAGGGTGATGCCCTTGGCAGGTTCTTTCCCTGCTGGTTTTCATCTTGAAGTCACCTTTGTGGCAGTACCTTGCCCCTGGGCTCAGTGTCTGCATCCTGTGCAGGGATGCTTTGGTGCAGGGGAGGATCAGGGGAGTTTTTGGCCTGAGTGTGGCATCATGTGGGCAGCCAGGATCCAGCCAGACCGGCAGGACCCAGCTGGACTGGCAGCATCTGGCAGGCTGGTGGCAGCTCTGGCTCCACTGGGCACCATGGGAAGCACCAGCCATGCACCAGGAAGGACTGCTGGCAATGGGGCTTTATTTCCCAGCAAGCCTGGATTGTGCCCACCTGGATCTTGTCCAAGAGCCTGGGATGGAGGGACCAGGGAACTGCTGTGCCTGCCTGTGTGCTGTGGTTGTGAGCTGCAGGACCAGGGGTGTCCAGGACACCCCTGTGGAGCCCGCAAGGACACAGGGTGCTGACTTGTTCCTTCCTCCTCATCTTCCTCCACCCTGCTGGGTTGCCCCAGCGCTGGCAGGAGCCTCATGCTCGGGTGGCACCATCTGGCCAGGATTGCCAGCCCTTGGCTTGGTGCCTGACCTGGGAAGCTGGTTGTGCTCACTGAGCCTGTGATCAGCACTAATCCGCAGCACGCCTCTTCCCAGCCCAGGACATCACCTGGGTTTCCCTGCCTGGGATCTTCCTCCCCATCCGTAACAGGACCTCATGCTCCAACCCCCTGAACTGCCTTGTCACCCTGTTCAGTGTCATCACTGGGGCACAGGAGGGTGGGAAGAGCCTTTGCTTCATGCTAGGGACTAAGAGCTGCTGTCCTAAGTTGTCGTGGTCATGCCAATGCCTCCTGCAGCCATCCCAAAGGGAAGGGAGTGCTGCTCACCTTCCTGACTGCCTGGTGGCTGGCCGAGACGTGGCTGTGGGACGTATTTTGTTCCAGAGGTGGTTAGCATAGTGCCTTTTTTCCCTCTTGGAAAATAAAACAGCCTCTTCTAGGCCAGGGGATGACCTACGAAGCCGTTCAGACGGGTGCTAGTGACCATATTGTTCCTGTGGAGTTTGGCTTGTGCAGAGGATGTTTCCCATCCTGTGTGGATAATGCTGCCATTATGTGAGTGTATCTGGTGTTAAATCCTTGCTCTGTATCCGCAGGTCTCCTTGAGCATGGGCGGAACTGGTCGGCCATTGCCAGGATGGTGGGCTCCAAGACCGTGTCACAGTGCAAAAACTTCTACTTCAACTACAAGAAGAGGCAGAACCTGGACGAGATCCTACAGCAACACAAACTGAAAATGGTGAGAGCCCCATCGCAGCCCACATCGGCCTGTGTCAGTCTTTCCCAGCAAGTGCTTGCGTGCTTCCCACATCCAAGGGGGGCCTTCATCATCTTGGAGGGAAAGCTGTGGGGAGCGGGAAGTGGTGCAGGAAAGGGTTGCCCACCCATCTGTCCCTGGGAGGTCTGGAGGAGGGAGAGCTGCTGTGTGGGAGATGCCTGGGCATCTGGAGTGCGGCTGGTACGCAGGGAGATAAGGAGCAGCAGGAGAAGCGGGGCTGCTCCTTGTTAATCCAGGGCGTGAGCTCAGTCCTGGCTGCGCAGATATTTTGCTGCTGGTGAGGTTGTGCTTTTCCACCCTGGCAAGGCCACACAGTTCTGTGCCTTGCAGGTACCCCAGTTACCTGGTGAACTGCCAGTTTGTTCCAGAGGAATTCAGCGGTTTAGGACCAAAAGGCTGGTCCCAACATGGATGTAGCTTCTCTTTGGGGCTGCAGGCAGATGCGCACATCCCTCCGTGCCTCAGATTCTTCATCTGAAGGGGCTAATGCTGCTTCTTTCCTAGCATGTGGTGCAGAGTGTGAATGAAGAGGGGCTTGCTTGATGTTCTGGAGATAGGATGGACTGCTAAGAGCAACTTAAGCATTATAATTATTTCATTTGTAGAGTATCCTGGGGTTCCCAGTTTCTGGCTAATAGAATTCACATGGCTAAACCCCAAGGGGTGCTTTGAAAATGCAAAGGACAATGTTCAATGCAGGAATCTCTCCAAGCAAGCTATTACAGCAAGAGTAAAAAGACAGACAGGAAAACATTCAATGACTCACGCAGGAATTTAATATCCTAGTCAGTCTATAGGAATGAGAGAAAGGGAAGACATCGGCGATTCTTTATTAATTCTCTATGCACAGACACTCCTGTGTTCCCATGTTTCACCCAATTGTTTTTAGAAACAAAGCAAACAAACTGTATAAAAGACCCCCAAACCGATAGAAAGGCTGGGATGAAATGTGCATCAAGCCCTCGGAATATAAAATGTTCCATCAGAAAGAAATCATTGTTCATTACTGGGGAGAATCTGAAATCAGCTCATACAGCTTAACTGGCAGTGCAACCGGTGTGTGTTCATTTACTCCGCTTCATAATGTTGCAGAAATTATATCACGGAAGTGTTTTTCTGCAGAGCCACATTTTTCCCTGCATCCGTCCCTCCAAGGCAGCCGCTAGACTTCTCCCGTCTAATTGCTCACTCTCACTTGCAGTTTATATCAGCATCATCATTTTAGGTTTTGAGCATTGGAGGCTATGGGATTCGGTTGTGGAGAAGAACAATGAACATTCAGCTGTTATTTATTGTGCTCTATTGTTTTGTGGCAACAGCAGATGCCAGAAAGCTGAATAAAGTAAAAGAACAACTGAGATTAAATTGCCATAGACCTTCCTTCCTGACTCCTAAATATATTCCCAACCAAACCAAGCCTCCAAATCTCATCCTATACCCAGTAGTCATCCGTGACCTCTGCGGAGGGAGCATGTGGTGAGGCAGCGTGGCATCTCCTAGTTCTTCCATGACATTCCCAGGTTATTCCCTGACCTCACCACCACCAGCTATTGCTGATGCTGTGCGGAGAAACACAGGGGCTCTGCTTTTCCTCCTCTCACTTAATGAGGGTAAACTTAATTAGCAGATCTCACTCGTTTCCCACATGGGGCTCATTAATACTGCAGCTTCCTCGTCCAGGTGGGTGTGACACAGGGTTTCAGCAGTGTGCAGGTGACTTGGAGTTGCTGCAGGGACAGGCAGGGAGCAGTGACCGGTGTGGGATGGGAAGCAGAGCCTGGCAGGGTCCCTCTGTCCCCAAAGTGTGGTGCAGAGCATGATGTCCCCACTCCCTGTGCTAGGACAGTCCTAGGTGGGATGGGGCTGTGTGTTTTAGAGGCCCCTTGTACTCTTTTGTGCTGGCCAGAGCCCAAGGAGCTCTGGGGATGGGGGGAACTTCCCTCTGAGCATCCAGGGAGCATTCAGCATTAGGAGGTAGAAGGGTTTGGGTTGCAATGGGCAAAGGTGTGTGACATGGTGATGCTCCTTTTCCACCTCTCCAGAGCCCGCATGGTCCATACACTCCTACGTGCCATGTTGGGGGTTTTCATTTGAAGACCCATCTTTTTGCTGGAGAGGTTCTTAACCCAGGAAAGGAGCATGCAGGGGCTGAGGAGCTGTGTCAGCACACGCAGCCCTATTCCTCCTCTTCCCTGAGCTGCTTAGCACTCACAAGACCCTTGTCCTGCCTGTTTGAGGAGGGAAATTCCACTTTGGTCCTAGCTCAACAAAGCTGGATGCTGCAGATCCTCACCCTCCTCCCTTTCAAGCACCTCCATGGATCAGGGTGTCCTTGCCAGCCGGCTGCACCGTGGGACAGGCAGCCTGTTACTGCTGGGGCAGGGTCAGGCTACCTTGAGGCTTTGCTTTATCTGCCCCACTGTGTGTTTTGGCTTGGGTTCACTGCCGAGCACTCGGCTGTGGCCCAGGCATCAGCGTCACTTAGCCTTGAAATTGTGCATGCTGCGCTCTCTAGTATCAGTGTTTGAGGAAAGCAGAGCTTTGGGATGCACGGTGTCCTTCGAGCTGCTCTTTTTGTTAGGGGTTGCAGACTAGGCACTGTCTTCACTAAGACCTCTTGGCGGTGTGATTATCACTTTAGTGTAGTGATTGCTGGGGCTTGTTTTGGCTTGTGCAACAAAGATGGGCGAGTTGCTCCTAAGTTGATCCTGCTTGAAGGACGAATCCTTTGGACCAGTCTTGAGCAATGTTTCTTAAATTCCTTGCTTTTTGAGTGGTGCTGGCTTTGCACAACAAAGCTGCTTCGGGAGGACAGCCGGGTGGCATCTTCTTCTGGAGGGTGAACAAGTCTGCCTTGCCTTGGTGCAGAGCCTTGGCCTTGGGATGGGGAACTGAGACCCTCCTGAGCACGGTGGCAGAGAAGTCCTGCCTGTGGGGTCACCACTGCCTCTTCCCATGGCTGCTGCCTGCTTCTGTGGCAGGGCATAGGAGTCACTCTGTGGTTAGTCCTGGTCCTGGTGCAGTCTCAGATACACATCGTTATGTCACATCAGTCTGGCACTGCCAGGTCCTGCTCTTAGGAACGGCTGATGCTGATGGGAGGTACCCGTATTGATGTCTCCGTGTCAGTAAGAGGGTTTGGAAGCTGTTTTGGCTGTTGCTGCCACATCAGATGGTGAGTACAAGGAGAGACCAAATTTGTCGGGGTGGGTGCTCTGCCTGCGAGGTAGAAAACCAGAGAGATGGGCAGTGAACTTGAGTGGTGGGAGGCAGTGCCCAGTGCCTGGGTGGTGAGGGAAGAGCTGCCCATCCCTGCCAGGCTGGGAGTCAGCGTGATGGGGCTGGCTGGGTTCCTGGTAACCCGGGAGGGCAGCACGGAGGAGCAGGCATGGAGAACCCCTCATGCTGGGTTCAGTGCCCTCGCTGTGCACAGCCCATCTCCTCAGTGGTCTTGGCAAGGCAGACTGCAGAAGTAGCACCAAGTGCTGGATGCTCCTGCAGAAGTACCTGGTGTCAGGTAGGGAGTAGAGACCCCGTGGGCTGGTATAGCACAAAGTGAGCATCAGGGTGCTCATAGCAAATGGTCCTGGCACCTTCCCCTGGCCTTGCTGGTAATTGCTTCGATTAAGAGTATGTTATGAGACAGGAGATGCCTGGTCCCAGGCAGGGCTCACAGAGACACTTCGATGTCTGCTGCAGTGTTGGTTAGGATCCCATGTCAGCTGTGGGAGCCCCGTGATTCATTACGGAGGCAGAAAGGGACCCCTTTCCAGGGCTGGGTGCCAGGAGCAAGACTGCACGAGGGGGCTGGTGCTGTTAGCATTAGAAGAGGTGGTGGCTTGAACATATCTCTAGATGTAGCTGGGATCTGCTGCCTGGATTTCACATAATTTCCCTAAATAACAGCAGTGGTGCTTGCCAGGAGAGGGACCAACAGTGCCTCCAGGGCAGCTCATTGACAGCCCCCAGGACCTGGCCAAGTAGGGTGCTGAGGCAGAGGCTGGTTCCCAGCTAAATCCCCAGTGAGGAGCCTGCTCCTGCCCGCGGCTGAGTCACGGACCCATGAGTAAGAGGCAGAGAAGTCTTTGCCATAGTAACGTCAGCGCTTTGTCACCACATGAGCGTGATGGGGAACTGCTGCTTCAGACAGAAACGTGCGAGTGCTGAATCGGTGCTGGGGCAGAGGCGCGGACACCGGCACTGCCAGGGCATCGCCGCTGGGATGGGGTGAGGGCATCACAGAGCTCTGCCTTCCGCCCACTGCTGCTCTGAGCCTCCACAGAGCCCTTCCTGAAGTGCCTTTTTCCCCTCTCTCCTGCCCAGCTTGATAAAAATAGACTTTGAGCAAGCAGCGTTTCCAAGCAAAAAGCAGTTGTATTTGTTTGTTTTATCTGGAAGTTTTCTAAAGGGTTGAAAAGTTGCAGGGTTGGGGGGAAGAGAAGCGAGGGGAAGGGGGGAGCAGCTCTTCCCAGCACAGAGGTCCCGCAGCAAAGTTAACGTTTCCACCATGGCTTTATCTTTTCATCCATGTAAATAAACATCCTACACGCGTCATTCTTGTGGGGTTTGCAGGGAGAGCCGGAGATGATGGGCCTGTTCCTACTGGTAATATTTACTCAAGCAACAAGAGCAGGAAACAATAGCAAAGCTGAGACTTTTCCTTTGGGTCGGTGGGAGGGAGCAGCTGTCTGCACCCTCATGGCTGTGGCACGTGCCCCAGCGAGCAGGGACGGGGCTGTCTCAGGGCAGGACGGGGGCACCATGCAGCTCACCTTTGGGTTGCTGTGCTGCATGGACCATTCCCAGCATGGGAATCAAAGTCCTTTGGTAGCGCCGGCCAGGAAAGCTGATGTGTGGAAGTGTTGGTTGGGGTATGTGGGGCATCAGCTTCGTTATCTGCGATGAGCGTCAGGCCGTGGCCTCTCGTGTTTGTGTAGCTGCAGGTTGCGCCTGGAAATGCGCAAGATGAGCACGTTGTGTGCGTGTAATGCACGGACACGGGACCACCAGGCTCTGCCAGCCCTGTCCTGGTGACTTCTGAGTGTGTCACTTGTCTTCCTGTCCGTGACGTTGCTGCTGTATAGGCGCAGTGACACCTGAGGCTGGAGCTCAGCGTGGAGCCAGGCTGGCCATTGCGTGTTGAACGATGGTGAGCCCAGGCTGCTGGGCTTCGGGCAGGCAAGGCCAGTCCCAAGAGTCAATAATGGCAGTGGGGAGGGCGATGGCAGTGCTGGCATTTCTCTTGGCCCTTTGGGCAGGACCGGTGCTCTCTGCTCCCACACAGCTCCCCGTGGGCTTTCCTTCTCACCATTCTCTGCCTCTTCCCCAGGAGAAAGAACGGAACGCCAAGAGGAAGAAGAAAAAAGGGACCGCCGTTCAAAACGAAGAAGCCACCTTCCCTCCCGCAGCCGAGGACGAGGAGATGGAGGTGTCAGGGGCGAGCGGAAACGAGGAGGAGATGGCCGAAGAGGCGGAAGGTGAGCTCAGGTCTCTTGGCTTTGCTGCATGGTTACAGCAGAGGCAACACATGGAGCCTCTCCAGGGCTGCAAATGTCAGTGCTCACAGGGGGTCACATCTGACACCCCAAAGCCACACCGACGTGACAACATCCCGGAGCATGAGGTACTCGTGGTATTTTGGATGCCTCTGGATTGCACGCTTTTGACAAGTGTCCTGGATCACTGCCCTCCTCCTGTGTCTGTCTGGATGGTTATTTTTGGGAGCCCTTTGGTTTCTGATTTCCATCAGCATGTTCTCTACAAGCTTGCTGCTTACCAGGGCCTGGCACGCTTGGGTGCTCTTGTAAATCACATTTCTTGGTACTTCCCACCAAAGAAGGGTCCCTTCACACTCAGCAGGGTTAGATAGCCACCACTGTGGGCTCTTGAGGAGCTTATCATGGGCTCAAGGAGGGATAACCCACCAAGGTTTGTGTGTGCCCATCCCTGTCCCGTCAGGGCATTGCTGCTGCTGGAGGCCAGCACTGCCAGCAAGGGCAGGGGAAGCTATGGTCTCCCACCAGCAAAGCTGATGGATCTTGGCGGGTCTGTTCCTCCTCCTTACCCTTTTAAGGCAGCATTTTCCTCCCTCCCAGCCGTACTAAAGAAAGGGAACAACTTGAAAGTGACAATTTTCAGCTATTTATCGCTTAGAAAGCGCGGCAGTTTGGAGTTTGGAGAAAATGTGCATAATTTTCCAACAATAGCCCCATTTGACTTCTGTCAAAGTAATTTAATAACTTAACCAGCACTCTGGCACCACGCTGGTTCCTGGCCTCAGCACCCAGGCTAATGGGACTCAAAATGGGAAATCTTTTCAAATCATCTTGGCAAGTGACTCATTACAAGGCAGATTCCAGGTAAATCTTTGTGCGAGGTGATACATGACTCAGAGGCGCAAAGTAAAAGGTGGTTATTGCTCTTTGTAAGAGTGCTCGAGAGGAAACAACGTATTCTTGAGATTAGAGACAGGGCTCTTGACATGCCCCGAGCCTTATGCTCCAAGTATTGTCTCCTGTTCTGCTCCTGGTGTGGGCTGAGGAGATGAAGAAGGTTGTAAGCAGAGGGGATGAAAAGCACAGGCACAGAAGTGGCAGGGTGGGTGACATTTAGGATGCTCAGGCTATAGCTTGGAGTCAGGGGACCATGTGGCTGGCCAGGGAGAAAGGACTTGGTGTGGGGGTTATGGTATCACTGTGGAATCAGCATCTGGAAGGAGTGTGCTGGAGCTTGGCTGAGCCTGGAACAAGCCACCATTGGATGTCTCAGTGTGGTGGTCTGCGTTGAGTGGCAGTCAGGGAGAGTTCAGCTGAACATGCCATAAACCTCATCCCTGCGAGGATGATGGGACACCTCATTGCTTGGTTGCAAGTGAGTAAAGGGTGGAGAAGGCTGAGATTGCTGATGAGTCTGGCACTTTTTCCTGCCAAGGAAGGATAGATGTGCTTTGACACAGTCTTGGGACATAGTCCCTGTGTGCCACTCATCTCACCACCACTTGAAAGCTGTCTGTGCTGCTATGGAGAGAGGCAAGTCAAGGGATGCACATGAAGAAGCTTTTGGGCTTCAGGTCTGCTCAGTGAGGACACGCTGAAATGGGTTTGTGGAAGGCTCCTGGCTGTGTTTGTCTGGCAAAGGCTTGGAGGGAACAATCTGCCCAGCATTAGAAACAATCTCTTGGCATCACCTTCATCTGCAGCAGTTCATGGACGCTTGTGCTTCCAGCTCATTTTAAGCCATTGGTGGCAGATTTGAGAGTGATCTTTTCCATGTAATAATTAACCTGTCCTGCAGCACTGCCAGCACTTTGCTTTCACTGACCCTGACCTCCTTTCATCTGCACTGGCAGCTTAAATAACAATAAACACACCAGTGTTTTGGGATGGTCCCCAGCTGCCCTGGGGTGGCAGAGGCAGGGACACAGGCGATGTAAGTCAGCAATCAGAGTGTCCCTGGTCCTGGGGGAGCAGAGCTGATCCAGAGCCATGGGTGAGAGGGTGAGGAGGGAGCAGGTCCTGTCCTGCAAATCCAGCCAGCAGCCAGGGTTTTCCATTAAAATCCAGCTTCCCAGTTGCTCCATCTCCAGGCTTTTGGGCGTGTGGGTTTGTGTTTGGGTGGGGGTTAACAGCAGTTGTGCTGGGCAAGCGAAGAGGCCCCCAGAGCATCCCTTTGCTTCGTAGGCTCTGGATCCGGGGATCCCGGCGCAGCTCTCCCAGCCCTGGGATCGTCTCCTCCTCGGAGGAACGAGGGCGTTCTCCTCCCAAGGGAGGGGGTGGAGGCAGCGATATGGGAAGCAAGAATCTTGGGCTGATCCTTATTTTTATTTCTTCCCTTTTCTCAGCTGCAGTAAATAACAGCTCCGACACCGAGAGCATTCCCTCGCCGAGGCCTGAAGCCAAAGAAGGAGGCGAAAACGGGGCCAAGGCACCACCCGGGCCGGGAGGTGACTCCGGCACAGAACCGGCAGTCAAGTGGGAAGAGGCTCCAACACCCCCCGACGCTCCCCCAGCTCCCGCTGCCAACCCGGCTCCTGCTGCCAGCCCGCAGCCGGAGGCAGCTCCCGAGCCACCCAGCAGCGAGGAGAAGGTGCAGGAGGACCTGGTGGTGGACGTGGTGAAAACGGAGGAGCCGGAGGAGAAGGTGAGCGAAGAGCCCTGCAAGAGCGAGGTGAAGAAGGAGGAGAGCGAAGACAGCCAGGAGAAGGACAAGGGGAATGACAAGAAGGCAGAAAGCAGCGTCAGTGGCGCAGGGACAGCAGGGACGGAGGGGACACCCAAGGCCGAGAAGAAGGAGAGCCATAAAGGCAGTAAAGGCTCCGGGGTGAACCCCGACAGCGATTCCAGCGCGACCTGCAGCGCGGATGAGATGGACGAGCAGGATGCTGTGGACAAGAGCAGGTAGGACTGGGGAGAGAGGTGGGCAAGTGCATGGCCCAGGGCCAGAGGAGTATCTCTGTACGTGCTGCACTGTCCACATGCACGCTCCTGAGCTTGGGAATATCACTGTTGAGGGGCTCCCACAGCCAAAGGGACAGGCCTGGCTCTGCCCTACGTGGTTGTGACCCTTTGGCTATCACTTCCAAAGGGGCCGTTACACAACGGGCAGTGCGATGTCCCAGCGTACGGGTACTCCTGGGCAATGGCCGCGGGCTGCTGTTGGGTGCAGGGCTGGTGGCAGCCCGTCTGGGTGACGCAATGGAGCAGGACGTGCCCTTGGGGACGGCAGTTGTGCAGAGCACGGGCTGGTTTGCCAGCATCCAGGGTTGGGAATGGTTTCTGAGTCGGTGCTGGCAGGAGAGAAGTCACGTCAGGGACATGTTCCCAGTGCAGAGAGGGGGTGAGCTGCTCCCTTGGTTGAGATGCTGTTTGGATCTGTAGGGGGGAATTATCTGTCCTGGCCATAAAGGGAGGGGAATGGTGTGGGCTGTGTGAGCTTTCCTGGGGCTGTGCCTCCAGGTATTCACCTGAGCCGCTGCAGTCCTGAGCCCTTCATCCACCCCTGGAGCCAGCAGCCAAGGGTGGTTCTGACCCTTCATGGATGCCTCTTGGGGCAAGGAGGTGAAACACTGGCCTCCTCCTTGGAGAAGCGTTCTTCTCTTCTGGCTTTTCCCACAGAGCTCTCCCCACCCAGAGCCTCATAAATAGGAGGAAGATTTCCTGGTTCTATAGAATATATATGAATACATATATCTGATTTTTGTAATGGCTCCGGCTTCCATCTGTGCTGGCTCCTGGGCCAGATGGGACTCCTGAGTTTGCCATTGAACACAGGGAAAAGTCCCTCCCTGCCTCAGAGCTGGGCTGGGACTGGAGACTGGCATTCCACATCCAGCATCCCACATCCCTCCCATGGGCTTGCAGGGGGCATTTTATTGGTGAGAGGGGTGCTGCCAGGCTAGGTGGGTTGTACTCAGTGCTGTGGATGGGGCTGTTTGGAAAACCAGCGGAGCAAAGCAGCAGGATGAGGCAGTTGGGAGCCGTCGTGCATCTCCACCACTCTTAATGTTCTCCATGCTTTCCTTGTGATTGATGTGGGAGCCAGTGGGTGAGTCCTCCTTGTGCAGCAACATCCTCCACGCTGCCCTGAATGAGCAGCCCCTTGCTGCTGAGCAGCTGGAAGCAGCACTGATGATGCTGAGGGGCGGTGCGGGTGCTGCTGGCCTGGGCCCCATGGCAGGGCTGGGGCCTCTTGGCTGCAGTGCTCCTCTCCAGCGGTGGACAGAGTCCAGCACCACCCCTCCCCGCCCTCTCCTCCTTCCCAGACGGGAGAAAGCCTCCTAGCAAAGGGAGAGTGAGGCCAGCGGGGCTGTGCTCCTTGAGTTTAACATTAACCCAGCCAAAACCAGGACAGCAGCAGCTTGTACCGACTTCCCAGCAGCAAAGGAGCAGGTCTTGGGAACGACTTTTTCATCCCCAGCTCCTCGCTGAGTCAGCGCCTATCTCGCTTGTCAAACAGTTACCAGCTTCCAGGAGTGTTAAACATTAAACAGGCATCCCACAGCTCCCAGGCCACTCCTCTTACCCGGCGTGGCGATGGAGCACGAGTGATGGCAGAGCCAGGCGGCACGGGAATGCTGCAGCTCACACCAGTGCTGGTTCTGATGCTCCCAGTGATGTTCTCCCCAGCTGAGGGCTCGCGGGCGGGTACCGCAGCCCCGCTGCTGCAGTGTGACTCGCACGGAGCAGGACCAGGCTGCCGGGATGCCACGTGAGCCGCCCCATCACCGCATCACCCGATGCTCGCCCGCCCACCGCGCGCCGGCACGGCGTGGGAGCGCTTCCCCGCACTGGTGAAGGCATCAAGCTGTCCACAGCATCTCCCAGCAGGGGACAGAGGGTGGCTGGGGTTGTCCCTGCGGTGAGAGGGGAAGGTGCAGGGTTGGCGTGTGATGTTGGGGCAGCCTTGCTTGAGTCCTGCAGTTCACGCTGGCAAAGACAAGTCCAAGGTAAGGAGGCAGAGCCTTAACTCGTCAAAGCTGGGGAAGGCAGCTGATTAACTGTGGTTCTGTGCAGCGTGCTGCGCGAGGGCTGCTGCTGGTGCTGTCGGTACTGCTGTTCTGCAGGGGGCCACACCAGATGGGGACACATGAGGGAGGCCCTGCATGGTCAACCCCTGCAGACCTGAAGTGCAGATAGGAGATGCCTGCCTGTGAGCATCAAGCCACCAAGTGTGGCACAAAGCCACCCTTGCACTATATGTCCTGGTCACTGGCATAGCCATAGGTACAAGGGCTCTGCTGGGCAAGCGTCATGTTGGTGCTGTGGCCCTGGGTTGGGGGAGCCCATTGGGGAAATCTGGTAGCTGTTACCTTTGCACAACCGCTGTTTGTGCAAGGAATTGTGTTCAGGCCATGTGTCAGTGTGTTGGCTTGTCTGGCAGTGAAGCTTGTCCGTGGTGGAGGGTGAAGGAGGTGTGGGAACGCAGTGTCCTGGTCACCCCCAAAGCTTTGTGCCTTGGAGGGTCTGTTTCCACACTGCAAAGGCTCAGCCATGTGCCAGGCCTTTCCTGCTCAAATCCTTTTCCCGTCCCTCCCACTGCTATCACCCATGCTCACCCATTGGGTCTGGAAGGCCCCGGGCTGTCATCAGGTGGATGTGAGGTGATGAGGATTGTTCATCTGGTGACTCCCAGAGCAAAGTACCCAACAGACAGCCCTGCGTGCAGCGCAGGATCTGCTGGGAGGGACGTACTAAATTATGCAATTTGCATATTGATGAGCTTGATACTTACCCTGGCTTCCTAAGCTCAGGATCCTGGAGGGCTTTAGAAAACCTGATGATCTTAAGTGTGCTTAAATGCATCTCTGTAAGCACTATGAATGCACAGAGCTGCTGCTGGGGTGGTTGCTCTGTTGGGGGCTGGTGGGAGCCTGCTTGTCCAGCTCTGGAGCATCAAGCTGTTCAGCTACATGTCCTGCAAGAACTGCTGTGAGCAGAGCAGTGCTGAGCACATCTGTCCTGGGCCAGCAGTGACAGGGACGTGGAGCTGGGCCAGCACTCCTGGGTCGGTCACCTCCTGTGAGCAACAGCTCAGCATGGAGCAAATGTCTCAGGAGCAAGTGCCAAGTGCCGTTGTCCCCAGCCGTGTGCCTCAGCAGACTTTGGGGTGTTGCACCCTTGCAGGAGCCCTGTGTCCCCCACAGCATGGCTTCACAGCACCCATGTTGCATTTATCAGTGCAGTTATTTGGGGGGCAGCTCAGATTTGCTGTCTTTTGCCTGGTCTGCCCTGGGTGCCTAATGAGAGCACCCTGGTCTCAATCTGGAGGTGAGTCCCCTCCAATGCTGGCCACTGTGCAGAGCACGGGCTGGGGGCAGTCCCCGCACCGTGATGAGTTTATTCCCTGCACATGGCCCCGCCACACTTGTTTATTCATCCAAGGGTGAGCATGGAATGACCTTGAAATTTATAGGCTGAAGAGAGCAGTGAAATAACAGCTAAAATAAACAAATCAAGCTGTAAAGCTTGAAAACTATGAACTGGCTTCAACAAACAGGAGGGAGGGAGAGCAGAGTTGGTCTGGGGAGACGTGGTCCCTGGGGTCTCAGTGTGAGCTCAGGAGCTGGGCACACTGAGGGTTTGACCCATGGGTTTCACACACCTTCATCCTTACCCCATTTCAGTGACACTGTGGAGATGCTCACACTGTTTGCAGAGGGGCTCAGCACGGCTGGCTGAGTGCTTGAGGCAACTCAGATAGCCAAGGGAAAGAGCAAGTAGTGAGGGTGCAGGGCTGTAGAGCCACTGGGCTGAGCATCAAATCCCATCCAAATCCAGCCTCTCATCTTTCAAGTGATCTGAGCACCCCAGTCATGTGCATGTGGTTGGTTGCCCAGGTTTTAGCACCGTGTTAAAAGATAGTCCTTGAAGAGTAGCCCGAGGCTGATCCTGAGTGCTGGGAAAGCACCACGTGTGAGCTCCAGCGAGGTAGCGTGATGCCCATATGTGAAATCTGAACTGGTTGCCTTACTACTCTGTAACTCCAGGCTCCAGCTCTCCTTTGGGTTTACTGTGGACAGAAGCAGATTTGGTAGAAATAGTCAGCACTGGGGATGAGCCAGATGTAGTGATCTCACTTGAGCACAGAGCCCCACATGGGTTGTCTTTGGAAAGCAGGATCCCATGCTCTGCTTCCTCTCAGACTTGTCATCCCAAAGCACAGCTGCCCCGGGTGCTACCCGGGCCAGGCTGTGTTGCCCTCATAGACCAAAATGACCTGGGGACACTGCAGCCCACCAAGGTTGAAGTTGAGACACCTCCATAGCAGCAGTGGGTCCCCACAGGCTTTGGGTAGCATGGCAGATCATCCTGCAGGAGCCCAGCAGCGAGCAGTGGTCCAGCACATTCCTCTCTGATGAAAAGGGTGTCCTTTAGGCTAAGCAGCATGAAACAGAGGGGTGCAGGGCATGGGGAACCAATGGGACATGTGCACTGCCTGGTTGACGTGCATGTTTTGTGTCCAGGTTGCTGTCCCCCCGGCCCAGCCTGCTCAACACTGCCAGCGATGCCAGGCTGAACTCCTCGCCACAGAAGCCACTGGACCTGAAGCAGCTGAAGCAGCGTGCTGCTGCCATCCCTCCCATTGTGAGTACCCCATTAGAGAGGGCTGGGACTGGGAGCACAGTGGCTGTGTGTGCCTCCTGCGTGCTCTTCCATCAGGCTGTGTTGCCTGCATGGTGTGTGGCAGGGTTGGAAGGACACGCTCATCCCTGTGGATGGCCAAGCTCATAGTCTGCACAGAGCCGTGCCTCTGGGCAGGGTGAGCTCCCTAGCAGGCAAGGTGCTCTCTGTGCCGAGTGTGTTCCCAGTTGCTGGAGCAGCTCTGCCAGCAGCATTTGGATGTCCCTTGAGCTCTTTGATCAGAAAGTCGTGGGAGGTCTGGCCAGAAAAAGCTTCTCATTGCCATATGACTGCTGCCTCCCGTTGCTTTAAAAAGCAAGGGTGCACCTTCCCTCTGCTTCTCTTCATCTCGTGTGCTTGAAGGAAACCGCCTAAGAAGTGTTTACGCTCTTCCTCATCCAGAGGCTCTGCTTAGGCTGTGACAAAAGCACCCCGGTATCCCCAGGGTCTACACCAGAGGAGCAACAGCACGGGGTGGGCAGGGAGGAGATCTGGGTTCTGAGCACTCGGGGAGGATCCATTCCTGATGCTCTTCCAGTTTCCCATGTTAAAGCTTAAGATGTGGCTGCTGTAGTGTAACATCTGGCAAAAGCTGCAAGCACTTAACTATAGATCAGAGGTTTTAAACATGGGAAGTGTGAGGCTCTCTTGTAGCATCACCAGCACAGAGCTTATACGCTTATGTGATGGCTGGTGAGCTCTGAAGCCCTGTTTGTTGGGCTGGTAAGACTTGAAGTGCTAGTGTGGGGCAGGTGCTTCTCATGACACCTTGATGTCTCCAGGACTGCTATGGGTGTCAGCAGCACATGCCAAGTGTCACCAATTCGTATTGCTTTGCAGATTTCCGAGGGTTTCTCGGAGGGGATACTGCAGAGTGGAAGTGTGAAGCCTCAGGTGCCTCCCCATGCCTTGGCCCTCTACCAGCAGCAGATCACAAAAGCCCACGAGTCTGCCCGTGAGGACGTACCCCCGAGCAAGCTCTCCCAGTCCCAGCAGCAGCAGGCTGAGAAGGAGCCGCAGCAGCCAAGCAGCAGTCCCAGGGGAAAGAGCAGGAGCCCCGCTGTTGGTGACAAGGAAGGTAAGGGAGATGTGCACGTTCATCCGCACAGCAGCACCCAGCGTGTGCAGCTGTGCGCAGCCAGCAGCTCTCCTCCTCTTAGGTGAAAGCTTGCTTCAAGGCTTGAAAGCTCTTTAATAGCATCTTGAAGCAGGACGAGAGAGGCATGGCTAATTTCCCATGTTCATTAGACAGTACATGATGTCTCACTGAGCCTACAGCAAACACGGGGCTAGTGTCGAGCGCTGAGGAGGTGAAGATTGCCTTTATTAGCGGCTCTGCCATTCACTTGAGAGCAGAGGGGCCTGGAGGCATGCCAGGGTTCTGGGTACAATGGCTCTTTTCTACCTTGCTGGCTTTCTATAAAGAATGCTTTTAATGCTCAGTGGGGACCATTATTTCATTTAAAATCAATGCTAATACTGTGACTCGGAGTCCAAAGGTTCCTGTAAAGATTCCCAGTGCTTTCTCCCCGGAATAGCTCTGATGTGGTTTGGCTGCCTAATGAGCAATTCAGAGTTTCCCACCGTAGAGCATCTGAAGCATTATTAGCTTGAGCACCTGGGGATCAAGGTTAGGGAGAGACGGGAAGTCCTAATGAGACCATCCTCTAAATGTGTTTTTAATCTGAGCATCAGAGTCTGTTCTAGTTCAGACTCTCTGTCCCTGCCCCTCATAGCCAGCCTGTGGTTCAGTTGTGTGTGGAGATGCTGTCACCAGTAGCATGATCAGAGGAGCAGGGAAGTTGGGCAGGGTGGGGTGCAATACCCCCCAGTGCTGGATCCTGCATGGGGATGGATGCAGCTGTAATACATGGAGATGGAAGGTGGATAATACTGCAGTGATGAGGCAGATCTGCACTGGACCTGGGCTGTGATCTTTGCTGGAAGATTGCTGCACTAGTTCACCCTCAGGCAGGCAGGATCACAGCAGCCTGCTCTGCAGTGTCCAGGCCCAGGTATTTATTCCCCAAGCTGTCCTGTCCCTCTGCACAGTGACATGCTTGCCAGAAGAGTTGCTTGCTGGCACTTGACCAAATGGGGTTTTTTAAACAATAAATATTGCCATGTGTGCATCACACCTCCAGGATGTTTTGCATATAAGGAAGAGAGGTGCTTGCTCACCTGGCAAGAAAGGGAGTTTCCACTGAGTCCTGGTGTTGCCACCCATGAAGTCCCACCTCCAGCTGATCTCAACCTGCTGTGCTTGGGTTTGCTACCCACATGGAACAGTTCCTCTCCAGCTCTTCTCCCCTGGCAGCAGCTAGTCAGCATTGTTGGTGTCCCAGTGCTGCAGCTTCCTCCTGATTGCAGGACGATGAGGAGATGAGGCAAATCTCTGTGTGTGTGTTAGGTACAAGGCAGGGTTTAAGGCTTGGAAATGAACCATGTCATTCTACAACCTTTTGGCACTATTATTATATGCAAGGGTCTGATTGTCTGGGTGGATTTTTTATGGCTTTGTTGTCTGCAAAGCACCATTGGCTTGAAACATTTTATTCTCTCATACCTCTGTAGTCCTCTGAATTGTGCATGTTAATGAAACTAATTCTTCCTCCCTGTACCCCTGCAAACATTTCAGCAGGTCTTGGGCTCCAGCTCTGTGATGTCCAAACCCTGCATAGCTGTGCACGTGTGCTGGGTACCACAGCAGGTCTGGGTTACATGTGGACCCTAGCGAATCTTAGGCTGCTCTTCTCTGTGATGGGAGTGCATCTCCCGTTTGAAAATGAGCAGGTCTGTGATGAATC
This sequence comes from Pezoporus flaviventris, assembly GCF_033815535.1. NCBI lineage: Eukaryota > Metazoa > Chordata > Aves > Psittaciformes > Psittacidae > Pezoporus > Pezoporus flaviventris. The sequence goes on from NW_026892589.1 coordinate 11,581,456, forward strand.
ACCTCAAGGAGAGAAATCAAATCCCCTGAAGCCCTGATTTCAGTTCAGGAGTTGCTCAGTGCTGTCTCAGCTTCTTGGAGCACATCCCAGCTGTGGATCAAGGATCAGAGGGGAGATGGCCAGATAGTCCTGGCAAATCTGTGTATGTCCCTTCCCTCCCCTGCTCTCTGAGGCGTCCCAGTGAAGTGGCAAGCATCCAGACTGCGGACATCATGCAGCCACACCACCTCATGTTAAACAGGCAAAGCCTTCAGGAGAGCAGCCCCTTGCTGCCTGCTAGCAAGGGGTCAGCTCCCCCGGAGCAGGTACTCCCGTTCCTCCCCTGCTCAATAGGAGAGCTTGAACTCTTGCAACTGCTCCAGAGATCAACATCCTCCTCACCGCTCTGGATCCGCTTCAAAGCCAAGTCTTGCACACATCCTGGCCGAGGCGTTGGCTGCCTCGCAGCCGCTGGCTGGGGCTCTATCGGCTTGGAGGGCAGCCAGCCCCAGCCGTACCTTCCTGAGCACTGCCCTCTCCTCCTCCCAAGATGAGCTGCTAATCGCAGGGCCAGGCAGAGGCAGCCCTGCCTGGATCTCGCCCGCAGGCAGCCGGATCCCTTTTCCCTTTGCCGAGCCGCCGTGGGGCATATCTTTGGTTATCGGCAGTTTGAAAGGCAGCGGTATGTTTTGTGTTGATTTTGTCGTGTTTCATCTGGCCTTTGTGGGCGACGGGGAGCCAAGAGCATTAATTTGGATGACGGATCATATAAACTCTGACTCCTTCGCTCCCATTCCAGGGGCTTGATAAACGGTAATAGGAACTCTCTCTTCTCCCTGTAAGTGCTATTTTATCAAAAGCTGGCTGAGTTATAGCCACCCTCTAATGCGGGGGCAATTAGGAACTGGACACATTTCACAGGCTGGAGAGAGGCATGCAGGGGAGGGGATGGCTCCCGTGGGGAAGGGAGGAGAATGGGGCTCTCCAAGAGCCATCCAGTGTGCACGTAGCCTTGGCTGACAGGGCCTTGGCATCGGAGAGCATCTTCAGCCGGGACATCCCAGTGCTGTTTGTGCAGGGGTGAGTGAGGCTGAGCTGAAGGGGGGAAAACCAGGGAGCGTGGATGTGCCAGGGAGTCTGTGTCAGTCTGGAGGACGTGCCTCTATTCCCCCATACTGGCAGGATGAAAGGATCCTCGCTAGGATCCAACGTGGGGAGAGAAGAGGCTGCAGCCAAGGTCCAGCCCTGCCAGGCTGCAGAGGTGTGAGTGCCTGGACACCTTTGTGTGCTGATAATGGATTTCTTCTCTCAGTGAAGGGGACAAGAATAATCTCTCAGCTTCTGAGCACACCGAGCGTTAATAACGGTAATGCAGTAAAGCCTCATTAAATTGGGCCTCTGATAATCTACTTGCCCTATTATTAGGCTTAGCAGGATTGAGGCATCTATTTTTATCAAAAATTGATGGTTAAAGGCTGGCTTCATTTGTGATTGCTATTGTTTACTGCCCAGTTTCTAATTTCTGGTCGATGCAGACGTTACACAGGTGGATCTGGGCAAGAAGGGCAGTGCAGAATTAAGTGGTTATCGACTACAAACAGATCCCACCAAACGTGCTTCTAATCCATCCAGAAAAGGCTGTCTCATCTGTCTGCTCAATAAAGCATGAGGATGTACTTGGGATGGAGCTGGTGCAGATGAAGCCCTCTTTTCCCCAGCACCCTGCAGAGCATGGCAGGGCTTGGGCATCCCCAGCACAGCTCTTCCATTATTAAGTACTTCTTGGCCTCTGTTCAGCCTTTTCATTGCCAGGGTGAACCCAGCCTGGCATCCGGTATATCCTAAGCCATATAATTTCAGGAAGCTTTCCTGCCCCTCACCCCGGTGCCTTGCAGAGGACCCTCAAGCTGCCTGCTCCCCACAGAGCATCTGGTCATCCTGCAGAGCCCATCTTGATCTCTGTTTGCCTTTGGCAGTCTTGTACAGTGTGGTTGTCCCAGGTGTTCAGAGAACATCAGCCCATTATCCCCTTGCTGTCCAAGACGCTGATGCCATTATTTCTGATCACTTCCTGCAGCTTACAAATGATTTATAGCCAGCAGCCATCCTTTAAGAGCAGCTGAGCTTTTGCATCGTGATGTGATGTGGGGATGAGCTTGTTCCCAGTGTGTTGTGGTCCCTGGCAGTGGACTGGGGCTCCCCAGGCACCCTGTGCCTGGCTGTGTGCAGGTGCCTGCCAGGTATCCCACACCAGCACTGGTGCCTTTTGGTTTTAGCATCATGAAGGGAGTGGCAGGATCCTCACTAATCCCTCCAGCCCTGCCTTGGTGGTTGATGCAGACCTGTGGGCCCAGGTGCAGGCTGCCCAGGGGGGTGGCTTGCATGTGACCATGCCCTGGCGAGGAGCTGGATGTTGGGCTCATCCCAGTGACTGGTTGCATGCGGAATATAGTCTCTCCTGGGTGTGATGTCCGTGGAGGTCCAGGCTGGCAGTGAGCACCAGCAGAATCACCAACTTGGACATCTGCCCTCCCCACTGGGATTTAAGCATCTCAGTAAAATAAATGCTATCAAATCCAGGCAATGACACTGAGGCTTTTGTTTAGCTTGGTTGGTGGTTTCAGCCCTCATGGCCAGCTCAGACTGAACTGAAGCCATTTCCCATGTTGGATGCTGGCTGTGGCTTCCCTGACTGCAGGGAATGCTTGCCCATGGGGTTGCTGAGCAAGCTGTTCGCTTTCTGTTTCCCTTGCAGAAAAGTCTGTGCATTTCTCCTCCATCGCAGAGGCTCAGAAGCTGAGTGTGGAGCCGATGGCTGCCTCGTGCTGGCCGCCCGTCCTGTCCTACTCCCGGGATGTGATCAAAACCTCTCCCCAGGCAGAGCCCCACTTGTTTCAGTACAACCCACCAGGCAAGTAACAGCCACTGACTGTGTAGTGTGTGCCCTCTGTCCTCCCCTGGGGCTGAGGGTGGAGGTTGCAGCCACTATCACAGCTGCTGATCTTAAATCAGTGCAGCTTTTGGGGGGGGTAAGAGAAGAGGGTTCATCAGAAACCTGCCAGTGCCTTGCTTTGGCCTGGCATGGAGCTCCCTCGCTGCTAATGCAGCGGTCTGAGGGTGCCAGTCAGGTCTCCCAGCTGTGACCAGGGCAGGTTTAGGGATGTGGTTGGTTTGTGGGTGCTCCGCACGCTGCTTTTGCGCAGGGTCAGGCAGGTTTCACCCCTCGCTGCACTGTCCTGCTCTGGCTGGAGGGCAGACGGGTCGGGCGCAGCACATCCTCTGGCTGCACAGGGGACAAGGCAGTAACTGAAACTATTCCAGTCCTTTCCAAAACGATCGTGTGACTTGGATCCCAGCGCAGGCTCACAGCCAGCCAGTTCATCACATCCAGCCCCTGCTCCTTCCCTCGCCCCTTTCCTCTCTGATAGCTGCAGCCGTTCTGCCTGCCCTCTTTCTTGCTAACACTTGTGTTTTCCACACAGGACACCCCATCCCACTAAACCTGCATGAGAGCTCTCGCTCAGGGCTGCAGAGACTAGCAAGCATCTCCAACCCTCCTCCCCTCATCTCCTCCACCAAGCACCCCTCTGTGCTGGAGAGACCCGTTGGATCCATTTCCCAGGTAGGGCATTGCGTGTGAGTGGTGGAGATGCCTTGCAGGGATGGCAGCAGCTCCTGACCTCTTCTGTCGCTCTGCAGGGCATGCCCATCCAGCTCCATGCACCCTACAGCTCCGAGCACGCCAAGGTCCCTGTTGGCTCGATCACCATGGGCCTGCCACTGACCATGGATCCCAAGAAACTGGGTAAGGGACTGGGAGGTGAGTGGTTTCTCGGAGAGCCCTGGGAAGCGAACTTGCCAGCAGCATGCAGGAAAGAAGAGCACAGGACACAGCAATGAAGTGCAGAGAGACCTGCTAAGAGGATGAAAGGATTAGTCCCTCAGGAAAGCAGAGACACAGGGAGCTAAATTTGTGCGGTATAGGAAAGCAGCAACTCAGCCAGGGACACATCCCAGCCTATAAATACCCTCCAGCTAATACTGTGATCGAAGGAAGGAAATATATTGCTGCTCCCCAGGCCAGTAGGATAAAGAGTAAATGGCCTGAAGTGAACAAAGAAAGTGTTTAGTCTGCAGATTTGGAAGTGTTTAACAGCAGGAGGGGATGAGTGAAGGACTAAGTGTGAGGGAGGAGGGATACAGGCCCTATTCCCCACTGTGCACATGGCCCTGTTATAAACCACTACTGGGTTTTCAGTGTCAGCTCTGGTCCTGGTGCTGGCAGCACCAGGCAGTGCCTTTGCCAAGGTGAAGGATCTGGCTTTGCTTATCAGTAGTTGTGTATTCAGCCTATTGCTGCATCCTTGGTGAAGCCCATTCCAAAGTGGTGGTGATGGCAGGAGTTACCAGTGCAGGGCTGGCACAGATGCCTGGAGCAGCGGAGGACTGTGATCCTCTGCCCTGCACCTACCCTGATACATGCTTATTGTCTTCCAGTGCCTTTTCCTGGAGTAAAGCAGGAACAACTTTCTCCTAGAAGCCAGGCCAGCCAGCCGGAAAGTCTGGTTCTGCAGCCGTCCCAGGAGGGCTCCATCCTGCGGGGTGAGGATCCGGGAGCGGGAAGCGCGAGAAGTGGGATGGGAGGGATGCTGGCACTGCCAAGCCTGGTGAGCATCACGCTGGCTGCAGTTGCCCTGTGCTTTCAGGTTTGATTTCTGGGGCTGTGCACAGCAGGAGGGGTCCCTTCACTCTTTCTCTCCAGCATTGTGGCAGAGGGGTTTGTACAGATCTTCCCCAGATCAGGCTCTTGGGCACTGATCCTGGTGGAGGTTTCACGTTCAACCCACAAATCTGTTGCTTAAGACAAAGCAAGACATGCTTAAATCCCATTAATTTTTTTCAGGCTCTTCACTGGTGCTGCTGCAGCTGGGCAGGGACCACATTTTGTTTAAATACATCCCTCCCATGTTTCTTTCCCCGTTAGCTAGGCAGAAGAAAATAAGTGCAAAGGTGTTGCTTTTAAGTGCAGATTCTGATTTGTGAGCCCCACAACTACGGCAGTCAGAAGCCTCAGTGCAGTGGGGCTGCCTCCAGCCCAGGACGGATCCACGCAAATGAACTCAAACCACCCCAAGCCTCATCTCGCTGGAGATCTGCTCTGATCCCATCAGGGGAGGCTGAGACAGGCTGTGCTTTCTCCCAGGCTCATAAATCTGCCTGGCCCCTCCACAGAGGCAGCAGGGAGCTGATAGTCTCAAAATGCCCATTTTTCCTACCTCCCAGCCTATGCTTGCAGGGCTGGGTCCCTTGGGGAATGGGGTGGAAAGGGCTCTGCAAGGCGTGGGATTTAACACTGGCATTCCTTGGAGAGCTTTCCCTCCAGAACCTCAGCTCACTTAGACTGGGTTGAATCCTGCACTTAGTCTGTTGTCTCAGCCCCGCAGTTCTTGTGCTGAACAGCAAATCCAGCCCCCAGCTCACTGCCTTTGTATTTTACAGGTACTTCCCTCAGCTCTGCCTCAGGAGGGAGCATCACCAAGGGAACACCAACATCCAGACCCCCTCCGGAGTCACCCATCACCTACCGAGGGTCCATCACACATGTAGGTCCCTTGTCTCTGGTGGGTTCTGCTTTCTGGGTGCTGGTGGCTGCAGGTTGTGCTGCACACGGGGATTGGGGTTTGCGGGGTGCACTGAGTGCGTGGCACAGGGCTGAGCAGCACAGATCTTGCCAGTGCAAGGAAGTGGAGCTGAATGAAGGAGGACATGGGTGGAGGATCAGACCAGGCAGAGCAGAGGAGGAGAATCCAAGGTGCATGTAAGGTAGAGAGGTCTCCTGCCAGGGCTGAGCATGCTGCACTGAAGGTCCTGCCCAGAGGCTCTCTTGAGCAGGAAGATAGTTTGGCCTTAATCTGCACCATCCATCTTCGGAAGAGCAGCTGGCAAGCGGGAGGTAGCGTTTTGCAGTGTGAGTTATTGCTCACACGGTAACAGAGAGGAGAGCATTAACAACAGAAAAAATCCTTTTCCTGTGGGGATTTTATCTGGCCATCACTCAGATATTTAAAGCCACTCACGCTGAGATTTCTGCCTGTCTCCTTCAAGGAGGGTGGCCGTGTTCCCTTGGGCCCTGGGGACATGATCCTGAATCCTGGCCCAGAGCAAAGGCTTCACTTGCCTGGTGCCCTGCATCAGCAGCTGCCAGGAGCAGCTCCTCGGGGGCTGTAAATAATCCATCAGAGCAAACACTGTGCTTCATCCTCTCATATGCCCCTGCAGCAGCTATGGGCAGCAGTGGGTGGGCAGGAAGGCTCTTGAGCACCACGTGCCAGAGTTCAGGAGATGAGCAGTTTGTTGAGACGCTGTTTTGCATCCAGCTAATTAATCCATCTAGATTCCTTTTGTCTGGCTTGGGATTAAGGTACCAAGCCCAGACCCAGGGCATTACCTGCCTCTCCTGCTGGCCCCGCAGCCTGCATCCCTCTGCTTCCATTGGGGAGAAGGAGCCCCCTGTTCCGGCAGGAGCTCCCAGAGCTGATATTTGATCTCAGATTAGTCATCCAGTTCACGGAAAGCAGATCTTGAATATATGCTTTCTGCTCTGAAGCCATCTGTCATCACTTGCTTTCAAATCCCCTCTGAGCACGTCCACGGAAGGAAGATGACTTACCTGGGGCTGGGAGAGCCAGCTGGGACAGCCGTTACCGGATGTGCTGCAAGGGTGAACTATCAGAGCATTGAACCTGGATGCTGGCATGTCCTGGTAGCTCTGGCAGGGTTTTGGAACTGCTGGTGCTCTAGGGCTTGGTACCAGCAGCATCTCCAAGATGGGGTGGGGGAGTAGCCTGCACTGGCACAACCTGGAAGCACCAGCAAAGCTGGCTGGGATATCCCTTCCCTGAGGCTTCCCATAAGTATCAGTCCTGGGGCTTGGTGGGGTTAAATGAGCAGTCAAAAGCTTCTCTCTGACAGCATGGCTATGCCTTCCCTGCAATGGGGTGTGGGCCCATCACCCTACAGTGGCTGTTGAGGGTTCACACCAGCAGGTGATGGCAGAGGGGTGTTATCACCAGCAATGGCTTCAAGGGCATCTAGTTCTGAGTGCTTTGAAGGGCATTAAAGGGGGGGCAGGTGTCTGTGAGCCGTGTCTGTGTGTGCCTCCAGGGAAGGAGAGGTTTCGGTTCACACCAGTTTGTGTAAGGAGCTGTTTCTGCTGGAGAGCCAGCCGGCAGGTTTTGTCCCGGACCTGCTCCAGGACTGCTCTCGCTGATGCCTGTCATCTCACGCAGGCGTGCTGCCAGCACCAGCTCCCGTGTGCAGGCAGCGCTCTGAAGGTCACTCCTGCTGCCAGCAGATGTGCCCTGGGCAGGCAGGACATCTCTGTGTCTCCTTTACCAGGTTGGGGAAGTAGGCTGCAGTAGGAAAAACAGGTTGCAAATAGGAAAGACCCTAACACTTGAGCAGTCCTTTTTGTCACCAGGGTGTCCCCAGGAGCTGCCCTGTCTCCCCAGACCCAAGGGTGGAAGCGATGCAGGTAGCTTACTCCAAACCACGCATAGTGAAAAGAGCTGCTGTTTTGGAGGTCTGTGCTGTCCTCAGCCCCCCTGCCTCTTCCCAGCAGCCTCGCACAGATCACGTACCTCTTTACCGCTCCTCGTTATCATCCTCATCAATAATTAAGCTGCAGGTCCCTCGCTGTTGGCTGTGCCAGGAAGCGGAGGCTGGGCGCGCTCGCCCTCCACTCAGCCTCCCGCGGGGAACAGCCTGTCCCTGCGCGCGCGCTTGCTTAATTGCTTGTGACACTGTTAAATATGGATCTTGGTGGCTTTCCAAGGGCACCCCGGCAGAAGTGCTCTACAAAGGAACCATTACCAGGATAATCGGAGAAGACAGCCCCAGCAGAGCAGAGAAGGCAAGAGAGGATGCTGTGCCCAAAGGACATGTCATCTACGAAGGGAAGAAGGGCCACGTGCTGTCCTTCGAGGGTAAGTCGTAATCCTCTGCCTTTTTAGGGCAGGCGCCAGGGGTTTGTGCTGCCGTGGCTGGGAGTTGGGAGCTATTTGAGGAAAGGCTGACAAAGTGCAACATGCCAGCCTCGCGTCTTTGCTTCCAGCATCGTTTCTGTCCCTTCCCACCCCTCCTGTCTATGGCCTGGCTGGGTTTCCTTCTGTCCCATGTGGTTATCTTGCCTTGGAGGTGGCTTTGCTGGCCAGCAGGGGCGCGATGTCTCTGGTTTGCATTGGTTTTGAGGACTGGGAGAGAGGGGAGGACCAGATGGGAAGGTATTGCCTTCATCCCTAGCACCTTCTGTGGGAGACTCTGCAAAAACATTAGGAAACCATCCCCAAGCTCTTAGGCCAAGATGGGACTCAAGAACCTGCAACTTGGAGGCAAGTCGGGTAGTCTGGCATAAAGGTTTATTCACACATCAGATTCTCCTCTGCAACATCTTGGGCACAGCTTTCCCAGTGTGGGGATGCCCTGCAGAAATCCTCCTGGGCCTCTCACAGACAGTGTCACTTGTTACAGGCTGACCCTGCCCAGCAGGGGAGTAGACTATAGCAAGGCAGACCCTGCAACTGAGCCTGATGCTGGGCTGCTCTTGAGGGGGCTCAGGAGAGACCTAAAAGCCATGTTGCAGCTCTCAGCCCTGCTGCACGGTAATGGGCTGCCTTGGTGCCTGGCTGCATTAGTGGTATCAGCCGCACTCACCAGCTGCTCCTGCCTCCTCTGTGCCTGCTCATCTGATCACAGCACTGCCCATCAAAGCTGCTCCATGTGTCCCAGCAGCTCCATCAGAGATAAGCAGATGTTCCTCTCTAGTGAAGCTGGAAACAACTCCTGTGTGCTTGTCCTTCGCTGTGTGCTGCATGGGGCATCACTGGCGTGGGGCTGGCCTCCTCCTTGCCCATGGCTGGGGTTGGGAAGAGCTGAGTTACAGACACTGCAACCCCATGTCGTCTTGGGGTAGAATACTGGCATGTGCTCTGGTGTGCACAGGGATGGCTGTCCTCCTGTGTCACCTCTCAACTGAATGTGGAGGTGACTGAGGAACCGATCCTAACCTCTGCTGTGCTCGCCTGCCTCAGCAGGTATCTCTGGTCAGCTGCTGTGCTGCCTGAACCCTTTGCCTCCCTCCCCAGCATGGCTGCATCCCTCCCTGGGGCAGAGCATCCCTGTTAGGCCCTGTGGTCAGTCCTGCAGGCAGAGGCTGTCCAGCAGGAGACCTTTTCCTCTTGCCCACAGGCGCAGGCAGCTGGTTTCATTACAGGCTTGTTTCATCCAAGGCCAGAAGCAGAGGGTTCGGGTCAGACCACTGGGGACAACTCACAAGCTTTGGCTGATGCCCCTTCTGAGTGTGCCCTGGGACCACAGGGACCTTTCAGGACAGGGCTCTGTGCCATGCCTCTCACCCACCACATGGAAACCAGTTTGTCCCATGCCTGCCCACGTTCACTGTCAACTCTAGCCCAGATAAGAAGTGTCACTGTGAAGACTTGTGTCTGGGCGCCCTTTGGGACAGTTGGCAGGGCTCGGACCAGGGAGGACGCAGGAAGCATTTCAGGACTTGTTTGTGCAAGAAGCTATTTTAAACTCCTCTGCCTGAGCTTGGAGTCGAATGAGGTTGATCTCAGAAGTGGTGCTATCAGGGGAGAGACAGGGAAGGCTCCCAGCAGTGAGGACTCCCTGTGCCCAGAGCTGGGATCCCGCTATGGGCAGACCAAACCCTTCCCCGTTGCATGCACTTGTCAGTGTCAGCCCCAGTCTCCTCATCCGCAGCCTGAACCCATGGCCCTCATCCTACCTGCTTTGGACACACACGAGGAATTAATTCCTTCCTCTCCACAGGCAGCCTTTTACATGCTTGACAGCATTTATCGCATCCTGAGTCATGTTGTGTGCTTCTGCCAGCCCTGCTGCCTCTCTCCTTCCCCCAAACAGCCCGGTGAGGAAGAGTTAAACAAAAATTAGATAAGAAAACTGAAATTGTTGGTGATTATGAATTTTGGCAAGCAGAAAAAAAATTGCAAATTCTTTAGTGTCATGAGGGTGCTTAAAATAAAAGAGCTGTAATGAGACGAGATCCTGTAGCATGTGCAAGCTGAATTGTGCTAGATTGGTTATTCTCATTCTGCATATGATTGCTGATGGCTTCTGCAAGGCAAGGGACGTGGGCTCGGAGTGATTTTCTTTCTGTTTAGTCTCTTCTCCCTCGCACCCCCCCTGCTTCCCAGTGGCACAAAGGGTGCAGGGACCGCGTCCCCTTCTGCACAAGGGCTGTTGGCAGCAGATGTGCCTTGATGACAGGGTGCGGGCACATCGCCCTGTGTCTGCCGCAGGGTGCTTGGCTGGTTCTCAGTGTCACCCCCAGATTTCTCCTATAGAATGAATGTGAAGTGAAGGCTCAGGGTCAGATCTCCCTCTTGCAGCCCCAAACACTTCCGGGATTGAGTGGGTGCTGGCTGCGGGAACCAGTAGCAGGTGTGAAGTTGTAAGAATCCCGTTTTATTAATTCCTGGTTTTCCAAGGAGGACTTTTGTTCCTGATCGTCCACAGTGGGATGAGTATTTTTAACTTCCCCATTTTCTCTAATTGTATAACCACCTTCTCTGCCCACAGAGAGGACGATCAAGGCACTGGCAATCCTTGGCAGGGGCAGCCTGGCCACGGATGATGGGCAGAGCTTTTTATCTTTCCAAGCCAAAATTCCCTCTTGGAGCTCATTACATAACCAGGAGGCATTCAGCTGGATCAGAAACTGCTTAAATTCACAGCTCGCTGCACATGATGGATGCCTATGGCCCAGGGTGGGCGAGATGCTGCCTGGCATGGGCAGGGCTGTGCTGGGAGTGGTGGAGGCTGTAGCTCAGGTCAGTTGTCCGCTGTTTGCAGAAGAATCTGCTCCAGGTTCAGATGAAGAGGTAGGTGGTGATCTCCCATCACGAGTGCTTGCTCCATCAGTCCTCACTATCTCTCCCAGTTCTTTTGGGCACTCACTGCTGTTTCAAAGGAATCATTCTCAGCTTTGCTTCTCCCCCCTTTTCCCTGATTTTCTCACCCAGGGAGTGTCTCAGCGAATGTGAAGGCTGGCCAGGATCCCAAACAGTAGGTGTCTAGCAAAAACCAAAACAAACAGGGGAAAAAGAAATAAAGATCCCCCGACCCACAGGGCCGAGTTCAGTGGAACCGCAGCTGCTCACGCCAGCGCCACGCTGGCTCCAGGCTGTCCTGCTGCTTCCCCACCAGGGATGGAGGGAGCAGGATGCAACAGGGCGGATGCTCCTACCCACACGGGAGGCACAGATCTGGAGTCTGAGACAGGCAGGGAGGGGAGAAAACACCAGCTGAATTTCTTGGAAGCCAACCTTGTGTGATGTTTCTGGCATTGCTGGTGTGCTGGGATGGGATCTGACCTTCCAGCAACGCACGCAAGCAGCAGTGAACACCCTCCCATGGCTGGTGCCGAATTTCCATGCTCCTGATGGTGCGCCTTGGTGTTGTCTTCCCCAGGTGGGGTTGCTGCTTCTCAGTGTCCCAAAGAAGACAGCAGGAGCTCAGGAGCTTTGCATGAGACCACAGGAACCAAGCGGACCTACGATATGATGGAGGGGAGGATCAGCAGGGGCTTATCAGCCCGTGATAGCTTATCTGCCAACATTGAAGGTGGGTCTGGGTGGAACCTTTCACCCGTGCTGTGTTAGTGACTCTCAGAGACACCATCTTGCCTCTTGTCTACATGATACACTTTCTCATGTCTGTATTTTGGCGGTGGTTCACTGGTACCCTGCGGCACATCCCAACAGGACAGCATCTGACCAGTATGGAAAACCAAGGGGCACAGACTGGCCTGTTTGCCTTTGGTTCCTGCCCTGGCAGACCAGTGTCAGGACTATAAAAAAAGGGAATCACATTTTTTTGAAAGAGAAATAATTTAGCGATTGTTGATGGTTTTCCTTGTTGTCCCAGGAGTCCCTGGTAACACTGTTGTATGTTTGCTGTCAGTGAACTCCTGTATCAACCCAGCTTTCTCCTTTGGATCTGTTCTAGGTCTCATGGGTCGAGCAATCCCTCCGGACCGACACAGTCCCCATAACCTAAAGGAGCAACATCACATGCGGGGCTCAATTACACAAGGTAAAGCCTGCAAGTAGAAGATGGCCATGGCCAGAGGTAATGTGGGGAGGTATTTCACATGCTTGGCCTCTTGTCAGGCAAGGAGGAAACAAGGTTGGACCCATCAAAGTCCAGCTGCACATCTCTGCACTCTCAGCTCAGAGATTCTCAGTCTTGTTCAGCTTTTAGCAGCCTAAGATCTCACCAAAGTCAGGGGTGACTGGCATGAAGGCAGTCTAAAACTAGTGCAGAATGGGTCTGGAAAGCGGTGGTAGATGTGAGGTGGTCCAGCTGCGTTAGTGTTGTAGCTGCTCTGTGTACTCAGTTGGGTACCAGTCCCTGAGTTACATGCATTAACTTGAAACCCCCTTGAACTCTGAAGCACCCTCTGCATCCATCATCTGCTTGGGGGTTGCAGGAATACCTCGGTCCTACGTGGAGGCTCATGAGGACTACCTCAGAAGAGAAGCCAAACAGCTCAAGAGGGAAAACACTCCACCGAGGGACTTATCTGATGCCTACAAGGTCAGGTCTCACGAGGGCCTTACACCTCTGAAAATGAAACCAGCCCATGAAGACCTGGTGGCCACAGTGAAAGAAGCGGGAAGATCAATCCATGAGATACCGCGGGAGGAGCTGAGGCGGACACCAGACATCTCTCTGACGAGACCTCTGAAGGAAGGCTCCATCACGCAGGTGAGGATGGGGCAAGCAGCAGATGAGATTGGTCCTGCTCAGGCTGCTGTCCTCACACAGACCCTGGGGACCATTCCCAAGATCAAAAGGGAGTTGCAAGGGCTTCGGGTTGCAAACGCATCACTGGTCAGAACTGAGTCTCTGCTTGGGTACAGGTTGCTCTTCCACATCCTTTGATGGGGTCCCTTCCAATCCAAATCATCCTATGATCCTTCCTAGCAGATAAATAAAAAACTCAGGAAGGGAGCTCAGCACCCCCTGGCACATTAAGAATGCAATGCTCTATCTACATAGGTACACGGAAGGGAATGCTTTTGGCATTTGTTTAAGGCCAGAGTCAACTCATTGCCCTTGGCAGTTGGACTCTGGGTGCACATAATCTTGGTCTCCTCCCTTTATGGGCAAGTGTCGACCCAGCAAGGCCAGTAGTTAGGGTGAAACATGGCACGCTGTCTCCTGTTGGGCTCCAAATATTTGGAGGGTTCCCATGGCACCTTGTAGTCCTACTTCGTTTCGCAGTGTGTGTAGGAGAGAGGCGTGATGGGCACAGCCAGCCTTCAGCACTGACTCATCATCATCTTGTTGGAGCACACCGAGACATGCAGGATGGGCGCTCCACCCTGCCCTGCGCTGTGTGGGGCTGTTCTCTCTGCTTTGCTGATGGTTGCTGCCGTTTGACCAAGTTAAAGCTGGGTACTGGCCCACTGAATGAGGAAGCACGAATCCCGCTGGAAGTTGGTGGGATGCGGTTGCTGGATCCCCTTCTGCTCTGCATCCCTTTGATGTCCCCCCTTTCTTCTGTCCCCAGGGTACCCCACTGAAGTACGACAGCAGCTCTTCCTCCTCGAGTACCAAAAAGCACGATGTGCGGTCCATCATCGGCAGTCCCGGCAGGACTTTTCACTCTGTGCACTCACTGGATGTCATCCAAGACCCAAGGAATCTGGAGAGAGCTTACGAAGAGAGCCTGAAAAACAGGCCAAGCCCAGTGACAAACTCGGGTGGCTCCATCGCCAGAGGGGCTCCTGTGATTGTACCTGAGCCGGGCAAGCCCCACCAGAGTGCCCTCTCCTATGAGGACCACCAGGCAGGGCACAGCACGGCATTTGGCAGCCACTTGCACAGAGGGTCTCCGGTCTCCACACGAGAATCCACACCCCGGCAGCATGAAGGTACTTGGCAAAGCCTTTATTTGATGCTAACGTCTCTAGAAGGCCTGCAGGAGGTGGCTGCTGACCCCACCTGCCCAAGCTGTTCCCAGCCAATGCCTGTCAAACCCGTTCTCCCCGGCACCCTGCTCCCACTCTTGCCCATGGCAATGGCTGACTCACAGCACTGGGGAGGCTGCCAGGGACAGCTGGGGCTCAGCTCCCTTCCCTGGGGTGCAGTGAGGGCACCCCATGTCTGCACCGTGGTAACCAAAGGGACAGTTGGATCATGGCTGGTGAAGCTGGCGATGTTTGAAAAGCATCATCCCAGCATTGTCCCAGGGTACCCTTGTTTCTGCAGGCAATTAAGCAGCGCTTGGTGCATTGCGTGAGGGGATCTTCACACTTGTCACAGTCTGGTGTGTGTTTGCCTGCCTTGTGTGTTTGTGCCTCATCCATCACCTTGGCACTTGAGTGCCTCGCTTACAGGAACATCTAATCCCTCCTGAGCCGGTGGATCCGGGCAGTGCAGCTGGTCTGTGGGATCTGCTGTCTCCCTGCACCAGGCAGGGTCTGCTCATGCCCCTGGCATCAGTCATCTCCTGCCCCAGAGCGGGGCTCCTTGGGAACAGTGTGTGTCTGGGCTGGGCTTGGCTTAGTGATCTGGTTGAGGCAAGCTCAGATCCAGAGCACAAAACCCCTTCTTGCTTCATGGCACGCTTGTGGGCAGGATCAGTGCTGAAGCCAGTCTCTAAGACACCTTGTTCTACCAAGCCTGCCAGCTACGGGTAACTGCTCTGGGGCCTTTTGCATCTCCTGCCTGCAAATACTCGTCCTAACCCAGGAGTCTTGTGATTTGGGGGCGTGCAGCACAAGACATTGCAATCTGCTGAGAACCGAGGTGAGGACGTGCCTCCCCGGCAAGCAGTGAGAGATGGGGCTGTGCGGCGCAGAGCTTCTCCAAAACACATCCCCATCATTCATTGCTATCTGGGGCACCTCCAGCTCTCCGTGGTTGGTGTGTCCAGTTGCTGCAGCCTCCGCTGTGTTCCTGGTTAGGTCAGTCATTCTGGGGGAAGCCTTCAGATGTTGGCAGATGCTGGTCCCCAGCTCTGCCCAGCAGTGGTGACCTCCTTGTGCCGAAGAGCACAGCAGCAAGGCTTCGCTGTCTGCTGCTTGTGCAGGCCAGGGTGAGCTCACAGACTGCCCAGCGTGGATGCACTGGGGTGGAGGGATGGTCTGGGACAGGATTCTCTCTCCGGATGCAGCTGGGGCTTCGTCTGCCTCAGCCTCGGTGGCGTAACGGGGCACGGTGGTGCGGGAGCAGGGAAAGGTCCCTCAAGGTCAGCAAGGTCCCTGGGGGACACGGTTGGCTGCAGGCATTCCTCAGGGACTCAGCTTGGCCACAGTGCTCAGTCTCTGAGTCATTTCCTTCTCGCTGCAGGGAGCATCACTGCCGGGAAGCCGGTGTCCCAGGACAGAAAGATTACCCCCACATCGAGAGAACTCAACAACTCCAAGTCTCCACATGCCCCCGTGGCTGACCACCACCACCCCATCTCCCCATATGAGCACCTGCTCCGTGGCGTGAGCGGGGTCGACCTGTACCGAGGACACATCCCGCTGGCTTTTGACCCCGCTGCCATCCCGAGGGGAATCCAGCTGGAAGCAGGTACCTTCAGTGGGCACACAAGTCTGTTTGGAATTGGTTTTTAACTCATTAGACTCCAAAAGCCTGGGGTCTCTGGAGAAAGCCACTTACATCTGCATCCTTTTCTCTCCCAGCTGCTGCTTACTACCTGCCAAGGCACCTGGCTCCGAGCCCCACGTACCCCCACCTCTACCCCCCGTACCTCATCCGGGGCTACCCGGACACGGCCGCCATGGAGAACCGACAGACCATCATCAACGACTACATCACGTCCCAGCAGATGCACCACAACGCTGCAGCCACGGCCATGGCACAGCGGGCGGACATGCTGCGCGGCTTGTCACCCCGGGAGCCCTCCCTCGCCCTCAACTATGCAGCAGGTCCTCCCGGCACGGCACCATCCAGGGGCCTGGGGGCATCTGGGGTGAAGGAGCAGCTCCAAGGGCCAAGCCAGCAGCACGGTGTCACGCAGCAGTGTAGGAACTTGGCTGGTCAGCATGGAGGACAGCCAGGGGGAATTTGATGCTCTTTTTGCCATCTTTAGTTACTAGAGATTGCTTGAAGCAGCTCTGGTCTTGGGTCACGGGAGCACTTCCCAGCCTGGCCCTGCTGGCCTTTGGAGATTAAAAACTGTCCCAGAGGGGTGTCTGGCTTTCTGCAAAGGGCAGAGCATGCTGGGGAGCTGCACAGTCTGTGTGTAGAGGGAGCTGCGGCTCATGCTGCCTGCAGCCCCCTCACTCTAGCACGGATAGAGCTCAACATTTTTCCTCACCATCATTCCTAACAGCAGAATATGCTCACAGATTTGCCTATAGAAGGGTCTCCTCCGCTTATAACCAGCACCCAGGGACCTTGTACGTGCTCACACCTTCCGTGTTGTGCCAGAGCAATGGGGACGGGTGGACGCTCCCAGCACTGCTCCCTGCTCTAACGCAGCCAAGCTGCAGCAGCTCGGCAGCATCCTGACAGTCCTCTCCCTTCTCTCTCCAGGCATCATCGACCTGTCCCAAGTGCCGCACCTGCCCGTCCTCGTGCCCCCTACCCCTGGCACCTCTGCCACCACCATGGACCGCATCACCTACATCCCCGGGCCCCCCCAGACCTTTGGCAGCCGGCACAGCAGCTCCCCACTCTCCCCAGGTAACGCTGCAGATTGCATTTCCCATAGGAAAGCAGTTGGGCAGGATTCCCTTAACCAGTCCAGGGCAGTGGACTCTACCAGGGCAGATGGGGGAGCCCAAATTCATTCTCATTCAGAGACCAGCCCACCAGCCCCTCTAATTCTCCTTGTTGGGAGCTTCCTTGCTTTTCCTCTGTCTCCCCAAAAAGGCACAGCTATTCCATGGTTTACCCAGGTTTTGTCGTACTGGTTGCCCTTGTTTGTGCTGCTGCAGGTGACCTTGGATGGAGTCATTCCCTACCTGCTCTGCAGACACAGCAATGTGAAGAGCAGGTGGTGTTCCCTAGGTTGGGAATTGCTGTGTCTGCAGCCCTTTCACTGCCTTTCATTTGGGTTTCAGGAGGCCCCACACACATGACCAAACAATCGGGATCATCTGTGTCCGAGCGGGAACGGGAGCGGGAGCGAGAAAGGGAGCGGGAGCGTGAAAAATCCATCCTAGCATCCACCACGGTGGAGCATGCACCCATCTGGAGACCAGGTAGGCTGGGGAGGGAGCCTGGCACCACATCTTGGGGCATGTGCTGGGTGGACGTGGGCTTGGGGCTGTAAAACACAGAGCTGAAGAAGCCGGTCTTTGTGTTTCCTCAGGTACGGAGCAGTCCAGCAGCCGTTCATCCTCACACTCTCACAGCCACCAGCACTCTCCCGTCTCACCCCGCACCCATGAGACCATCCAGCAGCGCCCCAGCGTGCTCCACAACACGAGCATGAAGATCATCTCCTCGGAGACCCCCACCCCTTCTGTCCTGCGGTATGGCCCCACACCACGGCTCCTGCACCAGCACAGCCATGGTGGTTAATGAATGATCATCACATGGGGCACCTCTGAGATGGAGCGAGGGTTGTTTTGGCCTTCAGTATCAGTGGGAACAGGGTTGGGGCTTGCAAGGATATTGTGTGGGGAGAGGCAGGTTTTGGTGCCCAGTTCCTTCACTTTTCTTGGTGGCTTTTACCGTTAAAAGGAAAGAAAGTAGGAGCATCCCTGTGCCCAGAATGGGTATTGCTCCTCTTGCTGAAAGTGGAGTAAATGAAGGTCTCTGGGAGCTCTCCATGGGTTTATTCTCTCCAGTAGATGCATCCAGGCCACTGCCAGTGATGGAGGCTCCGTCTGAGCCCTCCTTACCTGCTCCAGCATGAACCAGCCCTACACTCAGGAGCCCTGGGAGCACCTTGGCCAGGCAGGGCTGAGCACACAGTCCTTCTCCACGTGCTTCTCTCATCTTTGCCTTGTCTTTGCCTCCAGATCCTCTTCCACCACTACCACATCACCAATCCGCTCTGCTGCCTTCCCCTCGGCCTCCACCCTGCGCTCCTCCATCAGCTCAGCAGACGGCTATGCCACCCCAATGGACCCGGCCATCCTGCAGAAAGAGGCCTCGAGGGCACGGGAAGCCAAGGCAGAACGACCCCAGACTGACAACGTCTTCACCTCAAAGCTGCCAAGTGGAGCCAACCTCGAACAGTCACCTTCACCCATTAAAGCCATGGAGTCAAGACCTTTACCCGCCTCCGGACCTGGTTCTTCTCATCACTATAGCAGAGGACAGGGGAAAAGCCAGCAGCACCATCACCCTTTGGACCAGCAGCACGCAGCCTCGGGCCCTGAGCAGCACAGTAGAGAAAAGAGTCAAAGTAAACGCTTTTCAGTGCAGGAACAGGAGCTCCGAGCACTCGGTAAGACCACTACGACAGCGGCCAACTTCATAGATGTGATTATCATGTGCCAAATGTCTTGCGATAAGGGGCAGCGAGAAAGATGCTCGCTAAGTAACGACTCCACTGGTGCTGGTAAGAAATTGGAGGGGAGAGGTGAGAGAGCTGTGGCCTGAAATTATTTCATGATTTTTTATTTGTAGTTGCACGTTTTGGCTCTCGGCTCCATCAGCTCCGCCAGCGTTCTTGTCCCTCTGCTTCCCGGTTGTTGTGTTATCCCAGACTTCTTTATTTATGTGTGTTTTAAGGATCTTCCCTCCTCTCACCCTCTTTAAGTTTTTCCCGTTGCCAAGTCCTGTTTTGCAAACGTCGTTCAGTTCCTGGTATTGCTTTTTACAGACAATAGCAATGTGCTAATTCTGATTTCCCCATCATTCGGAATTCCCAGGCAGTCTGTAAGGAGTGGTTGTGGGTAATAAATCAAACCAGCAAAGCAGAGAATTAGGAGTGTGAGCAGCACAGGGCTCCTGGCCATCAGGCAGGCACCTCCCTGCGCTGAGAGTGCAGGATCTCAGAGGGCTTAGGGGGCTGCTGCATGATGCAGCTGAGATGGGGTCCCTTCACTTTGGGTGACCTCACTCAGGGTCCCAGTGCTGGATGCTGCCCAAGAGGGTAATGTGAACATGGTGCCACCAGCATGCAGGAGCAACAGGCGGCCTGTGGGGATTTGGTGGGATCCCATCTTCAAGTTGAAGCATCTGCCTTGGCCACCAGCACTGAGGGCTGCTGCCCAGCTCCCTTTCCTCTAACCCAAGGGTGGAAGGACACGGCAGTATGGCCAGGGAGGAGAGCTGCTCTCATTGGCTTATCCCGATCATCCCATCCCACCACTTGGTCACGTCTGTTCCCAGCCCTTTCTATCAGCGTGCTCCAGGTCCAAGGACACACCTCTGGCCACAGTGTGCTGCCTGGCTGAGCTTTTGCTCTGCCTTTTTCCCTGGCATCAGTGTTTCCTCCAGCTGAGTGTTATGCTGCAGAGGAGAGGGGCAGCTTTTCTCCAGCCATGAGCTTACAGAAGGGAGCTGGTGTTCCTCAGGACTTTAACTCTGGTTAGGGACCTTTCCAGAGCATCCCTTTGCAGCTGGCATACATGGGGTGATGGAGGATGCTGCATCCCTATCCCTGGCACAGGGAGGTTCTCCATGCGGTCCTCCCCTTACTGTGCCCCAGGTACGTGCAAGGTCAGTGGCACTGGGGCACTGGGGACCCTCCAGCAGCACTGTCAGCCGCCTGCCAGATCTGCCTGCAGTGGGTGGTTTCTAGGAACTGAGTGTTAACGAGGGTAAAGGTCTGTGGATGCATAAGTCATGAGTGTTACCAAACGTGCTGAGCTGGGGAGCAGCAGTGTGGGACTCCTCCAGGACTCCGTGCTCCGCCCCTGGTCTGTAGAAGCATAACTCATCCATGCATCAGTTTTCCCTCTGTTGAAAGGTGATGTGGTCCCTCCTTCAGCTCTGCCTGTTCTGATGCAGTTTGAGTCTGTGCAAAGGCCTTAAAAGGCAGCGAATGGTGAAGAAAATGCTTTGCCCCTGCAGTGTGCGAGTCTGCTGTCTCTTCACATCAGAGGTGGCTCCAGGGGTCCCTGCAGTGTGACCTGCCAGGTCTTCCCTCATCTCTTTCCAGCCCCCTTTGCTGAACATATGACTCTATCCGCAAGTGATGGTTGCCACGGCACTAGGAAGAAGCCAAGTGAGCTCCTGGTTTTAAATTCCCTTCTCCCTTTTTCCTCAGGCTTTCATGGAGGCTACAGCCCTGAGCGGATGGAAGCAGTGAGTCCCGTGAGCTCACCCAGCCTCTCCCATGAGAAAGGGGCCAAGCTGCTGCAGGATGTGGAGAAGGGGCATGGGGAGCATGACCTGAGGCAGAAACAGCAAGGTGAGGGCAGAGGCTGGCAGTGCCAGATGGCATGGGAGAGCCTGAGCTGGGATGGGGGGGGTTTGTCAACCAGCTCTCACTCACTATGCCCCAGAGCTGATCCAGAATGGGAGCCAAGCATTAGGACACCGATGTCACCTCACACTGGCTCTCCTCTTTGTTCTCCCCCAGGCTCGCTGAAGGCCTCAGCTCCCGAAGCAGCCCACCTGCAGCACCTCCGGCAGCCCGACGGGCCCCAGTGCCAGCCCGTGCAGTCCAGCCAGAGCATCAAGGGCATGAACCAGCGGGTGGTCACATTGGCCCAGCACATCAGTGTAATTGTCCTCATTCTCGTCTTCCCACTGGGGCTCCAGGGAGGAGGGAAGAGCTGTTACGTAGCATGTCTGGTAGGGAAGGGCTGGGAGTGATGCTGGAGACCTCAGCAGCTCTGGTTGGGGGCTGGAGACAGCAGGATGCATCCAGCATGTTCAGCCTGGGTGTTTGCATCCCAAACAAGCCCATCATGGGAGCTGCTGCAGGCAGGAGGCAGAAGTTACATCCATGCAGGGACAAACCAGCCTCATTCCCTCCTGCTCCCCCTTATCTGAGCCCAGCAAAGCAAGAGATAGAAACCACCTCTATTTCTGACCCGGGTTTCTCATTCCAGGAGGTCATCACACAGGACTACACCCGCCACCACCCGCAGCAGCTCAACTCCCACATCCAGGCTCCAGTGTACACGTTCCCCGGGGCCACGTGCCCCGTGCTGGACCTGCGCCGTGCCCCCAGCGAGGTGTACCTGCAGCAGCAGGAGCACGCAGCGGCCTCCAGGATCTCCCCACAGAATGAAGGGGGGAAAAGGTGAGCTCAGAGAGTCCAACCAGAACTGGTGCAGATGGGTCTCTGCCCACCTGCTGAGTGCAAATGGACCAGGGATACCAGTAAAGGGGGTGCATAGGGCAGGCTGGTGTTTGGCATCGCTGAATTCGTGCTCCCCAGCATGGATTGCTTGCTTACACAGCCCACAGTGTAAAACTGCTATCTGATCAGGGCATTTTTACCCTGTGGTGGTGTCTCTTGCTATCCTTGTCCTGGAGATGCTCTCTAGACCCCCTTAGAGACCATGTATGATCCCTTTCCCAATCTAGCCTGTGTCACAGAATAGTTCAGGTGGAAAGGGACCTCTTGAGATTGTCCTTCCCAGTGCCCTGCTCTCAAGCAGACTCAGCTGGAGCAGGTTTGCCTGGGTCATGGCCAGTGGAATTTTGAGTATCTCCAGTGATGGAAACTTCAACACCTTTCTGGCCAATCTATACCAGCCCTTGAGCAACCTCACAGTAAAAAAACAGTTTTCTTCTATTGGGATGGAATTTCATATGTGTTGGTTTGTGCCTCTTGCTTGTTGTCCTGTCCAGTCCCTGGCACAAGATGCAGTGACCTTTCAGACCACAGGTGGCTCCAAAAACCCAAAGCAGGTGTTTTCCATTGGTTTACAGTTCATTTTGTTTCTCTCAGTGCATGTATCAGAAGCCTGTTCAATACATGTGCCTTGTCAACTGCAGCTCTCCATTTCAAGCACCAGCTGTATTTCTTTTAAGTCACTTTCAAATCCTGGTACTGATAACAGCATCCAGGAAAGAGCTGTGTCTCCAAACTGGTGTCTCCTTGACAGTAAATGTAATCAGGAGCAGGCAAGCTGGGAAGAGCAGAGTTGGCTTTATAACATGAGGGGAGACAGCCCAGCCCTGGCCACCCAGCAGTGGAAAAAAAGAAACCACAGAGCAAAGATGTAAATTCCCAGAACTTGCCGTGAGGAATTCCTCATGGACTTGAGCCCGGCTGTCTCCCAGGCACTGGCCACAGGCAGGCACCAAGGGACTGCTCCAGTCCTCTTCAGGCTGCCCCAGCAGCAGACAAGGTGGATGGGAGGTGGTGGGTCCACAAACATGATGGAGAATCAAAAGCTGCATCCCCAAAGGGTTAACATCACAGCCCTTCCAAGGGTTGTGACCCTGCCAGCCAGGAACGCTTGGCTGAGCCAGCAAGTCCCAGGACTGGTCCCTCCATCCCTCCTGGGCAGCTGTGTTTTGGTGCGATGCCTGTGAATCAGGGCCGTGGTTGGGTCAGTGCTGCTCTGCGCGCCTGCAGCGCGTGATGCCCAAGCTGCACTCTCCCTCCTGCTCCCATTATGAGGCACCCTAAGCCCGCAGGCGTGCGGAAGGTTTGGCCTTTTGCCCCGCTGTGGGAAAGCTATTCTAGTCCTTCTCCCCCTGCTGACCCCGAGCTGCTCGTCCAGGGACAGCGCGTGTTGCAATGAACCCATTGCGTGTCCCCATCGCAGGTCCCCGGAGCAGAGCAAGGCCTCGGCCGGCAGCGGCGGCGCGGACAACTGCATCGAGCCGGTCTCTCCACCAGACGGCGTGGGAGAACCGGAGCACGCCAAGAGCGCCACGTACCCGATCCTGTACCGCGAGGGCGAGCAGATGGACCAGAGGTAACGCCAAGGGACGGGATGGTGCGGGCAGCGCAGGGATGTTCACCCCGTCCCCACGCTCGCCGTGGTCCAGGCTGCTTTTCTGGCAGCCAAAAGCAGTGTCACATCCCGGGTTGCTGTGTGTCTATAGGGGGTTTCAACACTGTGTGGTACCTTTGCAACAGGGAGAAAAGCTGGAGATCCCAAATGTCTCAGCAGCTCGCCTGCTGATTCTGAGAAGTTACGCTGAGGGAAGAGTCTCTCTAGGGAGGGTATTGTGAACTGCACGCTGCAGAGGTTTCTGATGGTTTCTTGCTTTTGCAGGATGGGGTCCAAGTCCCCAGGAAACAACACTCAGCCTCCAGCTTTCTTCAGCAAGCTGACGGAGAGCAACTCTGCCATGGTGAAGTCCAAGAAACAGGAGATCATCAAGAAGCTCAGCACGACCAACAAAAACGAGACGGAGTACAGTAAGGGCATGTGGGGATGCGAATGCAGGGCACCAGGGGAAAAAGCCTTGAGGACACATGAAGCAAAGGAGATTTGGGAATGGATGCTGATGCGTTAAGAGAGCTGCCAGCCAGCTTTCTGATTCGTGCCACAGTTTGTTGGGAAGTGTAAGGTACAAATGCTTCCTGGGATGAGCGGTGCTGGAGCTTGCTCTAGGGCTCTCCTTACTCTAGGGCTGTCAATCTCACCTGCACCACATAACCTCAATAGGAAGGAAATAATGAGCTGAGCATGGAGGAGACTTAAGAGCAATTGATACTTTAATGAATGGCCAGCCAAGCTGAGTCCTTCCTCCTTGAGCTGCATCTCCCCCCAGCATGACTTTAAGCCCTACATCAATATTGGTATAGCTCTGTAAGACTAACCAGGCTGGCTTGTATTAGAAATTCATCCCGTTCATTCATTAACTGCTAATAGAGTAGATGGGATCATAATTTAATTTAGCCCAGCATTATATGGTCAATACTAATTCAATTTGAATCCATCTTACAACAGCTGCATTGGATAAGAGGGACCAAGCTGTCTCGTCTCCTGGATGATGTTACCATGAGCCAACAGTATTGTTATGCCCCCTGGGGACATGTGGCTGAACCCCGTGACCTTCCACACTTTCCCTTATCAAGGGAAAATACATAGAAATAGGAAACTCCTCTTATTTGATGAGAATTGTTGTTATTCTAAGGAAAGTGAAATCCAAGTGAAACAGCTCAGCTAAGAGGGAAAATATTGATTTAACATTTCTCCTCCTCCTCCTCGCCCTCCCCACTGCCCAGACCTGCTCTGTGGATGTGGGGATTTGAGCCTTTGGAAATCCCATAGGTGGGAGAGAGGGTTTGATGTGTAATCCAAAGGGCTGGAGGAAGAGAGGTCAGCACTGAGCACAAGACATCACTCTCTGGGCTCTGCTTTTCTGCCCCTTCCCAGCTGGCCAGGCATGTCCACTGTGGATCTCCCAAAGGTCCTGGTCCCAGCCAGCACCCACAGCCCCAGCCCAGGGGAAAGTGGGCTGCTGTCAGGCTGGGTGCTGTGACAAGGGAGCACTGGGATCCTGTGGCTGGCACTGCAGGTCACTCCCTGCAGATGCTGCTCTCTGTATTGAAGAGCTTCTTTGTTTTTCTCCAGATGTTGGGCAGCCTGGGACAGAGATTTTCAATATGCCAGCGATTACCGGAGCAGGTAACTCCCATATTCCTGTACCATACCCCATTCCCTACAGGGCTTACAGCACAGAGAGCAGGAGACTGGTAGACTTAAGCATCTTTTTCCCTTTTGCTGTTAATACTGATTATAACAGTTGCTGGGAGGCTGAAACCTCGGGACACACCGTAACTTCCTGCTGTTGAGTTGGAGACAGCGGAGTGTAATTCCTTGGAAGTCATGGCAGAGTTTGAGGAGAGGTTAAAAGTCAAGCAGGGGTTGTCCATCTGATGGCAGTGGAGGGTTAAACTATAGAAAGGTGGACCTCATACTTGAAAGAGAGCACTGTGGTCTTCGTGGGATCTTGTGGTCACCCGTGGATGTGTAGGAGAGCAGTGGCAAAAGGGAGCATGAGGGTGGGAAGCAGGCTCTGAGCCTGTTGCAAAAGCAACCTGGGGTGAGAGCAGCACCCAGTAGCCTTGAGCTGTGAGTGTTGTGTGGACTGGCAATGGCTGAGGACCAAGAGGAGGTGTTACATGGGAGATGGAGGGGTCCAGCAGCGTGCTCAGTCCTCGAGGTGCTTCAAGCATGGGTTGACTCCAGTTTCTCAGAAGCTGGGAGGGAACATTCAGCGAGTGGCCAGGTCTCGCCATGGTGGTGCTGCTGGTGCCACCAGATGGGCTTTGTGGCACCTTGGACCCTGATGGTTTGGGGTTTGATCACCCGGCTCTGGACGAGCAGTTCTGGTAGTGGTTTCTGAGCGCTGCTGAAGGCAGCCATGGTGGGCTTCAGTGAGTCCCTGACCCTAACCAGCATTAACCTGCTGGCCTGCCTAAGTGGGGGGTTCGCTGGCTACCACTGGGGCTGTACCCCAAACCCCAAAGAGCCCCCTGCTCTCAGGAAGAAAGGGCTCAGGATGGTTCCCCAGACAACCGTGGAGATGTGTTTGCTGTGCTGAGCATGGAGACCACCCTGTAGGAGCTGAAATGGTGGTTTAGGAGTTTCCCCAGGGGCACTGCTGGGCCCATGGCTTTCAGCTGGGAAAGGAAGAGAGGGAGCAGCTTAAGGAAGGGGTCTTGGCAAAGAGGGGCAGAAAACGGCCCTGTAGAGTTGGGTGGCCAGCATGGGCTACCCTGAGACCAGCCTGAGGGAGAAAGAGTGAAGGTGGTCAAGCTCTTGCCACCTGCTGCCCATATCTAAGTGGGCTTTCAAGTGACTGAAATGAATCTCCATTGAGGAGCATTCATTGGTAGTTAATTGATTAATTACTAATGCTTTCCTACAGCAGGAATGCCTTCAGGTTGTTAGTTTTAAGTGGGAGGAGCAGCAGCTTTCTCACAACCAAGGAAGAGAGGTGCTGCAGGCAAGGACTTTGTGTGGTAGGAGAGACAGGCACGTCAGTGGTGTGAGACCTCTCACTGGTGTGTGGTTGGGAGAAGGAGAAGGAGCCAGCTCACATCAGCAGATGGGGTGAGAGGATGCAGCCGGGCAGAATTTGGGGTTTACGGCCCAATTTCCTTAGAGCATCCCCTGGGTAAACCCACTCCTGCTGTGCTGGAGGAAGGTATAAAGGCAGAGTGTAGGGAACCTAAGGACAGCGTCTGCAGGAGGGGACCAGGAGAGACCCTGCCTGTTACAGAGAGACAAGTGAAGTGGGATCCATCCCTTTCCGAGCAGAGGGGCAGTGATCCCAGTGCGAGCACCCCTGGGATGGGATGGGGGGGGGTGTGGTGTTGCTGGCAATGGGGCTTTCCTCGCCAGCCTGCTGGTTTCATGTCTGTATTTTGCCCTTTGCTTGTTCCCTGTAACCGCCACATCGGGAATGACGGTGGCGTGGCTGAACCTAGTGCCCTCTGGTCCCTGTGCGGTGCTGCACCATAACTGCATGGCTTGAGACTCACAACCACGCCGACACACCACTTGCCTCTGCATCCTGTCCCATCGCCCCCGGGGGCCACCGGCCTGGGGGGAGGAAGGGAGCGGGCTGGGTGATGGGCAGGGGGCTGGAAAAGGGGGACAAAAGGGCTCTCCCCAGTACAGCCCCTCTCTGCAGGCTGTGTGCCCTCATCCAGGGCTGCCTGCCTTTGCTGCCTCTCATGCCAAGGCCAAATCCAGTCACCTCTTTCCAGTCAGGTGGTTTCTGGGGTGCCCTCTCTTCCTTCCCTGATTTTCCTCCATGGGAAACAGCCCCAGCCTCTGAATTCCTGGCACACTGACTTTTGATCTGTGTGTGCATCCATATGGACCCCACATCCAGGTGACTCTCGTCCTGCTCCCATGTTGGGAGCGCAGCACCCCCTCTTCCTGCAGTTATACAGTCACTCCCTGTGCTCAGTGACAACCCATTCCCCTCTGCCATCCTCCAAGCCCTGCCTGCCTGCAAATCCCAAATCCCAGACTAAATCCCATCCCATCCCACCGCCAGCCCCTGCCGATCCCTGGGGCGGGATGGAGCGGGGAGGAGGAGGAGGACGGGTGCATTGCAGCGCTTTAAAGAACAAGATGACAAAGTTTGTTGCTTTGCGAGAATGTGCTGACTGTTTGTTTCTTCCCTTCTCCCTTGTCTCCTTTCTCCCCCTTTCCCCGTCCCCACCCCCATCTTTCTTCTCATTTGGCTCCCCCCCATCTCCCATCCCCTCTCTCCTCCCCTTCCCGTATCTCCCAGGGCTAATCAGTTGTAGGAGCCAGTCGGTCCAAGAGAATTCCAGTACCAACATGGGGTTGGAGGCAATAATTAGGAAAGCCCTAATGGGTAAATATGACGAGCAGTGGGAAGAGCGCTCACCTCTCAGTGCCAATGCTTTTAACTCTCTGAATGCCAGTGCAAGCCTGCCCGCTGCTATGCCCATAACTCCTGCTGATGGACGAAACGAGGACGTGCGCTCCTTGCCAGGTCTGCAGCCCTCTCCACCTTCGCTCTCTGTGTTATTAATTCTCAGCCTTTTACACTTCCCCTTTTGGGGGTGGATTTGTTCCTCCCCTCGTTTTTGTTCATTTTGGTTTTCTTTTCTCCCCTCCCTGCCCCAGCTTTGAGCTTTGTGAATCCGCTGATTAATCCTGGTCTTGTTTGACGTTCATTTAATGGTCTCAGAAGGTGCTGATGCTTTCTCTAAAACCACTGACTGCTCCTCTCCCCGTTTGTTGGGTTTTAATATCTCCTTTTCCTTTTTTACACAATATAAGGTTTATGGGGGGGGGGACACGACACACACCACACTCAAAAGATGGAAGCCATCAACCTACACAGCCACCCCGAAGTGTCTGTAAACCCGGGGTGGGCTCGCTGGTCCCTAAACAAGGGAAGGAGCTGAGAGGAGCCAGTGTGGGGAGGATGGGGCAGGGTGGTGCTTCCCTCCCCACCCCAGGCTTGGGACAGCAGGGATTGGATGCAGCCTGGGACAGAGGGTTGGATGTGACCTGGGGGTGCCTGGGGCAAGAGATGGAGCTTAAGGGAGATCAAAGTGTAGAAAGGAGAGAACTTTAGAGAGCAGGGCTGGGGTGAGCTGCCCAGTGAGCCCCAACGGGGCTTGCAGAGCTGTTTGGGCACCACGGTGGGGTCTGCTCAGCCACAGGAGAGGCTTGAGCAGAGCTCAAGGGTTGTTCTGCAGACCCCCGGTTAAGGAAGAGGAGGGGGACGAGGGATGGATGGGGCAGTGTTTGTCCCCACGTGCCTGCTGAGGGCAGATTGCCTCTTCCAAGCACCCAGCACAGGGCCCAGCAGCCAGTGCTGGGGTCACCCTTGGCAATAAGGGCACAGAGCCCCTGAGGCTGAGGAGCAGGGTCCTCCAGGTCAGCTCACACCAGGCACTCTTCAGCTTGTTGCAGAAAAGCTTTTCTGGCTCCTGCATGAAACCAGCTTCTTCCAACCGTGCTTCCCCGTGCCCGGAGACTGCCCAGGCAGGCAGGGTGGGATGCAGAGCCCATCCATCCCTGCCCCTTTGGGAGCTCCCCCCTGGTTTATCCAGGATAATGTCCCCAGCAGAGGCCCCTTCCCCTTGAAACCTTTTAAAAGCTGGCTGAACATCACCAGGGATTTTGCTGCAAGGATGGATTAAAAACCATCCTGGCCATGTAAACTGTGGGAACAGGGAATGTGCTCGGGGCTCCAGCACTCCTGTGGCTCCTTGGTGGGGTCCCTGCCAACTGGCTGCACAGCAACACATGGAGCTCCTGTCCCATGACCCCTATGTGTGGGCTGAGACATGAGTTTGCTTGGGAGCAGACCCCACAGAGAACCAGCCCATCCAAAGCCGCACGGCTGCCCCAGATCCACTCCATGGTAGCATCAACCCACAAAGCAGGGAGCAGCAGGGGAGGCACAGAAACCTCTTCCTGCCCAGTGTGCGGAGCTCACCCCATCACCCTTGCCCACCACAGTGCCCAGCCCCTGGGCTGAGCTGTTCTCCTGCCACCAGCCACTTCTGCAGCCTCTCAAAGGGGCAGCGCTGGGTTACCCGGACCCCCGCAGCCCGTCCCGATGAGCCGGGTGACGAGCGGGCGCTTCTCTTTGCAGGAGGAGGGGGCAAGCCAAAGATCGCTGCCAGACCCAACAGCCGCAAGGCCAAGTCCCCGGCGCCGGGCCTGTCCTCGGGCGAGCGGCCGCCCTCCGTCTCCTCGGTGCACTCGGAGGGCGACTGCAACCGGAGGACGCCGCTCACCAACCGTGTCTGGGAGGATCGGCCGTCGTCCGCAGGTAGGGCTGGGGGGGGGGACCTGTCCCCAAGGCCCCGTCGCCGGGGGGCTGACACTGACCCTGCTCTGCTCTCCCCACACAGGCTCGACGCCGTTCCCCTACAACCCGCTCACCATGCGGCTCCCCAGCGGGGTGGTGACGGCAGCTCCCGCCGCCCCGCTGCCGCAGGGCACCCCCGGCAGCCAGCACCACGCCTGGGACGAGGAGCCCAAGCCCCTGCTCTGCTCCCAGTACGAAACCCTCTCGGACAGTGAATGAAGCGAGCCCAGCGGCAGGGAGACGGCGACCAAACCCAGGGCACGGGAAGTGAATGGGGACGCGCGGGGCGAGCGCCCACCGCCCCGGCCCCGCCGGCTCTCACGAGCGAAGATGCAGGAGCAGAGCTGTTTCGGTTTTCCCTTTATCCTTTTCCTTCCCCTCCCAACCCAGCCAGTTTGGGGAATGTTTTTATTTTGGGGTTATTTTTTTGGTTTTTTTTTGTTTCATTTTTGTTTTTTTTTCTGTCTCAACATCTGGAAATTTCTGCATCCTCTTCAGTCTGAAAGGAAAGAAGAAAATAAGCCTTAACGAGACAAAACCCAAGGAACCCATCTTCGATCTTGGCAGCCTTGCTGGGCGCTGACCCCCGCCCTCCCGTGGGAATGGAGTTGAGGGGCTGTGGGATGTTGCCCTGCATCCCAGCCCTGGGGCTGTGCCACGGAAATGCAAAACCTTGAGCGGGTGCACACAAACAAGAGCATGGTTTAGGGAGTGAAATAGGATGGAACGCCCCGGTTTGCTTCCCCCCCGGCTCATCTGAGGGCTGTTTGTCCATCATCCCCTGGTCACAAGCTCTCGACAGGCTCCAGACGTGGCCGGGGTGAGCAGGAAGGGGGGGAATGAAGAGTTATTTCTTAAAAACACAAAAATTCCTGGTCCCTTTGGTGGAAGCGATGCCGGGCTCAAATGGGAGCGGGCAGGGATGTCCCCGCGCGCCGCCCACCGGGGGGCTCGGTTGCTTTAAGTGCATTGTTTTCTGAACGGTGAGAAAAGGCAATTGTAAATTGTATTTGGTCTACAGGGTATATTTTTGATACCTTCAGTGAATTCTGTCAATATTTTACGCGAGGAAGGACTGGAAACCGCAGTATTCCACACGCTGTAAAAGAGGTTCTGTTCTTACGTGCAGGCTTTGATGTGTTTGTCCATTGTATGGAAGGGTTTAAAGGAAAAGAGGAGGTCACGCTGATCCATCCGTGTTATCCGTGAGTCAGGAGAATGTATGGACTTAGCTTAGAAGATACCAAACCGAAATCTTGCCATGGTTGCAGGGCCCCCGTTCCACCCACACCTTTGCTGACTCAGCAGAAGCCGTTTGCCTGGTTGTAGATGTTGGTTCTCCAGAGCCCCCCCCCCCCTCCGGCCCGGGTGCAGGGGGTCAGGAGCCGGCGTGGCAGGGACTTCACCACGAAAACGTCAAGAAAACACACCCAAAAAAAGGAGAAAAAAAGGACAAAAGAAGTTTTTATTGTATTTTTGTGATACCCACAAATGCTCTGCGTTGCGTTCTTTTGTTTTCATTCCATGATGTTGGCTCATATCTGCAGTTACATGGGTAAAGAACAAATATTAGACTCTTTTTTTTCTTTTCCTCATTCAATTCTGCTTTTCTTGCTCTGGGGGGAAAAAATATGGCAAAAAAAAGGTAAAAAAAAAAAAATACAAGTATTATTAACTGCTTTGCATCCTGTTCATCACTAGAGGAACCCAGAGCCTGGCACAGGCGTGCTGCAGGCCCCCGGAGGGACCCGACGCGCAGGTCCCTGGATCTTTCTGTTCCCCCTGCATCGTTCCCAGGTTGATTCTGATTTGGAAGCCAAGCGAATGCTGGTGTTTGTTGTTTGTTTGGGGTTTGTTGTTTCGGTTGTTCCCTGTTGTTGGTTTTTTTACAATGTACAGGTTTTTCATGGTCAGCCACGGTTTTTGTGTCTTTTCTGTTGTGCTTTTTTCTTTTTTATTTTAAAGAAAAAAACAAAAAAAAACAAAACAAAAAAAAAAATTCCGAGTCCATGCACAAAAGATGTGGAAGTTTTTCCGTTCCCAGGTTCTCGCTGCTGGTGTCTCCGTGGCTCTGACATGTACAAGGTAACCAGAGCTGGTGGCTGGGCAGGGCGCTCTTCCTGTGTGGTGCAGATTTTGCTGGGAAAAAAACCAAAAAGGAAATCCCAAATCTGACCCATTTCAAAGCCACCTCCTTTCACCTATTTGGGGAAAAGAATAGGGAAAAGGAGCGAAACAAATCACAGCAAAGAATAAAGTTCCCACTTGGCACAGTAGCGATACTGTGTGCTGCGTTGGTGTCTCCACACATCCAGGAAGGTGATGGTGGAAGGTGGATGCAGAGCGACCGGTATCCCTAGGACAGCGTTTGGGTATCCCACGCCAACCCCACGTCGGGACATGGGGAAGCGCCACAAGATTGCAGCCAGGAGCTGGCTGGAGCAGGAATTGATTGTTCTCTCCATTAATGCCAGGCAGCATTTGCCCATGGTGGTACCTGGAGCCATGGGATGGAGGGTGAGGAGCTTGTCCCACCCTTGGTGCTAACGCTGCAGCCGTGTTTGTGTTTCCTGGTTTCCCCATGCCCTTCGTGTGTGCAGGGTGAGGGTTGGAGCTGGCGGGGCTGAAGCACAACTGATACCCATGGCTGTGCCATGAGGCTGCCAAAGGGGTTTGCAGGTGTTTGAGAGGTTGCTTTGGTCCCTGTGGGGTTTGTGGCTCGGTGCTGGTGGATGGGTGGGTGGGCAGAGGTTATCCACCGTCAGTGCTTGCAGGAGGGGGCAGTGCCATGGGGCTGCTGTGGAGTGACCCCCAGCCACTGCCAGGCTCTATCAGCCTCACCCCTTGCTCATTGGGATCCTTTGGGATCGCTTCTGATGCATCACTGATGTTCCCAACTCTGTGCTGCGTGTCCCCATCACACCAGCAGGCACTGGCCATGCAGGGACGCATGCAGGGTTTGATCCTGCACTCAGGAATCTCCATTGCTTGGAGCTCAGCCCCACGGCACAGCTTGGGTTTGGTGCTTTGTCTTACACATCTCCATCGTCTGCTCTCTCCACGCATGCCCCATCCCACCACAGACCCTCCTGCAGTGGGGGACACCATGGGAACACACAGGGCAGTTGCCATCAGGCAGCTTTGAGCCCCTTTGTTGCGGTGCTGGAGCAGGGAGCACCCTCCTGCTGCAGATGAATGGATCAGGGTCAGATCAATGGGATGAGGCCCACAGCTGCTCGGTGGGGATGCACCCAGCCCTGGGGATCTGCTGTGGGGTGATGCCCCATTTCCCTGCTCACACATGGGCTGGGGGGAGCACAGGTTTGGGAAAGGGGGAATTGCTGTCCCCATCCTGCCCTCCTCTTGCTCCCCACCTGCTCACCCCTCATCCGGGGACCAAAGCATCCCCAAGCATCCCGAAACCTCATGGCAGGCTCCGAGCAGAGAAATCCACATCAAATACCCCAAGTTTAAAGTTAAGGTTTGTGACTTGTAACAGGCAAAGAAGTTATTGGATGATTTAATCACTTGAACTGTACCGGGAGGGGGGGAAGCATCTCTTGTACCACAACCTGCGCAGAGCTGTTTGGAGGTGAGCTGTGCCATAGCCAGGGCTGTACAGAGGAACCACCGGGTGTAAATACTGCCGCCGCTTGCTCCAGAGGGGAGGGATTGCTCTGCTCGAGGCGGAGGGGTTTTGTTCACTGTTCTATGGCTCGCCGTGCCCACCAGCAAGCGCCGTGGGCAGCAGTGTCCGAGCGCTGCCCTCCTGGTTACAGAATAAAGAATAGCAAACCAACCAACCCAACCAACCCAAACCACCTTCTTTGGCAGCAAAACCACAGCGCGCTCCCGCGGGGCGGGTGGTGGTGAGAGGGGTTGCGGGGTGGGTTGGGGATGCCTGTGCTAATGGGGCACTGATGGGGTGTCCGAGGTAAAAAGGGCTGAGACGGGGCAAAGGGATGGTGGCAGCAGTGTTGGGGTACCCCAGGATGTGCGGCTCGCTTGGCCCAGGGCTGATACGGCTTTGGTTGTGTGGTGCGTGCCCACCGGCTGCACCGTGACCATCCCATGGCACTGCTGGCAATGGGGCTGGTGGAAGAACCTGGCCCCCCTCCCAAGGGACTGCAGAAGCTGGTGGTACCCAAGGGTGGCTGTGGGACCACAAATCCCTTTGCTAAAGGCCCCTAACCAAGAGATAACCTGCATGTGTGCCAGCATCGAGCAGGGGTGATGCTGGAGGGCACCTTGGCTTCTTTGCTCCCTGACCAGCAGCCAAGGTAAACATTGTTCAACTGTGATTGAAACCTAAAATACAACTTAAGTGGGATTTTAAGAGAAAATGGTTTAAAAATGGACCTTCTGGTGATGGGTGATCCCACACGAGCCCTGCAGGAAGTTATTGGGGAGGCCAATTAGCCACTGCCTAATGAAACAGCAGCCCTGGTATCTATTTGCAGGTGTAGATTGCCCTACCTCTGCCATCCACCCCATGGGGTTTGACTGTGGGGTGTGATGACTTTGATGGGTCCCCAAGTTCCCCTCTTGCATCTGCACCCGAGGGGATGATGCTCCAGGAGCTCTGACCACTGTCATGGGGTGTGTAAGGTGATGAACATGGGGACAGGGAGCCAAGGGTATGGCTCTGTGCGAGGGCAGATTGAGGAACTGCATGGAATGTCATCCAGTGAGGGGTGGTTGGTCGGAGAAGTGGATTTTACATGGATTGTGTTCTCCTGGGAGCAGCAGGATTCCTGCCCGGCTGTCCCCTGCCTTCAGCTCAGCATTTCAAGTGGACACCGTGGTCCGAGCTGCTGCACATCCTGGAGGAGGGCTCCCAGTGCTGAGTGACCGCTTTGTCTGCCCAGGGGTTGTCCGAAAGGCTCCTGTGCTGGTGAAGGATCACCCTACATCCCTGCATCACCCAGACACCACCACTGCAGGTACGTACCCTCATCAACCCAACCTGCCTCCGCCAGACTCCACGCGCTCCTCCAGTGACCGGCTCCCATCACGGAGCACTGGGCAGATACTGCTGGCTCTTGGAGATCGGTCTGAAGATCTCCAAAACCAGTGATTTTGCTGAAATCCTCCTTGGAAAGGCTTTTGCCTTATTTAGAGCCAAGCTGTTCAGCCTCTTGCACCGGTTTAAACGCTGATGAGGGCTGACAGCAGCAGCCCTGATCAGGAATTCACAGATGCTGAAGAAGCAGAAGGTGGGAAAACTCTAAAAGTCAAGGCCAGCATTTAGGATTTAATGATGGAAAACTTCAGCTCTACTTGAACAGCTGTCACATAAAGGGAGGAAAATGAAAAGGGACAAAAGCAGATGGCTTTAAAACAGTCAGAAGTCCAGACTTGTATTCTGATGGGATGGCAGGCAGGTTTTGAATGGGGAAGGGAAGACAGAAGATGGTCCCTGCTGCTTTTGCCCTGGACAGAGGCCATGAGGAGCATTGCAACCTTCTCCTGGTGATGAACTCGTGTTTTGTTGGGATTATGAGGATTATTTTGGAAAGAATTAAAGCAAGAGGAAGATTTTTAGCTGGGCCATGCTGAGTTATAAGAATGGGGAGGAAAAAGCATGAGGTGAGGTTGTCCTTGTTGTGTGAGCCAGGGCACAGTGTTGCTTCAGCATCCTCCCTGCAATCTGCATATGCTCTGTGGGTGATGGGGAGAGGGAGGCGGATGTGGTACCCAGTGATGAGCAGGGAGAGATTGGAAAGAAGAAATATATATATAAAAATGTGTGTGTATATATATACACACATATATATATATATCACATATATATATATATGTATGTATATATATGTATGTATAAAACACACCATAACACAAAGCCCGTGTGCTGGTAGCACCCAGCAGAGCAGGGACTCTTCAACTCAGCATCTGCCTGGGTCAGACGTGCCTTTGGCCAGGAAAGCCGGTCACCATTCCTGGTCTCCTTGCCGCAGGAAGCATTTCAAACTCCGCTGACAATTGCAATCCCTCCAGTCATTTGTCAGTTCTGATGATTTGCTGTGAAATTATACATGCTCTGTGATAATGATGCAGAGGGTAAAGAGCTGATCTTGGCAGGGGATGAGACATTTGGGGCTGGCGAGTAGCTTGGAAGGAAAATAGGCAGGCTTTTGATGGGATGCCTGGCTCTTATCAGCACTAGGACACTGAAGGGCGTTGGGCAGGGGTATTTGGGCTGGCTGAGCTCTGCCTTGGCTTGTGTGCCCCTCTGGGAAGAGTTGGGCTCTTGAGGTCCTTGGGAACAAGTGTCGCTGTGTGTGCAAGGGTCAGAGCTGGATTAATTGTCAGGTTTATTTGTGCTCTCGTTCCTGGCCTCCTGCAATCACCCAAATGAGAGTTTGTCAGGGCTCCAGGCAGCGCAGTGCTCATAAATCACTCACCACCAACGGGAGCTGGGAGCAGTTGTGTGTGGAGCGAGCTGTGTCAGCCCCAGTGAAGCGCAGGTGCTCAGAGGAGCCTGTGGGATGTTCACAAACAACAAGGAACCAAACCAGAGACACGGACGAGCTCCCCAAACAAAACCCCTGCAGCCTGGAGCCGGGGTTGTCGCACCCCTTGCAGGGTGCAGGGTTCAAGCCCTGCGGAAGCTGGGTTAAAAGGCAAAGTCCTTGTGCTGCTTTCGAGGGTTTTAGTGCAGATCAGGCTTGGGCTCTGCCCTCCCAGCCTCACCGGCTTCACAGGCTCCCTCCGGCTGGCACAGCAGTGATGCCATGACAGGGGACACGGGGGAGCATCCGGATCCCATCCAAAGAGGGACCACATCCGTCTGCTGCACGCAGCAGCCCCGGTGTAACCAGCAACAGATGAGGCTTTCCCCTTGTTGACCTGGTACAAGGAGAACAGGAACAACTCCTCTCTCTGTGGCCTGGAGATCAGCTTTGCCACCTCCATGGTGGCGAGAGCATCGCTCACACGTCGTTTGGAGTCTGCCTGTTTGAGGAGGCCGGTGCGTTTCCCTGCTTTGGGAATAATCCAAGCGTTCCTCCCTGTAACCTGGCGAGGCGCAGGGTGTTAGCAGCGGTGGTAAACTCCATCTGGAGAGCTCTGCTTTGAAGTCGGATGCTGTTTTAAACTCCGCAGGGTACTCTCACTTAGGAACAGCAGCGGTTGTCAGTAAAGACTGATCTCGGTCCAGATATTTTTGCTGCCCCCCTGACTTCTCTCCGTATTTATTGGTCGTTTGCAATCTCTTTGATGACGAGATGCATGGAGAAAACTCAGTGCCGGGGGACAGGAAACACCGATGGCACGAGGTCCAGCCGTAGTAACGGTGGTGTATTTAGAGCTGTGGGACCTCGTGGAGGGAGCAGAAGCCCTGAGGAGGGCTGGTCTGAGGTCTCACCCGTGGGTGTGCAGCCCCCGTCAAGCCGATTGCTCCACATGTGCAGGTCAGCATTAGCACAAACCCCCGTGCCTGCAGGAGAGGGGCAACTCCATGGGCTGCTGGGGACTCATCTCCTGCCTCTGTTGGCACAGCAGGAAGAGAAGATTCCATGAAGAGCAGGATGCAGACAGGCACCATCCAGAAGGCCTCTCCCAAACACCACATCCCTATTCAGCACGCTCCCCAGACTGTGCGGAGTGGCTGTCAGCACATGGGATGGGCCCTGAATCAGCTCCAGCAGGGCACGGACTCTGAAGAGGTTTGGACCCCGCTGACCTGGGTGTTTGTTTGCAAAGGCGGGTCTGTGGCTGCGCCATCCCGATCCAGCCCTGCCAGGATCCAGGAGTATTTTCTGCTGCTGTTTCATCCTGATCCCTTTCCAGGACGCGAAGCAGCTGCCAGGGGTCAGACGCAAGGAGCCTGGTCGGTGCGTGCCTGGAGATGGGTGCCAGGTCTGGGCCTGCATTCCAGTTGGACCGAAGCAGAGCTTTTCCCCATGGGGACGTTAATCCTGGGCCTTGGCCTGGAGCCATCTCCAGCATTCATGGTTTTGGAACCAAAACCGAGCTTCATTCTGCTCAAGGGAAGAACGAATCCTTAAACCCCAACTCTAGAGAAGTCACAACCAATTCAAGCATTGCTGGCTCCTCAGCAGTGAAAGCCATCAGCTTCACCCCCTCTGGACCCATCTTTAAGCTCCCAGTCCCTGTGGGCTGCTGGACCATGCTGCTCCCCATCAAACCAGCAACAGCCCCCAAGCTGGAGCTGCCTCCTTTGTCCATTGGTGAAGGAGAAACCAAGCAGCAGAGGTTGGAAACCAAATAGCAGAGGTTGCTCTTGGGTCTCTTTGTGGGGGAGGGCAACCTTTTTATTAGGTCCAGATGTTGCTTTCTGCCCCGGGCCATGCTGGGAAGTAAAGCAGAGTGTGTTACTGTTGGCTGGAAGAGCCTCTTTGGAAACAAGCTCAAAGGAAGTGGGGTTTCTCCTGCACCCTGTTACCTGGGGGAGATGGGCCAGCACAGGAGGCACAGGCAAGGAGTCACCTTGCTGCTGAGCAGCCCTCTTCCCTTTGCTCCCAGAAGTGAGTATGGCTTTATCCAGCTGCCCACTTCTCCAGGGCTCTTGGGTACCTGCTGTCCCCAGGCTGATGGCACCCATAGGGAGCGTTATCCCCATCACTGAGCTGACAGGTCCCTTTGGACCGATTTCTGTATCGAGATGTGGAGATGGAGCACTCCGTGGGGGTAAGGCTGCTCTCCAGATGTTACTTTTCACCATTAGGCAGTGTTTAAAAGCATATGTGATATTTTCCACCCCTTTCTGAGTGCATTGAGGGGAGAGACCTTTGGAGGGGTGAGCGTGTGGGGAGGGCAGCAGGACCTGCCCCCAGAGCAGCCGCTCCTCCGCAGATGAAGCTGCTTCAGAAAGCACTGAGCTGGTCCCTTTGCCACTGGCTCTGCTGGGCTGTGGCTGATGGAGCCGGGCTCCAACGGGTCCCGGGAGCCAGTGCCAAGCCTGGAGGCCCTCGGAACACGTGGCTCATTAGCAGTGCACTGGGGCTGGGGCTGGGGCTCGCGCAGAGGCTGGGGCTGCCAAATCATTCACAAGTCCTGGAGGGCTCAGAAAGGGCCCAAGCTGCAAAGTTCAAGGGCAGAATGGAGGCAAAGCAGTGCTGTGCTCAGCGAAGTACCCGAGCAGCGAGTGCTGCTCCACCATTCCCTGCTCCACTCCACCTTCACTTTGATACAGGCTCAGGACAGAGCTGTGAGGATGCTCAACTCCTCCCCTAGATACTAGCTAGGGATCTGTGTGGCTTTGGGTGCTATCTCCTCTGGTTCAGTCTATATTGCAGGGTAACGCCTGTGCTCAACCAGCCAAGGATGCTCCTAGAGGCCTGAGATGCTGCTAGCCCAGAATGTCTCACTAGAAGCTGGACCTGAAGCTAAAACTCCAGCTCAGCACCTCCAAGGCCATCTACTTGGCTGCAGCAGGTTGGGAGGTCCCTAACATGATGTTCATCATCACCCAGCCAGCCACAGGCACGGGGGATGCCAGTGCTTAACACCATCCCCTGTACTCAGTGTTCTGTGAGTGTTGAGGCACTGGAATGGGCTGCCCAAGGAAGCTGTGAATGTTCCATCCCTGGTCATGTTCAAGGCCAGGTTGGACAGAGCCTTGGGGGAGATGGTTTAGTGTGAGGTGTCCCTGCCCACGGCAGGGGGGTTGGAATTGGATGATCTGAAGGTCCTTTCCAACCCTAACTATTCTGTGATTCTATGATTCTATTAAGAGGTCAAAGAAGAACACAAAGGCTTTTATTTCCTGAGGCATTTGTCAGCAAGGCAAATGTGCTTTTTAAAATGCACTGTGTTTTCCTTGCTGCCCTCCCATGCAAAAGCCAAATGGACTTTCACAAGCACAGAGCAGGGTGCTGGCTTGTGTCCTGTATAATCCAGTGCTTGAGGATTCAGATGAGGAATTGGTTGGATCCCTGCTTATCAGTAAGCAGGGTATATTTAAATGAAATGGGCAGATTTCAGCACTACATCTATAATTGCTGGTGTGTTCCTCTCCTACTCTGATTATTTATGTTGAAAATGATAAATGAGGGATTGATGGTTCTAGCTGGCTCATGAATAATCAGGTTATTTCACTACAGAGCCCCAGGGGAAGGTAATGTTTCCACAATCCTCCGTCAAAGGGAGAAAGCA
Organism: Pezoporus flaviventris; assembly: GCF_033815535.1. NCBI lineage: Eukaryota > Metazoa > Chordata > Aves > Psittaciformes > Psittacidae > Pezoporus > Pezoporus flaviventris. The sequence goes on from NW_026892589.1 coordinate 11,620,765, forward strand.
GTTTGCACGCCTCTGTGTGTGTGTTGCTCATTCCTCCACTGCCTTGCACTTGGCTCGGTTTTGCACGCTCCCTCTGCAAGTGTGCACATCCCCATCCACTCCCACAGCACTCCCCAGTGCCAACACAGGTTCCCAGTCCATGCAACCCCTTGGTATTGTCACCTGCAGCCAGGCACAGGGTGTTAGGAGGTGATGGGCATCTTGTGATGGGAGGCTGCATGGCCAGGGTGCAAGCCTGGTGCTCTGGGAAGGTGCAGGGACTGCAGCAGTCGCCTTGGAAGCAGCCCTGATCCCATTTGTATTTCAAGGAGCTGGTCTCAGGGTTTGCTTGTGAGACAGGAAGAGCCCTGGGGAGATGATTTGTATGTTTATGGATATAGCAATATCTAATCGCTGGGCTCAGAACAGGCTCAGGAGAGGAATCTGGAGGTGGTTAGCTGGAGAGGAGGATATCTTTATGCTAGAAATGTGCTGTCCGCCTGTTTGCAGGGAATCAAAGGCTTGGCAGGATGAGCATTTTCATCCTCATAGATGTGAACTCCCCATCTGTCCTGGACTCTGAGGCGTGGAACTGTTTAGATCCAATATCATTATTAGAAGCAGAAAATAGAGCTCATAAAACTCCCTCCTTACGCCCCCAAAAAAGCAATTCCAGGACCCTCTATCCTACTTGTGAACAAGCCATTCCTGCATTGATTTTCCCGCTGCGGCTGGGCTCATTGCCAGGGGAAGGGGACTCAGTGCTCCAGCAGAAGCTGAGCAGCCCTGGGGCAGCTCCTTGCTCCTCTCCTCTGGAACCAGACCTGTTTAGAAACAGGCAGGGGAGCTGGGGACGGTCAACGTGGTGGCAAACCTGCACGGCCAGGCCACCTTCCTGCTGCGCCGTGGGGTAACTACAGAGGCTGCATCTGCGGTGGGAATCGCTCTCCCAAGCAACAGGCTGAAAATCAGCACTATATAGACTTATCATACAGACTTACAGGCTGGGCAGGCACTGCAGAGAGCAGTCGGGATGGAAGTCACCAACCCACCACCAGACCAAGTATCCAGAGGCCCATGAAGCCACCCTGGAGTCTCAACTGCTGATGCTCAGGTGTCCCCAAGGCACTGAACATGCATCATGGGACAAGAGGAGGCTGCAGAGCTGCATGTAGAGCATCTCAGGTGGGGTTAGTCACCTGGGAGGTAGGTGTGGAGCTACAGGGTCATCTGCGCTGGGGACAGAGGGACCTCGAGGCATATCTGCTGTGACAGACTCCCATCCCATCCCATCCCATGTCTGCTCCCCGCAGAGATGGCCTAAGTGACAGTTCAGCATCCTGTGCCACAGGAGATGCAGTTCATGCAGGTGCCAGGATATGCATCAGTCCAGGCATGATGCTGGTGGGTCCTTTGCATGGGTATGGATTCATGACAATATAACAGGACAATACAGCTTCCCTGCAGCTTGGCATTGCCAAAATGTGTCAAAGAGACTTCTGCATGTCCAGGCTGTGACATTGCCATCTGCTGAGCACAGGGAGCACAGACTTGCACGTGGTAGCTTCAGGCCGATGGCTTGGCAGCAGGGGGAAGTTTTTACTGCTCCAGCATCAGGTAAGCTTCTTTCTTTGGCAAATCTGTGTTATTTGTTGACTCTACATAGCTCTGGAATGAAATCTGATGAAGGCGTCTGTTGTTCCCTTGCAGCTCTGCTTTGTTGAGTGGAATGGGGATCCCAGCATGTGGGGTTTTATTGTTATTTAATTTCTAGTTGCCCATTATCAGCAACTTCTTTTAGGTGAGGCTTTTGGCATTTTACGCTCGGCATTCTTGCTGTCTGTAAAAGCAGCCTAAACCTTTCCTTCTGTTCATAAAGGCGTCTAGTCTAAATTTGAAGTCCATCCATTATAACTTCAGCACCTTGTAATCCCTCAGAGATATGTGCAATTACTCTCTGAAATATCCAAGGAGCAAAACTAATACCAAGCATCATCTGCTTAAATTTACAACATCCAAATAGCGCAGTAAAAGCCACTAGCTTAGGGCTTAGCTCATCTGAGCGCACTTGCCAAAACACATATCCTGCATCTAATACTGCTTTTGCTGCTGAGGATTTAGCTGCCACCTCAGGAATCTTCATTGGACGGCATTCCTGGTTTAAGGTTTTATTTGAATAACAGGAGTGGATGCACATGTCCTTTGTTTGGCATTTGGGTTTCAATCACTGAACTCACCCAGTCTATGCATTCCCTGCCTTCTCCTGTTGTGTTTCTTCAGGTGCTTGAGCATGAGCGGGTCTCCCATCCTTCATCCTAGGAGCAGTTCAGCCTTGATTTGTGTCAAAAAGCTTGGGATGAGGATATGGGCACTTCCCGTGCACCTGAAGCAAGCCTCTTGCATAACATGGCTCTCCTCCTTTCCATTCCTTAGAGTTTAACAGCTGCTTTCATCCAAGCCTATTGACTTCATCCCTATAAATCCAATATGATTTTTCCATAAGGATTAGTGTCAGATTCTCCCTGCAGACATCTTAGGTCTTGGAAGACAGCTGAGAGCTCTACTAATAGCTGGCTGGCGAGCCTGAGGCTTTTACAGCAATGGCTTTAAAAACACACTTCATGGCTAGGCAGGGTTTTAGCCCTGATGAAACCCATCTGGCTTCATGACTTGGAAAGCCAGGACCTAGCAGGGGTCCTGATAGTGTACTAGGGTGTGCATATCTGAATATGAAATACGCATTATGTGGGCTTTCTTGCCCTGGAAGGTCATGGAAAGGCTGGGAGAGGAATTACCTTGATTGAACACTGGGGCTTCATAGGTGGGTGGAGCAGGATCAGGCAAGAAAAGGGAAATGTAGAGTGAAGAAATGGTGAAATCTTGAAAGGTAAAACTGCCCCTGTGGGAAATGTGAGTTTTGTGCCCACTGCTTTCCAGCTCTACCTGGGCATATGTGACAGAGCAGGTTGTTGTCAGCTTGGCACCACTAACTGGGAGTGAGTGAACAAGTTACCTGACTGGGTTTAAACCATGACAGCAGGTTTTACACATCACAGCACTGACAGACTGAGACACTGCCCCCCAAAACCATGGGGAGCTGGGCTGAAATCCATGGGCTAGGGAAGGACACACCAAAAACAATCCCTCTGGAGGGGAAAGGGGCATTAGGCACCAGGTAAATGGATAAGGAAGTGAAGAGGAAGGAAACCCCAGATACATCAGCATGACAGTTTGAGCATTTTATTATGATATATAAATTTTGTCTTCTTAAATTATTCTCTATGAGTTGAACAGAAAGGAATTATTGTGGAGGGGGGAATATACAAAAATAAAAGGATATTGTGAACTACTGCACCACCACATATACAACAGTAAAGTACTTTACAAGCACTTAGAGAATCAGACTTACAAAAATAAAAATATGACACATCCTTATGCAATTCCACCAGTTATATGTTCTCTTCTTCCTTCTCTAACCTTCAGACACCTTTCAACCCCATCTTCAGGTCACGATTCACATAGTAGGATACTTTGCCCACTTTGATGGCCATCACAGTATCTGAAAAAGAATCAGTGCCTCCCAAGGCTTATAAAATACAATGATTATAGAGGAGATGTTCAGAACAGATCCATCTGTGAGTGATGGGGTGATCCTCAGGGAGCAGGGTTTAGAAATGTTAATATCTCACATCAAGATACATCATTCCCTACAAAGGGCTCCTCTTCTCCACAGAGGCACAGCTCTGTGCATGTGTGCTTGATATACACAGCCCCTGCAAGCCTGGGGGACACCGTTACTCAGAGTGGGACTGAATGACTGTGACATAGGATGGCTCTGATTTTGTTTTGGCTCTAAAGAAGACAAGGATGCCCTTTCCTACAGGAAAAAAAGGCAGGCTAAAAGTACAATGGCCAAATATCCAACACACTGTTCCCACACGGAACCATTTGCCTCCAGATCGGATTCATGCAGCCTTTAGTCTTCAGTTTGCTCTACAAAGTCTTTTGCTTTTTCACCTTCTAGTGACCTTTCCTGGTTTTTTAAGACTCACTCAACATAAATAGTAAACAGCATTCACTTCTCTGACCAGCAGCTCACTCAAACACTGCTATCAACACCCAAACCTCATTTCATCATGCCCAGAAAGTATGCACCTAGGGTGCGAATCGGTCTGTATTTCACATTGAGAGAAGTAGAGCTGGCTTAGGAACAATAACAAAGGAAAACAAAAAAGACAAGAGAAGCAGGGAACTGTTTGGTCAAAGTTGTGCTCTCTGCGGATTGTGCAATGTATTCCACAGATTCAGAGTTCAGTATTCAGTTGGGGTTCAATCTTTATGACCCCAAATGCAATGACCGCAATGTGGGCAGACAGCCCCAAGCATGCCCCAGGGACAAAACAATCACAGGAATGAAGGGGATGGAGGGCAAACCCCACACCTCTGAGACAAGTGATTTTCCATATTGCAAATAAACAACTTTCTTCCCCCAGAAAACAGATGCTAAAAGGGAAAGTTTCTGATCTCAAAAATAGCTATTGATGGGAAATAATTCCCAAAGGCAGAGTCTGTCTTTACCCATCAGGTTTACAGGACTGTGGGCAGCATCAGGATCCTGGGAGAAATCCTGTAGCCACAGTCCCAGCTGCTGAAGGAAACTCACCTTTCTAAGCAGCAGTGCCATGGTCTAAAGTAATCATTTGCATCTTTCAGAAAATAGACATGAACAAAGATCTGTTGCTGAGATTAATAATGCTCCATTTAGAAGAAAAACACCTCTTTGGTGGGACTGATCGTTCTTTTTAGATGTACAAACATACTACAGGTAAAGCACTTCTTGGCTGTTCGGAGTGATTAATTGCCAACACACATAAACTTCAGTTTCTGGCATTTAAGCAAAAAAAGTCATCACTTTCCCCACTCATGAGCAAGATGAACATTGGCTCTTCTACAACTGCCTAACCCAGCCACAGGGATAGGAGCAATAGGGAGGGTGGGCAGCAGGGTGGGATCTGCGCCCAGGCAAGGGTAAAGACGTGACCCTCTGTGGTTTTCCTGTCCTCAGGAAAAACAAATTCCCTTTCCAATGCCAGCTTTCATTGGGAAGAAAAGCAGCTTGAGATGGGCCCATGGGAGACACCATGTAAGAAGGTATTTTTCAAATACTTCTACAGATCTCAGGTACTTGGCAATGTCACAGTTTGGATGTGGTCCAGGGCGGGAGCCCACCATGGCCTGTCCATGGCTACACAGCTCAAAGTGTGTTCAGCAGCCTAGAAACCCAAGCAGCTCTTTTTATTCCTGACATGGCAAAAGCAGAGAAGCTGCTTAAGCTCAAAGGAGCAAGAGCATGTTAGGTCATTTCTAGTCTATTTGCAGAGAAAACAAAGCACAAAGCTTCAAAGAGGTCTGGCTTGGACATGTGGGGAACCTGCAGTGCCAAGGATGCAGCCCTCCACTGCACCCTCCCAGGGGTCACATCCACCAGTGAGACCCCTGCCCTTGCATGGTGACAGACCAGGCGGTGGCTCAGGTCTCTCTCCACTGTATTTGCACAGTGGTTTGGGGGCTTCCTTGAATTCTTCTTTCCTATTGCAGCCAATGTTTAGGAAGCAAAACTAACAGTGGTCAAAGTGCGTAGCGCCTGCAGCTGGCCGTGATAAAAGAGATTTTCTGGGGAAAACCTGTTCTGCTCAAAGATCAGTGTGATCAAAAACTGCAGCTTTGTGCTTGGAGCAGGGGAATAATTCAACTGTTAACAGGAGAAAAGCCTGATGTATGGTCAGAATAGGGAGTCTCTGGCATCCCTTCAGCTTTCAGGTTCAGCTTTGAGGTCAGCCTGTCTCCATACTTACTCAGTGGAGGTGCCTGCAATCTAATCTGTCAACATGCAGGGATCTCCTGGGTATGACTATTGGTCCCGCTTTTGAACCTGGATTACGCTGTTGCTCAGCTTGGAAATCTAACCCCTTTGCTACGCTCTCAAGCTGCAAGGAAAGAGCCCTCCAGAGCCCCTACAAGGTACCCAGAGAGGCAGATGAGTATTTCCACTGGTCACAGGGTTCGCTCACCAGCACCTGGTGAAACAGGATAGACCTCTATATAGATAGATGAGCTAACAAGTGCATCCCCAACTTGCACTGCACTGGGATCACATTGACCTTAGCTTTAACTGCCCTGCTGCCTAACTAACTCCACAGCACTCAGGTCTGCTGGTGCTCTGGGGACAAGACTTGCTTCAGGCACAATAATCCCTTTGGAGGCAGATGTTGCTTTTCCAAGCTTTGACGCTGACAGTCAATGACAGCAAAGAACTGAGCGATAACAAATGCATTGTTCCTGTGTTGCTGAAGAGAATTCAACAGTAGGTGGAAGCCTTGGAAATCCTTTGAGGGATTTCTCCCTAACAATTCCTAACTCCCAGATAGAGACAGAGTTCAGCACTGCCAGAGCACACATCTTTCAGTACCAACAGTGCTTCAGCAGTCAGGACTTAAGTTTGTATATAAAGACCTTGCATTTACCTCTGGTGGAAAACTTGTGCTCCACATTAAACAAGAGAACTCTGTTTCATAAAGGTCACAGTTCTGGTCCCATTTACCAAATGCCTTTTGAAATCGATGGAAAAACTATTTAAAAGTGATGGAAGTCACTGTTTAATTTTTATTATTTTAGGTTTTTCAGCTCTATTTTTTTTAAATCTCTGTGGGTTTCTGCGTCAACTGTTCTGGGCAATCAGCTACGTCTTGTTGACATTGCTAATAGGGTTTCTGACTTGGCTGTTCAGTTGTGTTCTGAAATAACTCAATCAGACTCACAGCAAGTCAGGAACAAAATGGAAAGTTCAGAAGAGGGAAAGCTGGAAATTAAATTCCGGAGCTGTGTGATTATTTTCTAAGTCTGGGCTCTTCTGAGCAACAAGCAAAACTTCTTGGTAAGGTTTTTGGAGACAATTCCATGCTATTTTCAAAGGCTATATAGATATATATGTGTGGGAATCCAGGCTCTTCAGGTTTTCAGCAAGCTACCAAAGTGAAGATATAGCAGATGTGATTCATGAGTGGGGGAATGGTTTACCTTAGGATGGCTGCAGTGATTTCTGCTCTCTCAGGTGTTCCGTGGTCCTTTTGCAGAGACAGCTCAGCTGTTTGTGAAGAACCTGTTGATTGCTACAACCTATTAAAGGGAAACCAGGATGGATTTGGGCTTTCAGTCCTTCAGGCTCTACACTGAGGAAGTTTGGCTGCTCCTCCACAGTCAGTGAAGCTGTCTACACCACAGGTATGCAAACTACAACCTTGCTCATGAGTTAACCTTGCACCGGCTTCTTTGAAGCTAGACAGCACCTTTCTGTACTACACCCTCTCTGCAATAAGCCATACCCTGATACTCAAGAGGGTTGCAAGTATGTAAAGATCCCTGTAAATTGTGTTCAAGACAACAAACAGCATGGCACACTTGGGCTGACAGTAGTTTTGACACAGGGTATTTGGCTCCTGAATCAATTGAGCACTTTTAGGAAATAACCCTTCAGCTATTCAGTTTCCTCCATCTCCCCTGCACACTCTTGGCTGGGCTCACAGAAGAGGTGGCTCTGCGTTGGTATAAGCCTTTCTCCTACCTCTGGTTGCGCTGTGCCTTGCTATGGTATATAAACATCTAACTGCTAGCAAGAGCACCATGTGCCTGTTTTCTTCCTCTTTCTCTTGGTGACGGTCCCCACTCCTCCCGGTAAGTTAGACCTGTGGTTACTGCAGTGGCGTAATATTGCAACTATCTCCGAGATGAGCTGTGGAGCAAGCTATGATGTACTGATAGAACCATTTCCTCTGCATCTAAATTCTAAGAGACGTGGCTTGGTTTACGCTGGGCAGACAGGACGCTGACACTGCAGTTGGTCTTCCCTTTGCAGAGATCAAAACAGCTCCAAAGGTTACAGTGAGTCTCACCTATGTGCTAGACAAGAACTCACAAGGCAGCACTTTGCTATGAGTAACAGGGTCCTTTGTCATCTTGATTTCATCTAAACACAAGTCAAAAATAGATATGCTTGGAAAAAAACACAACAAAAATAAAATCCAGATCATGAACGTCAGGAACGTCACAAAATACAAGCCAGCCTCTCACTGATCAAAACCATCCCATGCCCTGCAAGCCTCCTCCCAGCCAGTTCAGCCTCACCCGAGACGCGACGACGTGTTCTCCAGCCATTAGTATTCTGTTGCCATCAATGAAGACCCAGCCAGAGACCCAGCAAAGGCCACAGCCTCCTTGAGGTTGCACGGTTGCCAGCGGCAGGGCAGATCAGAGGGTCTCGCTGTAGATGACGCACGGGCTGGTTTCCTCACAGAGTTCCAGCTGCACGCTGGAAGCAAACCAACGCTTGGCACAACCCAAGCTGTAGTTGAGGGTGGTCCGGTAAATGTTCTTGGCACGCTTTGGGAAGATGATGGTCGTGCTCTGAAACCTCAGTGGCTTCTGGCGGGGCTCAAAGATCAGCTGGGACTTGTAGTTCCGCCAGGTACAGTTGGGAGCAGCAATGATTGTCTCGCTATAGGTGGTGACAGTGGGGATGGGGCCGTAGAAAATGTCATCCCGATAATGTTTCTCGGAGTCGTACTTCACCTCGGAATTGCACCTATAGAGGACAGCAAGGGATGAGGAACTCAGCCCAGGCAGCAAAGACAGGCAGGACTCTTCTTTAACCCTTTGGAGCTGGCAATGTTTATGACCTCTTACTGCACAGACACTGGCGCTCACCCTACAACCCAAAGCAGAGGTCCTAGAGGACTCCTTCCAGCTGGTGAACCTTAGTGGAATACCACCATACCACGATCCATCACAGCATTTCTGCAGTGCATATGTACATAAGACCAAGCCTGCCTAGTCATGTCAGGGCAGAAAAGACCTTGCTGCACAGGTTCCAAGCAACCTCCTTTTTCCTCTGGTTTCCTCCATGGGCCCCACAGGGGCCTCAGCTCAGCCCTGTGAGCAATACTGGAAGCCAACACCCTGTTAGCAAAGCACATCAAGAGGTGGTGAAACCCCTCAGCTGTGGTAGGTCAGAGTCTGAGGATTGGACAGTAACCCATGGAGTGTGCAGGAAAAGCTCAAAACCCCAGCAAAATGCTTGATCCAGCCTTTTCCTGACCATTTTTAACAAGCACAACCATGCAGCATCAACTCAAAATGCTGAGGGGCCCTGCAAAACGGAGATCTCCTGACCATTGACTCATGGTAGGTCTTATCACACTTCCTACTGCTAGTGCTATGCTTGGGGGGTGTCACTACCCCACTGACCAGGCTGAACAGATGCTGCTGGTGGGCTGTGGGCATGGGATGTCACACCGGGATCTGGGAAACCTACTTCTCAACACAGCATGCCTGCTGCTGCTTTCACAGCTTGTTGTCCATGCAAGCTCTGGCTTGGCAGGAAAATAATGCCTTAAATAAGGTTTTCATAGATGGCAGAAGCATGACACTTGTTGAGCTGTCATGGCTGTGTGTTCGTCTATTTTTCTTTATATTGCCTTGCCATCAGAGCACAAAGACACCCAAGCTAGCTAAAATCAGAGGGCTGTGAGATGGGGGTGAGGTTGCTTGTTGGAGCCTACAGAAAGCCGAAGCAATGGTCAAATAGCAGGAAAAGCAAAGAGATGCTGTGGATATGGCTGTCCAATAGCCAAGCCATTGGTCTCAAAGGAAGTGGTCATGTTAACAGCTATCAGATGCAGACAATAGGATGTCTGCAGGCATCCAGAAGGGATGTATGGATACCAGGCCACATAAAGGTCTTTTCCTAGAATCCGTGGCCCCGGGGAGCAGCAGGACTTCCACTTGTTTTCCCTTGCTCCCCAAATGCTCCTTCTGCGAGCAGCAGCCAAGGAATGTGCAGCTCCATGTAAGAAAGATTAAAAGCTGGGTGTGTGCTTGTCATTACCTCCAGCCGGAGGGGGGTGACTGATTGTGCACCACATGTAACCTGAGCTGCTGGTAATGTGTTTTGCACAGCGAGGGTGTAAGCAAGTCATTCAGCACACACAGAACAAGACTCCGATGTAATCACCATAAAAACATGCCCGCTGGCAGTTCCTCAGCAAGCAGAGATTTACTGGGGTACATTTCCAGAGAGACGTTTGCATAGGTTGCAGGGGGTGGGAACTGAGTTTACACCATCCCTACCCCAAGCTGTGTGGAACTGCTCCATGCTGTTTGCAGAGTACATTCCACACCAGCAAAAGAGGAGCAGAGACCAATGTTCATGCATTGGCTGCAGCACCAGTCTCACAGGAGGTCAGAACATCTCCATTAGTGGCTTAAGGGACCATCCCATGAGGAGGAGCTCATTCTACCTCTGTTGGCTGGTATAAGATTGGTTTCTCTGCAGTGAGGGCTAACAAAACCAGGTGATGTAAGTATGTGCCTCCTACTGAGGATGTAAGTCAGCAGGGAACAGGATGAAGACAATCAGGTTATTCAGTGGAGGCCATCAAGCCTACAGATGGTAATGGTTTTCAATCATAGCCTTGGATTTGAGCTGGCCCTGGAAGGAAAGCCCTCTCTTAAAACCTCCCTCCATTTCCTGCCTCCTCCCCTCTGCTTCTGTCAGTGCCTTTAATTCAGGCATTACTCTCACCCCTGTTCCCCCCCTTCCCATCAAAATAACTGTGACTCCCATTTGTAAACATACTTTATTTTTCTGCAGAAGGAAAAGCACCAGGAAAAAGACAGAAATCCCACCTACCCACCCAATCCCATCTGTACCTGATTTCCTGCAAGGGCTCAGGGGTCACCTCAATGCTTTCTCCAAAAAACACGGGGTACATTCGAGGCCTCATCTCTGGCATGGATGGGTTCAGGAGCAGGTAAGGCATCTGCAGGGAAGAAAAGCACAGCAAAGTGCTGGGACACAATAGATGAGGCTGGCACAGTTCATAATGTCCTGTGGATGGCAGCTGAGCAGCCAGCACTGAACTCCATCTCTTGAAAGTCTTGTGGAAGTCACTGCAGGTGACAGCCTCTCTGGCAATGAGACGTGACATTGGCAGCATCAGGACCAACTTTGTTCCCTACAAGCTAAGTTCGCCTTGCTTGCGCTCCCAGCATCATTCAGCTCCCCTCGCAGTCCCTGTCCTTTCAGTGTTGTGGCAGGCCCTAGGTTAGGACAGTGTTCATCACACTCTTCCCCACCCTTAAAGGAAGTCAACTTGCCAAAAAACAGCCTTAAGCCAGAGAACAGGACCATTACCCTCCATCCCCATGCAACCAACCTTTGCATTTAAGATGTCTTGATTTTCTGATCTACCTGCAGCTGTATCCATTTACAGACTCACTTCCAGCTCCCGGGGCTGATGTGACACAGCAAGCTGCTCTGCACCCCCCAATGCCACCCTCTCCACCTCCCTCTGCTCAGCACATCACCCAGGTAAGCGATTCTGCCCACTTCTCTGGCACTCCATGCTGCAGCATCTGTTTGTTGAAATTAAGCCCTTCCTTCTTCCTGTCTGTTCATTTCTCATAGAAATTGAAATTGTCTGGGGGTTCGCTTTAGCCCTGATGTTGCCTTCACTGTTAAGAGTCTTGCAAAGACTCAAAGTGCAGCAGCATGGATAAGTGCTCAAAGTCTGATGTAACACAGACAGAGCCTAAGTCTGCTGACTTAAAGGATCTAGGTTTACTTAAGTGAGGTGTGTATATATACTTACACAGATATATATTCTGAAAATGATATATCCCTTGCTGAAGTCTCTATGCCAAAAGTGGCTGTCACTCTCCAAGAGACATTCTAGTTACCTATGAACAACTGTGGGGTGAGACACTGGGCACCTTGTAACCTCTGCAATGCAGGAAATGAGTTGCAAGCCGGGGGGGGGGGGGGGGGGGGGGGGTAATGAATGGAGCTGCTCCTACTCCTGACACCAAAAATTGGATTTTTAAGACTAATTACACCCTGAAGTTACTTACTCTGACAAACTGTCACAGTCCAGCCTAGGCTACTCTGCCCACCACAAAAATGAGTAATCCCACTTAACATCTTAAACATCTTTCCCACATATAGGGATCCTGTGTCTGGTGTCTGGACTAAGCCCAGCAGCTAATTAAGCCTAATCCTGCCCTCGTGGAAAAATGTCACTGCAGGTTTTGGTTCCTGCCAGCACTTTTCTGTTGGAAGCAATTTATGACATACAGGGACACAGAATCTCTTTAAAGCAGATGGCTGGAAGCCCCTGTGCAGGGTTGAAAGGTCTCTACATGGCTCAAAAGCTCATGGAGTTTTCCATTTTATACCACACATAGGCCATATGTGCTAGAATCACAGCAGTATTTCATCAGTGTAAGTCAGATCACCTCAGGACTCACTTATGGCTGACGATACTGCTCTTGTATTTGCTTCCTCTTCACATCCCACTCCTTTCCCCCTTCCGCAGCATCTTCTGGTTGGGTAGTACAGTAAGGAACATGGGAGCTGGTTCCTACCAGCAGTGCTGTATAAGAGGTACTGCAGCTTGCACCCTGCTCTGAGAACATACAGGTCCCCAGATGCTTGCCAGGTTGTCCCTCAAATTGGTGTTAACTGGCAAAGCTCTGTTGAGTCTGCCCAACAGCACCAGCTCCTGCTAGCTGAGGTCTGTTTTTCTCTAATGGCTTGGGCTTTCTGCCTCAGGCTAAGGCAAAAAATGTCACTGCTCCATCTGAATTTGCCAAGCCCTTGAGTTCTGTGTCTCAAAGCCACAAAGCTGTTTACTCTTCATTCTGAAATATCTCTGTACTTTACTGCTGTGTTCAGCCATAAAGTAAAATGGCCAACCCCTCTTTTTGATTAAATAGTTCTATTCTGTTGTTAAAAAAGGACAGTATTTGCAGGGGGGAGGGGGGAAGATATGTTCACCCTCACTACCAAACACTGTCCAAAAGGCAAAGTTAACTCCCGGATTGCTTTCAACACTCTTGAAAGGGAGGCCAAGGGCAGCCTTTCTGGTCGTAAATAAAGCTCTTTGCTTCTGCAATGTGAATTGTTTACAACAGCCAAGCCTTAGTTCACAAGGGTGCAGATCTCCAGCTTTTAACAGCCTGCACATGGCCAGAGCTCCTTCTAAAGACACGTTGTATGTGAGGAGAGATTCATTTGTGTGCAGGAGTCAAATACCATGTGCACATGCATTCATGAGCTCTGGAATCAGCAGACAAGCTGGCCTTTTGGGGGTTCACCTGCAAAGAGATGTGGATTGCTTTAAGTGGTAAAGGAAGAAAGGCTGGGGATACATGTCCCTCTTTCAGGAATCTGCACAGGGCAGAAAGGTGGGTCTCGTCCTGTAACGTGAACAGCAGACCTAACAGTATAAATACCTCTTACTGGAAGATACTTGAATGAGCTATTTTCACCATGAACCATGACTCTCGTGCTGACTTAAAGTGCTTTGGGCTTTTATATTGCACCCTGAAGACTATACTGCTGACCAGGGTACAGGTTTGCAACAGGCTCTGAAGGGAAAGCTGCCACCGTTTAACTACCACTGCCTCTTCCAGCACCACCCAGATGCTTTCCAGAGGGCATCCACCCAAGTCCATGCCCAGCTCCACCCTCCTTATGTGATCCTAAGAACGCACATCTGGAGGGCTCTGCACATCCTGCTGTCTTCATGCACTATGGGGAACTTTGCAATGCTGGGGAGGGACAACAGTTCTCTTTAGAGTGTAACCAGCAAAGCTGGTGTTTTGCTGTTCCCTGTAACAGGCAAAATGAGTCACAGCTACCAAAGACAGTTTCACGCTCTGGTACCCATCACCAACACAGTGGAGAGGCAGAACAGAATTGGGAAGGCTTTCCTGTCCCAGTTTCTACACAACAGATGTTTTCAAGCCATGCTGCCAAAACTGACTGCAAACTTAGATAACCTGAAAAGGGCTGGGAGGCACTGGTCTGAGCCGCAGGCATCTCAATGTTGTCTGACTGTGCGTTTAGCCTATGGGAATATCTATCTTCCTTACTCCTCCTGGCCAGGGACAAGTGAAGATTGGGTAAAATGGAACACCTGTGAATTAAGCTGCTTTTCAGATCCAGACCAGCTTGCTAGAATGCCAAATAACAAACTCAGGTGGATGGTAACCATGAGCTTCTTTGCTAGAGAACACAAGAGAAATCCAGATCTCTCAGTGGTTCTGCAGAGGGTATCTGTACAGTGCAGTTTAAAGAAGCAGTTTCAAAGAAGTTATTTCAGTGCTTCCAGGCAAACAAACCTTCACACTTCTTGCTAACAGAGGCTGATGTTAAGCATGTTCTAAACATCCCTAGAGATGAGGATGCAGGAGGCAAGGTCCTTCCTGTGGCTTAGCATCTGGCCCTCAGTGTTTGTACAGAAACAGGCTTCAGAGCCTCTGTGCGCTGAGGGTGCTGCTCAGGCAAAGCATGGGCACAGAGGCAAGGCATCTGTTGAAATCCTAAGTCCCACAGCAGGGAACAGGAAACAAGAACATGTCTCAGAACAATACCAATGCACATGGAGAAACAGAGGCTCTGTCATGCATGGCTGAAATCAATCATGAGTCAAAAAGTTGCCACTGAATGTGGTGAGAGCAGAATTAAGTCATCTCCAGGTTAGTTCTGCATGGAATGGTGATGAGACTATTTCCATTGTGGGTTTACTTTTCTCTGTGCAGGGAAGGGTGATAAAAAGCATTTCATAATGCATTTCACATGCTGTAAACAAGCATCAACTTCAGACCTGCAGGCTTAGCTTGATTAATTTAGAAAGGTGGAACAATTGAGGACATTGGCAAGTCAAAGCCAGCAACCTCTATCATACGTCAGAGACCTTTACTGATTCACACTTCTCTACCATGAGAAGCACCATGAGCTGCTGCAGGTCAGAAACCTTGAGGTCACCTGGAAGTCTGAAAGTGGAAGATGTAAATAACTTACAAAGCAGAGTCTAAGAATAGAGATTATCTGTAAAACCCTGCAGTCTGCTCACCAAACAAGCAACTGAATTGCTTGCATGGAGTGAAAGGGTCACTGAACAGTAAGCACAGGTTTATATAGAGGCAACCGAAAGGCATTTTGTTTCACCTCCACTGATGTCCTGAAATGTCTGCTCCTGCATCTCACCTGGAGTAATCAAGGAAAAGGGGATATGAGCTTTCCAAAACCTTTGTCTTTTGGGCTGAAATGTTATATGCACACCACGTGTCAAAAGCTGGCTTTTTTGGCAAGAGTCTGACAGCAGCAGCTGTTTCTGTATCTGTTTTAAGGTAAAAAACCAAAAATGTTCTGCCTGTCAAAAAAAAGGTACTGACTCAATTCTTTTAACTTCTGCACAGGAATGGTTGAAGAACAACAACCCTGGCCTGCTGAGCTCCCTTGGGAAGATGAGGATCCTCGGCTCATTTCTAGCAATCACTCAGCAATCTCCAGACACTGCACAAATAAGGTGAGTTTCTTTATTGCCCTGCACCACAGATGGGCTGGCTGGCAGCAGAGGTTGTTGTACACTACTGGGGGTCACTGACAGTGAGGAGGAGGAACTCCCATGTCTTTAGACAGGGTAACCACAATGGATCCACAGTCGATGTCTGTCTATCTAGCAGGGTTGCTGTGCTGGAAGGCTACAGCTGGGACCTGATTAATCTGTCCCTGGTAAATGGAGCTGTGCTGCGACTTAGAAGATGCAGCTCTGCAAAAGCCACCATAACACTGCTGTCTTTATGCAGGGAGGAGCCTGGTAGTCCAGGAAGGCTGAGGAGGTGAAAGGGAAGATACTGGGAAGATCAAAAAGTGAGTCCCATGCGTACATGTTATGGCACCAAAACAGAGCCAAAGTGAAAATTGAGTGGCAAAAATGCTACAATTTTTATGTCCTTTCTGGTAGATAATTTATTCCAACCAGCAAAGAGTTACCGTATTATTAAAAAGTTGAAATGCTTTCTTGTTTGGCTGCATTTTTCCTTCTGTCTTAACTCTGATGCCTTTCAGGCATGTAACAGCCTGGGCAGCTAAACTCTGTTTTATTCAAGTAGTCCATAGATAAACAGATAAAATCGTTTGCTGCACAGAAATTCAATCTACAGCTAACCAAAAGCACTTCCTTTATGGTGGCGTGGGGGGCCCTTGCTTTCGTACAGACACACGTCCATGAGAGCCATCTCAGTGACTGGCTCCTGGGTGGATTTAGACCAGAGTTCTGATCAAAAGCAAAAATAATATAATGCTTTTACTCCTCATAATTGTGTAGTCAGTGAGGTCTGTAAAGGTATTTTTCATTGGGGGGTAACTTAAAAGAATGGAAGCACAGTTATCAAATAGTAAACAAAGGTGAGGAAGAAAGTGCCATGAAACTGACCTGAAATATGCTGACGGTTCTTTAGCTTCAAATTCCAGGCAGTAAAGCAACAGAAGGGAAAGAAAATGAACGTGATTTGAAATAAGCCCCCAAGAAACCTTTCCCCAGAGAGCACAAAGTACCAGAACTGACTGACTCCTTTCGCTATGGTCATTATGGGCAAGGCACTAAGATGTGTCATTAGCTCTGGAGGGACTGTAAGGGGAAGCGGTATTCTGAGTGTCAGAGCTACAGACAGGATACAGCTTCCCAAATTCCCAGCTCCTAACTTAGCTAGGGCATAAGCAAATCTCTCACCACATTTTCCCACTATGGTAACATGTCAGGTCTATGAAAATGTCACTTTACTCAGCTGTTATTTACAGCTGTAATGAAAGATCTGGCTGAGTTATTTGACACACATCCACATTCTCCGCTCTAGCCGATAAGCAATATTTGCTTAACAGATGATTTATTTTCCCAATATCTTCACGTACTGCACATGACAAGTAATTTATACTAAACCGGATGAGATTATATTTGGAGGTGATAACAGTAAAAGCAGACCTGAGGTAGAAAGCAGGGCTTTATTGTTTCAAAGACTTGCATCCTTCCTGTCTATCCCCTCTTCTATTTCAAGTGGGAAATGAGTGCTGCTTTGCTTATTGTCCTCAGTGTTATACAGGAATGCAATGGAAATTAAGGAGCTATAAGACACCACCCTGGGTATAGCCAAGTTTTTCATGGTAGATGTTGAGACCCCATGAGTGTTTCCCAGAAGGGACATCTGTCACTGCAGATTAGGTGAGGTACAGAGTCTTCCCCCTCCTTTGCATTGAACCAAGGAGGAAGAGGAGCAGGTATGCATTTGGAACTGGACAGGGGACAGCCAGGTGGGGTTTGCCTTTGCTAGGCAGTGGATGAAGGCATGAAACTGAAACCACCACCAACCCCTGCTGCGAGAATCCCTGCAGGATCCTGCCCCACGGGAGTGGTTCTGAGGTGGGCCAGGCTGCAGCTAGATGGATGCCTCACTCCCTGCCCAAGCCTGCGGCTTTCCCCAGAGCTGCTGGGACCCACATGTGCTTGGAGAGGAATGTGCCCTGCTCCGTGTGCGGGCTGCAGGTTGGCTCACGTTGGGGGTGCTGAGCCTTTCTCACATGTGCTTTCCCTGTCGGTGTGGGCAGGCTGGAAGTTATGTATTGCCTGGAAACCCTTTGATGGCCATGCTCCCCACCTAATCCCCACAAAATAGTCCCCCTTCCTGGAGCACTCTTCGTGTAGGATGAGGTGCTGGCTTTGTGGCCTAAGGGCTCTTCAAAATGGCAGGATTGTCAGGAAGAGGTGTTTTGGGTTTGGCTTTTTTTTTAATGTCAGCCATAAATCCAACAGGTTTGGCACACACACTGACGTGGACCCCGTTGTTGGGACCATCCCTATGCAGGCTGTGCCAAGGGGCAAGGCATCCTCCTCCTCTGCACTTGAGATGAAGCTGGAATCTCCTCCCACCATGCAAGGCTGATTCTGGCACCATACTGCTGTCCATCATAGCTCCTGAATGTAAGTAGAAATTGGCATTCATCTGACAGCTGATCCACTGGGATACAGTCCTGCAGAAGTCAGTGCTCAATGAGGCAGGCTTCAAGGACAAATAATTCTTTTAAATAAAAAGGAACTCACTGCAGTGGCAGAACTTGTTGCAATGGTGACAGTGTTGGGACAAGAAGTCTGCTCCTTCGAGAAGGCATGAATGATGGTTCTGCAGATGAATGTGATCCTGATCTCCCCTGATATCCATTAGGAGTCACGCTACTGAATGCAAAGCACTTATTTCAGCAGTTCTAGCCTAAAACTATATCCCAGGGCAACAACTGGGAAAACGCTAAACAGATTTGGCTACTTTGATGTAATTTCATTCCCTAACCTTCCAGCAACTCCTTCTTTCTGTGTCCTTCTAATATTATTAGAAATGTATTTAATTGTATTTATGTTCCTTTTGGCCCAGCATTACATGCAATGCCCAGAGAATTCAGCAACCCAGATCTTAACAATCAATTTAATCATGTTTCAGATTTAAAAAGCAGAACTAGGTAAAAGTCATCTTCTATTTTCATTGGGGTATTTGTGCTTCAGCACAAAACAACTGACAAATACCCTACATAGACTTTATTTGAAGAAATAAAAGCCAATTTCTCCTGCACTGCAAGTAAAATGCAAGGGGGAAAAAAGTCCCTAAATGGTGTTGAACTTGTGGTATTTATGACTCTGGCCCTAAATTGCCTTTCATATTTTCTTGGATCCCAAAGCTGTAGCCAAATTGGCTGGTTAAATGTGAATAAATGGTACATTGTCTTTGAAACAAAGTTGTGCTTATTAAAGAAGAGAGAGTTTACTTATTCGGAGTCACAGTTCATAACACAAAGCAGAGAGAGCACAGATTTTACACACAAGAAAGCCTTCGATAAGGGCACGCAATCTCATTTCAGTCTGTACAAGATGAGATGTCCTAGAGCAGGAAAATTCTTTAGCATTATTTGTGAAGTTGGACAAAATAGCTGACTGCAAAAGAACACAACTGGGTTCAGACTGGTGATTCCGATAGGTCTGCAGTGAGGAACAACATGAAATACTTCCCACAGATCTGGAATGTTGTTTTCTTCACCTGACAGCAATTTATTGTAACTGTACGTACTAGAACTTTGGCCGTGACTGAGCTTATGTATGGTTTTATAGTATTATAACACAAAGAGTACAGGCTGCATTCCTGGCTCTGTCACGTTTATAAGCAAAACAAACACTAATATAAGAGGCAATTAAAAAAGGCATGGCTTGGTGTGCAAATAGCTGCAATTATTGATTTGCCAATTCTGCATGCTCTGATGAACAGCAGAGTAGTGGAGTTAAACAGAAGCACATTCATGGATTGCATAATTGCTCATAGATCTGCAAGTCCTTGTTAAATGGCAAGATTAGAGCTAATTAGACAGTGAAATTTGGAACATGAAGCAAGCAAAGCTCACTGTGTTTGTCCTGCTTTCTTAATAACTGCAAGTACAGTATTTGCAGGGTGGAAATGAGAAGTGAAACTCTGTACAGTCAAACAGAGTGAAACCTCCTAGTTAGTTCATTATTGCATTGTACCACAGTCAGAGGTAAAGAGCACAGTCCTGCACCATTGTTACCAGCATGGTTATTACATTCCTGTTGCAATGTGATACAAAATCTACAGCAGGAGTTCCTCTGAAATGTGTAAAATGTTCATTTATGATCAAGTTAAACTGGAAAACTTAATTTTGCCTTACACAGACTTAGTTTCCCGTAGGAGTCAAGCACTAAAACTCTCAGTCTGAATGGCCCAAGAGCTGATATTGTTTCTTTTCATGCTCTTTCATCTTCGATATCTAAGGGCTTTCTTGGGAGGAGTGGTGGCCAACTGTCACAGTATTGGAATGGAGACAGTCATATCCCCATTACAGAACTCTGCAGACACCTCCACCCCAGCTGTTTTCTGGTCCAGTCAGTCTTCATTCATCTGCCTCCTACATTGTATTTTACAAACACACAGCAACAGCCCGATCCTGCCAAACCAGAGGTGTGTGGGCAACTCTTCGTACATAAACAGTCCCATCAAGACGGCACACTCCCAGGCATCTGCAGGTAAGGCTCAGTATCAGGTGGAGATCTGATTTTCATAATTAACACCTCACACCCTACGCACCATAATTTGGTGAGAGGGAGTCGCTGCTCATGGGGAAGGTTTTGGCATGCTCGGGAGTAAAAGGCAGTTTTCAATAACATGCTAAAATAGCCTTAGAACTTGGGCAAGTAAATGAGGGTGTGAGAAGCTGTTGCAAAATATGTCTACTGGGAAGAAGTTTGAATTGTCACTAATCCATACATAGATAAAATTTTCCCATGGAAAGATTTATGCTGTAGTTTTTATTCCATATAGAAGCCCATTGACTGTGTTGAATACTACTGCAAATGCCTTTTATATGTTAAAAATTGAAAAATCCTCGGGGAAGAACTTTCATCATCCTTCAAAAACCTCCACCACCATTGCTTATGCTCCAAAGTTTGAGTTTTAAAAACAGTTTTTATAGCTAAGGGATAAACAAGATGAAGCAGAAAAAAAGTCACAATAAATCTACCCAAATCCTATTCCACAGTCAACTGTTTCACTGGCACTGGACTCAGGCTAACTGAAATCTGCAGTGCTACTGCCAGCTGTCTGAGCTTACAGACCACTAACCCTGCTCTGCTTGGCCATGCATTGCACAAACCTTTCATACAGACTCATGCCACAAAACCCTACTGCAGTAAAGGGCACAGGCACGCAGCCCTCCCCAGACCACATCTCCACACCAACTTCCCCGGACAGACATCCACCCCCTGCCCCAAGCTAACAGGCAGTTTTGTCTTTTCTTTCAGTAAGAACTCCAGTAAACGCGGCTGCATGCTCCTGACAAAACGAATGTGGGATGCCAGTGCATAAGGACGCCTGGGAGCCTGTCTCGGTCCAGATGGATGCAGCTCCAACCCGTATCTGCCAGGCAGGGCAGTGTCACTGAGAAGGAAGTACACTTTCTGTTCTTAAGATAGGCAGGGGAGCCTTTTCAGACCTGGGTTTCACTCTCACACCGTTCTTAAGAGTTTACCCAGCCAAACTACCAACACTTATGTGAGCCTGGGCACACCAGCAGTGATGCCAACACCAGACTGCAGCCACGATGGGGCACAAGCAGCCCAGCGAGTCCTCGTCTATGGGTGCAGGTGAACAGGCACTGAGGGGGGACAGAGCCGGGGTCTCCTGTCAGCGGGCACAGGCCCTTTCCCCGCTGCCCCCTATCCCAGGGCATTCCAGCCTGTCTCCCACCCAGGGCCCGGAGAGAACAGAGCCCAGCGCCCAGGGTTTGGCTCTTACCACTTTGCCGTCCTTGGCATCCCGCCGGTGCCCCGGGGCCGGGGGGTCCGCACCGCCGCTGCCCCCAGCTCGGCCCTCACCGGGCGACAGGGAGTAGAAAGGGGGACTGGGACTGGGGGGCAGCCCCGAGTCCGGGCTGTCCAGCAAGCCTTCCCGGCTCCTCTCCTTCAGGCTCTCGTCCATCCCTTGCAGCTGTAGGTGACCTACCATGTCTGGGGGGCAGCGAGGGGGCCGCAGCGGGAGAAAATCCTCCCGCGCCGCCCGCCGCAGAGGGAGGGAAGGGGAAAGGCGCCCGGCGGGCCCCCCCTGAGCCCCGATCGCCGCCACCAGCCTTCCGGAGCCCGGCGTGCGGGGGGCAGCGCCAGCATCGGCCGGACCGGGCTACCCCAGCCGCCTTCCCGTTACCGTTACCCGGCCCCCGGGGAATGGAAGCAACGTCCGATCCCGCCGGGCAGGGGGACGCGGCTGGGTGCGTGCTGCGGGGCCCGGGGCAGCCCCGCCGGCAGGGAGCGCTGGGAGCGGCAGGGGACGGGGCCGGACGGACCGCGCTCGTCCGCAGGCTGCCGCCGTCCGCCCGCCCGCCGCCTCCCGGCGGTTCATTTATCCGGAGAGGGTGGGAGGGGAGCCGGGGAGCGCCCTCCCCTTCCCCCGGCCCCCCAGCTCTGCCCCGGCCGCGCGTTGTCAGGCGCTTCCCAGGCGGGGAGCGCGTTTAGCACCGCCCGCCCGCTCGCTTCCCCCCCAGGCACCCCCCTGAGGAGACCTGAGGCAATCCCCGGCCACCGCGGTACCCCCGGCCCGCGGGAGAGGGGCCTGACCATCGCCCCGCCATCGCAGGGCTGCGGGTTTGCTCTGCTGAACTCCCTCTCTTCTGTCCGGGTTCATCTTTGCTTCTTTTCCCTCAGTTCTGTGTAACTTTTCCCTCAGTTCTGTGTGGTTTTTCCCTCAGTTCTGTGTGATTTTTCCCTCAGTTTTGATCTTTTGCCCTCTTTCACCCCCAAAGCAGCTTTCCCGCTCAGTGCCAAGGTGTGAAGGCATGAAGGAAGAATTCTTCTCAAGAGCCATCATCCCTCTTTGCTTTGAGGTGGCCGAGGGTGGCATCACCAAGGCAGTGGGTCACCACGGCAGCGCTGGCTACTGAGATGTGCAAGCCCGCCATAGCCCCTGTGGCGGCCGTACCACCATGGCGGCCCTTACACCTCACGCTCAGTACAGCCCAAAAAGCCATCTCTGTCTCCACAGGTGCCAGTCCACAACCACTGAGGTTGTGTTTGAGGTCACCATAAACACAATGGGATGGCATACAAGTACTAGCACAGCCGCTAGCCAGGAGGAGCAACGTGTGCCAGAGGCACTGCCAGCGCTGAGGGGAATAGAGAGTCCGTATCAGCCCTCGGGGTTTGGAGAAGCAAGCAGCGGTTAAACAGGTCAGGCTTGCTGAAGCCAGTGTGGATGTTTATTGCACAATGACTGGCTGATGTTAACATTACCTTGTCCGCAGCCTTGTTATGTTTTTCTCATCGTGTTTTCTCTCTGCAGTGTCTAGACTGTGAGAAATCTGGGGCAGGCCCACTCATGCAGCTCAGCTTCATGGAGCTTTATTCACAGCTGCCTCCTCCTGAGCCGTTGGCCCAGCACCCAGCGGAATGGGACCGTGGCTTAGTGCTATGAACCCAACAAACACAGAATCATAGAATCATAGAATGGTTTGGGCTGGAAGGGACCTTAAAGATCATCTGGTTCCAACCCCTCTGCCATCAGCAGGGCTATCTATCAGCAACTTAGATTGGAACATGATGTTTGTTGTGGCAGCTGATGAAAATGTGAGGGGTCTGGTACTGCACCTCGTGATGAAGGCTTTTATACCTGAGCCCTGAAGATGGCACAGAGTCCTTGGAAGTAGGGTTGATTGTGAAATGACCTGCACTCCATCCTCCTGAGGGAGCAGGTCACACTGTATGGTGGAAGGTGAACTCGACAGCTCATAAAGCTGGGTTTGTTTAGACATATTCTTGCTCAAGTCAAAAGGAAAGGCCAAGGATGCCCAACTCCATCCTTGATGAAATGAGGGGCCCTCCTCAGAGTGACTGAAGTGATCTGTGTGCACTGAGCTGTGCAGAGGAATGTCACTGATTTATGAATGTCAAACAGGCACCGAGCAGCCCACACACAAACCTCTGTGAATTCTTACCTCTGACCCACTCAGCGGCTCCAGCAGCCACACAGGCTGATTTAGAGCCCCTCACTGTAAGGGCTCTAATGTCTCACACAGGCTACAGCTGATCTGAAAATGTCAAAGGGGACCAAAGGTCAAAATTTCCATAAATTAGGCCCTGGGTTGCTACCTATCACGTAATAGGATTCTCTGGCCAGTTAGCACTGTGAACTCGGGCATTCAGCACAGCAGTTCCCCTCCAGCCCTGTTCCCCTGCCCCTCTCCTGAACTGGCAAGACTGTACGTGCAAAGGGAAGGAGTGTTTTCAGAGCTGCTTTCCTCCAAGAAGAAAACAGGAGCAGGACAAAGAGACAGTGGACAGGGGTAAGTGCACATCCTTTACTCCTAGAGAGGTATATTTTAGCTTGGGGAGCAGGTGAGGGAGACTTTTTTGTCTGCTTCTTGTTTTAAGGTCTATTAATCCAGTTTTTTGAGGAGCTAAATGATGTATTTTTAAAGGTAAATTTCAGTACAGTACATGTGTTCATCACAGAAGTGGGTGTTCATGGTTTAGGGTTCGCTGAGCATTAAGAAACTGAAATACTAAGCACTGCTGAGCATCCCCAAGCATTTGCAGAGGTATTGACTTCACTTACAACTGACAGAACTGCTGCTGGGTTCTGCAGGGCATGTGTGGTAGTATTGTTATTACTGTTGTGGTTGTTCTACAGGGCCTGTGTGTGCACATATTATGGTGGTGGTGATGTTGTTGTTCCTATTTATGTTTCAGGTTACTAGTGGGTTGTTCATGCAAGAAGGAGCTCTCTTGTGTAGAGTGTAGGGTGGGCAGGTGATGAGAAATGCTGTGATGGAGGTGACTTGTTCTTTGGTCACAAATCCTCCCGAAGCTACAATATTCATCTCTTGGCCAGTGGAAATTTGCCTGAATGGAAACTCAGTGAAGGGTACAGTGTGCAGACACAGGTTTATATATGGGGCAGTAGATTTAAACAGGACGTAAATATTGCACAGTGCCCTACTGAAGGAGAAAAACAAGTGAAGGATTTTCAGTTGGGGCCTTGTTCTACTGAAACCCTCCTTAGATCAGCAATTCTTCATTTGCTGGGAGGAATCACTAGGGACTGGTACATTCCTGTGTCTTGGCTAGGGAATAGGGAAACTGGGTCCTTGTGTGTGTGGTGGGACAAGGAGGAAGGAAAAGTCTGGAGGGAAGTTTTCTGAAGCAGTTGAGTATAGACAAACAGGTGCAAACACAGTGGTACAAGGTAAGCAGTGTGTGAAGGCATGGGCTGTGGGACAGTGGCCTCTACTATCAGCACTAACTCTGAAGGAATAGCCTTGTTTAAGTGGGAATTTGAGTGTAAACCAACAATAAATAAGGAGTGGAGAGTCAAGTAACAGAAAAGAGAAAATTCCGCAGGACTGTATCTGTTGAGATTCACTCTCAGGCAGAAGTGTAATTCTGACAGCATCGATTAAAGAAGGCTTTATGGAGAACACATTTCTCGGAGCTACTCTAACCTTATTGTTATAAAATCCAGTCCTCAGGCCCAGTCTTGACATGGACAAAGAAACACATGTGAAGAAAGCCCTGTGCTTTGCTGGGAGCTGCAGGGGCTTGCTGCTGCTCAGGACCAGAGACTTCCCATGTGCCAGGCTGGTGGCATCGACAGCTCTTCTCAGGTAATGAGCAGAGCATCAGGGATGCAGTGCGATCTGCATCCTGGCTCACTGAGCTCCATTCAATTGTGTCTGAGGTTTCCAGGTGAGGCTTCACAAACCAAAATGTGCTCAGGTGTTTTTGGTCTTCAGAGAGCCCCCAGTTAAGGGCTATGACTTTATGCACATGCTTGGATGTTTGTTCCTCTTTGCTACTGGCTACCTGGCACTCACATCTGGCACTCCTCTTACTGACGGTATTCCTGGGATCCCCTTGCAGCCTCTCGGCAACCTCGACCTTCTCTCTGCCCTCCTTCCCTGTGTCCAGGTTCTGTCTGGGCTCCTGTATCCAGCACAACTGTGTTACAGCATCCAACAGGCTGAATATCCCACTAGTAAGATATATTGTGAACAGTCGGATCAAAATGCACGAAGTGAAGCAGAAGTGAAAGAGGGACTCTGGGCAGTAGGTGCAGGAACCCAGACAGCCTTCTTGGTGTGAGCAGCCCTGCTTCTGGATAAAAGCTGGTATCCCTCCTTGAATCCACTGGGATTCAAGCCTCTCCATGCTTTGATGAGTCCTCTGCCTTCTGTTTTCCTAGCTACTCTCTTAGCTAGATTTGAGTACTTTAGGGATCTGCCATCCCACAGACATGGCAGAATGTCAGCATCACGTGCTAAGTTTCCTTTCACTGCTGCCAGGCTTGAAAGACAAATACAGTGAGGGAAGAAAGAGACAGGATACAAACACCTACATCAGGACTTTTTCTGAAGCAGGCTGGGTGGCAAAATGGGAAGAATGCTAGGAATGTCCATTCTGGTTCACTGTCAAACCTGATCCTGCAGAACACCCACAGCGTAACTAGTCCCAGTAAGAATGGCTTGGGCCATAGATGGATGTAACTATTGTCTTTGGTTCCCTCCAAAGAGGTGCAGCCTTTCCTCTC
The DNA here is from genome assembly GCF_033815535.1 of Pezoporus flaviventris. Lineage (NCBI taxonomy): Eukaryota > Metazoa > Chordata > Aves > Psittaciformes > Psittacidae > Pezoporus > Pezoporus flaviventris. The sequence goes on from NW_026892589.1 coordinate 11,646,763, forward strand.
TGAAGTCTTCCTTACAATTATGTTGAAAGGTACCAAAGCAGCAGCATCACTGGGGGGAATGTGACCACAGAATAGGACCCAGGTACATGAGGCCCAGATCACCCTTGCCTGGCAGCTTACAGAGTTGTTCACCTCAGTCCAAAATGATCCAAAACATGAAGGTGGCATACCACTGCTCACTGAACAAGTGCCAATGATGGATAAAGAGAGGAAACACATCTGGAATGCTGGAAATGGATTGCCAATCCAGACAGGCCAATAATAATTTGTTTTGCAGGGCAGAATGACAGAGTTCAAATCAAAGGAACCTTTCTGCCTGAAAAAGAGGTCATTTTTTGAGAGATAAAATCACCTTCTGAGAGGTCTACTCATTTATTTAGGAAGCCCTCACGTCAGAAATCTTTTCAACCTGGACTCTAAGTCTTGGCTGTCTAGTCCAGTCAAGGCCACAGCCCAAAAGGGAACAAACTAACTTAGATGCTTGCTCCTGAGAGTTTCTCCTAGGAGGTACCTGGTCTCATTGAGTATCTTCAGGTATGGCTTTGCCAAGTGACTACAGGGGACTGTAGCTTGTTCCTGTCTCCTGTTAGCACTGTGCCAGTCCTGCACTGGGGGAGCAACCGGAATACTATGCATCTCCCTCAAGTTATGGCTGCATCTGCCCTGGCCCTCTTGCACTCTCCAGATAAACAATCCCTTCTAGCAATGACTTGGAACAAGCTGTTTAGCAGGAAATGGTGATGAAATCTACAAACTGTCCTTTCTGGGATAAGGAGTGCCTGTTCTTCACCATAAATCAAGGAAGGAAATTTCCTTTAAACATCCTAGGCATAATGTAATGACAGTGCATCGCCCAGGCAAGACACTAGACTTTGCAGCTGAAGTAATTGATGATCTTTGGAGAACATGCATAAGGTTATATGAAGATGTTGCTTTCTCACATTTGACTGCAGTTTGTGCAGTTTATGCCACAATCAAGGCAAAAAAATAACTGAATGCTGTATCATAGACCTAGCAAAGGGTCTGAAGTACCATAAAGACTTCTGCTGACTCTGCTTGCCTTTGAGTAGGGTGCTACATGCCGAGTATTCAATTACCTGTTGAGTCCAGTTGGCATTTGCTGATATTGTTACATACTTGAGTCAAAACACAGCTCCCCTCCTCACTGCCCTGGAGAAGGACCTGCCTGTTACCCTGTGAAATTTCCCCTGCTTGTCTGTCAGGGCTGCTGGGCTGTAATCTTGGAGGATAATCAGCAGCGAAACCGTTCATAAATCACAGCTAACAGAAAAGACGCCGATAGGGTCTTAAATTTCAAGCCTGCGAAGCCATCATTTCAACAATGACAGTCAAAGGGGAGATTAAGAATTCTTTTACATGGAAAAGTTTTTCTTGGAAGAGCAACCCCCTCTTTGGTTGCCTGTAAATACAGTCATGTGGATTTGATTTTTACATGGCCCTTCTGCCCACTTGCAGGGAAGGCTCTGCAACCCCGATGGGCCTGTTCTCACACCGAACTGGCGTGTGGAGGGACTGCGGTGGGATTTGACTAAGGTCTCAGAAACAAAGAATTGAAGCTTTGCCCGGTGCTAGCAAACAGGCTGCCTGTTTAGGAGGCAGTGGCAGGAACTTTGCGAGAACCAGACCCCTCTTGGCTGCAGTCCACCATGCCTCTGGGCCCAACTGCAGAATGGGAATAAGACCAGTGCCTTGTTTTATGGTGCAAGTAACGCATTCAGAGATTATCTGTACTTACACCTCATGGTGTTTAAGGCTGTAAGGGTATTGTGAAGTCTGTTGCCAAAAAGTGAATGCAGGGATGGATTAACACTCAACCTGGAGGGTAACTGATCTCTCTCTGATCCAGACAGAGTCTTGTCTTGCTTTGTTCATTGGGACTAAGTGCTATACTTAGGAAGAAAGGAGGGAGAGTGTCTCTGTGTAGTTCTTGCCCTCCCTGCTGTGGATGATGACCAGCAGTGCTCACAGTTTCTGTCTTCAGGTTGAGAACAGCAAGTCTCAGACAGGCTCTACACTCATGGTCATGGCTGTCCCCAAACAGCCCAGCTGGAAATGGACTCTGCCTGTTCACTGCAACTCTGGGATAACAAACATTTACAGCATGGTTTCTGCTAACACTAATGAGTTCTATTAGATTAATTACTTAGAGTGAGGTCTGACTTAGCTGCCTCCCTTTCCATCTATGGGGCAAAGTAGAAGAGCTAATAATGATGTTACAAGATGAGTCTACTTGCTCAGATCTAACCATGTTCAGAATCACTGGTGGACAGCTAGAGCTTGCTTAGCACTGCAAGTCTAGTGGTTAGGTTTCCAAGGGTGCATAGCACTGATGCCACTGTTGTAACTTGAACCACAAAGAGCTTGAAAACTGAAGGGATTTAACTTCTGGTCTGTAGAGGATTTAATGCCGACCTTGCCTGGGGCATTCTCACTTTCTGATAGGTTCATGTATTTAGAACTGGCTTATTAAATTAAAACCAGCAGATGAGTTAGCTCAGTTAAGCTACCTGAGGTTGTGGAGCCTCAAGGAACCCATTTTATAAATTAAGGAAAAATATCAAAACCAAATCCTCCTTCATGGAAGTCTTTGGTTTTTTGTTTGCAAAGGAAGCATCACCCCTTACTATGAGAAAATATAAAGCCTGGCGATGAAATCCTACAAAGGAGAAGAGTTGGAGGAATTCAAGCCTGAAGAAGAAGGAATGGGAGCAGGAGAAGAAACACCATGTGGGGCAATACAGTCTGCTAAGTCACATAATGTTCTTTCCTCCAGTTACTCTTCCATTTAGAGTAGAGACTAGGTGGCTTTCTGCTCTGGAATTTCTAGATATATCCTGTGTTTTCTACTTCTGTTCTTCTAGCCTGGTTAGTTTTGTGACAAGCAAGAGAAAATACCACAGTGGGAAGGACACTTCTGTTCTAAGCGTTGTTGAAGAAAAACAAGAGCACACCAAAAACTCCTCTGAAGAATGTAAAGCCTCATTGAACAGCTTACAGATGAAATTCTTTACTCAACAAATAGGTGTCATTATAAGGACTCCTACATTTCATATTCTTGGCTAGCTTGTTATGATAGTGTTGTGTCTGTTTGATTTATGACAGATTATTTCTTCCTGTAATGTCTAGCAATCACTGGCACATTTCTTCTCCAGGTATCCACCCGATTTAGCACATTTATAAAGCTTAGAAGAACAACCACAGCTCTCAAATTGCCTGTTGAGATGCGGCATGATGAAAACAAGGCATGACACAGTGATATGTGAGGGACAATAGGGGAGATGGCTTCACTGATCTCTTAGCTCTTATTTCCTACAGCCCTAAATCACATATGACGTGAAAGAAATGCTTTGTGCACCATATGGTGACCTGAGGATTGGAATACCATCTTCCTCCAAGAGCAGCAGCTGTCAACTTGTCACTTGTTGAAGAAAACCAAGACAAGCAATTTTAGCCAGCTTAAATTCACTGTGCAGGAGCTGCATCAGTGCTGAGTCCACAAATGGAAAAAGAAAAACCAGTCAGAACTCACTGTCCTAGGGACATCTTCAAGTTAGAAGTCTTTGGTTTCTATGTCTAGTATTATACTAGACATAGAATACCCCACTGAAAACCAGTTGCTTCATGATCTCAGCGTGTCTCCTAATAAAAGAATGGGAGCTGAGAATTGAGCCTTCTTAAGTCCATAGATGCTGGAACTCAGTACATTCATTGCTAGAGGTCATTTTGCTGAAGAGTTTCCCTCTTGTTCATCCTTACCAGCAAGCTCTTAGCAGACCCCCTCACACCCAGCCTTCCCCATGGCCTCCCAGGAATAACCCTGTGTCACTTGGAATCTACTCAGCCTTTTCTGATTTCTGTACTAATCAGAGACAGAGACTGACCTCCCTGTACAGAGGGACTGACATAGGTACCTCTCATCAGGGTATGACCGTGCTGTATCCAGCTGCTGAACAGATGGGTCTGAAACAATATCCCTGGGCATGGGATTCAGGCTGCTCAGCCAAAGCTCCCTGCATTTACCTAATTGCCATCAAGGTTTAGCACTGGTACATTTCCAAGTGTGGTCGCTTGTCCCCTGACAACTGGACTGAGACCACTGGAGTTGTCAGCTAAATTACCTTGAAGTGATTTAAAACACTACAACCCAGACCCCATGATGCACACAGCTCCCATTTCCTTTTGTATTTCTTTAATAGAAAAGTAACAGGAAAAGCAATTACTGGCCATATGAAATGTCAGTTCATACAGTATTTCCTACAAGACTTCAAGCAACTCCTTGTTAAAGCAGATAAGTTAATCTGTCTTTTGGTTCAGGTCACAGTAGGTTTTCAGCTTTAAATCACTGTGGCTCAGTAACTAATGGCATTTGCCATACAAATGATGCTGAAAAAACAAGGAATCTGGGTAATTATTAGGTGTATATTTCCGGTGAAAACAATCCACGTGAAGACAGTGTCAGAGAAAAGGGTGATTGATCATCTGGATTCTGCTCCCTTGTGTTTTCCTGTGCACTTTCTCTGCACTGTAGTCTTAACTGTCAGGCAGTTACTGTAATGAAGTCTGGTAGTGGGCTTTTCAGCCTGAGGAGCTGTGTTACTCTCAGGAGGGGCTCAACAGGGCATTGTACCCGTGGAGGCTGAAGCTGCACAGCAAGAGGAGCACAGCCCCTTCGGGCATTCAGCTTTCAGAAAGAGCAGGGTAAGAGCTTTACCAGAGTTGGGTTTTTTCCACTTTGAATTCTTGCTAAAATGCTGTATGTTCCAGTCTTGAGTCAGAGCTCATTAAACTCAATGCAAAGACTCTTGTTGACTTTAATGAGCAGTGGTTTGAACCCTAGAGCTACTACATGATCAAAACTTGTGCTGAGCTGTAGGTATGGAGGTGTTTTGTTTGCATTGCAGATACAGTATTTGGCTATAAGGCATAGATGCTTGGGATTGTTTTCTGTATGGTCTCTGCTTCTTTCAGGTGCTCAATAGTTTACTAGATTGTTTATAATTACAGTTTTGTTTCTTAGGTTTAAGAAATTGGCCAAACTCCATCCCAATGTAAAACAGAAGCAACTGAATGCTACTGAAGTTAGTGAATGAAATTTGGCTTCTCTTACAATATGTATAGTTTTGTTCAGCTGTTGGCCGCTGGTGTGAGAGAGCTTGTTCTCATGGTACATCTGGTCCACCACATGCCACAGCACCATGAACCTGCAACACAGATTTTGCAGTAGGAAGGGCAAGTCCATGAAGCAAAAAAAAATCAATGTGCAACAGAAAAAAAATGTGCAATGCACACAGATTTTATTTCAAGCCTGCTCAGGGAAAAGAAATCAGGGACAAAAGCTAAGCTTGGAGCTCAGAACTTCCCACTGAGTGCTGTCGCTCTGAACAGCCTTTGGAAAGGTGTGTCACTTGTTCTCTAGACTGCCACAACACCCTGGGATGCCGTAAAAATAGCTGTCAGTGCCTGACTGACAGGCAGGAGACGTGTGACCCTAAATTATGATGTTTTCCTTTTCATGATGAAATGAATGCTGCCTTAGACAGGGCTGGAATACATCTGTTTGCGGTGGGAGTGCCATTTTAGGCCCGTTTCTTTTGAAACTGGGGTTGGAATTGCCAGGGATCAGCAGAGCTATGGGCTCACAAAGAGGGCACTGTCTGTGAGGAATCTTTACATAAGCCCTGCACAACCAAGGCAACAAGAGTTTGCACAGCTGCTGCTGGAAGCAAACATGTACTTTTAGCTGACCTGGGCTGATGACTTCGGGTGTTAAATCTGACGCTTTCCAGATGTACAGACCTCTCCTGCCACAGTCCCAAAACATTCAGTCCCCAGGTAAAAAGAAAAATAATAACAATAATAATAGCAATAATAAAAGGGCACTATAAATACCACATCGTAGTATATATTCCAGAGCTGACATTTACACATTGCGTGGCCCAGTTCGAAGGTGAGTGGCATTACTCTCTCCTAAGGACTGTGTTTTGAACCACTCTTGATTCAGAGTTAGTTAGTGCTGCATCTACCTTCCATCTCCCCTCTGGTCGAGCACCTTCTTCAGAAAAGGTGCCTAAATATCCAAAGCTCTTCCTACCTGCTGGGAATTGGCAAATATCTCTGTGAGCATAAGACCCCCAGGGAATAGACCTCAATTTGTGCTGGGGCTCAGGACTATTCACAGGACAAAGGCATCCTGCCAAATAGAGAGCAAATTAAGTTTCATGCTTCATGGCAAAACAGAACCTTGAACATCAAGGAACAGACTTATAGGGATGGGATGCTGGTGAAGTATTGTCACTGGAAGAGAGACGGGGAAGGGGCTGGCTGCCCCCCCTCACCATGTCCTGACTTCATCTCTGCTGCTGCAGGTTACAAGCTCTGCTGCAGAAGTCACTAATGACTGCACAGCAGCCTCTGGGATGACATTGTTCATTTGATTCTCAGAAGGAAATGGAACCTCATCTTTGCTCCAGACCCAGTATAAATTGTTTTCTTCCTTAGACTGGTTATTTTTAACGATTCCCTCCTCCATGCATCCCTGCAGCCCTTGGATGTTGAGATGTTCTTAGGGAATCTGAGGAAGGGCATGGGGTGCCTCAAGAAGATCGTTTATTTTATTCCATTTTATTTAGGTGTGGTATTTAGAAAGGCTCCAAAATTGGCAGAAAGAGAAAGGCAAATACTCTTCTGAACTGGAGACCGCCCTAACACAGGCATCTGCAGCCCAGCCTCAACTCGTGCTCCTGCCAGTTCTCTCAAGCATGACCTGGTTTGAGGACCACCTTCAATGAGATCAAAAGGTGATTCTCCCAATGCTTGCTCCACATGCCACTTTCACACTGCCTGTCAACTGGGTGAATTCTGGCCTCCTTTAGTTGAACCATGAATAACTCCAGGGAAGATAACAGTGCAATGAAGGTCAAATAAGATCCAAGAGAGCCTATAAAGCCCCAGAGATGTGTTCTTGCCATGGTGAGCATCCTGGGAAGTGGCTACTCAAAACTATCTCTTACCAGCTGGCAATTCTTTAATTTCTCCATCCTGGAGGATTGCCTGTTATCCTGGGAAAGGATCCTGGAAATTCAAGGCAGACAGCTGCTGAGAGAGCCATGGATATTTGGTGCTCATTTCTGCAGGGTTTTTCAGTTACAAAGCAGCAAGCTTGTCACATGTCCTTTCTTCCTCACTTTTCTTGTTTTCTTACTAATTACAGTGTTGTGAAGGGGAGGTTTGCTCCCTTTAAACCTTTGTTTCTCTCTCTGGCTGTGAAGAAACACTGATGTTCCACGTTTTTCATGGAATAAAATTTCAAAACATCCTGGTTTGCAGAGGGCAATAAGTTTTACTCTGGCATTTTTGATGAAACGTAAATGTTTTGCCGTGATCCAGATTGCCATTCTTCAGTTTAGTCAGTTCAGTTAACCCCAAAATCTTTGCTTTAATTCCATTCAACTGTGAAAGTTGGCCTTGAATTGTATTTCCTCCTGGAAGCTCTCATCCAGAAACTTAATACCCATGTTTTTCAGGGCATAATGCTGCTATCATGTCTCACAGACCTTAAGTCCACTATGCATCATGGCAGATGTCAACCTCCAGGAAACAGCCTGCAGGAAAGGGGAGCCATCTAAACCACAACCCCAGTGAGGCAGTGTCCTTATGGAGAAATGAGGGTTTAATGCTTTATTGAACACATTCAAACCAAAACAGTTTTCTGATTCTGTTCGAACTGGCCCTGAAGAAAGTAACTGCTTCTTGATTTCTTAATTTAAAAAAAGAAAGAATACAAGTGTGGTTTTATTTCATTATTGTCAGGAAAGAGGATTCAAAATCAGGATGTTTTTCTCCCTGAAAATTTCAATTTTTGTGAAAACTGCCTCTTTACTGGGCAGCCTTCCCAAAGGGAATCCCCAGCCAGCCCCAGCGCTAATATCAGTGCACGCTCTTTGGAGCTGATCCAAAGGTCATTCACTCCATTAGACATTTTTATCGTGGACTTGAGTAAACTTTGGACCAGGCTCTTTTGGCAGGAGCATACAGTCTGGAAACCTAAAAATAAACCCTGATTTGGACCATCCACAGCTTTTCAGCAACCATGATGGTACATAGGTATGAGCTTGTCAGAAAGGTGATGAGGTGATTTGGCCACCTCTGTGGCCAGACTATCTTTAGCTGTTTGTTGAGATAAACACAGGGGAAGATAGCATTCTACAGGCTAAGTGTTAGGAGCTCTTGATGAAGAATTTCCCTGTGAAGTGTCAACTCCAGAAGGTTCAGATGGAAGATGTTGTCTCAAGAGATGATCTGGTTTTCTCTTCAAGAAGTTTTGCAGCAGTAACAGCTTCTGGAATATGTAACACTATCATCCTCAGTCCTAGGAAGTGAAGAGTTCCCTCCATGATGCACTGTGTCTGCAACAGTAGTTTTGGGGACCAGCAAAAGGTGCTGTCCCAGAAGAGAAGAACTGGTCAAACCTCAAAATTTGCACTTTATTTGTATCCTGTCCATTTGTATCCATGTTCTGAGAGGTTCACAGGAATCAAGAGTGAGAAGAAACCCCTTGGTCACAATGAATCCTTATCCTCTCATTTACACTGCCCTTTGCTATGCACCATGAAGAGATCACTCTGCAAATGCTGACAGCAGATCTCATGCTGTAATTGCCATGCCTAAAGCCTTTCACCTGGAGCCTGCTCCAGCTCTCTGTAAGGACCTGGGTTACAGCTCTGTGCAAAGAAAGCAAAGTGTTTCCAGCATCTTGACTTTATTGCTGCAAGAGTTTGGTTGTGTCTGTTCCCACTTGCTGGCTGATGAATCACTGGCCAAACACAAATCACTGGTCACTTGCTGCTGCTGAGGTTGGAGGAGTGGCCACATTTGCCACAAGACTGTTTAGATTCAAAACAAACAATAATTATCATTTGCACAGTACATATTTAGTAGTGTAGATGTAGTAGATATATTCAAATTTATGCTAATTTTCATGATCTAATGCATCTTTGACTTAATTGGGAAAATAAGTGTGCAGAAAATTACAGGGATTTAGGCTTTATGGGCCCTGCTCAGCATCAGTCTCTGTGGGGTTGCTCTTCTGAAAAAGGCAATTGCAATGGAGGAACATGCTTGGTATGGTATATAGGAGGATATAGTGAAGAATAGGTGGTTGTACCATGTCAGGATATGAAGGCAGAGAGAGAGACAAGGTGATAAGAAGAGATGAAGAAAGTTGGAGGCTCTTGTTCAGGTGGCAGTGGGCTTGTTTATGCTCACAGACTGTGGTGGATGCCAGTTCCAATTCCCACAATGCATCCTGTTGGAGCAATGTTGTCAGTCCAGAGGGCTCCATCTTCAGCTGGTTGGTCCATTACCTTCCTACACATCTTTTTCCATCCATCTGGGTACCAGATACTTTGTTTTCTACCTGCAACAGGAAAGATTTTGGCTTATCCATGAGGTTCTTTTCAGCCACTCTTTTCTGTGGGTCCTTCATCAACCAGTTGCTGTGATTGTCCTGATTCCCAAGACAACTCTCAGAGCTGCAGCAGACTCTGTTTAAGGGTGTTAATTTGTGGCGGTAATAATGCTACAAATGTGTAGTTTGTTGATCCTGGACTGCAAAGCAGTACTACTGCCTGGCAGCTACACTGCTGGAGCTGGCAGACAGACCTATTTCCAGCACGCTTCTCTGAAAGGGGAAAGGGTGTTTTGCTATTTTTTCTTTCCCTCCCTCTTCTCCAAGTCAGAGCCTGCCAGGAAGCTTTGGAGAGAAGCTCTGGTGCTTGTCTGTGCCTCCCAAGATGAGTGTGATGGCTGGCCTCTTTACCCAGGATTTGAGCACCCAGTAAATGTTGAGGTATCACTGTAGGCTGAAGGTGAGACAAGCCCCCAGGACCTGGGGTGGAGTAGGAGAAGAAATGGGGTCTTTCCAGTGTGTGGTCTCCTCTTGCCAGAAGTCAGGGTCACTTCTCATCATCCATTGGACAAACAGGCTAATCCTGAAAGTGGGAGCCAGGGTGTCAGATGTTTGTGTTGTAACACATGGCCGGGAACATCACACACTAACTAATGTGCAGCTATTCTAAGGCTACATTTTGCATCTGCCTCAATGGAACTGTCCTATCTGAGGGGGAGGCAGAGAAATGGGGCTTATGAGCTGTGTCTCTCACTTTGCCACTATCCCTTCTACAAGGAAACTTGCAAACCCTTTTGGGGAGCAGCATGTTGTGCTAGGCAAAATCGTGTTGAGTGCATAGAGCAGTTAAATGTGTGTGTTAGGGGCCACCTTTTCATTGAAGCCTGGTCTCATTTCAGTCCCTCCTCCTGAATGTTAGGTGTTCAGAGACTTAGCTAAAGAGGAGTGAAAATGTGCCAGGGGGCTTTGCTGGGGCTATTCACCAGCAGAACAACTGTGCCAGCAAATTAGGGAGAAAACAAATAGCACCTGATCTGTTCCTGCCCAAGGGCAACATTCATTTCTGCATCCTGTTTGCTCTGTAAAACACACTTACACACCAGCTACACAAGTGCTGCGGAGCCTTTGTGCCTCCTGGGAGACCTGGCACTATCTTTTCTTGGGATATAACTGAAATATTATCAGTGGGGCTCACTGTGAATTAGACATTGCTCCATGGCAGAGCTTTCTGGTTTAGGTCAGTTTAGGACATGGCAAACGCAGAGCACAGAATGGCCATCATGCAGATGCTCTGGCGTTCCTCTGGAATGTTTAGATTATCTAGAGAGCAGCTGCATCATTCATATTGGGGCAATAATGGAGAGCGGATGCTCCCATGGATGTAACTGTTTAACCCTGCAGGTCTCCATAAGGGAGCAAAGCACCTATCCAGTGTAGTTAAGGTGACACCACTTCCTATCTGCCAAGGGCACCCTCATGATCTATGAATTTTAGGCAATTCCTTTATTAATTTACTCTTCACAGCAGTAACATCTCTGACCTGGTTCCAGAGTGTCCTTCACAGCTTATGGTATCAGATTTATCTGTCAGTGCTCACATGAAGATAGATAGAAAACCCTTCACTCCTTATTGCAACAGCATGGCTTTGGTATGGAACTAGGTTAGCATGTCAGTTTGCCTGCCCATAAGAGTTTGCACAAAGTATACCCAGAGCACATCACCTGTCCCTAAGGTATGGCCACCTCAGGGTGAAAGACAGCAGCTCTTTCATCATGCACTTAGTGATAGAAGAATATAATGAATAGCTAAAACTTCAGAGGGAGAACTGTGTTGGCAAAAGTTGATTGCCCTGTTTGAAAATAGTTGAGAGAGAGAAAGAGAGAGGTTAATGCCCAGGGACTGTACAGGCACAACCTTTGTTTTCCAGCTGCTTTGATGTCTCAATTAGCAGATCTCAGAGCAAGGACCGGGGGAGCAATTTCTTGGCTGTTTCCAGCTTCTTTCTTTTGGGGGCAGGCGGGGAAAGGTTTATTTATTAGAATAGGCAGGACACAATTAAACTGAGATTGTTAAAGGAATTCAGAGCCTGTGGGATTTCTGACAAGGTGATGAAAGAGGAACTCAGATAGTTATCCAATCAGCTGCTTTTTTCCAAGAACCTAAAGTAAAAAAAACCCACCTAAATTTAAAAATGAGGATTTTTTGTTTTTATGAATGGGTTCTTGTGGTGTGCAGGCTGCTAACACTATCAGCATTGTTTCTGGGGAACTCCAGGCATCTAATCAATCTTCATTCTGTACGAAAATGTTCCAAATTGTACGAAAACCACATGGCTTCTCCTGTTTGTAGGGAAAAAACCTGACCTGACCCCATCTGTGCTCCAGAATGGCTGAGTCCCCATCTTAGGACTAATTCCAGCAAGAGCTGTGATCTGTTTTCATTGTCCTGGCACTCAGAAGAAGGCACTTTGTGTAAGGATGCGCCTTTCCTTAGGAAAAGAGAGAGTTGTTCCAGGGAACATGTGGAGCGAAAGATGGGGTTGGGATCATTGCAATGGATATCCAGGCCATTCCCAGGCTTTTCATGTCCTTTAGCAAGTAGAGGTCAGGGCAGATGCATTCCTGGTCTTCACCTGGTTGTAGCGAAAGCCCTGTTTGCCTCACAGTGACTACTCTTATTTACTCCATCCTCTGAGAGCTGTGTCCTGTTACATGATGGGGGCTGAGTTTAGAGTCTTTTGGGTCAGGACAGTATCAGCCACTGTTTATGACACCTCTTGGCTGCCTCCAAGGCCAAGTTCATTGCCTGTGGAGGCTGTAACCAGCAACACAGCTGCAGCACAGCTGGAGGCTACCCCTCAGCATACTGCAATGCCCAAGCAAGCCCAGACCACACAACGTTAGCAGCCTTCCTGTCTGCCCCCTGATCTGCTCAGGCAGGCAGTCTGCTGCCCAGAAGGCCTTGCTATGGGAAGGGAGACAGACAGCCTGGAGGCTGTATCCAAGGCCATTCTTCAATCCTCTGCGTAACAGCAGGGGACAGCATTGAAATGTTTTGTGGGGGGCAACTTAGGGTCATTCCAGGATTTTCCAGTTGCAAAAGGGGGGCAGTGAAATGAGTTGTCCAGCATCAGCTGTCAAGGCAGAGCCATAGTTTTCCCAGGCCAGCACTACAGTCCTGCCTTTCTAATGATCTGTTTGAGCTTGTTTTCCATGGAGACACCTTGCTGCCAGAGCCATCCCCACAGGTTCCATTCCTCTGTCAGATGCTGGCATGCTCTCCGCTCCTCCTGTGGGAGGCCAGCCCTTACTGGTTGCTTCCATAAAGCATGTTACAATCCATCTTTAAATTGCAGAGGGGTTGGGAGCAGTCATCTTCAGACAACATTTCTTCCAACACTTAGAGGGCAATTGCTTTAATTTGTCTTTTATACACACACAAATCATGCCACAGACATGGTGGGTGTAAAATAAATACATGTATATACATTAAAATAAAAGTTCACAAGGAAAGGCAAATTTTCCTTTGAAGGAAAGGGACTTCTGCTGGAAAGATGTAATCCTTTGAAGACTAGTAGCTTGCCTCATAAATTATCCTGCTGTTTCCTCAAGATCTTGTGCAGAAGTGTGGTACATCCTGGTCACTAGTTTCAAAGCCCAGTTCAAACCAAAGGAAACTGCAGCAGGTCATCTCTGGAAAGCAACTGAACTATGAATAGCTCTGGAGATCAAAAGAGAAAAGCTACAGACAAGACAAATGAGTAGGCTATGTAGAAACAGGCTGTGGTGACAGGGCTTGCATCCAGTTTTCAAACTCTGGGAAACACAGGGGAGGATTTTAGGTTCCAGGCCTTGACTTATGAGGAGGCAGATCAGTGTGTAAGTAAAATGAAAGGCAACATGATGTAGCAGAGCACTAGCCTGGGATCCCTCAGGCTGAACTAGCTGGTCATTGGAACTTCTCTCTGCCACATTTTTTCTTGTTGCATAGCAGAGGACACACTACTCTCCTGCAGCACTTCAGCAGTGAGTAGGGTTCATTCACTTTCTCTCTTTAGTGAATGACTGCAGCTTGCCAGAGTTGAAACTGACCTGCCATCTGGCTAAATGCATCTCAAGGAGAAAGAGGAGTCTGGGGCAGGTAAGTCTGCCTGGACCTTCTCAAACATGTTTGGAAAAAAACAGTCAACTGGAATACCCTCGCTATTGATGCCTCAGCATGGCTGAATTGGTCTTTATTGCCCAGAAAGTTTGTCTACCAGCATTCATATGACCAAACTGAGTTCTTAATGTATTTAGTAGTGTGTAGGGGCTCAAACGTCTCTCAAGGGACCATCTACCTCATCAGGTACTGCCAGGGCAGTTATCAGAATGCTGTGTTGAAAGCAACATGGTCTAGGTGAGGAATGGAGAAATACTTTACTATATCCTGATGCCCCTCTGGCTTTGGACCAGGTTTATACTTCTCTTGACAATCAGCTTGATTTTATTTCTGGAATGCCAGATATCATGACAGGCCTTGGCATTTGATGTACTGCACAACAACCCTCAGAACTTATGGGGCAGAGGGAGGTCAGGGAGATGTTGAAGCTATTCTGGTTTGGGTGTCTACAAAAGCAGTGTGTGTGTTCCCTCACGACTGTTCCTGAGCCATGTGGCTTGTCGTAGGTCAGAACTGGGGCAGTGTAAGGCTTAGATTCTGCTGGTTCCTTTCCTTCCCACCCTGCAGGCTATGAAAAACCACTATGATTTTGTTTATCCAGGAACCCAAGACTGGCCTGACAGCCCAACTGATTCCCTGAACTGGGAAAAAAATGCATATTTTGTACACTTTCTGTGGAACACACATGCGTTTGCTCTCTCCCTCTTCAATAATGTCAAGGAAAACTGAGAAAATTCAGCAAGTAATCTGCCCTGCACTTCCCTTGTCTACCTTTAGTGTGTTTTTATTTCTTTCCAAAACAGTTAGATTTCCGGACAAAGAGAATTGAGACTTTGCTTTGAGTTTCTTGGCTCTTCTCAGTCCACGTCTCCCCGGCCATTCCTTTATCCGAACAGAGGCTTTTGTACGCAGTATATGAGGTTGAACCGAGGGCAAATATTATTACAGTCTCATGTTCTGAATCGACACCAGCCAAGCCTCCCTCTGCACTGCTCTAGCAGGATTGCATGTCAAGTTGTTCCTCTTCTCCAAAGGCCCTTCTTCAGCACAGTCATTGAGTCCTTTGGCTCTGCAGGGCAGGACTGCAAACAGTGCTGTCAAGAGAAGAACATTGTCCTCCAGTCACTGTCTGCCTCACCAGGACTGGGTTGTGCAGCTGAAATCCAGGTTCTTTGTCTGGGGAAGGTGAATGCTGAGACTTTCAGTGGCCTTCTCAGTCAGAAGAGAGAAAGCAACAGTTAGATCTGGGCTCTGTATGCAGGCAGGGAGCAGCAGAGAGTTCAGAAACTAAATTGGTTTGAAGGAAAGCCACTCCTCCAGGGACAGGGTGGGAAGAAATAACTGGAGGATAACATCCAAGACCAGCCTTGAAGCTGCTAATAGACTGTTATCTCTCCCTACTTCTTTCATCTGACTTTTGTGCCATTTTGCCTTTTCTTGATGCCTTTCCCTCTCAGCTGTTCCACTAATGACTTCCTTGCTTCGCTTTGAAGCCGTCAGTGGCTGTTACTTATTTTCCCTTTCAGCTGGTTAATTGCTTTCATGCTTTGCTCTCCTCTTTGGCAGGAACAAAGGGAAGAAGATGGCAAACAGGAAAAGAGGTGTGGATGGAGGAGGCTAAGTCAGTAAGGAAACTGGTTCCATTCCTCTGTGGAGGCATCCTGAAGAGACTCTTGCTCTAGTCAAACATTCCTGCCATGGCAAGAGCTGTATATTTGAGGAAACTATAGCCTGTGAAATGCTGTCTCTGTGGTGGAGCACCTTCCTGGGAGGAGCCTCTGGTGAGTAAGGTTGGGTTTGGGGTTTTTTTTCCAGTTTTTCAGGGATATTATTCCACCTTAATCTTTGGTAGTGCATGAAATAGGGTTTGACAGAAGTTATAGGTACTGGTAAATCCCTAAGTTACACTGAGGTGTTAGACTTGATACTGGGAAGGAAGTCTGCAATGCTGCCTCTGGGCTTTAGGAAAAGGTCACTTGACTTCACAGTTCAATAGAGTATGAAGCATTATAAGCCAATAATTGCAATATCCATCTAACTGCTCACCCTGCTCTGTCCTTTTGTGGCCCCATCAGGCTCCTTCAGTGTTCCTGTTGACTCATCTCTTCCTCTTCTTTGAGGTTTATGGTTCAAATGGAGCCTTCACCCTCCCCCTCTGATGGAAGGCTGCATGCAGAGGTAGCTAGGTGTGGGTCTGGCTCTCCCTAGGAGCGGGTCCTTCTTTGGTGTGACTGATGTCTCCTGTGAGCTGTTTGGCAGAGATTCTTTAACCTTGTGCACTTTGGAAAGTTTCCAGACTCTGTCTTTTTCTGCCCCTTGTAGTCTCAGAGGCTGATATGCACATTGCTTTCATTTGTTCTTCAAATGAAACCCCATTATACCTGGGGGTGCCTGGCTGGTAAGTCACTAATTTACTTCACAGTAGCTTAGCATGGTTTTGAAATGCCTGTTTTGCTATGGGGTTTCTGTTCATTGCAAGGCTGTGCAAACCTGTAAAACAGCACTGGAAAGAATTTCTTTGGAAAAGAGGCCCAAGGTGAACCATACTTCTTTTTCTGTTCACCCATAGGGCTATAAAAGAACTAAGGGTTGGTGCTGCTTTACAAGCTTTCTGAACTTGCAGACACTGCTGGTTTGTGTATTGCATGAGGATCTGCAGAGAAAGGGACAGAGAATGTGACATGGGCCTTCTGTCTGCATTCTCGGAATGGTACCAGTGTGGTTTGTATGAGGCAGGATGAGCTTCAAATGCCAAAGCATCTCTCATCTCGAAACATCTCCCCAACCTTAACAGGGGACCTAAAATCTCCTCCCTTATGAAAACCATCTTGTCTTTTCCAGCCTCTCTAGCGTCACTGCATTTTTCCATGTCCTGTCTTGTGCCAGATTTGGGTTGTCCCTGCCCACATAAACCAAGTTCTCTGGTAAAGAGTGGATGTGCCTCCTCAGGAAATTTCTTGAATGACCTGAACAAAGACAGAAGTCAGTGCTTCAGGGTGTATATGTTGCTTACTGACCCAACCCATGTGGTAGCTAGAAGGGGTGATGTTTAGATGCACTTTGGTTCTCCTTTGAGCTGGTTTACTGTCACTTCTCTGCTCCTCCAGAGCAAAGATGAACACTACAGATGGAGGCCTGTTTTGCCAAGACTATAGAGACCTGCTGCACAGATTGATGCATGCCTTCATACTGAGGTAAACTGGGAGCAGCATCACTGAAATCAGTTGAGGTAGTGCCAGTTAATGCATTGGGAAAACAACTGAGATGGGAAAAGACTGAGAGCAGTGGGCCAGAGTACGGACTTGGGATGAGAGGAGGCAAGGAGACTGCATTTCGTTCTGCTCCATGTCAGTGGTGCTGTAGAGCCAGCGGCAATGCTGCAGAGAGTAAAAGCACTTGGAGGAAGCAGAGCAGCAGCAGCTGCTGGCAGGAACACCACCAGTTGTGCTGGAGCAGGGGAAGCAGCCCTGCACAGCCTGTGAGAACTGCAGGAGCAGTAGTAGGGTTTATGCTGCAGCAGCCAAAACTTCAGTTTAAACAAACCAAATCTGTCTAACCTCAAAGCTGCAGGCATTCATCAGCCTGCACAGAGGCAATGTGTCCTAGGGCCAACTGGCACCTTTGCCTGAGGACTTATTCCTGCAGAAGCCCTTAGCTCCAAACTGGGTTAGGATTCTAGGCAGTCTTCTGCACAAAGCCTTAATGATCTGAAGGGATCTGCTTCTGAAGCAGCTTGAAGCAGGACCAAGGGTCTTTGTGTAACAATTCTACATGCACGAATGGACACAGCAGCACCAGTCCTTTTGTAGCAGCTAAATTGGAATCTTTTCCAGCCCATGTGCTTTTACTTGGTCCTCACATTTGTGGTCCCCTCCTTTCTTCAGCTGTTTTTGCATACATGTCTTTGAAACAGAAAAGCAGAGTATTTCAAAGCTTTCTCTGTGTTAGGACTGTCTTTCTGGTGGTGTGGCTTAGACTGGATTGCTGTATTCCATATAACCCTGTTCAGTAATAAATAGTATTTGCTTCATTGGCAATATTCCTCTCTGCTGGCTACCCACTTACAAAGCAGTCAGATACACTTGACTTTAATAGGAGGCTGAAGCGACCTGATGGGGACAGCTTTTCTCAGATGGAGTGCTTTGAAATGAGAAGAGAATCAAGGACACTGCTGCTTTGCTGGGAACAGGACAAAGTCACCTCCGATAATGTGACTTTAGGACTTTCTAAGAAACAAGCAAGGCTACACTTTCAGCTCTGAAATCTTGGTAGCCTCAGGCTTTTGGAAAGCTCTATTTCATTTAGATTCTGGCATTTACTTTTGTTTGCTCGGACTATAAAGACCTTTTTATTCTCATCCTCAAGAGCTATTTACCATTCAGCACATGTGGTCTGCATCGCTCACACTAAAATCTTTTGAGGGCTTGGCAATCTGTTTGAGTTCTCTGATCAATGCTGGCTAAGGAACAATGGTAAAAACCCATGGAATTCTGTTGCCCAAAATGTGCTGCCCCTGTTCTGATTAACCAGCAGCCTCAGCTGAGGTAGGGATTGATGTTTTTCAGCAGTGCTGGTGTAAATCTGGAGTCACTACACTGAACTCAAAGCAGGTGTATCAATGTGAAACCAGAGGACAACTTTGCTCATGTGTCTGCAAAGAAAGTGAAGATCTGAGGTTTGCTCTCTACAGTGATTTACAGCGTAGTGCTTTCATGCACTGTTGACACTTTCTGTTGGTCAGTTCTATAGGCAACTCCCTCCAAAGATGCATAAAGCTGGCACCAAGACCTGTATCCTGCAGCTAAACTCAAATCATCTGTGCATGAAAACCCAAGTTTGAGCCTTACAACAGCTTGTCTCTGAGCTCTCACTACTCAGGGTATCCAAGCAGCAAGATTCAGATTCAGCCCCTCTATGCACAGTTGAGTGGAAGGTTGTTGATCCCATGGGAGAAAACTCCACCTTCCTACAGCCGTTCTCCTTTAGCAGCTTGGAAACTTGTCAGTCAGAGAAGCAACTTCCCATTGCTAAATATTGCACTGTAAGTGGCTGCAAGAGGTGTGTGTGAAGGCAGGGGGGAACTGGGCACACTGGTTTTTGAAAAGCAAGATGTTGGGGGTGAATAGCAAAAGATGTACAATGAGAATGGCTGTTCACAGCAAGGAAGGGCAGAAACCAGGCAGGATCTTGCTGCTGGAACAGCTCCTGTAAAGAAGGAGCAGAGGTCTTAGGAGTCTACGTGTGAAAATGTAGAACATAAAACCACCCCCAGCCAGATGGCTGCTAGTTGCAAAAGCACTGCATTGAAATACAGGCATAAAATAAAAACCTGATGGTTTTGTGTGGCTTGTGGAGGCCACAGCTTAGCAAGGCACCTGCCTGAAATGAAGCACACTACTACCTCTATGCCCTGCTTTGCGTTACTAAACAGGAGTAAAAAGAAGTCTGGTTTTCTTCCTATCAGTTTATTCAAGCAGCAGAGTGAAATGACTGTCAGTGTGCTGCTTTGCCTGTGCTTAAAGCAGAACCTAAAATAAAACCTAGAGGGTGAGAATCACTGGGGGGGGGGGGGGGGGGGAAGTCTGTCACTTCCTCAGGAAACACCTATAACAACAGCTCTTGGAAAAAATAGTCAAGAAAACCTCTCCTGTTTTGATTTTTAAACCCCCTTCTCTGCTCCCAACTCCAGCATTCTCCTTTTATTTATTTTGCTTGAGACATGGTCCAGTTTTTACTTTTTGCTGGGTTAAATGAGCAATAAGTAGTAATCAGATGTTGACATAAAGTTACATGTACACCTGCTGGCTGCTCAGAAAGAACAAGAATGCTTTTAGTTAAGCAATGGCAAGTAAACTAAGATGCAGCAGTTAAGTTCACTAATAAGAAACCCAAGCAGTTAAAATATACGTATTTATTAAATCACACAAGACTGCTGAATGACCTTTTTCATTTGATGGTGCCTGGTGAAACCAGGTCTGATTTCAGTTCTGACTCCAAAATCTGGTATTCTTCAAGGATTTTCCAGCAAACTGTGTATTTGAAGGAGCTTTCAGATGAAAGGGAGAGGAGCTATGATGCTCATCCGTATAAATTAAGTCCTGATTTCAAAACCCAGCATTGATGCCATTCTAGTTGTAGAGAGCTTTTGAAGGGTTCTTTAGATGGCTTTCAGAGCAATGGTATTTTAGAGAAAAGAAGCTATCAGGAAGGGCTGGAGTGATGCTGCTGGAATTTGATTGTTTCCTTGAAGGCTTAAGGCCAAAGAAATGTGGACTTCAGGGTGGTAAAAGTGCTTAGAGTAAAAGGAGAGAAGAGGGGGAAGAGGCAAGATGAAGGAGAAAGGAAGCAAATGCAGAGCAAACATAAGTTTCTTGTCAGACTGTTGGAGAATTGTGAAGGCATCTGAGTTCTCCTTGGGATACATTGAACCATGTGGTAACAACAGCCTGGTGGAGACTCATCTCCCACTCCTAATATCAGGGTCAGACTGGAAGCCATCTTAAGATGGGCAGGTCATTCTCCCAGTTGCTGTATCCAGATATTAAGCCCTATAATTGCCTGAGCAGATTCTGTTTCTTGTATGTGCTTTGCTTTCAAACTAAATACGATCTTTGAATGCTCTCAGAGGACCTTTTTATTTGGACCAATACAGTCTTCCTGGTTTTAATATTGGCTGACTTACTATAATCAGTTTTCTCAAGTAAACTACTTTGGACTTGTGTTGGGCACTGTAAAGCATTAGGCCTCTCTGCAACAAGACCAGACTGAGCTGAGAGCTGTGACATGTCTGGGAACAGCATGTCAGGCTTTAATGGTTTTCCAGTCAGAAAAAAGTAAGTCACAGCAAAGGGTGAATTTGATCCCCTCACCATGGGATGGAATGAAAACAGAGAGGTGGTCTTGAATTGCAGGCATGAGACCTGAATGTCTTTGAACTCAACTTCTGGGCCAAGAATAACACCCCAGTAACAGGATATGTGATGTGAATTTTACAGCCTATAACAGCTTCCTAGTTAAGACAGATACTGATAAGCCATACTCATGAGGTGTCCTGTGAACTCCAAAGGCATTCTTGGTAATGTCTCAGTGATCCCTTGCGATGCAGTGAACACCACCTGGCTCATGTACAGGCTGTGTTAGTGCTTGCAGAGGCTGGGAATTCACAGCTCTTGGTTGACATGGATTAATCCAGGAAAACCACATGACACTGCAGAATTAGGCTCTTGACATGCAAGTATCTTCCTGGTGGTGGCTGATGGTATGATCTTGGGAGCTCTGTATGCATAAACCACTGCAAAACTGCAAAGCTGGACTTTGGAAGGGCCCTCACTCAGTTAGTGAAGGGTCAGGGTCTGGTCTGCTGACATGCTGAGCAGTGTTCCCAAATGGGACTTCAGGATGAGGGCAGACTGGAGCAGTCTGGGTTCATAGTTGGAACCTGGGACTCAGGAAGCATTTCTGAGTTAAGCAAGTCTGGGCTATCAAAAAGCTATTTGACAAGCCTGCATTCCTGCTGCTCCTCTGTCCACCAGCCAGTTTGCTTGTACAGTAGTTAATGGGGGTGCTGGGACAGAGATTTGCTTGTTCAGATTTCAAAGAGCATCCCAGGGAATGGACATGTTAATCAGAGAAAAGTCATGTTCAGGAGTTTGATTTATACCTGTGCAGTAGACACAGGTCATGTAGGCTGGTAGATTGATGCGCTGGTAGATTGATGCTCAGGCTACAGGTTGTAAAACTGCTCGCATGGGTTCTGCCCTCTGCCCCTTCCAGCCACATCAGGCTGGAAGCAGCTCATATCTGTGTCCCAGATGCCTCACATGAAAGAGAGTCACTATCAGCTTGTCAAGAGGCAGTTGTGAACTCGGAGCTGCTCTGTATCTTCTTTCTCCTCTTTTTTAGCCCAAAACCTTTCATTTAATAAGGATGAGGACACCAAACAGCCCTTGTCCAGGATCTGGTCCTGTAACAGAAAAGACTGCAATCCCTAAACCATGAAAAAAGCAGGAGGTATTTATCCCTGTCTGCCACATCTGCAAGCTCCAGCTGGAATCTAAAAGCTGAACTTAACACTTCTGTTGTCATTAGTGCCTCTTTGTTGAAGGTCTGGATTTCACGTAGGAAATCCTGCACTAGAATTGCTTGCAGAATGTATCCTTCATGCTAGAAAACAGAGATAAGTAACACCATGTGTCACAGTGCCGTGGCGTGCCCTCCATCTGCAGCTTGTATCATGTTAAGTAGGCAAGGAAAGGCCACCAGATTGCCCTCAGAATGTATGCTCATGCTCATGATGCTGGCGGGGAGATGAGGAGCCAATCCTGAATTCTTAGCTCCCATTTACCAACCCAGCTCATTCATGAGGCCTCAAAAAATGCTGGCAGCTTTGATCCTTTCAAGTCCTAGCATATAACTGGGGATGCCAAGCTCTAACTTCAAAGTCTGTCAGACCCCAGATCCATAAACTGATCAACAAGCACTGGCATGTCATCATGGAGAAGGTCTGACAGGGGGGTTGGGAGCACATTCCTTCATTCCCCAAAACTCCTGGGCCATGCCTGGAGGAGGCTGGATGCTTGGGTGTGATTGCTTCTGGTCTTTTCTTTCCTTCTTCACATTGTAAATTATTTAGGTGACAGCACCAAAGATCAGAGAGAAGCACAGGAAAAAAATCTCAAGTAAATGCTTTATACTCCTTGGGATCATCTGTCCAAAGAGCTCTGCTCACTTGGTGAGTGTGGGGCTGTATTCAGCCACAAAACATCCCTATAATGGTTTACAGCTGGGGAAACTGAGGCATGGGGCTGTTAAACGTGACTTGGCTGCAGCATCTATAAAGCTTCTGCCAGAACAGGGAGGAGTGCTCTGTCCCCCAGCAGCTCCTCTGCATCTGCAGGAGCATGCTTCCTCCCTCCAGCAGCTTGCCAGAGGCTACATGAGAGAGACCCTGCTCCTACACATCTTGCCTGTGCTTTAGAACATGGAAAATCAACTTGCTGAACATCTCCAGTGTATTACATACATCCCTAACCCTCTGCACTCCCATCCCAAAACATCACCAGCCTTTTCTGCAAAACTTTGGCCCACGTGGACACTTCGGGAGAGTTCTGATCCATCTATGACTCTCCAGATTGTTTTGCTTGGGGAATTAATTTTTAATTGTGAGAGGAGAACAAGAGACTCTTATGTGACTCAGGCTTCCAACACCCCTTCAGGAAACGCATCATAAAAGCATCACTTCCTTCCCTAGTGTTCATCCCTAACTCCCATTTCAAACAAGTGAAATCCAGCCACCTCTGAGGTGGAACACAGCATCAACTGAGCTAAACCCACCTGCCTGGGTTAAACATGGAGCAGTGGAGGATTTTGTCCCTCTTGGAAGGTTACAGAGAGCACAGGGAAACTTTGTCACTGGCACAGAGGGAAGTGCCAGGCCATGGCTCTTCACTTGAACAAAGGCTGCTTGTGCTGAGAAAGGTGGTTAAAGGTGAACTGAGGTTTCACACAGCCCTGAGCCAGTGGGTAGCCCCTGTCTGGAGCTGGGTTGTTGTTGGCTCTGGGCAGGTTTTTGGGTGCTGGAGGAAGTAGGTGTCCAGTGAGAGGTAATAAAATTTGCACTCTTGGCGGATCCTACTTTTGTGCCTGGGTGCTGGCCATGCCCTCAGTGTGCACATCTGCCAGAAGGGTTTCTGTATTGCTAAGTGGGGTATAAAGCTTTCATCTGCTTGCCTGCAGAGACAGCCTCACCCAGCACTGAAAGGTCAAAGATTTCAAAGGCATCCCTAACATTACTAAAGTGGGATAGGTATTTATTGCTTGGGTACCAAAGTGAGGCTTTGGGGACCTGCCATTGGCTATTTTATGATGTTGGCCAAATCACATATTTGAACTCGCATCATGCCTGAAGTTGCTCACCTCTAAAATAAGGACAAAGTGTTCCTCATCCCTTCCCTACCATGCTATGGAAGAAAACCTGGTGGATGCTGGTTTAGATCTTGCATTATGACTCCCAGTACTGTATGCCTTTCACAGTAGAATAAATCAACTTACAGAAAAGCTGTAAGGATGTACCATTTGTAACCCTTCCAAAAGGATGAAACAAAAATATCTGATCTCTGAAAGAACAGATTAAGGAAATCCTCTTTTTCTAAAGCTTTTCAAAATCTGAAGTTTTTCCTCCTGGGAGTTTATAGAGCTTGGGAAGGTGAAGCCAGCACTCTTGTAAACTTGTTAATCTTTAAGGGAATGTATAACAGCAGACACTGGAGATGGAAACCTTCAGTTTGGTGTGCTGTAGGGAATGGTGCAGTGCAGGCCTAGGATGAAATCCTGCTGCTCCCAAATCCTCTGGCATTCAAACAGAGAAAACTTCTGTCTTTTCTTCTTTTGGCTCTGTCTCACCCCTCTGTCCCCAAATCTTCTTCTCAAGTCCGTTTTCGGCTTGGTTCCTGCAGCCTTCACATGCGTGGGGACAGAAAATGAACATTTTATACATTGGATTTGATGAACACAGTTCACGCAGAGGTTGCTGATGGATTTAGATTCCTAATGTCCTGCTGGTAATTTGAAGAACTTGCTCAGAAAGGCATTTAATGCATGCAGGAGTTGAATTAATCCAGAGGGAAACAATGGGCTGTTGGAGAGAGAATGGAAACATCATGTTCCCCAACTAATGTATTTAGTTCTTGGTGGAATACCCAACAACTGGTACCCCATCAGCCCTAGGGCTTCACCTCTCTCTGTGTCCCTTTAATGCCTTAACCTTTGGATTCTTAAAACTGGCGAGTGCTGGATCCGCTCACCAGGGAATGGCCCCAGTGCTATTTTTATCTACTGATTTAACAAGCAGCCTGAAGAGCTGTAGCAGGCAGGAAATAAAGTCCCTCCAAAAACGCACAAGGGTAAGTTTTAAGAGGTAGATTTTTAATTGTACCTTGAACAACCTATTTTTAGTTTCCATGAATCTGCTCGTTCCCCTCTCCTCTGTCATCTGGAGCTTCACCAAAGATGAACTTGTCCTGGTTGTAGCTTTGTGGGCCCATGAGTCTGTGACCCTGCTTTCCATGAGCACCGCTGCTAAGATCATGCAATAGCAGCTACAGAGAGAGCCACTCCTAACACATGCTTCTGCAGTTGGGCTGAGGGAAATCCAGAAAGAGCAAAAAACCGAGGAAATTGTTTTCCTCCCTCTTTGGGGCATTAAATGTTCTCTTCTTTCAAGTTAATTTGTTCTGTGAAAGTTCCCCTTGAAATAATTTTCCAACTACTTTGAAAGATCAAATAGATTATACTGAAAGCTACTGTAAGATGAAGTGCCCATTTGGATTTAATAACTGCTGGTTTATAGAGGTAGCCTCATTATTTCTTTGGGATAGACCTATAGAGAATGGAAGGGAGGAAAGGTTTTAATGTTGCTGAAAAATTTATCCCACGATCAGTAAAAACATACCCTAGAAATATACCAGCCACAAAAATGACATCTAAAACACAGTATTTATGACTCTCTGTATTTGTTTTGCATAAACTTTTCTGGTTTCTATTACATAGATTGATTTATGGAGTTTATTTGGAATAAATGTGATGCATATTTAACACAACCGAAGCCCCAGTCTGTTAAGCACCCAGGAGCTATAAACCTGTATATGGTTCAACCTGGGACCCTCCAAACCTCTGTATGGTTCAACTTGGGACCCTCCAAGTCCTTTTTATCACCATATCTTTTCCCCCTTTAAAAATGCAGAAAAAGAAGAAATGAGATGAAGAAAAGCAATTCATGAAATACATGGAGCCAGGATTTCGACTCGAACTGCTCCAAGCCTTTTATTCAATGCCTCATTCTGTTCCTTAATGAAATGTTCTTTATCCAAATGGAAACGTTACCACGAATATCCTTTTTCCCAGCTTTGTCTGGGAGGTGTGGGGAGCTGGAGAGGATTGAAAACTTCTCAGAAAACACTTTGGTTTTACTGAAATTTACATCTCTTTGGAAGACACATCAAACTTCTTGGTGATTTTTCCATCAACTTCAGCTTCCAGAATTAAAGGGAAGCAAACAAGGAGCAATTTGCCTGTAAGCCACCAGTGCTGGAGTTTTAAATGAGCTAATTGTATATTTTAGCAGGTTGGGGGGGGGGAAGCAGTAAAAGGATTGTATTTATTGCTCTATTTTAAGAGCACATAAGTTGCATTTATCTGTTTTCCTCCTGTTCCTCTGACAGGCTTTGGCATCTGCCCTGTTCCTTCCTGTAACTGGATTACTTCTAGTGCCTTTCTAGATTGGCTAAAATAATACTACTTCTGTGTATTTTAGCGTGGCTTTGCAAGTCATCACACCACAAAGAGTCTCAGAAACCAAACTTATGTCCTTTACATGCCCACAGCAAAGCATCTGGGACTTGAATACCCAACTCCAATGCAACTGCTTGGAACTGATCTGCAGATCGAGAATTATTGGGTGAATAAAATGTAGGATTATCCTGAATTTGTTGTTCACAAATTGCTGGCAGAGAAAAGCTGAGGCTTGTCAGCTTTTAAATAACCTAATTGCACTTTAAGCTGCATTTGCCTGTTGCCAAAGGGTGTGAGTGGCTGCAGCAGGAAGAACGTATGGTAGTATTCTGCTCATAACAGATCAGAAGGTCGTTCTCTCAACTGTGTTATCTATCCAAAAGCCACCTGGGAGTTACTGTCATGAGTCTATTTTCACAATCTTAACTTCTCTTTATAAGAAGATCCAAGGCTACAGTCAGGCTATCATCATCCATACTAAGTGAAATGAGGAGATTTCCAGCTATCTCCGATCTTCTGGCCTGACCAGTATGATCTGTATGGTCTCCCCCTAACCAAGTCTGATCTAGGGGGGGATCTGTCAACTAACTGCAGGTGTAAGTTGGACTGTCCAGGTGAAGTCCTACTGTGCACATCTTCTAAACAACAAGTAGATGACCACACACATAGAAGCTTGGCCTACAGTGTGGTATGTATTCTGCCTCTTATTTTCTCCTTGGTTTTTTACTTCTCTAAAAGTCATCTTTTTCTTTCCACCGTGTTCAGAGGCTCTGCACCTCCACACACTGCTCTGATGGCTTTCAGGCATGCACAGAAAATGGAGCTATAGGAAGAAAACCCCAACAGCAAGTAAATGAAAAGGAATCTGGATTATTCAGGCAGTACAGAAATTCACCTGTCTGCTGGTGAGTGCACATAGAGCAGATGTGCCTTCTGGCACCAGTGGTTTATTTAGGGAACTGTGAACTCACAGGCATCAAATGACCTCTATGGGGCTCTGCAGCAAAGTTGTGTCCACCAGGAGCAGAGTGGCTCTGACTAGTAGAGATGATTTTGTGTGTTTGGTCTGAGTAGCAGTTCTTCACTGTGGTCTGAGAGTAGCAGGGAAAAGAGCTGGGGCAAGTCTCTGTGAAACTTTACTAGTAAAACTAATTGTTTTAAGGATCCCTCTGCCATCAGAGTGGGCAGGGTTTCCCAGGAAAGCACTTACTGGGGCACAAGGTATTGCTAAGGATAAAACCCAGGGGACCAGACCCCCACTTGCTTCTCCAGCTACTAATTTCCCCTCAGAAACCTGTTTTGCTCTCTTGGATAGAAATAACTGTGATGTACTCTAGCACGTGTCTTGTTTGTCATGGCCCCCATCCAAAGCCTACTGATATCAGAGGAATGTTTTGCAGGGACTCGGAGGGGTTTTAGATCAGATCTCAACCTCTGTGGCTACTTTTGTATTGCTTTCCTGCCAGAACTTACTGACCAGCCCCCAAACTCCTGAGAAAACCAGCATGAAGTGTCAGTCAGGGTTCAGTTCAAGTGACAGCTAAATATGTGTCTCTGGAGATGAATGAGAGCTGGCAGGCCTGAAATGCAAACGACCTCAAACAAAGGCAGGCAGTGTCCATACCAGCTTGCTTTTAAATCATACAGTAGCCTTCAGCTATTAACACTTCAAACACCATCCAGCTCTTTGAAAAGTCAGTTCATTTATTAATGTTCCTGTTAATGTCCCTTCCACACTCTGTTCACAAGATTGCCTCCTGAGTTGCTCAGACTGGGGCTTCTCAATCCTATGCAAGCAAGGATGAAGAACAGTCCTGACATGCTTCAGGAGAGACAGCAGGACCTGGTGGTGGGATGCAGAGGTCTGGAGTCTCTCAACTGCTCTGCTAGGTATGTGCTCTCCAGTTATGAGTGAGTCATGCTCCTTCCTCTCCCTGTCAAGGCTGGAAGGCTGCTGAGACACACACATTCCTGCCCCTTGTTGGCTGTAGATGCAGTTGGCATGGTGTGACTGTGGGACTGGCAGGGAGTTCCTGCATTCACTGCTCATTCTTAACTCGCTGGCATGTGCCTGCATGACAGTAAAGGTCTTGGATCTGCCATGATCTGGGGTGTTACCCTGTCTGACAAGAAACACTCTGTGCTGTGAGTTGAAGGTGCAGAACTGCACTGAAATCTCTTCAAAAGTCTGTCTCTGGGTTCTCTGAACATAAGGGTATGTAGAGCTTGTGTCTTCAACTCTGATTCCCCACACAGCAACTGACTGCACATTCCCCTTGCTGCATTTGGAGATGTCCTTAGCTTTCTTCATTTAAAAATGCTCTTTAGAGCAAAAGAACCCAACTATGTTGTCTTTTTTTCCCTGCTCCATGGACAGACACAGTGCAAGCAGAGTAAGCATGAATTGCACCACACTTGCTGCTCACCAGCTGGCCAGGGGAGAACAGTGCTTGCTTCTGTCTGGGTTGTGGAGCTGGAAAGGTGAGGCTAGCAGCAGGAGTCAAGACAAATAGGAGCCTGTTTTTGATTTGCCATCTGACCCCTGCCAGCTCAGAGCACCCTGTCTGTAATTGTGACCTAAATTAAGCCCAAATGCCATCAGCAAGGCTGTTGCTTTCTCTCACAATGCAAGTGTTTCCAGGTACCTAGCCAGAGATTTATAATCCACCACTAATTACATTCTTCTTTGTGTCTGCTGTCATGCTGGCTTGGTCTTTCTGTGGTTTAAGTCCAAGAGCATGCCTGGTCCTTTGTGCTGTATGCACAGACAGCAAGGGGCATCCCTGGCTGACAGCTTAGCTGCTGGTGGAAACCTGCTGTGCTGGGCTGTGTGTCTTTAGTAGCCCAAATATCATGGGAGACATTTTGGCATGTTAAACTCCTGACTGCACAGGTCTGCTGTCCACAGTATGTTCACTTGATAGAAATAGCTCTGGCAGCAGCCCAACAGCAAAAACACTGCTTTTCTCTTAAATGTGAGAGGAGACAAAGGCTTTGGTGTTCCCTGCCCAGCCAAGTCTTGCCTTTTCAATGGCAGATGACCAGCATCTTTCTCTATCTGAGCTAAAGTGCAGCATTTCTGCTGTGAAGCTGAGGATTAGATCCTTGTAAATGAGTGTGGAATTGATTACCAGTAATTAGCACAGATTCTTCAGTCAGGGTGCTGGAAGGACCCAGATGGAATAACATGCCTCGTGACACCACACGTGATTACACACTGTTAGCTATTACAAGCTTTGCCCTGCTGGGGAGTGTGTTGGGCAGACCCTTTGTGAGAAGCCAGTGCCTTGTCCCACAGGGCTCACACACAGAAAGCAATCTTTTATGCTGAATTACAAAGCCTCTCCCCAGAAATACAGCAACAGTTTCTGAAGAAACCCAGCTGGGTGTATGCAGAACCACTGGCATCTCTAAGGAGCAAAACTGTGTCTTCACATGCATGCCACATGCTGATTACCTTCTGCCACTCTGTGCATCATAGCAAGTGGCTTAGAGTCCCCAGGACTGCTACAGAGGAGAACTCTTATCCCTATTACTGGAAAAGCAGTTTCAAATATAAGCCATGCTCTATTCTACCCTTCTTTTGTCTGCTGCATTTCCTCCCTGTGCCAGGAGTTCTTGAAGTCTGTGCTATGGTTGTGACACTGGGGCAGACAAGCCAGGCAAGTACTTCACACACACACACACACTCTGAGCAAACCAGACATCCGGTATTTAGAAATAAACAGTGTAAAGAGATTTGGGAAATTCATTGTTCATGCCAAGACATTTAAGAGGCATCTTGGTTCAAGTAAAAGCCTCAAATCACTTCCATTTTTTTTTCACTTTGTTTTTAACTGTTGAGTTAAAGTTACTTCAAAATGGGTTGTTTCTGTTTCTGGTTGATCAAAATGAAGGTAATTTGTCTTCTGCTTACATTTCAAGGTGCTAATTTTCACCTAAATGTCTTCTCTGTCAATGAACAAGTGTTTTACTGGTGGCAAAATGTTTCATTAAAGTTTCTACCCATCCCTAGTATTTCACAGGAATTGAATCAGGCAGCTCTTTATCTTACACTATTGGATTCAGTTGCTGAGGAAGAAAGATCTCTGCTCCATTACTCGATACCTGGGTTAGCAGTGGTTGAAGACAGACAGTGGCCATCCAAGAGAGGTGTCAGGCTCCCCTGCTATATGCATCACCACGTGGCGCTCAGGTTTAAAACCTATGGGCACCATAGGTCCGCTGTTCGGTAAGTTGGATCCAATCCAGTCTTTGTTTGCTGGTTTGCTTTAGAATCAGCAGTCATTAAAGGCAATGAGAATCTTGGAATGAGATCCAGCTAACACTAAACACAGGAGTACAAAACTGGTGAAATTGTTTCTTTTTTAGCAGTAAAGTGTAGTTGTATAATGCATCTGTCCTGAAATGTGTTCTTAGTTGTGGGATTGTGGTTTGTCTTTGGTTGTGCTGTATATTTTTAAAGAGGAATTGAGGCCAATGGTATATACTTTGTCTCGTGTATTCTGGATTTATGTGGAATGGATTTGAGAAAACATGACAGATGGGAAATGGATGGGTTTTTCCATGCAGGTTGGCAGTTCTTTTACCTAACAGCTTAAATAATGGAGTCTGGGTGTTGACCAGGCATTAACACTTTCTGGTGCTCTGAGTGCTTTCCAAGTAGTCAGTACTAGCATTCAGAATCTAACTCCTAGCTCAGGTTAGTTTTGGTCAGCCATTTTCAGCCTGCAGGCCATTTGCAGCCATGCTCCTTGATGATCCAGACCTAGTTTCTGCACACTTCTACGTACAAGCTCTTCTGCTCTGTTTGTAAATAGAGTTGGGTTTTGATTTTTGGTCCACAATATGAGAGCAGTAAGTTCAGGTTCTAAGTGTGTCTGGTGTTCATCAGGGAGAATTCAGGCAGTGGTTACTGTGTGTTAATGCTGGAGCTGAACATCAGGAACTGGAATCACTCTTGTAGCCCTACAAGATGTAGTGATAGGACAAGGGATAACAGGTTCAAACTTAAACAGGGGAAGTTTAGATTGGATATAAGGAAGAAGTTCTTTACTGTAAGAAGGGTGGTGAGGCACTGGAATGGGCTGCCCAGGAAGTTGTGAATGTTCCATCCCTGGCAGTATTCAAGGCCAGGTTGGACAGAGCCCTGGGTGACATGGTTTAGTGTGAGGTGTCCCTGCCCATGGCAGGGGGGTTGGAACTGGATGATCTGAAGGTCCTTTCCAACCCTATCTATTCTATGATTCTATGTATTTGGCCTCTGCATGAGAATGAGAACCTCTATTGCCCCAACAGAGAGATGGGCTATTACAGGTGGGGCTAAATGAAGAGAGACTCTTCTCCATCCACAGTGGACATAGGTCATTGGATGCTTTGAGAGGATTCAACTTGCTGGGAAGTGCAGAATGACATAGATTTTGTACAATTTCCCTGTTGAAATCTCCTGCCTTCTCCAGCCTCCTTCCAGGCCCCTGAATGTGCCTGGAATTCTGTTCTGGGAGGCAGAGGAAGAAAGGAATTTCCAGAAATCTGACACCATCTTTTAAGGAGAAGAGAGAAGTTGAAGGATAACACTAGAACCTTCCAGTGCCCCAGCATGAGGCTTTCATCACAATCAAGGTAGGTTTTACAGAGCCACTGTACCTTCGGGACACTGGGGGGTCACCATGGCAGCATCCTTGTTTGCATTTTATCTTGGCACCTCTTCCCAAAGATCCAGGTGTCCTGGAAATCTCCTACAATGTCTCTTGAGGCAGGTCTATACCATGTTTCATGGTACTGTTTGCACAGCTGCATGTGCAGGGCAGACAGTTACTGCTCATTGAGCAATATGAACTGTATTGATAAGGCACATGATACACTGGGAGACATCTCCAAACAACCAGCAGCATAAGGGAGAAGTGCAAAGAGGAGGTCGTATGAATCCTGGACTGGTGCCTTTGTTGCATGCAAGATGTACTGTTAAAGGACATGATGCTGACAGAGATGTCTGCAGTTCCCTGCATGCTTCCAGGATATTTGAGTTGAATTCTGCCAAAGAGGACTTTTCATCCTGCAAGCTTGGGCTCTTCTTGGGACTGTTGGCAGTTATTAAAGCACAAACCCCTTCTTGCCTACAAATCCATGTGCTTGATCTTTCCAGCCTAAATCCTACAAGTAACATGCACTTGTCCCCAGGGCAGCTTGCTCAAATAACCACAGCTCTGCCGGAAAAAGGGCTGTTTGAGCCTCAGGGAATTGGGAGGAGAGGTTGAATTATTCCCAGCATCCAAAGACCAAGAGGTTCCTCCTTCTTCAGCAAATGTTTTCAGTTCCCACTTGGTGAATTATTGCTAGGGATTTTTTTTCCCTTCAGTGTTTCCATGAATGTGGTTGAGGCTCTGATCCAGGAAATGGGGGGGGGGGGGGGGGGGGGAACCTCTGAAAAATGTATCGCACCATTTCAAAACTCAAGTGGAATTAATTAAATCCAAATTTCAACAGTGTGTCCAAAGCAGAGCTGGGCTCAAGACACACTTCAGAAGGGTTGATTTCAAAACAATCCCTTTGCGCACAGGCACAGAATATAGGGAGGTTTCTGTGTCTCCAGTACAAGGCAGGAACACAGAGCTGCTGGGTACCTGAGCTGAGAGGGAAAAGGTGGTATCTGCAGCCCAGCCTGGAGAAAACCTTCCTCTGCCTGGTTCAGAGAATCCTAATCCTCTGCTCAGCAAGCTGCAGACTGGAAAAAGAGTCAGGAAATAGTGTTGCAGAAAGGAGAGCCAAACCATTTGAAATGGAGATGCTGTGGCTGGTACACTCACAGTTCTGCTTGCTGCAGAAGTGAAATCAAGTCAAAAGAGCTAAAAGACAGTAAAGAAAGCATTCAGGACAACAGGCTTGGGATGAAGCAAAGTAGTTTGGCAATGAAAGCTCTTCACAACTGTGGGGGATGCAGGTCCTTTCCCAGCTCCACCAATGAAGTGGGGTTACAGTAGGGCTATGAGTGCTCCCATCCCTCCGTCTGTTAAACGAAGATAATGTAATTTACTGCCCCAGGGAAAACCTGATGGATTTTAAAAACTAATGCTGGTAGGGTGGAGCTTTCTCAGATGTTTTTCAAAGCCCAAACGCCAAATTGTTTCCTCATTTTCGTGCATGTGTCCCAGCTAGCTGTAGGAGAGTTACACATGGGTCAGTGAGGAGCAGAGCTGGCTCTTTCGTGTAGTAGTATTTAACAAATTCTTTCTGTCATGCCTGTTGCCTGGTTTTTCACTCCTTGGGGAGGAAATCAGCATCTTTAATTTGCTTTTGCCTTGTAGGAGTGACCTGGAAGGAAGTTGAGGGGAAGGACTCCTACATGAAACATCAGTTGTGCCTATTCAGTCTCTGCAAATGGGTAGACTTTGCATTTAGAGCCTGGGAGCAGGGGTGGTTCTACTTCATTTCTGCCCAGCAGCAACACATGTTGCCAACATTTTTCCTGTGGATCTTCTGCCTGGGCAGGGATGCTGTGGGTGAAGGTTCTGACGTTGCTAGAGACCAAAATGTCTCTTTTCTGTGGAAGCTCAGGTGCAGTGTGACATGATAAACTGTTGCAGGAAATGAGAGCTGAGGAACTTCTACCAGCCACTGTTTGAGAGAAGGGAAGCAGTAGTTCTGTGCTGTACAATCAGTTTTACAGCCTTTAACTTCCCCACTGCAAGAACAGCTTCATCTGTAAATGTAAGTCATCACTACACGTACTGCACAGCAGCAGCTGTACCTTGAAATAACGTGGGGTTTATTGGATGGGGATTACGCATTGCCAGAGCAGGTTCTGAATCCCAGAGTCATGCTTGAACCTTGGAATTAAAAGGCCTGAATTCAGGGCTCTGACAGGTCTGGGAACGTGTCCTGTTGAACTCAATAGCAGTGAGACCCTAGGCAGAGATATTGAAGGATGAGATGAATGCACTTGTTCCAAAGACCTCCCAGCCAGATGTTACCTCTGCTATATCGCAAGTGGCTTTCTTCAGGCAGAGTTAACACTAAACATGAGCCAATTGATTACAAGGGCAGGCAAGTGCTAGCTGGGTCTGGGTGGCATTACCCATTACCTTTTCCTGGCAGCTTTAACACTGAGAACACATGACTGTGGTTCAGTAGAAGTTGAGGAGCTATTTTCCCTCTGAAATGGCTACTGACAGCCCGTTTGATGCTCCAAGCCTTTGGTGGGTGATTAACATATCAGAAATTCATTTCCTCCTGCTTCCTTCTGTACTACATCAGCAGTGTTGCAAGCCATGTTGCCTGATACCACAGCTTGACCTGTAACAGCATGATGAAATTGCCTGGACACTTTGTTTTCAAGCTGAAGAAAACCCCTTTCTTCCAGCTCTTTCATCAACAGCTCAGGGAGATTAGGCTTTGATTTCATAGTGTGGACTTTGCTGGAGTGGGGCCCTGCAGCACCCTGGCACACAAACCTGTGAGCATCTGAAGCCAAACCCAGGCTGCAAGTCTCCCAACTGAGCCAGTGCCATCGGCCAGGTACGAGGGAGCAGAGAGCTTTTGCCAGTGGATAAGCAGGGAGGGCTGTGCAGGTTGCTGCTGGGGCCAGTGCTGTGGAGTAGGACACTTTCTTGGCTTTAGTCTCCCTTTTTTGTGCCTCTCAACAGAGCTGAAATGGCTCAGCATTTCCTAGAAAACCCTGAGCTTCTTGTCCACATCTCCCCTGCAGCTCTGTTTGTGGAGGGCACAATTCAGTTTCAAACCACATTATCCTGTTCTTCTTCTCTTTTTTGCCTCTTATCACAAGTATCGCTTCCTTCCTCATCCCCAGAGGAGAGCATGTGCTGGTATTACCTCAGGAGCAGATGCAATATCAGCTCTTGCTCTCCCCACCAAGCCACTTCAAGACACTGCCATGTCCCCTGGCACAACTGCTATCCCTGCTTTCCATTGGGACCTGCTGGGCTCCTGGTTGCTCAGGCCTCTCCTATCAGTCAGCTGGCATGTGTCCTCTTGTCACCCTGCCCATGTACCCTGCACCCTGTTTCCTTGCAGGTTTTTACTGGTTTTCAGAGGTAAAAAGGAAAGGGAGGAAATTATATCAGTATAAAAATACAATAGCTTCATCTTACTGGTTGACTGCTCCTGGGATGCTTTCACATGTGGCAAACATACCCAGACAATTAATCTTGTGCACCCACAGGGTGTAACTGTAAAACAGTGCATGACAGATAAAGATGTATCTTCCTTCTCTATTGTGCTGTGTTTTGGGGATTTTTTGGAACTCCTGCTTTTGCTGTGTCAGGGCCAGTTTCCCCACCTGGACCCCCAGGCATATTCTAATAAAAGCAGATGCTGTATGTCTTACAAAAGTTACATATTAGGATCTGCTTTTTCCCTGCTGTTCCTCTTTGGAGCATGGAGGGAGCCGAAGTCAACAGAAACTCATAGACATGGAAGAAGGGTGGGAAAGAAATGGCTCCCAGCACACTTATTCTAACAGTGCCTAAGCTGAAGTGGTTCAGGCCATGTGTCACAAGGTGTGAGCAAGCAGGGAATAACCAGCCCCTGTAAGAGTGCTCTCTGCAGCAGGGCTGCTCAACAGGTCCTGCTTCCCGTGAGTGGAAGGTGGGGAGTACTGTGGGAAACTCCTATAACCATCACATGCTGCTGCTTCAAGAGCTGGTGGCAGGAAACCTCTAAGTCTAGGTGAAGTGACTGCTCCTCTATGGGCGTCTGTTACTACTGGCCTGCAGTTCTGGAATCTCTGTTATCTAGCTCAGAGACTCCCTGTCCTCTCTGCCATTCTTTGTGCACCTTACATCTTTCTGCATTCTTTCCACTATCCTCTATTTCTTTGTGCCAGCTTTCTTCATTATTAGCACATATGCTTCTTTCCAGGCTTATTTACATGGATGGGGTTCAGCCTCTATGCAAAAGCCCTTATGGACATTAATCCTTAGGGACCTTCAAGAGGACACGCTAGACAGTCACTTCAATATGAAACTGAGCCTGCTGGGCACAGCAGCCCACTTTAGCTTAAGCTGCCCTATGCAATTTTATAGACCTGTTTCATAGGGTACATTAGCTGTGTAGGGGCTGTGGGCAAAGGAAGGGAACAACCTGATGGGTTGGGGTTTGTTTAACATGTCTGTCCATATGGTTATAGTTAAGTTTATACCCAGTGCAGTCCATTTATGTGTGCAGTCCCCCAGCATCTGTATCTTTCTCACACACATGCACACTGACCTGGGGTCTTCCAGACCTACCTCCCTAATGCGCAGCCAGCCTGAGAGGAAGGACCTCAGCATGCAGTGAGGATCCAGGCACTTCTGCTTGAGCAATAGGCAAACATTGTAGTAAATAACATGTGTAGCTTTGTTATTAAGCATGATCTTGTGAGGGGGGCAATAAATGTTCTCTGTGATCATTTTCTTGTAGAATATCAACACAGGATAAAACAGTGGCTCTGGCTTTGCTCTTCCTGTGCATTAGAACTCCATGCTGCTCCATGCCATGGCCTCAATGTGTTGCTGTTTGCCATGACAGCTGCATGACCCCCATTTCCTTCAGACTCATTTTGCACATGATACGTGCTGGTAGCTCTTGGGGTTTTCTTGTCCCTTCTCCCCTTCTCCTTCTCACTTTTACAAAACTAATTTTGCAGCAAATTGTGTTTAATTTAAAAGATACCTGTTTGCTGGAAAGCAGAGTCAGGGACATCTGGCATTCATTGACTTTTAAAGTCAGAGAAATGACACAACTAAAATGTAGTTACAGAAGATTTCCAACTACTGGGGGGGGGGGGGGGAGGGCATTATTTTAGTAAATTGAACTCGGATAGATTTGCTCTACTCACTCCATAGCTCTGGATGTAGTCTGGACTGAGCCTCTTGTTTAATTATATACCACTAACAAACCAGCTTTGCTTCACAAAATGTTTGTTTGGGGTTTCTTGTCTCTGTTCGTCTGCTTTTGTCTTCTTCTGCTTTACAGCCTGAAGACACTTCTAGTGAAGACACTCCAGAGTCACCAACCTCCATGTTTCTGCCAGACAAAGCTGTTGTATCACATCCAGAGACAGGTATGTACACTGTGTCTGGGGAAGTTGAGCTGGGGACAGAAAAGCACACACCTAACCTCCAGTTTCTAGGCTGATTTGCAACAGGTAGCCCAGCGAATCACTTGTCCGGTTGTCTAGGCATACATGAGAGAGTGAGAGAGATGCTTCCCAGAGCTGTCCTTGCTGTGAGATGCAGAGGAGCTGAGTTGTGCCCTCATAGCCTGGAGTTGGGAGGCAGCTCAAGCAATCCCATCTAATCAGTAGTTCTAGAACAAAAGCCAGCCCTTTCTAACACTTCACAACAGTGGAGCTTTATTTAAACTTGAAGAGAATAAATGAGTCTTTGGCATTATGTAGGGAGAGGAGACTGCTTCTAGCTGCCAGTAGCACATACTTTATAATTCAAGAAGGCAGATCCCATCGGCAGCATCAGGCACAAACCCAAAAAATCCTGGCTTTGCCCATGGAGAGACTGAGAAGTTGGATCCTCTAAAACAGAGGCTACTTTATGAGTAGTCAAACTCGGCCACACACAAACTGGGTAGTGAGGGTAGGAGGGCACTGCTCTACTTCTTCTACTTCTGGAGGGATCTCCAGGCAGGACAGCCTGGCCATAACAAACCTCTGCCCCATCAAGCAATAGATCACTCTACAATGGCTCCCTCACCTGTGTACAACAGGTTTCATGTCAGCTGCCTTAAACTTCCCAGTTCCCCCCCCACTGCTGGTACTGGTGGAGTCCAGATGATAGTGAAACTGGAATGTTATGCAGGGCAGAATAACCCCTCCATGTTCCTCCGACTCCTGCCATTTCTGGCTGAATCCTTCACTCCTGCTGGATCTTCCCCTGGGAACTGACTGAAAGAGCCTTAATAGTTTAATCCAAATTGCCCTCCAGTTCCCCAGTGATGCAATTAATTGAAAGCAGGATTTTTACCTCTGTGTTCTGCTTAAAAGTACCCCCTGGCCATCAGGCTTTCCTGCTATGAGATTTAAAAGTCACTGTGCTGGCAGCTGATGGGCTGTATTAGCTTGACTATCTAAGGGGATAATCCAGCATGACATCAGCTACCCCAGTGTGGCAGCCCCAGCCTCAAGCAGTCTCTCACAGTCATGGTCTATTGCAGTTTAGGATCAAGAGATTTTTCTTCCAGCACTGAAGCCTGAAGTAGCAAACTTAAATGGCTTTTCCCCACAGTAATCTGCAGTGGGAGAGACACAAGTGCCTCCCCATGACAGATCTTCTGTTGAGAATGTCTATGGATCTGCTCTCCTTGCAACAGAATTAATCAAAATTAGAGATAGAAGAGAGTCAGGGCTTTTGTAGAGGCTTTTGTCCAATTTACTAAAATGCGCTGAAATGCAGTGAATTCCATTTGAAAATAATACACGGCCAAAGTAAGTCTGAGGAGACAAAACTTGAGCTGACAAAATTCTGAGAGCTAGGTGAACTAGGCAGAACAGTGTGAGCCTGGGATGAAGAGTGAGAAAGACTATGGCATAGTGCACCTCAGTTTATCCCTTTGACAGATGAGTAAGGGGAGGACAAAGACTGGAGAGCTTAGGGCTCTGGTTCCTATTCCATATCAGAAGTAGTTGTGAACAAAGCAGAGAGAGGTTTTAAGAATTAGGTCCTGTTGCCCTAAACTCTGCCTGACAGCGCCTCTCTCTGCCATCTGGGAGAGGTGCCAGCCCCTTCCAATGCCTTTTCCCAGGGAGCTGAATAGCTCACTTCCTTCAACCTGTCTCTCAAAGTAGCATCCTCAGGTATGACAGGGCATATTCTGCTGCCCTGCTGTCTGCTGCAGACAGTCTCATCTTTCTGCTTATCCCTGCTCCAATTTATACATAGCCTTTGGGACATACATTAAGAGATGCCTCGGGACCTGGGGATAAGAAGAAACAACTCTTGCTGAGAGCACTGGAGTCTATTATAGAGTTGTAATTCCCACAGTACTGGGATGCATCTCAGATGGCTCCTAGGCACATTAATTTCACTTAGCTTCCAAACTTTCCTTGGCATTGGAGCACAGCACGTGCCATAGCCGGGTTTTACCTGAGGTGGGAGACCTCATCTTTTTAGACCCCCTGAAAATGGTGAATTAATGCAGGCTCTGAAGCACATGTCATCACAGACCTTCCTTCTCTGTTTAGCTGCTGACTCCTAGCAAAGAAGCCTCCTGAGCATGCGTGCATGAGCCCATTGGAAAGGTGCTTTCTTAGCTCCTGACTCCCCTCCAAGGCTCTGGCAGCCAGACACCACTTCTGTTGCCAAGCTAAACCTTGCCATGCTGTATGATGGGACAGGCTGCTCAGTGCACAGCCAGAGATGGGCCTGTTCTCACTCAGCTATTGAGCATCCCTACAGACACACTGGTTATGCCAGCCTCCATCCTACACAGCCTTCTGTACAGGCTCATATTTCCCTTCTAGAACTATTTCACCCTTTCATCCACACTCTCCCCCTATAAAAAGAGGCAAACCCTTTTTTTCCCCATCCTTCTCTTCTAAAAAGCTGTGTCTGGACTGCTGATGCCCTATAGAGAAATTTGACCCCTTGAAGAGCCCGGCTGCTGGGTAAACAACCTGGCTCAGTCCAATGTAGAGGAAATTTGGCTGGTTTGGCCTCTTGCAGACTCTCCAAAAGACATCTCCCCCTCCCTCCTTTGTGCTCCTGCCAAGTGAGCTCTGCTGCACTGCGTCCCTGATCTGTCCTGACATTAATTACCCTTTCCTGGCTCTGACTGCCCTGTCTGTGGCCAGGAAACCAAACTCACTTGCGCCTGGAATGAAAGCAAGCACTGGAATTAGGAGGGAAGAGAGGGTGTCTGCCTCCTTGGATGACCGACTGGAATAAGCAGGTGCCTCTGAGCCCTTCCTACCCTGGGGAAAGCTCCTAGAAGGCTTTGCCCATTGCAGCCTGGGCTGTATCCAGCCAACTGCTGAGCACCTGCTATGCCTGCTGGAGTGGCCAGCTTTGAATCTGTGGCCAGCATCTTCAGAAATGTACCAAGCAGACCCAGCACGAGTGTGATTAGAAACAGCGATAGGAGTAAACCCTGGAGGTAGCCCACCTCCTTTCACATGCGACTTTTCAGACCACTAATTTCAAAGGTTTCTGCCTTCACCTGGTGCTCACCTTTGTGTCACTTCTGAACAGCCACAGGGCAAGTGACAATGCTTCCAGCAGGGAGTTATGGGGGCCCAGCACCTCACATCGTGCAGCCTGTGGCAGTGTGACAATCCAATGGATGCTACTCTAAAAGCACCACTGAAGTCTTTC
This sequence comes from Pezoporus flaviventris, assembly GCF_033815535.1. NCBI lineage: Eukaryota > Metazoa > Chordata > Aves > Psittaciformes > Psittacidae > Pezoporus > Pezoporus flaviventris. The sequence continues at coordinate 11,686,960 of NW_026892589.1, forward strand.
CTGGCACCAACCGTATGCCCAGTGCCACCCACTTCCCCAGAGTGAGAGTGCTCCTGTGGAGGCCAGAGCTTTGCTGGCAGAGTTGAATACTCTGAGCCTATGTTGAGGGAGCGCAGTTTTGCTGCTGGGCTTTTGGAGGAAGAGGGTAAATCGGAGAAGGCTAAACATGGACACAGCATTGTTCCTGACGCTGTTTTTACAGTGCCCTGAAGTTCCCATCACACACCCAAGGAAAACAGCAACACTTGGAGAGTTTAACTGGCAACTCATCAGTTACAAATCCATAGTCTGTATTAACTCCTATGTTATAAACACACAGAAAGGAAAATCCATACTTTCCTTGGAGAGAGCAGTGATGTTTCTCAAAAGGAGCATCTGTGTTTGCCACATCTCTGAGCCTGCATTCAACAGAAAAGGAGCCAGGATCCAATATAAAGGCTAAGTTATTTCTAAAATACAGCACCATCTAGTGCTGCATTGCAGCACCTCACACAGGCAGCCTCATGTCCCCTCCTCAGCACCCCACAGCACTGGGGGTCCACTTCTCACTTTCCCTCCCTGATGTAAGCCTATGTGCCTTTTGGAGTGGGCTTTGATTCGGTTCATGTGTCAGATGGCAGTGCGTTGTCTGAAGGCTGCTTGAACAAGTCTCTTTGTGCCTCTGTGTACTTGCAGCGTTCCAGCAGCCTCTTGCATAATTCATGGAGAAATTCTGTCAAAACCTCATCCAAACCCCAAATCATATGTGAAATGCAGCTGCAAACCATCTTTGTGGATTAGAGCCACTGCAAACATCCCTTCCCCCTGCTCCACCACACCTTGTGTTCCTTTGTTAAAGGCACGGAAAAGTCCTAGCTGTGCAGAAATCCTGGTGACACAAATATAGCCAGTTATCTGAGCAGTGGCTGTACCGGTGTGCTCTGAAGAAGCACAGGAGGTGATGGACTATTGCTGGGGGTCTGTGAGAGGTAAGAAAATATCAGCAGGTCAGATTTCACAATTTAAAGCCTTGTGTTTGCACTGGAAAATAAACTTTGGGAGGGTTGAAAACTGCTGATCTGAAGTAACTGTGAAACAGGGATTAAAAGTGCTGCAAACACCACTTACTAGGTGTAGAGGTCATTTAGCCAACAGAAGAACTGGCTGATTATTATAGTTAATTTCATCTGCCTTTCCACCATCCCATCATAAAAAACAACCTGAAAATGCATGGCTGTTTTCCCTATGCAAAATTCAAGGTTTCAGATTAAACCCCAATTCTCTTGAAGTTATATCCAAGATTCATGCACTTGGTTAAGCTGTGTAACATGGTGCTAAATGCCCCTGTAAATCAGAGCAATCTTTAAATCAAAGCAACTTTACACTCCTCTCCCCTTCCAAACCCAGGCGCTATGAGGTGAAACCCTTAAGTTGTGGGAGCACAGAAGGAGAAACTAGTAGGCCAGGAAATGCTTGCAGTGGTGCTATGTGATTGACTCTTGCTGTATAGGCAGGTTTCCTCCTGCTTTTCCAGGGAGAAGGAATGTTGTGTGAAGACAACACAGTCCAGCAGTAGCTTTGTCTGATGTAATTATGGGTAGTTTTGGGGATGGAAAAAGTTTGTTCTGTGGAAACCAGTACCACAATATGGAAGAGGATGATGTCTGAGAAAGCTGTTTCTTCCACAAGCAAGTCCATGACACCTTTTCCCACATCTATTTGACCATTTAACCTGAAGGAAAACATATTATTTCTTTGCACCAGGCTTTGTTATTTTCCTTTCTCCAAGAGGATGAGGCCAACATCAGCATGAAGGTGTGAGAATGTGGAAGCAGAGCTGCTTGCTGTGTGCAAAAGGGGACATTTTCTTTGTGATACTAACAAAATCAAAACTACAACGTTTATATTTTGGAGTTAGCCCCAGTGGTAGTAAAATTTAAATTGTCCGTTTAGATTCTTTTGTTTATTGAGACACAAAAGCCCGCAGTGCAGGAACTTGTTCTCCATGGCTCACAGCAAAGGCAGGGTTGAAAGACTGGTATGAACTAATGCTCAGACACAGCTGTGCCTGAGCCCCCAGGAGGTTCTCCTCCAGAGACCCAGGCCACAGTCACAAATGGTGCTGCCTTGCAAATCCAGCTAACCAAAGCATTCTGCTACTCAGCCATCAGGAAAGACGTTTTGTAGGTGCTGTGACACATGCATATCTCTTTGGTCTCACCTCCACATGGCAAATGGGCCTTTTTTGCTGATGTTTTCATCTGCACTTGAGCAGACTGGACTCTGGTCTCTTGTGAACGCAGTGTCTGCCCTGCAATATCCTGCCCTGAAGAAGAGAAGTTCCTGGGCCTTACCAAAAGCCAAGAACATGTCCCATGGAGACAAGGCCACACAGCAGCTTCTATGTGCGGGTGCTCCCATTGACTCCTTCCTACAAGCACTCAGAATTCAGCTGTTCACACACAGAGTTGTGGTAAGCTAATATACCAATAAAAAGCATTGGTAAGGCATACCTCTATGTCCCTCCCCTTAGCACTGCCTTGGCCTTTCCTGGGTCAGTGGGGATTATTCCTATGTTTGCCCCTAGAGCTTTGATTTCTACCCCTGCCAGCCTAATTATGAATGTCCTAGCTGAGAGAGGGGGCTTCCCATTTCCTTCACTTGCTAGGCAACCAAATGTCTGCATGTTTCCATAGGGGTCTGTAACTACCCCATGGTACATTCTCCTAATTAGAAAACAATGTCTGTGGTTGTGTTTACATTGCTATGCTTATTAGGAATTAAAATGCCGGGTTGGATTTGTGCTATGTGCAACCTGAGATTGTCCATTTGTGTGCTGTTTGGAGGAGGTTTAATTGGTTTTTGAAGAAATGTATCTTGGGGGTTTCTTGGTTTCTGAATCAACACAGACAGAGGGTTTACAGCTAGCTATTGTATGAAGTTACAGATCACACGTTCCCTGTGAACTTTGCCTATGTTTATTCAACTCCAAAAATGCAAGTTGAGTTAAAGAAGAAAAAAATTGCATGGGTTCAGCAATGAACCACCACCTTGGGAGGCATTACTGGGATCAGGCAGTAAGTTTCAGGTCAGGCAGGCAGAGCTAGTAACAAGTATCATAAAGTCAATGAATATCTGTAATAAAGGGGAATCAGGTTTCCCACACTTCTAGGAAGATTCATGGTATTCTAGAAGCATAAAGGGAATTCTTGAGTTCATCAGTTCTCATCTTTCATATAATGCAGACCATAGTAATCAAAATCAATTCCAGATCAATGTCTTTTGAACTGAATATGAGAAACTGAACTTGAGAGAGGAGTCCAACCTTACTTCAAAGGTTTACAGTAGTGAAGAGTTGATTGCTACCCAAGTAAATTGTTCCAGTTGTTAGAAATGCTCACTTTACTGCTACTCTAAATTCTCACTTCACTCCCCAGCCACCAAATCTCATTATACCTTTTGTCTGCCAGAACAAAAAGCCTATGGTCAGTTTTGTCCCCATATTGCTGCTTCTACAGAATGCAAGATCACTCTGTAACAAAGAGAATAAATTGCAGTATTGGATGCTTCTGATTAAAATCTGTTTTGTAACCTTTTAATTCAACTCATGGATCTTGCCTGAACCTTTTCCAGTCTATCAACATGCTGTGAATGGAGAACCTAGGCCCAGGCACTGTATACTGCCAAATGCATCAGTACCAAATGCAAAGGTGGTGGAGCTGCTCTTCATTACTGATGATGTTACACCACAGAATCACACACATGTTGGTTGGAAGCACCATCTGTTGTCTTACAGAGTAAGGCAGATCTTAACTCCCTTTGACAATCTGGATCTGGCTTCTTTCTTTACTCTTCACCATAACAAAAGGCCAAAGGCTGTAGGGTGGAGGATCAGCAGTACCACAAGGTCCTTAAGAGTCCCCATTGTTTTAGTCAAGGCTGCAACAGAAAGAGCCCAATTCAGTGCTAACCCTTAAAGAAACAGTGTGCTGACCTCCCAGTTAATAGAGCAGCCCTTCTTGCTTATTTTATTCCTGGTATTTGAGCTGCAGCACATTCCAGTCGGGTAAAAAGACTTTGCTGTTTGGAGCATGCTGGAGTCAGGTGGTGAGCATACCAACAGCCAGACAGGATACTGTGCTTCCTGTGAGAGTAAATACTGAAAGTCATGCAAAGCATCTTTCATTCTGCCTTGGCTGCAACAGCCAGTACAGCCGCTGGAAAGGAAGGGACTTCACAGAGACAGATTATTCTCTTCTGGCTTAGAGACTACCTGGCCTGTTAATCATATTTGAAAGCCTTATTCTTAAAGGCTGCTCATTCTGTTGGTAGAATGTGTGCCCCCAAATCCCCATCTGCTGGGAGCTGGCAGTGTCACTTGGGGATCTGCCGTGCAGGAATACAATCCATATGTGGGTGTTCTGTGCCTCTTTAAGTTGTGTGTAAGACTACAGAATGGGATGACTGGGGGAACTCTTGGACTTAACCCTAAGTCTGTGTTCAAATATTAACTGAGAGAAGAATGTGCAACTAAGAAATTGCAACTAAGGTTTGCCTTGAATAATCACACCTCTGGATAGCCTCTCTGAAGGGCTATAAGCACTATGATGAACAGGAGAGTGACACTGGGTTTGTCTTGAGGTGTTTGTTCTTTTTAAAGAGGCAGTCCAGAAAGTCATCAAGGGAATGTCTGAATGTTTCAGCAAGCTCCATACAGAGCAGAGGCAGAGCTACTTCAGCAGAAACTCCCTATTCTATTATCTTCAGAGTTCACAAGGACTAACCTAATAAGCTAGATTCCATCCCAAAACTACACAGAAACCATTTGCTAGACACTTAAGACACCTTCCCATGTGGTATGGCTGCTGACACATGAATGGACGAGAACAGATGTTGATGGCATCCTTATTGTTGCATTTTACAAGCTGCATTGTTCAGTCTGGAGGCCAGAGTGAATTGCAGCCATTCCATGCGGTTAGCTGATGACTCCAGATCACAGTGAGGATGAGCACAGGAAAGCCATTGGGATCACAGTAGCCAGCAGATTCGACAATACATCATTCTAACTTTTCATCATAACATTCAGGTGTTGCATTTTATGCTGTTTAGGAGCCTCCCACTGGAGTGAGCTGGAAGGAAATCAGGCCCTGTCTAGGCATGTTCAAGCTGTGTTTCAACAAATCCTTTAATTTCCATAAACAAGTGCAGTTGGAAATCTGGCCATTTCCTCTGCCTTTGTTCCCATCTGTACAATAGAAATGGCAGCACAGTGTGGCTCACAGGGGTATCTGAGGAGAAGAGTATCATCACCATGCAGGAGTAGCTCAGTTGAAAGAAGTCACAAGAGCAAATCAATCCCAGTATCCATATCCAGGTCCCAACAGGGTTTATTTATCACCTTGGAAGGAACTTTTCAGTTTTCTGACAATCAGTAAAAATGAGATTATATCCTTAAAAAAGCTTGCTTTTCATCCTGATACCCACAAAGTTCATGGTGGTCAAACAGATTTTCCCAAGCTGGCCTATTATATGTGTTTTCCTAATGGAGAACTCAGTATTTTCATTTTTACTTGCACAACTGTATTTACATCAAACTTTGTTTTGATTTTACAGACTCTAACACTATTTTTAGGGGTTATGTTATTCATTGAGGCTTAAAGCCAGTGGAGTCATCTTGGTAAGTCAGACTTTAAGGTTATTTTCATGAGTTCAGATGTAACATCAGTCTGGGCTTGTGGAAGGAAATGGCTTTCAGGGCTGCCAGTCAACTTGTGAAAAGATACTGCAAGGATATTTTCCTCCCATTGTGTGTTTCTTCCCTAATAAAACTACAGCATATTCTAATACTTGAATGTCTGAAAGGGTTTTAATATCTCTTCCCTCTTGTCTAGCAGCATTTCAGGTAAAGAGGCAGATATGATTCCTTTCTAACAGGAAACACAATAGCTCAAAAGCACTGTGATTTTGGGGGGAGTGTTTGCAGCTGATGTGTTGGTCTGTACTTTGGCAGTTGGCCTTAGTTATTGACCATGCAGTATTTACAAAGTATTTTATTGCTTCTACAGCATCAGCAGAGACCTTTGGAGAAAAGGATGCTTGATGGGGATGTTCTAAGGATTGTCCCCTGCAATGTAAGCTCTGCCTACTGAGGTTTTCATCATACATCCTGATGATACAACTCCGTTCATTAGAAATGTTCTTCTGCAGATTCAGAGGGGGTTTAACAACATCACTTGTTTTCGGTATCCCCGTGAGAAGTGTATTCACATGGCAGTTTCAGCATGAGAAAATGAGGTGCTGGAGGAAGGCTGACTTGCACACAGTCTATAAGGCATCAGTAATAAACACAGATTTTCCTGAAGTGATTCCTCCAGGAAGAAGCACTCACAAATGAGTTGGTTCTAGCATCTTAGATGCTGGTTTGTGTTATTTTTTCTTTTGCAGCATACTCTGTTTTCCAGGATCTTCCACCTTTTTAACCTGAGGCAGTAGACTTGTAGTGATGGTCCCACCTCCTCTACAATACATTTGTAAGTTAGATTTGTCATGCACCCCTATGAAACACCAACAGCTGTAGCACAGCTCTGCTCCCCCCCCCCCCCCCCCCCCCGATCTCTTATTTTGGCAAGTCCCTCACCTCACAAATCTGACCATTCCTCGCAGGCTGTTTCATTTTCCAACTTGGCCTAATGTTCTTCCTATGGTGCCTAAGCTGGGCTGAAGATCTGGAGAAATTCATAGTCTTACATGGTCAGCTGTGCCAGTAACAACTGATACTGCCTAAGCTGGTTTTGACATCTATTCCAAAATGCAAAGCTGTTTTTCCTTCAGAATCTATCACATTACTCCAAGTAGCCACATCCTGTCAAAACATGCTCCTGTGTTGTTCATACCCTTCTCTGGAAACCACTCTGTTCAACTGCTATTTTTCATGGTCATATGCAATTATCCACTTCCTGATTTCTACTTCTTGCTCACAGCTGTTGTCCTCTTCCACAGCAGGAAAATGACCAGCAGCTTCATACTTTATATACATCACCTGCACGATAGCCATGGAGCTGTACAGAAATGGGATAGCTGCTGTTCTGTCAGGAATATCTGCAGAGAACAACCATTCCTCCAAGGAAACCCATCTGTATCATTGTTGTGCAACAGATGACATGTTTAAGAATGTGGCTCGAGGCTGAAGGGATTCCAAGGTTACATTCTACCCTGCAAAAGGTACCCACAGGATCTTTGATAAAGTTTTGAACCTCCCTGTTACACTTCACCTCATGAAATGCAAAGATTGCTTCTGCCTTTCATCCTTTCGTCTGTAGGGACAGTAAAAGCTTTAGTGCAAGCACTCTATGGAGAGGCCCCAGTTGTGTTTGGGATTTATATTACACCAACATTTATTGAAAAGATAATTAGAAAGGTGAGTCTTAAAAAGTCACAAAATACACTTTTGAACCCCACTTTTCTCCTTTGAGGGACAAACCAAGGAGTGTAATCAAGTATTTGGTAGAAGCAGTAATAAATGCATGCTCAACAACTTCTGAATCCTATTCTCTTTATACCATACCGAGAAAAAAGCCTTCTAAACACTGCAAAAACTCAAGGACTAGAAGCTTTAAAACTTTCTTACAAATTACAGTGCTATTATAACACAGATTTATGTTAATGTTTCTTTAGTGCTTCATAAAAAAACCTACCTGTCCTGAAATGAAACATGTGAAATTAATCTATTACAATTCCTTTTGCATTATTCTCTCTGTAAGCTGGAAACCTAGCTTATCTGTATCTGATCAAGTGCCAATAATGATAGTCCTTAAGCAAAAACTTACCCAAATTCCTGTGGTGGTTTAGTTTCAAGATAACCAAGTACAGATTTCCAGGGTGTTTCTGTAACTGATGTCGTATTGGGTGTGTGTTTATAAAAGATTTCTGTCATATGAGAGAAGATAGGGTCATTCAGAGTTTGCCTTTGCACCTGAGTTACTGGTGCTGCTATTTACTTCCTAGTCATTTTCTTCCAGTTATGGGAAGATTCATTAACAGTCTAGTACAAGCACTTGGACAAGCATCATACGTGGAAACAAGGACATTCCCATGTCTTGGTTCTGTATGGAATTAAACTACATGTAGTGTACATTAGGGTGTGCATTAGTGTATAACAGTATTCCCTACTGCTATGCCTGGGGCTCTTGCCCCTTTGCAGTCAAAGGATTTCCAGGCTCAGCACCATGGAACGACTCTCACATCAGCCTTGCCAGGCAGGCATGTGTTTCCTGTCCACAAAGCACATGGGTGACATGTCCATGCCAAAGCCAGAAATGCAAGTCCAGATCAGAGACTGGAACTCTTATGATCTGTCTCTGTATTATTGCACTTAAGCACCTTCCAGCAATGTGAATCACAGTTCAGAACTATCCTTTACAAACGCAAATCAGAAAGGTTATTATCGCCCCCTCCAAAAATTCACTCCATGTGCAGCTTGAAAGAGGCTGGTGCATACCAGGTAGTATGGAGGAGAGCTGGATCATGCCCAGTGAGGAAATCTTAAGGCCCACGAACCTTCATGCTGCCACATCTGTACAAGGATTTGCTGTGCCCTTCATCCCTTCCCACCATGGCCTGGATTCAGCCATTTATACTTTCATGTTGCTCATTTCTTTTTCTTTTGGGTCAATCCTAAAATGAAAGTTGCCCAAAACTCAGTAAAACTGACCATTTTCTAGACAGCTGCCATGTCCAATCACACTTAATTGGGTTTAAATTTTGACGTATGGTTCCCATTTTTGGGACAACTTCATGCCATCTGATGGACACAACATTATTTTCTGTGGACCTAGGCAGAAACACTGCTTGACATTAGAGTGATTCTGAAACAGGGTAACCCTATTTAGTGTTAATTATGACCCCTTGAGGGGAGCTGGCCTAAGAAGCCATGAGAACATTTACACAATTGGGATCTTAGTCTGAGGAACATTTATTGGGCTTGAAATAAGCCCACATCTTTTTTTCTCTCTTTTCTCTTTATTTTTTTCACTTTGAGAGGAACAAGTATAATTGAATTGGCAAAGCGTTCCCTTTGACATTGATTTTTACAACAACTTCACCTTTTAGACAAAGCCTCACATGTTATTCATTTGAAAATTCATTGTGAATGTTTTAAGATCTGGTTTCTGTTTGCTCTGGGGAAGAGAAAGAACAACACATGAAATAGTGCAGTGTAAAGTACAGGTCAGGAGCAGAACAATCCAGGTGAGAGTTTCCTGCTTTTAAACCCAGCATTTGGCTACGTGTGTTTCCAGAGCTGTTTGTTCCTGTTGCCTTATTTTTCTCTGCAATTATAACAGCTACAACAGGGGCACAAGTACCTCTGGACTATGTGTGTGCCTGTGTAGAGCTCTGCACTTTAGATGTCAGACAACTCTCTTAAGGGAGGAAAAATAGCAAGTTGTCATTGGAAAATATTCTCTTTTGGTTTTAATTAGTGGTGCTCAACCACACAAGGGCATTTTCATTGTATCAGCAGAAAGACCCCTTCTGACTCTTTTGAGGCCTGGAGTATCACCTTGTGCCAGAGGAAACCACATCTATGTGGCAGCAATCTTTCCCAAGAGACTAAGAGCACTTGGCTGTTAGAGATTTACACTTTGTCTCTCTTGTGTATTTGTTACCTGTGATGCCTTATTTCTCCTCTGTTTTGTTTTTTTTTTTCCCCAGGCAATGTTAGAATGGCACAGGGCTGGATATGGAGCTGGTATATACATTGGATAGATAGTGTTCAGGTAAGCATTAGGATATGCCCCGCATGCTATGCAGTAATTCCTGAATTTAAATCATTCATAACACTTCCCTATGAAGTGAATCATTTGTGAGTCTACCCTTGCAACTGGGACCTCAGGATGGACCGACTCAGAGATGCTACAGCCTACTCAGACCTTCCTAAGTAACCCAGGCTAGTCACATTCCCATTGCCTCCCTATTCACATTTGTGGTATTTCACAGCTCTTTTATGTTGTGGTGGCAATCAAGGGACAATGCTATCGAAAATGAGTCTTTGTGCATTGGAGAGGTGTGACATTATGAGATAGTTTCTCCAATATAGAGCAAGAATTGATCAGCACATGTGGATACTGGAATTGAAGCAGACACCTGAGCTTGGAGAAATCCCTTCAGGCTATATGTATACAAAGGCAATGCCATGCAATTGCCAGGCCTCTCAGGGTTCACATTGTATGGCATTTTATACATACATCCCAAGTTTATTCACATCCTGGAAAGCTGCCCCAGGAATGTCTACAGTCTGGCATGTAGCATATTGCAGCCGCATTGCTGAAGTGCTCTTCAGCCAGCAAATCCCACCCCATTCCTGTACAAAGACTCCTCTCTGTAGCTGCAGGCTCAGTTGGGGCATAGTGTCCTGCAGTGCAGATGTTTGCTCACCCTGTGTCTTCATCCCAGCAAGAGTGGCATTGGGCAGGCTCTGCAGGTTGTTAGACTGTGGGTGTTTGGACCCCACCTGCATCACCTCCAGCATCCTCTGTGATGGAGGAAAGACCCAGCAGATGAAGAGCTTACCTCAACCCTCCCTGGGAATCCTTCTTTTCCTCTGCTCCTTAGGCTCTCTTGGGAAACAGGAGAGCTGGTAGCTGGTACTCAAAGCTGAGATGAAGCCAGACCACGTTTCCTAGGTGACTGTTTGCAAGGAGGACGTGGTGCACTGACCTGCCTCAGTTGGCAGTGTCCCAAAGAAGTACAGTGGAAACAAACTGAACAATGTCTGAGAAGAAACAGAGGAAAACGGAGCAATGCACCCTTCCTAATTCACACATCTGCCCAGATGCCCAGAAGCTAACTTAAGTCCAAAGGCCTGCAGTGGTTTATTTAAACTGAATAGTTCTTCTCATTAGAGACCAAGGTAATTAATTGCCTCAGTGAAGAATGACATGTACTGCACCACATTGCTTGCAGAAGTTGCTGATGCCCAGAAGCAAAGATAATACCACATTCCCGCTACACTCCAGCTTCTCCCCTGAGAATTCACATCAGTAACAACCCATTAGATTTCAACGCTGTTTCCAAGAAATGTGGCTAAACCAGCATTTCTTTGGAGGTAACATAAATAAATGGGACTCAAAAGAAAAGCAATTTACCCAGGAAACTCTGAGAGCTCCAAACATCAGCTTATCTCAGCTTTCTTGGGATATTTTATTTTCATTCTACATTTTTGCAATGGCATGGATTCAGTCCCTGTAGATGGGCCGTGACGGTGCACATCTGGTTTTATGGTTAAGGAAATAGCTGATGGAATCGATACACTCAACACAGCTGACTGGAGTAAATAAAAGAGGATTTGAAGGAAGCCTTGTTTTCCCCTAGATGGACGAGTCTTCCTTCAGTGCTGTTGCAGTTGCCCTGGAGTCAGTGGAGTGACACAAGAGGGTAAGAGCGGTCAGTGATTTCTTCATGAACTGACCTTGCTGCTTCTCTGTTGATCATAACTTTGGGTCTGTGGGAACATAGCCCTTAAAATCAGCCACATTTTCTGCCCAACTGTCATCATAGTCAGTCATAGAGAAAGCCTGCAGGCTGGGCGCTCTGCAGAAAAGTGGGACTGACCCATTGGGTGAATTGTTTCCATCACTGGACTCCACCATCACACCTAATGAATCTGCAAGGAGCAATTGTCAAACATGAGCTGCTTTGTTCTCACAAGCCCAAGGGAAAGGATGGAGGAAACGTTAGGAGAAAGCTGCATGTCCAAAATGGCTGGGGGTTCAAACCTTGCAGCAAACCCTGCCTCAGTATAAATTTGCTGTGAAGCCCCAGGGTTTTGGAGGCCGCTGGTTCACATTTCTCTGCTCCAACCTTTCAGGCATAATACAACTGTAAAAATTCTCTATGAGGCCATTTTGGCCACAAAAAAAGCCCAAATCACCTTTTGAGTGAAGGAGCAGCCAAAGAATGGCACCTGAAGAGTTTGTGGGAACGCATGACGGACCCGACCTGCAAGGATGATCCCTTGAGTGGGCAAAAGATTACAAGCATCCCTTTAGGGCTCCCTATGTTTGCCAAGTGTGTATGAGATTCCTGCAGAGCAATTGGGTGGCTATAACCATTCCAGCAGTTACTCTTTAAGCTGATAATTGAAGGTAAGACACAGACCTTTAAAAACTACCTCAGTTTTATTTGTTGTCTTTGTTCTCTTTGTTCAGACCATACACAGAGTCTTTCAGGCCCCTGTTTTCTTTCAAAGCCTGTATTGATCCCAGCTGTGAAGTTAGCATCTTAGGAGTGGGTTTTCCCAGGCAGTGGAAAGTTATTTTCTTAGGCACCTCATTGTCACTTCATATTCTTGGAAACTACTTAAAAGCGGGATCTGTTCGCTTTATGACAAATCCCTTTATTTACATGGAGGGATGGCAGGTTTCGGTTTATCCCACTAAAACATTGTGAAGAACAGGCCTGAAAACATAAATCCTGGTGCAAGGTTCACTCCAAGCCATCCCCAGGGCTGTTTATCCCCCAGCTCTCAGTCTGGATCACTTCCTACAGATGCAACTTGCACCTTGGGTTTTACCTTCTTTCTTTTCTGCAGCCAGGTCACTGTCTCACTACAAAACCCAATCAAAGACAAGGTAGGTGGGGTGTTTTCATCAATGCCTGTGAGCTGTTATTGCTCTGTGGCCCTAAACTAGCACAGCTGGGCCTCATTTATCTAAATTAGACCTCTCTAGAGAGGCTTCTTCAACAGTCTCTTATGGGTAATTCTAGTGCAAAGCTGTAGGTGCTCTCCATAGTCAGGAAGAGCAAGAGCTTCCTCATGTGTATAATTACACTCAATTTACAAAGAAGAAATGAAGATACAACTTGGTTTGGACATGTAATGATGTCTCTAGTTTGTGCTTGAAGAACTTTTGGCTTGCCCATCATTTAAATCTGTGCCACCTGAAGCTCCTGGCAGCCCCCCAGCAAAGAAAACATCTACCTGCCTGATAGAGGCAGCTGTGCTCCACCCTGAGAGCTCATGTTCTGCAGGTGTGAAGCAGAGGTGTCACTGGGAGCTGGGTTCCTGTGTGGAAGGTACTTGGCTATGTGCTGTTTGGATTTGAAGGTGAGTATCTTAGGTATTGCTTTTAAGGCCTACATTTAATAGCTGAAGTACTTCTGAGTGTTTAGAGAGTGATAGAGACTATTTGGAGGCTCAGCAGAAGAGGGTTTTGTACCTTGTGGCTGCCTCAGGTAAGAGTCCCCATGAAACCTGTGCTTCTTGGTACTAATCAGACTGGTCTCCTTTCAGCTCCACCAGCCCTAGAGACTGGACTTAATTAGACCTTATCTCTGGGACTGTGAGAGGGGTAAATAATGCTCTTAAATAGCATTAAAAACTCCAGAAATAATGGACCTAACAATCTAAAAAAGAAAGGATCAGCCTGAGCAATAGGCTGCCTTTCCTTCTGGAGGAGTCAGGATTGTATGGAAGTGTGCAGTGTGCCGTATAATGTCTGAGAAAACAAGACTGACTTGATGCCATTTAACAGTACTTTTTGTCCCCTAGAAGATATTTGGCTCTGGGAAGAGATGTGCAAGAAATGTCTGACAGATTTGCACCACGGAGAGCACTTTGCTGCTTGGTAAGTGAACTCGGCAAGGGAAGAGTGATGGGTGTCCCCATTGTGGCTGGGTTTGGGGAGGTTAATCTCTCTTTGCTTCCTATGGCCTACTTGCTACTGAGTTTGCTCTCTTCTGTGAGCATTTGGCCCAGCATTAAGAGAATGTATCTGCTGTTAATGGAAGTTGTGTTTCTGAGTGACTACCGAGGAGGGACAAGGAAGGAGTTTTCCAAACTCCGCTAGTATTTCAGTGCGTGATCTGGAGCAAATCAGACTGCCTCACCCTGCTTCAATTGATTACTCTTGAACAAAGTGGACTCTTGATGCCTGTCCACAGGGGCGTTAAAAAATGTAAAGAGTATTTGTAAATGAAAATGCTTGAATGAAAGGCTCTGGTATGTGTAATCACAGAGTATCATGTTAAATAGGAAGGCAAACTGTCAGGGGAGTTCCTGGCGTTACATGGAGCCTAGCTTGTCTCACTCAAATAGATTTAATAAGCTCTGCTAGAATTGAAGAAAGGTTGCATTTAAAAATATGTATTTGAATTTACATAAGCATACATCAAAGAGAAAATAATCCAGGCTCTTGGTTACTTCAGTCTAGTTTTTGATAGTTAATACTTCATCCCTTCCAGCATATCATAAAGTTTCTTTTCATGGTCTCAAAAGAGCATAAGGAGTTGAGTGAAAGGAGCTGAGCCTGTTACTCTGTATGACTGTCTGGAGGCTCAAGGTAGAGCTCTGTCTGTATTTCACTGGTTTTTCCATGTTCATGTTATGTCTAACTCTCCATTGCCCTCAGTAAGACAAATGACAGCCTAACATAGCAGCGATACATTACTTGGCCTCCCCCTTCAGGACTTGAGGTATCAAGCAGTAACACTGATGAAGGTGGAGGAAACTGACACTTTCAGAATAGGTGATTGATTATTCAGCGGTCAGTGCAGGGCTAACCGACCATCCTGCCCCTTTAAGCTGCGTTTTATGCTCTTGGTATGTTTGAGAGGAGAAGACGTGTTATGTACTCAATGAGCTGGGAGGTATTAATGAGCAGGAGATGATGTAGGCTTCCTAGTGTCCAAGGGAACCTGGGTGCTAAAGTGACCCTGGAGCACAGGTTACAGTCCTCAACAGCACAAGATTCAGTCCAACAGCCTTGCCTGGTTGGACTTACTCTGCTGGTGAGTGGTGTGTAAATAAGGCTTGCATATTAGCCTGCTTTAATTAGAGCCTTTCCCTCAGAAAGGAATATATGTGTGTCTCTCTCTCACTGGGAAATGGCCAGAGGCCAATAACTTAATCTTCTTGTTTCAATTTCCCAGCTAATAAAGTGGGGCTGCTCATCCTGTTCCCCTCTACTTACACAAAGCTTTATCCCTCCTGACAGCAAGCCTTATACTACAAGAACCAATCCTTAACACAGCCAACTTGTACATCTTGGGTGATGTGGTCTCATCCAAAAGTCTAAGAAGAGCCTTTGGCAGTCACAGTCGGAACTTAAAGGCCAGTCTGTGGTCAGAAACAAGAGCGTGTTTTGTTAATACAAGCTACAGCCAACTCTGCCAGCTGTTTCCATGCTTTAGCAAGTGTTTCCTACTCAAATAGAGAGAATGGTTGGTGGGAACTGAACCAGATACAGCCATTGTAGCTAATAGTGAAGAGTTACACCCACAGAGAAGTTGAAAAAGACACTAGATGTCTCCAATGCAGTGTGTACCAAACTGCCAGATGTTTAGGATCCCTTAAGTCATCTAACAGGCCTTTACAAGGCGATGTTACTCTTGAGTATCATGACTCTCCTGAAAAAGCACTAAAGTGAGCTAATTTTAGCTTTGAATTATGAGGTTTTTCTCCAACAGAAGGTGTCCCTGAGGACATGAGGGTAGATTTTTATATCCAAACCGTTGCCTTTGTATGTTTTGAACGGATCATCTGGATGAAGTTCTAATGGCTGGTTCAGACTGTCTGATTTATAGCAACAGCTGTTCACCTTTGGAGATGGGGAGATGCTTGGAGATACAGAACACATTTATGAACTTGTTATTCCACACCAAGACTCGGGTTTTCTTGCCTCATTTTTACACAAGTGTAAATCCAAACAAGCTCCTGTGAAGTCAGTGAAATTGTTCCATGAAAGGCATGGAAATCGGAGTTGCAGGAAGTGGCAGATGGGTTATTTCTTTCTCCAGCAGACCAAATGTTGGAACCCACAGCAACTGGAGGTGATTAGGGTTGAGAAATGTGTGTTAAGTAGTTGATAGGGTGTTCCTGCTGAGTGATGGGGAAAATGCTGCTTCTTGCATGTAGCCTGGGAGGCCGTTTCTTCATATGGCTATAAAAGATGGAGGTCAGAGAGGCCAAAATTAGGAAGTAGAAAAGTGAAAGAGTAATGACTGGGGAGATACCTTGGGTGTCCTATTGTAGCTCTTCAATATTTTAACCCCTGTGCTTCAAAAGGTAGAGTTCCTACTGCTGAAACTGACTGCAAGTATTCCTTTAATTTTCAGTGTTGAGCATGGAAAAAGGGTTGACCACTCTAAAAAACCAAACTGATTTCAGACACTTGTATCAGCATATTTTTTTAATCTTCACATCTTTTTATTACTTATTTAAATTTTGAAGGAATAGAGAGCTTCAGAATTCCTCGTGACATTTTTCTTGTTTTAGTTGAACAGATCCTTTTTTTCCTAAATAATAAACCTTTTAGAAAAGGAAAAGAAGTGCCTCAAGATCCTACACAAGCTCCAATCCAAGGTTATCTTTGGAGACTTGCTTATTATGCTTTCTTAAGACAAAATGCTGCTGGAGCATTAGTATCCAAAGAACAATCGAGGCCATTTAACTTTATTATCACCAAATCTGCTATATTTCACACATTCACACTCTCTTCACTTCCAACTACTCAGTCCACCTCTGTTTTCCATAAAACACTCTTAGAGCTGAGCTGTTGATGCTAGCTCTGATCTCAAACGCTTCAATGATTAAGTGTTCTCCATGCTCCACTAAATGGAATAAATAACATTATTAATTCAGTATGCGATTGTCTGGCTTACTACCCTGAGCTTAATATTTAATGTAAGGGAGCATTATTTGCAGCTACTGCAGACCTTAACTTGCCTCCTCAGTCATCAGGCTGCAATACCTTTGCTTAAAATGTTCCACTTGAAGGGCAGAGAGGAAATTCTCCACTAAAACTGAGGCAGAGATTAGACACAAGCAGCTGGTTTGGCCTCCCAAGGGAGGCTCACAGGGCTCCAGACTGTGTTAGGAACACAGGTGTGGACTGTGCTGATGTCAAGTCATAACTGTGGTAGCTCAGGCTTGCTCCTGAGTGTGTTGTAAAGTGTTGTTGCTCATTTGGCTTATGGTGGCCATGTGCTCCTGGAGGAGAAACAAGGACAGAAGGTGCCTGAACTCCACTGACATTAATGGAAACTCCCAAAGGATCTGATAGAGGTGGTGCTGTTGGTTTGGATGGGTGTTTGTCTGGCAGAGTTACAATGTGCAATCAAAAAATGGAGATCAGTTGGAGACTTGGGATTCTTCCCAAACAAAAATCAATGGGATGAATTCACCCTGGTATCTCCTAAGCAGTCTGGATACAAAGCAAATTGTTAGGAGCTGGCTACTGCCTGCCAAAACCTGTAGCTTTATTCATCTAAAATATTCCAGCATAAGAAAAGGCAGCTTAGGACTGTCTTCTGCTTTGTCTGGTTTAGATCTTAAACTCCTGAGGACAGGGTCTGCCTTGGAAGACCTGACACTGGGGCCTTAATGTTGACCCAGCCTATTCAGTGAAGTGATAATGAAGTGAGGTCCTTGGAGTAGTTTTATCTTGTTCTGTAGGTCTGGGCAATAGGCAGTCATTTTATATAAGATTTTGGAGATCTGGCTCACAAAGAACCCAATGATGGAGTTTTATAGCCAGTTTTACAGCTAGTGAGTTGCTGTTAGCAGGGAGCGAATCCGAGTTCATGTATATGTGGAAAACACAGTTTGGGTCACCTGGCAAATTCATGTTTGAGCTTCTCATCCAATCCAGGGCTAGAAGAAGGATGATTTTGTATGATCTCCCTGGCCAGTCACAAGCATTTTATTGGAAAGGTTCACAATTCCATCTAAAATCACCATGAAATGCTATTAAAAATGCCAGGAAGTTATTTTCAGAGTTGACCTGGATTGGCACAGAACTAGTTATGCAAAGGCAAAAACCAGCTGGAAGTGTAAGTGGGAAAAGAACAGAGAAGGTTTCTCAAGGGGATTTTTGTCTTGGAAACAGAAGAGGAATGAGATGATGTTGCTTCAAATATCTGATGAGCAAAGAAGGAAAGCATGAACCTGGGAGCTGGCAAGACAGCCGGGTCAAGTGTCTGCCGGCATTATGTGATCCAAACCACTGGGCCTACTGCAAAAAGGATTTTGTCACTGATTATCCTGGGACTAAGTTGTGATTAAATGTCCTAGGTAAGGTTCTTTATGATCAAACCCTAACTCCTAGAGAAATCTATAGGTTCCGTAGGATTGTTCATGGATTATCCCTGATCAGAATGCATAAGGCTACTTCAGACTAGCCCTTGATTCTGATACACAGAGAATAGCAACGTCATAACAAGATGAATGTTCACAGCCATATCCTTTCCATAAAGTGAAATAGTTCCTTGAAAATTGTTATGTTTTTAATTGTGCCGGAGACTCTGTTTCCTGCTGCTGTATTGCAAGGTATCTTAATAACATCATTCTCTCAGAAGGTGAGAGAACTGCTGTTCTCTACAAATAGAAGAAAATCTGCCCTGCAGCCAGCACTAAGGGGCACTAAAATCCATTTGAATTTCAATCCAGGGCATGCACTGGAAGTGTGAGCATGATGCAGTGCTCTTCGTGCATGGCTTGTTCCTTGTAGCAGCTACATTGGACTCTGGAAAAAATAGCATCCCTCATTACTGCCAGCTTTCCCCTACTCTTCTCATGTACCCTTCTCCACTCTGTCTGCATTTGTAGCCCCAAAATGAAACCGGTGCCAGAATTGTTCCAGAAATACAATATGTTTGTGTATTGCTTTGGAAGAGGGACGATAGAATGGTGCCACTATTTTCCCAAGTATCAAGAGCTTTCCAGCAAGTTCTGGCTGGTTGCTGTGGCAAGGTCAAAGCGTTGGCAGAGGCAAACTCAGAGATGGCTTGTGCCGTTTCTCAGTGAGTGTGGTTGGTTGGTTGTCTTCAAAGCATCAGCACTTCCTGCAGAATGGAAACAACAAGGTTTTGTCTAGAGAACATCCAAATGCCTTTTCATTTGGCCTTTGTGAAACCTTTTGAAGTCTTCCAGCTGAAAAACGGAGTTCCCCAGGCTTGAGTGTGTGTATTTGCTATTACTTCACAACTGAGGGCTAAAGAGTACAAGAAAGCCTTGGGATCTGTGCTAGGAGGATGCAGTTTTAGCTGAACATGCAGCAGCACATTGCTTTGAGCCCTCCCAAAGAAGCTTGATTGCAAATTTGTCTTTCCAGCCACAAGAGAGAAAATGTGCTGCTTTGTGTTGCCTGTACTTCATAGGAACTTTACTGTAGTTGGTCAGGTTAATTCACCTTGGTCCTGGCTTTTCTTTAATGCTGCCTGGTATATATTCTTTTCAGAGGAAAAATTACTTGTTCTAATCTGTTGCTATGTCTACATTTAAGAGAGGGGAGCATCATGTAAAGTCCTGCTCCTGTTCTGAATTGCCTCCCTATACCAGGATGCCAGTTTTGTACCATGTTCCAACCAGCTCATGTCTCTTATAGGGGCAGAAACTACAAGTCCCTTGAGTGGCAATTTGGTGAGAGCTCTTCTACCACGAGGGTTCCGCTATAAGGCATTTGTACACTGCTTTTGTCTGCACTCATGGTGATCCCCACGGAAAGCTGGAAAAGGGAAAATCCCAGGCCAGCTGGGCTGAGTTTTTTGTACCTGCAAGGCTAAAGAGGAGAGAGGGAAGTACTGGATGAACTGGAGCTGAGGTTGTGCTTTAAAGACTTTCTCACATAATGAAAGCTTTCAGACCTAATTGGAGGGCAGGACGCTGCACCATGAGATGTGCTTCTAGTACATTGTGGCTTGGCCTTTCTGAAGGGCAGCAAGAGCAAGTTACTTTGGGTCTCAGAGTATCCCTAGACATGTGGGGCTCTTTAACTCCACGCAAGCAGCTTCTTTGAAGTTTGCTGCCTAACAGTCTGTGCAATGACAAGGCAGTTACACTGGCCTGTGGCACTACTGGGTTCCTAGGCCATTTTATGAGCCACAGGAACAAAAAGCTCTGTGCCACACAGGTCACTGGAGTTGGTTGTGTCAGCTACCTATCTCAAATAACAGCAGGAACAGATGACATTCCAGAGGAAACTTCTTTGCAAGGAAATACTTCAGATTCCAGATCTTTGAGATTTTTTTTTTTTTTTTTTTGCCTGCATATTTTAACCTTAAAATGGTCCTTTAAGACTTGGTCAGTATCGTCATCAGTACTAGGTTTTAGCTTTTAAACTGTATTTGAAGTGTTGTGAATGCTGTGTGACTTGTGTGCTAGCTGGTCATTCTCTGCACCACAGTCCAGAAGCCCTTGCCAGTGACAGGAGAAACTGAACTTGCAACAAGTCAATCTGACAATGTGTTGGTAGCAGTTTAAGTGATTTGTGTACTACTATTAACCCAGTGACAGAGCCAGTATTTCTCTTCCCCTGCCCTCCAACTGAATCATAGCTTACACTGAAAAACTTGACTGTTTTGCCCCTGAGCTGGCTGGGAAAAAGGGTTTGTGTGTCTGCTTGCTAATTGGGAAAAGGTTTTTTATGTGGCTCCTTGAACTTGCTGTCCTTATTACGTGGGTTATTCTCTAGATTTAAGAGCATCCTCTGTGCAATGAGTCAGAACGCACATGAGACTTCCCTAGGGAGCCAGAGACAGACAGCCTTATCCAAAGCATCAGCTGTGCTTTTCTTCTCATTCCACAAACAAAGGGGCATCATGCCTCTCTTCGATGAGCAAGCTTTGCCTTCCAAGATCAGCTACCTAAAGATAAATCTGGCTCTTGATCTATTTGGATGAGCAGATTTCCTTTCTTTCTGCAGACCCTGTCCATTTCTGACTTGAAGCTATTGCTGATAGTCCACTGCATGACCTAAAGCTTTACTGTCCATTTCAGCAGACAGTTCTCTGCCTCCTTTGTCTACGGTACCAATATCCAACTTCTACACTTTGTTGCTTTGGTAGGTGCTGTGAGTCTGCCCTGGTGGTCAAGTGGTGCAG
This sequence comes from Pezoporus flaviventris, assembly GCF_033815535.1. Lineage (NCBI taxonomy): Eukaryota > Metazoa > Chordata > Aves > Psittaciformes > Psittacidae > Pezoporus > Pezoporus flaviventris. The sequence goes on from NW_026892589.1 coordinate 11,707,816, forward strand.
AGTCTGAGGGGTTGAGAAGTTTGAGCAGCACCAGAACTCGGGCATCTTTTCTCTTGGTTTAGCACGTTTGCCAGGGTATAGCATCCAGACATGACTTCTTCCTGCACACAGACCCAGAGCATTAGCACAAACATGTCAGGAAATCTCATTCCTTCCACAGCAGTTCAAAAGTGTCCTTAATGCTATGGGAAATTGGCCCTGCATGTGCCCAGAAGGGGATGGCTCAGCCTAGATCACACATTCAGGCCTTGGATTTACTCATCTCTGCTGGCTTCAGATGGGCTTAGTTAAGCTGCCCAGTTCCCACTCTCACAGTGCCCTTCTCTTGGGCTGGGGGGGACAACAGGATCAGGAGAGACTGGTTCCTTTGGGGTGGGCTGGAGTTCAAAATGAACAGCCCATACCCCCTCCTGACCAGAAGTACTGCATTCAGGAAGGCTTCTCTCTCCACAGGGGCTGGTCTGCTCTCTTTATCCACCCTCTGACATGATCCTATATCCAGGCACTTAAGAAGAAAAAAGAAACAAAACTGAAAGCTGCTATTTTTAAACTCTGCCTTTGGCTCCCTGCAGCACTCTGCTTTCCTCCTTGTGATTCAGTGTTCTTTTGAGAACTAGGCACCAGGGCCCTGTGGTTTCCTGGTACTTGGAACATAAACTCTCCTAATTCTTCTCTCGAAGCAAGCTTCAGAGGCTGGGGAGTGACTGATACTTTCTATCGCTTCATTAATAGTCACGACACAGTAGTTTCCCAATCTGTTTTTGCACCGCTTTTTACTTTGAATAGTTTGTCTCCCAAAGTTCCTCAGCCCTCTATGTTGCACAAAGCGAATGCTGTTTGCTTCCCTCCTGCCTTTTAGCCAGCGGGTTGGGACCTTCAGGAGCTGGTAAGGCAGAGGTGGGAAGTGGGGGACCTGCCTCAAGGAGCTTCCTCCTGTTTGTTTTAACAAGCTTGACAAATACCCTGAGGGTATGCCCCAGAGAATGATCTATTGCTGGGATAAAGTGGGAGTAACTACTGCAAGGGAAAGTCTCCTCCGATAGCTCTGCTGGCTGATGTTGGCACCCATGGTGTAAGTGTCAGAATGCTGTCTCCAGCTCCAGAAGGTAAAAGATAAGCCGTGCCCCAGAGAACCTGAAATGTGTGAAGGTAAATGGGAAGAGAAGTGAAGGCAGAAGGTATTTGAGTCTCAGATACCACTACAGTAGGCAGCAATCACTGGTAGGGACCTACCACAGCCTCACTGTGAAATTAGGGATGCTGATTTTAGAGGTGATAAAGGGCCTGGAAGATGCTCTGGATCCTGAAGGAGCAGTGGGGCATTGAAGTCTAGTATACTTCTCTGCAGTGATGATGGCCATGCTCAGAGCTACTCAGCAATTTGGAGCACCACTGCTTCAGGCCCTGCTGTTTGCTGTTTTTTGGTTCATGTGGTTTTTAAGCAGCATTTTCCACTCTTGCATATAAAATGTGAGGAAATGAATTTGTCTCAGCTGGTAACCCACAATGGTAATTCCCCTGCAGGCTGAGGGCTGTGTGTTACTGTGTATGTACTAAGTGGATAGCACTTGTGTGCTTTTCACAACTCGGTGTGGAGGGTACATGGGGCTGTGGGCTGGAGGTCTGCAACAGCCAAACTAAAATGAAATCAAACTGCTGGGGTCTTTTGGGGAAAGGAGAACTTTGGCTTTTTCCTGAGGGCCAGTGAGAAAGCTTGTGCCAGAGTCCATTTTTCCACCTTCATGTCCACCCCTTCTCCAAATAGGACCTGCTTTGGAGTCCTTAAAAGACAATCGCCTCTCCCATTAAGGGCAACAGGATTAAGCTACTTGGCAACCAGTGTGGACAATCTGTAGTGTCCCAACTGTTTCTCCATGCCCCTTGCACAGCTCCACCTATCAGTTCTAGTCCAGGGAATTATGAGTTTAAAACCTCAATATTAGACCTATTTCTGGTGGTAAATGAGGCGCTGAGGGCACAGGAGCTAAGCAAATCCTTGGCAGAGAAAAAAAGGCCAGGGAAAACCTGGAATGTCTCCTGCTGACCATGCCCTTCCACATCATGTCTTCAGGGCTACAGCTATCCCAGATAAAGGCAGTGTGGATCCATCTGCCAAGAGGCTTGGGTATCAGCACATGAGATGGGGGCAAACGCTATCAAGGGCTAGCTGTTGTGAGCCCCAACTCCTTGCTACTTCAGTGTTCAAGCTATGGGTCTTCATTGCCTTGTAAACACCTGGACCCTTTACCTGTAATTGAGCTGGCTTTCCCAGGTTAAACAGCTCACTGTGCAGCTGAGGCTCTGGCATGTCTGCAGGAATCCTGAACTCTCTGTAAACTGCTTTTTCATTCAACCCAACTTGGAAAAAGGCAGACACGCTGTAGTCTAAACACCCCAAGAGTCTGTATTTGCTTTGTTCCTTATGTGTTCCAGCACACTCTGCTCCCCTGTGATTTTAAACAATGCGCCTTTGTGCTTATCTTCTGAGTTTGGCAAGGCAGTTTTTACCTCTTGGTTTTTGTCTCAACAGGAGAAATTGCTGTCTAACTGATCCTTTGTGGACTTCCGACCAAAACCATTCAGTGCAACATACGGTAAGTCATTCAAGTTTTATAAACTGAGACCCTCAACTGTAGCTATTTATGGATGGAAACTGGCATATCGGTAGTTTCTTTTTGGTTACAAGGGTAATGAATTCGGGCTTATGTTATTATGACATCTCGGTTTGGGTTTCTTCAGCCTTTTCTTAGATTATAATGCCTTTGACTTTACATTTGTTGCTTCTGGTGCCTGCCGCAGCAGCTTAGCACCGTGGTGTGTCAGCAAGGGAAGAATCTCGGCCACATCCCCCTTGCTCCAAAAAGTACAGACCTTCATTACTTATGTTAAAGGAGATTTGTGCCCTGATGTTACACGTGGCAGCAGGGTGTGGGGACGTGGCTTTGGATGCTCCTATCTGTTACCGTAGTGTCATGTCATCCTCTGAAGAAATAAAGGGGTGAGACAGAAGATAAATGAGAGTGACTTGTGGGATGGCTTTGTTTCAGTTCTCTTGACTCCAGCCATCAGCAATTGACTGAGGAGAGTAGTTGGGACTTATTGCAACCTCAGCAAGCATGAGGGATACACTGCAGTGCTGGAGAGAAACTGTGCTGGCAATGTCCATGCTAGTGCAGAGAGCAGGACTGGGTTTCGTACACCAGCATATTTCTGTCACTGCAGTTACACAGCTTTCAGCCTGTGCTGTTGCTCTGTGCTAGCATCACTTAGGGCATTTATATGCCCTGATTCCAGCCGGTTTAGGAGGTAAAACCGTTCATAGTTGTTTGAATCGTATGGATTTCCTCTGTGTATCTACTTCTGGCATCTCAGAAATGGTTGTCATGCATTGCAGGGGTCAGCTGAAAACTAGGTTGACTCTGAAAGGTGAAACAGTGCCTGTGCTTAGGAGACTGAGGTACCTTCTGCCCTGAGAAGGTGCTTCCAGGCCACTGTTGGGAGAGGATTTCTGGGTTTGAACTCACATTGACAAAAGCTCCCAGACTGTTGGACTCATCCAGCACCTCCTGCTAGCACTGAATGCACCATGCATGTTATGCAAATGGTTTTTATTACTTCCAGACCTGAGCTCTTCTTGAGTTTCCTTTGTGGTTAATGCAGCCCATCTGTAGTTTAAAAAAAGCAATGTTCAACTCTCTTGCTTTTGGTATTTAGTATAATGCTACACTAAGGTAATTGTAGTAAATGTGTTGCTCTTGCTTTGTACCTGATTTTTCCAAAGTCTGGAACTTTGGAGCCTCATAGTTGTTCCAATATGCACTTTCCCAAGGATCTTCATTTTGGGGGCAGGGAGAAAGAATGAATAGAAGAGATTCAAGGGGAAGGAGTAAGATGGAGCAGAACAGTCTATACAAGTAGCAGCGTGGCTTGGAGCAATTCTGACTTTAAAGGCCACCTGCTGCAGGGACACAGAAGGAACTCTGCACCAGGTGAAGTGAGGAGGGCTCACTGCCAAGGAGGCTGATGTGTTACGCTGTGTTAAAATGCATCCAAATTTCAGTCCAATAGCCATCTTTCCAAATTCTTCCTTGCTTCAGCCAAGAATGGATCTAGAGGGAGATGTCCAAATGCAGCTGCTGTGCCTGATCGTTTTCCTTGTTTAGATACAGCCTCTTGCATGAATAACTCTAAGGAATGATTCCTTTTCACCCCAGGATTTCTTACACAGTGAGGAACTATAAGGAACTAAGTAGTTCTTACCCCACCATTACACCCTGCAATGGGCTGGAGAGCTCAGAGCCAGCCCAGAGGAGGAATGCCAGGACAGGAGCAAGAAAGATGGTCCCTTGCTCCTCATCCAGCTTTCTGACTTTGTTTCCCGTGTAATATTCTGTGTGCATCTCTGTGAAGTATGATGGCAAAAGCCACAAGGCTTAAAGTGTGTAGCCCAAACTCAAGAATTATTATTTTCAATGAACCTGCCAGTGAAAGAAGAGCCTGCTCCCCCTCCTTCCCCTTTTTTAGAGGGTCAGAATATGCCAGGTCAGCATTTAGCCTTAAATACTGACTAACATCAAACATGAGCTGTCTCTTAAAAGCAGAATGTGGAATTATCAGAGACAAAACAAGACTCGGACATTGGCAAGGAAGCTCTCTCCATGCCAGTCTGAGCTAACGTTTCCTAATTGCAAACAGAGAGCTTACTCTGTGTAAGAGATTAAAATCTTCACCTTTTTTACAAATCAGAGTGGCTTGCCCCTGTGAAAGCCATTTCCCTCATTGTTCATTTTTCAGGTTAATCACCAACCAGGAGCATTTAACATTTCTCTTCCTCTTTTTTTCTGCTTTTTCTTTCTGAATGTGTGTCACCATTTCAGCTCTGCAGCCATCCTGCTCTTGGGTTAACCAAACAGAGATGGCCAGAACTCTGCAGTGCCAGGGAAAAGGGGGTTACCCTGGCATGGAGTTGCCTTTAACGTGTGGCCTTCATCTTTTCTGTTGGGCTTTGGGCTTTGACTCCCAAAGCCAAAGAAATGTGTACTGGAGTCCAGATTTAGTGTTTCACATCTGGGACAAAACCCTTCCCTCTGACTTTCACATTCCTGCATTTCTGAGTTCTGCCTCGGAGCAGAATTAGAATGAGCAAAATACCACAGGAAAGAGGATGCCGAAAGAAGTATTTATTAACTGTCTTACCAGATGCAGAATGGTAGAGAGCAAATCCAGCCCAGAAGTATCTAGCAAACTTAACTGAAGGACACGAATCTGCAGAAGTCCAGCAGAGCTTTTCTAACTACCTCCCCAACAGACATGCTCTTGCTTGACCATATCCTGCCAAGTTGCTGGTCACTTTGGGACATGCAGTGGTCTATAGTCTAAAGTCAAACTCTCCTGGATGTGCTGCAATTTGCCCAAGAACAGGGCTGTGCAGCTTCTCAGGCCTATGATTTCAAAAGGTAGCAAAACCAACATGACCAGTTTGAGTATGTCGCATCCCACTGGTCTGTGTGCATGCTTATCTTTAACAATGTGCTTCCAAAGGATCTTGGATAAGAACCAAAAGGAGAGCTTTGAAAAGTCGCTCATGCAGAATAATTGTATTTAACCTCTGCTGTCAGTTCACACTGTATCATCTCAAAGAATAAATAAGCAGTCAGCATTCTTACAGCAACCTTTCCCTGCTCAGTACCAGGAGGTGAGGGGACATGTGCCTTTCCAGACATCAGGTACTCCGTGGTGTGGTGGGAGTGTTTAGTTTTGCTTTTAAACTTGACAGTAACGGGGGGGGGGTGAAGTTAAAATGCCATCATTCCGAGTCAGACTGTAAGGCCTAGGAAAACAGATGTGGGGTGTGTGCCATGAGCCAAGATCAACTTCACAAAACTCAAAAGATTAGTTCTACAAAAACTGGAGGCTGGGGGAATTACCCAGTCAGTGTTGTAATAGATGGGAGCAAAGAAATAGCTCAAAAAAGTCAAACAAAACCAGAGGTTTCTGCACAAAAACATTAGCTTTCTGATGCCATCATTTTGACGTAGGTAAATTCTCTCCATAGTACCTGAAGGGTATTCATTACTGTCTTCCTCTGACATAAAACTGGTTGACAGAGGCTTTTGTTTCTCCAGACTTTTTTTGCACTCGCCTCCAGGTAAAATCACCCTCCTGTTTAAAATCCTGAGCACACAGGGCTAGTCTCTGGCCCGTCTTTTCCTGGGACTTTTTGTTGTTGTAGCAACTTTTGCTTAGAGCAGTTTCTGAAGGCTTCCCACAAGCCAAACCAAGCCAAAGGTTCCCTGGCTGACAATCATCAATAACATTGAGCTGCTACTTACACTCTGCTGTCCTCAGATGAATTGGCATCTCTTTCCTTCTGGGGAAGATAACATCTTTGCTCTAAAAAGATGAGGTTTGGTCTTCCTGCCTTTTTTGATGATTTTCAGAGAAACAAGGGAAGGTGCTGGTGTATTGTCCTGAGTCATTAACACAGCATGTGATTTGGAGTTTCTTTTTTATCAGTTGTGTATTGCTCCTTTCAATCTTCTTGTACTTGGATGTCATCATCCCACGAACCTTGTGTTTGCTGCAGTGCAGGACTAGAGAGAAAGCTTCTAGGGGACTGAAACTAGAATTTAGACCCAACTTGATCTTTGCAGCTGGTCACTGGCACCAACCAGTGCTTGTAGGGTTGTTAAGGAGCAAGTAGCACCATTATAGAACTTGGCCTTGCAGCTCTGAGGAGGGACTTTCGCAGATGCCATGGAAACAAAGCTCTCCCCAGCCTCAGCCATAAGCCCACAGTCCTGGTTGCTGCATCTTCTTGTCCTGGGTGAGATCCCTGTGCATCTCTAAGCCTTGTGCTGACAGGGCTCCAGGCAACAGGCTCAGAATGAGTCTTGCCTCCTCTTATGAGCTTTTACCCCACAGAGAACAGCAGCTAAACCCTGCAGCCTAGAAATCATCTGGTCTTTGCTGTAGGCTGCAAAACAGACTGGGGAGACACTGGCCTCTAGTTGTTTGTCTGCAGAGGTAAACCACTGCTCATGTAGTCCCAGCCTCTAGTTCTAAGCATGAAATTCCTTTTCCGTGCCAGATAAGCAGCAGCTCCAGCCTCCGGAAAACTCATTTGCCATGTTTGTGCTGTGGGCTTCTTTTCCTCCACAGCAGCACACAGCATCTGACTGCAAAGCGTGGCAGATAAGGCTTGGTGGGCTCAGTCCCTCACCAGGATGGAGGGAGCTGCATCTCTAATGGAGGGCTCAGGCTCCTATCTCCCTCTGAGGAGAACCATTACAAAAATATTTCCCAGATATTTGGCTGGGCATCTCACAAAACTATCCAGTTTCATGATGCTCATTTTCCCATTGTCTAGACAGTTGCAAATCCAGACAGCATTATCAGTATGAATCTACTGCACACGCACACGCAACCCCATTTTACAGGTATGTTCTTACCCATGAGCTGCCTTATGAATTGCTCCATAGTGCCTGTATAAACCTCTTGGGGTTCCCATTCCTTTGGCAGGGCTCACATTTGATGCAAGCAACACTGAACTGTGTAGCTGCTCTAAACTGGAGGATCTAGCCCCTCAGTGCCTGCCTTCTCCTGCACTCAAAAGGAAAACAAGCTGACCAGGGTTGAACACTGCTGAAAGCCAAGCCCAAATGTCCCTCCTCAGGGCAGAGCCTCCTGCCACAGTGGTGTTCCAAAGATGAAAATGTTCTTTAGCGGTCTGCATGCTGGAAATGTTCATGGAAAGACATTCTGGGGCTGTAGGCATGCAGATGAGGTCCTGCCAGTCTCTCCTGATAGTCTGTGGGCATTTGTTCCCTCTGTCTGGCTTGAAATGTTAAGACCTGTGTGGAGGAACAGCACATCCTTGTTCTGCGCATCAGGGGTGCCAGCCCACATTTTAAGACAGGCTGTAGGACCTTCCTCAGACTTTGGCATGATCAATAGCTGTATATATAGCTCTTCTGTGATGCCAAGGGGCACAAATACAGTAGGAGCAGGAGCTGTATTTACAAAGTAATAACTTCTGAATGAAGATACGTGGCCAGCAGCAGCATTTCCCCTCTTTTCTCTTCTCTAGTTTGACAAATCCTCCACTTTATTCCCAGAACCTCTTTCCATATGTGCATGGCTTTGCTGTCTCACTACAATGTGAATCATGCCAAGCAGCTCTTGGTTCTGCACAGGATTATCTGAGTGAATCCCTGTGATCAAGGCACCAGTATTGTTCTCCTAATGAGAGTCCAGGACTTGTTGTGGTGAAACAACAATTGACTTTGGTCTTTCCTTAGTGAGGATCAGGCTGGGTGAGCTATTTCAGGGAGCCTCTACTGGCTCCTGGAGGCAAACAAAAGGGAAGGAACTGAAATAACCATGATGTGGAGGGTTCATCTGCCTCAGAGATGTCTGTTAACCAGAGCCTGGGAGTTGTGGGCAGAGAGAACCTAGTGGGACCCGAGTTGAGATAATGTCCCAGACAGGCAGTCCATGTGGGAATGGAGGAGGAAGGAGGCAGTTCTAGTCCAAAATCTGAGAGGCTTTGCAGTGAAAGTGCTGGGAAGGGAGGGCTGGAAAAGTTCCCTCTTCCTCCAAGATAACTGTGGTCTGTTCCCCAGCTGGACTCTCACTTTGCTCTAATCCACATCTTCCCTCTACCAGGGTTTGTTTTGCAAACTCGGGTCTGATCTCCTTAGCTTGCCCTGTGTCTTGCTCAGTTTCAGAACTCCAACTTTCTGACATATTACCTTTATAGTAAAACATCCTACTTGCCCTCCTGTAACTGAAAAGGGGAAGTACTGTAGCTCTAGTAATAGCAGACAGTCCCCAAAAGCCTTCAAGTCAAAGTATTTTGCAGGAGGCTGGACATCAGCGACTTCATTGCCACAAGTCTCATTGTGAGATTTGATTTAACAAAAACTGAAAGGTTTAGCCCTATTCAAGTTTTATGTCCATGAAACACACCCAGCCCTAAGGAGGTGGCCATGTCTGCCAGAATATGTAACATGAAAGGAGAAGGTGTCTCTGAAACTCCACACATTAGATTTGATATGCATTTTCACATTTTGCTTAAATGTTAACTCTGGATCCATCCTCACTCGCTCACAGAGCCAGAAGCTAGTGAGAATGGGCATAAGAGAATAAAAACCCCTGGAAACTAAAGGAATGTGATTCTTTACACTGACTGCAATGTAGGACCCTTTTAGGGTAAGCCAATGTACAAAGGATACAGACACAGGCAAAGTGAATTCATACTTTGAATTGTGCACGCCCAGGTATTCAGTCTTTCAAATCGCACAATGCAGAGGTGCAGAAAGTTACGAGGTTGGTTATAATAACCTAATCCTTAAGTGTGATGTCTAGGAAATGCACATACTTGATTATTCTGTGCTTTTCTAATACACATAATGAGAGCGGACAGCTACTTAAATTTCCCTGAAACGGGTTTCTGCAGGTGAGTCTCTGATGCAGGTCTGTGCTGTGGGGTTATGAACAGACACTTGCTTCAGTCTATACACTTGACAGCACTACCACCTGCTGATGGACACATCTGAGCACAGATGTGCTTTGATCTGCACAAAGTCATTCCCAGGTAGGTCTCCCTGCCTGTGGATACATTTACTAGACAAGGAGATCTCTGCACAGAACTGCTAAGAAAGAGCTGTTGCCCTTTAATCCCATGCTTGAATCTACTTGAAACCACACTAGCATCACTCTACAGGCACAACATCACTCCAGTGACATCTCTGCTGTATGCTGGTTTTTGGCTTCAGTGGAGTGAGGAGTTGCTTACCCAAGGCTGGCTGCATTGGGAAGATGTGAACCTGACCAGTGTTTAACTAACAGGTGTCCAACAAAGGTCATCAGAAAGACTGGTCCAAGAAAGGCAAAGGCAAGACTTTAGCAGGTGTGTAGGACCACTGTTGAAAGACATTGTAATAACCATTTCTAAGGCTATGAAGATCCCTGTGGAAAACATGTTTCGGCAGAAGCCTGGCCTTCTGTTTCCCATCAATTTAGTTTTGTCTCTTTTGAAGCTCCCTGCTGCAAATGAGCAAACACCTGGCTGAGAAAAGATGAATGGAAAACATTGCCTGTGCTAGAGAGGTAATGGCAAATCTCATGCCAGAAGGAATAATAAACAGGAGATTATTGATATAACCGTGCTATAGTCTCCAATAAGTTTTCCACCAGGCATGTAGAAGCACCTACAAAAGAGGCATTGTCTCTATTGTCATTGCAAGAGAAATGAGTTGTGCCTTGCCTCCAGCCCAGTGCAGGAAGGATGCGTTTGCGTCTGGTGAACAGGATTGATCAGTATCAGCAGAACAGGGAAGGAGGGGGAAGAAATCACTGGGCTGTGAATTCTGAGGATCAAAAGGTAGTATCCAACAGGCTCTTGTTGGTTAGCCAGCCTCCTGCTCTAAATCACAGGTGATAGACTGGGAATTGAACTGCAGGTTTGAGTCTGATGGCAGGAGGAATCTGTATCATGATGTTATAAGGATATAAGGAAGAAGTTCTTTACTGTAAGGGTGGTGAGGCACTGGAATGGGTTGCCCAGGGAAGTTGTGAATGCTCCATCCTTGGCAGTGTTCAAGGCCAGGTTGGACAGAGCCCTGTGTGACATGGTTTAGTGTGAGGTGTCCCTGCCCATGGCAGGGGGGTTGGAACTGGATGATCTGAAGGTCCTTTCCAACCCTAACTATTCTATGATTCTATGGTTAGTACAGCTCAGGCATGCAGAGATTTTAAGGGCATTGCGCTGATCGAATGTGTGTATTTCTAACAGGAAGACAGAGTTAGGTCTGTATTTGAGTGCTGTTGCAAACGTCCAGCTCTGCACGTGATACAAGGCAGAAGAGAATCCTTGAGGGCAGGTCACTGTGCTCCTTCCCTGAGATCTTTCTGTGACATTATTAGGGAAGAAGGCAGGGCAGCTTCCATGGGTATGAACATACTGTCTCTAAGGGTTTCACAGAAGCTTCTTCTGACACCCCAATTGCAATCTCAACTTGATCAAAGGGACAGAGTGTATCTCACCAATACATACACTAAAGTTTTGAGCATTTGCAGACAGGAACACCTCTTCTCCAGCCTTTCTTGCTTCCCTTCCCTGCTTGCAGATAACCGGAACGCTTTGGTTCCAGTTTGACTGCCTGATTCTTGGAAACCTGAGGCAGACAGCAGACTGCTCTTCCAATGTGCTGCAGAAAAAAGAAAGGTGGGTGGGAGGGAGAACAACTATTTCCTGCACTGAAACTCAATCCTTTTCAACTTAAAAATAGGAGGAAAGCAAATTCCTGTGGGACCAGCTATAAAAGGGTTTGACAGTTGCCTACTCTCCAGCCCACCTCCCGGAGCTCCCTGGTTGTCTGATGCTTTGGTAAGAGACCTCCTGAACACAAACACAGATGTCTCCTGCAGTCCTGCTGCTGGGGAAAGCAGCTCTGCTGCATGCTGGGGGTCAGCTGAAGGGGAATGCAATGCACTGTGACAGGTAGCAAAGCCCAGGATTAACTGTTCTTTGTGTGGACCTACCCCACAAACAGGTCTTCCTGGGCCTTTTTGCTGTAAATTTTGTCCAGATCATTATAAAGGTGCTCGGGATTTCTGAGCATTTTTGCAGGCTCTGTCAAGGCAGGAGCCCCACAGGAGGAGAGATCACACAAATAGCAGCTAGAGCCCCTGTATGTGTTTGCATCCCCTCATGGTGGTCCTCTCAGCTGTAAACCACAGCTTGTGTGTGTGGCACTAGAAGGAGGGGGAGCTCTGGGCACAGCTTAATCAGGCTTGACTGCATGATCAGGCTTAACTGTCTTGTAGCCACAGCCATCTCCTTGCTCAGCCCTGATGCTGGACTCTCCTCTCTCTTCCCACCTGTCCTCTTCTTGCTGCGTCAGTCCCTGATTTCAGTGCTGAGCATTGGTGCTGCAGACCCCAGCACAGCAGCCCAATTGCTCTCTTCCCTTTAAGTCCTGCTTCTTTGCTTTGCTTTCTCTCTCCTGCTCTCTTCTCCCTTTCTCCTTTCCACATCTTCCCTGTTTCAAAACTCAGCATTGACAGGGTAGGGTTGAAGGCAGCTGGAGAGGCAGGTTTTCAAGAAGCTTCTGTTCCTCTGTAGGGAAGAGAAAATAAAGCTTTAGGAGGCAGAAGAAACAGCCAGAAAGACTGTTTAAGTAATGAGCAAACAACATTGGCAATGGCAGCCCCAGCAAGAATGCTGCTGCCTGCAGTTCCCCTGCCCTGGGGGTGCTATCAGACCTGATGTGGCCTGGCCCCATGACAGGCATTGATTAGGGCTGTGCCATTCTCTGTCTGTCTCCCACCATCAGCCAATGCTGCTACCATGAGTCACTTCAGCTCTTGGCTGCAGTCACTGCTCAAAGAAGGAACGGCTCCCAACAGGAGTGATTCACCATGCCTGGCCAGTCTCCTTTAATCTGCTTCCAGTCACATCACCTCAGGGTTGGTGAAGCAGCTCCAGTGCTTTCCCATGGCCTCAGTGCAGAGTTGCTGTCCTCCTTGCTGACCTCCTGCAGACCTCCCAGGTTTGTGCTGTTAACGATTCACTGCGTTCTTACCATTCTTCCCTCCTGAGTCAATAATAAACTGCTTCTGGTGCGGATAGAGGGACTGTGCTGTTGATGGGGGTTCAGAGCTTGGCTGGAACAGGACTGCACGTCTGAGTCAGGAGCCACTCTCAGTCCTCCTGGAGGAAGATCACCGTGCTCTGGAGCCAGATAAGCTGTTAAAGCCAACCTGCCAGAGCCAATTAACATGACTAGGTACATTTCCAAAAGTAAAGAGGTTTTAACCTATGGGTTCAGGCCAGCTTCTGCTCTGGGTAACCACATTATGCCTCGCTGTGCTTGAAATTAGCCATGAGCTAACACATTGTGCTTTGTGTGTCCAACAGGCAGAGTCAGTTACCGCAGCTCCGCTGACGAGCAGTAATTCATTAAGCCTCTGTAACTCAATCACTGCAATCATCTTTCCAGTCTTAACAGGGCCAAATATATTCCCACTGTGATGTCACAAGAGTACAAAATTCCTCCTAAAGACAACACTGTCTACTGTTGCTCAGCCCTGATAAAGCTCCAGCTCTTTGTCATCTATCCAGGCCAGCAACCTACCTTTCCAAAGGCTGATTCCACCTGCATAGCCCAGATTTGTACCTACATAAGGAAAGCAGGTGACTTAGATTCTCTCTTGTACAGACATGTGATCAAATGCAATTAAGTTATGATTGCTCAACAAGTCATTGCCCTTCAGCTGAAGCAACATCACCATTGTGTACATGCTCATGACTTGCCCAGCTCTTTCACTTAACTTACGCAACGTGATAGCCTTAGTAAGAAACTGATGCCTGCTGAACTAATCTAAAGCAGCTAGAGCTCCTGAGCCTCTGCTTGGACAACTGCTGCTGGGCAGTTCTTGTACTGTGTCTTCTTTCCTCCTCTGTATCCAAAATGTCAGCTCAATTCCTTTCTTGCAGGCTGTTTAAGTGTAATCCTCTGGCTTTGCCCTGGCATGGTCAAAGCGCATGTACTAGACCCCTTTAACCAGCTCTTTCTCATCCCAAGGAGCAGCCCTTTTTGTAGCAAGCTAACTTTAACTGCTGTAAATGGGCATGTACAATGACCTATGTGGATGTGTTGCAAGAAACCCTGCAGAAGGCAAGCAATCCATAGCTTTGATAGAGGAAGCATGCATGCTTTATGGCAGACTGTGATCCAACTGTGTGGAAGGCTTTAGGGAGAAATGTGTTGGGTTTGCTGGTTCTTTTTTCTTTTCTGTTGAGTTGGCATGGAAGAAAAGAGGGGATATTTTCCAACAGGGAGGATAAAACAGTACAAATTAAATCCATTCTCTGGCCAGTGTAACAATTGCAATTTCCTGCTATTCCTTGGAAGCTGTACAGCCCAAGAGAGAGATATTTCAAGACCGGTGTGTCAGGGATAGAAGCACATGCATCTGGTTATTTTTAATGGCAGCTCTGTCCCTAATTTTCAGTGCTGGCCTTGATGAAATGCCAGCTCTGTTTCATTAACCTTTTGTCAGCATGGCAAAGAATAAAAGGTAGCTCACACCTAGCACCTGAGTTAAAGCTCCTTTTACCAACAAGATATGGGAGTTCATCCTTGGCTATACCAGAAAGGTTCTTGGGTAGAGAAGGGAAAGAAGAAGGAAAAAAGCCCTCTATGAAGGTTTGTGCAACAGAGCCTATACAATTCTCATATCTGCAGTCTTCATTACTGTCTGAAACGTGTGTTTGAACCAAGTTTCAATCAAGGTAACCGTTTCCCTCTACAAGCCAAGAAAAATACTGGGTTTCTTTTCAGACCATTAGGAACAGTCTTTCAGAACAGCCCTGCTCTCCCTGCTTCATATGGGCTGCTTGAAATAGGAAAAGAAAGGAAGGAAAAAGCACAATTTCACAACCATGGCAGCTGTGAGCTGCACATGGGTTAGACCCTGACAAACACCATTTTCACTGTGCCTTGGAAGAGCTTGCTCAGGGCCCGAGACTTAATCCACTGCCACAGCCAAAGGATTAGTGCTCCAGTGGTAGAGCTGGGCAGGAGATAAGGTTTTTGTTCTCTGAGAAATGCTGAGAGTGGGAAGGAGGGGAAAAACAAAGCCCAGTTTCCGCCAAAGCTCTGGTTTTCAGGGGTGCCAGCCCTGGTGAAGCAGTACAATGCAGCTCCAGCCCTCTCCTCCCTCCATCTCCTGCTTTGCAGCTATGGCCAGTTTACCAACCACAGTCACAGCTGCCACCTCCTCCGTCAGCTTTTTATGAAGCATCATCCATCACTGTAAGCCCTGATGTGAGGCAGCAGTCTGAACAATGTGTTCAGTCTGGCTGGTGGCTGCTGGTTATGGGAAGTCTTGGTTATGCTGTAGTTGTTGCATAGCTCAGCACAGCACTTGTACACCCAGAAGGCTGCTTTCAGAGCCCCAGCTTCCAAGTGGTGAAAGATGAAGCTGTTTGCTCTCTGGGCTGCAGCCTCAGGAGGTTTGGGTTTAGCTTATCATGCAAGATCAGGATCGCTGCTCTTAGAATGTCAGCAGTGAGCTGTGGAGCAAGAAGGGAAGGGGGAGGAACCTAAAATTCAGGCTATGCTGGTAAATGTCAGGCATTTGCACAGAAGAAAGTCTTGGGGCTGGGAGGTTTGCTGAGGGGTGGCCTCTCTCTGAAAGCATCTCAATTCTCTGCTAGGTCCCTGTCATCTTGTGCCATGGTCCCTAAGGCCTCTTGCCAAGAGACAGCTCACCCAAGGCAATGCTGGGGGGCCAAGGGGCTGCCACAGTATCTCCTGCAAGCCGGTACCAGCAGAGCAGGAGGTGCAGGTAGAGCCATGCCTATCATCAGGCAAGATAGAGCATCATCCCTGAAAGCCTGTAGTCGCCAGCAGCTTCACCTTGTTGGTGTCGTTGAGGCAAATCGGGGATGAATATCACTGTTGAGAGGCCACCATACAGCAGGACCTTCATCTGAGGGGAGAATTTATGCTCTATAACCACAGGGGAGAAGTGAGGGCAGAGATCTCCAAAGCCTTTGCTGGTTAGGGTGAGCAGGGGCAACAGGCCTGGTGCGCTCCCGAGCCAGACTTGCAATGTGAAGCAGAGCTCTGCCAGGCTGAGGGCTGGCTCATCAGGACAGGCACCCAGATGGCCAGAAGAAAGGGCTTTTCTTTCCAGGCAGTGATTGTGACTCTGCCTTTGCAGGGGATGGAGCTCCATTTGCTCCAGGCACTTCCAGCACGTACAGAGCAGCTCAGGACAGCACAGCCCCTTTGGCAGAGGGCTCTGGTTTGGTACCTCCCCAGGGCTGTGACACTGCAGCACACATGATTGCCAGCCACCAGCTCCAAGCCACTTGCAGAGAGCATCCCAGGAACAGCATAGCAGTGAGCTGAGCCGTAGGCTGCTTTCACAGCTAGACAGAGGGCTTGTTAGAAATAAGCCAAGTGTTTTTGCAAAGGAGGCAATTCAGGGGAAAGTGAATTGCATTAGGGCTGGAGATGCTGGATTCTCAAAGCAGTGGGACAATCCTAAATTCAGCTTCTGGCATGTTCCACATCTAAACACTCCCACCCTAACTGCAGGAAGCAGCTCTGCTGCATGCCCAGGTCAGGGTAGACAGAACAAATGGCTTCCACTTTAGTGCTGTCACCTCCAGAAGGGGCTCTGGGCTGCCCAGTACTTTGCATAGGCATAAGTATCCAGACTGGTGTCTGGTATGCCTGGGAGGGAGCCTGGGAAAATCCTTGGAGTCCCATCTGCTTGCACCATAGCTCAGTGCATCCAGTTCTTGTGATTTGTCTTGTCACACTGAAACGGGGATAAGTGCAGAGGTGGGTACTGATTTATTAAATGATCCACAAAGTAATTGGCTGGAAGCATTATTGCAAACCAGAACACTTCTTGTCCACAGTGTTTAGCACATTCAAAGGCAACGCCAGCGCACAAAAGGCAGGAACTAGAGGCCTGTAATTTGCCTTTGCCTTTCCTGGGTTTCTGGGGTTGAGTGAATGTTTCATAAGTTTCATTATGGTCTCAAAGTGCAGGCCAGGCTCTCCAGGACATCCACTGCAGGCAGTGATTTGGGCAAGGGGAAAGAGAGAGAGAGGCTTATTCGCAGCCTGGTCTGGGTCTTGGGTTGAGGATTGAGTGAACCTGGGCCATTTGGGTGGGACCCGCTGAAGCTAACAGGCTGTGTGTGGTTTGGAATCAAATCCTGGCTAAATTAAGCTCCGGCCTGAAGAGCACATCTTGCTCCAGGAGCCTGGAGCACCCTTCCTGAAGCAACACTGAGCAGTACAGTGAAGGGATGGTCAATGAGGGGAAACCATGGCTGCTGTTCCAAGCTCTCCTTTCCTTATGCTTGTGGCAGATCTCATTTTAGGAAGTCATATACAAAGATGTGGGATTATTCTCACAGAGATGTGGGGTTTCTAGAGAGGGAATAGTTTCTTCCTACTCAATGTACACCAAGGCAGCAAACCTGGGCTTCTGTGTGCGGTGGGATTTAGTCACAAGGGTGGATCATGGTGTTACTTTGCAGCAAAACCCTAAAGCTGCAGCAACAGGGTCTCATCAGAGCTGGCGTATTAGGGCAGACAGAGACAACAGTAAATGTGGGATTATACAAACCATGGCAAGCTCCCACCAGAGCATTCTTCAGGGCTGAAATGACCAGCTGCAAAAAGCATCCATCTAGCAAGGGATGCACATCAGTTTGGCTTGGGATAGGCTGGAGGGATGTTTTTCTCATAGGTTGAGAGTAACAGAAAGGATTAATCTTTGAAAAAAAAACATAAATGGGGCACTCTGTTGAAGCGGGTTTTCATCAGCCTTGTGCTATTGTGTGTGTATCTCGGGTTTGTTAATGATTCGAATGAGAAGTAATCAGGAGAAGTACTTGGAGAAGGAGATTTTCCTGTATTTATTTTGGATGCATGTCCAGTGGAAAAATATCTTCCCAAGCATTTAGCTTGGCGATGTGGTGTGTTTCGTTTGGAGAACAATTGATGGCGATGATGAGTGGTGCTGGATGTGATGGCTGTTCGACAGCTTTTTGACTTGCTTGCGAGTCAAAGCAGCAAATTCCATGTGACTGCACACGTGTGCTGAGGGTAGGGTGGGAAGATAGGGGCCATGGACAAGCTGTTCAATCAGGTCTTTGCCAAGCTCTTTACCAGGCACAGCACAGCTTGTTTAACCCATCGCCTGTTTCTGTACTGTCTTGCTGTGCTAATCCCAAGTGATTTGTTGGCTGTGCACTCTGTGATTTGGTGGGATACCACTGCATAAACACTGTCCTCATGCTGAGGGTGCACTGCAGAGATTGGTTTAACCTGATAGTAGAGAATTTGCCAGTGCATGGTGCATTACATGTTTATATCCTAGGACCATATTCACCCCTTCCCAATTGTACCAGCCATAGCCCTGCTCATCCCTCTTCTTCTTCAGATCCAGAAAGGATGAAGGGAGTGATGTGCACAGAACCATCCTGTCCCTATATTCCCTGCATTGGCCATTGGCAATTCAGCAGAGGGGCCAGGAGCAAGGTTAAATCAGTGAATACCATTTGTCTGTCTTAATTTCTGTAAAAGGAGCATCCATCCCTTGCATTCATTCCTTCCCTCCTTGTCTTCTTCAAGCAATGGAGGCACAAGGGATAAATCCAAAGCAACTTTGCCGAAGCCTTCAGAATTGCTCCCAGGATAACTGAGAGCAGAGCAGGGGCCCCGAGAGTTTCCTAAGCTTCACAGCCATCGCCGCAAGGCAAATGAAATGAGATTAACCAATTACAATTAAAATGAGAGAGAACTGCTTTTGACAGTGATTTTGAATTTCCCCTAAAAGCACTTCCAGCTGTGACCTCTGCCTCGCGCAGCGCTCGCCCGAGAGCTGCCCCTGGTTGTTTGTTATAACTGGAGCTTTCAAGGACGTTCAGCCCTGTCTAACCAGAGGTTTCCTAGGCAAAAAAAAAGTGGAAAATGAAGAGGAACTAACCCAGGGCATCCCTGCAGCGAGGCCCAGACACAAGAGCCCTTCTAGCAGGCAGACAAGAACAGCCAGGCAGTCCCCAGGGTTCCCCCTGCCCCATACTGCTGTGTTGATAACATGAAACTGAGAATATCCTAATTCGTATCAGTGGAAAACAGATCTCTGGTCCCACAAAGAAGCTGGCTGTGCGTAGACCTTGCCCTTGCTTTTGGAAGAGAGCAAAGCTGTCTACAAGATTGGAATTATCATTATTCTGATCTAGAGGTTTCAAAAGGTTTGTTATGCAGCAGTGCTACGCAGCCAGCTCTCATCTTCAGAGCATCCAATCCTTTCAAACTCCTTAATTCGTTCAAATGAGTAGGTGTTTTTGGCTCAGCCTTTGGCCTGTGATACCATCCTCTAGCAGAATTTCTCCAGGTGCTGTTCAAAAAACAACCCTGGAGGAGATTTTGGAGGGAGGAATAATGTAACTGGGTGTGGGGTGTCACCCGAATATTACCAGCAACCTGCAGTCTTCCCTCAGCCAAAATGCTGCTGCTTCTTCCCATCAGGAAACTGGAACTTCCCTTTGGACCCAATAAGAGAACAGCACTTCCAGCAAATCCTCTTCTCATTTCAAAACAACTGTGCCAACAGCACTCATAAGATTCAAGGCTGGCTCTTTGGGCAAAGATGTCTGTATTTAATAAGAGATGAGGTGTTGCAAAAGGAGTTGGGTTGTTTGTTAGGAGATGCCTGCAGATTTCTGCCTGGGCTGATAAGTGAATAGCCTCTGTCGCTTGTATCTGCAGACATGTTCACTGGCCGTGAACCATCTATATTGTGCTATTCCAGCATTTCTACACTCAGTCCAGGAGGAGATGGTGCCTTGCAGGGAGTGGATGGGATGTGAGGTGACACACTTGAACTGTTTCCATCCTGCAGTGCAGCAGGATCGATTTCCCATCCTGCAAGGAGACAGGGCTGTGAGAGCAGTGACTTGGGCCAGTGATTAGAAGCGTAAAAATACATATAAAGTTGCTATTTTTACTCATCAGGCACAGAAGGTGAGAGGAAGAATAGACAGAGATGAAGTGCATCCACTTAAGTCTGCATTACCTGAGTCAGACAATGTATTAGACTATTTATACTGTGATCTGCCAGCTTTGACAGCCTTCCAGTGCTGTACAACTCTGTTGTTGAGGTCAGTGTCACAGTCACCTTTCTCTGTCATTTCCTTTGTCATTAGTGTTTTTTAAGAAATGCAGGTTTGGAGACAGAAGCTGTTTGTTACCCCCAAACCAGTTCTATTTATTTAATTTGGAATTAATCACCTGGCATTCAGTGCTGTCACACCTGGGTGACTTTCAAAACAGGTTTGTGTAAGCAGGAGTCTGCCCACGCTCCACGTCTGGTATCGGTATCTGCATCTGCAAACACCACTGTTTGTTTTGTAAAGTACCTAAGTTCGCATCTGAATGGCTATAGTCTGTTCTTAAAACTTTCCCACAATGGACATTTCCCATTTCCCATCCCAGAGCTTCTAGTTGTGCTTGGCTTTTCCTACAGTCCTGTCTAAAACTTCCTTGCTATATATTAAGCTGATTTCTTCTTGTTCTTCCCAAGATTCAGGAGAACAGTTGCTATCCCTTTTGCAAATATTGGAAAATCATTATCATGTCCCCCTCATTCTTCTCTTTTCCAGACTAAACAAATCCACTTCCTTCCACCTTTCTTTACAGGTCATGTTTTCAAAGCCTCTTTATCATTCACTTTATTCTCAGTGCACTCATTCCAGTTAATTTATTATCTTCCTTAAGATGTACTGACCCAAACTGAGTGGATGGAGTCTCCCACTACAGGACAAATGTCTTCTCAAGCCTTATCAACTTTGTGGCATCCTACTTGAAGTTGTAACCTATACAGCCAAAGCATTCCCAAAATCATTTATTTTTTCAGCTCTGTCTTCTTTGGTGATACTCAGGCCAAAGCTTAGAGCACCAATAGATGTGCTCCTTGTCTTCGGTTCAGAGTCCCTCCACTAAGTCTCAGTCAGGGGTATTACAGGTGCTCTTGATTTAGTTTTCACTAAGCAAATCAGCATGGCTGAAACCAAACCAAAAAAGGCCATATATCTTATTCCCTCTGTCTGACCGAGTTATTCCCATTTGTGGGGAAAAACAATATATCCTGGATGTACTAAACAGCCCCATACCTGCTTCATAAGATCTTACAGCCCTTCAAAATATTTGCTTAATCTCCCAGTATCTTGGCAGGGTACACAGGTATTAGCACTCCCAGGTGTTCTTATCCATTGATCTCAAAATATTCTCCACTTTGTTTCAAACATGGGGAGACTGAAGTGTTTGGAGGCTCCGTTTTCATAGGCAACAACGATCTCCTGCTCCATTTAAAGTCAGTGGAAAATGTAGGGTGCAAGCCAAGTGGAGAATTGGGCTTTAAGTGACATGCTGAGGTCCCCTCGAAAGCTAATACCACAGCCAGGCGTTAGAGCCCAGGTTTCCTGAGTCTGTCTAAAGCACAACCAGGCTGGCTCCCACTCAGTCCTATGACCAGACCTAGCACAGCCACATGGTCAAACCAGGCTGTAATTCCCTAAGTAAAACCTACTTGGTCATGGCAAACATCAGAGCATTCTAGAGAAGAGTCAGGTTGATCACAACGTGCTCACTAAGTACAAATCTCCTTGTTCATCCAGTACTTGGTTGCAAGTTACGTAGCTGAGAAGCCTGTTAAAGAAAGCAAATAGCACCTGTGCCAAGCCCTGCCGTCCTCCAGCAGTAAAAGATATTAATAGTTTCCAGCTCTGCAGTTTGCATGGTGGCTTGCCAAAGCTCACCTGCTCTGTGTGAAACGGGAGGCTGCTCACTGCTGGTCACTGAATAAAAGGCTGGTTTGTAAGAGACAAAACTGGGGGAATTTTTTGAATTCCAAAAATAGACAAGGGGAGGGGGGGGGGAAGTGTGCCAGCAAGATGGATCTCATTTCACTTCCCAAATCCCTCTGGTCTCCAGTGTTCATTCTTCGCTCTTAATGTTTCATGCTATGGCTTATTTTAGTCTCCTTAGTGGAAAGTTGAAAACATTTACTTAAAGGCAAAGCTTCAGCTGGCATAAACTGTCACAGCTCCCTTGGCTTCGGTTGCCCTCCGCAGACAAGCTGCCCTTTAGCATTTAAATTGCTTATTAGAAAGTGGAAAACTGCATTGCTTGAAGTCATCTGCAGAGACTGAGGAGAAAGGAATATAAAGGAAGGGCTCTCAGTGTGGATTTCAGCTGAGAAACACTCTTTCCCTGTGAACACATACAAATACAGAGCACTCCTGGCACACACTGCTCTTCAAGTCTTTCCTCAGATACCCTCCATAGCAGCCCTGAGGGGCTGGTGATGTCCTGTCTTGCTGGGCAGAAGGAGTGGAGGCTGCAAGCATCTCTTGCAGGACAATACAGGCTGATGAGCACCAGCAGTCTGGAGCCATGTTAAATGGCCATGCCCAAATGATGCTCCTTTGTACCAGATTCCTGCTTTGCTGCGTTGTTTTCTTGGCCTTCAGAAAAACCTCACATTAGGGCATTGTAGGGTGGTCCAGGTCTCAAAAGTATCAGTGGTCCCTAATGTGCAAGTCCCTCTTCCTCTTCTTGCCTTGCACATCAGATTTAGCTCTTGGGCTTCAGACCTCCTGCTCTAGCACAGCCCTGGTATCACACAGGGGTAAAGCAATGCTGTCACAGCTGCTATTCAGCTCAGTGTTTTTACAAGGAACATCTGCAACCTCTTCTTTTTGTTCAGCACATCCTGAAGGGGAAAAAGGAAATCGGCAAAGGTGCAATGTGTTTTTCTTTACTGTCAAGTTTAACAAACAACAGCCATCTGAGCTTCCACCAGTTTACGATGTTGGGTTCCTGCACTCATCCCTCTGTCTTGTGTGTCCTGACTTAAATGGAACCAACCTCACTCACTTCAGCAGGGCCTTTCCAGATTGACACCAGCCTGACTAAGACCAGAGGAGACTGCCAGAGCCCAAAGGATGGGAACAGTTATTTTGCCAGCACCCTGGCTGGATCTGTGTCCCAGTAGGAATGCGTACACTTCCCTTTGCTGTTGCAATGGCACCAGCGCGTTGATGAACTGCAGTGCTGGTATTTACCCCTTAATTACTCCCATGACTCGCATTAAAGTAACATTTTTCCATGGAAACAAACACAAGCAAAGCTGACACCACTCAAACTGCTTTTACTCTGAAAGACATCCTGCACTTTGGGGTTTGAGGGTGGCAACTCTGGAGACTGCTCCACGTTCCTGGTGCCAAGGGTTGCCAGAGTTAGGAGGAATAAGACTCACCGGGCACTCACTTGGTCTGGCATAGGGAGGAAGGGTTAAAGTTGCCTGTGTGGGGCTGAGGATCACTCAGCACACTGTGATTTTGGGGGAGATTAATGCTAAGCATAGCTCAGGACAGGGCAGTTCCTGTCCATGATGGTTCCTGGGTGTTCTTGTGACATGTTCGCCTGTGGATGTTCTTGCCAGGACATCCCCTCTGTTTGATTCCCCATGGGCATCTCAAGCTGGGCTGTGCTCATTGTTTTTACTTGTCTCAAGAGGCTCAGTCAAGGAGAGCAGCATGAGTGCCATTCCTGGATCTTATCTGGAGGCATTCATCCTGTTCCATGCATCGTATCGGTTGCAGGTGTCACAGTTGGGAGGGATCATCCTTGGCTGAGTCAGTCGTTCAAATAACTAACAAAATAATTAGCTGGCAGGTCTCAGCTGCATCGTTGAGGCTAATCTAGCCTCGGTTCTTATGTGGAATCCTCATGAACTTCAGTCCTCTGAAGCTCTTCCATTGTCCTTTACCCTCATAAAGCAGTATCCACATGGATGACCACTGGATAGTCAGGAGGCAATTTTTTCTTTTACAGAACTGGACTGCCTTGCACTGGATTTGTCAGCAATCACCCTGGTTTTGTTCATCTGTGGAGCCAAGAGAAACCAGGCAGAGAAAAAGCTCTTTGTCTGATTTCTGTACTTACAGATGCCAATATTCACAGCAATGAGATGCCTTTGGTGATAGCATCCCCGTGCCTTCTCATCCTGCAGAGTAGGAGCAGGAATTCCTCATTCCTCAGAGCTGTATTAAACCCATCCAGTGAGGGTAGTCCTTCCCAAGGCTTTGCCATAGGCAGTGCTGCAGTGGCAAAGCGAATGCATCCTCATTGGAGGGTATTGCTTAGCCTGCCCACAGCCTAAGGAGAAGGAGAATGGCTACACACCGTCTTCCCACGGCAGAGAATTGCAATGTCGAGTACAGATGTAAATACAGGAGTGCTCAGAGCCCTCAGCCAGGCAACTGCTACACAGTCATGTAACCCAGACCATTCCTGCTCCAAAATCATGGAAAAGGCAAGAGCAAGCAGATGGATGGAGAGAGGAAGGATGTGGAAGTACAGGGTGATGAGAGCAGTGGCACTGTCGCAGCATCCAGGGCCAGGATGCATCTGCTTTGCTTTGCTCTGGGATTTGCTTCACACCGTGCGGAAAGCACAGGATGATGGAGCTGAGGGAGCAGAGCCGTGGGAAGCTTGAGCAAGCCTGGCTCCAGGCAGGCGGTGTGATGCTACTGCCACTGCACGTTTTAGGGGGCTGTATGATTTGATGTGGAGTCTGATAAAGCTGGCTGGTAACTTGCTTACACTTTGTGCAGGCAAAGTTGCCTCCATGTTATACTTCTGTGCTCCCCAAACACTCCCCTTTGATTTTGCAAAGTGGTATAAATGGTATAAAAAATGCAACTTTGGCTGTGCAGCATTCCCAGGAAATGCCTACAGAAACTGTCTGCACAGGGAACATTGACAAAGGGAGTATGGGGAGGGAGGCGAACCCCAACAGACCTGGATTCCTCGAGCCCATGTGCAGCTTCTTCCTCTCCAGTTCCTCGGGGCTGTTGGCTGGCTTTTCCCAGGCCCCACACATTACAAATAGCTTTCATGAGGGCTTGTCAGCCTCCCACCATGCCAGAACCCCATCAGGCTCCTCTCCTCTGAAGAAGAAACTTGTAAAGGCTCAGTAGCCACGACTGAAGCCAGAAACTGGGCCAGCACTCAGTAACTGCCGGGCTTTTCTGACAGCCAGGCCCTGAGGAAACCCTTTTCCCTTTTTCTTTTCCCCCTACACAGTGGAGTAGAGCTGGGACTGAGTCACTGATATAACATCAGGCTGAATAGGCTGCATGTATCTTCCCTAGAGGACTTCTGTCTGTGTCTGCCTTCTTTATCTCTGCCAAGGTGCTGATCACCAATGTGTGCCTCATAGAACTGTCTCCCATAGGACTGATGGAACCTCATTCCATGGGGATTTTCAATCCAGGCTGCAGAAAGGACTGGGATGGAGAGAGCTGGAAACAAGCCTTTCATGGCAGAGAAAGAGATGGAGCAATCACACGGTTCTTCCAGCAGGCAGGGCTATTTAGCTTGGACAGACTGCAGCCTCCCTTGTACCAGGAGGTGGCTCTGCCCAATGTCCTTGTCCTCCCAGGATGCCGAAACATCAGCTAACTAACACCTACCTAGGTTTTCTTTTCCCTGCAGGTTGGTGAGTGGTGACACCAGCAAGTAACTTGTGTTTTCACAGGCAGGGGCTCCAATCTTGCTCCAGAAAAAGAGCTTAATTGCCTCTTGCTTCTCCTGAATCAGGGACATGTCTTGAGCCCAGCAGCTTCAAAGACACGTCCCCCACACTCTATCATAACAGCATTTAGAAAGCAGTTTGAATGTCTTCCAGCTGGTCTCATGTTACAGAGATCCCTATCAGCACCCGGGAGGAAAGAATTAGAAAGAAAAACAAGCATGTCTTTAAACTTCAGAAAGAAAAAGAAAGCGCAAAGAGAAAGGCCACGTGAAAAGCACTGATGGAGCCCAGCGACTTCCAGGCAACGTGCTCTTTTCCTAGGGTTGTTTGAGGTGGAAAAGAGTCTAATGATTGGGTTTTCTTGTGTCAGCTGCAGACTTTGAGCACGAATGGCAGATTGCATCAAAGCCAGATGAATCTGCACAGGTACTGTCTACATGACCTCCCTCCCAGCCATCGGAAATGAGCACCTAATGTGAGCATTAATAGGTAGGAGCATGTGCCTGTGGAAGCAGGGAGGCCCCAGAGCAGGCAAGACAACACACATGGAGCTTCAAATGTATCTGCTTAGCTCTTCGTGGCAAACTCCTCTCATGCCCCTCCCAAGGGATTTGTGTGACCCTCTCTTTCCCCAGAAAAGCACCACAGTTGCAGCCTTTTCCCTTTTACCAGATCAAGTCAGGCTCGGGTAAGCAGTGGGAAAGCCTGGAGCAGGCAGCTCCCTTGGTAGCAAAGAGCTTCCCGCACCCAAGACACTCCTCAAATCTCAGCCAGGCTTTTTTGTTGTGGTTATTGCTGAGCTGCCTCCCCTGGTGTCGCTGTCCTGCACCCCAGCCCAAGCCCTGCAGCCATCCTCAGCATCTTCCCTTTGGTACACAGACTGACTCGCTGACATGTGGGCAACTCCTTTTCAAGAACAGATACCCCCTGTTTCAAAGAGCAAAGTCTCTCAGGCAGCTGGGGAAAACTGGCAAAGGACACAGACTCAATTTGGTTTTGCTTTGCAATCCCTGTGGTTCTTCACACGAAGAAGCCAGTGGCATGAGATGGGCCTTGGGGACCAGAAGCTGGTGCCTTTGCATGTTAGAAACCATTTCCGTTAGCAAGCCTTACAAGCACTGTCTGTTCCTGTATTTGTGATTCCCACAGTGCTGTTTTTCTGCCTTTCCCAATACTTTCTCTTCCTTTGTATTCAAGTCTGCTGATGGGCCCAGCCTCTTAGCTGGCTCTCATCAAAGGAGGGCATTATGTGATGCCAGCACTTCTCACACGGTTCTTTTCTCCATGAAATTTCCATTATGACTGGAAAAAAGCCTGGCAGCTACTCCCTCAGCACTCTGATAGCCTTTGGTTGGTTATCGAGCTATTAATCATAATTTAATTGTCTTCACTTGCTCTAAGTGAAAAAGATGGATAGATACATAGCAAGATATAAGTATGAAAAGGGGGGAACAATATGTGGTGATTACTGGCCCAAGGCTAGTTGGAAGGGGTGGGAAATTGCTTTGAGCTGCACCAATTTACACCTTCCAAGATACTGACTCTCTCTGACAGTGAAACATTTCTCACTACCAGAACCCAATCTATTGTCTGCCTGGGTTGAGTGTGCAGCTAAAGGAAAGTTCACAAGATGCAATTAGAGCAAAAGTTACAGATTGATGTTTCAGCTTCTAAGAGTCAAAAAAGAAGGGAACTTGAGCATATGTAACTTCAGAGACCAACCTAATCTTCCTCTCTTGCTGAGAAGATTCACATAGCAACAGTGAATGGGGCTTTCTTCAATTTGCTTTATCCTGTGTGTATTTAAGATAACCCTTTTTTCCCCCAGAATTTCATTTAGCTACTCATACTACAAACACAAGGACAGATGGTCACCAGATCAAACTTAATCAGCATTCTGTATGCTGGATTTGGAGCTTAGAAATTCATCTGGTTCTAGTAAAGCATAGTCTGAAACCTGCCTGATGTTTAACTGAACCACAGAATTGTATTACATTTCTAAGCCTCTCCATCCTCACAAGAGATTGAGAAGGGAACCATCGGGCATTTTTAAAAGGGGTTGATTAAGAGTTTAATTATGAGAGATCAAAATCTGCTGTTACTTGTGCCTCACTGGAGAACAGCGTTTTTAACAGCAGACTGCAGCCCAGTCTTACCCATTTGTTTCTTCCTGAATTTCACCACAGGGCTAAATCCAGCCCTGGGATAAGAGGATGCAGGATAAGAATAAGGATAAGAGGATGCAGTTGTGTTTACATCCCCATACACCACGCTGAATTCAAGGTCTAGACCTTGGCGGTGCACCCTCAGTCAAGGCAATTTGAACTATTTTCCCATGGCTTCTTCTCATTCCTCTTCTCTTCAAGCTCTTCCTTTTTCTGCCTCTCGTTGCTGTTAATTGTTACCCACGTCTGAATTCCACATGAGTGCCTCCATCCCAAGGAGTTGATGTTACATAGACAGGACATGCAACCAGCTCCCCGAGGCCTGCAGAGAAGGGCTTTCAGGCTTCATCAGCCTTTTAGGCTTCTACATGCTCATGAGCACAAAGGTATCCAGGTGCATCAAAAGTCTCTTTTGCCTGAAGTGAACACAAGGTTTGACCCCATGTCCTTAAATCCTCTGTCCTTGAAGCTGCTGTGGTGATCTTTTTGTCCTCCCTCTTCAAAAACACTCAGCTATTTTATCCCTCATTGCCACAGTCTGTTAGAGATGTGTATACCACTGCATTGAACTTTGCTGCTTCTATTTGCATAACTGTGGCATGGGGCTGACTGGCCAGAAACCAAAACCCACTCTGAACGGCACAGAGGCGACAGCCATCTGTGTCTTTTTCACGTTGGGTTTCATTGTTTTAGGATCAAATCCAACCGCTGCAACCTACAGTAACTCTAGACTTTGCCGAGCTTTCCATACAGCACGGTCTGCGGTTTCACTGTGGAGAAACAAACCTGGAAAAAAACTTGTTGGACTGGATCAGAGGTATTTTAGTTAGTGCTGCAGGAGCTGCCAGTGGTGAGCATAGCACTCCCAGAGCATGAATGACCGAGTGGTGTTTCATTCTGTGCACGTTAGACTGTTTAATCCTAACTCGGCGTTATGGTTGCGCTGGGCAATTTGCTCCTGAGATGTATTTCCATTGCCATGTAATAAATAGGAATGTTCTTTATGAGCTACTCGTGGATGGAAGGCATGTAGTGGTTGCTAAAGGTTATTCTGGTGATGTATATTCAAAGCCCTCCTGTTTGGCATTAATTAGCACAATGTACTATTTTGCAATTTCCCAGCACAGACACATCCCATTCCTCCACCCAAACCAGACAGATACAATCCCTCCTTCACATGAAGCTTGTGTATTCCCCACAACTCCATGGCAAGGAGCATTGAGCAGGTTTGGAGGATGCAGGGTTTTTTTGCATTACAAAAGCCAACCATTTCCAACAGGCCTGAGGCTGGGATCTTCCTGAAGGTCTCTCTTATGGGTCCCAAAAGCCCAGTGCCATTAGCTGGGGGCAATTAGAAGCCCTAGATTTGCCATGTGGGCTGGTGTATTGCTGATGTCCAGGTTGAAGTTTGCTGGTTGCAGGAAGTTGATGCCCACAGGAGCTCAAGCCCCTTAAGGGACTGATGGGAGCTGGTGACCCACGCACTGATTTGAACTCTTCATGTCACAGCACTGGGAGGAACTGGTGTAAACCATTCCCTTATGTGTTTCCTATTTCTCTGGGCTTCATTGCTCCAAGCCTACTACAGCTCTTTCCTAATGCAATATGTAGGAGGCAAATGCATAAGAGATATTATGGGCCTGGATTCTGCCCTTGCTGAAGGCCAAGAGAGAAGGGGATACTTGCACTTCTACTTATTTTATCCCTGTTAGGTGTCTGAAAAGCATCTGCTACCAGCCCCAAGCTGCAGGGATAATTAAATGCTGCACCAACCAAGCTGCCAAAAGATGAAAACATAGCTATAAGCAGATGCTGTAATTAGGAAAGTACCAACTCATATCCTCCTTCTGCTTAGGCAATCCACCACGGGTAGGTTGCCCTGCTGTTCATGGCTTCTGAGTTCCTTGCCCTAAACTGAGAGTGCTTTTTCCCCTGACTTTGATGCACTGCTATTCTGTGTCCTCAATACAAAGGCTCCTTTTTGCTTCTTTCTCATGAGTGGTTGTATCTTGCCTCACATAAGGATTACTGGCCTTAGAGTACTCCTGGAGTACTGTCTCTTCTCCATTAATCTCTTACACAAGAGCCATTCTCTCTACACGGTGTGAAGTAGGTCCTTTCCTGTGACTGATGAATAGCTGGGACAGCATGAAGCACTGATGCAGCAGTTACAGTCCTGCAGCTATAACCCACTGCACCCGCTGTAAGGAACAGCCACTGTTGGAGCCTGCCTCCAGCATCACCATCCCCATGACATCAAAGCTTCACTGCAACTCAGCCTTGCTCAGCACCATGGTTTCTGCACACTTTCCCCAGTGCTGTAACAGGCAGGCTTCTATGCACCAGTTAATTCTGTTTCTGACGCCTCCAGCCTCCCTCCAGATACATTTATTGAACTCAGACATGCTGCAAGTCAGATGCCAACAACTCCCAAGCCAAGAAGATGCAGCGCTCCTTCTGCTTGCTCTGTTTTCCTGTGAACTTTGTCAGTTTTTGCTTGTTTCTCTGTGACCTTTGGAGCCCGTTCAAAGTCATCTGCCTTTTGCTTTGATTTAATTTCAGCCTAGTGCACGTTGCCAGCTGATTTGTTGCCTGCTTTTACACATCGCCAGCAAATCACCACCTCTTCGTATTGTTTAGGCAGTCATCAAATCTCGGCTTGCCAGCTCCTTTTGTTAATGGCCTAGGAGGGATTGTTACATCTCGCTGATGTGACCAGAAAGGGACCAGAAAGCTGCTTAATTCCAGCTAATAAATCTTTAAAGCCCAGTGTGGGGCTTTTATGGCCGGAGCAGGGTCTGGCCTATGCTATGGACCCTGGCCTATATATATATCTGCTCTACCTCATCCTCCCAGTGGTGAGCAGGGAACTTCAGCTTGCTTCAATGGAGCAAGCACTGGCTCCATTGTGCTAGAAATGTTGTGCCAGAGATTTGGCTTGTGCTGGTTCTGGGATGGAGTCAGTTTTATTGTGGATCTCCTGGGTCACCTCCTACAGTTGGTCCTGGTTACAGGCAGTCTGGGATCAATGGGAGGTAAAGGAGCCTGATGGCTTACAGCTATGGTTACTCCTGCAATGTTAGCAAGAGCTGGGGTGGACATGGGAGCCTCAGGTGAGGTGCAGAGTCCACAGGCCATGTTCAGGCTCAGCTCCAGCACCACACAGCCCACAAAGCGCTGCTTCCATACCTGGAAGGCTCTACCTTTTTCATGTGTTCCTCAGGAGAGCTATACTGAGCCTCATTTGTGGTGAAAGGCAAGAGTACTGTATGTTTTTCTGCACACTTGTCTGTTTTGCCTTTACAGCTCCAGGTATCGTGCTCAGTGGCTCATTTAAGACCAAGATTTCCTTTGTGGTCCAGGAGTAAAATCCATATTTCCCTCCAATACAGAGGACAGCCAGAAGGGAAAATGAGAGCACAGCTGACCAAAACCCAGACTCATCTGGGCACCATGGGTATCTACAACTGCATCATTCAGGACCTGAGGTATGTATTTATAGACACAGTATGCATAGCTTTAAGCTATTCTGACTCCATTTTCTCTGTATGGGTCCCCAAGTCCCTAAATAGGTGATTTAAAGAAGTAAGTGCTTATTGTGATGATTTTACACAGCACAGGGGGTCTGTGGGCCACGTGGGCTCTCTTGAGAAGGGCTAAGCTGCACTGGGTGCTTCTCATCCTGCTGATCCACTGCCACAAAACTGCTCACAGCCTATGTGTTAGCACAGTGGGGCTGTGGGCTCCAACCCTGGCTTGTTCTGCATGGCTCAGTCACCCCAGGTCTGCACAGCCAAATAGCGAGGGACTTTAATGTTCCTCCAGGCCATCAGAGCAGCCAGACAGGCTGCAGAGGTCAGGGATTAGTCCTGGCTTGGCTTCGCTGTGCTCTCTTGAGCTCAATCTGAATCTCAAATGTGCCATGTCTGCAGTTCCACATCTGATCCAGACTGAATCTCATTTGCCTGCAAGCCCTTGCAACAGAGAGCTCAGTGCAAGCTTGGTAACCTCACGTTTGCCAAAGTTTTGCCTTTTGCACTGAGATCTCTGCTGCTGCCATCGCCCATGAAGCCAAGCCAGCCCATATGTCCTCCAGCCACTCATGGAGTCATGCACTCCAAAGCAATAGATCTGGGGGGTCACAGGCACTTACCCGTCCCAGGGACCCCAGCACAGCCAGCCTGCAGGATTTACAGCGTGTTGCAGGCATATCCCAAACATCTCATGAAAGGCCAAGGACAAAGGCACCACCAGAGAGCCCTGGGGCTAGAAAGCAGCGTGGGACAAGCCCATCTCTTGCTGTTCCAGTGCCCACGTGTGGCCAAGCCCTGAGTCTTTCCCTCTTTTGCTTTGATGCATCCAAATGCAGCGCAAGCTCTTTACAAAGAAAGCAAGTGTCCTCTGCTGGCTGCAAGCACAAAATGCATGTGGTGGTACCCTGGCTAGGGATAGTATTGGAGCAGGGATGTGTTCTGTGGAGTTTGTTTTAAAGATGCACGATAAACCAGCTGTGAAATGGAGCTACAAGCTGGCTGCTTGCAGCATGGACAAAGGAAGAGGGTCAGGGTCTGTGTGCCTTTGGGATGCGGATGCAGGGCAGGGTGCAGCCCTTCTCCCACAGCCCCATTTCTGGGGTGGGAACCCCAAATAGGTCCCCAGGTAAGGTGTGAGATGGTGGAGGCTGGAAGAGGGGCAGGAGATCAGAGGTGCCCAAGGCACAGGAGCAGAGGAACTCTTGATCAGCACAAAGCACATTTTGGGCAGTGCCTGCAGAAGAGATGTAAGAGCAGGGGCCAGAATCCAGCTTGAGTTTGTTCTCTGTGTTTCTGAAATAATCCCTCAGAGATCAATGGGGTTTCACATCTTTCCCCATCTGTTCTTAATCTGTTCACTTGACAGATGCCAAACCACCATACCCCGTATGGAAAAACACAAAACAAAATACAAAGCCTTCTATCTCTTCTGGTTTTATTCAGAAATGTTCCCCGCAGCCTGGCTCTGTTCATCCCCCAAACATATGTGGAGGCCCAAGGAAGAACCTGCACTAGGGACAGCTCTGCTGTCAGCAGGGTTTTCACAGGAAGGGGTGGTGAGGGCACAGACTGTACCTGATGGAGCAGCTTTGTGTTCATGCAAACCTGATGACTCAGGTCGGTGACTATCTGCTGCTGGCATCCCTCTGCTGCCAAGAAGCCTCTACCAGCATCCTGGTCCTGCTGTTCCAGGCACTGCAGACTTGTACAGCAGGAGAGTCCTGGCCAAGGTGGAGATGGGCAGAGAGGAGGGAACTGCCCTGCTAAAGGTCACAGAGCAGACAGGGCCAGAAGGAAAACCAGTACCTCAAACCCCCCAAAGGCTCCAGTCAGTTGGTCAAGCAGCCTCTCGTCCCAGTGTTATCTCAGAGTTCATCCCTGCAAAATCCATTGAGGATGTGAGTAACAGCCCTTTAATGGTACCCATGAATACTTTATTTAAGGCTGAGACTGAGTGACTACAGCACTGTCATTACCAGTACTCGAACCAAGTCATCTCTGATAATAAATAATACAGGATAACTCCCAACATCTAAAATCATTCTATCCTAAGCTGTTTCCATCCTCATCCTATCGATCAGAAGGTCTGAGTGTTTGCAACAGCTCATACAGGAAATGGTCTTCAACTTTCTTCTTTCCAGATACTGAAACTGGCTCTTTTCGGGACACTACCATGTAATTTACAGCTCTGTCACTAGTTCCTTAATAGTTCCCAGGTTCTTTGGAATCCTTTGAAAGTGAACATGATAAAAAGATATGAGCTGAGACTGACCACAAGTTTCTTGTCTGCAGGTTCCTACGTGCCTTTTCTGGTCTTTTCAGCAAGCTAATGGAAACAATTCTGCATCTTCAAGGCAAGATGATGAAGTTTTCAAGTTTCCCTGACTTGTAACAACAAAGAACTGATACAGCTCCACAGCAGCCAAATGCCAGCACATCTCCACATCTCAGCTTTACCATTAGCCTCAGGTAAGAGAGGGGAGAGATTTCCTCTTTGCATATCATTTGCTTAATCAATCTGAAACACAATCCTGCCAGTCTGAAACCAGGTTTGAAACAGTGACAGCTAAACATCTGCACAATCTGTCCATCATCCCAAGGATGGGGTATTTTATAAGGTTTGGATGAGCAAACAGGAAGGATGGGAAAAGATTCAGCAGCTCTGATAGGAAAGGGAAAAAGGCACTGGTGTGGGCTGTTCACATCACAGCACACCCTGCCCTATTCAGACACTGCTTCACACCAACACAAACCCATGTTAATTTAATAAATGAAAACATCCTGTGTCTCCCCAGTTTGGCAAAGGTAGGACGTGGAGTGAAGGAGATCCCCTTTGCTTACTCTGCATGTTTTACCAGTTATCCCCAAACTCCCTGAAATGTCAAGAGAAAGATCAACAGAGCAAAATATAATCTCAAAGAGAAACACAATCTTTTCTAAGATGTCCTCACAGCAGCAATCATCACAAAAACACAAACCCGAGGTTTGTAAAAATCTAGCAATAAAACCACAGACATCTTTACAACTCCAAGACAGACAAGCACAAAACCCCTCCCAGATACAAGGAGAAAAACTATTAACTGGGGAACATCTAATTGGCTTACAGCGTGCAGAAATAAAAAGAAGCCACACGTGACACCAATTTGCAGGCCATTAACAATCACCATCAGGGAAGATAAAATCAAATCCCTTCATTTTGTCTCACCTAGAGACCGTGGAGCAGCTGAGCTGTACGGAGGTGGAATGCTGCACTTAGGGGCAACTATGTGGTTTAGGTTCATAAAGCAAGCTTAGGTCTTTGTGCTGCTTCCTGGTCATTTAAAGGCCTTTTCTTTGCAAGACAATTATAGGCATCTGTACTTCCCCAGCTAACAGCATGTTCTGTTCCACAGGAATAGAGATCATCTCTCTTAAAATATGAGGCAGGCCCTCAGGCAATGTAGCTCAGCATCCCAGTGTGCTCTAGCAGGTTATTTAATATTTTCATGCCTTGACTCTTCCATCAGCAAAAGGAATCTTGTATTTCTCCCACTCTGTTCAACCAGGTTTAAAGCTCTTCACATGAGTACTGCTTATTATTAGGAGGCAATAGAGGACCTGTGGCAGCGGAGGGCTGGTTGTGTGCAAGGTAATCAGACTCATCTGAGTATAGAGCAGGATTATAAAGCACAGCTGGTTTGGTGGAGGACTTTCTGCACCCCCTGCAATCATTTAGCGTGGTACTTTCTTGTGTGCTTGACTTTACTCTTTGGTACAGGATTTTGAATTGCCCACCTGTTTGCCTGTATTGCTGGGGGAGGCAGGCATCAGCTTGCTGAGATGATGGTACTGATCCAGCTATTGACAACTGCAGTGACTTGTCTTTTCCTCTGTCTGCCATGGAAATAAACCCATGTGATAGCAGTGATGGGAAATTACTCAGAGGAAAAAGAAGTTCAATGTAGGCAGAGTAAACACAGCCTCAGCCTAGTACCATACAACTGTCAACTCACATTGCAGTAGGCTTCTTGATGCTGGTAATTTAACGATTCTTTGGCCCAAGGGTACATCTCCCACTGCAAATCTGCTTCTTCGAAGCCGCTTTATCACTGACCTGAAAGGAAGCAGTCATGGGTCGGGTGTACATGTATGTGATGAGAGCTAATGCATGGTAACAGCTACAGCACATCTAGCAGGTCTGACAAAACAGACAAGGTTCTGTAGGAGTATTTTGCTCCCTGAACATAAAGGTCACTGGCCTTTTTCCTGATGATACTGGATGCAATACAGTAGGCAGAGTCTGGGCATATATATATATAAACCTGTCAGTGATTACTTACATACATTGGATTTTTATTTTTATATATATATACACATATAAATCCTTATAAACAAAATTATAAACAAAATGCAGATGTCAGGTCTTCTTTTGCCCTAGAAAAAAAAATGTTTGGTGTTCTCTTATTTATAGGCTATTCACAACTTGCCCTTTTTCCTTTGTGGACTGATTGTCTGTGTTCAGTTGCCTGGTTGAAGAGCTTTTTGAAAGCTGTTCTGGGCCTTAATCACACCCTTTCTGATTGAAATGGGAACCCTTACTCCCCAGGTTCCTGGGAAAGGCCCATGATGTGATTGAAAGGTGGGGACTGCTTTTGCCCCTGTTTGTACAATCACAGAATTCTGGCTAACAGCCATCTCATGAATTAATGCTGAAAAATAATGGATTTTCTAAGAGACTGGTTGGTAAAGTGGAGATAAGGGAGTTGAGTAAGGGGCTGATGCCTTCTCCCAGCCAGCAGCTGTAGCAATGTTTTAGTTAGGGAGTAGGTCAATTCACTTGCACATTTAATGGATGAGATAAGAGCAGCTTGCACTAAATTAGCTTTCTGGGCAATGTACGATATCAGGGATGCAAAACCCTTCTGGCTGCCTGCCTCCTGTGCTAAAAACCACCACTGATGCTCCTGAGCATCTCACTATAAAGTACATGACCAGTAAGGCAATGCAGGCCAACGTGTCACCTTTGGGATACAGCTGACCACGCTCTGCTCAGCACTGCAGCATTAATGGTCAACCACACTGCAGCAGAGTTGCAAGGAGGTTCTTTGTGTTCTGCACTCCAAGTGCAGAGACCTGTACTTCTCTTAACAGCCTGCTCCCACCTTCTGCTCCTCCAGCCATGGATGTCAGGCTGGATCAGGCATCTCCTGGATCCTGACCAGCTTTCTCCAGTTCTGCTCCTCAACAAAAGTCTGAGCCTCAGTTTCAGCACTTGCCATCAGGTGTTACTTGTTCTGCAGCAGGAGGCCTCCTCTTATACCAGCAACCCCACTGGCCTCAGTTTTGTGCAAACAAAGGGAAAACAATAAATAAACCCAGTCTTTGCCTTAAGGAGCTGACAGCATCTCCCTTATTTCTCCCAGCTTCTGTAAATAAATCTTTGGTAATGTCACTGTTTTTCAGAGGACGATTACAGGAACTGTCCTCACTCCCTGACACTGATTTTTCCTGCCATTCACTGAGCTCTCCCCTCCCTCTCCAGTGCAGGGAGGAGTTTGTTAAGAACTAGATCTCATCTGATGGCTGCTAATTATCTTAGAGGCTGTTGGTAAGATGCAGTGAAGGGACCAAAGACAGCACTCAGGAACAGCCCTGTAGGAATGCTAGCTTGGCCCATGCCACTGCGCAGAATTAGGCCTTGAGTATTTTAACTGATGCTTTTCCAATAGGATATCTGATCACAGAGGTACTCAAGAAGGATCATTATAGAAGTCTCTATACACACACGTATATGTACATTTGGTTCTGACTTTCAAAATCCCCCTTTTAGAACAGAGAAGGAATCCCATCACCCTTCAGATTTTAACATTTTGGTTGAATTTCATCCTGGCTGTTCCCCACTCTGTGCCGAGCTCTGGGAAAGACTCTGCACTGTAACTTCCCCTTGCCCTACCCTCAGCACACTGCTATCAGGGCAGAGGACTTGCACAACAACCTGCAGGCTGCCTGCTTGCAAGGAGAGAGAGACACTCCAGCCCTGTCTCCTTCCTGACGGGGTCAATGAGAAGGTAATCCCAGATTCTCATCTCAGCCACACTGATCTAATTAACACTAACTCTTTGGGCTTTATGGAATGGAGGGTGTCTGGATTTAGATCTGCATTACCAGAAACAAAACCACGCCAGCTGTGCGTGTTGATATTGCAGATGCACGGCAAAGAGGAATAACATCCGTGTGCAGTGACACAGAAAGGTGATTGAACTTTTCTATTCCCAGCTCTGCAGCTCTTTTCTGCCCCCTTAATCTGTGCTCTTTAACAAACAAAACAAGCAAAGGAACCTTAAAAGCAAAGAGCCAGCAAGAGTGGGAAGATGCACTGCCTCTAACATCCTGGAAAATCCCTCTCCCAGCTCCTGGTAGAGCCTGGGAGCACACCCAAGACCACATAAAGGAGGGGTAGGAGGCAGATCATCTGAGACAGACAGGACAGGATCAGCCTTGCCCTAACCTCTTCCTGACGTCTTCCTGCACTCATCTCCCATTAGCTTAATTAGCATGGGCCTTTTAAAATATATGGCCCCTATACCAAGTACACACCAATTGTCCTCATCCTCTTACCTGGTCCCCTTCTCCATCCCCAGATGGCACAGAAAGCAGAAGAGCCAGAGCTGGTGCTGCTGCTGTCAGCGCTGCTGGGAGCCCTCATTCCTCCACGCTGTGTCACACTGTCTGCCCAGGCTTTGCAGCCATTTGATTTATTCCTATATATAAACTCTGGAGATTCTTCATGCCAGCAACGTGGCACATTTCCAGTGCAGCCAGGCCAGCCTGTGGACAGCATGGAGGGCTATGTAGCAGGGATCAGAGCCATCCTTCCTCTGGTCCTGAGACAGACTGGCCAACCTGTGACTCTCCGCTTAGCAATGAGGTCCTGGCAGTCCCTGCAGATGGTATCATCCCATCAAATCCAGGCAAATCCACCTGTGTAAGGCGTTCCCCACTCTGCAGAGCTTGACCATATGGCTGAAGAATAAGATGTGAAGGGACAGAGTCTTTGAACTGAAGTTCAGAACTCAGGTCCTCAGATCTGGAACCTCCTTGCTGGGTTTTCTGCCTTATCCTGTCAAATCACGAGAGTTAAGAAATCTGGATTTTATCTCAGATTCTCCATGGATTTTCTTTCTGACCCTGGGATGGTTGCTTAGGGCCAGTCTTTGACAGGATGCCTGCACTTTGACAGGAATTTGTAACTGCATGAAGCACTGATAATTCCCCTATGGAAGTACAACCCACAGGCAACATAGGGCTTAAGGACTGCTACATGTAATGGCACAGCTCTTTGTGATCTCTGATTCTGGTGGAGCAGAAACAATGTGAGATTTTACTGCAAAATGCTCGTATCTCAGAGCCCTTCATTTGTACTTTGATGGATTGGGGATTTGAAATTCTGGGGGAAATCCCTTGGCTATCTCCAGAGTTCAGGAGTTGTGGCTGGGGCCAGAGCTTCCTCCAGCCCCTCTCTTTGCACATAGGAGACGCTGAGCTATAATTAACTGCATTACACAGCAGCCTCCAGGACTTCTAAAGAGTCTTGCAGATATTGATGTCACGTAATTACCATGCTCGCAGCACCCTGCAACACCAAGATATTCCCATTTTAAACATGAAGGAACTGGGTCAGATCAGTGGGCCACTCACCTGGAGAGGGGCAGCAGATGTTCCTGCTGAAATGGAGCAGCCTTGGAAAGGGTGACAGGTAGGGGTGACATTTGCAGGCTGAAACATCACAGAACTGAAAACTTCAGAGAAATCAGGGGGAACATGGAAAAACGCTTAGGGACTATTTCAATTTATTTCTGAATGAATATATTTCCACCCCTTTGTTTCCAACACGTTTTCCTTACATGAGGTACAGGGATGTATTTCTGTTGTATGAATGTCACATCTTATGGCCTGTTAATATAAAGCACTTTCTTTCCAGCAACAGTGGGGGGTTTCCTTCACCTGTGCGATGTTATTAGGGATCCATATTGAATGTAACATCCTCCTGTGTTCCCTGACAGGGTGATTCAATGGCAAATGCATTTCTCTTTTGACACAGGTCCTCACTGAATCAACTTCTCAGTCTGGTTCATCACCTAATGGGATCACACGATCCTAAATTAAGAGTCCACATTTTATATAAAAAGGTGGAGAGATAAAATGGAAGGAAAACCACGAACAGGAGGTGATTTGTTCTCTGGGTCTGTGTCTGCCTGATGCTGCAAACCAGCATTTGAGTTCAGCCTGGCTTTGGCCAGCTCCTGCAGAGAGACATCCCAAAGGTGGGAATCGCAGCACTGGGAACTGCTAAGGACCACTGCATCCCAGGCTGATGTCACTGCTCACATCATCACTCTGGTGAAACACAGCAGCGGGCTCCTTCACACCATAGGACCTTTCTCCATCATTGCAAGTACACTTAAATCTCATTTTCACTTCCAAATCCCCATTCAAAACTGGACATCTTTGGGTTTAGCTTTGACTAAGAACTAATAAGCTTTCTTTAAAACATTTCCTTCTAGGCTACGTTGTGCTTCATATTTCCTGGCTCGAGGTGGGAAGCATGTGTGAAACCATCCTCCAGTTTCCTCACAACAGCATCACTCTGAAGGTAGGCAGAGCCACCAGCTTGCAACTTAGCACTGAATTTGATTGTGGTGAAGGTGTGAAACAGTTCTCTCTCTTGCGGATGATACTTCCCTTTCCTGAGAAAATTATCTCTAACTTCTAGAACCTTTAATCAGCTTTTTCTGTTGGCTGCTTGAAGAAATCAAGCTTCTCTCTCTTAATTTTGAAGTCCTTCATAATGAAGCATTTTCTTTCCGTTATAAACACAGAACAGACACTGTGTGCAAATCTGCATGCAATTGGGCTGCTCCTATGTGTGCAATGTCCTTGTGAGGGGCAAATCCCAACTGTACCAACCTTTCCATGCTCATTAGCAGTATGGGAATTCCTGTGCATGTCTGCCAGCACACACACTGTTCGTCTGAGCTTGTGTGCACCTGCCAGCACTATAATCGCAGTGACTATGGCATGTGGCATAATCTTCCACATGGTTTTATGCAGAAAATACAGATGTACAGAGCATCTGATATCATACAGCTGCACATTCAGGGCTTAACCCAACCCAGCTCATGTGCAGTCTTTTGCATGTGTTCATGCAGAAATGATATTGCAGAGCCAAAGTGAATACACTCATGAAATGGTTTGTGTTGGAAGGGACCTCAAAGCTCATCCAGTTCCAACCCCTGCCACGGGCAGGGACACCTTCCACTAGAGCCAGGTTGCTCCAAGCCCCTGTATCCAACCTGCCCTTGAACACTGACTGCCAGGGATGGGGCAGCCACAGCTTCTCTGGGCACCCTGTGCCATGTGCAGAGATGGGCACACCAGGAATGCCACCCTTGGCAGCTCACTCCACTTGGACCTGCACTCATTTCATGGAGCTTGCAGGGGGGGTAGAACTAAATGTTCTTAAGGTCCTTTCCAACCCAAACCATGCTATGATTTTATATATGTTCCAGTTTCCAGGCACTGGAGCAGGCTGCCCAGGAAGTGCTGGACTCACCATCCCTGGAAGTGTTCAGATAATGCATAGAAGAGGCCCTTGGTGACACGGTTTAGCGGTGGCCTTGGCAGTGCTGGGGAACAGTTGGAGTTGATGAACTTAATGGTGTTTCCAACCTGGCTGATTCTGTGCGGCCACTGTGCACACAACACGACCCTGCACATGACTGTGCACAACACCGTGCACATAACACGATAGTGCACACAATAGCGCACACAATAGTGCACACAACACGATAGTGCACACCATAGTGCACACCATAGTGCCCACGACACAATTGCACACATGACAGTGCACACCGTTGTGCACACAATAGTGCACACTGTTGTGGACGACACGATAGCGCACACCGCAGTGCACACTACAGTGCACACTGCTGTGCACACGACACAGTTGTGTGTAACACGACAGCGCACACCATAGTGCACACTATAGTGCACACTGTTGTGCATGACACGATAGCGCACGACACAATTGTGCACGACAGTGCATGCTGGTGTGCACACGATGCAACTGTGCACATGATAGCGCACACCGTTGCGTACACGACACCGTAGTGCACACTGCTGTGCACACGACACCGTAGTGCACGCTGTTGTGCACACGACACGATAGCGCACACGATGGTGCACGCTGTTGTGCACACGACACGATAGCGCACACGATGGTGCACGCTGTTGTGCACACGACACGATAGCGCACACGATGGTGCACGCTGTTGTGCACACGACACGACAGTCGCCACCCCAGCGCACAAGACCGTGCCCGCCCCGGCCGGTGTCCGCGCGCGCCCCGCCCTTGGGCGGGGACAAGGCCGCTGCCGGTGACAGGGCTGACACCCCCCGTTGCCATAGCGACGGGCCGGGCTGCCGCAGCCGTACCTGCGCCTGCGCCGCCGCCCCCGGTCCCCGCCGCGGCCGGTAAGTGCGGCCCCGCGGGGCTGCTGCGCGCTGCTGGCGGCGGCGACTCGGCACGGCCGCGGAGCAAGGAGCAGGTGAGGCGCGGCCCCGGCCCGGCTGCGGGACCCTGGCGGCGCACGGCAGCTTCCGCGCGTCAGCCACGGGGCGGTAACGGCACCGCGACCCCGGGGCTGGGCGCGGGGCAGGTGAGCGGCATCGCCGCTCCCTGAGGGGGCTGAGGCCTCACCTCCTCGCGCACCCGCCGCCCGTCTCCTGCGCGGCCCCGAGAGGGGATCGGGGTGCCCGCCGGCCCCTCTCCGCGGTCGGTCGCGGTGTTGGGTCGTAGGGGGGAAGAGCGGCCGGTGCGGCGGGGCGGGAGCAGCCCGGGCGGGCAGCCCGCGGTACTGCAGCGGCTGAGGTGCGGGACGGGCTGCTGCTGCCCGCGGCGCGCTGGCGCTGCACCAGAGTGCCTCCTTCCCTCGTCTAACAGGATAGAAGGCCTTTTCCCTGGTCTCTGAAGCACCGGAGGAGAAAAGGGGTTATCCTGTTTCTCACTTCGCCCGCATCTGTCCGTTGGGTTGGCTCGGCACAGGGCGTTCCTTTGGTTTCTGGCTGTGAATGTTTCCCCGCTCAGGAGGGAGCGCTCCGCCCGGCCGCCTCCCTCCCGCGGCCGTCTGCGCAGGCAGGCGGGTATCAGCGGCGCTGCTGACCCCACCACACCCGCTGGGGCAGGGTGAGCATCGCATCCTTCACCGCTGCCTTCTGTAGGGTACGCGTTCACTCGGAAAGTGACAACAGTGTTGTTTGCATGAGTTGCTCTGCATCTCTCTGCAAGAGAGGATGGATGGATGGATGGATGGATGGATGGATGGATGGATGGATGGATGGATGGATGGATGGATGGGTTTTGTAGGGAGTAGTCTCATGGGTGGGTAGGGAGTGGTCCTCATTTGAGATGAGGTTTTTTCTTCTGAGGAGAATGTCGCTTGTGGCTGTGGCAGCAAAGAA
The DNA here is from genome assembly GCF_033815535.1 of Pezoporus flaviventris. Taxonomy (NCBI): domain Eukaryota; kingdom Metazoa; phylum Chordata; class Aves; order Psittaciformes; family Psittacidae; genus Pezoporus; species Pezoporus flaviventris. The sequence goes on from NW_026892589.1 coordinate 11,750,162, forward strand.
GTGCAGGGCATCCTCAGACATGGAGGTTCTTCCAGCCGCATAGATGTTCTGTTTCCCTACGCAGGACTTGGGGTGGGACAGCAAGGAGGAAGGAGGGGCCGCTCCCACTGTGGACAACAGTGGTATGCGGTTTTGCCTTATTAAATCCTGTAAGGCTGAGACAGTGAACGTAAATAAAAGCACAGGAGCTGAGGCAGTGCTGAGGTTGGAATTGTCTGTTTTGATCTGCATTGCAGGTGCATAAGAAGCATCCAGGGTATACTTGTTGGCTTTGTCTACATGGGAAGGTGCTTAAGCTTAAAAAGCTTTATTGATGCTTTTGAAATACAAATTACAAAATTAAATTTAGAAAGACAAAAGGATGCGACTGTAAATACAGTCCCTTTTTTCATGTAACTTACTCATTAGTGAACATAATTTTGTGGTGCTTTATTATGAGTGAGCCTGTGGGAGACATTTATGCTCTTAAACTGCACCTTTTGATTTGTTCTATTTAAAGCAGGTGCTTTGTAAGCAGGTAATGGCAGACTTGTGATATTAATTTTTCAAGCTTTTGGTTGTACTGATGTTCCAGCAGTTATTTTCAGTGAAACAACAAAGATCAAGAGGTCGCAACAGGAATGCATCAGCTGCTTCAATAGAAAAGATGAATATTGGCTAAACTGATGCCTAGCTGCTTGTTTTCATCCTATTACTATACTTCTGCTTAGTGTATCTGTAAAGTTTCCTTTCCCCATCCCTCTAGGAAAGATGGAAGTCTCATGACCAATCCAAATGCTATATGTAGTTTTCAGTCCAGAAGTTGTTTCAGACTCTAGAACAGCATCTTATTTTGTTCCTTGAAGCTGTTTTCCCTTAGCACAGGTTTCAGGTATAATTGCACACTGTCAGGGCTTTTAAATTATTTCTGTAAATGTATTTTTGTCATTTATAAATGAAAAAAATACATTTGTCACTTGTAAATCAAACTGTTCCTCTGTGTGCCCTAATTTAGGAGGCTGTAGGTGTTAAATACAATATGTTTGTTCATCCAGATCTACTACATTAGTCAATCCTTTAACAGCAATAGGCAGAAGAAAAGCTTCCCAATGCTATTATTCCAGAATGTGCACTGTAATATAAAGTAACTTTTTTTTTACCATTATAAACAGTTTAATAGAGGGAATACAGTTATGATAAACTGGTTTGCAAGTTTACTTTTGCTACTGTCTCATTTTGAAGTGTCTCATTTCTTTTCTATGGCGTTTAAAATGGCAAAACTTTTGAAGAATTGCTTTTATAGCCTCAGGATTCACAATGCATTGGAATACTTGTGTAAACAGAACACTATCATGGAATTCATCTTCTTATTCATCTTGAACCTCGCTTCTCATAGTGAAGTTTAAAGAAATGTAGCAAATTGTGATTTACTTTGCACAGGGAACAAACACCTTCAACTTTCTGAAAGCATGTGTAATGCTTGAGAATTGGTTTTGCTGGTGAGTGACACTTTCTATGTATATTTGTGCATCTGTATGTATCTGTGTGTCTGCTAGTAACTAACAGTAGTGGCTTTTGATGAGCAGTGATTTACCAAAAAATGAGCATTTTGGATAACCTAATGTTGTCAGGGGAGTAAGTATCTTCTGACTAACCAATGGCATGGCTTTTCCTAGTGCTGGTTTAGGAAACAAAGCCACATATGAGGAAAGGAAAAAAATCTAAGTATATTTGTGTTGAATGAAGATAGTTGCATGAAAGGTCTCGGCTCTGGCTTTCTGCAGCCTCCTTGGTGTCTGCTGCAGCACAATAAAACATTGTGAGTAGCTGTGAAATAAGAGAAGCACAGACCTAAGTCCATGTCTTACTGCAGCTTCCACACTGTTGCTACTGGTAGGAATATGCTGCAATAAGCTGATATCATGTAACCATAAGCGGCATTGTCAGAAGTCTCTGGCAGAGCCTGTGTGTCCCTGGGAACAAGGTACCGAGTGCTGCTGCCCAGAGCCCACAGAGCTGCGGTGGGGAGGGTGCCCTTTGTTCAGGCAGAAATGTTATCACCACAGCTCTGGTTTCCTTTGCATCTGCAGCAGCCAAAACAATCTCTCTGCTCCCTTCTGGTGCACTAATGTGACATCTGGAAAAGGAAATGAGGATCATGAATAGTGAGCCAAGTCTGAATGTAACCCCCTACCCCACTTCCTCCCTGCTGTACCTCTCCTCTGATTCCTTCACTCGAAAAGGCCTGGCATCCTTTATGTATCCTGTTGGTTGTACCATCTTCCATGGATGTGTGCCTGATTAGTCTCTGCTTGTTGTTAAGTGATACAAAAATTGGCTTCCTGTAAACAGGGATGTCTGGCAGTGTGATGATGGGTGTTATTCAGTATCTCCATGTGATCAATGGATAATTGTGTCTAATAGTGTTTTATGGTGATCTACCAACTCATTTTTTATTATATTAAAGGGCATGGTACTACAAATGGGAGCAATGCATTTGTTTGCTACTGTGACAAGATACTGGTGAAAACAATGTCCTCGGAGTGCATCAGATCTTCTCAAGCTGTTTGTGCAGGTGCTTTTAAATAACCCTTGGAAAAAAAGCCTTTTATTTCGATCGCTGTTTTGTGCCTGCTATTGAGAAGCATGTTTGTTCTCATTTCACTCCCAGAAAACCTTTGGTTTATGCTTAATGTTAAAATACGTTGCTGCTTGTTGGTCTTAATTATTTGGATGAGACAGGATTTCAGATCAGTGTTATTTAACGACATTGCTTGGCTGAAAACTCTTTAAATTTCATGCTTCTCCCTGAACAGAGCAATAGGTGCCTCTGGAAAGGCGCCAGGAACAATAGCTCCCTGTAATCTGAGTCAGTGCCCCGAGGGAGGGCACAAAAGGTGCAGAGTGCCGTGGTTTTGTGAAGCAGAGGTGTGGAGCTCTAGAAGTGTCCGTCTGCCTGGAAAAATTCGTGCGAGCGATGCCATTAGCAGCAGGTTGCTGAGTAATAAAGTACCTGTGCTGGTTTGTTTTGCAAAGCTTGATTCAAGCTGTGTACAGTTCTCTTGTCTCCATTTGAGGTACCTGGGTTATGTAAGTAAGAGTATAAAGCGTCTCCTTGAAATTCTTTGTCTTGGCATCCTATTTACTTAAAAAATATGTTACATTTGCTTAAGGAAGGACTTAGCCATAGGTCATAACCACTACTAAATTTCCTGTCGTCAGCTCTCAGAACATTTACTTTAGCAAAGTGGAGAGCAATTTTTCTATGTTTGATTGTAGTTGCTGTTCTAAAATAATAAAATCAATGGCTTATGAAACAGCAGCACAGAATAATGCATTAGAGAAAAGCGCACTCCTCAGCCTGGTAAACCTGCCTGCGGAACAGTTGTGCTGTTCTGCAGAGCTGCTGTTACAGTAGCTGTTCTCTGTAGATGGCTCTCTCCGAGGAGAACAGATTTATTTAGCTGTAAGGCTTTGGTGCCTTTTGCTGTGTTTCACAAGTACTCCAGGTAAGCTCTGGAAGTCACCTCTCCCGCACGAGCTGCAGCTCAGGTGAGCCCGGTGCTGGTGCAGGGAGCAGTTGTGCCTGTTCCTCCCCTGCCCACCTTACACTCATTATTTATTGTTTTCCACTTTTTCCCTGTGCTGCCTGAACCCAGCACCTGAAAAAACAGCCAGTGGGAAAACAGGTTTGCTGTCAGCAGCACCCACCCACTTCCCTGACCTGGTTCACTGAGTGACCAGGAAGGTGTTTTTGGAGTATTTCAGAAATGCAACAGTAAGGTCAGGCTCAGAGCATGTAAATGGAATGGGTGAGACACAGTCACAGCTAGGCTGGCTGTCTAAATGTGTGCTCGCAGGTTATTTGCCTGTTACGGGGGAAAGAACTGCTCAAGGCTCTCATGTGAAACCAGTGTAGTAATTTGCTTGGTTTGTGTTTCAGCAAGCCTTCAGAACTGGCAATTGGTTTTACTCAATTCACATGTTACTCATCATAGAGAATAAAATTAAAGAACACGAAGTGTTCATAGTGGATATTTGATATTTGATAAAAACTCTGTGACTTTTCCATAGTATAGCATGTGTCTAAGCGTGACTTTGGAGTTATACTTAACATACCCTCATACAGAACCCTCTCACAGCCACCTTACTAGCTTAAGTCCTGATTCAGCTTCAGCTGGAGAACTTTCTAGTGACTTTGAAAAATACATAGTCAGGCTCAGTTTTGTGTGTAACACTGATACGGTGTTAGTCGGGGGAACTGAATATTATTCTGACAAAAGCAGTTGGCTTTACTAAAAAGACTAAATGTGCCTTTGCAATAGTGTAACTGACTGGATGTTATTGGGGTGTAGTCTGTGTTCTATGTCTTTGATGGAGGTTTTTAAAATATCAACCTATTTTATCCTCAGAATGGAGGAGCGAATAAAATAAAGGCCATTCATCAGGACTGTGTGTGAGAAAGCAGAAGAGAACCAGCCTGTTCCTCTAAATTACAAAGTAGCCTTGCCCATGAGGGTCAGAATAACTGCATCTGTGTAAGGTGCCACTGCAGGGCCATCTGATTTGCCTCTCAAAAGTCTCCATCCCAGTAGTGATCTTAGCATCTCAAGCCTGGGGTTGGGTGGTCTCAAGGACGCGGAAAACTCTGAGTGAATCATTCCTGTTAGTCCTTGTGATTTCAGGTAGACAAACAGTAAGTGAACAGCAATTTCAGTGCAAAGTACCAGCTTGTTCATTTAGAGCATCTAGAAGAATTAATTACTGCTACCAGGAGTGTCCACTTAATTGTTCTTCCTGCTGCCAAGACAATTGCTGTAGGAGTAACAAACAAATAGTTCTCTCTCTAAATACTAAACCCTGTGCTTCCTCAGGGACATTCGGAGATTCACTGTGAAGAGTCTGCAGGATCCCTGAGCAGAAAACAAAGGGGAAGCCAGGCAGAGAAACAAGGGAGTAAAATAGCATCAAAAAGGAGCTGAGAAAGCAAAATCATCCCCTTCCTCTGGGAGGAGAGTGGCACGTTTCCTTTTCCCCTCAGTTGTCTCCAGGAAAGAACTGCTAATTTTGCTTGGCTTAAAACACACAAACTGAAAGAATATGAAAACAGTAATTACACAATAATTACACGTCAGCATTGTTATACTTGAACACTGAAGGCAGGGAAAGAGGGGGTAGTGCTGTTGCTGGAAGATGTACTCCTTTATGGTAAGGGAGCACTGGAGGAGGGGAAAGACCTTGTGAAGGTGGTTGTGTAGGCCTAGCACACAGAAAAGCGTGACTTCAAGAAATATTGAACTAGTTTAAGTGGTTTAGTCTAATGCACAGATGCATGAGGGGGGAACATACGAGGCTGTGATTAAACTGTGGTGTTGCTGGACAATGGAATGAGGTTGGGGGAACTGAGAGCAAATGTCTGAGCAGAAGGAGAGCGAAACCCTCGAGCTGGTGTGGAGACTGCAGGGTTTCCTTTACTGTGTCCTTTGGAATAAGCTGAACCCACACTTCAGGGATGGCATGACTCTGGAGATGGAGAGCTGATCTAAGCAAAGAACAGCCAAGTGTCCGTCAGATGGGCGTTTTATTATCAGAGCTACATTGTTTGGAAGTGTTTGGTCAGTTCGGTGACGGCCATTAGAACACAGACTGGCTGAAACTTTGAAGGTTTTTATGAGAGGGCTTTGAAACTATTTTGTATAGCATGCAAAAATCATTTGGGCAGCTTTTGACATGTTTTGAGGGGACACTGGCTAAATACCAGTGGAGAGGAAAATGCCTGCCTGCCTGCCCATACATGTTTCAAGAAGACTTGGAGATGTGTTAGCAGAGAGGTAACGCAGCTTCTCAGGTGATAGCCACCCCATCCATGTAAAAGGAGGTTATTCTGTTTTGTTGAGTGGATACCAAGCAGGAATGAAAACGTTAAATAACTGTGGTTGTCTGGGCTTCGTTCCAGTAGCTTCCTTTGGACTGTCTCTAAAGTCATAGATTAGCATCTCCCTCCTCTTCTCTCGCAGTGGGTTACAGAGATGCTCTGATTCTGTGCAAAGGCACCTAACACTCAGCCAGATGCTCACTGCCTTGGAATATTTTGAGCTCTATCCAAATACTTAGGATCAGAACAGGCCTGGAGCCTGCATGTCCTCTGCAAGGCAAAATTTGGTGTTAAAATGGTGGCAGCTCTTTACAGTGAGCATGAAATGAAGTTGCATTTTGGAAGCTCTTGTTTAGTATTTTTCATTTTCAATTTAAGATTGATTGATTTTTTTTTTTTTTTTTTTTTTGTTCCCTTCTTAAGGGAATGTGCACTTTTAGAGGAGACTGAGCAGTTCCTTTTTAAAGTGAGCTTGCAAGAATGTTGTTACCTTCTCCACTTCACTGGAAGATGAGGGTTTAGATGGGTGCAGCAAGGATTAAAGTGTTGCACTTAACATTCCCAAGAGAATGCTTTCCATTTGTTCTTCCTAGACTTTATTAAAGAGAGATTTTGAATCCATTGTTGGAGGACTCAAGGCTCAGTCTTTGAGCTGTATCTAGTGGTGGTGAAATGAGAAGGTTTGCATGTTGTAGGGGTTGAATGCAGCATCCCATCCAGATAAAACATGAGTAGCTGTTTGGACGCTGCTGGTATTCAGCACCAGTCTTCCTGCAGAAGAGGAGGTATGTTACCGTCATGGCACTGAAGACTGCAAGTCCCTTGTAATGTTTTATCATCCTTATCAAATACCATCTGCATTCCTTGTGGGAGTTTGCCAACTTGGCATTGCACAGTTCCTATTGTGTGAGCAGAGCAAACTCTGGATTTTGATTTTTAAAGTTGCTTTGGAGACAAGGGAAAAAGGAGTGGGGAGCCATAGTGATCCAACTGCTCTGTGGTCTATGCAGTTACAGCTTGCTTCCCAGCATTGGCTTAATTCATCTGTAGGAATCCAGCCAGAGACTGGTTGCTTGGAGAGCTGTCCCATGGATTTCCATGGTGAGGGAGCAAAGATTGCTCATCGAGGCTCTTAAGGGCTAGTTGACTTCTGCATGTTGCTCTTTCTCTTGCACTTTTACTTTTGGCTGCACGTTCTGCCTTGTTTCAGAGCAGGAGGTGAAATCAATTCAGTGCATTCCCCAAACTGTTTTATAGGCAGCTTTAGGTACAGTTTGTGGCTGTGCGTGCTACACACCAAAAAACAGCAGGTTAAGGATTGTTAAGGAACTTGGAGTAGCTGTAAATCCCTCTCAGCCATCTTCCTGGAACTAAATCAAAGCATCTGCATAGGGAAGTGGTGGGGAAATGTTCACTGACTTGTATTAAAAGCAACTATTATTTCATTTTAATTATGTTTGGGGTTTACTGCTGAGTCTCTTCCCATTTGAGAACTTTATGAGACTGTGGGTCAGTAGGTGTCATCGTATCCCATGAGCTGCTGACAGATTTGAGACTGACATTAAACGTTTTCTGTAATTCATAGCTTTCACTAATGGTATACTTGAGGATGCCAAATTAAAGAGTGGCTGTTAATCTGGAATGGTTTTTTCAAGTTCCCGTGCATGGTTTAACTTTGTGACAGTTGTGAATGTTTTGGCTTTAAAAACTAGTTTGTAGTTTTTCCCTGGTGTCTTTTGATCTTCACCTGACCTAAATAAACAAGGAAGTCGATTCTAGGTTTAATTTTGTGGTTCCAGATTTGATGTAAAATAGGTATAAATTGACTTGGGGCTGGGAATATGTTATCGTTAATACTGATTTGTGCAATTCTAAGCAGGTTTTGTAGCAAAAGCATCTGCCTATGCAAGACAATTTCCCCTTTCCCTGTGCTTATGGCAGATGGTTTTGGCTGTTCCCCAGAGCACGCATGCAGGGATTACACAGTGTTCATATGGCCTCATAAAAAGGATGTAACATATAAAACGGTATAAAAAGCCATGGCTGGGCAGGGTAGAGTCAGTGTGAACTGAAGCTGCTGCCTGCAAACTCTGTGGAAGCTGTGACCTTCTCTTTTCCTTGAAGGAAAGGCAGGAGATAGGCAGACAACGAGGCTGCACCAGCACAGGGAGCTGCGGGAGGCTTGTGGGAAAGTCAGCCCCTAATCCTGTATCCTCAGAGAGAAATTGTGTGATGCAGAGGGGCTGCAGGTGGAATTCCTAGTGAGCTGACTTAATTGCTCTCACTTGTTAACCTACCGGATGCTCTGGTGCTGGTAGTTCTTGTTTTCTTCCTAAGCCTGGAAAACCAGCCTGCCTCTGATTATTTCCTTCTTTTTCCCTTCAGAGCAGGCTGTTCCTAGTGTGATCTTTGAGATGCAGGAGATCACAGTGAAGTACCAATAGAGGAGATTCATAGTGACAGCCTTGGTTTGCTTTTTCTAGCACTTAGAAACTGGTTTTTAAACAACACTTTTATTTGCAAGGACTGAGTTACAAACAGTGCTTGTTGCTGGTGGTGAAGCCTTTATCTGCTCAGATGATAGTTACAGGCATAAAGCCACTGTTAGTAACCATTGTGAGAGTAAAGGCTTTGGCATTCCAGGCGTAGGCTGTTCTTTCACCTGGCACTGCCAGTGCTCAGAGTTTCATGTGGAAAATACATTTCTTGATGAAACCTCCCCTCTTGAGCCTTATTGTACCAGACAGTGTGAGCTCAGAAATGGGGGGGGCATGGCCTCCTGCAGGGTTTATTCTGCTCTCGTACTCAGCGGGTAAGAGTAGAACGATCACGTAAGAAAGTGGATGAATCAGTAAAGCTCGTGTCTGAAATCAGCTTTGGGAACAAGGTGATGTCACTTTGGAAATGTAACACAGTTCAAATATCATCAGTACCGACAATTAATGGTGCTGATGGACTCTGAGGTCCATCTTCAGATGGTCCTTAATGCATGGGCAGTGAGGGGGTACCGCAGTGGCAGTAATGGAGCCGCTCTCAACACATCATAGAGCAGAAGCCTATGGTACAACTCGTTTATTGCTGATCTGGCTGGAAACCTCCTTTGAGAATATCTTTGGTCCATGATTTTTGCTGTTTGCCAACGATGGTGACTACAAAGTGACCCATTCCGTGCGACAAAGCACAAGTTGACACCAGTGCCCTCATTCTTCTTGAGCACTGGATTTAATCTTTGATCTCGGTTATAAAGTAACTGAGTGCTCTGGTTCGCCCCTTGCGCACAAGTGGATTCCTTGAAAGTCTCTTACACCCTCGCCTGATTTTTTTACAGTTAAATACATGTAGAGATAAGTCTGGTGTTGTTTTGGGTAGAAAGTATGAACAGAGCAGGGCTGTGTTCGTCCAGGACTGACAGCAGTGTTACTGTGTGTGCTCTACCAATATTAAACTTGCAGAATCAGATATTTGTCGTAAAACTACGTACCAGAAAGAGCCCAAAGGATAACACCTGTGGTGAGACAAGCCTGTTAAGGGCAGCCATGGGACAGAATTAAGCTCTCTTATGCACAACGTGTGGTCCCATGGTTACAGACTGTGGCTGCAATGCCATCACAGACAGTTGCCCAGGCAACAGGAGTCCTGATTCTTATCTGTGTAACCTAAATACTGTGATTGTTCTTACAGAACTACAGTGATAACTGAATTTAGCCTTTCCACCCTAGCCACTGATGCCTTATCGGGAGCAGCAGAGGCCTTGCAGCACAGGGGCCCCTCAGCATCCTGCACTTTACCATTCCTGTCTTTGAGTGTGAGCGCTGCCGTAGCCAAGGCCCAGTTTTGTAAGGCTGTTCTGCAAGGAAACTGCTGTGGCCTGGAGTATAAATGAGGCTTTCTATGACCTTAGAGCACTTTTAATTGTAATAGTCATGCAAGAGAAAAACCTTTCGTGGTATTTGCTTGATTGCCTCCCAGTGCAGCTATTCCTGCTGAGCCTGGCAATAGAGAGAGGATCTTCATATACGCAAGATAACCCACTGATGCAGTCCTGCATCTGTTCACTGGCAGGGTGACTACATGTCAGGATGGCGACTTCCAACCTGGAGAACCAGCTGCAGAGCGCCCAGAAGAACCTGCTGTTTCTCCAGCGAGAACACGCCAACACACTGAAGGGCCTCCACGCCGAGATCCGGCGCCTGCAGCAGCACTGCACAGGTACCTGGGAGAGGACTCGGCCCATTCAGTGCTTAATTCTGTTCACAGGAATGGGGTGACTGCTCCCTCCTCCAGCTGTGACACCACCAGCATGCATTTAGGGTGATCGGCGTGTATCTGTGAATGATCATGATCATGAAGTAAAGATTAATGTGTTTATTTTCAAAGCTGATAGTTCCACTTCTTTTACAGACTTGATAAAGGGCAGTGGCTCTCCTGCTGTTGCTTCAAGTTGGGGGAAGAGTTCCCTGTGTTTTTATTGAAGTGTGCTGTTGTAAATGTGCTCACTGGGTGGTGCATGGGGTAATGATGATGTTCTAACGAAAAACCCCAACTTTTCTCCTCAGATTTAACCTATGAGCTGACTGTAAAGAGTGAAGACCTGTCAGGTAAGGAACAGCACTTTTCTTCTAATGTTCATGTTAAACTTCCTCCTCTGCTTCAGTGTCTGTATTTTCTCCATCACAAGTAGGTGAGAATACTTTGCACTTGGGATGTTGACTGTATAAATTCCAAAGGTACAACAGTAGTTTTCTACTTTCCAGACTTACTGTTATTTATGAAGTAAATGTCAACAACTTTACCAAGGTCACACAGGAAATCTTTGAGAGCCAGGAATAGAGTGTAGAACTGCTGACTCCTCTCTCTTACCAGACTAGTTAGCTCCCTGCATGCTGTATGGGAACATAGGATGTTCATCTAGGGGCAGAAGAGTGATACTGTTATTAGCTGGTACTGTAATTACACCCTGTGTGTTAGCCTGCCTGTTCCTGATGTGTCCTCAGTGTCAGCCTTAGTGAGAAGTGTTAGCCTTAGAGTCACGGGCTGCAGCTGCCTGTGGAGAGGTGAAGCTAGAGCCTGAGCTCCTCTTCCTGGTGAGCTGTGGCAGCAGCTCCGCCACCCTTTCCAGCCAGGCTGACATTGGCAGGGGGAGAAGTTCCTCTTTAATAAGCAAAGGATTTGCAAAATAGCTCAGATTTTCATCAAGTTCAGGCATGGTTTCTGTAATCCCTGTTCCCCAGAACACGTGAAGCATCTCTGCTTGGTATCAACGCCATTAAACCATGGTGAGTGGCACCATTTCCTTAAAAGCTGTCCTGTTGCTTCTGAAGAGGCAGTAATTTTCAGAGCATTAGCTGAAGTTACTCTTTGGGATGGCAAAAGGAACCCTACTGCACTGTTTTTCCTAGTGGCTATTGTTAACTTGAAGCACTTCTGCTTTTCCTGTTCTTCTAGAAAATGGCACTTCAAGAAGTGATGAACTCAAAAGTAAGTGCAAAGATTTGGAAGCTCAGCTGAAAGCCAAAGAGGCTGAAAACAGTGAGTTACTGAAAGAACTCGAACAAAAGAACGCAATGATAATGGTGCTGGAAAACACCATCAAAGAGAGAGAAAAGAAGTATTTGGAAGAGTTGAAAATGAAAAGCCATAAGCTCAATATGTTGTCGAGCGAACTAGAGCAGAGGGCCAGCACTATTGCCTACTTAACTTCCCAGCTGCATGCAACTAAGAAGAAGCTGATGAGCTCAAGTGGGACTTCGGAGGGGACCCCTTCTGGCAGTCCCGTGCTGTCCAGCTATAAGCCGTCCCCCCCCAAAGACAAACTGCCGGAGACCCCGCGGCGCAGAATGAAGAAGAGTCTGTCGACACCGCTGAACCCCGAGTTCGAAGAGGCCTACAGAATAGGGTCGGATAGTCGGAAGCTGCTGTTGAGAGAGCCCGTGGATGCCATGCCAGATCCCACCCCGTTCCTCTTGGCCAGGGAGACGGCAGAGGTGCATCTCATTAAGGAGAGGCCCTTGGTTATTCCACCCATTGCTTCAGACCGTGCCCCGGGTGAGTCGCACAGCCCGGCCCGAGAGAAGCCGCACAAGGCCCACATTGGGGTGGCGCATCGCATCCATCACGCCGCGCCAGCCCAGCCCCAGCCGGAGGTGGAAACGCTGGCGGTGGATCAGGTCCATGGAAGCAAAGTGGTCAGGAAGCACTCAGGGACAGACAGAACTGTTTGAGTAAAACCACTGCAATGCTCTGTTCTGTTGCTGTTTATGCACTGTGATCCTGTAGGATAATTAGCACCTGCAGTAAAGTTTCTTTTGACGCCCCATGCATGCCAAACTTCTTCCAGATCCATCATTAATAGATTACTCTCCTCTAAGGAAACCTAATAGGACTGTGTTCACATGGCAAGGTGTATAACTACTACATGCTGTGGCCAAATCAGGGGTACCTGACCGCTTGCTTCTGCGCACCGCTCCATCAGTTGTAACCACTCGTGTGGACGAAGGTGCGGGCTGCGCTGTGAATCACTATTAGTGCAAACAAACCTAAGTAGAACGGCTGCCAGCGTTCCAGCTGCCGGGGGCTCCTTTGGCTTCACATAAGCACTTCGCACCAACCTCCATGGCAAAGCCTTTCTCACACTAGTGTTGAAGAGAGTGCAGAAGCACATTAAAGTGAGCGAAGGACATCGTCTTCTTCACGTGCACCTGGCTGCAAACTGTGTTCTTAGTTTCTCTGTCTCAAAGTCCTGAGTGTCCCAGTGAGCATTACTTGATTAATCCCAAATACTTTGGTTTGTGGCTTTGTTTAACACTGGGGGGGGTGAGGGTAAAGCACTCTTTTAAAGGGTTAATGATCTCAGAGTATGAACACGGGGTGTTTGGGGGGCGTTTTTGGTTTGTTTCAGATTTTAACTGAATGGCTCCATTACACATTTCACTCTGTCAGCACACTGCACTTGTAGCACCTTCCATACTGGCTCAGAGCTCCTTTTCCAGGGAGAGAACGCACCTGGCTGTCCAATATGGAAATGGGTCTTTATGCTCTAACCTGCACTTTTTTTCTAAAGGGATGATTTTTGTTTCCCAAAAACCCTGAGTCTTGTCTGGGCACTGTCAGCCAGTGCTGGCTTCTGCCAGCCTGGAAACTGAGCTGTCCCTCTTGAATGTGTGTCTTAACAGTTAAGTGATGTAACCAATTCCTACAGGAGGAGAACCTGCCATCCTGGAGTTCTGTCCTTGTGGATTGGGATGGACCTGCCTTGCACTTGCCCCCATTCCCCTACTCCTTTCTAGTGAGCAACAGGTAGACCCAGTGGCTGTTAGACTACTTGATTCTTTTTTATCATGTATTTCCTAGGAAAGAAAGGCATAGTGGGAGCTGTGGGGCTGTGGTTTGAGGAAAGGAGCACAAATTGACCATTCTTCTTAAATTGTGATCAGCACCTCCAGCTCACCTCTGCTTCACTCTCGTCTGCAGCCTCTGAGCAGGAGCAGCAGGAAACGATGGCTCCCAAATGCTGCTAAGCTTATGATGTGCCTTTAAATATTTGGAACGCATAATCCCAGTGAAAGCTGATGAAGGATCCCTGCCTGCCCTCTGTCCTTCCCCTTCCCAGCTCTAGTGTGCCCCGTAAGCTTTCCTGCAGCTGTGTGTTGGTGTGTGTCCCTCAGGAGCTGTGGATCCCTGCCTGTCGGCTCTCCCAAAGGCACGGGCAGGATGACAGTGGCGCTGTCCATGAGCCCGTGCAGGCAGAGATGGAGCCCTCAGGCATCCTGGGCCCACCCCACGCTCCCTTGTGACTCGGGCTCTTGCTGTTCTGAAGCCCAAGAGACTCCTCAGTGTTGTGCCTGGCTGGTTGTGTGGCGGGAATTGTTCTGGGAATGGTGGGGAGGGATAGGGAAAAGCAGTGTTACTGGAAAAGGGTTGGTTCAAGAGTGTTACTCTGTGTTACTACTGTACGTGTATTGCGTTGCCCAGCAGTGGGGTTGGGTTTTCTGGCTGTTGTTGCCATATTTTTATGGCCATGTCTTGTATGACTGATCTACCCTGCTGCTTGTTCAAGGATGATGGACGGCACTGCTTTGAAGCACAGCAGAAGTGATGCTTTGGGCAATTAAAAACATTTCTTACAACCCTACAGGCCTTTGTGTGTGCGAGACTGAACTCATTACCTCTGCTGGACACAGCCCAGCGTGGAGCCTTTCTGAAAGGAAATGCAAATGGTGAAAATCAGTTCCCTCTTCAAATGCATTTATTGACAGTAAGAGCTTTTTCCTGTTGTACTATTTAAAGTCACGTGGGCTTAACTCAACACACACACCCACCATGGGGAGGAACCTCTGCCTCGTTTCATAATTACCTTTTCTGCCCCCCTAAGGGATTGGATTCTGTGGGGACGATCTCGTGCCACTTCATGCTGTCAGTCCGTGTTCAGGGTGAGACAGACGCCTTGCAGCACCCAGTGGGAAGTGTGCCTTGTGGTGTGAAGGTCGGCTTCAAAAACCAGGCCGAAGCCCATGGCGTTCCGTCTCAGGGAGGTTGTGTACACGGGGGTCCGGAGTGTGTTCTGAAAGAGCATGGAGGGAGGAGGGTGCTGAGCAGGGCGTGCGGTCCAGCGTGAAACTGGGCGCAAGAAGGGCATCGGGGCAGGCGACTGTCTGCAGAAATTCATTCTTTTTGGTTTAAGCCTTAAATAGCTGACACCCAGGTAATGTCCTTTGTGCCACTGTCAGGGACTGGGGAACAGTGAAGAGCACAGTGGGGGTGTAAGAGTGTCCCAACCCCTGAGTGCCTCAATGGAAAAAAGGCAGCAACTGTAGGAACCCCCTTGAGTGTGACTCTAAGAAAACCAGTGACAGCTAACACAGGGAGATGGGTTCAGCTGTACTGTAGTGCTAAGGACAAACTACGGCTGCCTGTGCTAAGGGGGAGGGAAGGGAAGGCACTGCCAGCAGGTGAGCCGTGAAACCAGAGGCAGTTAAGCAGCCCATCAGCCATTGTGCTCCTGGAGGAAGGTACCTGGAGCCGGAGCCTGTGCGCTTCCGTGGGGATGATGTTCAGAATGGGCAGCTCCACCACCAGGACTCGGGGCTTGCTCTTGACGAGGCAGCCGTGCTCCATGTCCCAGTCCGCTCCCTCTAGGAACAGCCCAGAAACAAAGCAGCCTGCAAGGACAGAAGTGCAACACCTCGTGTAAATGGAACTGAGTGCCTTTAACTGACAGCGTGGGGCTTGTTTTGGCTCAAACTGTCAGGTTGGGATTTTTAACTCCTCTGTTCCCAGTCAGGTCTAGCACCCAGCAGCAGTGCCTGGTTGGCCTCTTTAGCCAGAGTTTGTTACAGTTAGTAATTAGAGCCTTGCTAGTCGTAGAGGTTTCATAAAGATACATTTATGCATGGTCATACCTAATTGTGTGTGCGTTCTGTTTAAACACCTTTCAATACATGATTCGTGGTGTAACTAGAGCTTTGTACAGCTGCTGTGGCCCTTAGAAAGCAGCAGAGAGCAAGGAAGGGAGAGGTTGCAGGTTCAGGTACTTGCACATGGGTGGAAAGAGATGAGAAGGGCAATAGTGCTGGGTGCCTGCAGAGGCCCTGCAGGAAAATGGCAACCAGAGCCCAGCTTGTGAGATGTAAACCCAAGAGTATGGTCTGTGGAGGTGTGAGCTGAGTAACTCAGTGGGCCAAGCCAGTTCTAGCTCACCTGTCAACTACTTTATTACGTTTGCCAAATAATCATAATGACACCAACCTTGAGCAGGCTCTTCACTGATGTCCTGTGCACTCTTGTACTTGGTTACCTCGGTGTAGAGGGTGGAGTGATCCAAGGGCCACTTGTTTTTCCTGCAGGTGGCTTGAACAAGAGCCGTCAGGTAGGATTCAGGAATGTGCAGGCCAGAGAGCCACATCACCTTTGGCTCACGCTCGTTAACCTGCAATCAGAGACAATCTCTGGTCCTCCCACCACACCTCATGCTCAGCAGGGGCAGAGGCTCTCACACGCCAGTCTGGTGGAACAGTTCATTACGGTGCTTGGCGGTGACTGCCATGAGTTCAAGTAACTTACCTAAAGCAGTGTGTAGATCTTAGCATGCAGATTAACACAACAAAAGGCTTTCTGCAGGCGCTCACTTACCCAGGTGCTGTACTGCTTATACCGCTCTATAAAGAAAATAATCCAGTTTCCAAGTGTTTTGAGTGTCTCCGGGGCCAGGCGCCGCCAGATGCCAGGGATCTGCCCATTAAAGAGAGCCCGAGCCACATCGTCCAGCTCACTGCTCATCCCAACTTCCCCAGCCAAGGCCTGGAAAGACAGGGAGAGGCTGAGGCCTGACTGCCTGCAGCTGCTGTGTGCAGCAGGAGCTCTGTCCTTACTTACACGCTGGAGCTCAGCCAGCGACTTTGCCATGCACACAATCAGCTTATTAAAACGTTCCAGCTCCTGCAGCAGCACCACGGTCGTAGGGGAAAGGTCTCGTCCAAAATGTCTCCGTATGTGGTCAAGATCGAACGCTTGTGGTATTTTATTCTCTATATCCTTAGCAACATTTGCAATGTATTCATCTCGACTGATTCCCATACCAGTACCACCTGAAACCACAACAGTTCAGTCAGACTAGATCTGCACAGGCTCCCCCTTCCCGCTGTTAACTCCCTAGGGGAGCTTTGAGAGCTGACTCCCCTTCTGGCATTCAAAGCTTCACGCTCTGCTGCAGCAGCCTCCCTTGGGTGTGCTGTGACCTGCCCCCATGCCAGACCTTCCCTCTGTGCCCCCACCACCCTCCCACCCCCATGGAGGGTGCACCCTGAGGCGGCTGTGACACGCTGGCACCAGCCACCTCCTGTTTCTCATTTACACAACCACTCAGAGAGAACTCACCCGTTTGAGGCTGCAGCTCAAGGAGGTGACTCCACATATCCCGCACTGCTTGTGTGTAGTACCCGATCTCGGCATTGGCATGAAGACCAAACACCTCTGGAGTGTTGGCCAGGGGCAGCGATTCAATTGCCTCTGCAAGAAAAAACATGCTCCTAAAGACATGATAATTAAACCACAGCTACCAGGCAAAAGAGAGTAGTGCAGGGACTTTTGTTGCTGCTCTGCCTGGGGAAGTGTTACAGCTGGGATTGAAACACTGCAAGGATCAAATAAACATTTTTAACCCCTTGGGAAGATCAAACAAAATGAACCTACTGTTAATGGGGGCTTTTATTTCTTTTAAAGACATGAGGAGCTCACTGGTAAGCTCGCATTACAGGGGCTGCTCATATAAAGCAAGAACAGTCTCACCAGTGGGCTAGACCACCACGTACACACACACTGCCTGAAGTTCCTTCAGCTTCTCGCAGGCAGCAATGTCATATGCAGAGAATGTATAGTGGAAATAGACTTTATGGCTTTATTCATGCTAACGTAGTGGCAGGAAAAGCATTTCTTACCAACAAAGTCATCCTTTACAGTCCCTTGTGGAATCTGGTAATCAACCCTGTCGTTTTTATAGAAATGAAACACTTGGAATGTGTCAAATACGAAGTCCCCGAGGTACTCGTCCATGTAGACGGTCAGAATGCGGCGATCGAAGCTGTCGATTGCGCGCCCACCATACATCACCTAGAGATGAATCACAGCAGTGCTACAGTGCTGGCTTTTAGAGCAGCAAATACAGTTAAAAGCCCAAAATGCTCTCTGCCTTTGCAGTAACTGCGTGGTGTGATGCTGTGTGCCCCATGGGACACCAAGCACATCTCCTCTGTCAAGTTTCTGGTCTTAGTCTTGAGAGCACAGCTCCAGGCACTTCTAATGGCCCTTCTTTGAGCTTTATGTGCAGTGGCACCTTCCTCGGGTGCTGGCTCACACTCAGCTGTGGCTGAAAGTGACTACAATAACAGTTTTCTGCAGGATTTCATGTGCATGAACCAGCACTGCATATACAGTACACAACACAGTCACATACTGCATGGCAAGAGCTTTGGGAACACGTGTACAGCTCCCATCAGCAACACACACTGAACTAGTAACACTGGGAGGCTGTGCTGTTCAGTGCCTTTCAGCAGGATCCCAAGGGCTCTCTCATTCAAAATTAATTAAGCACCAGAAGTCCCCTGTGGTGCAGCTACACACAGTGGCCCTATTTCATTGAGGCAATGAGATTAAGTGACTTGCTCAGGGCTACACGGGAGTGTCAACTCTGCCCAGGAGGGATGCTCAGCTTTACTTGAGGATACTTGAGCCTCTGCAGACAGGAAACGTCATTTATCTGCATTCTTTCACCATCAAGTGCTCCTCGGTGACAGTGCAGGCACTCACCTCACCAATGAGGTATTTGAGACTGCTCCAGGGGATTTTATCATCATTTTGCTGGAAAGCTTTTGTCAAGTATGTGTTAAGGATTTCCATGCAGACCTAAGGAAGTTGTTGGAATAGGCGAGATAGGTTCATAAATGAGCTATACACATATATAGGTTTTATTTAAAACAGTCCTTGTTTTAAAACTGACTTCTCAAATCATTAAAAAGCATAAATACTCTTAAGAAAAGAGACCCATGAGAGAGGTAATGTAGATATGAAGGATTTGGAATCTGATGAATTTTTAGTGGCCAAAACTGGTATTACAGAAGATCAGGTGTCTGCATAACGCCACAGCAGCAGAAAAAACATGAAGCAAAATGTTCCTGTGAGAAGGGATCGGAGCTGGACAGACTCTGTGTCTGCAGAAGCGTTTGGAGCAACTCAAGAGTGTAAGAACCGTTGTAATCATCGTCTTACCTGGAAATCAGATTCATTAAAATCATACAGAACGTTCCAGCCAACCTTCCCAAACTTCCTTCTCTCCTGAACCACAGCGTGGAAAAACGCCAAGACGTAGACTAAGGATTTAAAGGCAGGATGTGGGCACTGCTCTAAGGCATCCTTAGGAATTTTGAAGTAGGTGGCTCTCATATTCAGCTTCAGACCATTCGGTGGTTCTGTCACAACCTACCAGAAAGATTTGGGAAGCTGTCAATCCCTGGAGAGCCTCAGGAAAATGAGCTGTAAATGCACCACATTCCCCAGGCTCTGCAGTGCAAGGGTGGAAATTCTGAGCAGCTTCCCAAAGTAGTATCAATATGGATATTTTTGAGTACAGACGTGAAACAGAGCCTTTTTTAATCACAGAATCTCTTCATAGAATTTATCAAGGAAAACACACATCTGTAAACAGAAACTCACTATTATTTTACAAATATGCTATTGGAAAGACCTTATTATTTGTCATATTTGAGGATCTAATTTACTGTAATATCAGTACTAATCTAATTTACTGTAATATCAGTACTTTACACATTCTGGTGTCTCCTACCTGCCACTGTCTGTAACAGGGCTTTACTGATGAGCAAACTGAGGCAGAGCCAGCTTCCTGGCAGCTTTTTTCTAAGTGCCATGAAACCTTTGTTCTCACTGCTCACAGTGAGACCTACAAAGTGTGCATATGCAGTCTTGAAAGAGAGGTTCATGCTCACTCCTCCCCACTGCAGCACTAAGCACTGCTGGAGGTGAACACTCCAGTATGCTCCGCTGACACACAGAGCACGTACTAGGTGGATCTCTCATGCCACTGCTTTCAAATCTGTGCAATAAAGTAATGGTGTTTCCAGGACTGGTTCACCACAACAGAGTCGAAGCAGCCGCAGAACTGAGCATTAGGACAGCATCATGGCTTGTGCCTTCAAAGTAATCAGCTCAGCTGCTTGTGATGAATGCTGCAGCCCGGAGGAGCAGCTGGAAACCATTATCCTATTAGAATGTCTGCTCCACTGGCACTATTGCCAGGCGAGACAGAGCTCAGCATCAGGGCTGACGGGGCTGTTTCTGTCTCTCCACATATTCCTCACTTGTGGCAGCAGTAGACTCTAAAGAGCATTTGTCATTTCCAGGTTTACTCACAAACCTCTACTCTGAAACAACTGCTTCAGAATAAACCTGCTGAACAGCCTTCCCCCAAAGGAACGATCACCATAAGATAAAGAGGATGGTGGAAAAGGATTTGGCTTAGAAAGACAGTGTAATACAGCCAGTGTAATACAGCCCAAGTCAACATGCTGCGTTCAGGTCATACACCTCCCAAAACCACTGTTTTGCTGAGTGAGAGCAGCAGATGTCCTCCTGTCCACGGTTTCCCCACTGCACTGTACCTTCAAGGACTTCTGCAGTATTCCAATCGGGAAGCCCTCGGTCGGGTCAGTAGTCAGCCAGAGGCGAAAGTCATTGTGAGGCTTCGTAATGTTTTCCAGGGCCTTTTCCAGATTGATGAGCCACTTCACCAAGAGGTGACAGTTCTGCAACATCAGCCACTCTCCACTGACCACTGCATCCTCCAGCATCTGCAAAGCAATCTGAAGAGGGGGAAAGAATCACCTGTGAGTAACTCTCCCTTTATCCTGTGAGCAGACTGACTCTGATGGGTGAGTGCAGTGGATTACTTCCAGCTAGCAAGCACGCAGCCTTTCAGTTAGCTTTAGCAGATGTACCAGAATGCTCCTTGCTGAGAACATGCCTTTTACAACACCACAAGAAGTTGCTCTCAGATGCTTTATTTCATTAATTAAGTTTGAAATTAAAAGTCATGCAGAGCATTGAAGCATTTCACAACAGTGCAGGAGGGCGCATGGACCAGAAGAGGGTGAAGATCAGAGCCCATGAAGCGATGATTTAAATGAGTCTAACAGAGTTCTCCCACCCATGAAATCACAGCAAATTCAGTCAGCTGCTACGCTATGGACATCCCTGCTGTAGTGTCCATGGCAAAAAGGAAAGCTACAGGAAAGACAGAAAAGCAGCAGGATCTTTTTGGTACCAAACACTGACTTCCAATCAGCTAACTCATGTCCATACACAGACACAGGGTCACTCAGTAGCCTCTGAAAGGCTGCACAGTAACATCTCAGCAAAACTGTTTTTTAACAGACAACAATATCATTTGGAATCTATCCTTACCCAGACCATAAAATCAGCCAAATGCCCCCTTTCACACTGCAGGGAAGCATTATTCCCAGGCTGGCAAATCATACTGTGTCTGAACCACAAAATAATTCCCTTAAAAATGGAGCAGACCACTTTGGAAAGGAGATGTGAACAGGCCCACAACATTAAGAGCAGGATTTGCAACTCACAAACCAGCCTCCTGCACGCAGCATGGCCCTACCCTCTCGCTGAGGTTACCTTTTCTTGGCCTTGTCCCATGGCCAGGAATTTGAGTCTATCCCCTCCAAATCCTGTCCTCTCGGCCAGTTTCATGAGGTCACTGATAGGATCAGAGCCAGGACTTAAGATAAAAACAACTGGTGAGGAAGGACTGCTCTGCTCAAAGACAGCTTCAAAGCTGATCACTGGGGGCTGCACGTACCTGGTAGGAAAAGAAGCTCAATAAACTGCTGATTTGGATGAGAGCAGCAGTGACTTTAACACAAACATCAAGGCTCACTGCAAACTGCGCATGGAAACGATACAGGGATCACTCACGCCGTGTTGTTTCGGCAGATTACAGAATCATTCACAGTTTCTGTGTGAAATACCTGACCAGTGTGGTCTGGATGGGAAGAAGAGAGTGACTTACTTCTCACCCATTGTCACAGTAACATAGTCCGTGACTGCCCGATAGAGCCGGTCCACCCGGAAACACCGTAAAAGTAGGAGCTTCTGGAAGTCTGAGAGCTTATCCTGGTACTGCATGGGGAATGGGATCTGCTCCACAGCATCTGTGTCATACCACTGGCAAGAAAAGATGGGAGACAACGCAAATGAATCCAGTGGCTTTATCAATGAAAGCACCAGGAAAGTGGAGAAAAGCAGCTGGATGAACGAGGAACAAGAGACATGAGGAGACCAAAGAAGAAAGTCAGCTGCAAAGAAATAATAAAAGATGAAGTGAATATAGAAAGCATTAAGTGAGTATAACATTAAACATTTTCAGTACAAAGTTTTCAAGTCCAGAAACACATTTGTCCTTCCCCTTTATGTCAAGTAATTCTCTTAAGATACAAAAAGAAAAGAGTATCAAAAGCAAAGAACATTACCAGGTTGCTCACAGAAAGACTTCTTGTAGATCAAGAAGACATGGAATGAAACTAAAGGTAGAACAAAGGCAAGTCTGTGTTTGTAACCAGCCAACAGAACTCACTGCCACGAGATCAAAGTACACGTCTGCAGTACAAAAATGAGTGAAATGTTGACTGTTGAAATCAACAGCAAAAATTCCACTGACTTCAACAGGACAAACAACTAAGGCATTTGACTGGAAAATAAAACATCTCCAGCGTACCAGGGAAGATTTCTGGGGGTTGTTTTTGAAATAATAAGGGCCTCAATTCTTCTGGAAATAAATCAATCACTAACTGAGGTCAAGAAGAAAAGCAAGGCCTTAACAGCAAAAGCCAGCGGTGACATGCCTCCTGCTGAGTGCAATGGCACATTGCCTCATACTTGCACATTTAATACCAGAAGAAAAACAAGGAAAGAGAAGAGGATTGCAGAAAAAGCACGTACATTTTTCCATACATCTGCATTGTCTTCCACATCATCTGGAAGAGATTCAAATTTCTCAGGAAACAGCTCAGACAAGCGCATTAGGTCTTCCCAGCCTTGATCTGGAAGCCAAGCATACGGCTTCTTCCGTTCATTCTTCTCCAGGGAAACACTGCCTAGTCACATGCAGAAACCAGAGTGAATGCCCATGTCATAAATTCTCCACTGCATGACCACACATACAGTCCCACTGCACGGAGGAGCCAACTGGGAATTTGTTTCTGGAAGCACTGTAAGATGAAACTGATCTGCTGAAGAAAAGATGGCATCGTACAAGTGCTGGCAAAAGCCAGAGTTTAGCTCTGCAGATGTTTGTAAAATGATTTATACACAGTCAGAAAACAACTGAAGATTATATTCTCAGGTAACATCCTCGTAATTAACTAACGTGAGATCTGTCAATGTCTGCAGAGAGAGATGAGCCTCTCTGCTGGTTAACAAAGCGAACAAAATGTAAGTAGTAGAATGCAGAGTTTGTGTAAACCAGCACAGTTCTCAGTGGTTTCTCTAGGTGCTATAGCTCTTAACAGCAAATTGTATCTACTCAAAACCCCATCATCTTCAAAAGATCTTTTAGCTGTTGCTCCACATAGCTCTAGATTTAGATATAAATATTGACTTTACCTTTCAAAAAGAACTCAAATTCTTCTTGTGGAACTCTGCCATTGGCTTGTTCTATCTTGACAGTCATATTAAAGGAGAACAGTAACTTGTGCCTCTCAAACAAGCCTATGTTAAAAGGACAACATTTTCAAAACTCAGATGCTAAAACTTGTGGAATTGGGGCAATCTTTAAATGCGCATCAGGGTGATCAAACATGGGGCTTTGCATCAGGCTTACAGAGACAAAACAGCATCTGTGAGCTACATCCAGGGATGTGAGATCCATAGCAGTGATGTATTAATATGGCAATCTTAATACAGCAGCACTGTATTAAGAAAAACACTTCCTTACAAGTTACATGGTAACATGTAGAGTCAGACAGTAAATAGCAGGGATCAAAGTGCGTAACTTGAGAACTAAACATTTGTGAATTCACTCTTTGGTAACTTGCCTCTAACATAAATCATCTGAAGAGATGGCTTTTAAGAAGCATTTTCACAACACATTATCAGCCCATCACTAAATCATACTAACCTGTGCAGACATAGTTATAGGTGTTGAAAGTCAGTGTATCCATGATGTTTTTTAACCTCTCTGGGAGAACAGAACTGGGCATGGATTTCCGAAGAGAGAATCCAAAAACCTCCAAGAAGGAGGCCAGTGAGTACTGATACATTGTGTTGACAAGTGCCATTTCGGACAAAACAGAGAATAAAATGGCCCCTCTCCTGGCAGCTGGTCTGTAGCCATCACGAAGACGATCAATATCCACTGCTGTTGTCTCAGCCAGACTCAGTTTTTCAATCACCTAGCCATACATTGAGTTTATACACATGGAATTACTGCACTGATATACAGTATGTATATTATATCACAACAAGCAGAGCTGTTCAGTGCCTGCCTCTCTCTGTGGCCTACATGGGGAATCTGGGCAGGTAACCCAAAAGAAGCAGTATGAATTGTAAAAATAGAAAGTTGGATAAAATTAATCCCACGTTGCATATTTAAGGCAAAGATTTACATATAATCGAGGAAATAGTGTGGGAAGGGTCCTCTGGGGTTCTTTAGTACAAACTTCCACCCAAAGAAAGACTATGACCACCACTAGATCAGGTCAGCTGTGGCTTTGCCCAGCTACAGCCTGAAAACCTCCAAGGATGGAGGTTCAACATCCTCCAAGACACCTGGAATTAAACACCTTAATTTTTCATTTCAGATCTAATACAAGACAAAGATTCTTTCAGAGCTGAAAGAAATGTATCATATGCTCTTTGCTTTAGAACTGAAAACATCCATTACTTTGCTCCTGATCAGGACTTCCCTGCTTTGGTTTGGTTCTTTGGCCAGGACTGAAAGATGCAACATACTCACAAGAAAACTCTCAATTTCCTTTCAAACTAAGTCCTAGCTTCAAGGGTGAAAGATGGAGCACAATTAAAGACAGTGCTCTATTAATAGCTATCCCTTCAAGAAGCCTAGAGCTGGTACCTCAGTAGCTTTGGTTTTCGTCTCTTCCAGGGTTTGCACTAAGTCAAAGTTGTCCAACATGTTTCCTGTGGAAGATGTCAGTTCCCGAAGGAGAGAGTCTTCGAGAACTTGTAACAAGTTTTTGTTGTCACTTGTCTCCTGGATGAGCTGTTCTCTCTGTTCTTCCAGTTCCTTTCTTTCAAAACCCGTAATGACGCTGAGCAGCTGATCCTCTAGACCCTTTAGTGTAACTGCAGACACAACACACACACAGAAGAGCTTTCATCTCGATCACCCCATAAAACTACAGCAATGCAACAGAGTGACTTGGTTAACAACTCTGTATCTTAATCCTACCAAAGCATCCTAACCTGACTGGTGCAAGAAGAGATACTTGGCTCAGGTTCAGATTAGAAGAGAGGAGTGAGAAGGATTTTCTATTAAATCAGATGCTAAGTATAAGGGAGACTTATCAATCCTTTAGAGTTTTTGTTTCAGACAACCACCGAGGCCCTCAATTTGCACTGCATCATAATCACTACTTTGTTACTAGATGCACACTTTTGCTTACCTGTGTAATTGATAACCACAGCTTTGCCAAACACGGAGGGAGAGTATTTTGGGTTTGATAATTTGGTGTTCAGGTAGAATCTAAAATTACTGTCATAGTCAACCTCTTTGTCACCCAGGACAACGAGTGTCCGCCCCTGTACAACTTTGATATTCTTCTCTAAGACATTGTCTATCACAGGATCAATGTATTCATCAACACCATGCAACAAGAAAGGGTGCCCATACTTTATGGCCAGTTCTAGTTGTTTAAGGAAATCTGGGTCATTAAAGGAAGCCATCTGCAAGAGAATAATAGGAAGATATGAAAAGATATTCAATTTGATGAACATTATTATTTTAACGAGAGTTGCCAGCACTAATGAAGTTTGCTCTTTGTTGCTTTTAGTCTTTCCTTTTACAGATGATATAAACTGCACTGGTACCAAAGAGTAGAGGTACTTTTTTATCCCGATTAGTCCAGAATCATAGAATAGTTAGGGTTGGAAAGGACCTTAAGATCATCTAATTCCAACCCCCCTGCCATGGGCAGGAGAATAATTTTCAGCTGGAGAACTATTCTTCAAAGTTCCAACTGTGCCTCTGCCTGTGTTAACTGTCCTACACGAAAACTCCATCCTGCAGCTGAGATAAAACAAAATTTGCACCAAGCTTTTGGTTATACTCATGTATAGTATATATAATGTATAGTAATGTATAGCATGTAGTAAGGCTAATCAAGATCCAAAAAACCCCATCCATCCCACAGAACCGAATGTCATGAACAGTGATGTTCACTATTTTAGAGACACAACAAACAGTCAGCACATTTGTCAGTACATCATCACTTCCCCATTCAAGGTGACAGTTATTTATGCAGCTTTTAGAACAACCAGTAGAGGCAAAATGATCATTTATCTTTACCCTCAGGTTATTTTTTTCTTCTTTCTTCTTAATCCAATGCAAGGCCTGTTGTTGTGGGTCAATACAGAGTGGGAAGCGGCTTGCATATGTAGTCAGGATGCCATTCTGGACAGAGAGCTCATCTGGAGGCAACCCCTGGGAAACCCATCTGGGAACAGAATGGGTCAAAGATTGGGCTGGATGAATGGATGAATTTGATGGCAGAGAGGCACATTTCATTTGTGAGTAAAATTATGCTATTAATTGAGCACACTATCAGACACACAAGGAAACATATAGTGTCTGTGATTGTGAGAACAGTGTCAGAGCTCAGAGTGACTCATTGTCTTAGTCATTTGAGTCACTACTCAAAACACCTGCGTTTGGTGAGTAACCCTGAAGTAGTTGACATTTGGGCTATCTGGGCATGGGTTTAATTCCAAATTCATTGAAGTCAATCAAAAGACTCCTGCTGGACTGCGGGAGCACATATTTTAGATAACTCCTTAAAAGTTTCCTAAAAAGGGATTATATGTGTAAGTTCAGTCCATGTCCTCAGGGTGCAAAGTCCAAGTTTGTTATAACAAATACCTCTGTTAACTAGAAGAAGAATCATTTGTCTCCTTGCCATCTTTGAGACATGAACACAAAAGGGGTTCTCTCCGTGCCCCTCCACCCACAATGCCAAGCCTATGCTACAGATTCAGAGCCAGACTCCCACTTCACAATGTCACATGCAGTGGTCGGTGGGTTTCTTGTCAGGACATACCTGCTAACCTCCACCTCGTTAGTCAGGAGGCTTTCTAACTTAAATGGTTGACTGAGAGGAATCTCTCGTGAGCGAATATCATCTTGCCACACTTGATACACCATTTCATTACGAAAATCCCAGCTAAACGCTCCTTCGTAGCTCAGAAAGGCAGCACAGAGTAGACAGTCTCCAAGCAACTTCACCTTACGTATTTCATAGTCCTCATATTCCTTTTTCCACCTGAATTATAAGGGATCCTGGGTCAGTTTGTACCTGCAGATGGGGTTTATGTGCAGAACTTGCAGCTGCTGCCTCTTTAGATGTAGGTTGAGACAGACCCCCAAATTTAGTCAATTGTTCTCTCACTGTTATGATGGCCACAGACACTGAACTGATCTGCACCTTCTTCCTTTTAATCTGAATTCATCTTCTTCCACACCAAACACTGTTATTATTTTTCAAGAACTAATTGAGTTTAGCTTAGAACAGATATTAGCTGTTGTCAGAAACAAACACCTCAGTCTGAGTCAGTTTTATCCCTGGCATATGACCCTCTGATGCCAAAATCTTCCTCTCTGAATGCAGACTTACCTCTCATTCTCAGATCCCAAGCCAGCGATGAGCTTGCCAGCAGCATATAATCTCCTCTGCATAATCTCTGCCTCTTCTTGTAACTGTTGCTTTTCAGTTATTGCCGCTTGGTATTTGTCCCCCAAAGCTTTAAGCTCCTCCTGAATTCTGGTCAACTCTGCCTTTATCCTATCCAGTTCCCGCTTACTTACGAAATAGTTTCGTTCTAGCCTAGCCACCTGCATTACATGAGGAAGAAACATAAGAGTATCAGAGGAAAGAAGGGCTTTGGAGAGAAGTCTGAAGTTCTCAGCTTTCTTTTGCCTATTTCATATATTTCAAAGTGTCCTGGTAGTAAACAGTGTAAACCCAAATAACTGGCACTGTCTCTCACTCACCTCTCCCTATCACAAACATACACATCAAGGTCTGATACTACAGTTTCAAAGCAGATAAATCTCTTAGAGTTTTGTACCCACAAGGTATATTAAAGCATGTGACAGTCCTGTTGACATTGGAGGTCAGTGGGACTGTCATCCTGTAACAAAATGGGAGGTTTGTCTGCTTAATAACAACAGTATTAAGGCCTCAAAAACTAGTCAGGCTCATCATCTAGTGAATATACTTTCTCAGTAGTCAGTTGTATGCAACAACCTTTTCTTGAAGAAAGTTTCCCAGCATCATCTGTTAGACATTAGATTTCCTTTGACAATACAGCTGACTTTGCAGTCAGTCTAAAAAATCAAACAGTCTGCTTAAGGGACATGGATGTTGTGTACTACTGAGCTCTGCTCTGTTCAAACACCATGTGTTTTGAAGTCTATTTTCAATAGGCAGCTCTAAACTGTGTTAAATTATGTTAAATCATGAAATTCCAAATGAACATGTTCTTCCCTCCTCCTTCAAGCAGTGGCATGGATGGGAAACCATGTCCCAGCATCATGACACAACAAACACAGCAATTTATAACTGAGTGCCAGCCTCACTCCTACTGCAATAGGTCTCCTAAACACCTCTTTTTAAACACTTCAAAGAAAAGGCAGTCTGAGAAATTGTATTATTTTTCACAAGAGCATCATGCTTCATTCTCCTCTGAGTTTGACTCCACACACTTTACCTTTTCTCTCTTTGGCTTGACTTCTTTAACTACATCACAGTAGCTCATCACAGCATCAACAAACTTTAACATCCCCAGTCCTGCTCTGCTAACTTGTTCCATGTCACTGAAGGTAGTATTAAGACTCTTTAACACACCTAAAACCACAAAAATACTCCAAGTGAGTTGAATTATAGTGTAGAAATCCTCAGAAAATCCACTTTCCCTATGAGTGATATCAAGCAATGCTGTAACAGACAATAAGAAATATTTGTTAGAATATTAAAGAGACTCTGACCTTAAGATGAAGTTACAGGGCTGTGGCAATACAAGCACAAAATTGCTAGTGATTGCTCAAGTTCTTTCTCCATGAAAGGAGTGCATCCAGGAGTTGTTCAGCAAGTCTGAGGATCGTAGGGTTTTTAATCTGCAGCAGCCAGATGCAATATTTTTCAAAGAGCAAAATGCCCCTCTTTGTAGAACTGCTCTGGATCACACCCTTGTGAGCATGTGCAAAGTCTGGCCCATAAGCTTTAGATAGAGCTGATCTTTCCACTCTGTATTTACCACATTTTAACTGCCACTTTAGACAAAGTCGTAATTCTACTAAGTCCACAAAGTCAGACAGCAGGCCTGCTCAGCTGCCCATCCTGTTTGTTTCTTGCCTGCTGTAAACCAGAGCGTGTAAGACCCTAGCTAAGGTATAAACTGGATGTAACCACAACAGAAAGTCTTCGAACTCTGAGAACTGCAGTCATCCCAACAGTGCAACACCTGCAACATTGCAGACAGTGCTGTCCCTTTGCACAGAGCGAATCCCACCCTCCCAAACAACACTGGAAGGATTGCCACTGACATGGCTAATCATGTGAACAAGATCCAAAGTTCATTCCAAGTCAGTAATTTACCTCGGACAGCTTTCACTTGGCTCTGTGTAATTCCATCAAAATCTAGCTCCATCAGGGATCGCAGGAAATTTGCCTCAGACATCATTCCTTTGGCTGTTTTCCAGTTTAATTCTTTGTAACCTCTTATTATAAGAACACATTCCAAAACAGCCTGCACCTGGACAGGGGGTTTTGCAAAGGATCTAGAAAACAGATGAAAGAGACAGTGGAAGAGAAAAAGGAGACAAAGCATCTGATGCCAGACATGGGTGCTTCCAGTTAACAGAGTCATTGCAATACAAGAGCTATACGTAAGACAACTTACACAAAGTGAAAGAGATAACCCAGGCCACACAAGAAATCATTAACTAGTCAAAAGCTCAGAACAGATTCCTGCATTCAGACAATTTGATCAATGAAATTCTGAAGGATTTCAACAGTGGAAAAAATCCTGAGCCATTATATTCTTTCCTAGGGTGGTGAAGCAGCTGTCCACCAGGAGAAGCAGTACAGGAAGAATCCAGAGCTCTAAGAGAGAAATAAAGCTAAATAAATGTGACAGGGAAGGAAGAGTTGTTGCTATTTCAGGGAGAGCCAGGTACTGGATGTGCTTTTACATCTATCCCCAAATACCAGCTGTATTATAAAAACACAGGGAGAAGTTAATTCAGCACAGAAATACCTTTTCATGCTATCAAAGCATCCCTGAAAAGTAACTGGTATGTGTTCCTATTCACACAGAATAAACACAGAGGATAAATGAGGGGGTTTGACAGCCACTGCTCAGGCAAAAGCCATAGCAGTTTCTAGTGCCTCAGACACTGGGTAGAGAAATATGGGAAAGACACCAAAGAACTGGAAGAACAGGCTTGAGGGGAAGTCCTGGGCTAGGAATCAGAGGATTAGGTTGTGACCTCAGCACCTGGACAACTGATGTCCCAACCTTCACATGCAGGTGACAAACGTGAGGCCAAGGCTCAGACCCTGCAAGTAAGGGTCTCTCAGTGAATTTCCAGGAACTTATGCTACTGTACATCCAAATGAGTCACCTGATCTCAGTAACATCAGACTTGTCAAGCTTCTGAAGCTCCAGTTTGGCAGCATCTAAAATAGGTATGACTTCAGCCAAAGCTGACTCAGCAGCTGCCTTCTCCACAGCAATAATCTTATTCTGTTCCTCCATCTCCACAGCTTTCTCTTCAGCCTGTTTTTTCTTCTCCTCAGCTAGGAATTGTAAAGGCAGGACCATAAATGGATTATTCATATATCTATATACAGAACATATACTAATATACCAATATAGATTCTCTTTTGGCTGAAAATCAGGAATCGCCATCAACTCGGTGCCTTTTTGTGCTAGCTTGCCAGTATCTACAGTTCCATTATGGGGTCAGGAACACAGCATACGCATCTCTTTTTCTCCCATGCTCCTCTCTGTTTTTTCCTTTAATAGTAATTTTCTGAATCAGAAGGTCCCTGTTTTGCTAATGCCTCTTTCCCATGTTATGAAAGGGAAGGGAAGGCAAACATAGTACTGAGTTGTGTAACGTCCTGTAGACCAAATATACAGCGAAGATGGCAACTTGAGCAAGACAGGGGACCTACTCTTCTAGCATGACACGAGATCAGCACAGACAGAACAGAAGTGTTACCTCTAAAAGCAGCTGGAGCTCACAGAGGGTTTTCCAACCCAACCAAACCCAGATTAGGTGAGTCTTGCTTAGCCTGTGAAACACTGCAGTAGTTGTAAACCACCCACCTACTTCTGTGTTTTCTGATATCTCTCGTAACAAAGCCTCACAAGCAGCTGATTTTTCTGCTAGCACAATCTCTTGCTCAGCAAGTTTCTTGTTCAGCTCAACCAGCTGTACACCAGCTTCCTTCAGCTTAATTAAGCCCCCATCCAGCCTTTTACAATGTGCTAGGTAGGAAAAAAGGAAAAAATTATAGTGATTCATTGATTATGTACTAGCACACAGCAATAGACAAGGAAAATATGCTTAAAGGTGCACTCTGCAGCAAGACAAACCCTGGTTATTAAAGGAAAATGACTCTTAAGAGATTTTTCCTTTCCTAAGCCTCCCACATAAGATGTTGTCAATGTCTCTTAAGCTGCTACACAGTGGCCATGTGCCACAGGTTGCTTTCCATATTACACCGTTCATGTTTTGTCCTCTTCATGTATTTCAGTGCCCACTGAAGTATGAATAAGAACTGCTGCTTGAGGAAGAATGTCAAGCTTTGAGCTAGGCTGAGCTGGTATTAGGTTTAACCAGACTCCTCCCCAGGCAGAGGATTGTCTGGTTTGGAGATTCTGGCTCAGGTTCATGCACAGAAGAATTTGAGGAGAGCCCACCATTTGACAGAGTCTGAACATGCACATGTGGCCAGAATATTGGTCCAATGTTAAAGCCAATGCCAGCACAGAATTTGAGATAGTACTGAGAAAACAATTTTTGCATAATGTGGATCATATGTGGGGTTCTCACCACAACTTCTTTTCTTGCTAAAGTATTTCAATCACTTAATAAAAAGCACAAAACATCTACATAACCTTACCCAAAATGAACTCGTTTTTCTCCTCCAGCAATTTTGCATAAGTATTGATAAAATCAAGGTAATTCTTTGGCGTGACATGGTTTGTACGTCTCAGTTTCTGCAGAAACCTCTTGCTGAAATCCCCTACAGATTCATGCACCAGGACCATGTGCTCAATCACTGCCTTGGAGCAATCTGATGGGATGCGTGAGCTATTTCCTACAATGGGGCAGAATAAATAACGAATTTCAAAGGTTTGTTTGGGTTTTGGTTTGGTATTTTTTTTATGAGTATGCCAATTACCATCTTTCTCATCTACATCTAAGCTAAGCACAGAAAAAAGTCAGCTTTTAGGGGCAAAAAGCATGATCACAGCAGAAATGAACCTGGGCCTCCTGGTAGGCACACTGTCTGCAGTGCTGGGAACTTGAAGGATTAGCAAGTGAGAAACTTCAACCCAGCAGCATTTTTTGCCTGGGATTTTGCACGTAGCCAATTAGACTCAGGGTAACAGGCACAATGGGAAATCAAATCATGAAATTTACAACAACTGCAAAGTAAAGAATCTCTTTCTTAGGCTATCCAAAGGGTTAATAGCTTAAAATACTGACAATTTACATACCAACAAAGGACTGTGCAACTGCATGCAAGGCCTGCGGGGGCCAGGGCAAGAACCAGTCAATACCAGTGTTGTTGACAAGGCCTTAAAAGAAAAGGATAGCGTTATGTCAAAAACTCCTTTGTAAAACTAGACTCTAATAGGCAGTCCTGTTCTCAACTTTATTTGCATCAAGAATCTACAGGATCTAACTTATCTGATTCCTGCTTAGCAAGAAAATTCACCACAAAGTCAATACTTTGATAGTAAACAACCGACTTTTCACCCGTGTCCTGCCAACCCCGTTGTGCTTATTCCTTAGGCTATACCATCCTGCAGGATGCAGTCAAAAGCTGCAACAAGGTATTTTAATGGCTTCCCACCCATACCCATCTTTCATGTATCTTCAGTTTCCCAGGCCTCCTTTCAGCCACCTGCTGAAGTGCACCTCAGGTCGCTCAGGTGTTTTTGCTCTCCATGGGTGTCCCTCTCACCATTCCCTTTTCTTGGCTTTGGATAATGTTTCTCTTACCACCATCCTCACTTCACAAGGATTTAATGCCACACATTCTTCTGTAAACTGCAGAAAAAAGGCTGCAGACTTAGGCTGTGTATTTCCAGTTCAGAGGATGACCAATTGATTTCTAGCTGTTCAGCTGGAAAATGAACTGATCTGGTAAATGCTAATCAATAATACTTACTGATATGTGGTTATTAACTGGAAAAAAGAAACAGGCACTGCTAA
Source organism: Pezoporus flaviventris (assembly GCF_033815535.1). NCBI lineage: Eukaryota > Metazoa > Chordata > Aves > Psittaciformes > Psittacidae > Pezoporus > Pezoporus flaviventris. Next base: position 11,783,278 of record NW_026892589.1, read on the forward strand.
TCCTTATTCATGGAACATGCTCTGCTTAGCTTTCACTGCCAGGCGTCTCCCAGTGTCCACTGAAGACTTGCTCTTACCTGCAAACCTGAATTTCACAGGGAAGGGACTAAGCAGTGTGTACAATTCATACCTGGGAAATTCCTGCACCATGTTCTCAGACTTTCCCCAACTGGGGACATTCCCAGGACAATGTGAAGGTTGTTTGCACATTTGTTTAGGAAATATTGCCAGACGCTCTCTTTAGCTGGGCTCACGCCAGCTTTAGCAGCTTCATCTCCAATCTGATTTAGTATGCTGTCTTTTTCATCATCTGGAAAAAGGGCTGGCACCATTCCTGCAACATAAGGACAAGAGAATGCTTGTGAGAACAACCAGTAAGAGAAAACCATATGGCTGGGGATAGGGCAGATGAGAAACCAGTCACAAATTTTAAACCCAGCTCTGCAAAAACGATTCTGGAGTTTGAATGAACCTATAGAACCATAATTGCTCTATGATTCTCCCCCTCCCTTAAGCTCCCATGGAAAATAGTGAAATAGCATTTAGGATTATGCAAGGCAATTTAGAGGAATTAATTCATTTCTGCTTGGGTTTCAGCAACATACATCAAGTGTCACAGGAAAATAGAGTGCTTTTAACTCCCCAAACCATCAGTTCACATTTTCTTTCTCTCAATCATGTGGCAAATATTGTGTAAGATACTTTATGATAGACATAAGCAAACCAGGAACAGGAAAAACTAGTCCAAGGAAACAGATGAGATGTAACACAGCTGTTTTCAAATCAGACTGTGTAGGAACTTCTGGAGAGAGGGTGGTCACACACTGCCAGCTGCTGCTCATTTCAACTGCTGCATACAATAAAAGCTACCAAACTACGTTTTAGGACATCTATATAAGCACTTGCTAGAGTTCAGGTGAAAGCTATTCAAAAGCCAATAGGACAACAGGGTGCAGCTGAAGCTATACCTAAGCCTTAGAAGAAATTTGACTCCTGCAGCATCATGATCAGCATGAATTAACCCTACTGCCTTCCCAGACACATATTAATGACTGTAAGAAGATGCTCAAAAGCCATTATTAAGGCTAAGATCATTTCAGGTAGTACCAAAAAGTGAAACTAAAGCAGCAGAGGACACAGGGTGAAGCAGTAATAGCTGGATCGAGAGTACATTTGAGATTATGAGTCACAAGTAGATACTGATGGAGTGTAATTGAGGCTGCTTGAGTCACCTGAGGTTAACATGTTGTTGATGAGTTCCAGGAAGCTCTCTTCTGCTACATGACCATCTGTGAACAAGAAGACCATTGACTTGTTCTCAATACCCAGCTTCTGGTACAAACTCTTCAAATCTTCTCGGAAATTACTTTCTCCGTATCCTCGACTCAAGGTGATCTCAAATACCTATGAATGCAGTAACTACTGAGAACAATCAGAGGGACCAAGACATGATGCTAACTGAATTTCAACTATACTGGCTCAGGGGTTTGGGTTTTGCCCCTATCACCAGTAAATGTGAAAGTATCAGGAAAATTATGCAGTACATTAAAAATGATATTTGTACATCCCTGCAGGATTACATTTTCAAAATTGCTTTGTGTTCAGCCTCCTTTTTTGTTCTTCCCTTCCAAGCCTCTGTATGATACTGAAAGTATCTCTGAGAGAGGAACACTCCTATCTAAAACATTACAGCATAAATCATGACAAGGTTCCTCAAGCAGCACTGGAGTGCTGCTGTAATACAAGTAAGTAGCAAAAGCAGGAGTTTGGGACTATTAGTTATTCGGTGCCAAACCCATCCTTGTTTCTGCCCCAGTGCCAATACCCAGATTCAGGCACTGACAGCTTCCTGCCCAGATCACCCACACTCATCATTTTAGGCCTCCTGGCAATCATCTCACCCTGTTTTTTCTCCAAAGAGAAGAGATGCCAGACTGGTCTTATCTTGATTGACTTCCCTTCTCCCAGCCAATTTAATCTTGATCACAGTATTGCTTTCCTTATCTTCTTTCACTGCAGAGATACAGGGTCACTAACCTCACATCCAGCTGTATAGGCAGCCAGTCTCGTCAGAGACTGCTTTCCTGAGCCTCCCACTCCTATGAGCAGGGCATGCCCCTGATCCATCCGTATGATGCGATGTACATGGATTAAATGCTCCAAAGCATCATCAAAAAGAACCAGATTCATGCGAACATTAACTTCATTATATTCCTCCAAAATCTCCTGCAGAGAAAGGTGGACAGAATGTTACTAGGAGACACTGAACCAGTAACATTAATAAAACAACAACCCATTTAGCAGAATTATTCCTTTCCCCTGCCTCAGGGAAAATAAACTATAGGAAAACATTGCTGACTCTGTAGCTGATTTTCAATTTTCATTACAGCAGACCCCTAATGGGTAACAGTGCACATAAAATACTATATGCACACAGAAAGCGAACAGGTTTCCTACAGCTTAAGGCAGGCTCCTGCCTATTCCTCAGGCAGAGACAGAATCAGGCACAGTTCCAAGCTGATGCACACTACCTGAAAGAGAGCTTTTGCTGCATCATAGTCTTGGATATCTTCATAAACACGAGGTTCTCCTTCATTCAGAGCTGTTCTGAAATCTCCAAAAAGAACAGGATCCCTCATGGCTTGCTCCAAGGAATCTTTGAAATGCTCTTCAATCAGGTTTTTCATATGACCTTGTACCTTCAAGGATATGAAATGAGTCAGGCAACATGATAAAGCAGATGATTCTGAATCCAGTAACACTTGAAGGTGATAATGCAGATTCTTGCCCAAATACTGACTGATTTCAAGGGGATACTTGTCACTAGAAGATCTAAAGACCACAGCCTCCTATTGTGTTCTATGTATGATTTCTAAAATGATCTAATAGGCAGTTTAAGAGCCATTCAAGCCAATAGTCTGCAGAAGTTCCAGACAGAAAAAGAGAAGCCTGTTAAAAAAAAAAAAACAAAACTTCTCATATATTGGTGTAAAAATTATATAAATAAACCTTCCTTCTCAGCATTCAAGGATGTCTCACCACCAAGATTTGTCACAAATCTTGTAGGATTGAATGAATGTACAAATACAGAAAAACTGCAATATATATGCAAGCTGTGACAATTGAGCTGGAAATGTATCTTTGATTGTTAAGGAAGAAAGTGTTAAGCAGAAAAACGTGCAGCCATCTTAATCTACCTCTTTTCATCTAAGCAACTTCTGAAGAAACTTGCTTCCATATAGGTAAGCTTTACCCCAATTCTCCCCTAATTCTCAAGATATAAACCTGGCATCATTTTCTCTTGCGTTTTAAGACACATTTCAGAGCATTTTCCAATATGCCCAACAGCCAAAAGTGAATCCACTGTTTAAGTACTCAGATCTTCTCCCTCTTATTCCTACTTGATCGTATAGTCACATTCTGATATAACCTCCCTAAAGTACAATACTGACTTGAAGTGATTTCCTGAGTTTTCCCCTGCACTGCTCACTCTCACTTGTGCCACTGCTAAACACGTTTCCTGGACAGGCAAACTGACATTTTCCATTCCTTCAGCAGACCTACTTCCTTAGTCTGCCATAGTCACTTTATTTTAGAAAAGAGAACTCCATGAGCCATGTTTTAGATTAATGGAGCAATACAGTGGCTGGACTAGTCTGCAGTCTGACTGCAGACCCGAGTCCAACAGTTGGTAATGTTGCTGTTGCAAATCAGTTGCCATAGTAATAGCCAGTGACTACTGAAAACTAAATGAAATTACTCACCAATTCTTTGTCTGCTTCATTAATCAGCCTGTCATGGAAAACCCTGAGGCACTCATTTCTCCAGACTCTCACCATCTGGGTCACTGTTTGAAACCTGAATTAACATCGAAATATCAGACTGCACCAAATGAGCTGACATGATTCCTAAGGCCATATGGTTAATCATACTGACCAAACTCTGGATTGACTTTATTACTTCTCTTCCTGGGGGTTGTCCTTTTCATAATAACTCATTTGCTTGCATTTTGAATATCTTATTTAAGAAAGACTAATTCATCAGTGTTTATCTAAAAGCAAGATTACAATTTAGGATGTTCCTAAACATTTTCTTATTGTGGCTAAATGTGACTGATTTCATGTACCAAATTACCTCATCCTAGCTCTTAGTCACCCAATGTAAATAAGTTTAGGACCACTGAATTTTTCTCTTCTTACCTCTCTGGAGTTGTAAGAACGAGTCCATTATAGACCCTGGAGAGATCCCGCAGGTTAAAAATGTAATGGAATTTGGAAGGAGTAGGGGGTAGGTCACAGATAATCATTTTATAAAGCTCCAAAGTACATGCAGTAATCTTGTCAGAGATGCTTGATACCGACTCATTAAATACCTGCAAACATGAGAAAAAAGAGGTGTTTTCATGAGACTGCCCAAGAACTCAGTGCTATTAAACATATTCTGCTTTCCAGCTTTTAAACCTGCCTGGTAAATTGCAAATAACTGAGGGCAAACATATTCAGAGATTCATATTCCTGTGTACTATGAACATTCTGCAGTTCAATGTTTTGGGCACTCTCCATTCCCAAGCTTGCACAGTGCTGAAGAGAACATCAATGACTGGAATTTCCATAGTTGCATAGTTCTAACTGCTGCAAATTACTTGCTAGTAATGCAGTGTGCTGCATTACACTACATTTTTTCCTGTCATTCAGGGCAGAGTTTGCTGACCTTTGTATATTTGGTTACAAGAGCCATAGCCAAATCATTCACAGGTTTCAACCTATGAAAATCACCAGGTTTATAAATTATCTACTGACTTAAATATTTAGATATTACTCAAGAATTCATCAAAACAGTGTAAACCCATTGAGCAAGAGAAGAGGAAGGGGAAAGTTTGCATGAAGTTCTAAATATAAGAAAGTCTGATAACGAAGGATTTCAGGTCTTGTGATACCACAGAAATACCTGTCTATTTAAAACCAGAAAACCTGTTGAGCAATCCTTTAAAAACAGTGAAATTACCGCAGTGTGGCCTTTGAGGATGGAGGCATAGATCAGATTCAGTGACTGCTCAGAAGGAAAAGTTATGTTAAAAACACTGAAGAGTGAGATGAATCGAGGGTCAACTTCATTCCGACCTCCTCCAGCTTTCCCCATGGCAGCAATAAAACCCAGGTCTCGAAGAAATTTACAGTTCATCTCCTTACCACGGTCATACATGTAACCTTTTTCTAGCAGCAGCTTCAACAGGGCAATGGGTTGCTGTGTGCCATACTCATCAACCTTTGTGATAAAAAAGAGTCAAGATATTTAGAGCACAGTGCATCAGCATGCCAATTATTGCTATAAATGTAGAAATATAGTGCTCCATATTCAGGAGAACATTACAAGGACCAAGTGACACTTTGAAAAGCTCTAGCACTGATTCCAATATCTCCTACAAGCAAAGCACCTCTTCTCCAAGGTAAACTAAATGTGCATCTACTCTTTCACCACATTTGTAAAGACAAAAGCATAATTTCTACAATACATAACTTGCAGCCAGTATCAGGCCACAGAAACATGATTTTAATGGCATAAACAAATGACCCAACAGTATCTCTCTTTCATATGGGACAAATATTACTACAGACAGGAACACCCCCTACTGCACACAAATCAAACTGTTCTGAAGGTCCTAAGCTGAAATCCAGGTATGCACATACCATGAATCTCATTTGATCTGAGTATGAAGGGACCATGTCAATGCCACCCCAAGTGTCTCTACACTTCCTTGCAAATTACTGGCAGCTTACCCGTGGCATATTCATATCATCCATGAAAATAATGAGATGTTTTCCCACTGGAGGGCCATAAGTGTCTTTAGTTCGTTTCTCTACATTTGCCTCCAGGTTTCTCTGAATGTCCAATGATGATGTACGAGAAGAGAAGTTAATTGTTAGCAGTAGCTGCAAAGGGGGGGAAATGAATAAGAATGGATTTTTACCTATTCTTTTTTTTTAGCTAGAGCATTCAAAAATATTCTTTATATTACACATACAAGAAACATTTCTCCATTTATTCAGTTGAATTATGGATGACAAGGAAAAGTAATTCTAATCTTAGCACTTCAGTAATATACATTTCCTTTCTAAAACCGAATCTGTAAGTGTTAGAAGAGAATAAAACATCTTTATTCCTGAAGGATAATCAAATGAATCATGCACTTTGGGTCTGGAGCTTGCAGCCATGTTACCAAAGTCAATATTGCTACCCACAGATTCAGGCCTTTCAATGCAAATGCAACACACAAAGAATGAAAAGGAAGCTTTACAAACAAGGCAAGCTGCCTCATACATACATAGAGGTCTTTGTCCAGATTGCTTAGGAAGTTTTGTGTAGTTGCTGTTTTAGATGTACCCGATTCACCTACAAGAACAACTGGGCATTTTATTTTTAGCATCTGTTCTAGTAACCAAGTAGTGCGCGTTGTATCCACTGTAGGCACTGAAAAAGATCACAAATAGGGCAGCAGGTTAAATCAAAATGCAGTACAGCTGGGGGATTTATATTTATAGAATAGTGCTGGATCAGCCTCTCAAGTTATTAACACGCAGTTGCACAAAGACATGATCTGAAATATCAACTCACTAACAATGTGGAAAGAAATTTTTAATTGCTCATCCATCTTTTCATCTTTTATCGTTGGGATCTTTTCTCCTATAGATATATTAAAAAAGAAGTTACCTTCATAAAGGAGGGGTATGGACTGGTTAAACTCCATTTAATACCTATTTCAAGGATATAATCAGGATTTATTTGGATCATAAGCATGCTCCCAGAACTCTACCAAGATTAATTTCTTTCTATGTGAATAGCCTGTCATTTGGAGCAACTTCAGAGATCATGTAATTATTTGTGTCAGTGAAGTTAACCTGATCTTACTGAAGCACTACTATAAAGTAACATGCCTCAATTTGTCTTTAACTGTGAAAAGCAACTGTCACCATTATACAGTTCTTGAAGTAACAACCAATAATAGCCTTATGAATGTAATTTTTATCTACTTGAACCATGGAGCTGACATTTTTCCAAGAGTTTCTTGTACATCAGACTGTGAATCTGGTGCTATTCATGCTTGTAAAAGGCATTGATAGCTCCTAATAAGCCTTATTAACTGAAACAAGCTTTTTATTCTTCCCTCATTTCTTCATTACACAGTGCTGTAAATATCAACTCCATCCCTGCTGAACTACTATTGCAAGAAATTGATTTGTGCTATCACAAGAAACTGAACCTGAGCAGACGACCTTCACTACAGAAAGCGGGTGTCTCATGTTAAGTGCCACGCACTCAGTGGGAGCACATAATAAATTACAGGCATATCTTCACTGTATCTTATCTTACACTCACCTAGAATGTCACGAAATCTCACTTCAGGGTTATGAATATATTCAGGAACAAGATTCATCCACGGTACCCACTGCTTTTTAGATGCATCAAAATGAAAGTCATACAAAGTTGGCAGCTGACCTGCAAACCATTAAGCAACTGGAAGTTTTCTAGGACACTGAAATACTTCATAAGAAAATAATGTGATTGAGATAAAAGTGCAAGGTAAGATTCTGGACGAAGATGGGTAACACTGTGTTCTGTTTACTTGTCATTTAACTCTGTAAAACATCAACCAAAATTCTCCTAGTCCAGCACTTGGATCATGCTACTGCTTTTTAAGCACCTTCCACTGGCTTTCCTTTCACATTTTATTTTTCCTTTCAGTGTTAATCTTTTCAGCTTGGCATACAAAATTACTGTTCTGTGAGGACAGACGAGTAGCTGAGATTCATCTAGCATCAGTATCTCTGTGTAGTTTTCACTGATAGTCCTTCAGAAAGCATATTTTGCAGCCAGGATAACTTAGCTGGAAGGAAGAACGATGCTCTGCCTTCATGGAAACTAATACTTTTCTAATGTAAGCAATTACTGGGATTCAGAATAAATTATGACAAGATCCTACCTGGCAGCTCCCCTGGCTTAGCCAGGGTGTTGTCATCATTAACCGTAGACAAGCACGAAATACGTTTAACGCTTTCATCAAACTTAATTCTCCCAGCTTCAAGAAGAGAAGCACCTAAGGAGGAGTACAAAGCTTCCAAGAAAAAACATTCCAGAACATCAGGATCATCATGCTGTACCACAATTAGAGCTTCCAGCATCATAGCCAGCTGCACCACCTGTCATAAAACAAGGCAAAACTCTAAACAGAGTTGTCACTTAGATGCGTGAAAACTCTTAATATGTTTTCAGCTGTTTGAGTGTTTGCTGATCATTTCTCCCTGCAGGTGGATCTACTGATATGTATATTAATGTCAGTAGAAAAGCACTGGTAGGAACTGACTGCTTCTTTTGTCTCTTGGTTATTACTGCTTATCACTAGCAAATGACATTTCAGCAGAGACACTCCTGTACTTTCTTTGGGAGATTTTTACTCTCTCCATCTTTCCATTTCTCTTTTTAGAGAAACTTTTTCAACCTTTATTCTCTCTTCCTTACCATATTTAAATCTGTTTGAGGAACAATGGTTTTCAGCTTTGCTCCTGGTCTGCCATCCACAATTCCCTCTATAATCATATCAATAAGGCAGGGCACGTACTTTTCAAAGAGACGATTCAAACAATTTCTCTCTTGCTGAGGAACAAAAAGGACAATAATTCAGCACACAGAAACCCTGAAAGCAGATTTTTGACAGAAGAGCTTCCCACCGATACCTGGCTGATCAAGTATGATTGTTCTTGAAGGGATCACTTCTACCAAAGACAGGGTATGGTCACATGAAGAAATGCGACACTGTTGTATGGACTGGGTTGTCAGCAGGTGAGAATCTGCATTCATCAGGTGCTAGGCAACTAGGCTGTCTTCAATTCCCTTTGGACTTGAGTTTTCAAACCAAATGTAAGAAACAGGGACCTAAGCAATCTCACTGTTAGCTCTTTGGCAACCAGGTAAACTGTTTTCTTGGTTCTCAGAAACAATCAGAAGTTAGAAAAGCTGGGAACCGTCTTCAGCCCTCTGCTGCATTCCTAGCCATTACATTTGTTGTCAGAAAATCAGACTGCCTTTACAAAGGTTTTCCTTTGCAGCTGTCTACAGTTCAGTATTTAATTCTTTCTGAACGAGTACAGAAATTCCCACCTCATTTTCTCTTTTCTGGACCCACTTCTGCCAGTAGGGCATGTATCTTAGATTTTTCGGATCTACAAAGACCATTCCACAGCGGGATACTGTGGCAGGAGATGCATACTGCAAGTCACCAACCTAGAAAATAATCATACAAAATAATCATACATTTAAACAAAGAACAGCTACAGTACCAGCTTGTCAGGCTTTGTAGACCCATCTATTTCTAACCCTTCCCATGTATTAAGCAGTACAGTCATTACTTACCTCAAACAACAAAGCACAGTGTGACTGAAGTCTAATCCGCTCCCCATTTGCCAGGGTCAATAACTTGTTGTCATCCATGACAGAATTCATGTTTTCAACCCAGAGAGCATCCACGTCTCCATCAAACAGGATGTACCTGCGGATACAGGAGCCAAGAGGCACTGGCTAATCTGAAACATGTTTCAGAATTCAGATGTGCCACCAATGGTGACGTCAGTCCAGCTGTTTTGAAGCCTCCCGTTCGTTTTTTATAAGCCATCTCACTGAGGAACGAACAGAGAGCAGAAAGACCCCTGGATACTTTCTATTTATTTAGCGTTCGTTTTTTAAACAGTGGTAGCAAATATTTAAAAAATAAAATAAAAGCTTAAAAATTCAGTATCTAAAACCCATCACGCTGGTTTCTAGCTGCCCACCTGCGCTCTTTCTTGTCAGTAGGCCTGTTGATCTCCCGAAATATGTTTGACAGGACTCCATCTCTCCAGTCTCGGGTGGTAGGGTCAAGGATCCCATAAAGCTCAATCACACTCATAGCTTTAGGGTTCAGTGTGTAAAGCTTTGTCAATAATCCCAGCCTAAAGATACAGCAAGAAAAGCAATATTAAAATGACACAATACCACGTTGTATTCTTAACCCAAGTAAATATTATGGTCAGCTACTGATCCTGTCATGACTACACAGGGCTGAATAATGCAGTCTATACCATCTTACAACCTGATTTCCATGCACCAAATTCTATACTCACTTGTTTTGGGCCTGGCACAAAGCATTAATGACAACTGACTTGCCACCTCCAGTAGGTCCAACTACCATTGTAGTGTGACGAGTTAACATTGTCTCATACATCTGAACTACTTTATCCACCTGAAAAATAAATATGGATTCAATAGACTGCTGTCCATAATTCTTCTATGGAAAAGATCAGCAGGTCTACACCAGACAAGCTTTCCTGGAGCCATTCCAGCAGTGCATATGCAGCTTAATGCTTACAACAAATACTCAAGCAATTAATATTTCTTGTACCTGGACTGGCAAAACAATATAACCCCCTTCTTCCAGCACTTGTTCTACGGCAGCATGAAAGTTAGGGTAGCGGACTCGAGGGCAATCCAGGCCAGGAAACAGGTCAGAAATTAGGCCAAGGAAGAGAGGTACATCTTCAAACACAAATTTAGGAAGATTCATATCTCGTAGAGCTCTCATCAGTACAACTTCCTAGACAAAACATAGCAAAATCAATCTTTACTAAATAGCTAACCAGTTAGCTAATACGTAGTAACACCAAACACCTCTTACAGCTATTGTCTTATTACTTCAGTACAGCTTTGAGAATGTTTTCTTGGCATCAGTTACTAGTGGAAACACTGGTTATTTCATGAGGATTAAGCAGACCAATAGCACAGAGTCATACACTGCCTTTTTCTACCATATTAAACAAATGCCAAATGGCTGGAGTGACTCAGACCACAGCTTCCCCGATTTGATGTTTAAATAACATTAAATGTTATTGGGTGTGAACATACCCACATTCTGTGGTCCTCTTGAGAGCATCATTTAGACCCCAATTTCCTGCCAACCTGCAATGTGCATCTGTACATAATTTTACAGAGGAGTTTCCTTCATCTGTCTCCAAGTTTTGAAGAAGAAATTTGAGTTAAAAATTTCCCTAAGCACCTGGATGTCACAACCATACATACACAAATAGCAAATAGATGTACAGAAAGCCATAAAAAGCAATGAAGTAGTGAAAACCTTTCATTTGTAAGTTTACTGTACTACTTGAGCTTCATAGTTAACTGGAGCACTCACTGTTCAAAAACCAGCTTTTGCTATTCATCCAGAAATACTCATCTGGCTATTTGCATCCTGGACTTAACAGGAAATAAATTACTTCTTTCTCTATAGATTTCCCTACTTTGAGTTCTGATGGTATCTTGCTGGCAGAGAGCATGATAAAACTCAGTAAGAACAGAGAAATCAGATGACACCACCAATGTGCCTCTTTCCAACACACAAACTGCAGCAGATGTGTAAACACATCCTCTTCCTAATGAAAAAGATGATCTGCCCAGGGTACCTAAAGCAGCAAATCTACCTCACTGAGGTCTCCTGATCCTCTTTTCAGTTCTCCAGCCATCACCAATACTGACTTAAGGGCCCGCAGTCCAAAATCATAATGATGTTGTTTAGAAAGCTGTTCCCTTGCTAGCTTGTATAGCACTGTCATCTTTTTGGCAAGGACCTGTTTGAGATTAAAGTCAGATAATCACAAGTGTGTAAGTGACAGCCAAACAATGCAGACATTGGTGTGTACATGGGTATGGGTAGCAATAAAATCTTCCTACCTTTGCCATAAGGAACCCCTCAGAAAAGAGCATGATTTCACAGATTTGCTGGAGATCTGGTACAATAACAACCACAGGCCTGAACAAAGCTTTTACAGACTCGGGGAGCTCGGTCCGACCAGCATAACCAGGATTCATCGTAATGAAAATGCCCACATGGCTATCAAGGCTAATTTCTTGTCCTTCAAACTAAAAGCATAAGATCATGTTAGAACAATGTGTATTTGGAATAAAATAAATAGTTCCATTTGCTGAAAAAGAAAACCAGCAATTCTCATGCACCCACTTAGAAAAGTATGTTAAAGTATTTAGTTTGAGATAGTCATCCAGATAGAAACAGAGGGATGAATGTATCTTCCATATAGACATCAAGACATTTCACACTTCTCAATCCAATTTTCTGTTTGAGAGTTCTGAATTCCAATAAGCATCAAATTAAAAGTTACTCCTCTCCCTTATTACCCATTATCCCATTTACTTCCTATTATCCTGTTTATCTTACTTTTATCCCACTACCTAAAGGAAGAACCTAGCAAAGGATTAGGAAATCAGCAAGGATTTAACGTCTCTGAAACAGAGAGTACACACTCTGGAGTTTGACATGTTCAGCACAAAGGAATCATAGAAGCAGCAGCCCTTTGATCTAATGATGGGGTCTAAGCCTGAATCTTGGCCTCAAAAACAACATCAGCCTTCACAGTTATTCTTCTCTGTTAATGTTTACCTGAAATATTTTCAACTGATTCATCAAAGCATTTCGAATAGTCTGAATCTGAGAAGAAATGACTGAAAGCACGGAAGCATCGATACGATTGAATTCATCAAAGCAGCCCCATGCTCCACACTGGGCAAGACCAGACAAAATTTTACCAACTGCCTAAACAAGAACAACAAGACAAAAGTCTCAGCAATGAATATAGAAAACATTCAGCATAAACAAGTATGATAAAACTCTAATGACTGGGTAATGATTCTGGATATTTATACATGCAGCAATCTGTTACAGTATCTCGCAATAAATATTTGCCAACCGCAGATTGCCTGTGATGAGTTTAAATATCTACCATCTAGTCATTGCTCCCCTGCTTGAAAGCACTTGAAGCTCCTTCAGGAATTTATTAAAAATAGAAAATTTTTACCATATTTCATTATTAAGCAGCATGGTATCAGTAAGGGAGGTACTTATGCTGAAGTTCAGAATATGCCCTTATCCTGGGCACTGAAAAAAAGCAGTAACTGGCACTTTATCAGAGAACACAGATCTTTAACTCTTACTTTGAAATCCATGCCTTCTCCACAGTTTGTCACTACACACAGCAAGCCCAGTGCTTTGGCCAGATCCTTGGTTGTTTCTGTTTTCCCTGTACCTGCTGGCCCTGCTGGTGCTCCTCCCAGATACATTGACAACGCCTTTGGAGACAGATCACATTTGTATTAGGTTGGTTGCAAAATCACAAATGAACCCTTAGGTACAAGAAGCCTTAAATTTTACCTACGAATGCATTCTACATCATCTTTGAGTAACCCAAAATAATGAGAACTCAGATCTGGTTAGAAGGATATCACAACTGATTTCAAACACATTAGCGTTCAGGTTGGAGATAATCGGAAGTGGCAATAAAACAGTTACGGGATTGCCTAGAAGTGCATTTTTAAAGTGCTTTTTGGTAAAAACTCTCCTCTAGAAATATACCTGTGTGAGTGTGAGATAAATACGGTCTGTAAGTGGGGTGATCACAAGACGTCCATTCAAACCCATATACTCATAGCCATAGGAAAACGTGCCGGTGCACTGCCGCACATTGAGCTCATCTGGCTCCCGGTCCCAGTAAAAACGCAGCTGGCTTTCCCACTCAAACTCCTGAGCCTGCAGGATGCTACACAAGAGACACTTGCTCACATGAGGTTAAAGGACGGGACTATAATTCATGCCTTTAGCATTTTCTCAGTAGGTTGGGGAGTGTTTACCTGTCTCTTACGAACGTATCGACAATGTCTCTGGCATGAACATCAATAATGAGAACAGTGTTGTATTTTTTCCTGTCATTTTTGCTCAAAGGCATTGTAATGCGGGCAACCAGGTCATCAATCTGCTTATGCATTTTCTGAGCATAAAGTTTCATTGCCTGTTTTTCTCCCTTCTTCACTTTCCGAAAGACATCCTCTACTTCCCAAGTCCACCACACCTGATTAGCAGCCAGCACCATCATGCCTTGGAAGAGCAACATCCAATCAACTCTATGGAAAATACATGGAGAGAGGGAGATGAGCTACTGTTTATTCTAAGTAACTAATTGGGACATCAAAAAAACCCTCAAAGGACTACCACATGAGCCAAACTTTAGAGGTATGTACAGAATGCTGTCAAGGTTTACTGTAGTATTTCAAAAGCCTAGGAAATGCTCTAATAGAAAAGTTGCCTATTCCATGTGTAAAGATGGCCAAGTGGAATTCATCGTGAGAAAAACATACTGTGCACACCACACTAAAAATAACTCAAGACTTAGGAAATCATATACGACAGATACCACAGTTCTTTCTGGCCAGCTATTTGCATGTACCCATCTCCCTCCACACACAGAAACACAGGCTAAATTGTTTAAACATTGAAAAATAAAGTCTTGATTCTTCTCTATCGCTACAGGCTCATAGCAACATGAGGTATTTGTGTTATTCTTGACACTGATTGTTTCACCTGCTTCTGTCTTCACAGTATCGAAAAATAGCTTCCTTAGTCAGGCGCCTGTTTGTTCGTTTCATCTCTTCCAGCACTGCTGTCATCCAGTTCTCCACTCTGCCTTCGGCAGGCACAACCTTCTGGAACTCCATCACCTCTCCCTCAGCAGAAATCATGGCAGCTGCAATTTTCTTATCGTTATCACCATCCTCAAACCTCAGAGAGGCTATGTTATCATACATCTGAAATGCACCAACAAAGAAATTCACTGGCATTTTAGAAACAAAGCTTCAAAGATGTGTGTCTAGTCCATGTTCAATCATGAAAGAAAATTTCCATGGACTCTAAAGAGAAATGACTCCTAAGTAATCAAATACAAATGCTGATACATGTATGCTGATACATCAGCTGCAAGGTAAACAAGATGGCTTAGCCCATTGATTTTTTCCCCAGGAAGGTTCTATAATGACTGATCATTCGGGTGCATCTTGAATGCACCTCTACCAACCTTCCTCTTCTATAACTGCTACTGTGCACTATCAGAGCAAGAAGAGTCAAACGATCACATTTAATTTGGCTACTCAGAACCTCATCAAGATGCTGCCAGGATGCTCTCTGTATTCAATAAATATTAGCACACCCTTAACAGCATGTTCAGTATAGTTTGTTAAACTTTTTAAAGGACCACAAGGCACTGTGAGCAGACAGACTTTTCACCTTTATCATGTGTTCCTGGACACAAAGTGGGTTACTGCTGCCAAGGATACTAAGCAACTCCTCATCAGATATAAAGAAAAATCTTGGGAAAGCATTTCGCTTGGAATCCAAATAATCATTCAAGCTTTTCTGACATTTTTCCAGCACATCATTTATATGATAGAGGTCTGACAGACGATCTGGGGCTTCACAGCATGTTTTTATTGTTGGGTCTTTTACAGTTTCATCCATTATCTACATAGAGAGAAAAGAAAGTTTAGAAAATACTGAACAGCAATAGATTATGCTAAATCATATTTAACTAGTGAAAAAGCATACAAGCTGCACAAGCAGTGTAGGTTCTTACAGAAGTGAAATAGTTTTAAATACGTTGTCCTATTGCTGCTCTCTTGTATGCAAACATGGCGATAATATGCTTTCAAAGCTGAGAGCATGGAGATGCTACTGTAAAAGCAACAGCCTGTATCCCAAGTCATGCAAGCATAAGCATGTATCTGAGTCCCCCAAACTCATATTCAATTCATTATAACATACTGTTCTCAGTGTTACGAATGACACAGAACACTACAGCAAACTATGGAAGTGGAAGCAAAATGCACTAAATAGTAATGCTGATCACAAGTCAGGTCAGTTACTCGCCTTTTTAAACAGGCTGTCTACACTGTCAAATATTTTGGCTTCCTCTTGAAGCTGTGATCTGATATCACCACCAATAAAGATGCTCTCCAGGTACATCCATTTTCTCTGAACCACCGTCCAGATCTAAGAATCAAATGTTGCCATCAGAGAAGAAAATGCAGTAGAAAACCCTGATTGTAAGTAACACACATCCCTTACTTAGTCCAGCATTTTCTTCCCTACCTCAATCACTTCACCAATCAATGACAGAGTTTTTTCCCAGCGGTGAACGGTTGAAAAAAAAGGAGCCACAAATCGACTGCCCAAAATACTCTGAAGATTGACGCTGTTGTCATCAAGAGTCTCTAAAATTTCTTCTACAGAGCCCAGAATAAAGCCTCGCTTCTCCGTGCCTTTGAAGTACTCTTGTACAGTGAATTTCATGTTTTCCCATGTTTCTGTTATTTCCTTCACACCCTGCATGTGAGCATAAAAAGATGCATGTTTCAGTCTCCAAAACCTACAGAAGTATAATCTTAGCATAAAAACTAAACGATTCAGCAAAATTTTTGCTCAGATTTTCTGATTTATAAAGAAGGATCTATTTCAAAACATGATGATGGCAACAGAATGGATCCCTCTTCAGAAACTTTTTTACAGGCCAAACTTGCTTATTGTGATAACAGAAATCCAATATACTGCTGCCAAAGGCAAGATAGCTACAAGTCTGTGCCATGTGGGAGCTTATTAACAAAGCTATTGATCTTAGTTGCCATCAGTTACATCATAGCAGCTCCCTGAAGACAGCTGAACATGCTGCCATGTCAATATTAAAATCTCAAAAGATTTTTGAGGCTGTTGTCATCTATGTCTTTTTAGTTTTATTCTCCTTTCTCACATTACCTTCTCAATGCCAAGTTCCTTAACAGCAGTTCCAACTATTTCACTGATAACACCTGAGTATTTGTGAAGTTCCATAGCGAACATATTCTCCAAAGTGAATGTTTCTGTTGTCATTTCAAAATGTATTCCTGTTTGATCCATAAGTTCTTGCCAATGCCTGTTTTAAACGGACACATCAACAACTGTACCAACTACCGTGATACAGTAAAAATGAAAGAAACTGTTAATTTAATGTATAATAATGAAACCACGTTTAGCACACTGCTGTTTAAACAAGAACCAGTATCTTGAATACACAAAGAATCTTGTGTCATGCTATGACACAAGTTCATAATGCAGGAAGTGAAGTTTCAAGCTACAGGACATGGCATGACCACAGTGACTGAAATTAAAAGTTCTAACAGAAGAAAAAAATCTTCCTATAGATATAAAATGATTTAAATAAATCAAAGCAAACCTTTCTCTTAAAGCTTCATTTTTCAAATCAAGCAACAAAGGAACAGAGTCTCGAAATGCCTTCATTCTGCTTTCCAAGTGAAAGGCCACTGGCATACCACGTACTTGTCTGGGCAGCTTTCGAAAGGCTTTAAGAAATCCTTCGATTCCTTCCTGAAGAATCCGGACATTGAGGTCTACCCAGAGTGTCTGAGACCATTTGTCTTTAGCTGCCTGGGAACAAGGTCATTCGGAGTTAAAAAATTGCATTTCCTTTTAGTTCTGACCAAAAAGAAATAATCTTTCCCCTACAGTAAGACCCAGAGACCACAGTCAGGATGTAGATGTAATTGTATTAACATTTATAGAGGAAGAGACAGGTTCCTGTCCAAGACAGATTCATAGCCAAACACAACCAGCTGTATAAGAAACAATCAAAAGGAAATACAGAGAAGAGGAAAAGCATACTTAAGAGCACACTTTAGAGGGCATTTTAACTTTGGAAAAATAAAACTCATTAGAAATAGTTAAGATGAGTTAAAGCCTGAGATACCCATTGTCACCCGTACACAACCTGTATCGAAATGTAGTTCCACTGAAATGATCAGGAGACTCATGCACCCAACAATTATTAGGGGCAGGGGGAGGTCTGTTTCTATCTGATAAGAGTCTGTGTTTGATCCACTATGAGACATTATTAGTCCTGTACTAACATCATTACAATCATTTCATGGTGACAGTCAATTACAGGTCATAGCTAATTTCATGCAAAGGCTTAGGACAAGGTTGATCAGAAATAGAGGACAATGCAGCCCCTTCTTCTCTTCCCCACCTTTTCTGTATGTTTGCTCATGTCTGCACCTGTGTATTCAGAGTGCAATACTTACTTTTTGTAATGCATAAATTTCATAGACCTGCTTTAGACCTTTCACATCATTCTGTGCTTTCATTAACTGCGGGTACATTGTAACTGGCGAGTCAAAAAGTTTCTCAATACTGCCCAGTTCCTGACATCTATCTTCCAGTTCTTCCAGTTCTTTTTCAAAACTGGCCATGATTTCCAATCCTGGGAAAGGAGAGGAATTTTTTTAGATAAACAATCCCAGGGATCATGGGGTACATATAAAACAGGATTTGCATACAGTCTGTACAAGTTATAGCACTAAAGATCTCACATTCCTGGTTGATCAGTTTGTATGTTAATCAGGAAAGCACAATTTCCTTGGTTTAGATAATATTCTATGAATTGTCTGAAGACTAGTAGTATCTTTAAGACACCACTTTTCACACATTAATGGATTTACCTTTATCAAGATCTTCCCCAACAGAACCAGGCCCCTCAGTCACGAATTTATGGAAGAAATCTTCTGTCTCTTTGCTGAAGTCCTCAACTTGTTGCTGTGTAATCTGAAGAGAAAGGTGTTTCAATGGTTTTCCTTTCTGTTTCTAAATTTCCTCAAGATTAATTACAAAAGTTACCTTTGTGAATGTTTTTTTAATGACTCCAAGGTTGTGATCAACTACTGATGATTCATAGAAGAGGGTATCCCACTTTTCCTTAATCTCATTGGCCATGTCTTGCTCTTCTTTAGCTACCTAAAACAAAACAGGTAACATATCTCACAAGAAATAATTTGCCACCAAAAAGAGAGGAATGGGTGCTCACATCATAAATGTGCAGAACACAAAATCAGCATTGAAGTGATCTGAATCAGATTTAAACACATGCAATGTGTCCATTTTAAAGTGGAGATACTGTTTGGAGAACTGGACCAGACATTCTCCAGACATCCCTTCTAACCTCAACAATACTGTGATTCTGTGAAATGTCTTAAGGGGAAAACAACTATTCATTCACATGAGAGGCATCTGTGCCCCTAGCTCACATCTGAAATGGTTTAAGAGACATGCACTTACTGGAATATTGTACATTGCAAGAGTTCGGTATCTCTCCCAGATGTCCAAATATTTCACTTCCACTTCGAAGGACATGCTTTTGATGTTGGCAATCGCACCAAGGACAATTTTGAAATCTTCCAGGGAATCAGGAGGTCTCTGAAGATTCTCTGTTAATCTCTGCAAAAAGTAAAAATAGTTTCCAGAAGCAACACTGACAAAGCAATTAGGCAGAATCATAATGATGAGTCAAATACAAGTAAACAGATCCATTTTCAGTCCAAGATAACAAAACCAAGCTGAAAACGCCTACCTGAATGTCCTCCTGAAGACTGAAGAGTTCCTGTCTTGCGGACTCATTAAGCAACTTTCCAAGTGACATCACCCAGCCTCTAGCATTCTCCTCCACTGTGCAGGCCAAAGGAGCCAGCTGAAGCCTGATGCATTGTTCATCTTTAATCATGGGCTGTTGAGTCACTTCTTGAGCTATCTTCAAATAGTACTGAAACTGGTCATCAAAGGTGACACAAGCAGGTTTTTCTGCAGTTAACTTCTCCATGGCTATGTCTTTGTCCACCTTCCACAGCAGGTGGTACCTCTTCCATTGGTTCAAATACTCGTTGAGAGAAGACAGGAGTTTGCGGACATTCTGAATGATGAGAACAGCCTGTTCAATTATCAGAGGGTTCTGGGAGATGTCGGTATAAAAGCTGAAAGTGGTAACTTCATCTTCCTCAACGTGCTGAGGAGGGCATTCAATACATGTACCATGCATCCATCGTACAAAGTGCTGGAGTTTTCAAGACAGGGTTGAAAAAAAGTTACTTTGTAAAGAGTCATTTTAGTCAATCACCCCTAGAATCACAGAATCCTTTAGATTGGAAAAGACCTTTAAAATCATCGAACCCAACAGTAAACCTAACACTGCCAAGTCCACACCATTAAATCGTGTCCCACATCACTCAACCACTTCCCTGGGCAGGCTGTCCCAATGCTTGACAACCTTTTCAGTGAAGAAATTCACCATTATTTAGGAGACTATGTAGGAAGTGGTGTAAATGATTTCCCAAATCAATTGTTTTTCTGGCATCAAAAAAAGAGATTACATTTCCCATAAACTGAAGAGTTAATTTAATCCTAACAAAACCTTTCCATTCATTACTCAGTCTGCTTTTAAAATCTCTGCAGAGCAACAGGATAGCATGACACTGAGAAACAGGTATTAGATGAGAAAGGCTGGATGCAGCAGTGGAGCAGGACAGCAAATCTGAGCATAGGAGAGACACTTCATCTAAATTTACTAGTTTCAGATGACATGTGGAATCATTTCTCCATCAGCACAAGGCAGGAACACTGCCACAATATTTGGCTTCTTTTCTGGAAAGCAGTTCAATGTGAACATACTTATGCAGGGAAATATTGCTACATCTTTGCCAGCAAGCCAGATATTTCATCTGTTGTAAACCTGCTGTCCCAGATGCATCCTGGATGCCCTTCTCCCAACACTTCTGATTTGGTTTTCTGCTGCTTTCAGGAAGAGCTGTGATGCAGTGAAGGCTATTCACATTCCTTATTCCACCATCTTATACATACATCAGAAAGAAACACTAGATTCGGATTGCAGTGCAATCTGAAAAGTATTTCCTTCTGATGTATGCTGATTTATAGAACCAAATCATGCCCTTACAGTGGCAAAACTGCTGCAAAGTAACAAATAATCTTGCCTGAGTAAAAATTGCACTTACAGCATTTTTTTTTTCCTTTGTCATCAATTTGAAAAATTAGGACAGTCTGTAAATTAGAACAATGTACTGGATGTTTTGATCTCAAGATAAAGCAATATGAATCTTCCCTTGACATTTATGCTTGCCCAAACATAAAGCAAGATTTATCATTCGTTATAATCACAAGCAAATTCTGGCAACAAGTAAATCTTTATCAAAAATCACCTTAGTGACCTCAACACAGTCTCGGATACACTTGATGGTTATTTTGTCAATCTCACTGGCATTAGGTTGTAAGGTTATCTCAGGAACAGATAAAATAGCTTCTGTTTGGAATAGTGGCACATTTGCAAGAACAGCTGCATTGAAAGACTGCAAATTCCTGGGAAAAGAAAAGAAAGATCATGACGAAGTCTGTAATAACCAGGTGCTGCCCTCAGTGGAAATGCTCAACAGAGACTGCAATTACCAGGTATGTGCTTAGATATGTAAGCAGAACTGTCTGAAGTCAGTCACCACTGATTTCTGATACTGATGTGTATCATAGCAAAACTGTCCCACTAATACTGATTTAACGTAAAAGCTTGACTAGCTAAATTAAGCTACTGGAAAGAATGAATGAGGATACCCTAGTGCAAAAGGACCCAGAGACTATGGTCAACTCTATTGCAAGAGCCCAGCTAACAAAGCACAGTGAAGTCAGCTGAGCAAGGACCAGATTATAAAGACATGGATCACAAGAAGAAATGGCTGAAAGCTTTGGGTTTCTCCTGTACCTTGTTATCAGTTCTACATTCTTCACAGGGGAAACAATACAAACACAAATCTATCTCCAACTGCAAACCACAGAGGTGTTCAAACAGAGTATCAGTATACATACTGATCAACACATCCAGAAAAACCTGAAGATGAAAGACTGAAAATCCATTAAAGCAAACAACTGACTTACTTCACAATTAACTGTGTCAATGCCTGATAAATCCTGTTTTCCCAGTACGCATAATAGGAAGTTAATTTTGGAGATTTGCCACTGTTCGTGTTGGTGACTCGTCCTTCCACTTTTATTAGCAATTGTGGGATTGCAGAATACTTTCTAACCATGTGTGCCACATCTTTTGCTCTTTCACACATAACATACTCAAAAAATTCTCTTGCTTCTGCAAATAATACAAAAAATAGCATTATTAACTGCAAAAGACCTAAGAGGCTTGCATGCTGGAATAATGACCTGGGCTTGATTTGTGAACAGGGAAGTGATCTTGTATACTGATAAAAAATATCTTCACTTATTAATGCTTAATTTATTAATCTTTCAGCCCTCTGATTTAAAATGGACTCAATTATTTAATAACAACTATTAGATGTGAAAGTAACCTTTGTAAGACTTAAATACAATTGAAAGAAATCTGAGCCATCACCTGTTCACTCAAGTGACAGAGACACCTGGGGGGCAATCACCTCTCTGCAATTTCCATCTGAAGAACCCAGTTTGGTTCCGACAGCCCAGAGGGAGCTGGCACTCCATGCACATTGCAGCTCTAAGACTACACTACTGCATACAAGAAGGATAATGAAACCAAAGGAAAACTAGGGGGGAAGTGACCAAAAGCAAGGTAGACACAAATCAAATTATCATATTTTATACTCATCTTTACATTTCTCTCGTTGACACCATCAGCTTTAGGGTACTGAAGCTTTGCTTGTGCTTTCCCTGTCACACTATGAAATGCTGCTGTAACTAGTTTTGGTAACACTTAAAAGGGTTCATTGTAGCAACTAAAAACAGAAATTAGCAGACAGAGCAAAATAAAACATCTCAGAGCTTGGAAATGAAAATAGAAAGCCTTACCAGGAAGCTTATCACCATTTCTTGAAAGTGGGAACTTAAAGAGACTGGTTGATTCTATGAACAGAAGTCTGTTGCTTATGTCTTCAGAAATATTATGAATCTGATGGACAAGTGATTCAAACGTCCTGACGGCTTGTGTACATCGGAAAATAAAGTCACCAATCCCTTGAAATAAATCACAACCTTTCTTTTAACAAATATTTCACCAATGCATCAAAATTGCCACAACCTGATGTGGTTTTATCTCTAAGAATGAACTGATGCTCTGCAGAAAGATAGATTAGATGATCTCTCATCTAATCCTTCATCTAGATCCCTTACAGCTATTACCTAAGGGTCTCTGTCCCTTTCCACAGTTTTTTAAATACCATAAAAACATAAGAAATACTCTCCTGGATGAGAGTTTGTCTAACCTATTATTCTGACTCCAACCGTGGCAATAGGATGCACTATTTAGGGATACACTGCTGTCACACAGCATCAAAAGTAGACTGCAGAACTGAAGATATTTTTAAACTGAAAATCAGTATCTACAGCCATTTAAAAACAGTATCTCCATTACCTAAGGAGTTCCAATTGAGTCTGCTGTGCCCTGATTTGAATACTTCCCAGAGTATTTTAATATGGTCATCAAGAAGCTTGATTTCTGCTTTGTTCAGTGTTTCCATTAATTTGTGATACTGATCCAGCACATTCTGCAATCTGTCTGTATACCTAAGGAGTGTAGCAACAACAACAAAACAAAAATCATGATTTTCTGGAAATACAGCTCTGAATTCAGATCACTTCCATCATTCGAGACTTCCACATAAAGTAAAATCTGCAGAAATAAACACTGAACATGTATTGGCTATAAATGCAATTAATTTTCTATTAAAAACAAAGGGAAAATTTCATATGGCTCCTATAGCAGCCAGACAAACCTCTCCTGCCCCAACTCAGAAGAAGCTTTTAAGACAGCTTCACTTTGAAGCACAGAAGTGAATTCAATAGATGAACTTTAAAATCCAGTTACGGCTCTTATCAACACACCTGTGTGCTAACTGCCTGTAAGAATGTGGACAAAAGTGACTTATCCAAGGCTATACAAGAAGAAAGCAGCAGTAAATTTAAGTGTGAGCTGAAATCGAATTACATTAACAATTCATAGCAAAACAAATTACTTTCCTTGGTTTTCCTCTGATTTTGATGAGAGGTTAATTTGTATAACATAGTGCTATGGGGTAAAGGATGCAGACAGTGCCAGAAAAAAGCTTATTACTGTAACATGCTCATTAGTACTTTTACCCTTTAAAAAGTCACTAAGAGCTCTCACAGTTCCAAACCTGAAGTCTCAGAGCCCATTCTGATTTGGAGTAAAATCACTTTGGAACACTGCCATAAGTCTGTATGTGAGCAAATTCTCTGTAACAGCCTTACCTAAGATACTTGTCTTCCTGTAATGCCACATATCTTGCTGTTTCTGGGACTGGAAGGCCTAGCTGTTCCATGTACTTTGTTTCAATGATAATCTCATGGATTAAGGGAGAAAAATTCACTAAGAAGTGGATGCTTTTCTTTGTGACAGGCTCCTCTTTTAGAGAGCTCTGCAATACAAGAAAAAGCAGCAGAAAGGAGAGGAACACCAAACTGTTACAATGCAAGGAGAAGATTAGCTCTTGGAGACATCTGATAAGGAGGTATGTAAAAGTCAGCATGGCTGACATTCAGAGCTTGTGGAAATGCCTTTAAGTTTCAATAGCAGCCTTAGAATTCTAGTTCCAGAAATAGTACACAACTACCTCTTAAGTGAAAGCTCACCACAAGAAACAAACCAAATCACCTGTTTACATACTGCTGCAACCAGCTACAACAGAAATCCCAGTGGAAGTTCATAGTCAGAGAGAAGTTTAGTTAGAACAGGATTCCGCATGATCTCTGCTGGGAAACTACCACTACCTACCTACCTACCTCTAACTTCAGTCCCATGTTTTGTTGCAATGTCCCAAAGATCTTACACCAAACCCCAAAATTAACAGTAATAACAGCACAAAAGAGCACATAGAGAAACAACATCATCCATTTGCCAGGTCATTCAGCGTAATTCGGAGCTCCGAACTTTTGAGGCTTTCTTTTCTAAAACTGTATTTAAAACATTGTTCTTAGAACAATCTCACTGGCCATCAGACAGGTTTCAGCTCTCCCCTGCAGAGAAGTCTATTTTACTATCTTCCTATATCTCACCTGCTCAGAAGTCTCTGGATTAATATTGGTTGCAGCTCCATCAATGCTGACAGTCAGCAGAGAATTTTTCAGTAAGGGTGGGAGTACATGTAATGTCTCATCTCTCCACTGACTGTATTTTTGATCTTCATACTCTTTCATCTTCTTGGCCACTTGAAGATATATTTGTTTTACCTAGAAAGGAAAGACTCATTTTAAAGACCATGAGAAATGTTCAAGTAACCTGTCTTAATATGGTGTCTCAGGATGGTTTCTAATTTTTATTAAATAAAAGGTCAAGTAATGTTTGTAATTAATGCTGGCAATGGAGAATTTAGGCTCTTGAATTCTGTCACTGTCTCTCTGGGAAACAGTGGGAAGGTCCCAATCATCTTTTCATGTCCAATATGTCTTGCTGTGTGCAAAGATATTCTTGAAACTCCACTCCACTAAGAGCACTTTCACATCTTTAGAAGAAATGTATGAAGAAAGGATTTCTTCCTTCATTAAATCTCAAAAGAACCAACATACTTCCTTCCCACGTTCACTAGCAAGCAACTCCTCTACTTCTTGAAATCGAATAATAGTGTGTTTGATCCGATAGAAAAGGGACCGGGACCAGTATATTGCTCCAGCCACTGGAGGATGATTCTTGTACAAAGGTGGGTCCTTGAGGTTCTCAATAAAGATTTGGTTAATGCTTTCAACCTAGAAGAGAATAAAACACTGCAAAGAATCATTTTTCCACTTTCTTGTCCATGGTCAGTATGCAACCTGCACAAGCTGCTAATTTCAGCAGCAGGATAAAACAATTCCTTTTCCTTTCTTTTCATGCATTTCTTGTTTGTATTAATTGTATTACTGAGAATGTCTTCCTTTCTGTACCTTGTGGAACTGCTACTGTGGCAGTGTTTTCTGTAAGATTATATTTTATTAACTCCATGCTCTTTGAAGTACCAAGAAAAACGGTATGACATGAAAAGCTTTCCAACATACAGGCTTCAACATGACAGAAATTATTTCTGCCTTCATGGTTACCTCTGACACCTTTTGGTCATACTACGGACTTGTCCACCACAAGAAAACTGCAGGGTGTGACAGATCTGTTTCCTCAGGAAGGACTACTGTGGAATTGCTGTGCACAAGTAAGGGAATAGCCCCAAGCCTTGTTGCGGAGTAATGTGAATACCTTTTGGTTCCCACACACAGATATGCACATCCATTTCAGCAAATTAACCACACTGCTTCTCCAACAGGCTCCCAAAAGTGAAAGCAACTATGTTTCTTTTGTAAAACCTTTCGGTCTTTCTGATAGTAAATGAGTACTGTACAGGTACTTAGAGATATACACAGATTTCTCATTTTCACTAGGTAAAGGGTTGCATGTGCTACATAAGAAATCTTCAAATTCAATACCTCTTTACAGTATTGGTCCAAAATATCATTGAACTTCATCATCATCTGCTTACTGATGGCTTCACGAGAGCGGATGTGTTTCAAGTTTAACAGTACGTCAAATGCAGCTTCTGCTGATCGAAGGGTCTTAAAAGATTCATCAATAAAGCATTTAGTCTCTTCTTCAATAACCTAAACAAGAAGGCCAAGAAATCCTATTAGAGGTTCTTCTTGCAAAACCAAGAAAGGAAGGCAAAATAAAAATACTTGTCTGTATAGTGGTCAAGCATATCATTACTATGTTTTGTCTTATAAATTACTAATAAACTGATGGCTTTCCAGTAAGCTACAGGAAATGAATGTTAATCAGTGTGTTTGCTGGGCAGGTATATAAATCACAAAAAACAATGCAATAATTTATACACTGTAGGTATTCTTAGCTGAGGGGTGAACAACTGAATGAATCCAGAAAAGAAAGTTTTACTTCTTTGTAGGACATGACTGAGAACACGTCAGGACACGAATACAGGGAGGTCATATGGAGCCCCTGCTCATGCTGCAGTGACTCTGCCAATGAACAGACGTTTCCTTCACCATTTTCTAGATGAAATGAAACTATAAACAAAACTACTTTGGAAATGGGACACTGACTTAAAAAACTGGTCAAATTCCTCACATTTTCATCTATGTATTTAGAGTCTTTTCTTTTGCAAACTTACATTCTCTTTAAATGAAAATGTTGCTAGTCTAGAAAGAACGTGTAGATAGGATGTAATGGGGGGAACCACAGTACATGATACTTACTGTAACTTCTTCTCTAAAATCTTCCATAACTGATTTCCAGCCACGTGCACTTTTGATGCTAAAAGGGTCAAAAGACAGCTCTTCAATAGGCCTAGTTAGCTCATTTACCCTCGTCAGCAGATCATCAACATGGTTTGGATTCCCTGTGGCAGCTTTCAGTTCAGGACCAAACATATTGTAAAACTCTTCAGTGACCTGTTGATTCAGAAGAGCATACCAGAAACGTTCTCTTTAATGGCGGTGGGTTTTTTGCCATTTAACACATCTTTCTGATATTATTTCCTTAAAATAAACCAAACCAGCTCAGAGAATGATCAATTCCTGCTGGGATTTACATTTTGTAAAGACTTAAATGACCCTAAACATGGCAGCTCTCCATTCATATGTTATCCTGCAACTGATGTACTGCTTCATATAGATCAAATTTTACATTGCAGTATATTTAAATGCTTATTTTATCTAAAATTATACCATTAAGCTAGCAACCCATCAAAACTGCAAATCTGTGAAACACTTGTTACAAGTCTCTATGTTGGTAACAGCAACATACACAGTAGTATCTTTCCTCAACCAGCATCTTGAGAAGAGTTGTCTCAATCATTAAGTGCAGCTTTGCTGGAATCTAAGGCACTGCTCGGGTCTTAATCACAAAAATAAAGGCTGTTAACATTTCAACAACTACAGTACAAAATCTCCTCTACAGAATAAGACAGTGATCACACAATCTCTTTATTTATTGTCTATATTACTACCTGCAAAATATCAATCAGATCTTGACAGACTGAAGCCATATAATCTGTTTTTCCAAATAAACGTTTCTGGTCAAATTCCCAGTGTGGTTCTCTTCCCGACGCTTCAATTTGGGCACGAACAGCAAAATAACATTTCCTCCATTGTTGAAGAGTGCTTTTGGCATCTGCTATTTTCTTTTTTGCAGCAGCTATATCTTCTCTATTAATCAAATCAGAGCAGTTAAGATACTATAGATAGAAAGACTATAGATAGAAAATGGTATCTCAACTGGATGAATATACCCTGGCTTAGCAGCTTCTAATTATAAAAGATCCAGGAAAAACTTGTAACTGTGAGGTCTTAATTTTCAGTGTGACTGATTTTGAAAGGAGGTATTATTTTAGGACTGATTTTGATGAAATTTATGCCACTTTTTTAATACTATAATTCTATTGGGTTTATTGACTTCTCTCTTTTCGAAACAAAGGAGGACAAGCACCTATTCCTTCAGGGCTGATTCAGTAATTTAGGAAAATTACAAAATAATTCCACTTTTGACCTTCTAATACAACTTCAGATAGTGAAAACCGCTGAGACCTATTTGATGAAAGTGTTATCCACTGCACTTTGTGTAGAACAGGCAAAGCTTTTAATAAATACCTCCTAGTTAAACAGGAATCCAGTACTTACTTAAAGAGTGTGTGTAAATCCACAGCTCTGTACACTCTTTCTGCAATTTCCCATGCAATTCGTTCCATGAGGGTAACCATCCGCTCATCCTTGTTGTAATACCGTGAGATAACCCACACCACTCTCAGGCCACTCATCAGGGAAGGAATTGTGTCCAAGACAACATTAAACCCAGCGCCATATATTAAGTTCTGTTAAATGCATTATCAATACGGTGAATAAGATGTCATGAAAATATACAAATCCATATTCAATATTTATTCTACAGATACCTGAAGTCAGAGACATTATTAAATGAACAACCTAGTCAAGGAAACACCCTGGTGCCTAAGTAACACACATGGTCAAGGATGTGCAAATTTGCATTTATTGTTCCAAATGCTTTTTAGACCCTGTCTCATTAATACTCTCTTCTCTGTAAAAGATGTCTCAAAACTAGTTTTGGCTCAACTCTTCATTTAGATGTTTGGATGATCTTCAATTAAACTTACAAATGGAGACATCAGCTGTAATCCATGACAGGTGCTAGTCAAAAAGGGAGCAGAGAAATCTTTGTTCTACCCAGTTCAGCTATGCTATCAAATACTCCCAAGGCTGTGATTTACAAACCAAGCTGCTCACAGCTCTGGGCTTCAAATATTAGATCAACTGTAACTCAAAACACGATAAGCAAGCTTTTTTTTCTATTAAATATAAAAATCTAGAGTGTATCTTTATTGCTGATAAACAGTAAAAAATAGACAAGAGGTGATCATATCACCAGAGAAACCAAACTCAGGTAACTACAGTTAAATTCCACAAAGTTTTCTTCAGGGTACATACCTTCAAATGGTGTTTAAGAGTTGCAAGAAACTTAACGTTATCTAGAGCTTCTGCATGATATTTTCTGAGATCACTTAAGACTATCTGTAAATCTCCAATATGCTCAGACTCAGCTTCCTGTAATACTTGCAACGCTTTCTGCATTTCTGGAAGCTTTGTCTGTTCAGCAAGAGCTCTTAGAGTATCATTTCTTTCACGCCAGAAGTCAACTTCTGCAAGTGGACCACTGCCCTAAAAGTAATGTGAAATAAAATACAAATTCCAAATTACCATTATGTCAGAGTGAAATCCTCTAACCAGACTTTTGTTCCTTCCTTTCAAAATGCTGTATGATGAGAAAAAACTGATATGATTCAACCCTGCAAAAAACACAGACTGAAGATCCTTGAAATCAAAAGTTTTACACATACAGGAGGGAATTGCTCATGGGAGGTATAAATGTGAGTTGGAGCTGGAGAGTCCATGCTTGCAAAAAGCTTACGCACAAGTAACTTTGTAGACATAAAATCCCTGAGTATTTGTAATGGCATTAGTCATAAGTGTTTGTAGAATCACAACCTTATGTGTGACAAGAGGGATATGATCTTTTTCCAAGCAAAAATATAGTTGTCTATTTCAAAAACTAATAATCACTGCAGCTTTTAATATTTCATGGTTCTTTAGAAGAGTGCAGATAAAAGTGCTTTTTACACACAGTTATCCTGTATGGGAAGGATCTGCCCTGAGTTACTTCATATTCTATTTATATTCTATTTCCCAGAGTCACACAGTTCCTCACTCCTTTTATTCCATTTTACATCAATTAGTAAATGGCTTCCTAACAATCAAACATAAAGATGGATGAGAAATGAGCACCAACCATTCAAAGAGATTATGGTGGGGAAATAAAGTAATGTCTCTGGAAATAAAGGAAGCTTGATGTTATAGGCAACATTACAGTGCTATAGGCAGCATTACCTGCGGAACCTTTTCCAGTTGTTCCTCCAGAGCTGCAGATATTAATTTCTTCCAGGTCACTGCACAACTTTCTAGAGATCTAACCACTTCAGGAACTGCAGCAAGGACAGTCACTTCCCTAGTCAGATTTAGAGTTGGCATCTCCAGTTTAATAGCTCTTACTGGAAGAAAAGGCACATAGATTTAACTGTCTTGGTCTGTCAGCATTGATGAAGCAACAGCACTGAAACGGTTTATGCCTTCCATTTTGTTGGTTACTTGAGGATAGATAACACACCCCCTGCTCTGCCTACTTCACAATATAGTAAATTACAGCCAATTGCTTGACAGTTAACACAGAGCAAATTAAAATATATTCCTAGAAATAGATGAAAAGCTCTCATCTTTCAAACCTTAAGGCATTTTCTAACTCTTAAGAACAAGGATTAGGGTTTTGCTGAAGATTATCAATCTTCCTATTGCTGGCCACTACACTCTCCATAATGGCATGACAGTAGCCTCTGTCAGAGAGGGGATGATAACACGTGGAAGTCTCATTCTCTCCAAATTTTTATACCCTGCTATGGCCTGAGTTCCTGCAACACTGGTAAGCAATGAAGCATATTTACCCTCTCTCCTATTCTACTCCAGACTGTCTGGAAAACCATTACTGATTTCATCCATTTCTCCCTACTGCATGCTATTCTTGAGGGCAGTAAAAATATTGCTTTTATCAGCAAAAAGAAATTTTAATCAGGTCTGGAACTTCCCCAGAAACTGCAGGTATTTGTTATTCTCTGTAAAGCCATTCCTAAGTGAACTTCTTTCTACTGTCTTGTACTCTAAAGACCAGAGTGCTGGCACAGGCAGAACACTCACCTGCAATCTGTTGTGCAGTCTGCTGCTCATCCATTTGAATCTTGTTCCTCATCTGAGTTTTATAGTGTTCCATAGCCTGGTCTTTCTTTTCTGCAAACTCAGTCTCATGTAAATTCCTTTTCTCAGAATCTGTGTTTTCACTATCTGGATGAAATGAAGTTTCCCCAGTCTGCTGCTGACCATAGGAGAGAGCTGCTGAAAACATCTATAATTCAAGCAGGTACCACAGATGAGATGGTTCATATTAAAAAACACTCTTAAATGTTTCTCATATAGGGCCAGGCAATGAAATAATGCCCGTCTCCACATTTTTACAAAAATTTGGGAACAAAATATCAAATAAGGATTAACAAAAACTCTATTTGGCATATGAGTCACTCGTTAAATGTTAGTATTTCTTATGCATAGTTCATCTGGTCTGCAGAATACTAAATAGGCAAATCACTCAGAAACACTCCATATATAAAAGCTGTAACACACTTACCTGTGGGACGACATTCTTTAGCATCAAAAGAGAATCATTGGTCAGTACACCAAACTGTATCACTTCAGGGAGAACTTCATTAGCTTCAGCCAGGTCACTGGGTTCAGTAACACTTTCTAAACAGTATACAAACAATTAGCATAAATCTATTTTGATACAGAAAGCATAGTGTCCTTACCATAGCCTCAAACCACTCATATGGCTGCTTGGTGAGCCCCCTTAAATGTTCATGCTGGAACCAGTCACTGGCACTACATTAAAGTTAACGTACTGTGAGTGTTCCTGGAGATAGGTGTGGAAATGCCTGTTTGCTTTAGTGTAGAAGCTGTTTCCTATGGGGCTGGAGCTAGATACTGAGGTCTGACTGAGACCAGAAACAGGGCTAATCCAGATGCTGGAATAACTATTGTCATTGAGTTTATGAACTACCAGAATAAAACACACTGCTGCTGTGTATCGGAATTTGAGTCAGGCACATACCATTTGTGTCCCTCAGAAAATACACAGTAGAATCTGACACAAATTCTTCAGGAATTTCATCAAGAGCCACAAAAAAACGCACTTTGCCATCCTTTTGTAGCTGAAACAGAAAAATAAAAAGGAATTCTGACTATTCCTGTTTTCTGCCACGTTTCTTAACAGTAAGAAATTGTTTGCCTGCTGTAAGCAAAAGGACAGAATCGTTAGTTTTGACTCCCTTATCTTCACATCACTGTCGAAGAAAACTACTAACATAAATGAAATTCTAAAAAAATCACTCAGGTAACAGTAAAACTCATCAGCTTTAGAAACAATGTTGACTTCCAGACCAAGAGAACTGTTTCAAACTTTAGTCCTTGAAACATAGGAAACCAAAAAGCACTTAAAGGCTTACCCCTCCATACCTTTCTGAGAATGTACGAGTACCTATTCCCCTTCCACCTGCATATCAGTCATAAACCAAACCTAGTTACAAATACCACCATGACCAGCTAATTATGTAAAAGTAAATAAGTAAAAAAGTAAAAAAATAAGTTAAAAAAAGTAAAAAAGTTTCCGTTCACAGTTCCTTACATGCTCCTCTCATGATGTCTTTATCTAGCAGTTATTTTAACTGGAACTTTTCTTTTACAAGCAGCTCTGGGAATAGCAAATGTGACACCTGAGTAATTCTCTGCTGCATTTTCTCATCAAAAGTCTGACTTTTGCTAAGTAAATTACCTTTGCAACACCTTGTCAGCCAATGTCAGAGGTTACAGTACAGGGTACTGGTTTTGAATGGAAATTCCCATTCTTTCAAAATGTTCTGTTCTGCTCTGAGCTACTCTGCACTATACCTCCAGTGCAATGTGCCCACCAGTTTCATTTGTGTCAGAAAGCCAGTACTCACAAAGGAACAGAGTGAAATGCAACACTTACTTGAGGTGCATGCTCCACACTGTCAGTTGTAGATCTTTGCTCCAGTTCAGACGCACTAGAGACAGCTGATCCACTTTCTTTGTCTCCAGATTGCAGAGATGCCTTGCCTTTCCGAGTCATCTCTAACAAAGAATAGCACGAGAGAATTGTTAAACAGATATTCCACACATATAAGATGAATCCTTCCAATTTCCTTCTCAAATTGACAGCATTTTCTTCCATCTTCAGCATCAGCTTTCAACAACCAGCCATCCAAACTTGGTGTTAATTGTACGTTTTACCACAGGACTTTTGCTGAAGAACTGAATCCAAATAAGTAAGTGACTCTACTGCATTCCACAGGTAATTGGTCTTTATTTAGAATATCCCTACCAGCATTTTCCAACCCAAATTTGATCGTTTATGACAAAATAAGTAGATTAACACATTTCAAAACCACTTTGCAAAAGGAAATGCAAATAACTATGGGGTTTGTCATGCCAGATCTATGATGTGGAAAACGCTTATAGTTGAGTCATGCCTAAGGAGTTATGGTGAAGACGCTGTAACCCAGGAACAACAGCATGAATCCCAGAGCCAGTCAAGAATTTCGAACTCCATTTTATGCTCTTGAGGTGCATGGTGTCTTCCTCCCCTTTCAGCACAGGCTTCTGGACACTGAAGAGAAGTGGAAAAGGCATAACTGCATCCCCAACTGGAT
This sequence comes from Pezoporus flaviventris, assembly GCF_033815535.1. Classification (NCBI taxonomy): domain Eukaryota; kingdom Metazoa; phylum Chordata; class Aves; order Psittaciformes; family Psittacidae; genus Pezoporus; species Pezoporus flaviventris. Next base: position 11,816,890 of record NW_026892589.1, read on the forward strand.
CCTTTGTGTGCTGATATCATTATCAAGCAATAACTAATTCTCCCTGTCTTACTGCTTTTGAGCATTAACCTGCAGCATTGCAGCTGCCTCCATTCAGAGGTGCAGAGGAGGAAGTTGAACTGTATCATTCTTTCAGTCTACTTACACCCATGCCAGGCTTTAGCACCTAATTCCTGCAGTCCTTTTGGCACAGTATGAACAAAATGGTTTTATGGCTGTAAAATACAAGGCCATGCCTCTTTGCTTCTGCAAGTACCAGGTTTCAGAAGCTTGTAGGAGTTACACCAGGCACAGCAGAAAACTGAATCTCTCAGCCATAGAACATCTCCTTCCTACCCCTTTTCCTTTATTCTTTTCCAGTTTTTTGTGAGAGGCTTATCTGCAATACTGTGGTTAAAGTACTGGACCAACCTTAACTCTTTACAGGATCACGACTTCCAACTGCATCAGAGGAAAGAGCTTGCAACTCTCAAGCAAGAGGAATTAATGCATTCCTCCTAAAGGCAACATATCCATTCTATTTATTTAAATAAAACTAATCTCTAAAGATCTGAAATTCTAAAGCCAGTAAAAGAGGTCACAGACAACGACTGGATGGAAGATGTGTGTTTGCAAGTTGACTTAGTTCTTCCCAACCAGCCTCTTTCTTCCCACCTGTTTGGAAAGAGCCAAACTAGGATAGTGTTCTTTCAAGGGAGCATCCTGAAGCAGACACTTCAGAGAACACAAAGCCGGATGTGCTGCCTAGAACAAGAAGCTGTTTATGTTACAGATACGTCCAGATCTACTTTAGACAGCCACATCAGCTACTCCCATTCAGCCCCTGTGGCAACAGGGCCGCCAACAACTACACCTTGGCCGCTCAAAACACCTATTTCCTTCCAGCACCCCAGAGGACGCCATTTCAGCGACCGGCTCAGGAAAGGAGGTGACCTGAGCCTTCCTCCTGCAAACTGGTCTGTGTGCCCTGTACTGCAAGCACACAAAATGGGGGGAAGGCAAGATACAACCGCTCTGCAGTTTGTGTGCCCACCAGGGCACAAACAGAAAGGTCTGGAAATGGGTGGAACAGGAGATCAAGACTGGACATGGCCCAAGGGATGGAAAGCAAGGGAAAGGAGCTAGGACAGGGATAACGCCTTCATGATGGGCTGGGGCTCAGCACATAGGACAAACAGGGGCCCAAGGAGCTGGGCAGGGAAGGACAGGTACCTCACCCGCTCCCTCCTCACCGTCCCCGCCGCGCCGCTCGGCCCGCAGCAGCAGCAGCACCGCTCCTGCCTCCCTCTCCTCGTCCCTGCCCTCGGAGGTGCCCCGCTCGAAAAACCGCAGCACCGTGCGCGCCTCCTCGCCATGGCCGCGGCTCAGCAGCTCCTCGAATGGCGCCGGCTGGGTCAGCCCCAGGGCGGCGAGCGCTCGGTCCCGCACCCACTGCAGCCGCACATCGCCAGCGCTCATGGCGGCGGAGCCCTGAGGCCCGGCCGACGCCTCCCGGTGCCCACAGCAACAGGGCAGGGAGGAGCGATGCCAGAGCCCGCCCGCCTCAGGAGGCCGCCCCCGCGAGGCCGCCCGTTTACCTCAGGCTCCGTGCGCGCACGGGACGCGTTTCCTCACGGCAGCGCTGCCCGGAGCCGGGGAAACGGCAGGGTACAAAGAGCGCAGACGAGGTTTTATTCGGAATTCGCGCGAAACAAACGGCTGTTGGTACGGCACAGGTGTTAAATCGTGGAAATATCCCCCTGTTAACACTGGTACAAAATTACTCCTTTCCACGGTATAAACTTCGGTTCAACACCACCAGGTAACGCTGGAAGTACGTCCTTACATGGGGGGGGCTCATCCTTTAGACCATGCACAGAAGTTATTCCTAAGAGTAGGAATGCTGCATGGGATCCACAGAAGATATAACCTGGGATAAAAAGTCCTAGTAGGCAGTTGGATTTTTCTATTTAAGCCCACAACTGGCAGTGTTAAAAGCCTTGGTCTATGGCTTTTACCCACCAAGGTCACTGCAAGTGATGCACTGCACACAACCGGCTTTGGGGAACAGCATGTAAGAGCTTCTCTGCACAGGGAAGTAAGGGTTTTGCTTCCAGCCTCCACTTCCAATCCTGCCTTCCTCCATAAACCATTGCTGTGATGTTATTAAAGTAGTAACTGGGCAGAACTCAGAATAAAAGTCAACGTTTTCAGTTAGGGTCAGAGGGCAGTGTGTGTACAAATTTACATTCCATAATCATGTGCACACTGCATTGTTCCTTAAGTAGATGAGATGGCATCTTAAGTAAGTGAGTAGCAATGAACGTTTAATGTGATGAAGAGTATTTCAGATAACGTAAAAGTAGCCATTCAAGAAAATAAACAGCCTCAACAAAATAAAGACACGTCCACCCTGGGTTTAGGACAAGCAGTAACAACTTTTCTTTTTTTTTCCAAGAATAAAATTAATTTACAACATTAGTTTATCAAGAAAAATGTACATTTTATATCTATATACTTTACAAGATGCTCCAGCTCTGCTATGTATTCCTACGGGAGGTATGTATTACCGAAGTATTTGGCTGCATTATAAGGCAATCAGTGGAAAAACACTTTGTCCTACAAGAAACCATTCAGAGGTGAGATCCAATCACATGATTATTTGCAGACAATTCCAACCATTTCTGCTGACAGCAGCCACACTATGCCGTATCATCTTTATTAAAATGTGAAGAAATGTGCTTGAAAGAGAAAGGCGTAAACTTGTATCCTCCACCAGAGTAGAACTTGTTCTGAAATTCCACCCTGAAACGAGAAAAAAAGCCTCTGATTAATCCAAAAAGACTGGTTGTCAAGGGACAGAACTGTGCAAGGCAAGAAGCTGAACAAAACCAATCCTAATCCTGTCACTTACGCTTTCTGTGCAGCTACTTAAGCTTCCTAGCACAGTCCCAGGCAAACTTCAGCTTGCTCAGAGACCCAACCACACCAGCATGGTGCTGTAATGGTTTGTTTCTTATTTCTTCCTAACTTGTATTCTAGTTAACTGCAGTTAAGTGCTTTACAAATACACAGTATCATAAGGACAATACTCTGTAGTGCATAAAGCTCTGCTTTTTCCCATACTGCAGATTTCATGAGGTTTCAAACTAAATATTCTCTGAATCCACTCAGATGTGCAGCTCATGAATTTAAGACTAAGAAAGGATTAAAACACTTAAGGGTTGGCAGGCCCACTTTGGCAAAAGTCTTGCTGACTAATACATGCAAGTGTTCTATTGAACCGAATAAAATGGACTGAAGCCATTCTGTGATATAATCAAACTGAAATTAAAAATACCCACATTACTGATATTCTGTAGTGCAAAAAACTGCAATAGTATATATCAAATGCACTCACAGTTTGCACCAAAATGAACTCTAAATGTGGTTGAGGTTAATACACATCATAAGCCAATATAACATTTGAATTTACTGAAAATATTCCAGAGGAATGATCATATTCAACTAACAAGCTGTTTATTTAATATAATTAAATAAATACATTATAGTAGCATGAGGCTGTTCAAATTTATGTTTTTATTTTTAACAAGGCACCTAATATTTTGACACAAAAATGCCTCTTAAGCCAGTGCATGCTAAAGTGGTATAAACAGAAAATGAACTCACCAGTGAAGTCGTATAGCATGGAGAAAAGCAGAAAGCCCCTCCATGACCAGAAGAATAAAAACTGTTAGCACAGCAAAGAAGGCTAGAACAGGGACCAGCAGTAAGACACCATAGGTCGTATCCACACGGAGACCCACTCTCATCACCATTTGCCATAGAACTTCTGATAACTCTATAAAATAAAAGATTTCCTAGCTAGTGTTGATACTGGATACACACACACAGTGAGCTACTCTGACCTGAACTCTAGTTTAAACAGTACTACAGGATCTGCTGAACATGGGAACTGCAAGCACGTCATCCCCTTTTCCCCACACCCAAGTTAGTTGCCCCTCTCCTTCCCTCCCCTGAAATACTTAAAGGTGCATCAGTTTCAAAATGAGATTCACTGTTGGCAACATTTTAAACCATGACACTAAGACGCCATAAATACTTCCAAACTAGTCAATCAATGGAAAACAGGAAATGGTACTGTGACTACTGGTTCACTATTATGTGAGGAAATACTGTGCTCAGATAATGGGCCTCTTTACAACACAGAGCAATCAATGAGGAAAATCACTACATTCCAAAAAGTGTCACAATTTTAGCTTGGGGGCTTTCCCTAGATCATGATTAGTTTAAAGAGGGAGTATTTATAAATTAAGAAAAAGATCATTTTGTAGATAATTTCACTTCAACAGGCCAGCCTCCCTGCAACCAGCATTAAAAATCAAGACATGAAGAAAACCAACCACCAACCAACCAAAATAATAAAGCCCCCCACTTACGTGCATGAGCAAGACTTAATGCCCATAGTCTCAGATATGAGGCTGTATTAGAAATACATCCTAGACAGTATTCAATGGTATGAATTGCTTGATTCATAAAAATATCTGCAAAATTAAACTAAAACATAAAAATACATTTATATCCATTTAAACAACGCAGTACAACATGACAGAACAAAAACACTGCTCTGCAAATCTTAATATACATGAAACAAAATTTCCATTACGGGGTAATACACCGATTTCATATCAAGTAAAAAAAGATCAGCTATGTTTGAGATCACAACTACACAGGCAACAGTAAAAAATTACATGCTATGGTCTTTCAGTTAGTTTCCCCAGTAACTTTGTGAATAGATAAAATGAACGCAATTTATGCTTTCCACTAGGAATATGATCTAATACTTGAAAACTCTAAATAGTAAAACCAGCTATAGTTCTAATTCCCATTCTATTGAGGTCGTAAGTTTACCATGTCAATTTCTGCATCTTTAAAACCAGGATTAATCATTAGCAGTGCTACTGACAGAAAAATAACTAAAAATAATACTGTAAACTCATACTTGTTCAAGTATGAACAAGTATATTCAATACTTGTGGCTAACAAAGAGTTCCAAGACTAATAATACTGCAAATTTCAATGCTTACTTTGTATGGAACAGACACATTTTATTTGAGCAAACAATTCTTGTATTTTCTATAATAAGAAGCACGAGTTTACTACCCCAGTGAAGCAAGTCCCATACATAGTCTGCGTATTGGGAAATTGAAGCCATTTTTTGTCTTTCAATTCACATGGACTCAGTGGAATCAGTTAAGACCTTTAAAACTTTGCTCAAACTAAACAACAGCAACAGCTGTGGAATGTCACCCGTGTCTCCCAACCCCTTGGAGCAGTAATCCTCATCACAAGATGTTATTTGCAGACATAGAAAGGCTTTTGTCTGGATGAAAAGCCAAGATAATTAACAGGGAGCTGGACAGCCGTCCTCTTGCCTTAATTTTAAGAACCCATAAAACCATACAAAACCCATGATTTTTATCCCACTCTTTAAGAAAACTGGACTTAGATGCAAAGCCTATAGATACAAATAAACCACTCCTCTGTTTCTCCACTTCAGACAAGATTGTGGTTTACTGTAGCAATCTGAACAAGAAATAATGAGAAAACAGCACACACAAAACAAAGTAAATTGCATTCAGGCATTAAGGTCTTTGTAAAAGCTCAGCTGATTTTCTTGAACAGGACTCAGCATACAGGTTACCTTCTTGATTTCCCACTTCTCATTTGCTTTTAAGGACACACAAAATAGAGATTCAGTAAAAACATTACCTCCTCTCCTTCCACCTCTCTGTGCCCACTGTCTGAATGACTGCTTCCTTCTTCTACATCGTGACATCTCAACAGAGAAAGTTCTTCTTCGCTTTCTTTACGAACGAGCTTGTAGCCACTCTACAAAATGGAAACGTGTCGTGTCTCCACATGGACTGCCAGTGTTGGGTTTGAAATTTAAAGTACTTACAGGCAAAGCAAAAAGAGAGCTAAAGGACTAAAGCTGCATTGTATGTTACAGTCAGAAACTTTCCAAGTTGCGTAGAACTATATCTAGTAAGGACATCCCATGCAATCCAGCTGAATTCTACACTGAAGAAGCACGCAAGTGTCTCTCAATACTTACCCTGTACATTCTAATGCCTCGGCCTCCACTCTGCAACCAATATAAATAAAGTGGTTTGCCAAAAAGCATTACAGGAACAGAAAGAAAAGCAATAGTAAGTAAAAACCTCTGCAGAGCAACCTGTTGGAGGGAGAAAGAAAAAATGAGATTAGATCACAGATTCAGAAGTTGGAAAAGCCTTCCCATTTTCCTTTAAAGGCCTGTTTGAACATAAGAAAAATACTACTGATTTCAGTGAGCATGTGCTCCAAATTGAACATGCATATATGTATTTTACTTAATCAGACTCTTTAATTAGTGTAATCTTCAGGTCTGGGTTCTATATTAAGGCATTACTCATATTCAGTTTAGTAAGATTATTTACAGCAAATACAAAAGCACCATAATTACAAGCGCGAGACTCTGTTCTCTAGCCTCAATTTTAACTTGGGAGATTTTGTTCTAGAAACACATGTTTTCACAAATCACTACATAAAATTGTACAATCAGTTAAAGAGTATAAATATGTTGCTGAATCATAACATGCATTCGATTTCCCCTTAGGCTGATAACACTCCCCTTTCCCAGGGGACACTCAGCCTTTCATAACTGGCAAAATGTTATCTGCACAGGGGACATGGGGTCTTCAGAAGCTTGTAATAACAATGCTAACCTGTCCAGTGTAGAAGGGCTCTGTTTCATCACCAGTAAACAGGAACATGTTAATAAATTGAATAAGAATACTAGGAGCAGATGTAGAGTTCTCTGCAGAGTACGCCAACCATTTGAAGAAGATCAGAAACACAAGGTAGCCAAAGATGCACATCATGAATAAAAGTTCAGGAAGAAAAACCAAATAAATATTATACTTCTTCTCAAAATGCCTGCAATGATACATGGGGATGGGGGGAATGAAAAATGAGTTTTACAAACATGATTTCAATAAAACAGAAGAGTTCCCAGCACTTTTAAACAGCAGGACTGAAATTACAATCCAGAACCGATTTCTTCATATTCAGTGAAACTTTAATCAAGTATTTCAGTGGAAATCAAGACCTCAGAGGCATGGATCTCAATTTAGGAATAAGTGAAATAGCATCTTGTATTAGTTAATGTCTTCAGATTTTCTGGCATAACACTGACCCATCATCTTATTTATGTGAAGGATGACCTCATAAATACTATTGTGCCAGTTTTAAAGTTGTTCCAGTTTCTCTTACCAGATCAACGGTTATAATCCAAGACTTGACAAAAACGACAATGTTAATATTATCTTAACTTCTTGTACTTACAAGTGGTTAAATACCCCTAATACAACTCCAAACGTCATGTGAGTAACTCCAAAAATCACAGACATTTTCATCTTGAAAGAGTTTAAAAAACTGAGACGGTTGCTTGCCAGATTCCAAATCTGAAGAAGAGAAAACAAAACCAGCATTAAAGAACAGTGTCACAGGAGGAATAAAACTCTGTCCTTTCTCTATTGGACACCAGACTTCCACCTCAAATGGGGATCACAACTGACATTTAAGTTTTGTGAAAGCAGTTAAATCTTTGACTTGTGAAGGGAAAAGCTCTTTTTGACTGGAGAATGCAAGCAGAAATGTATTTTTTCCATAGTTAGATTTATCCTCCTCATACACATAACAAAGCCTAATTTACAAATGGCTGATCACCACAAATGGATAATTTAAACAAATAGAACTAACCGGATCAATTCCAAAGGGATAAGCTCCATTATATACACCAGAAACATTTGGATCCAGTGCTAAATAACGATTAGACTTCAGATCCTCAAGACTGCAGAGAAAGAAAAACACCATCAGACCTGACATGTTTCAACATAGCAACAACATGTACTTTCAGTCAGCACGACATTGCTCCTGCTTTGCTTGATACGACCTGCTCACCCACTGTAAGACTTTTAAGAGAATAAAAGGATTTCTAGGCACAAAGGGCCCAGCTAATAAAAATAACAGATTCTAGAAATCTCTAGAAACTCAGAGTCTGGGCTTAATTCGCACTAGCTGTCTTTGAAAGGGAAGTTTCTGGATTTTATTCCTCATTCCCCTAGAATGGAAAGTTTCATTTAAAAAGCTCACAATTTGCTTTCATATAAACTTAACTAATGCCCAAAAATAATTGGCATCTTCTTTCCCTTTCCATTTGGATGTGTTTCCACTCTAATAACACAGCACTCACGACCTGTTCACATTTTAACCAAAGTCAGTGGTTTTGAAGCACTTCCTGGTTTTGAGGCAAAATGAGATGCAAGCTGTGAACACTTAAATACCAAAGGGTCATGACACCTCACAGCGCTGAGGTTATCCCACTTCATGAAAAAGGAGGTTTAAAAATTCACATAACCTACTTTCTTCTTAACTATCAAGAAAAACTGCAGAGATTAATGATTGATGGGTAATTTCATTGTGAATTATGGATTTCTTTACTGTAAATGCTAATGCTGTTTGGTTGTTTATTCAAGAAACACAACCTAGGATAAATTTCTCCAAAACTAGCCCTGTGTTTTCTATTCCTTTCACAGTCTGATGCATACAAACCTCTCCTGGAAAATACAGGTTTTGTTTTGGAAACAGAACCATCAGCATAAAGACAAACCATAGCACAGAAGGCAGTGCACTTCTTACAAATAAAAAGAATACACAACGCAAAGCTCTGTTGCCTTCTGTTAGGATTTTTCAGTACTACTGAAGTGTGCAGCCATTCATAAGAACACCTTTGTGAGACCACAAAAAAACAAGATGCAAAACACACCTAGGATGATTTAGATACTGAATAAACCCTTGAAATACCACTTCATAAAGTAAGCTGCAAGTTCTTACTACCCATTAAAAGATCCTATCCCAGCTGCAGTTTTTAATCACTAGAAGTTATTAGCTAGCATATAACATTATTTGTTCCAGGGAAGACTGACTGTCATCTATACTAAATGATAATACCCTAGAAAATGTTCCAGATGATACGTAAATGCAGCAAGGTAGCACTGATAAATACAAGACTGACCCAGTACACTGACTGAATTAAATATTCAAATTCTAATAGTGGTTTTGCAAGAAATTGTGCTCTCTGTGGACTTCCCACTTTAAGATAATGGGCAATTTGATATTTTTTTAATAACTATTCCTATCTATCACGCAGCCCTTAGTGCACCAGAACTTGCTACCTTACTACTCGCAATATAAGGATGGTTAAAATGGGTGAGCAAAAGGATTAAACTGTTGCAGGAAGTACATTTTTGGTTTAATGGTATAGCACACAGAGGCTGCTACTCACCGCCAAACCCTCTGTTCAAACATTGCAGAAACATTCCATCCAGAACCAAATAGATTTACTGACTTTGAAAAACAGTCATTATAGATCAATCCAGTGTATACAGAAAACAGACCCATCAATAAAAGAACATAGCGGCCTTCAAATAACATTCTCATTATCTGTAAGTATTGGAAAGAAGATAAAAGGAGAGATCATCATCTGCCATGTGAACAACTGTTATCTGAACATTTCTAAAAGAAACACATTTTTGCCATAGAAAGACTTCTAAAAACTCTTGTGAACAGTCATTAAGGAATATGAAGAAGAGGCCAACCAAAATGTAACACAGAATTTTGCTTTATGTACATGAATCTGCAATTTACAATGTCAGCCACCAAATGAGTGCAATTCAGCTCCCCACATTCACAGCTTTATATGACATGATTTATACATAAAGGTTTGCATGTGTTAGAAAACAGAACAAGCAGCAAGTATATTCTGAAAGGCAATTGTGGTTAAATTGAATGCAGAGAACTGAAGTCCCCAAGCAAGCTCCCATAACAAACTGAGACTTTCCTCATTGGCACCATTACACTTTTTAATCCATGTTTTCTTCCTGGAAAGTGTTTTCACTGGAAACTAGTTTTCAAGAAGTTAAGACATTTGCAGCCATTCTTAATTAAATATAATTCTAATGAGAGATGCAGGTGTTCCTGCATTCCAACCCTGTATGATTCAAAAATTACTTAAATTTAATATATGTCGAACTACAACTCATTTTCAGAAACAAGAAAATGAAATCTGAATAATCACTTTATCCTCAACATTAGTTACTGTAATCACATGCTGTAAAACACACACATCACTGAGCAGCCCTAACAGAAGGAAAGATAAGCCCAACAGTATCTACTAATCTTTGTCTGTCTTTCACTGCAACTTGATTATTTCTGCCCTTTCAAAGAAAAGTGAAGAGTTTGCTAGGGTATCACATTAATCTTGAGCAATCAAACACAGGAAATCCTGCAACAAAGGAGAAAACCCAGCCTAATACATGTGCTATAAATAGTATTTTTCAGAAACACAGTAAGTATTCAATTGAAGTTATCTTGCTGGATGGGAAGTAAATTATTTGTAATTCCTTTTACCTCATCTTGTGATCTTTGTAATCGAGGGTGGTTTTCATACAGTATTGTCAGGAGTGCAAATATGAACATTAGCAGGCCGTGCCCAAAGTCTCCAAACATAACAGCAAACAGGAAGGGAAAAGTGATGATAGTGTAGAGAGCTGGAATGACAAAAGAACAGATTTCAGGTGTATAGCACAGCAGATGCCTGCTCTCTGAATTATGCCCAAGCAATTCAACCACTTTAACCTCTCAAACACCTCTCAGCTTTAAGTTTGAAAGACATTTCACCCCCTACTAATAGACCTTTTCTATAAATGTAACTCGGTTTAAAGCTTACTTACTGTGTATCCCTTAGTAACAAGAACTCTGCAGTGGAGCATTAGCTGGCAATTCTGAGGATGGCAATATGAGCCCAGGAAATAAGCCCCAAACAAACAGTTCTGTATTATAATGTACATTCTTATAAAGTACAGTATGACAGAGTCAACATAGCTACAAAATTACATAAGGACATTAAACTAACTGGGCTGTACAAGTTGCATTTTTTCAAGCGATAAGCTCCATGTTTCAGTAAGATCAACAGCCATTACCAAAGCTTTTTTTCCTCCTAAATAGCTTATCTCACCCAAAGTAAAATATATAAAGGAACACTATACAACTATTAGCAGTATCTCTAGTGCTAAAATAACTAATCCAAATAGAATCCCGTCTTACTTTTTGGAGACCATTTGTACTTCTGATGAGCTACTTTCCTTTTTAAAACAGCTACTCATAAGTAGTATGGTTGTCACCATTTTGCCTTTACTAGTGTCTAAGTCAGCAAGGTATTTAAACACTTAACAAGGGGAGCAGTAATGATAGCTCACAGTTCCCATTTCAGAAGGACCAACCTGGATTAACTTCCCCATAGTTTCCAACTCCATAAGCATCAACAATGTTTTGGAACCCTGAGGTGAATTTATTAGTGCGTATCAAAGTTGGAGGAGGTTGTGTTGTTGGGATGGTATTCATGAATGAAGAAACTGTAGCTCCACTCTTCCTCTAGTTATAGGCAGAAAGAAGACATTTATATAAAAACCTCAGTGGATGCTTTATCTAATCAAAATGAACACACTTCCTCTATTAGCAGTTGCACTGATCCTGTAACATCCTTAAATTAAGCCCCAAGTTTAACATTTATCTCTTTGTGCCTAAAAACTTAAGATTAATCTTTTCCTCTGATAACACTGCTTATGCAGTGTTCTAATCCTTACTTTATATGAAACCTCAGATGGGACTCATCACTCAGTATTATAAAACAAAGATTTGTTACTAAAAATTCTCTCCTATAAAACAAGACAACAGAGCTTGCACTCAACGCAAGGGAATTTGCACCTCTGACTTGACTCCAAACAGCACTGTGAGCCAGTCACACTTGGGTCCAACACAGAAGTTATTAAAGTGAAAAAATACTAAAACTGCACACCACTCCCATCCCCTATGACTTACTTTTAGCCCATTTTAAATAACTCTACAGATAAGGAAAGAAAATAAATTAGGTCAAGCCAACAGTTTTAACACCAACGAGCATTCAGCTGACTTACTGAGCCTTCCTCCAACGCATGGCGCAGACTTTGCAGATCAGCCACTGGACACCAAACCTCAGCAATTAAACATTTATTTGTGACATCAAAACTACACAGGTTGAGTACATGATATATGGCTTTCATCTTCTTCACTTGGATAATCCATGTATAGATGGATTCAGATGCCTTACACAAGACTTGGCGTAAGTAATCCTCAGTTTTATGCAGCACCTTTGTCCAAGAAAAAAACAAAAGGATTTAACTGAAAATACAACAGTGGTTTTGTGAAAGGAGCACAGAAAGAGCACCTACTATTTGTCCAGTGATAGATTACGTTTGTAAGAGAGCACACTAACCACTGCTTAAAACAGAACGCAAGGCCAAGTACCCTGAACTTCAACAGATACATGCAACACCAGACCAGGGACGTGACATAGAGTCATATGCAGATCCAAAGCCAATGTATTTTAGAACCATACTCATATATTTAATGAATATATTGTTTTCTGTGGTGCAATAAGTACAGCAAAAGGAACACTGTTATTTACTCACAATATGAAGATCCTGAATACGAACATTTAGTCCCTCAATAACTGCCCCGCGCTCCTCCATGCTGTTTGGGTAGGGGTACACATGACAGTGATAGCTACAGCAAAACAAGACTGTGTTAAATAACCAGACTAAACCAGAACAAATCACCCAGCCCCTTGCCCTAGTCAAATCTGCAACATGCCATTTAATAACCATGGAACAGATTCCACTGAGAGAGCCAGTATTTTGCCTGTGCTTAATAAGGACTGCAGCTAAAATGACTCATACATTTATTTCTACATTGCATAATGATAAAGCTAGATGCAAGGAAAGGGGCAACAAATTTAACTTAAGAAAGCCTGCCTAAAAATCAACACTAAAAATCAAGGAAGGGGAGAAACTAGAAAGAAAATAACTCTGGTATAAAGAAATTACACATATGAAGTTTTACTTCTTACCAGTCACAAATCTTCTTAACTTTCTGGCCAATCTGTTCACCCCAATAGGATACTAAAAAAACAAACCATTTTGTGGTTTCACCCTAAAAAAACCCAAAGAAGTTGTTTTGATGAGGTCTGTATTTAACCAACTCTAACATCATACAGAGCAAAATAACCAATTTGAATAATCAGAAAAAGTTGTGTAAGTAGCATTAACTTTCCACCAAGTTAGTGAAGATCAAGATATAAAATTGAAGTGTGCAAACACCTTGGTTTTTTCTATATCAAAGAAAAACAGAAACCATTTTAAGGGAAAATAGGAGATTATTTTTATCATCTCAGAACTATTAGCAACAGAAAAGTCTTTACAAATTAAAATGTTACAAATTAGGCTTGAAGCATTTAGAAGCGTCAGATTAGGCAGCCCTAACTGCTGACTCACAGAAAGCAAATTCCTGAAGTTCAGAGAGAAAACTTCATAGAAGACCAAATCTACTCGACCTTTTTTCCCTGAACTACTGAATGAACAAGTAAAACGACTATTGAAAGGTCTGTACAGACCTAGTTAATAAATATCCAAGCAGCCATCCTTGCCATGTATTTTGATCAAGGTAGCCAGCCATAAAGTCACTGCTATTCCACAGTGAAGTTCTGCACTCATCAAGCTGAACCTTGATAAATTTAATTGCTATTCCAATAGTTATGGTGGCATCAAGACCTCTAATTTTGAGGTCTGACAAGTTCTAATACTTTAAAATAGTTTTCCTTCCAAGGGCACTGGGAAATAATTCACATTCAGTGCAGGCAAGGCTGAGCACAATTCTCCCAAATCTCATGAACAGTACAAACAACATAAACTGGCAGTTGTAACGTTTACTCACTGTATCTGGATCTTCCAGACACTCATCCAACTCTGCATATGTAAGAATAGTGTAGCCTTTACAGACTCTCCACAGCATTTTTTCGAATGCTTCCACTTTTGCCATGTGAACTAAGCCAGATATGAACCTATGGAAAAAGAAAATTGAAAAAGAACCTAAAATCCACAAGAAGAATTAAAAACCCAGGAGTATATCGTCGCTCAGGATCATATAGTCACTAGTTTAACATCTGCCATCCCTAGTGAAGGAAGCATCACCTTAAACAGGAAGTAACTCGTATATAAAACAGACTCAATTTCTATTTGGAAAACGACTGTAAAACTGAGCACAGAACTAGAATTATATTTCTTTCTCTCTGTGATAGTCAGGTTCTTAAATTTTTCTGGGTAAAATACTCTCTCAACAGTGCTGTAGAGAGCAGAATCCATACATCATTTTAAAGGCAAGTAGGCAATACCATTAATCATAGAATAGTTAGGGTTGGAAAGGACCTTAAGATCATCCAGTTCCAACCGCCCTGCCATGGGCAGGGACACCTCACACTAAACCATGGCGCCCAAGGCTCTGTCCAACCTGGCCTTGAACACTGCCAGGGACGGACAACATTACATTTACAGCTGCCACTGCAAAGTGATTAAAACACCGTGTTTTTCCTAGAACAGAGTTTGAACAGCAGCAGAACTGACTTAGGTATTTTCCTTATCAAACATACTCAGTTTGATGGAAGTTTTGTGACAGTGGTTTTGGTGCTCTCCTATGTTAATCTCTTCAAATAATCCAATTTTGTTACAAAAGTACATTTGGGTCAGATTTTTACCCTGTCTAAAATGGTCTGGCTCATGTGAAATCGCAACACTCACACTACAGTTCATCTTTTAGAAAACAGCCCATTATTTCCAGCAGCTCATCAAGCAGCTTTGGAACAGCCCACACTGACAACCTGCTGTAGGCAGCCTGACCCGTACCTACCCCAGCTTTGCACCCAGTCTGTGCATGCAGTTGTAATCCACCAATGGCTCATTCTCCACAGAGGGAAATTCTTCATAATTTATATGTAACTGGGATTCATACTTGCAAAAGAAAGAAAGATTATTCATAGCTTTCAGAAAGAAAACAAACAACAACTTCCATTCATTTATTATTCTAAAGAAGAAAATAAGTAAATTATTTCAATTAAAAAAAACACCATAAAACCCTTTCCTGTGTTCAGTTCAGACAACAGAGATATTTTGAGATCTCAAGTGCACTGATCTTAGTAATGATAGTGTTGCAAAAGTTACATGGTTAATTTCTTAGCACAGCTTATGCAGCAAAATAACACAAAAACACCTTCATTTGCAATTGGCATCAGCAGTAACATTCAGATGATTCATCAGAGAAATGACAAAGCCCCTCTGCTTCGCTATATACATGAGCACATTGTAACCCAGGAGCTTGCCATCTCTAGATACTGAGCACAAGTAACAAATGAGATAGAGCATTGTAAAGCCCAGCATCAAGTCACACACTTAACTACTAACAGCAGGCAACAGAAATGCCACGACACACAATCCATGCCAAACAGGAGCAGTACCTCAGATGTTCTCCTGACAAATCGCTGTGTGACCTCCAACATGCACATGTATTCTGTCAGTTCGAGCAGGTTTTTCCTCAACTTTTCTTTGTTTTTAGTCACTTCCCTCAATTCTGTCTCCAGTTTCTGCAACTGTTCCTAAGACACGGACAAAAAATGACATAGAATCAGTTCCACTGTTTTGGAAACTGGGGGAGAATTAATTTTAAGCACATGTTAATTTGCCTCAGTGATGGGTGTTTAAGCTCCATAGGTTTTATTCCTCAGACTGCCAAAGATTGCTTTGTATTGAGTACAGTTAATCCTCCACTGGCATCTGTTAAATCTTCTGTTCTGCCCCTAATTTGTGTCTAAGCTCAGTAATGCAGACTTGGAGTTAGAACTTCAAATAGCACACAGTGGAAGACACCTATCTATTATTTTAATGGAAATGCAGCAAAACAAGAATATCAGATGAAATTATATCTGCATTTTACAAGCTTCTACTTCTAACATAATACCAGAAAAAGCACTCAGAGAAAACAGCCCCAGGTTTTGCAATGCAGCAAAACAAGCAGAGCCCTGGGTACACAAAACTCCCACACACCCTGGAAATTTTGGATGCATGAAAAGAGTCTTAGGTAAGTCCCAAAGCAACAAATGAGGCGGAAGGACTACATCTACAGACAGCAACAGTGTAATATGCCAATCCATCAAAAAGAGAGAGACAACTGCAAACCCCCTGAGTCAGCTTTGACCCTTTCACAGGAGCTTTGTGTCAGCATCAAACCCTCCCTGGCAGTCTCTGCAGTAACACTGGCAGAAAGAAAGGAAACTGGACAAAGAGGAAAGCAAATGCTCCTGTACCCCCCCCCCCCTAAACTTAAGTTGTAAGATAGAAAGCAATTAAGTTTAAAATAAAGTTCCAAGATCCAGAGCTACACTTTTGGCATCTGTTGCATGGAAAAGTTACCTGGATTTCTAGAATGTGCTTCAGCAAAGGGGCAGGAGGAGCAACATCTCCTTCAGGAAGTGGAATATCTGCTTTTTTAATTTCTTGTACTAAATAGCCTGGAGTGAAAAGGAAAACAGAATCAGAAAGGAAACTGTTTTGCCCTGTGCTTCCTAGAATGCTGCAGAGCTGATCTTCAGCTGTTCTTAATGGTGCTGATGGCACTGCAGCATCAGGCCCAAGCTATTTAATTCATTTATTTTAGCAACAACACACACTGTGCTCTTCAGAAGAGAGGGGCCAAGAATAAAACACACAGCACATCTCTGTCTTGGAAGTTTGCAGAAGTAAGCAATCTTCAGAGTCTTCTGACTGAAATTTTCCAACCACAAGTACTTTTTAAGAAGCTTTTACCATGTCATAGTGTCTCTTTGCTGCTGCAAGATAGCACTTTCTGTTAACCATCTGCAGAGACTGACATTTTGCTCATTGAACCATGTTTGGAATAAAAAGCGATCAAACAAGGCAGCTTAAGTAACCTTGACAACGAATGCAACTCCCACCGGGCATGTAGCAACTAGCTACTGGGATGGTTTGGCATGACCAGCACATGCCTCTGATGAGAGATTCTAACAAAAAGAATCCTTCAATGGTAACTTTTCCTCAGGATATACTGAAGAAATCTGCATCTTGGCTGTAACGTTCCACATCCTCTTCGCTATTCATTAACTGCCATGTGAATGCAATCATTAATAACTTTTGAGGGTGCTTGGAAGTTCAACAGTACTGCGTTACAGAATATGAAAAATGGACTTTATCTTATAGTCAAGGAAATATCCACAGTAAAGCTTCCCTTTTCCCAGTAGTTTTAAGCAGTCAATACTGAAATGGTCTCAATTATTTATTAGCAGCACTATTAGCAGCTCTTCTTCAGTACTGAGCTTAAAAATCACCCCAATCCCTATTCAGCACATGCATGTTGTGTTGCAAATCAGGTTTATAGCTCACAAACCCAAGAAACAAGGATCAGTGGGAAAACATTGGAACAGGCTGCCCAGAGCTGTGCGGTCTCCATGTTCAAAATCCCACCAGACATAGCCCTGGACAACCTGCTCCAGCTGGAGGTTCATGAGGTGATCCCAAGACATCACTTCCAACCTAAATAGCTTGAGATGACACTCAAAACTGCTGCAGCAGATCAAGACAAGCTAAGGAATATATTTTCACGTTCTGATCCAATTCAGTATTACAGACAAGTCATCTCCAGCTTTAAAAATCTACATAAAGGCTACATTTGAGTGTAGTTTATGTATTTTTTCATACACATAAAAACTTCATCAGATTCTAGAGTATGCAGATCAGGAATACTGGGAAGATTAAAAACCTGGAGCTGAAACCTTCACTGTAGTTCTACTCTAGTAACGTAAACTTTAATAATGCCAGAGATGAGAAAGGGCAGGCAGGAAAATCAAGCTCACCAAGTATTCTTTCCATTTCTTCACACTTCTTTACTTCATTCACAAATTTTCTCTGAAATACGCTTACATTTGGGTTAAGCTGAAGGAGAAGGAAAAAATACTTATTAGGTATTAAAACCCCACAGCTATTTCTGTGGCTTTGTGGAGCCAATTCTGCAGATATTCTATGTGCTCTGTGTCTACAGGGTGCTTTTCAGCTATGAAGGTATGAAAACCTAAAAAGATTAAGAAGCCTCCAAGCAGCCAGGTTGGTTTTATCAAAGCAGAATTATCAATGCCTTTGCTAGCTTTACTCAAATATGAAAGTAATGAGATCTACTGCAGACACTATTCCTAATCTTCTTCCTGCAGTTTTAAAATACCATTTAACAACTTCAAATTAACAAAAACCCTTTCTACAAGCAAATTTTATGACATATTTCCATGGAATCTATTTGAAATGTTAAGTTTTGTAAGACTCTTTCTATGCCACTCTACTCTGCTCTCATGAGACCTCACCTGGAGCATTGTGTACAGTTCTGGTGTCCTCAACCTAAAAAGGACATGGAACTGCTGGAACAAGTCCAGAGGAGGGCCACGAGGATGATCAGGGCTGGAGCACCTCCTGTATGAAGACAGGCTGAGGAAGTTGGGGCTGTTCAGCCTGGAGAAGAGAAGGCTGCGTGGAGACCTCAGAGCAGCTTCCAGTATCTGAAGGGGGCCTATAGGGATGCTGGGGAGGGACTCTTCATTAGGGACTGTAGTGACAGGACAAGGGGTAACGGGTTAAAACTGAAACAGGGGAAGTTTAGATTGGATACAAGGAAGAAATCCTTTCCTGTTAGGGTGCTGAGGCACTGGAATAGGTTGCCCAGGGAGGTTGTGAATGCTCCATCCCTGGCCATGTTCAAGGCCGGGTTGGACAGAGCCTTGGGTGAGATGGTTTAGTGTGAGGTGTCCCTGCCCATGGCAGGGGGGTTGGAACTGGATGATCTGAAGGTCCTTTCCAACCCTAACTATTCTATGGTTCTATATCACAAGCATGGATTGTCTCCAACTACTTATTCAGCTTGTAAATCAGAACCACTAATACATTATTTCTGGAATGGTACCTGGAATGGCATCAAAATGTTACACGTAACCTGCATGTAATGATTCTTACACATCCATCTCTTCCTACCTGCCATATTTACCAACTAGCTGTTAATTTAAGTTCTCCCTACTTTCCCTACAATGATTTTGCAACATATTCTAAAGATAACTTGGATGAAATTCCAAAGTCTGTCAGCAGGCAAAGATCATGTAATTATGATGAGACGATGCAGTAACAATGTTAATAACTACCCGACCCAATTTTATGTTAGTCAGGCATGTAGTTTCCGCCCAGGTGAATTGCTCTTCCAGGAACAGATATGGTTTACAAACCAGCAACCTGTGATGTTGAATTAAAACCTACAGAGAGCCAAGATATTTCTATCGAGCTGTCAGTGGGGTGGATGTATCCATTAGCTGTGCACACACACATGCAACCTAAAGTCAACTGCGGCTTCAAGTGGGCAATGGGCTCTCCCATGGGATCCTACTGCAAAAAGCCACCCAAGTTTAAGCTACTTCTGGGAGAAAGGTGGGACTCAGCATGCCCAAACAGCCTTGTCTACAGCCTCTGGGCGGCTGGGGCTCCACGTTGACTTTCCATCACCCGAATGCAGTACCAGGATTAGCCCCAACGCCTGCAAGTCAGACGGGAACGGAGCATCGGGCCATGGCAATGAGACCTTCACCCACCCAACCGCGCCTCTCGCTGCTCGGCGTCCCCCGCGCCGCTGGGCCCTTCAGGGTCCTTTTACCCCCCTCATGCACCCAGAGGGCCGCGCCGCCGGTACTCACGTCTCGGAACTCGGCCAGGCCACGCTCGCCCACCTCGCTGAGGCACTCGTAGGCCGAGCCGCTCTGCAGGAAGAGCTGCGCCAGGCACATGGGCTCCCCGCGGAACAGCGAGCCCATGGCGGGGGGCAGCGGAGCCGGGCCTCGGCTCAGCGCGGAGAGCGCCGGGACGGCGAGGAGCGGTGTGGGGCCGGAGCCCGCGGCCCGGCGGCCATGGCGGAGCGCAGCGGCCCGGCCCAGCCCGCCGCCGGCAGCGAGGACAGCTGCTTCCGGGGGGCGGGGACGCAGCCGCGGCCAACCGGCGGCGGGGCTGAGGGGGCCGGATCCCGGCCTCCTGCGCTAAAGGAGGCGGTAGGAAGGCAATAGAGGGAAAGCAGAGCTGGGACAGGAGCTCTTCCCTGTGAGGGTGCTGAGGCGCTGGCACAGGGTGCCCAGAGGAGCTGTGGCTGCCCCATCCCCGGCAGTGCTCAAGGCCACGTTGGACACAGGGGCTTGGAGCAAGCTGCTCTAGTGGAAGGGGTCCCTGCCTGTGGAAAGGGAATGGAAGTGGCTGAGCTTTGAGGTCCCTTCCAACCCAAACCAGTCTGAGATTCTGAGATGTTTTCTTACCCTGCATAGCCCAGATCACACAAGGATTGCCAATGCAAAGCACTAACTGGAACAGAGAGTCACAGACCAATATATGGTAACGGCTAAGGCATTATTACTCTTCAGAAGTGTAAACAATCTGTCCACTGCTCCCAAACCAGGTGGCATGAGGGGTTTACTGCGGAAGGGACTGCCACCTTGACCCACTACACCCAGAGAAGAGAACAAGCTTGAGCAGACAGAGATCCATGCATGAGGAGGACCCCAGCCCTGCAGTGGGCTCTGGGCTGGCCTCGGCCCACAGAGCTCACCCTGCTGCAGTCCTCCAGACTTGGAGTCTAGAGCTTAAACATCACCCTGTTACTTTTTGTTTTTAATTAACACATCCATCTTCTGTATCCCATATGAGTATTCATTTTATGTATCTTTACATGTTTATATAAAATGTCTACAAAATTCAAGAATATTTCTCCATAAATTTTACCCAGAAGTACTTAAAATATTAACAAAAGGGGTTCTCTTTACATCAACATTTTTAAACCAAGCAACTGTTCCAAAATCGTGAAAACCAAGGGTTACTCGTAATTGCTGCAAGTAAAACAAGGAATGCCAATAACAGGCCTTTAGCAAGACACCGGGAATACGGTTCTCCTGCAAAAACAAAAAGAAAGGAAAAAAAAAGTATAAACATATGAGTGCTACATTTTAAACAACAACCCAAAGGAAACAGATTAAAGTATGCGTAGAACTTGAACACAATAATGCAGCATAAAGCAAGAAGTAAGATGCTTCACACTTCTCAAACTTCATGCTTTGTGTAACTTAAGTCTCTAAAGTCTCGCAGATAATAAGCATGGCAGTTGCTTCAATCCATGTAGCTCCCAGTACAGAGTCCAGGTGCTTTGATGCCCTTTGAAAGGCCAGACATTAAACCTACAGTCTCCCACGAGACACAACCCCAGCACAGTTTTACATTTCCAGTAATTACCTTTTCCAGGAGTCTAACTAAGAAATTAACACATTATCTCGGACCATGCTTTCTAAAAGGGAAATTTTAATTCCCTGTCACAAAGCATCCTTTCAGACCGAACTCCACACATCTAGCGGCCAGTTCATGGCATTCCAGATGGGTCATTATTTCTACCTGTGTAAAACCGTGTCACTGGATAAAAAAGTTGGGGCCAGCACGCATCATCTCGATTGCAGTCAAATTCTGTCCAATAATTAGACCGAGATCTAGAAGAAAAAAACACCACATGTAAAAGCACCTGCATTAACGACACCAACATAAAAACTCAGCTGTATTAACTACAGCACCAAAGGACAGCACAAGTGGGGAAAACAAGAGAGAAAGTATCCAGGTTACAGGAAAAACAAAACTAAACCACAAACCTCTCATTATTCTTTTGACTTTTCTCTAACAAAACCAGGAGCCTCCCTCTACTCTGTTTCAGTCATTTTTAGTCATTTTGTGATGAACATTTGCAGACAATGGATACTTCAGGAGCTGCACTCAGCACCCTTTTTCCACTCAAGTAAACCAAAGAAGCAGAAGCTTTTCTGCTAAAACCAAACTGCAGCTTCCCAGAGTGATTTACAGGTCTTCATGTTCTTCATGCTCCTGGGGAAGATTGTCACTGTCAGAACTGTTACCTAATAAATCATTGAACCAGCTCTTCTTGCTCTCTTTATTCCACCCAGCCAAAGTAAGTAACCTTTTGATCAACACTATTAACATTAAATCTGCTTAACAGAATGAGAAGTATCAGTGTTGTTACAGAAATTACCTTGTCATTGGAATGGGTGGCTGAGCTGGCACCTTTATAAACTGAACAGCAGCAGTGATGGGAAGAAAGCTGGTGTTTTCACAGGTAAGCCCGCACTGGAATTGCCATATCACTGTTGAGTAACTGTAAGAATACCCATGACTATTACTTGAGGGCTGTAAATGGAAATTTAGAGCCTAAAAATAACCATGAAAGGACAAAATACACAGTATTTAGGAGGAGGCTGATGATCTCTGGATCTACATCACCATACAGGGGGAGAACTTGCCAAGTCTGGGAATGAAGTAAAACAGAACAGAATCTTGTTTATTGGATTGGGATTGACTGGGGAGAAAGTGAAATGTTTGTAAAGTGAAAATTCTCTGTTTCAGGAAAGAATAAAGCATTTACCACAGCCTTCAAGAGGTCTACACTGGGGTAAGCCAGAACACAGGCCAATGCTGTCACTTCCACCATGTGACAAGTTTAAAAGGTTCCGATGGAATGCCTTGCATGTATCTACTATGGGCAGCTTCTAGATTTTCTTTAATACTTTGAAGTAGAAAGATTATCCACTTTTAGGCATTAATATTTTCTTCAATTTTCATTTCAGAGGGAGAAAGGCAAACCTGGTGTGACCAAAGGAATCTGGGCTGCACAAATAAAAGGTGTGTAAAAAAAAAAGAAATCACAAAATAACACTTTTGTTTCTAAAATTTAACCTGGATGCATGAGGCAAGCAAGGCTCAGAATGAAACATTCATCTGTCAAAGAGCCAGAGACAGGACTCTACCTGATCTGCACAGCAAGAATCTCTTGCTGGGGAATCCCTTGCACTGCACCCACTTCAGCAAAGATTATGCGAATATTCAGGTTTGCAGGAATAGCTGCACAAATGCCTTTGAAGATTCCAGTGCTCACATTGGTATCAGAATTAAATGGATCAAGACCTATGGAGAAGAATGGAGTTACTTAAATGGATGTATTATGGAAAATATACTTTCCATAATTATATTATTGTTATAGTCCAGTGAAATACTGGTAACTGTCAAAGAGGAACACATACAGAAAATGTTTTCTCTCTGTAAAATGCACATAAAAGAGTATTTTATTATCAGAGAACGAAGTCATATGTGTACAGGTTCCTAGTAGAATACACATTAGTGCAATATCCATGTATATATTGAGTTACATATGTGCGTGTGTGCACATATATGGATGGATGAATGGATGCAGACACAAAAAACCAGTATCTTTAAGCATCTGAAGTTACAATTCGGTTTTGAGATGCTCTATTCATCGTGTGTACATATTTAGAGTATCAAAAACCCCACAAACCTCACTTACGTATAATTTCCACCCAGTCATTTGGATCACTGTGACTTGAATTGTCTCTTTTCCCAATATGAGTAGCTTGTACTAATGAATTCAATTTCTCAGTTACATTTCCTCTGCAAAATGAGAATGTGAGATTAGACAGAAAGCATATCTGTACTGTTGACCACGCTGGGTTCCAATATTATTGTACCATAAGGTCAGTTTCCTCTGAAAGATGTTATCATTCAACAAAACCAAACTTGAACTATTGAGTCATCTGTTAGGGGGAAGAAAGAGCAAAGCATTCCACCCCAACATAATCCTCATTTGAATACAGAGAGATCCAAATGAAGCCATTATTATAACTTCCCTTTTAAAATGCGGGGAAAAACAATTCAACCTACATAGCTCACCTTAAAAGTCTGCAATCTTCATCAATTCCAACTTCTAGAATGCACCCAGAGAGTGAATCCAGCCCAAATATAACTGGCGTATGAGTTGCTGATGTACATAAACCTCTGCCAGCTAGGAAATGAAGACATCTTACTGAGCTTTCCTCTGTCAACCTTTCAATTTCTAGCTTTCAATTTTATGCAAAAATATCAAGCAGGAGAATGCAAAACACAGGTGGTATAATTCAAATACAGATGTAAGTTCATTCAACTTAAACATCCCAAGAAAGCATTAGAGGCTTACCACTGACTTTTTAACCAAGGCTAGGGAACAGTCTAGAAGGAACAGCCCAGAAAAGCAATATTTGGCAGAGATTCTTAACTGAAACAAGTGAAAAAACCCCAAACAAACAAAAAACCACAATCAACCAAAGCCAAAAGAAAACACCCACAACATTTTAGCATTAGCTACAGCTGAAGTTGCAACCTCACAAGCTAGTACCTGGCTGCCAAATGTTTAGACTTCCAGAAGTATCAGAAGCATTCAGATTTGCAGCTCTCACTGGTTTTCCAACTTGATAACCTAAACAGAGAAGGGTAAATCCTGAGCACTGTATAAGAATCTATAAGCATTAGCATTGTTTTAATAATAAATGTCATTACTCCTGAAGTAAATGAACAGCCATTTCCATTACAGTAGGAATACCTTCACTTTAAGTAATCAATATCTATACAACAAAAGCCTCAGAACCAATCCCAGTTATTACAGTGGCAGTGCATTGAGCAGGAAGGTCAGGGCTAGCAACATAACGTATAAACCACTTATAGAACGCAGTCACTGATAATAATCTGTACAGTATGAATTCTTTTCACTTGTAAGAGGCAAAATAAAGTATTAATACCTGGATTCCCAGACAGTTCCGTTGTATTAGTGCTCTCTAAACTTAGAAATTGGACTGTGAATCTCTGGGTCAGTATTTCTGGTAAAAGAAAAAATATGACTTTACTTTTAAATAAGTAAATAAGCAACAAGTATGCAGTAAATTGGCATAAAGTATGCTCTATGTAGGATGTAAATGTCATTAGTAACACAAATAATATAAATTAATGAAAACCAGCCCCTTAAATTTTCTTTCCAGAGTCCAGGGGGAATTCTTTTGAAGTATTATTAGTAAATAAGAGATTCTATCACAGAACTTCCCTGCTGAAGCAAAAAAAAATCAAAAACTGTAAGAGAAGTTTCATGATACCTCCATCACATAAGCTTCCGAGGAAGACTGTGACATTTACTTGCTCTATGTTCTTCTCTTTCCAAATGAATGTATAATGCTCCGCAAATGTTACATTTTGACATAAAACCTCAGCAGTAGGAAGACTTTCTGTCAGAAGAAAAGAAAAGGCCATAATGAAAAGCATAGAAAGCTGTGTTATTAGAGCTGAAAAAGAACACGTTAAAAAGCTGTGGGAAAGCTGGGAATTAAAACATTCCTGAGAATTTATTTCACTGTTAAAGTCCTGTCTTATTAGGACAGTGCAACAATACAATCCCTTAGCTTCTCAATGCTTTAATATCAGGGATTCCAGGTCCTTCTGTAGCTAAACCTCTCCACAAGAGCCCAGCACTGGACTTCACTTCACCAGCTGATGCTGCTCTCTGCTCTCCCCCTGCTTTTATCTCATCCCTCCCAGGCAGCCATCACTGCCCAGTAAAATGCATTAGCTTGGATTCCATTAGTTTAATTTGTGCTGCATTATCCTCCCACCAAGTGGGAACCACTGTTCTACATCAAATAATTGCTTCACTGGCTGACAAAGGCCCTTCAAAAGGCCTTTTTTGTAACAAGAGGTTACAAACCAGACACGTGTCCATCTGCTTACACTGTCCATCCCACTTCTGTGCTCTTCTTTGGGATTTTATTTTAAAGCATTCTTTGTATCTTTGGAGTTTTGCTTGTTTAGTCTTTTTTCTTCTCAAAAATTACTTTAATATAAGCTAAAGAACCTTATTTCTTAACCAACTTCAAATGAAGTTAGGGTAAATTAAGTACTTGCTGCTTCACAGTAAGCAAAACAGTTTACTTCTTGAGTATACAGTAACACACAAGATACCTCCTAAGAATTGCAGCAGACATTCTAGGCATCAAAATGATCTACTTCTTATACAGTCCAGGTTAGGTAAGAAACATTAAATGGAAGAGACATACCACTTTCACTGATGAATTTGCCAGTGTCGGTGATGTTCCTATAGACAACATTTTGCTGGATGAAGTCTGAGAATGAAAAACAAACACTGCAGGATTCCTGACTAATGAGACACTCTTTCACATCTCAAGTGGAATCCTTGTTGTGACAATGAGTAAACTATCTAGAAAATTAATACTGGTAAAAGACCAAGGCAGCTCTGTGTTTTGAGAGCACAGTTATCTCTGGGACTACAAAGGTAATAGAGATGAACAAAATTAGACAATGACATAAAATACATTATTTTCATGCTGGTAATCATCTCAAACTGCAGAATGACACTTCTTAAGTATATGCTTTCCTAATGTAGACAGTAACCACTTCTCACTAATTCTAAAATGATGATACTGCACCCTCTTGACAGGAAAAGGGCTCTGCAACAGTCTGAAAACAAAGCAGGAGGGATGCTGTTCTGTCACCACAGGCCGTAACCAGTATGAGTCACCAGAAACAGATAAATGGAAAACAAAAGCCAATCCCACTATTTCTTATATCCTAAATCTTGAGAAATAGAGGGACAGTTGATAGATGGTCACCAGAAACAGACCATCCCCAAATGCTGAGCTACAGCCACCAAGTAACAGAGACATTATACGTAGCTACTATGTCAAGCCCTTGGGTTTGTTCTGTTCTAGCAGCTCTGAGAAACATAAACCCCATATTTGTTCAGGTTTATGCAGCATACCTCCAGTACCACTGTTTATCCTCACATCATGGGGCAGTCCTTCCTCGTAAGATTCTAGACTGGTAAGGCATCTGACATCAAAGTCCTGGAGGTATGCCACAGGGGCATGTACAACACACTGTCCAGCCATGGATTGCTGCAGGTGGTTCAACAGAAATAAGGACATTGGACATTGTTTCATTTGAAAACTGCTACTGAAATGATGATTCATAAGCTATTAATTGGGATGCCAAGCTTGCTTTTACCTCTTGCAATAATGAAGACATTATAATTTTGGGAGACGAACAGGGAGATCAGGAAGGATAATGTTTACTTTTAATAATGATTTTGGGCCTTTTTAGGTTTAAAGAAATATATTCCTTCACTTGAAACAGCAAGTTGCAGAATTTGGTTACACAGCTATAAGGAGTGTGATATAGAGAATATCAAACAAACAAAGAGAAATCAAAATACCATAAACACAAAGTGATTACCTGGGGAATGGTAAAATACTCATTTTCTTCTGTCATAACTGGATCTCCTTGATTGTAACCAGTGAAAAGTTTTCCAGGAGAAGTTTGCAAAGGGATCTTAAATGAAGGAACTTTGGGTGTAGAACTGCAAGCAAGTTTAAAAATTAAACCTCTATCTTACACCAATAAATACACATTTGCTTTCATGTCCCATGTTTTCATACAGTACCAATGATGTTTCTCCATTTGCATTTAAAGTTCACATCCTAAGATTCTAATTTCAAAGTAACTTTCATTATAAAACCAGCTCCTATTTTCAGTAACATGCTTAATGCATGTGTTGAGAAAATAAATTCCTTCAGACTTACATAGAGCCATGATAGAAGTAGCCAAGAAATGGTGTGTTGTTAAGAGAAGACTGCACACAAAGGAAGGGAAACCAATCAGGAATATATTCCATTGACTGAGAGGAGCACAGCTGATCAAAAGGTGGGTTTACATCCCCACCAAACACTCCAGTGAAACATGATTCATTGAATAACTGCTTCAAGTCTGGTGAACACTCCTGAAAGCAAAAAGAAAGGTCACTGTAGCACAGCAACTGCATTACCATAGACACTATAGCCATACTTGCAGGTGAATCAAACCAGTTTTGTAGAGAAAGGTCATATTTACTGTTAGAAACACAGGAATAGCCAACAAGCCTTCTAGCCCTATCTAGTCTGAATCCCATTCAGAACTTCTCTCTCCCCCCAGGCTATAGAAAGAACCTAGAAATGTTTTAAACACTTCAAAGTTTAATATGAAATACATACCAGGTCACAGCAACAACGAACATCACAGGCTCCAGCTGTCAAGTCACAAGGACAAGAGCCCAAGGGTTGAAACACCTGGTTTGGGATGACAGTGGCATTTTCTGTGAAAGAATTAAAAAGGAAGATAAAATCAGATTAGATGGACAGAAATCCAAACAGACCACGTGCATTGCAATTTATTCTGTGTACAAACTTTCTGTTGAATTCCACGGATGATTATTCACCATCTCTTACTGCTGCCCAAATCCAAAAGTATTCTGTTTTTTTTTCATATTTAGAGGAAAAGAACAACCAAAACGCCATTTCTTCTTTAGCACATCTAAACACTCACCTGACACGTTTCCTGTAAAGGAAGAGTTGGCATATATTTCAGCTTGAACCAGGAGATGCGCCAACATCACCGAGCGACG
The DNA here is from genome assembly GCF_033815535.1 of Pezoporus flaviventris. Taxonomy (NCBI): domain Eukaryota; kingdom Metazoa; phylum Chordata; class Aves; order Psittaciformes; family Psittacidae; genus Pezoporus; species Pezoporus flaviventris. Next base: position 11,845,294 of record NW_026892589.1, read on the forward strand.
GCAAGCTAAAACCTGGAGCGTTTCGACCACGCAAAGAGGTGCTGTGCAGCAGTCAGTGGCATTTGGCAAACACAGCTGCAGATTTCTAGTCAAGCTGATAGTCAGTTTGGAAATGTTCTGGAAGAAACGCAAAATCAGGTTTGACAGCTTCGGTGGCTTGTATTCAACTACTCTTATTTAGACCACTCTTCAGCTTCCGAAAGAGAAGTTTCATTGCCACTGGGCTTTGTCAGCACTACAATGCAATGATATGCTTCCTATATAAAATTGGATATGGAGAGCGGAATGACAAAGGGTCTGCTACCAAGATATGCAAATAGAGAGAGGATATGAACTGTGCACAGAACTTTGAGGCACACACAAAGATTGTTACCACAGAAATCTCATGTTCTAAAGAACAGAACAAATACTGAAAGGTGAGTTTCAGTTTTTACAGCCTCCTTCAGCTGAAAACTAGGTAACTGCAGAGATGATAAAATCCCTACAGAATTACATACAATGTAACACTGAAGACAAGCCTAATGACTATAGATGTTCCAGAGCTCATGCTGTTTGAAATGACCACTTTTTATTTCTATTATCTCTTTCCAGAAGATCTGAAACAGCCTCCAATGCTACAGAAAACCAGGAAGTGCAGGCAGTTCCGGAGAGAAGGAAGGCAAGAAGAAACCAGCACCAAAGCTGAACCTCGGCAAATTATAGGAAGAGCGCACAGACAGAGGCAAGACATTCAAACTGAGTTGTTGGTATGTTAACATTTTGCTAATGGTTCGTTAGCCCTTACTATATGATAGTCCAGTCCTTCCCATTTTAGGCAAGGACCAGTATTTTACATACCACACCACGTGTTACGTTCAAATTCCAATCGCCGGCGCTTTCATTTCCATTGCAATTGGCGAGTTGCAATACTCCTGTATCAAAATGGAAAGTATTCCACTGTCATTTTGACCAGGCTGGGCAAATCAGTAGCACATTTAAACTCCTCTTGTGCCTTCAAATAGGCAGATTCTTAGGCCCAGCTGACAACGAGTCAACAGAAGACTAAGGGCTTCATCAGCAAAGTCCTTTGGCGTTCCTATTTCAGCAAGTATCAAAGCACTCAAAGAAGTGCATTTCTCCAGTAATTTTAGTGTCAGAGGATATGAATAAGTCAAACATTTATTTACACACTGCTGGGGGGGGGGGTGTTCTTACCTGTCTCTTCATCTCTAGGGCTTAAATATATAGAAAAACGAACAGCTGAAGAATTTCCAAGAAATAACAAATTGGCTCTGGGCCCTGACATATAGATAAATGAAGGCTGGAAGACTGAAAAAAAGAGAGAAAGAAGCAAGTCTTTACACAGGTTAAGTGAAAAAGGTAACATCTGCAAAACTTATTTAGATCTTACCTCCTACGTCGTAAATTGTCACAAAGCTACCTTGTGATGCCCAATGCAGGCCTGCATCTGCATTCATGCAAAGGGCCAGAGCACTGCACTCACTGTAGTTTTTTATACCACAAGTCTGCATCTGCCAAGATGCTCAGTGAATAAATCCTCATTAGAGTAACATTATGGCAGGAGGCTGCAGCACTTACTGGCCCACACAGATACACAGGGGGCAGACAACAATGTGTTTAGCGTTTCTTGCTGATTTCAGTTTACACTTCTAATCCTCGCAGCTATGAATGGCATCGGGGCTGTACCCCTATTACACGTGATGCGCTCACTGCAGACTAAAGCCCTCCGCATGCGGACAGCTTCAAGCGTCGGGCTCCAAGCCGAGTTCCACTACAAACTCCTTTACAGGCCGTACCAAAAGGCCCAACACAAGCCCCCCACTCAGACCCCTTCCCCACACCCTGCCCACCCTTTTACCCCCCCCTTCCCTCCGCAGCTCCCGCGGCCCTGCCGCGCTGCACCCACCGGGGTCCCCAGCGCAGGGCTCCGCCAGCAGCACCACCACCACCACCGCGAGCACGGGAGCCTCCATGGCGCCTAAGGAGGCCCCCGCCGGGGCCCCGGCTCCCGCCCGGCCGCCATCTTGCGGCGCCCGCGCGGCTCCATGGCAACGGGAAGGGGCGGGAAGCGCGGCCGCCTCACGGGAAGGCGGGACGGGGCCACCGGCGGAACCGATGGGCGGGCTGGGCCATGGACCCCCCCTCACGGTAGGGACCAGCGGAGAGAGCCCAGGCACGGCTGCGCCTCGTCTTCCCCCTCAGCTCCACACGGACACATCCTCCCTCAGGCGCTTCAGCCAGTGCCAGATCTTACTGCTACACCGTACAGTTAAAACCAGCTGGTATCACAGCAATATCTACCCCCATTGAAAAAGGTTTTATTACAAACTTCTTAGACAAAGTGAATTATAATGTAGCCGTCAACCAAAACAAGCCAGGAAAAGTCCGGCATTGCAGCTGTTACACTGATAAACGGCGATGCAAGTATCAAGACATGACATAAATTCCTCTATACACCTTGGGGAAGAAAAGAGTATCTGTGATTTTCAATGTAGGGAACAGTTACAGTATTCCTTTATACAGGAATAGCAGGAACATTATTCCTTTATACAGGAATAGCAGGAACAGTATTCCTTGCCGGAGAACATCAGTTACAAGCAACAGGTTCAAACACCAAACCGTACCGTTGCTTTTTACAAGGGGGAGAATGGTTAAAGCAAAGTGATGTTCAGAAGCACACAGCACGCCCTCGTGTTCTGCCCCAAAACCACCAAAGCAAAAGCTTTCATTCTTACTTGTCAAACGCCAGCTGCAGAACCACATACTAAGAACTGCCACATTGCACAGAATTACCTTTTCCAGTTTCAGAACACAACCTTAAAGACCACCCAGCCAGCCTGAAGTTACTTTAAACAAACAGAAGCATTTTTATTCACAAGAGATATCCAATTAGGAAAGTTAATACCACAGGGACAGTACAGCCAAAGGAATATGAACACATACGAGTGCACAGGTAGGGCAGGACAAACATTGCTAGCAAAACCTAGCAAGAGATTGAAGTCCCTCAACAGGACAGTGCTCAGGGTCTGATCTACGCACTAGAAATGGTCATTTTTACCTTTACACCAGTGCACAAAAAGAATCAGTTGTCTTTGACTACAGGAGGAGTGAAACGTTGGCAGTGGCCAGGATACCTTCTCCTTCCCAGGGTATGTCTTGGCAGGCTGTAACTCCTGGCTCCTCTCACATTTAAACCAGCACATATGTTACATGGCAATACAGTGATTTGTTACTTAGAGGGCTGTGTAGAACACACACGATTTGGCTATTCATCCCTTAAGAAACAAGGGTAACACTGCATACAGTTCTCTCAGATCCAATACCACCAATTCCTCAAGTATGTTCCATCTTATGTAATTCCTGGAGGAGGTAATGATGCATTTGCATAATGTAGTTACGCAGCTACCTTTAATTTCTTCTTCTTAGCTTTCATGACAGGCGGCAATGATATTTTGAAAGCAGTCCTGAAAAAAGCAGTAGAAGAAGGAGCTGTCAGATCCACAGAACATATTTCCACACCCACCCTTGGGAAAAGGAGAAGAAACACTTACTCGCATGTGCTACAAATAGGACTGAAGTTGCAGAATACTGGAAAAGAAAAGAACGGGCTTTCAGTAGAACAGTTCACTTGAAGGTAAGGAATCAGACCCTTCAATATTTATAAGCTTACTTGACAAGCACACGGAGCACACGTAACCGATTTCAATGAGATTTCGGTGACAGAAGCATGCAGCTCTGTAGTCAACATGAATGGGAGGTGGAAGGACAAGCTGTGATCTTTGCTCTTGATCAGGGAGAAACACCCACTGCACGAAAAGAGAATGGTGCTGCTGTATTTCCTTGTCAGTGAAGCCAGTAAGATTCCCATCTGACACAGGAAAAAGCACTTAAGTGTTTTCTAAATGACTTACCAACAAATACTGCAGAAGGGATGGCATGTGGAGCACTTTCAGATATATGCCACCTGTAATATCACAAGCCTGGAAAGCAGAGAATGATCAGCTTGTTTTGGTTTATAATTACCAGGATATTTAGAATACCCACACGCTGCACAAGGCCTGCATGTTAGAACTGTCAGATCCACTGAGCATATTTCCACACCCACTCTTGAAACAAATGAAAGAAGAGAGCTTAGGAACATCTCAAACTATCTAGCAGCAAGTATCTGTGAATCAATATAAACAGCAAATGAGAATAGGGAGTGGAGTCTGTACCTGTTGTAGGAGACCTGAATCAGAGTCCAACACACAAGCATCAATCAAAACACTCTGCAAGAAAAGAGATGCAATGCATAAAAGAAATGAACATTTTTTTATCTGTGGATATTAATAAAATATAATACATATGAGAAAGAAGCCAGCTTCACCTGTTTCTGTGCTGCAAAGATAACATTCATGAAGTTCATATATTGCAATGCACTGTCTTCTGCTGCTTTTATGACCTAAATAAAACAATTCAAACTTGTTGGCCTACATAATATCACTGGATTTCAAGATTGAAATAAAACTGTCAGCAAAAGTCCTTACCAAAATCCTTGATTTCATTTCTTGATTGCCTAAATATTAAAAAGAAATGCATGAGCACATTGTTTCTATTGCCTGCAGTTTGCCCTTTTAATTCTGGAGCATATAACATCCCAGTTACATATCTAACATCCAAGATGTTAGATCTAACATCTCAGTTAAAATACCTATAAGAAACTGGTTTACAGTCCCAGTGACAAGCATCTGTGGACTAATTCAGGCTTGTCATGAAAGCAGACCCATTTCACTTATTGTCCTAAAGCACCGAGATGTTGATCGGGGAAGGAGGTGGTCCCTGTGGAATGATCAGGATAAACATGTACCTAATCTTGTCAATTTTGGAAATGGGGACATGTCAAACCATATGTATATTTGTTTGTATGTACATATGTACTTATGTCCGATTCAAATATTTACGGAAGTATTCAAAATAGGAGAAGAGGCTTTACCTTTCACATCTTTGCTCATCTTGTTGATATCTGATTAGCTGACTTTAAGGAATCTGCATTCAATTCTTGAAAATAACCCCAGTATCCATGCCACGTGTTCCCCACCTTAACCAACGCGCATTTTAATAAGCCTGACCCACAGCTGTTAGGTAAACGTTTCAGTTTTGAGTATTATTAAGGACAGGAATAGTAAAACTTAACTAATATTGTAAGAAACAGTCTTGAAAACACACAAAAGCTTTGAAGATTCTGTGACTGAAAGGATACAACAAAGGGCTTTAGAGAGTGATCCTACTAACAGGGTTTCTGTTTGCTGGCCCCTCATGTCACCTGCAATACAAGGAAAGTTGCAGAAGTTACTTTTAGATATAAAAACAGTTGCTGAATCCGACCATAGCAAATACTACAAGTTTTATCTTTGGCAAATAGCATCAATGCAGAGGCCTTAAATGTCACACATTATAAACTCATCTGCTTGAAATGTATTAAAATTGACATGATAAAAATAAAGGAAATTCCTACACTCCTTGGGAGCCCAAATGTTTTGCAATTCTGCATATTAAGCCTAGAATTTTCTTTTCCTTACTTTTTGTCATGAGGTCTTTAATCTCTTCTGCAATTGCATCATTGATTGCTGTTAACAACTCGTATTTTCCATCCTTGCTGCCAGAGCAATTAGATTCCATGGAACTACCACCATCTCCAAAGAGCTCTGCAGCAACCCAACCCTTCCCAGGGTACAAGAAACGGCTGAAACAGAAGAAAGTCAAAGTATATATGGTTTAACCTCATAAGAAAAATACCCATAAACTACTCAGATGTAGAAAGCAATACTCCACAGTATAATAGCAAATAATCTTAACACTTTAGACACTAAAGAGACTATATAAAGCAGGTAATCCTCAAACTGAAAATGGAGTAAAACCCACATTCACCTCCCTCCTTTCAAGGCCCCTCTTAAGAGAGATAAATCATAGAATAATTAGGGTTGGAAAGGACCTTAAGATCATCCAGTTCCAACCCCCCTGCCATGGGCAGGGACATCTCACACTAAAGCATGGCACCCAAGACTTCATCCAACCTTGCCTTGAACACCGCCAGGGATGGAGCATTCACAACCTCCCTGGGCAACCCATTCCAGTGCCTCACCACCCTAACAGGAAAAAATTTCCTCCTTATATCCAGTCTAATGGCCATGTCTGCACTTAGGGGTAGATCTTTAAGACAATGATATATTATGCATTTTAAACCTGATGGCAATTATGTACTTCAAAAAAAAAATAAATCAGGAGATAGATACAGACAAGTGTACTCTAAATCTTCACCCTGTTAAGAAGCAACTCTACCTTTCTTGTGTGTGACTTGCTATCACAGCAAGTCTGTTGTTGCGGTTCATAAGTAAGTGTGAGTTTCCCAGCACCATCACTGCGTCGATGCATTTTGATAGGGTGAACTGCTGAAAAAAAGGAAGAAGAAAACAGATACAGGGCAGTTAACATTTACAGTGAGGTAATTTAGAAGAAATCTCTCAAATCACTGCAGTTAAAAAAACTCAACTTGAAGATGCTGAAAGTTTCCTAATAGAATTTAGAAAAAAGCTTTGACTACACAATGCTGGGTAGCTGCTTTAAAGAACATTCTAATACCCATAAATTGTTCTAGCAGACAAATATCAACAGAGTTTAGAAATCAAAGGCTTATCTGTTGCCTATTTACTAACATTAAACAAATAATACCGCCCCCAGCAGCACGTACCTCAGCTTCTCCTAGCGCCTTCTTCCCCCACCAGATGGGGTTGGTGTCAATGATTACGACCAGCAGGCTCAGGTCATCGTCTGAAACAGAGACAACACCGCAGCGTCACCCCAGGCTCCGCGCGAACGCCGAGCACGGCCGCAACCGAAGGCCCCCGCGCAGAGGGGGTTGCCCCAGCGCACGGGTGACAACACCGCGGACCTCCGCGCCCCGCCTCCCCCGGAGGAGCCCGGACACCGGAGCCTCACCCGCGCTCATAGCGCCGGCCGCAGGACCAGCTGCTCGCGGCGCATGGGGATGATGCCGCGGCACGGCGTTACGTCAGCCAAACGTGTGCCGTCACTCGGGCGGCGCCACGCCCAGGCGGGTAGGGGAACGGAGGGGACCGACCATGAGCACGAACGGTAACGGGAGCGGGGCGCGGGCGGGGCGGGGCGGGGCAGGGCAGGGCAGGGCAAGGCGGGGAGGTCACTGACGCGCCCCGCTCCCTACAGACTTGATCGAGACCTTCCGGGCGCAGCTGAGGGACGACCCCGATGTCGCCTCGGCCGTGGCTGCCATCCGCGCCCTGCTGGGCTTCCTCAAGCAGGACCGAGGTGGGTCCGGCTCCCCCCACCCTAGCTGCGGGGTGCCGGCTCTGCCCCGAGTCTCCCCGCAGCGAGGCCCGTGTCGGTGGGGTTCTTACCGGGCATCGCTGCTTGTCCGCAGGGGAGACCATCCAGGGCCTGAGGAGCAGCCTCCTGGCTGCCATCGACACCTTGTCCCGGGTGGACTCCTCGGTCGCCGTGTCCTCCGGCGGGGAGCTCTTCCTGCGCTTCATCAGCCTCACCTCCCTGGAGTATTCGGTAAGGGTGGCTGCAGCCTGCCCCGCCGTGCTGCCTGCAGGGGGGACCACAGCCCCGCAGCAGCAAGCATTGTATTTTCCAGGACTACTCCAAGTGCAAGGAAATCATGATCGAGCGCGGGGAGATCTTCCTGAGGAAAGTGTCTCTCTCTCGGAATAAAATCGCCAAGCTGTGTCATCCTTTCATCAGAGATGGTGCTGTGAGTAGGCAGAACCAGGGTCACTCGTTTTGGTGTTCTACTTCTTGCAGCAATGGAAAACAAAAGGGAGAGGAGTGAAGGCTATTAATGTTCACAGCAGCATTGTCTAGGGGTGCCTTCTGCAGGTACATAGGTGTGATAGCACGCCTAGCAGTGTTCGAGGCCAGGTTGTACAGGGCTTGGAGCAACCTGGTTTAGTGAAAGGTGTCCCTGCTTGTGACAGGTGGTTGGAAATGGATGAGCTTTAAGGTCCCTTCCAACCTAAACCCTGCTGTGAGTCTGTGATCTTTCCCCTGCCCCTTCACGTTCCATGCAATCCAGGTCTATCTCGCATTCCACCTCTAAGAGGTGCTGAGGAGTCACAGCTTCACGTTTCAATTTAAAATACTAAATCATCACCCCATCAGGGCTGGCCACATACAGTCCAGCTCATAGGGTAGTTTTCTATCCTATGATTTGTAGAATACACGTGACAGGCATTATTATTTAACATTGATGGACACCTGTGTGAAGTAAAAGCCATGCCACCATGAGCACAAGTAAAGGGCTTCTCAAAGCTCAACAGAAAGTGATGTCTTTTTGTTTTCTGACAGCGAATATTGACACATGCCTACTCCAGAGTGGTCCTCAGAGTGTTAGAAGCAGCTGTTGAGGCAAAGAAGCGATTCAGCGTTTATGTCACTGAATCACAGCCAGATCAAGCAGGGTGAGTACTCAATCTTTTGGGTTTTATCTTGGTTAACAGCTACCATCAAGTCTGCTAGACCTTAAGCTGCTAGGCCTGCTTGCAGCATTTTGAATGGTAACCATCACCAGTATCACATTGTTCTGGACAAGTGAAAACAACCCCAATATTGGCAAATGATTTCCCATACTAAATGTTCCAATTAAAACATTATCTAGGTTTTCCTCAGAGCTTTACAAACTTTCAGTTAATACCAGGCAACCTCCATGGGAGATGGGAGACAACTGATTTCTAGTGGGCTGCTTCAAAAGTAGGCTAAAATAATCAGTATTATCATAGCAAAGTAAAACATTCAGCTAGCAATGTCATTTGAAGATCCTAAATAAAGTATATTACTGATAGCAAGAGAGCAGGCCTTCCCTCTTCAAAGCACACATGGTTGTGTGAATGAAGTAGTAAATCCTGCATGCTGGGTAATGCATGTGGCTAACAAGGATGTTCAGTCAAAGTACATATGACTCTCCAGCTTCACTGAACCAGCTCCTAGCACTGCAGCCCATGCTTTATGTCTTGTTTCTTAAACACCCTGTTGATGGACAAGCTGAGGCAGCTCAGGTACTCTGTCATTTTAATAATAGCTCACTGACTCATCTTTCTGGAGCTGTAATTCCTGACTGGTAAAACAAACTTTCTTTGCTTTTAGCGGGTTCGTTCTAATCTGTTTGTTTCAATTTCTACACAATAACTGATTTTCTATTAGAGGATACATCATAAACCAAAACTACCAGCAAGAGAACATAGACAGTCAAGGGTTTCAGGCCTTCAGACAATATTTTTCTAGCCTTGTCTTTAAAGAAAAAGCTTCTAAGCTTCAAACATGTTTTTTTCATAGGCAAAAAATGGCAAAAGCCCTGAGGAAGCTGAACATTCCTGTGACTGTGATTCTGGATGCTGCAGTTGGGTAAAGTGATCATTAAATCTTAGTATTTTTCAGCATAATTTTGAGAGTGTTAGATGTAGGTTTCGTAGAAGCTTGTCCAAATCACAGAAGTGATGACTTGGTTTGTCACAGTCATCAAACAAGTTGAACAAGTTACACCTTCAGGTGCACCATTAGGAGAATGTGTCTGCTACAAAACAAGTATCTGATGTTTGCATGTTAGAGCAACAAAAGAAGTCAGACCTGAGTGCAGAACTTGTGGACACTTGTAAAAAAAGAACCGAGGTGCTAATTTTTCCCTCATTTACACGTTATCATTCGAGGGCTTCTTAAGCTATTTGCTAAACAACCACTGCTCGGTATAAGTCCAAAACATAAGAAAAAACTATAATAAATCTGACGGTCAACTAAATGAGGCACTTGTCATATTACCCAGTAAGTATTGGATTTCTTTCCTCCCTTTGAACAGCTACATTATGGAGAAAGTGGACCTGGTGTTAGTTGGTGCTGAAGGAGTAGTTGAAAGTGGTGGCATTATCAACAAGGTAGGAGGTTCTGGGTTTATTACATTGTTCTGTAAACTCCAGACTTTTAAAGTTTGATTTCTTTGAAGAATTCGGGGCTTTCTGAAAAAACCTCTTCTGTTTGGACATTTTCCAGTGACCATCTATTTATGGTTGGAAACTGGGCAGTATTGTGTCACACTAGCACTGAGCCTGCAGTGTCATTTTCCCTCTGTCTCCACAGATTGGCACTAATCAAATTGCTGTGTGTGCCAAAGCACAGAATAAGCCATTTTATGTGGTAGCTGAAAGTTTCAAGTTTGTGAGGCTTTTCCCTCTGAATCAGCAGGATGTCCCAGATAAGTTTAAGGTAAGAGAAATCCAAATTACTTCTTAGCCAAGGGGCTAAAAAACAGTTAACACACTTCAGAACTACCAATTGTTCTTTATACATAAGATAAAACAGCTGAGACCAAGGTGGCACCAGCCTGTGCCTCATTTTAAAGCAGCTGACTTCCTTCAGTTTTACCACAAACATCTGCTTGGGACTGCAGCACCACTCTTACCCCAGAGAGGTTTTAATTTCCAGTTGTCTCCATTTCCTTCTAGTACAAAGCAGACACTCTGAAAACAAATCAGAACCTAACAGAGGAGCATCCCTGGATTGACTACACATCACCATCACTCATTACATTACTGTTTACAGACCTCGGTGTGTTAACTCCCTCAGCTGTCAGTGATGAACTTATTAAACTCTATCTGTAACAAAGAGGACTCTGTGTAGAGGATGCATCATCTTCAGTGACTGTCACAGTTGTAAGAACTGGGAGGATGATACAAGTTAAATGGACATGGTAAGGAGAGGACATCATAACGATTAATGTAATTACTGGCCTTCGTGAGTTTTTAAAGCAACATGTTATATATGGATGGACCACTGTTAGAAAGTTCCTACAGCTTCTAAAGATCTAAAATAAATTATTTTAAAGATGGGTGGAGTATTTTGATATTGTAAAATAAAACACCTTAAGGTGGATTCAGCCTCATTGTGAGGTGTGCTGCTACTTACTGCTCTGGGGTACATACCTGAAAAAAGCAAAGCGAAAACGGGCACGAGGCTGCTAATGGCAGCCTGCAGCTTTGGCCACACCATGTGAGAGCAGTTCTCTTAGCTGCAGGCTTCTCTGTTTGTCCTTGTGGGCTCCAGGTCTCTTATGAAGAGATTAGATCAATTCTGTTCTCTGCATCAGTGTTTTGTTATAAAAATCCAGTTTTATTGAAATAGGCAGTATTTTAATGTAAAAGCGTGGTCAGAGTAACTGTCAACCTTCAGACTCTAAGTCAGCAACAGCTCCTGCTTTCAGCCTACTCTTGCTGCTTGTTAGTCTCTTCTCAAATTCTTCTTCACTGATTTTCCCCTTTTTTAATCTTTTCAAGAGTCTTGTGTCATTCAGCAACTCCTCCATATCCTCATCTTCAATATCAGAGCCCTGTTGGCAGGTGAAAACCAACAAATTAAGCACAACACTAATTAAACACACACCAAAAGGTTTTCACTGCATACAGCTAAACACAAGAGAAATTTACAACTCTGATATGCCAGAACTATCCAAGTAGGAAATAATACTTGATTTATACCTAGGAAACCACCTAACTCTCAGTTATTCTTGTTGAGAATTGAAAAAAAGCAAATTAAACCCCCAAACAAAGTACTGTCCACTATTGTGCCATACTGCTGGACCTACCAGAAAGAAAAAGCTATGCTACCTCTGCAGGCAGCATTACTGATCAGCATCAGAGTGCTGATAAGTTGTTTTAGTGTTTGGCTTTAAGAAGCTACCATATTTTTTATAAGGTTTGCCTGTGATGGTCCTAAAAAGTTACTTTACATTCTTCAGCTATATCAAACTAAGATCCCCAGATGCTCTGCAATTGGAAGTATGTCCCTATGCTGCAGTGATCACAGGCAGTTCAATAGAATGGACACAATTTACCTCTTCATGCTTCCTTTTAGCTGTTACTTTCTTTTTCTTCTCCCTCTTGGCTTTCTGCTTTGACCAGGCTTTGTTCTTTATGAATTTCTTTTTCCCTCCGTTTTCCTCTCTGTCTTTTCTTTGTTGTTCTAATTGCTTTTGTCTCTGTTTTTCTCTATTTTTATCCTTAAATGAAATGGAGTCTGTATTAACAGTGACTGGAGTAAAGTCTGGAAAACATTTTCCTCTTAGTTCAGGCATCTTTGGCATTTTTAACAATGCAAAACCTTTGGCAAGACTTGCGAAATCCAGATCTATGAAAGTAAGGATTATAAAGTCAGTTTCCCACTGGATAAAAAGATAGTTTAACTTAGGAAGTCACAATTAGAAAACCCCAAACATTATCTTATTGTATTGTTTGCATTCTAGACTTGATAGTAGTAACAATACTGAATCACTTTTATTTTTGCTTATGCCATAAATTATGTCTCTTTAAAACATGAGAAACAAGTTGCTTGGGAAAATGGGAGTTTCATCACAATCTGATGCTGCAGGAAGTAAATCTGACACCAGGAACCAGGAGGTGAGGTTGTGGACAGTAACACTTTGTTCTTTCCCAAACCAAATACTGTTCTGAAAAGAGCAGGAGCAGATGCCAGCCCCTGCTGGGAATTACCTTTTATTCGGAAGATGAGATTACATTCGTGTTTGGCATAAGCCTGAACGTACGACACAAACGCTTTCATCCCCTTCTCAAACACTGCCCTGTCAGCGAGAGCCATTGACTTCAGTTTGGGGAGAAGATCTAACACGTTTGTCTGTGGTTTCATTTCCTTCATGGGACACTGAAAACCAGACAAGAAACACAAAACCAAAGGAAGAGTTCAGTGGAATGTTTTAAAATGCGCTGTGAAGCTTTGAACACACGCTTCTTCCCCTGCTGATCTTCAGTCAGCTCTGAGTCCCCTTCTATGTGATCACTTCGACATGAGTTCAGCATTCAGCCCCACACACCCTTGTCTTATCCCAGCAGAGCAGTTCACACACCACAGCTGGAGACAGGCCACAAGCTCATCTCACCCTTATCAAGCTCTGTTCTCATTAGCAGGCTCCAGAGAAGGTTTACAATTAATCCCACAAAAACATGAAGTTATCAGAGTTATACAGTGTGGAGGGTGCAGTGTATACACTGCTGTGGGCAGGAGTGTTTAACCAGTGCTGTCCTTCTGGAAGTGCTCAATCTACACACCCTTTGAAACAAAAAGCCTTTCCTATCTATCCTACAGTAACACTGTGAGCAGTCCTGTTCTAACAGGTATTTGCCAATCTTCTATTGAACTAATTTGAGAGACAGACAAAAGGGACAACAAAGCTTATTTGTTAAAGTGTTTTAAGCCATTCTCATGTGTAAATAATGATAATCAAGAATAGAGCATATGCTAAAATACATCAGAAAAGCCACTCTTGTCTTTTCTTAATTGTGCGTTACCTATGCATATCCCCCTAAGTTCTACAATTCTGAACCTAAACTCCCATCAGTGACTCTGTCCCCTTGCTCTTTCCTGCCTTGGATTAGAATAAGTCTACTAACCTTTTGGTTGATTGAGAGAAAGTTAATGTAAGACTCTTCCATGGGAAGCAAAAACACAAGCGCGCTGCCGACATTGCCGATCCGTGCTGTTCTACCACACCGATGCACGAAGGCACTGAAACAACACAGAGAAGACTTTACAGGAGGACCTCAGCCTGGTTTGGAAGTGATAGGCAGCAAAAGGGCAAATCTTGTGGAATTAAAATACAGAGTGCTGTAATACATTTGCCTTAAACCAAGAGGACTAAGTAAAAAATGGTAAGAGAGACATGTAGCAGTCCCACTGGATTGTTAGGGCTAAAGCAAGGGGGATCTGCATTAGTGTCAAGCTGTAAGCATGTTGTAGGGAGAATTACAACAATGGAAGTTAAAATACATGGAAAAGAGCCTTTTGTTGCATGTACCCAATTTATATCCAAACAAGACAGTAACATGACCACAAGCTGAGTGAAGGTTCTTAAGACCCGAAGTTGTACCTTGCACTGCTAGGTGGGTCGTACTGTAAAACCCAGTGTACTTCTGGAATGTCTATGCCACGGGCCATCACGTCAGTGCAAACTAAAATGCCGCTAGGAAGAAGAAAGAGCATGGTTTCATTAAACTGTCATTTGAAAAGAGCCAGCCCACCCCCAGCCGTGTGTTCTGCATCTACACTGGAGAATGAGCAACAAAACGTGGGTTTTGAAAGGAGACAAAATACCTAAGGTATCTGCAGCTTTCACCAACTAAAAGTCTACACTACGTTGTGAAAAGGAATGGGATTTACATCACCAGGAAAAATCAATGCCCTGTTACAAGTCCTATTATTGAATCACCACTGTGTCCACCACAGCTGAAAGTCATCTCTTTAATAAAAGACTTCAGAGACTGACAGTTTCTACATGTTACTTGAAGCAGTTCTGCTGCTACTGGGAATTACGCTTCTTACTCATTTCCTTACCCCGGGAGCTTCCGGAACTCAGTAAAAATCTTGTTCCGTTTGTGTTTCATCTTCCCGTGAATGCTCATTATTTTCACTTGTTTAATTAAGGATTCCAAAGCCTTCCCATAGTATTCCACACAGGCACACGTGCTGTGTTGATACAGACAGACATAAAGGTGAGAGAATATGATGCATTTCCAAGGCTCAGAGACCTTCCTAGAATATATACTATGGCTTATTTTTATTTACAATATATGTGTATTGCTTTTATAATTAACATATAATCATCTCTAATGCTTTCCTTTAAAAATGCATCTCAAATTCGTGTTTTGCTTAATAAAATTCAACCAAATCCTGACATGAAGCAATGATCAAACTCTTTTTAGGCACCATACTGTACAAGACAGCCATTAAAATTAACCACTTCTAAAACAGTTGTGTCCTTGCAAACACAAGGCACAGCTCTGGAATTTAAGTACTAGAACACCAAAGGATTCTCAGGATGAAACCCAGAATTACCTGAAAAAGACCAGATGTTTCTCCTGTTTGTGCTGCCGCAGAAAATGCACCAACTGATTAAATTTTTCATCTGCTTTGCAGATCTGCACAGTTCAAAAGAAAAAAGAGGTAAATAAATGGGCTCGATACAAAGCAATCTGCCCGTTTCCTCCATTCACTGTGCACTGATAGATGACTACAGGTGTAACTTCTTAACACTGATCATCTTTCCCATAGTTCCTCCTGCAGAATATTACTCTTACATATCTTGTTTTAAATATAAACAAATACTTAGCTCCCAGACTTCCCATCCCCAGCCACAACACCCCTTCCGCAGCAGTATCTCTAATATCCCTCAGCAATTGCCAAAATCTCTCCCCATTCCTTAGGAGCAGGTCAAGGAACTACAGCGCTGCAGCCAGTTTGGAGTTACAGCAGCCAAACAAAACTCACAGAGCAGAAAACAACACAGTTGCTAATTTAGATCCTTCTCCTTGGTTTGGTGATTGATCTTTGAAGAACCTATAAAAGCTTTGTATCTTGGAGACTTTCAATTCCTCTACTAATGTGATCCTATCTGGGCAAGACTTATGGATAGAGCCAGGAGAAAAGGAGAGAGACCAAGAAACCATCACAAAGCAGGGGGTCGCACCATGTAGTAGTTCTCCAGGCGTGTTGGAGTTTTCTGTGTGTTGCTTGCTGCCACTCCCTTCTCCTTCACCGAGATGCGGACAGGATTCCGGAGACCTGCCCTCACCAGGTTCTCCACCTCTTGAGTCTGAGTTGCTGAGAACAGACCTGTCCGTCTCTGCTTGGGCATAAAGTCCAGAATGGCATTTAAACTGCAAATAAGCACATGTAGAACATAATTGTCCCCAGATTTCCCTCAAAAAAAGAAGTTTAACCACTGGAAGTAAGAGTTTACAAACAAAGTAAGATTTCATTATCAAGTGCCAATCTTCTATTGAACTAACTAACTTTGAGAGAAGGATAAAAGGGACATCAAAGCTTATTTGTTAAAGTGTTTTAAGGCATTCTGATGTGTAAATAATCAAGCTAACATACATCAGAAAACAAGAATTTTTAAACTCTGTATTCATCAAAGATCTGCTCCTTCTGATTCTCTTCACCCCCAGCAATTGCTTTCTGTAGTCTATGGAGCAAAGAGAGATAAAAGAACAAAACTGAACAAATCTAACTTTAGAGGTCATCACAGGCCATGCTCACATGAATCATATATGAACTCATCTAAAACTTCCAAAGTGTTACTGGAATGTATGCTTTCAATACCTTGCTTCAAAGCCCATATCCAAAAGTCTGTCTGCTTCATCTAATACCAACACATCCAGAGACTTCACACAACTTGCTAGATCCAGCCCATCAGCTTTTCTTCTGAACAGATCCTCCAGGCGGCCCGGGGTAGCTACAATGATGTTTCCACTGTTGGTGAACAAGACACACAGCAGTTTTGTAACTGTGCAAGGCAAGGACTTTGGGGATCTGCCAACATCATTATCACAGCACAAACCTGTGCAAAAGTTGACTGCATTCTTCAACAAAACAATTTCATTTGTCACTTCTAACTGTATTCAGATGTCAGTGCCTTTCAGGCAGTAAGTTGAGAGGAAACAATGCTCAAGTGAAAGCAGACCACTTGTGGTAATAGAAGTTTAGAATATATTCAGTAACTATGGAAAGGAACTGCCAGCTAGGAGAAATCTTTGATTCCTCTGTGCAAAAAGCTTCATCATAGAAAATACAATTGCTTCAAAACATCCTCAGTATCAGCACCAGCTTCAGAAACATTCACCAGCAGAGACTCCCACCTCACTGGAGCCTACTGCTAGTATGACACTGACAGGAAAGAAGGAACTGAAATATTTAGTGAAGACAGTTTTCAGCTCACCACACAGCATGCTGTCCTTCACCCAAACAGCACATACATGGCCCTGATTTCACATACGATCCTTTCCTATTGTCTCAGGATAGCACACCTCCCTCAAGGGAAAGAATCCATCATTTCCTCAGCATACTTAGCAGTACCTTCAAATTTCAGCACCAGCAGGACCAAAACCCTAACTGAAAACCCTACAGACAAGGAGAAAGCCACATCTGCAAGGCAATGACAAAAATAACTGATAAGTAACTCACCCATGTTCTTTAAACTTTTCAACATCTTCCATGGGATTCCTACCCCCAATTAAAAGGATCTGACTAAAACCAGAAAACAGAAAGACTCTGGTCATTTTTTACTGGTTTATGAATGACAGAAGCCCAAAGGAAAAGGAACAGTGGTTGTGAGAAGCCTGAAGTTCACTCACCTGAACCTGGGGAAGTGCTTTGTGAAATGCGACAGCACCTCATCAATCTGAATAGCCAGTTCTCGTGTTGGTGTGATAATTATAGCCCCAACCTGCACATAAAACCAACAGGAATGTATGGAAAATAACAGCCTAGAAGAAAGTTTTGGGCAAAATTCTCCCTTTCAAGTAAATATGAGCCACAATTATGATCCTAGTTTTAGACAAATCATTTTCATAGAAATACACTATTCAGAATAACACAAAATATACACAAAAAAGGCATTCCAGCAGTGTCCAAAATGCCTTTGCATCAAGAGCAGAATCCAATAATGATATTTAACAGCAAACAACAATGCAAGTTCTCTATACAGTATAATTAATGGACACTCAAAAGCATTCAGACTTGCTTGCAGTACCTCCTTGTACTCGGTATTTTAAGCCATTTTTCTAACAGCTCAGAAAAGTGTTTTGATAATCATTTTGATGTTCTGATGATGTCGAATAAGCACCTAAGTGCCCAGAAAGCAGCCCAATATTTATACTCAAGTTTTAAGCAGTTCGTTGTTAGTTATACCCAGGAGCCGAACACACCGTCACTTTACGTGTGTGCCATCTTCCACAGGTCTTCCCTGAAGACCTCCAATCTCACTGGCACACCACTAAAACACACCCAGGACAGAGCAACTTCATCTTACCTGCATTTTCTTTAGCTTCTCTTCCCGTCTGAGGAGAATTTCCAGTATGGGGATTACAAACGCCAACGTTTTCCCACTGCCCGTGACCTGTGAGGGGGAAAGCAGCGTCAGCCTTCCCTCAGCCCAATGCAAGCTACAACAAACAGCGAAGAGACCAGCAAAAAATCACCCACCGCTTCTGCAGCGACATCCTTATTGCTCATGAAGAGTGGAATGGTCGCAGACTGAAACAAAGAGAACGCAGAAGCACCACATGAGCAGTCTGACGGCGGCAGTAGGTCTCGCAAGGCCGAATCCCCCACAGGGCGCCCCAGAGCGCTATGGATTACCTCAGCGGAGCCACGGGCGGGAAGGCCTGAGCGCTCCGACCTGCGGCCGAGCCCCCCTCCCTCAGGCCCTGCCGCCCGGTGCCCCCTTCCCCGGCGGGGAGCGGCCGCTCACCTGCACCGGGGTCATGCGGGCGAAGCCGAGCTCCCGCAGCGCCCGCAGCACGCCCGGGCTCAGCGCCACCGGCAGCGTCTCCCAGCTCCCCTCAGTCACCGCCTCCATCTTTGACAGGCGCCGGTGCCGTGTCCGCCGCGCGGCCTCTCCCTCTCAGCGCCGGGGTCCGGGTCCGGGTCCGGCTCTGGCGGCGCCGCCCGGAAGCACGCTCCGCAGCACCTTGGTTCCGCTGCCAGCCGCCTTAAGCGGCCGGGACCGGGGATTTTACCTCAGCGAGAGCCCCGTCCGAGCCAGGAGAGGACGGAGGGGATTCTCCCCCTCTGCTGCGCTCTGGGGAGAGCCCGGTTGAACGTGGAGCTGCTGGAGGGAGCCCTGAGGAGGCCATGGAGATGCTGCCAGGGCTGGAGCAGCTCCGGTCTGGAGCCAGGCTGAGAGAGCTGGGCTGGGGCAGCCTGGAGAAGAGAAGGCTCCTGAAGGGGAGACCTGAGAGCAGCTCCAGTGCCTGAAGGGGCTGCAGGAAAGCTGGAGAGGGGCTTGGGACAAGGGCCTGTAGGGACAGGCCAAGGGGAATGGCTTGAACCTGCCAGAGGGGAGACTGAGATGAGCTCTTAGGCAGAAGCTCTTCCCTGTGAGGGTGCTGAGGCGCTGGCACAGGGTGCCCAGAGAAGCTGTGGCTGCCCCATCCCTGGCCGTGTTTAAGGCCAGGCTGGACACAAGGGCTTGGAGCAAGCTGCTCTAGTGGAAGGTGCCCATAGCAGTGTTTGGAATTGGATGAGCTTTAAGACCCCTTCATCCCAAACCAATCTTGGAAGCTATGAATTACTGCTACCAGAGATCAGAAGGGCTGTGACAACAGCTTGAAATCCAGCAGCAAAGCAGTCGATTCAGAGTCAGCTGCCATTTCTTCTACTTGCCCACAACACACGCTGGAGTTTGGATGAATTCCTGATAACTTCAGAAATACTTAACAAAAGCTCTGTGTTAAAAGGTACTTCTTTAAATAAAATAAAAAAGAAACAAAAAAAAGGTTATTTTTTTAAAGAATTTGTTTATTCTCGAACCTGGGTCAGATTTCCCTTCACGAGCCATTTTTAAATGTACACCTTTGAATTCAATTTGACGTGTTCTACACAAAAAATATTGGCACACAACAGTTGCGCTAAGGTGTCAGAGCCACCTTCTCTGAGGAACTGCTGCAAGTGTTTGCCCGAGGTTGGAAAAGCTTTACCTGGAACATGAAAACCTGTAACAAATCTTAAATTAATCGTACAAAACTGCTGTGTGTTACTTGTAGAGGCTCCCCCCTGGAAAAGACCCCAGCCCGCCCCCCCCCCAAAATGATTACAACTAATATACATCAGTCACAACGTAATCCTGGCTCAGCACCCACCTCAGACGCTGCTTTATGTTTTAAACCAATCATCAGATAACGAGGAAAGAAACTTTGTACAAAACCAAATCTACACGTGCCTGGAAAAGAAAACACGCCGGTAGTTATAGCATCAGGGTGAGAGAAGGGCAGAGGCTGCCTTAACTTAAAGACAAGGGCTGCATAGCATCGCAATAGACTCCCAGAATCATTAACCCTTTTGCACCAGGAATCCAGGTTTCCTGAACAAGAACGCGTTCCCCATCGGCGCCAACCATCTAAGCTTTGGGCCTGCAAAAACCAAAGGGTTAACCATGGTCTGCCAAGACACTGCACACAATTGGCTTTGACATAAAACCTGTGAAAGAGTAAAACAAAACCGTCTGATGGACATGTGATCATGAGAGGATAAAATATCGTTTCATATTGACTAGTTAATTTAGAACTTTGGGAATAACCTGATGTAATGATTACATCAAGAGTGGTTACTGAAGACTCTTTTAAATAGCAACTAGGCACAAATACTAGATTGAAGTGGTCATCCGTCCTCTATTCATTATCAGAATAAAGTTTCCAATCTTCTTGGCAGTTTACATAAGCAAAAAAGGGATTATTCCCATTTTTAACACCTATTGCAGGGTTAGAGATGTCAAACTTGCAAAACAGTCATGTTAGGGCCTTGTACCGTTTCCTTAGGTAGAACTGCAAGTACTCATGAAAACAGGGCAAAGAGTTAGAAAAGACATCAATGGTGCTTGTTACTACAGTGGATTACAGCATTTGCAGCTTGCTTGGACCTTGCTTAGCACACAGAGTAGGCAGATTTGAAGTGAAAAAAGTTATGCCAATCAAGTGACAAGATTTCAGCACAGCTTATGCTACAGAAGATATATAAAACCAATTCTTTTTTAACTAGGGAGGAACAAAAGCAAGTAAGTTTTACAGTTCAGTAAAGAGGGTTCAGAAAGTAAATGACTCTTTTTGTGACCAGGATGTTTGGTAGACAGTGAACTGAAATCCGGGACCAGAAAAGTACTCTTAAACAACCCTTCGGACTTCAAAAAACCTCTTCAGATAGTAGATTTGTCCCAGTGTCATGGCAACTAGTACAAGAGCTTCAAAGAATGACCAAAGAACCACTCTGCTGTTTGTGTTGTCATTAACTGTGGGGAGAAAAGAAATAAAAGAAGTAGTAAGTAACAAAGCATTTAAAACAAATTTAAAACACATTTTGTCATCAGAACACTGCACATAAACCGCAGGTATTTCTATCACATCACTGCAAGTGGCCTAGAAAGACTCTGCAGACTTGAGAGATGAGATCTGAGGGTGTTTTTCCAAAGAGCTTACTATGCAAGCAGATGTTTTAATCAACCTCAGCTTTGGACATAGATGGCAGCACCTCTATTCTGCCCACCTTCAAAGAGGTCAGACAGAAGCTTGTAACTTCCAAACAGATTATCTGTAGGTTCAAAAAGCTGAGGGGCCAATGCTTTAGGATAATGTTGTGTGTTCACATTACAAATACTTGCCATTATTCTCCCTGGGCTTCCCCTAAGGCACCACTTGGCGCTCTCAGTCCCACTTTACAGCTGTATGTCAGAATGTGAGAGTTGTGACTGGAGTTCACCACACCTTACTTGGACAGAACAGTAGCTCTGCTCTATCTCAATGAAGTATTTCACACAGATTTTGGCTCAGTTATTAAGCCACACCTACTTCAAGGACGAAGTAGTAGTTCAACCAAAGTCTATCTCTGGGAACCAGCATTGCCCACGTCTGCATGAACACGCCATTCAAAGAACTGGAGAATCTGCACCAATTAGGCAGGCACAACAATCTTCATTACATGAGGGGTGAGCCAACTTACAGATGATTGCAACACCAGCTACATTCAGGATTGTAGGGGCAGGGCCTTCAGAACTTGGTCTAAGTGTTTTTCCTGGAACAGCTTTCATGGACTTGCTTTAAGCCACATTCTATAAATTCACTTGAGAGTGGAGAAAGCATTTAAATCAAAGACACGTACTTGCTCTATGTATTCTTTCACGAACTTCCATGTACTCCTGTTCATGCTTTACAGCCGTCATGGCCACTGCTAACTCATTAATCATCTCTTCTAGCTTGTTCTGATGAGCTGCAGAAGAATTTCAGAAGCATCAGAAAAGGTGTTATTGACACAGAAAAACAGTTGTTAGGATTTATGAATAGGTAATACTTCATTTCCCATGGCAGAAAAATGCAGTCTGTACAGCTGAAACTTTCTACCCTTACAGCAAAGGAACAGTTGAGTTTTCACAGCATCACTTCTCCTAACATGTTCCTGTGGTATTTAGTAAGTGGGGAAGCATCTTCCTCCACATCTGACCAGAAAACACAAGACAAGATTTAGAATCAGTACAGACCACTGATTTCCAATATGGGCATACTCTTCCAAAAAAAAATGGAACATAAGAACACATAAAATCAATACCACACACTAGTATCTATTTTGACAATATTGTCCAACATATTCCAAGCAAATTATCTGAACATCACAGCTTTTCCTAGTTGTTAAGCTTGCAAAAAAAAAAAATGGAATGACAGAGTCTAGCTTAAGATCATGATGCTGGCAAAACGAGATCACTTTCTGAAGCAACATATCACATCTTGTGATCTTCCAGTCTAGCTGAAGCACAGCATTCAGCAGAAACGATGCCAAAGGGGCCTGGCAGAGGGCAGGACTGGCTTCAGGTCCTGGTGTGTTGTGAAAGCAGAAGAGGAGGAAAACATCAAACCGATAACAGAAAACTAGCTTGAGACAGCTCAGCAAATGGAAGGATCAGAGAGCTAAGATTTAGCGATTTGCCTGTCAATCACAGGATCTTTTAAGTACATTCATGCTCACAGAACTGTCCCCTTTTATGTTATTCAAGTCACTTTCAAAGTTTTCTAGCACCAAGTTCAAGATGTCATCCCACAAACATGCCCTGGGCCATCAGCTCTTAAAATGAAGTCACAAACCCCAACACATTTCCCACTGAAGGGACATACCTGACTTTGAAGCTGCCTTATTACATCTTTATTTATAAATGGTTTCAGATCACAATCTGAAAATAAGGCTCTTCAAAATACATACCTCATGGGGAACAGTCAAAGAGGAGCAGAAAATAACACTCGTACAAGTTACAGTTAAACCCTTAACAGCTGTATAAACCGCATTCACTTTGCTAATATCATCAATCCCTTATTTTCACGGTCATTGCAGTAAGTGCAGTTTATTAGTAAAAGAATTTACACTCACAAGGACTGCTTAAACCCACTCCAAAAAATACACTCCAGAAGTGCCTTAAAACAAAAGCTGCATTCATGTTCTTTGCAGCAGCTCAATCCAGACTCAATAACAGCTATAACTGAGTCTTTAAAAGAATAAATCAAAAGTTAGGGATTTGTTACTTTTTAAGTGATATCAAGCACTCAATGCACAGTTATTTACTTGCCAAAATAGAAAACAAGACTTTACTGCCTACCTAGCTAGTGATTGCTAAATAAACCCTTATAACTTGTTACCCACATTCATTTATTTCTTTTACAGCTAATGGCAAGTTTCAAGTGTTTCCCCTTGTAACGTTACTGATAATTCATAACCTAAAAGAAGCTTATTGCTCCCAGAAGTCCTTGATTACCCAACATCCACTTTTGCAATATAAAGCAAATAGAGTCTAAAATATCCAATGTTCTCGGATGTTCAGTGTTTAATTTCACCCCAAACTCCCACCTCCTTAAGACAAACTGTCAGAGACAGTTCAAGGACCTGATCCCAAGTGTTGCTAAGTATATAAACCTCTCGATGGAAGCTTGCAGGTGCTCAGCATTGCTCAGAATCAGACCTTCTATGTAGATTATTAAAGACATTCTCATGCTACAAACCAATGTTACAGAGAAAAGCAAACGTTAGCTGTTAGTGAATAAACATATGCCAAAGACAAGATGCTAATGAGCTTTCAAAAAGCAGTACACATACCATCCCAGGTATCTCCACCACCTAGAGGAAAGTGTAAGAGATAAACACAAGTGCAGGACAAAAGGCTGCAGATAAAACACTCATTTATACAGCTAAGAGAAAAAAATTATATTGGCACATTTATCAAAGAGCTCAACTAAGGCATGTAGGAGCCTAGGTACTGCTGAGCAAACTAGAAACAGAAGAATGAAACTAATGAAAAGACTAAAGGAGGAAGGCATTCGTTTCTGCAGATGGCCAAGTGATTCTCTGGTGATTTTTTGCATTAAACCATACAATGAGGTCTAAAACCACCCAGATTTTAGCTGTGCAAGAGAACGGCTAACTAGAGAGCCTGAAGAAACAGCAATTCTGAGATTCCTACTCAAGTTCAGAAGCCATGCATGTAGGGAATAGCTCCCAAGCCAGAGCTAATTCCTTTCCAGAAGTCTTCCTCACCTTCTGTCTCCATGTCCTGCCCCTTTGGAGCTTCTCCAATATCAATAGTGAACATCACTATCTTGGGAGTCATGGTGGACATTCTGTTGCTAAAGCAAAACTTGTAAGTTCCATCCATGTGGGCAGCAAACGTGTATTTTCCACTGGACTCTCGATCACCTTTATAAATTCCTTTATTATCAGGCCCTGTAATCTGGGGAAAACAAAGTGTCATATGTTTGATTTGAAATACAGTGGGTTCAAATATACCCTTACAACACTGCATGCATGTGCCGAAGTCACCCAGTCAGAATGACCAACACCATGTGTAATCTGGTTTGGCACTCTTCATACCTTCCCGCCCACAACTCAAAGGCAGTGATGCATTTTCCTGCACGTAACTCTTTGTAATAAACTTCTTGGTAAAGAAAGTCACACAAAAGCCTCTCTCACTGTCCGAGATTACACAGGCGAGATAAGAAGCAGTCAAGAACAAGTAAACCACAAGTTATATACAGCCCTGGCTGTTTGCTAAAGAAACAGCTACAAAAGAATCCTCACTGCTGATGTCTGAAGGAAAAGACGTTCTCCCACACATCGGTGCTACTTTAGGCACACAGTTGTGCACTGTTGCAGCGACCATTCCAAACAGGCTATTGCATTGAGTATGAGTGCTCAGCATCACTGCTATTTTGAGCCTTCCATTTCATCAGGCCAAACTCTGCTGCCGAGCTTCCACGGGAGCCATTTGAATGGGATTTCAGCTTCCTCTTCCTGCCTGCCCCGTGGAAGAGCCATGTGTCATTTGAAGCCGTTACACTCACTGCCAGCAACAACTCCCTCAGGTTTAAATTATCCCAAACAAACATCTCTCTGCTCCTCACCAAGACGAAAGGAATCCTTATTTACTATTCTCTTGATCTGATGCCTCACTGAGGAAAAGGACTTACCTACAGCTCTCAAGATGGCAATCACCCCGATTAAAGACAACGCCTTTCGATTCAAGGGGAGACACGCTGCTCGCAGAACAAGCAACGCGGTTTTATACACAGGAATCCTGTTCGTTCTTCCCGCCAAAGCGGTTAACATGACAAGTCTATACCGAGCCGGGCAACGCAGGAAACCTCCCGAGAACAGCCCTGGGGGCAGGAACGGCACAAGCGGCCTTAGGAAACGCAGCCCGTCGAGGCGGCTCCTCTTCCGCTCCGAGACCGCCCGATCCACCGCGGGGGGCCCGGTCAGCACGCACGGAGCCCCCCCGCAACGAGCCGGGACCGCACGGAACCGCCCGGCCGGTTTGACCACCGCTGTCCACCCCACACCGGGCGCTGCCCCGGCCTCCCCACCTCACAGGCGGCGGGGAACAGGCGCGGCCCAGCCGCGGCGCTGGGCCCTCACCTCCACGTCGATGTCCAGGAAGCCCCCCTCGGCCACCTCGAAGATGAGCCCCATCTTCGTGCCGGACGGCACCCGCTCCAGGAAGCACTCCTCGGCGTGCGCGTCGATGCTGACGAAGTAGGCGGCAGCCGGGGCCGCGATGGCGGCCAGCAGCGCCAGCACCGCCCGCACCGGCGACATGGCGGAGCCCAGCGGCAGCGGGCACCGAGCGGCGCGACGGCAGCGACGGGGAGGGGGAGCTTCCGGCTCCCGACACGCCCCTTCCGGGGCACGGGGCCGCCGCTCATAGGCGGGCACAGCCCCGCTGCCACGTACGGGCTGCGCTACGGCGGCCGCTGAAGGACCAACCGCAGAGGGACGGACTAACCCCGGGGCACTCACCGCGCGGCGCGGGGGGCGGAGCACATGTAGGAGAGCAACCAATGAGCATGAAGCGGGGGCGGGGCCGTGGGGGCTGAAGCCAATCAGAAGGGGGTGGGGAGAGCTGGTCTGTCAGAAAGCGCGCCATTGGCTGGACGGTGTCTGTCAAGCGCGGGGGTGGCGGCGGGAGCGCGGGAGCCTCTTAACGCGGTTCAGGCCGCTGTCGCCGCTGTCCTTTGCGGCCGAGACTGCTGCTGCTGCAGGCCGGGAAACCCAAACCTGCTCCATCAGGGTAGGGATTGGGTAAAGAGCTGACGATCAAGGAGGTAACGGGGAAGCCCAGCTTGTGGGCGCGCAGCAAACACAGTCCGGCTCCTGCATCACGGCGTGAAAAGCCTCCTCTGCGTTGTCATGCTTAAATGCTACTTGTCAGTTAGCACTTGCAGTCGGCAATACAGAAGGCCGTGCTGGAGCTGAAGAGAGACTGTTTTCATGACTAGCTGGTTTAATTATCTTTAAAGATCTAAAGACTAAAGCACAATCTGGCTTTCCGGTGCAATATTTATGCGCTTGGGCTTGCCAAGTGAGCGCCAGTTGTTGTAGTCCTGGGTATAATGCCCAGACGTTGTGTTTGTGTGACAAATGGGATCCAATTACTTGATTAACATAAGTGAGTTTGCTCATCTCAAGCTGCCAGGTCCAAGCGGCAGAGCTGGATGTGCCAGTGCAGGCTCCGGGCATGGAAAGGAAAGATGCTGGCGAGAGGAAGGTGAACTTGAGGAGCTACAGGTCATGTATGTGAGTGGCAAGAGCCCTCTCCTGTCAAGGCGCTGAAAACTTCCATGGTTTCCAGTGAGTTTGGATTGAACCAAGCTTGAACCTGCTGCTTCCTGCAGCATGAACTGCTGTGCTGGTTTTCCATCTGTCTCAGTAGGGATTTAACTCTTCCCACCAGCACATTCTCCGAATCATTACTTTTTCCCTCTATGTACATTTACACATGAGAACTCATTTATACTGAATCCTGGTGACGTGAACTCTTTCTCTCATCTCTAACTTGGACAAAAGAATGATTTCACAGCATATCTGTCCCCTGAGGTACTGCAGTGTTCTCCAGATGTTCTGCTCGTGCTGCTGCCCCTTCCCAAGCTCCCATAAGTGTTGTTTGCCAGGGAAGGATGACTGTTACAGGGATGGATGGGCTGCTATTCATCCTATTGCTCTCTCTGGAACTTTGTGCAATACCCTGCAGCGATCAATTTTGGCAATAAACTTCACGAAGGATGTTAGATACATTTGCACAGGCTGTCATTGATGATTATTATTATAAGTTAGGCAACTGAACATCAAACTCTGATGCTTGGAGGCTGGTTTGACACCCTGGCTGCCCAGCTCCAGGAATGTGAGCACTTGGCAGCATGGGAGGAAGGCTGAAGTTTTGTAACCTGTGACCTAAGGGGATGTTAATAGTATTGCCTGAAAAAGTTCCTCTGAGTGTCACAGTGTTGCATTTCCTATCAGTCATCCCTCCCATTCACTTGTATTGGTGTTTTTCCCTTCCTTGTGTGACAAATAGAGGATGAATGCTGCAGCCACAACATGCAGCATGTATCAGTCAAAGCTTGGCTTTTGCAACTCCAGTTTTATTTCTTCTGACTAATTGTTATCCATAGTATCTTGTCCAAACTATAATGCATTATTTCTACACTGAATGCAGCAAGTGGCAGGATTAGAACCTACAATTGTTTAGGGGCACATTTAATATATCCATAATGGCCCATCTGGATAACCTCATACTAAGCACCATGAGAACATTTAAGAATGCAGTCACACCTGAAGGAAAAATACTGAAAAAAAAAAACAGAAAAGACACATTTGGGTTTAGTTTAAATTCCTCTGTAAGTGGATCTGTGCAGCAAACCACTTGTATGTATCTCTGCTGACACTAAACAGGCGTAAGGACTATATTACTCTGTTCTTGCAGAGTGAGTGCCTAAACCCCTAACAATGAGCGAGCTGCTGTGTGTGAGACCCATACTTGTCCTGCAGAATGACTTCTTTCCCCCCCACGACGTTAGCCTGCAGCTATCTGTTTGCCTTCCTCCTCGCTTGGAGCTGAAGGCCATCTACCCTGCTCCTGTCCTGGCAGCTTCGAGCTCCGGTGCTGCCTCTGCCCTTGGGTACCGTGACACCACAAAACTGCGGTACATCCCTGTGCGCCCGCTCCAGGGATGGGTACCGTGGCACCACGGAACTGCGGTACATCCCTGTGCGCCCGCTCCAGGGATGGGTACCATCGATCCCGAATCCTCGATGACTCCCGTCCCGTTCAAACGCGTGGCTGCCATCCCGCACGATGGAGCGGTACAAGAGGCCGCTACCACGGCTCATCCCAACGCTGACGGAGCTCAGCGCAGGCATCAGCCAGGAGCATCCACAGAGCAGCGGCTTTCACCCCGGCTCCTCCCGTCGAGACCTATCGCGGTCACCGGTGGGGCCGCACATCCCGCAGCCCGGCGAAGCACGGCGGTGGCCGCGGGCATGCGCGGGGCCTCCCCCGGCCCGGCCCGCCCGGTGCCTGCCATTGGCCCCGAGCGGCGGGGCGGTGGTGGCGGTGCGGGCGCGCCCGCCCTCCCTCGGTCCCTCCTTCCCGTCGCCGCCCGGCCAAGTTTAAACACCCCCCCCCGGCACCGCCGGGACAGCCCGAGTTTGCGGGAGTTGCGCGGGGCCGCGGCCCGGGTGCGGGGTTCGGCTGCCGGGGGGTGCCCCGCGAAGAAGACGCCCCGCTGCTGCCTATGAGGGTGCCGCGGGGCAGGGCGAGCCATGGACGGCGGCGGCGGGGTGCCGCCCGCCCTGGAGAAGAACGCGGCGGAGCTGACGGTCATGGACGTGTACGACATCGCCTCGGCCGTGGGGCAGGAGTTTGAGCGGGTGATCGATCAACACGGCTGCGAGGCCATCGCCCGCCTCATGCCCAAGGTGGTGCGGGTGCTGGAGATCCTGGAGGTGCTGGTGAGCCGCAACCACATCAACCCCGAGATGGAGGAGCTGCGCCTGGAGCTCGACCGCCTGCGCCTGGAGAGGATGGACCGCATCGAGAAGGAGCGGAAGCACCAGAAGGTGCGGGATAAGGCGGGGAGGGACGGACACGCGGAGGGGCAGGGCTGCAGCCGCTGGGGACAACAAAGCGGGCGGCTGGTGCGGGCCGGGATGCGCGGAGCCGATGGGAGCAGGCGGGGCACGCAGTGGGTACGGCCAGGGCAAGCTCATGGCTCTGTGTGGATGCTGTCTTAGCGCCGCTGAGCGTTTGGGTGTGTTGTTGTTTTCCTTCCCTCCTGCAAGTTTTCTTCCTCCTTCCCTTTCTCCACCCTTTTCCCAGCCTCTGCGTTTCCTTCCACTTGAGTCTCCCTGCTCAGGACTCCTGCTCCATCTCCCTCCCCTGATGACAGGATAGCGCTGCTTCCTGCTAGGCCAGGAAAAGTCACTGACCGTGATACACTTTTCCTAGAGCTGTGAATGATTTGGCAGTCTAGTTTTCCTGGCACACTCACCGGGTAGGCAAATCACAGGAGAGAGATGGAGGTCCGAGCGATTTCAGAGCAGTGTTAGAGCTGAAGAATAGAGAAGAACACTCTCCCAGATTCCCGCTCCATCCTCTGATGCATTTTGTCCCTTGGCTTGATCTGAAGCGGTCATAGTGTTCCCTGACCCTATTCCTGTGAAAGCCCAAGATCATTTCCCATATCCTGTTACCCTCATGTATCAGGACAGCATGAGCTGCTCCACTTACTGCAGGGAAAGCGTCAGATCCGCTCCTTAAACCATCCAGAGAACTGATTTAAAGAAGTGGTCCTAGTAAGTGGCTGTGCTAACGCGTCATTTCTGGCTCATGCCATTCCTGCTTGCACACACAGATTCGGGATAAAGAGAAGATAGAGAATTGCTGGAAGAGAGACCTCAAACTTTGAGAGTTGGCTTTAACTTGAATCAAGTTTTATATGGTTTAGAAAGAGCCAGCTGGGGGACTTTCATTTAGCATATGGAAATCCAGGATAATTCCTGCAGCATTTTGCAGAGGAAATCTCAGGGTAGTGTCTCTGAAAAGGATGGTAGAAGATCTTTAATGTAGAAGAGCCTCCAGAGTCTGAAGTGGGAAGGTCTGGAGAACAGGTACAAGTACTTGTTCTTGGTTTTTTGAAGGCGCATCACCTCTGGGAAGAATCTCCCTGCTGAGATCTCTGTATTGCCGGTCAGCAGGAACTCCACCTCAGTTATTTACAGAATGCTGCATGGTGAAGTGGATACCAACCTGGGTCCAGCAGCAACACCCAGTGTCATTGTACGGCCGATGTTCTACGTAGATGCTTCTGAAGTTCATTTATGTTTAAAAGCTTCCTGAACATGTCAGCTGCATAACACTGTGCTCGCCAGCTTCAGCTGATCTCCCTGCAGTTCACCACCTCTACTCTGCCAGCTTCTCTGATAGCCCTGAAACAGCTCAAAGAGGGCTCAGACAATCCAGATGAAACTTTGGTGCCAACATATTTTAACAGGGCAGATCAAATACATGAGACATAGGTATTCTTTCAATCAAGTTGATTCCCAGTGCACTCAGTCCCTATAGAGCAATAGTGGCACATCGTCTGTGTCCCAGTGCGAGGGTTTGAAGACTGACTCTTTTGCAGGGCACGTACTGATAAGCAGAAAAAGCCAGAGACTGAGAAGTAGCTGTGACCCAAAAGTCATCCAGACAAGCTTTTAGTGGTCCTTGCAGGCATCAGTTTGTGAGGATTTTAGCACTTAACACTTTACCTGTAAATCTGTTTTGCCTATAAAACTGGCTTAGCACTCTCTGGAGTTTCCCGAGCTGCCTGGCACCTACTGGCCCATAGATCTGCCTTCTCTGCTTCACGCTTCTACTAACGAGGGTTCAGAAGTGAATTTCTGCTCCAATTCATGGGCTCTTCAATAGCAAGAAATAGGAAAGCTTGCCCAGGCACACTGTGGTATAGCTGTGTGTTTACATTGCAGCCACACATTAACAATAGAAGTTTAGCTAGTTTGGGTTTCTGTGTTGGTTCTATTTTGGTTTTATCAGAATGCTCATAACTGATGAATGTGCTGTTTTCTTAGCTGAAGTAGGTCACTGCGTTATTCTAGCTACAGAGTTGTAATAGGCAGCAGCACTGTAATAGCTATTTGGCAATATACATTTCCTTGCAGATTTGCTTTTATATTCTGAAGATAAAGAGTTTCAAGTAAAATAAAGGTTTTCTTGATAATTAAGCTGACAGCCTATACAGTACTACAGTATTTTCTGCATAATTCTTAAATAAGTGTTCTAAAATCACAGCAATGTAGTAATAAATGCCACAATAAAATGGCATTTGGACCCCACAGTCAATAGGAACATGATTTCCCATTATCAGAGCATACATTCAGAGCAGAAAGCTACCCTTTAATCTCTCAGCAGAGCTTATTTTAGCTGAGAGCTGTGCCTGGCAGGGTTGTTGTCTGCATGTGTTTTGTTGTTAGGTAGGAGAGGACATGCTGGCTGGATGCACAAGTCAGCAAGTGACTCAGCCTGGCTCCAGTGATCTGCATGCAGCTTTCGTGTTTGAAGCACATACATGAAAATGGGGCAGAGAATGCCCCTCACTGCACAAGTATGATTTACAGCAAAGGCTTTTGGAACACGTAAAGCTCTAAATACAACCCTTTTTCCTTGAGGACTGTATACTTTTTGTCCTAATTTGACCTTTACAGGGATTGGTGACAGCTGCTCTTGACACACAGTGTCCCGACACATGGGAGCTGTTTTGACTGGTCTCACTGCTGCTAACACAGATGCCACTCAAGGCATTCCATGTAGAACAATTTACATAAGAAGCAGCAGCTTTGTGTTTATGATGTGGACTGGGAGCTCTGGGTTTGCTGCTCTCATTATTTTACACTTGTGTTTCATAACACAGCGTTAGACTACAGATGCAGCTCTTTCAAAAGGAGCAGCGCTGGTTCTCCTGGGCTGTGCTGTGCTGTGTGATGTTTCTGGGGCATTTATAACAGCTTTTGTGCTACCTCCTGGGATGCAGGAGGTAATGGTTGCTCACATTCAGTTACCTTTTCTAACACAGCAGTCCCCTTAACCTGGCCCTTGCAGCAAAATGGGGCCTAAGAAACCATCCTGTGGGTAATGTGCATGTCAGAAATGTTTGCATGAGGAATTGTCTCCTCATGTGTGGATGCCTGGATGCTAGCATTAGAAATGTAGATGTCTTCTAAGGAATTCTAGTCTCCTTTAACTGTTTTCTATACAAATCACAGTAGGATTGTTAGTTTGATCTGTAAATAGTCGAGTCAAAGGCTCTTCACGTGTTTAAAAGTATAAATGTGTTGTCCTGATCTACCCTTTAGGAATTAGAACTGGTGGAGGATGTCTGGAGAGGGGAGGCACAGGACCTCCTTACTCAGATTGCACAGCTGCAGGAGGAGAATAAACAACTGATGACAAACTTGTCTCACAAAGACATTAATTTCACAGAAGAGGAATTTCAGAAGCATGAAGGCAAGTTTGATACTTCAAATGCAGTACGTGCTTTTGTTATAAAAAGCAATACTTGATCAGAATGTTTTGACTGGATATTCTGGCTCTTTTCCTATAGATTAATGCAGGTCTGGGTTGGGGGGGTTGTCTGGGTTTTTGGTTTGTAGTTTTGGTTATTTTTTTACCTAATAGAACATCTCTGATGACATGGTGGCACCAAAGACATGATAAGAGGTGGAAACAGGAGGGGAAGAAAAGCCTGAACAAGTTTTTATTTGGAAGAGGAGCATATCTGAAACTAAAGCCTAGCTTCAATTTTTAGTCTATCACTTTGTTTCTTTTTAGTTAACACTTTGCAAAACCCATTCTTAAACCCTCCTTGTGATTCCTAATGCAAACAGAATAATCCATTCAGCAGTTTAGTTCACACCATTATGCACAAAAATAAGTGCAAATGTTGATCTATTCAGGGTAACTGTAAAGCAGCAAATCAAGATTCTTAGTCTGAATTATATCAGTCTCCAATAGGGAGATATTCTAGGACAATTCTCCTATAACAGGAGTGATTGGTTTGATTTGGTTTACCTGCCTTTAGCGTTCCTCACTTGTTTGGTACTTAAAAGCAATTTAGAGTAAGTGAAGAGATTTATAATCCAGGGAGTGGATGAATCCAGAACAGCTGAAACAGCCACTTTGTGAGCAGCTTCTTTCTTGAGGCAGAATGAAGTTCAAGATCATAGAATCACAGAATAGTTAGGGTTGGAAAGGACCTTAAGATCATACAGTTCCAACCCCCCTGCCATGAGCAGGGACACCTCACACTAAACCATCACACCCAAGGCTTCGTCCAACCAAGATACAAGATTCTGAGTTGGAAGTACAGGTAGAGTCCACTGCAGCAATTCAAGCTTCCACCCAGGTCAGCAAACAGCTCTTTCCCCAGAGCAGGTGAACAGATATCTACTTGCTCCACAGTTCCTAGCACATAATTTAGGCTGCTAGATACCAAGTCTATTTCATCATACTTTGCTGAGATTTAAGCTGAGGTGTTGTGCAGGTTTGGGGATGAGGCAGCCCTGAGCCCAGAGATGGGGTAGACAGCTGAGAATGCTAACAGCAAAACATGCTGGTGATGGTAAGTCAGTGTGGAAGTGGATGTGCATGGAGAGGACCATGGTCCACTGCTTCAAGCCACAGCTCCACTTTCAGTAGGTTCTGATGGTCAGTAAAGTCCTAGCTCCCTCCAAAGTGTAGCACCCTGTGTGTAGTGTGCAAAGTCACTGGCTGGGCTGGAAACAAGAGCACACAGCTGAGCCATTGTAGCTCTCCAGTAAAGTGTTAGGAACAAAGTGTTAGGTGTCCTTGTGCAGATGCCAGAGGTTGGGATTAGATGGAGGCTTGCTGCAGGTGGATGAAACCCTATCCAGCACTGCGGAGGTTGCACTTGGTTTTGCTTTCTCCCCACTTACCCTGGGGAGGAGTGTAATGGAATCTTCAAAAAGCTAGAATTATTAAACCTCAAAATCTCCACTTTTTTAAAAAGCAAATGCAACACTTTGAATTTAGGAGTCAGTTATTGACAAAGAGAGGGCTCAGTATCAGCCTCACAAACTCCATGCAGCATTTTAGGATGGCAGCGTTGAGTCATGGACCATGAAGACTGACATCTCATTATAAAGAACCAGCTTCCCCTTTGGTTTGTCTTTGGGTTTTTTCCTTCCAGTGGGTATCTCCCTCACTGCAGCTCATGTGCTTGTATTTAAATATAGCCATACTCTCCACATCCAGCCAGCCAAGCAAATGCCAGGCATGCTTTTCATGTTATTTTTACTGTCTACCCAAGTATGATAACACAAACAAAACCTATAAACCCATTCCAGAGATCATGTTCTGGGTTCACTGATAGTCTTTGGAGAAAATTATCAGTTTCAATTAAATCATATTAATTTATAGCAACCTCATCTTATTATTGGGGCCTGTGATATCAAACCCAACTGTTTTCCTTTTAGGCAATTTTGTCATTAATGAATGGGGATAGATTTGTCCCAGATGACTCATCTGGATAATGTCAAAAGCAGTCACTCTGCCTTTTTCAGTCTCCATCATTTGATCTGATACACGTAGAGGCAGAGGCAGGCTTTCAAGCTAAATACTTTGTTAGCTGGGCTGTGACCACACTCCAGTCTTCCTATCTCAGCATGATTTAGTATTGTGATCATGTCTCCCCTCAGTGGCTAGCCCCTGGGATTAACAGCTTGCTGCTTACTCACCAGGCAGCTAAAGGAGTTATTTTTAGCACAGGCAACAGAGGCCAGTGATTGAATGTGCAAGACTTTGAGACCCAATCTTGTGAATTAACAGTCACGTCAGTTCACAGAGCCTGGCTGTAGCATAATGAGGGTGTTTAGGAGAGAGGCAGAGGCAGTCCTATCTAAACAGGAGTGTTCTGCACTGCGCAGAGCAGGGTTTGCGTGAAAGGACATGTAGCAGAATATAAAACACACAGCTGGGGTGAAAGATGAGTCTGCAACCTCCATTAATGCTGCTCCTCCCAAGCTCAAACCGATGGTGCTGACTGATTGGAATATCCTAGTAAATTGCCACAAGTAAACTTGACCCAATGTGTGGCAAACAGGACAAGCAGGCTGCTGTTCCACTGCAGCGAGGGGAGCTGCTGCCTCAGGCTGGCTGTGGCAATGCAGACAGGCAGCAGGATGTCAATGGTTGCGTGAACCTCTTGTGCTGGGCTGCTGAGGAACCTACAACTCCCTTTCAGAAGTGCAGGCAAGCTTCCAGTCTGAGTATTTAGGTAGTGGTACAGTGCCACAGGTCCTGCCTGGCACTTTGGCCTGTTGGGATAGATGTGACACAACACTAAATGGGTCCCTAAGCATAAAAGATGTTATTTTTCCTTCTTTTTTTCAGCCTTTTAACTTCTCCTCTCCCCCAGCTGCTTTCCTTTCTCTTGCTTGAACAATGCTGCGATCACAGCAGTGCACAGGAAGCTGCTCATAGGATATGCCATAGGAAGCCAGCTGGGTGTGCCGTTTCAGACCTTGCAGTTGCTAGAGTTTGAATCATTTAGAGATAATGACTTTACATTTAGGGCACTTAGTGATTTCCCTCCCTCTTACCCAGTGCCTGAGGAAATGGAAGAAGATGTGACTGATTCACAAACACTTCCCACCTTTCCTTTCTCCTCCTCTTGAAAGGAAAATGATAATGTAGTGATCTGTGCACACAATTGAAGGCTTTTGGGTTCACCAAATGTTAAGGAGAAAAAATGAGCACAGTGGGAGGAAAAGCAGTCAGCACTGAAACGGTACTTTATTCTTTAAATAGCACCTGCTCTCCAGAGATCTCAAAACATCTCACAAGTACTAATGAATATAGGTGCACTCACTATTCCTAGCTCCTGCTGGGGTGACACCACCAGTCTAAAGTTTCACTGCAGTCCCTCTGTACTTCAAGGCAGAATTTGGGGGTCTTTATTTGTTTTTAAATACAGCTGATGCTTTAGGCCCCAGCAGAGGGTGCATCCAGGAACCTGTAAATGAGATTTGTGCACACAGTGCGGTACCAGACGTGTTAAGCAGCAGTGTCAGTGTCTACTTGTCCTCCCTTGGTGGCTATTGAGCTGTTACCACAGTGAAGAATTAAATTTACCTTGCAAAGAACTAGAACCTAGAGCAGAGAGGTGATAAGAGCCAGGGTCCCAAAACAGAGCACTCAAACCTACCACTGAATTAAAAGAGATGAGAATGTAATACTAGAAGATGAACAGCATGTCACACTCGGCTCTTTTCTAGGGTTTGAGAGGAACATGTACTCTGAACTGAATTCCCAGCCATCATGATCACCAGTTTTCTTTCCAGCAGAGTGGTTTCCTGTTCTCTGCTCTACCATAGCTCTGGTCCTTCAGTGGTGAGGGATCAGAGCTGCTGTTCCCCTTGTTTGCAGTGCTGTGCTTTTCTTATGCCTGCATGGCAACCCACAGCTCTGCAGGAGTGCACAGTTACTGCCTTTCTCTCTCCTTCTCTCAAGTTTGTCTTGCTTTACTGTCTTATCCATCAGTTCCAACTGTAGGTGATCTGTAAGCTGGAGTTCCTCAAGGCGTGCAGCCTACATTCTCTTTGGGAGCAACTTTTGATATCTCTGATGAAGGGATCAGAAAGTCTGATGAGCTGATGTTAGAAAGCAAAGGCCTGACTGGCTGGATACATTTGATGTGTATGCAACGTATTTCTGATGTGGGAACTGCTTTAATATGTTGAAAAGAAAGTGGCTTTCCAGCCACCCCAGATGGGTGAGTGAAGTCACCACCTGCAGTTCATAAATGGAGGAAGCTGAGGACCCATGTAACTAACTAGTTTGCCAAAGGTTATAGAACCAGAACAGACGCTGGATTTGAGCTCCTGCTTGGATTGAACTTAGGACAGAGCAGCCACACACTGCCCTGGTCACAGGCTTTTATTTTCAAGCCATCCTATGGGATGTTGTGCTACATGATTTTATGCGATAGTTTAGGACCATCAAACTGCCTGTGCAGTTTCCAGGAAAGGCTAGGGAAGTAGATTTATTATCACACCAAGTTCAATCATCTCTGGTTTTGCTCTGACAAGCCCATCACTGCAGTGCCAGTTCCCAATTATCTATAGCAAATAACAGAAGAATGCAATAGGGTTGCAAAATATGAGGAGAAAATGTATGACCATAATTCAGATTAAATGTCTGCTCTAGATTCAGGGTGCAGGTATGCTCTGAAGGCCCTGCTTCCTCTCCTTTTTGAATTGGGTTTTAACATAGAATCATTCTAGTCCAGCACTCCTCAGCTGGTTTGGATCTAAGTGCAATCCACAGCAGGGACATGTTGGTTAGAGCTTGCTGAGGATCCAGACCATCCTTTTTACCCCATCAGGGTCCTGGCCAGCTGATTCCACAGATCATCACACAATAACCAAGCTCCTTGGGGCATACTGCGAACACTGATGTCAAACTGCAGAGGCACCAAGAGGTATCCGTGTCACTCCACTGTTATAAATATTTCTGAGGACTGTCGGTTCCTTCTTTAAGGACTTCCTGTGCAGTGGCTTTACGGAGTGGATTGTGTCATCTATGTTCCCTGTTACCCTTGAAGTAATCCTTAAAGCATCTTCCAGCAGCATCTCTGTAATTCTACCAGCAGGCAACTTCCAGGGTCTTTACCTAAATATCTCTCACTATTGTTCCAGTCTCAGCAGCTTCTCATTGTCCTCAGGTTTTTTCCTGTGTTCTTTTTTTAACCAGGAATGTCAGAGAGAGAGCGGCAAGTCATGAAGAAGCTGAAGGAAGTGGTAGATAAACAGAGGGATGAAATCAGAGCAAAGGACCGGGAACTCGGACTTAAAAATGAGGATGTAGAGGCTGTAAGTGGCTCTGAGTCTTCCTATTTCTCTTCTTTCTCGTCCATACTTCCACAGCCTGGGTTCAGTTTTAAATCAGTGTAGGATCTGTAAGCAATGCCAGATGATTAGTCCGGTAACTGACGTGTCCAGCATAACTATGGAGTGTCCAAAACCATTAGGGAGCAGACACACACCCTCTGCTGAGTCCATAAAGACCAGCCACACTTGGAAGTGACTGGAAACCAGTGTAACAAGAGAGGAAGACGGGGGAAGGACAGCTTGTTTTGTTTGTTTCCTAAAGGACCTCATAGCTCTCCCCTTCCATGGGAACAGGACAGGGAACCTACCCTGGCTTCTTGTATCTCTCTCTGCTTTGGCAGTGCAAACCTCCTCAGCACCACCAAGGAATCCCTGCTGAGGTGAGCGAGCTGCTGTATGTTTTACAGGTACTCTCTGCAGAGTTTGGCAGCTGGACCCCACACACGCACTCCCACACCAGGGCTGCAATTTGGATTACTTCTTTGCACAGGAAGGGAGAGGAGGAAGGGCCTGAGCTCAGCCCAGGTCACTTACTTTGGCCAGAATGTCACCGAGAGAGGATGGGTGTTCCTAGGGACCATAGCACAAGAGATCCGGCTTTAGTCTTGATGAATCACAGACTCCACTGTGACTGTGGGAATCACATGATGTCTTGGCTCTTTCTGTGTCAGGAGGAATGACCTCCTTACCCATATTTTGCTTCCCATCCTCATGCTGCCTCATCTCCTGAGGCCATGGGACTTCTCTGTGCTAGCGAGGGCCAGACCTAGATAATCCCTGCTCCAACCAAGTGCCTCTGGCAAGTGCTGTGGCCTCTCACACTGGTGCTGCCCATGAAGTGGCTTGCAGGTCACAGCCTGCCTTATGAGAGCCTAAGAGCAAAAAGCAAAGTTGGAGTATGAAGTACTCATATATTGAATATGAGGATTCCTCTGTTTTGTCTTTCTCTCTTGTACTCTGGGTTAAGATTTGATTCAGAATTCCATAATCCCTATCGCTGAACTTTGCTCTTTTGAAACATATGTTTCAAGAAGTGATGGATTAGCTGGAGGAAAATGCCTCTTTACTCTAGAAATCAGTTAAGTTTTGGTGACTGTAACTGTAGTAGATAATTAGATATTAAAAAACAATGGGAGTAAGGAAGGAGAATTTTCCAGATGAAATTCAACAGGAACCCACTATTTTTCCTTTAACATGATGTTTGGGACTTGGCCATCATGACTGAATGGATGCTGACTTATTGCATCCATATTTTGCAGCTTCAGCAGCAACAAAACAGGTTAATGAAGATCAACCACGACCTGCGGCACCGCATCACTGTTGTTGAGGCTCAGGGGAAGGCGCTGATCGAGCAGAAGGTGGAGTTAGAAGCTTATCTTCAAACCAAGGAGCAGGAGATGGGCAACCTGAGAGCAGAGCTGGGGAGACTGAGAGAAAAACTGCAGGGTGAGGACAGCCAGAATGGGGAGGAAGTGAAGGTAAGAGGCACTTTAAATCACTTTGTAAACAGCCTTTATAAAAGGTTTGGAATTCATCCCAAGTACCTTGTTGGATAAATGTGATTGATGCACATCGGAGGCAATGGTGGGAGTTGAGGACAGCATCTTGTGATCAGGTGTGACATACAGAGAGCAGGAAAGGCCCCATAAGGTGGATGATGACCTCTCCTTCCTGAAGGAGGGAACCGGTCTCACAGAAGGCAGTGGGATGTCTGCATTAGACAGCAGCTCTCCCCTTAGACTTGGCTACCCATCATACAGCCTTGGGAGTGCAGCGTTTTGGTCATGAATGAGGCTGCAGAATTCACCAACTATTAACAAATCATTGCTTCAAAAGAGAGTGTTCTATTAAAACCAACATGAATCAATCCCAAATCACTGGAGCATCAGCTGTTAGTTTGTACTGAAGGCAGACAGTGGTTTAGTAGCACTAATGTTTGGTATGTTTGGCCTCATTTTGTTTGTCCATATCAATCCTTTCCTCCAAAGGAAAACAAACCCATCCTTGAACAGTCTGGGGTTTCCAGTAGATAAGCAGCTGGCAAGTAGCTTAAACTCTGCTGAGCATACAAACATGTGAGCTCTGATGGGTCCCAAGAGAGCAGTGCACCATGATGGTGGTGGCATGTGAACCACAGTAGAAAAGAAACTGTTGTCAAAAGCAGTCCCAGAGGCAATGCAGAACCTGCACACTTGGTCCTCGCAGTGCTTATGGCACTTTTGATCTGTTAGGACTAAGTTGGTCTATTGCTCTCAAATCAACACATAAATATTTGAAGGCATCTTTTAGAGGAACCCAACTTTGGCCTTAGTTCTGCTTTTGCTTCCTGTTAGAATTTGTGCAGTGAAGTGTTACCAGTGCAAATGCCCATGAAAAGCAAATGTTACTGCTTGGGTACTCAAGTGCTTGCAGGAACAGGCAGAGACAAATCTGCAAATTGATTTGGTGCTGAGGTCAGAGCAGCAGGGATACAACTCGGAATCATTGAATAGTTAGGGTTGGAAAGCACCTTAACTATTCTTTATTCTAACCTGAGGGGAGCTTCCTGAGAAAAGGATGCATCCCTGATCTGTTGCATCCTTTACTCCTCTTTATGGTTCCTACTATTTTTCCTTTGTGCATATGACACTGCTTCTGCCTTAGTAAAGCAAATATGCTGTATTTTGCTTTCCTAATGTCGCTCTTAGAAAAGTACAAAATAGGATAAGGGGCATCATGATATGAAAGAACTTAGAGGAGCACTATCATGCAGGCTGGATGCATTGGTGACTGCTCCAGTACCAAGCAGTATCATAAATGCCTGATAGACTGCAGCAGACTGACACATCCAATTCACTTGTAGTAGGCAGGAATATACATCAACAAGTGGAGGCAAAGGCTGATGGGGTCCCCTGGTCCCCCCTGGAATGTGACAGCCAGTGCTGTGTTAACATGTCACTGCCGAATTGGGCAAGCACTGTATTAATAATGAAAAGGATTGTTTCATTGCTGTTAATTCAGCCAGGACACCCAGCTTTGTATATGGGGCTGCAGAGCCTCGGCCTGGAGCCAGCAGGAGTGAAAGTGCCTTCAGTCTCTGAGAGAAAGGATGCATTCTCTACCTCTCTGTAACTCATCAGTTCCATGGCAATGGCATCTCTTCTAATTAGAGCCCTTCCCCACTCTCTTTGCCAGGATGATGGCTAGACAGGAATTGCAGTGGCAAGCAGGAAGCTGGAATAGCTGCATACTCTGGAATGGACATTGCTTGTTGGCTCAATCAAGACATTTGCACTGGCTACAGGTGCTCAGTCTGTGCTGATTTGAGCAAAATCTAGCAAAAATAGCTTATTTGGGCAAAGGTGTGGGGCAAACTGAAAGAAAAGGCGTCAGCTCAGACCCTAATCTAGAGGGGTGAAGAAAGTGTTTGGGTAGTTTCCTTTGAGCCTCTTGTTAGGTTGCACCAGTCTTTTAAACAAGTGTGTTTGGATGAATGGGGTGAATCAAACGGAAGGACAAGTGCACGCTGCTCTGCTGCTCTGTCTGCAGGACAAGGGCTGCAATCCCTGCTGTAGAAATTGATACTGCACCAACCTTAGCCTAGCCAAGGTTAACCTGAAGTCAGGTACCAACAGACAGTAAAACTGTTCCACAAACACATGAGCTTAAAAGAGGGTAGGATCAGGCCTACAAAAAACGGGCTCTGCTTAAGAACTTCAGTACTTAGCTCCTCAGCTCACGGAGCTGTTCTTGCTGAGAGTCTGTCACAGGAAAAACTAATTCCTTCTTTATTTTTCCTCTTAAAATTGGTGTGTCTCTCTTAAAAGAGGATTTAATAATGCTGAAAGGAAGTTGGGAACTAGATGGATAAATACTTCCAACTGCTCAGGTGTGCACTCGCATGGTGAAGTTAAAGCCCACGTTTCACTTCCTAGGCAGAACCCAACAATGATGACTGCCTCTCCGACTCAGAGAAGATGGCATTGGACTTAAAAGATCCCAATCGTCCAAGATTCACCTTGCAGGAGCTCCGGGATGTCCTTCATGAGAGGAATGAA
Source organism: Pezoporus flaviventris (assembly GCF_033815535.1). Lineage (NCBI taxonomy): Eukaryota > Metazoa > Chordata > Aves > Psittaciformes > Psittacidae > Pezoporus > Pezoporus flaviventris. Next base: position 11,887,167 of record NW_026892589.1, read on the forward strand.
TTGAAATCTAAAGTGTTTTTACTTCAGGAGGAGCTTTTATACTACAAAAGGTAGGTTAGAGCTCCTCTGCTGTTGCATGCTAGACACAGAGGAGCCATAGGGCAGGTCTAGATGTGCTCTGCAATAGTGTCCAACAAGCTTGTACATCTACAAAGGCTTCAAGTAGAGATTGCAAGCATATGGCTTTAGTTTGAATCTGGTTCCTCATAGTGGGAAAAACTATGTCCTTCCCTAATTCCCAGGTTCCCCTGAACTTTAGAATGATTACAAATATTTAACACTTTTGAATGCAAAAATGAGGACAAGAATGGATCTAAAATGAAAACTTTAGAACTTTTATTCAATGCATTCCTCTTCTCCCTCTCCTTGTCAGGTGGAAAGACAATATTGAAAGGAGACCCAGTTCTAGGTGCTGTCCCTTGGTTGATGAAATCCATGGGAGATGTTTCCAATGAGCTTTGAACAGATCTTTTTGCATGTCTTCACCAACAGCATTATCTCAGATTTCATTTTAAAACTTAAGGTGCTTCCATGGCTTGGGAGGAGAACATTCATTGTTGTTTCTTTCTTTCAAGTGAGGAAACTGAAGAAGAAATGAGATCCCCTCAACCTACACCCATAATTCAGCCTAAACCCTCAACTCAGCCTGAATCTGGAATCAAACGACTGTAAGTAGCCTATTTTCTAAGGATACTGGAAATAGTCTGCAAACAACAAGTGTCTCTTGAGGGTAGGACAGTTTTAAAGAATTTAACAATGAAGACAACGACATCCCTAATGGATATGGGAGAGACACTGAGGGAGCACATGACAGCTATCAGCAAACAGAAGTCAGCTTTGGCCAAAACTGCTGCCTATTTCTGGGACAACTTTTGTCTCGGATTATTTCCTGTGGCACCTTTTGCTCCCTAAATGCAGAGAGCAGCGGGGAGTCCAGCAGTGCTCCATGTGCTTGTCTGTGGCCAGACTGCTGTGCCCACTCCAGTTCTAATGATTCCTTCTTAAGTACACTCTTCAGGCTAACTGAAAGAGCCTGTGTTGCAGTGTTTGGTTATAGCTGGTATGAGATGTTAAACACAGACACTGATCTTCCTAGGGAATCTTCTTGTCTGGGCTGCATAGTCATACTCCAAAGAGAGGTGCTCCTGATGGTGGTCTTCACCAGAGCACCTCTCAACCTGTCCTGTGTGCCCAAAACTGAAGTTGGTGCTGGATCTCAGTGTGCGAGGACTGCAGGAACAATGCTCCTGTTCAGGTGCAAGTCCCAGTTCCTTAACACACTGACCCTAAGGTGATGGAGTGTCAGAAACCCACATCGTGCTCGGAAGACATGTGAAGAGCATTGTTCACAAGTAAAGTCAGGGGCAGCACTGTGGCAGTTGGGTTTGCAGAACAAGGCTTCCTCACAACCTCGCTGTGCCTGTTTCCTTGTTGAACTAAGCCTTTAGAGCCTGACTTGCACTACGTGTACAGCACAAAAACCTTTGTTTGCTGAACAGATTTGCTGCTGGAGAGGATTCCAGCTTCCTTGGGTGTAAGAATCCCACCTTCTTCTGGTGAAGTATTTCATGTTGCTGCCCAAAACCTAAGCTTACTGTCAGAGGTGTGCATTTACTTGTATCAATTATAAAATCAGTGTTAGCCAGTCCATCTATCTGGTGAAACTCCCTCCTTATACATTTATTTATTCCAAATTAAGTCTTGTAATCTTGCAGCAAGTCTTTGGATTTTTGTGGGACTGGAAGCTTAACTTTTTTAACTGCATAAATGATCTTTGGAACAGCCCTTTGTTTCCACATAAAAAGCCCTTCCATCCTGCCCCCATGTCCAGAACCTTCCATCCTTGTTTAATAATAGCAGCAGCCCTGTGAGAGCAAGTTCCATTGGAAGAGCTGCTCTGATCCAAAACACCATAAAGTCAGGAGGGCTCTTCTGATTATTTTTGCTGTGTTTGTTGAGAGAACTCTTCCCCTCACATGACTAGAAAAAACACTTTTGAGTTTGGACTTTCATCCTGTGGCTGTGACGATGATAATGCTTCATTTCATGAGATTTCCACTGTAAAGCTTCTCTTCTAATATTTTAGTACTTTTTAAAGCTTATCCCATTGATGGGAGTGGCTGGTTTCAGCTGACACTGTTTGAGGGGATGGCAGTTTCCATGCTTGATATATGAAGCAAAGACAGCATAAAAATGTAAACAGACATTGTAAGACAGAGCACACACTAAGGAGGTGTTAGCTTTGACTCTGCCCTCTGCACGCGTGTGGGCAACACAGGGAGCCATGGCAGGAGGCATGTAAGTGTGTTCAACCACTTATCTGAGTGCTTTCTTTCTCTCAGTTAACTTACTGGTGCAAAGAGGTTCAGCATCAGTCAATGCACGTTTTCAGACACCTGCCCAATCTTTCTGCTTCTCAGATTCTGTGTTAAATTCATAGAACTAAACCCACACACAATAAGCCACAAAATCATGGTTGGGTCCCTTTCAGAAAAGGCAAGAGTCCTTTCCTGCCAGGCAGTGGAAGCACATACTGAGCCTGCTGTTAAGATGAAATTACTTTCTTTAGCTGTGATGCTCTGTCTCTGTCTACTCTCTCTTCCTTTAGCCATCATATTAAATAAGGGAAGATAAAACTTTCTACTTAAGTAACCTGAAGACTGGTGATAGTTGTCAGATTTATCTTATTCTTGCAGCCTGTCTGGATAAGATTTGTCTGGTGTGTTTCTTTTCTTTCCCCCCTCCTCCCTGTGTGTGTTGTCAACACTGTACTTGTACATGGGCTTTAGAAAGACAGGAAATTTCACTGCTGGAAAAACCAAACAACCCAAGTGTAGCATCTGTCCTGGTACACACCCCTCCTGCTCCTCCTGCAGTCTGTGCCTGCTGTGAGCTGTCTCCTGAGCTCCCTTCCCCTCTCCCAGGCTGGGTGCTGTTAGCCCCTTGCCATACAATTACCTGGGTAACACTGCCACATAAATCCCCTCCACACCTAATGATGCAATGAAAACCTGTAGTGCTGATATCTGCACACAGAGTGCCTTTATAAATGAAAGAAAGCAGGGTTGCTTTTCCCCTGCTTAAGACTTCTTGTGAACCCAGGACAAGACTTTTCCTCCTGATTAAACAAAAAGCTGAAGTACAAAAATAGGAGGCACTGATGCTGTCCTCTCCAGAGAAGCTTTATGCTTGCCTGGGTAATGTTCCCCTTCTTCCTTCACCACACAGCATTTCGGGGAATAAGACATATGTACATGTAGCCTGAGCCATCTGAGGCGTGCTCAGGTGACTCTGTGCTGCATCTCCATAAAGGAAGGAAAACGGAAGCTACAGAAATCAGCATGTGGGGGCAAACTCTGAGCTGTGATCTCAGGCTGCTTGATTTCTACACTTGTCTCTACCACATCACATGGCAGAGTTTTGATGAAACAGTGCAACCAGGGGGCTTCACTGAGGAGGAAGAGTACAAGGATTAAAAATGCTCCCTCTGTTTTGAGCAGAAAACGCTGTTTTGTTTTCCCTTTTAAGTATACATGCTTGTTTGTCACTGACGTAATGCCTGAAGCAGCCATAAGTTTTCCTCCTATTCTTGCAGTCTACAAAAGCTGATGTGTCTGTGTCATTTCTGCAGCTCACAGACCGTGCCACGTGTAAAAATAGAAGTCCTAGTTACTGCTAATGATACAACGTTTGCTTGTTTGTGTTCATTTCCAATGTAAGAATAGCAGTTAAGAGTGACTGTGTTGGGGAGAGCTGCGTTTGGTCACAAAATGCCTCTTGTGATTTCAACTTAATCTTTAATTGACATTAGTCCACAGTTCAAAAAAATATTTGGCACAAGGGAGAAGCTCTGAGGAGAATCCTTAGGAAACAGAGGGTGTCCCAGGTATGGATGAAGGTGTGTTGGCAGGTTTGCGTGGGGCTGGCTGGGCGCAGAGCACCCCCCACAGCGTGCTCTCAACCTTGAAGCTGCATGAGTTGTATAATGCATAGTGAAAGTGCTGAATGACAAAGAAACAGCCTTGCTGTGGTCAGCTAGAAAGTGTTTCTGCCAGGGTAGCTGCAAGGTTTCATATAAGTACTTAGTTGCCTGCAGTTGGCATCTTTCTGCATGTGAAGCAATAATGCAGGTCCTCTTGGAACAGATACACAGGCCCTTTAACCAAGTAGCTCACATAGGAGGTTACTTCAGTATTTTACCTGCAATCCTGTTTTTTAACTGGAAACTATCAGCTGTAACCTTTGTAAAATGGTTAACTGCAATGCTGGTCCTACCTAACCCTGTTTTCTGTGCAAATATCCAGTAGTCACAGCAGAGTCCTGTTTGGTATTTCTTAACATACACCTTCATCTTTCATCTCGTTATGTTTGTGCCTGTTTGTCTCTTGGGAAGAACAATGTGCACTCTGCTCTGCATTGCTAGAGGTGGTAACACGATGAAACCCAGCCCAGATCGCAGGCTGCCTCACAACACAAAAGTGGTATCTTTTAGAAATTCAAAAGCAATTGAAATGGTTACAGTGACTGCTTTTCCTAAATACGGGTTTTTCACTGAGGAGAGCTGTCTTGGGTGATGCAGATCCACCTCTCCCTGTTACATGTCCTGTGTGGTAATTCAAAGTAACCCCGTGTATCATGTTTGCCTCTTTTCTTTTTAATGGAATGCTTTTTCTTTCCCTTGCTCCAGTCTTACCTCTTCTGTGTCTGTACTTTCCTGACCAGGATCTTTACAGCCATAATGCCCATGGTAGCAGCTGGATTGATTCCAGACGATCCCACATTGCAGCCAATAAGAAGACTTGTGTCCCTTGTAGGAATTGTTTTGTAATACTGTTTGGTACTGTGGTTTCCTTTTGCATGACCCCGTGTTAACATGCACTGCTGGTTGCATTCTCATCGGCTGCCTGTGGGATCACAGAAGAACAAAGTGCCAATCAGAATGACCAGTCAGTACACAACTCATCATAGTCCTCTCCATGCTAATCCTCCAGTACTGACATTTGATCACTTTTGCCCTAATGTACCATGCTAAACCAATCATTACTCCTGAGGAAGTTGCTGCAATATGTGATTTTTAACCAGCATCTGTTACTTTTGCTTACTCAGCGTGTCTATTCACAATTCACACCACTGCTGTTTAAGAAACCCCTGTCACTCTAATGACTTGTTACAAATCAGTTTGTTAGATTTACAGAGTATAATGGCTGGGATCTATATTAATTTCCAGTGTTAATTATAGGCTGTTGCTTCCATGTCTTTCTATCTATGCACTGTATATTTTGTCTCTAATTATGTATTTCAGAACAGAGTTTACACTCCCAATAATCAATTCTATTATTCTATCCTTGGCTGTCTCTGGAAGATGTACTGATAGCTGTTAACACACAATCTCTTTGCATTAGAACTGCTGCTTTAGTGATCTTTATATTGGCAGCAGCAACACAGTGTTTAAATTCCCTTCCTCTCCACATAGACATGCTTTTTCCAGACCTCCTCCATGAGAATTTTCATGGCATAATAACAATTTTCATTGTTTCAGAAGGAATTAGAAAGCCTTCTGCTTCCTGCAGAGATTTTCAAGCATGTTTTTCTCTTACTCAATTTAATGATAAAGTGAAAAATTACTAAACTTTGACATTTGAAACTTACTGCATTAATACAGCAGTCCTTTGTGTGGACGTCACAATAGCAAGGCTGAGCAGGCAGAACCAGACACGCTCAGCAGAACGCCTCAGTGACTACACACTTCCTTTATCAGCTGGAATTGGATCTGGCCCTGAAAAGACACAGCATTGTACAGATTTATAAGCTCCTGTAATGAAGGTGGTAGAAAATGATGAGGCTAATTAAGTGCAAAAGACTTATTTTACTATTAAGGCTGCATATTCAAAGCCGGGAAATGTAGAAGTTCAGGTCCTGCTAGCAACGTTAGTCATCTGGCATTGCACTTGTGTAGCTTTTTGTATTGCTTTCTAGTAAAAAAAAATTTATTCTTAATATTCTTGATATTGCCATGCTTCCCTGCATGTGTGATAGGGTATTTTTTCAGGAAAGCTGCCTTAAACCTCACCTGACACCCAAATACAGCCTCCTCTATGCCTAGAGACATTGAAGGCAGAACTCCCTGGTCCACATGAGGTGGTTTGGATGGTCAGGATGGTCATACTTGAGGGGAGGCTCGGGGTGTGCAGGAAGGATGCTGAGGCTGGGGCCATCTTAATAGCCTGTCAAAGTTGTGTTTATATTTGCATAGTCTCTTCCTGCAGAGGCATTTAGCAGTTTCTGTGTCATTCACAACTGCATTTTGCTGGGTATTGTGCAACCCAACCAATATTTAACTCCTTAAGTGCCCTGTTAAACCCAATGGGTCTGCAGCCACTTCAAACCTTTGCTAGCTGGGACCACAACTTCTGTATTTCTCAGCTGACGTAAACACCACACTAACACCTCTTGTACTGACCCCATGACAAACACTGAATTTGCCTGGTCAAGTAACTTCATCCTTTACAAATAAACTGATACTAAGGATTTGGGGGCTGTATTTTCTTAGCTGTGTTGGCAGCTGGCAGTTTGTTGTTGTATTAAATGGCTGTTGGTTCATGTACGTCATTCTCTTAGAGCACCCAAGCTGTGTGACAGGAAATGACGTGCACACTCGTGTGCATTGGGTTAGAGCCTTCATCCTGCAAGCTCTGGTGTGCACACGTGCATTTACTCAGTTGGGTTTGCAGGAACCAAGTCTACGTATCAGATTCTGTACACTTGGAAACAAAAAGTGGAGGCTGTATTTTCTTATCTTATGAACTTCCCTGCTGACACCCTTAAAAACACGATCTATTTCTGCTGTCTGGTAAATTATCCAGATTTAATGCCAAAGATACCACTTTCTTTATGCCAAGAAACTAACATGTATCGTGTCGCTTCTTTACCTTGGGGCTGGAGAAGGGGGAATATACATTGAAAATGATATCTGCACCTTGTAGAGTCAACAGCATTTAGAGCTTATTTGAATGAACCACTTCCATAGCCAAACTGCTTGAGATTGCAATGACTTCATCTCTAATAACATTCTGACATGCACCCCATCAGGCTTCACTGCCTTGAGTTTTGCCGATGCAAACAGATTCTTTGCTCTGTTTTGTTGTGCTGTGTATCGGGGCGGGTGTTTGAAGTGGTTTCAAGACTGTAAATGGTGTTCTTTCTTTTCCCTCCCCTCCCTCCCTGGAAGGTTTAGTTTCTTCTATCGGGATAAGAAACGCATGCAGGCAGCACAGAAAAATGTCCACTTCCAGGATACTTTTGGAGAATGGTCAAATTCACATAAAGATGACTCCTACACCGAGCAAGGACAAGAAGCCCTGCAGCACCTGTGACTAAAGCCTTGAGGTGTTCTGTTTACCACAGTAGACCTCAACACTCCAGTAACAAGAAGCTTCTGTAACCAAAATCTGGCAGCTCATCACTTTCATTTGCCTTGTGCACCTCAGTGTGTTTGAGATGGACTCTTCAAGAGGGACTCCTCACTGTTTGCATGGTGACTGTTTGCTGGAAACAGAATCCAAGCTTTGTAGTGAACAGTCGCTGATGCCCTGGGACACCGAAGCTTCTAGACGACTTGTTTTGTGCTGAATAACAAGTCTATGGTCTTGGTCATGCATTAACTACAGTAACACAAGCTTCTTTAAACCAAAAAAGGACCTGTGCCATTATTAGAGGTTGTTTGCAGTGTACAATATCTAGTGGCAAAGACTCTTTTACCCTGATTGTTAACACTATTGGTTGTTTGCTTTTTCTTTTGGCAAGAACCTTTTCAAGAGGGACACACGGCTGCCGCTCCACAGCAGGTCACGGCGCTGCTGTGTCCTGTCACGTTCAGCTGACATCTGCATTCTGCAAAGGAGCGGCTTGGAAATCCACCCAACACAAACAGATAAACTGGAGTAGCCCTGAGAGGGACAGTGCGTGTACATTTCCCTGCTGCTTATAGTGCCTAAAGCATGAAGAAACTGATGTAGGAGGTGAGCGTGCCTTGTGTTTTGCCATGAGGTCTGCAGTGGTAATGGAAAACAAGTTGCTTATAAGGAGGAATTCAAACACTTGAATTCTTTCCTTCTTACCAGGGACTTCCCCCTAGAGCAGCAGGCAGCTGCTGTCAAGGAATTAGATCTCTTTCCCACAGACAGGTTTTTAATAAAGTCACACGCCACTTCTCTATGTAGATAAGATTGCCTAACTTGAGAGTAAAAGACACCCTCAGCAAGCTGACATGAGCTATTTTAACTGACTTAAGACATGACCCCAGCTCAAAATGCTTTCTCTAACTGATCTCAACACTACTTCTGTATGTGCAGGCTGCTCTGCTGGTGGTGGCTGATGTCTGGGTAACCTGTGGTTATAGGGCCTTTACTTGCCAGTAAAATCCCAGCACAGCTGAACTGCTGGGAGGTGGGATTTAGATCCGCTTTGCAAATGAGCTTGTGGGACCTTTGAGGCTCACTGAGGTTGTACTTAGAAAAACCATGACACTAGAGCCCCGTGTGGTGTAACTGTCAGTACAGCTGGGTGTCAGCTCTCACCCTGCCTCTGCACCACACTCCATGAAGGCACCCAACCAGGCAGGAGAGGGTGAGCACATCCATGGCTGTGTATGAGAGAGGTGCTGGGGTCATTCTGTGCCCTTGGCTGTGTGCTGGAGCACGTGCTGCTGGTGAGGAGCTGGCTGTAGGCAACTTCTGCGCATGTAGCTTAGTGTAGGGGGCTTCACCCCCAGCAACTACATCTGCTCTGTAAAGAGCCTCTTCTCAGGAGTGGCACTAACAACAGGAGACAATGCTCAGGCTGGAGTAAAGCTCCAACTACTCCAGGTACTGAACGTAGGAGGCAGTCCCAAAGGTCTCTTAGGTGACAGTGAGACAAGGGTTTAGCACATGCCAGTTGTTTTTAATACAGTGTGATCCAGGACTCTGGATTCTTCAGTGTGTGTGAGCCCATCTGGAGTGACACTGTGCCAGGAAACCATGCTTTGCAAGGGTGGGCTGGATGCTGCTTCACTCCTGACCGTAACCCTGCTCCATTTTGAACACAGACCTTCCCTGTGTTTAGGTGAAATGTCTCCTGTGCCACACTGGTATGGCAGAGGATGTGTGGTCTTAATATGAAACACACCTGCATCTGAAACAGTGTTGGTAGCATTAGGATTAGGCAGATAAGGTTTTGCCTGGTTATGTTTTGGTAACATCTCTTAAGTTTTATGCTTGCAGAAGATGTATCCATAAAACAGCAGCACTTCCTCCCTTGTGTGAAAAGCAGTTCTTAAGTGGGGGGAATACCTTCTATTGCTCAGATCTCGATTTCACTTCCATATTAGAGAAAAAAATAAATACACTACAGTTATATCAGGCAGTTAAATACTGAATGATTCCCATCAAGCCTCTCCCTAGCATAGTTTACAGTTGTTTGGCACATTTAGAATAGATGCAGTAATCAGAAACAATGCAAGAATGCAGCAGACACATGGCCTGAATAAGCACATTGTTTCTGCAATCAGCTGAGAGCAATGAGCTGGGGTAACAGAAACACACAGACAGAACTGATGTCCCAGCACCTCAGCTGTGCATTACACAGGATAGCTCCTGGCCTCCTGCACGTAAAGCTTGTCCCATACACCACAGCACTGCTGCCACCTCAAACCTGCAGCCAGTTTCCAACAGCAGCACTGAGCAGTGTGACCTTCCCCCATTCATCTCTAGCCTGGTACCTCAGAATCAAAATCAGCTGTTAACCACTTCACTCCTCATCCTCTGTTGGAAATGCTGAGTTTACACACTCCAAGTGCCATCAGAAAGGATGGCAGGTAGGGAAGAGGATGTAAAGATTTCAGGCTCTGCTATATATTGTTTCTCAAGTAAAATCTGCTTTTAGAGGAGGGGCCAGGACCTGTCGGGTGAGGGGTGCAGCAATATCCCATCTGCAGCGTGCAGGATCACTGACTTTTTTGGGTTGTTTTTTGCTTTTGTTTTGTTTTGGTTTTTTTTTTTTTGGTTGGGCAGTAAATCATTTTAACAGTTTAATAAATATTTCTGAAAAACTGAGAATTTCTGCAACACCTGAATCCTTTTTCTTGTGGGAAGTTAGTACCATCTCTCCTTGGGGATGCAATATATGGGTTTGTTTTCCCTCCCCTGAAAAGGCTCATCCAACTCTTTGTGGAAATAAAGCCTCAAACTGGGCAAGGTTTAGAAGAGGTTTAGGACATGGTCATTCAAAGGCTGACCAAAAAAACTATAGTTTAAAATACATTAGCAAATATTTAGGAATGGCTCATGATGACAAAGAACACCTTTACTGGAATGCACCGTGCGCTTCTCAGTGGAAGATGGGTGTCTCTGTACAGAGGCTCTGAAAAAGGAGGTGCTTTGCCCTCTGCTTCCCCAGTTCCACTACAGGCAGCAGCCAGCCCCGCTTCCAGAGCAGCATTTAAACCCTGTGCAGGCAGGAAACCACTCGCAGTGAGAAGAGTGCACGGACTGATAAGGAACCTGATCTGCTCATTGCTCTGCAGTGCACATTCCTCTGCAGAGTACATTCCTCTAATCAAAGGAAGTGCATTCTCCCATGATACAAAAAAACCCCACATTTCTTGTTATGTGCTTCTCCCTCACTTTGTAGATCTAGTTAAGGACACAGAACTACTCAAGATCTCACGTGTGCTCAAGAAAATAACATCACTTCTCAGCTTCTGGTTTGGGGCACATTTCTCAGAAGCTGAGTTTGCTGCTGTTCCATTACTGTTTCTCCAACAAGTGACTGTTTCATCAGGAGCATGTCTCACTGAATGACTGTGGACATCTGGCACATAAATACTTAAACAGGGAGCTCTCTCCTGAACCCTAACAAGGCAGCCAGATGGGTATCAGCTGGGGTGTGCACTCAGTTTCAGAGGGATGCCCACACATGTGGGGCCTTTCTGACAGCATTCACCAGTTCAAAAATATGACTATAAAAGTTTATTTCCTCTGAAGAACAATTCAACACATACCTCAACTGCATCAGCAGCCAAACTATAGAGAGCTTCTAGCAGGGGAGTCTGGGAACACCACTCACAGCCCCTGCAGCTGGAACCCTGTGGATGTAAGAGCAGGTTACACAGCCCAGTGCCAAGGCACTGTCACCTACCGGTGCTTGTCATCATCTCTTTGCTTCTTGGAATCTCTTTCCCTGCTCCGGTCTCTATCCCTGTCCTTCCTGTCTCTGTCCTTCCTCTCCCTCCCTCTGCTCCTCTCCTCTTTGGAGTCCCTCTCGCTTTCACCCCAGGTCCACGACCGCTCCCTTTCTGGCCACCGCTTGTCTCTGCTCCTGTCGTGGTCTCGGTCCCTTGTTCTCCAGTCCCTTGATCCCTCACGAGACCAATTTCTTTTCTCTGCTGATCCTTCTCCATAGAAATCACTTTTCATGTTTGGCAGATTGATGGGCTTTCGGAAAGGTCTGTCCCGTCCTCCAAACCGGAGCTGCCCAGATTCTTTCTTGCCTCCAAAACCACCTCCAAGCCTCCGAGGAATCCATCCTTTGAGAGTTCTTTCCAGTTCAAAGTCCACAAAGATCTCATGCTGATCGATAACCAGCCTGTTGGCGTCTCTGTGGGCCTTCATGAGGGCTCGCTCCTCTTTGTACTCAATAAATGCATATCCCTTGGAAAACCCCGTGACCAGGTCTCGAACCAGACGGAGCTTTCTGACGTCTCCATAGCGGGAAAACACCTCCTTTAACTTCTCTTCTGTTGTCTGAAGATTGAGCCTTGCTACAAACAGGGTGAGGTGAGGGTCTCCTGTAACTCCCTTGTTGGGTACATAGCGTGCCAGCATAGCCCTCCATATGGCACGGTCGTGGGGCTCCTCATCTGTGCCATCAATGCTCCCGGCTTTGAGCGGGTCATACTCCTTTGCGATGGGCGCCCAGTCGTTCATCGTCTAGTGGGGGAAACCACACAAAATACATAAAAATACAGACTCACCGGTATTTTCATCCCAAACTCCCGAAAAGCGGGACCAACTCAAACAGAACAGCAGCGGCGCTGGTTTGACTTCACCTCAACATGCCGGAGAGCCTGGATCCGCCTCAGGCTGAGGGGACCCGCCGCTCCGGCCTTCACCTGCGGGCTCTGCCCCGTACCCCGCTGAAGGAACCCGCGGTCTCCTCGCCCGGCTGCCGTGGTCAGAGGCCGGGCAGAGCGGAGCCGGCTCCCGCCGCTGCTCATTTACCCCCGTCCCCGGAGCGGCGCCGCCGCCATCCCCCGGCCCCGCGCCCAGGAGCCGCTCCGCCACGGCGCCTGCCGAATGTGGCGTTAAGGAACCCCCGGTGCGTTCACCTCCCTCCCTCCCTCCCCGCCCAGCTCGGTTCGGTGCCCACCCCGGTGCAGAGCGAGGACTCCGAAGCCACCGGCGGCGGAAGGCGGGCGAGCAGGCGGTGTCTGCTGAGGGGAAGGGGCAGGGCGGGAAGGGAAGGGGCAGGGCGGGAAGCGCGGCCGAGCCGCGGCCTCCTCCATGGAAACCGCCGCCGGCGGGAGGGGCCGCTCTGCCCGCGGGGCCCGGCGGCAGCAGCGCCCGGCCCGGCCCGGCCGAGCACCGGGGAGGAGGTTAGCGGCCGGGCATGCAGCAGGGCCGGGAGGAGGAGCTGCAGGAGGAGGAGGAGGAGGACATCGGCCCGGAGAGGGCTCTGGAGAAGAGCCCGTTCGAGCTGACTGCCGGCGATGTCTATGACATCTCCTCCGTGGTGGGCCGCGACCTGCTGCAGCTCAGCACCGGCCCGCTGGTGCCCGCCGCCCTGGCCCGGCTGCAGTTCAGGATCGTGAGGGTGCTGGAGATGCTGGAAGCGCTGGTGAGCGAGAGCAGCCTCGCCGAGGAGCAGCTGCGCCTGGAGCGGGACAGCCTGCGGCGGGAGCTGGAGGAGCTGCGGCGAGGGGCGGACCGGGGGAGCGCCCCGCAGGTGGGTGCCCACCGTGCAACACACACCATGCTGCACTGCAGGGACCGGCGCCTCGGCCCTGGCGCTGCAGCTTCGAGGTGCCCCAACACGGTCGTGGTCTGTCCCCTCGGCCACATGCACGTCCTGAAACCCATCCTGACACCAGATGGGTCAGACAGAACTGCTGCCGTAACTGCCAGGCTCTTCACCACAGCAGAACAAGTCTCAAAGTTCACTTCTGGTCTTTCTAGAAGGTCTTGAAGCCGTTTCCTGATCAGAGATCTTCAGGGCTGTGGCAAGGCACAGCGCTGTGGATCCCTCACTTCTGTTTCACGTTTGTGACTAACCGCTTGGTGCTGTGCTAGTGAAGTTCACACATACAGACAGGTTTTCAGCACACAAATCCACCGTTGCTCAGCTCTCACACAGCACTGGTCCCATAAAACCAGCCTGCCATAGGTGCAAACACTAAAGCTTTGTTTCTCTGAAAGAGAAACTGGTGTCTGTGACCCAAAAAGCCATTGCCACAAAGGTCTTAAATGAGGAAAGGCGAATTCAGTTCTTACCTCTCTCTGCCACAGAGTTTTGCTGTGATACTAGACAGATTGCTCAGCCTTTCTGGTCATCAGAAGAGCAGATAAAAGCAGCTTTTAGGCAAAGTAGATTGCAAATTCTTTGGGACAGAGACTTTGCTTTTAGCTGTGGTTGGAGCTCGTCACAGTCAGGCCCTGTACTGGCTGGGAAATGCGGTCACCAAGGGAATACAAAAATAGTAGGAAAAGCTCTAATTAATTGCTTGGGAAAAATCAGGATTCTGATGAAATCCTACTAGTTCTAAGAATTACTAAATACTCATAAAATTAAGAGGCTTTACTCTATGAGTGCCTTGGGTTTGACAGGTCACAAGGTGATGACCACCACCGTTTTTTACAGCTCAGCCTTGGACCAGATAAAATGGTCATAGACCTCACAGACCCCAATCGCCCCCGGTTCACACTGCAGGAGCTGCGAGATGTGCTGCAGGAGCGTAACCAGCTGAAAGCTCAGCTTCTGGTGGTGCAAGAGGAGCTACAGTGCTATAAGAGGTCAGCAAAGAACTAATAACAATTCTTATAAGCTTATAAAATCAGAATATTGCAGGTGTGAGCACTTAGATTGGGCTGGGCACTGTCCAGATGTGATAAACATCTGTGCTCCTAAAACCCTACAAATGAGTAAAGGAAAACAGGGAAATGAAGTCTCTATGCATCATACTTTGAAAATCAAGTCCCTCTTACTCTGCACAGTTCACAGCCTGCTTCTGTAACCTATATAAGTTACTCCCACTCCACACACAAGCTGGGTTCTCACACACATGAATTCACCCCCGCAGTCACAGCAGTCGCATGCACACTCTTCCTGTCTAACGCCACGTACCAGAGAGCACGGGGGTTTCCATCTCTTTAGTTAAAATCTCTTTCCTCTTCTAGCTTGCCAAGGGGGATGTTAGCTTAGCTACTGTTCCTTGCTCCTCCTACACTGGGTATGGATTGATCTGGAAAGAATATTAAGCTCTTTCATCATCATTTAAGATAAGCTGTGGGGTTTTTGTTTTAAGACTGCCACCGGAGGGTTATGTGAGGTACCTGAACTGTGCCAAACAAGGACTTTTTGAGCAGGGTTTTGGTCTAGAAACCCAGATCAGTGAATCAGTCTGAGCCTGAGGATGGGATGCAAGGAGGACCTTGCTACAAATTCCTTCACCCCCTAAGGCTGCTGTCCCCCATCCTGGGTTCCTCATCTGTATTATCAACTCTTCGGGGCAAGAAGCTACTTCATCTAGACACAAAATATCTGAGTGCATTGGATCTCAGTTGAGATGCCTCAGCAAAATCCTGTTAGATACAGTAACCCCCCCTTTGCATTATCTGTAACAGGCAGGTTAAGCCAAGAAGTTAAAGTTAAATCTAAGAAGTAAGTTTACAAACTGCTCAACAGGACTTCTCACAGCATGACGACACACTGCTCCCCCTGCTCCGCTGCCTGCCTTTCCTGTGTGCCCACTGCAATGCCTTCATGCTTTGACCTCCCAGCTGTTAACAGGCCAAGTTAAACATTAACAGTATGAATGTTTCAGGTTTTGAGCGATACAAGTCACAGTGCTGTGCACCTAAAGGCCTGCTTTTCCATTCAAGTAATCCTACATGGTTATCTCTGTTTACAAGATTACATCTTAAACCAAAAACCATCACCCCCTTAAAAATGCACATAAAATCCTCATTATAACGTATGGCCATAAAGAGTAGCTGTGCAGTGGAAGAGCATAACTATATGTTCTAAAATGGCTTGTGTATATTGGAAATAAGTTGTATATAGCACAAGGTAACTGATGTCCTTACACAGAACAATGGAAAATGACTGATGTTTGGGGATTGCACCTCAAATCATGATCTCTAAGTAGAAGCTGGATCTGCAGTCACCAAACAGCTCATAGTCCCATTTCTCTAAGAGGAGAATCTGTCCCAGAATCATCCTGTGCCTGATGTCACACCAGTTTCTAGATACTCTCCTGTATTTGTACTTCCAAGGTCCAGATGAGTGTCGCTTTGCTACTTCCAGCCTTCAGCTACTGCAGGCATAAGCTTTGGTCCCCTCAGCTCTCAAGATAAATGAGGTCAGCTCAGGACAGCAAAGGCACACTGTGAAAACAGTGTTGTGTGTCAGCTGGTAAAAATCTATTCCCATTCCAAGCCAGGGAAACAGCTCTTGGTAGAACTGAAGCTTTTGCCTGAAAGAGGTGGTTACAACCTTGCAGAGTGTAGCAGCAATGGAGTAAGATGACGGAATCTGCTTCTCCTCTGTAAGATGGGAAGAAGAACAGACAGATGTCCTGCAGGGAAGCTGGGAATCTCCCATCTGTTCCCTGCTGCATAGTGGGAGCTTTCATGGCTGCACTGAAGGTGCTACAGATCCACCCATGCAGAAATTCACCATTTGCCTCTGCACCCTACTATTCTTTGGGCTTTTGTACAAATCCAACATGTGATTACACTTCCCTGTCATTCCTGTTCATATTTCATGATGATATTCATGATATTTGCCATTCTTCCTCTGTGGAGAACTGAGCTCATTACCTTTGTAGTGTTCTCATTAAAGCACAGCCTAAGCAAAATTATGTTACAGTACTTAGGGAAAATAAGAGCAATTCGTTACAATAGGCCAGGCTGCTGCTCCTGTCCTGTGAAGGGTTTTAGATGCAATACCATACTATGCACAAAACCACAAAAACTTAATAAATAAACGCTCTTCTTTTCCCAGTGGGATCATCCAACAGAGAAAGGACCAAACTGAAGAAATGGCAAAAGAAGCCAGGGGCAGCAGCTCTGGCCCCAGCAAGGACAGCGAGGAGAAGACAATCATCAAACGGCTGTAAGTTTGTGTCTGCATGTTATTTTATGGGAGAATATGGCAAGCTTCATGCTTGGTGAATCCAGGGATGAATTCTGAACTTTAGCCTACTTGGCTGCTTATCGCTTTCTCCTCCTCTCCCTGCAAAATTAAAATCTGATAGAGAAGTCCTTTCCTGTGTAAAAAGCACTCCATAGGATGCAGCCTCCACCCAGGCCAGTGGGGCCTCACTTCTTTTTTCTAGGAAAAATAAGCATTTCAGAGGAAAACTATGTGCCCCTGGCCTCCCCTGCTAGCACACACAGCCTGTGCTGTGGGAACATGCTGGCTGGCCCTGGAGGCTCCCACTGGACAAGGCAACCGCACGGAGTATCCACACGCTCATGCCGTGTGCCTAAAGTTCCCCAAAATAGCAGAACACATTGACAGAGCTGCCTCAGGGGCTGTTCCTCCTTTTCCAGTTGTACATTGTTGTTTCCTTTTTGTTGTTGTAGTTTTATTTCTCTTTTTTTTTTAGGTTCTCTTTTAAACATGGAAAATGAGCATCCTCAAGAACTCAACCACTCCTGCGCAGAACTGGAGCTGCTGAGAGCCACCAGGGTGTTGGGGGAGTTAATGACTGGAAGAAAAATCATCACTTACTGTAGAGAATAAGCAATCTCATCACAATCACGTTGTACAATATTCTGTCAGAACAGATTTTACTTGGCTTTTTTAGAAACTGTTTGACACATTTTGTATTTCTTAGATTCCTGCCAGATGTTTCACACATGTAGAAAATAAATGTTTATACAAAGGTGGTTTTTATTCTTATTAAAAGAGCCTGTGGTGATGACTTTTTACAAGGGCATATAGTGATAGGACAAGGGGGAATGGTTTTAAACTGACAGAGGGGAGATTTAGGTTAGACATTAAGAAGAAATTCTTCCCTTTGAGGGTGCTAAGGCACTGGCACAGGGTGCCCAGAGAACCTGTGGGTACCCCATCCCTGGCAATGTTCAAGGCCAGGTTGGATGGGGCTTGGAGCAGCCTGCTCTAGTGGAAGGTGTCCCTGCCCATGGCAGGGTTTAGAAGTGGATGAGCTTTGAGGTCCCTTCCAACCCAAACCATTCTACCACTTATTTTTCCTTTCTCTGTACCAAAACGCTCAGCCCTATTGATCCTACAGGAGGAAAATACTGTTAGGAGACACACACCATTCACAGAGGAGCACTGGGAACGAGGAATCCGTTTGGGCTGCAGCCTCCACTGCTCTTATGCAGAGAGTTACCTTACACTAAGAGAACCACTTGAAGAAAACCCCAGTACTGCTTTTTCTTGTGTGTCTTTACATCAGATGGGCAATACACAGGCAGCAGGCGCCTGTCACACCACACCTCACCAAATGAAGATGAAGTTGGGCTGCAATAACAAAACCCCTGCCCAGGCAGGAGTGGATTTTTGGGGTCAGGATGGAAGACAGCAGCAGAGAGCATAGTAAGGGAATAAATGCTGCTGCATCATGCTCTGCCCACAGGAAGCATTGATGTCTTCTCAGAGGTGCAGACATGCTCAAACTGGAACAGATGAACCAAACACTCCATTTTTGACAGCTAAAGGGCCCCTGTGGTACACAGCTGTATTTTTCATAAGCTCTGTTCTTTCAGTCAACTGTCACAAACAGTGTATTAGTACCAGTAATGAGATTTATCCCTAGTGAAGCATATGGGACAAACAGAGGAGTAGTAAAAGAAATGTGAAAGATACCAATTAGGTTCCACATTTAGAAGGATAGAATTTCCAGAGCAAACAAGTCTGAACAGACATAAAAAGGGCAGTAACAGGTATCAAACCATGATCTGACTGCCTTCAGAAGTAAAAGTAGGCTCTGAAATCTTTTGATTCCCTCTCATACATGAGCAGCATGAAAAATATAGGGCACATCACTGTGCATCTGCTCAGATGCACAATGTGCGCGTGGCTTAGCAGAACTGTGGACTACTTTCAAAAACAATTTGTTAGCAACTGTACATTAGCAAAGCAATATGACAGATGTCTGACCTGAGCAAGCTGGTTTAGCTGGGGCACACAACTGCTGAAGTCATTTTGCCATCTTCAGAATACTCATAAGCCTTGGCTGTGTCCCTGTCATGTATTTTCTAGAGCATGGGAGCAGGGAAGGAAGTTACTGCATTTCTTTAGCACAGGCTTTGTGCTTGGAGAAAGAAAAGAAAAGACCCAGTCATGCATCAGCACCAGCCAGGATACACCCCCAAGCTGAAAAGAGATGTTTACCTATGCTCTGAGCTCCATCCTCTTCTGGGGTTTATCCAGGGATGCACTTTCCGATCTCCATTAAAAGGAGAGGGGGAATTATGTCCCCAAACACACCAATCACTCTATGAAGTCTTAATGAAACAACTTCAGGTAATAAACTGCACAAATTACACAGAGCTGTGCAAAAGTAACAGCCTCCCACAGAGGCACAGAACACTCTGCTGTAGCCTTAGGCCACTCTGCAGTTCGGGGAAGGAGACAATAATGAAAGCTGAAATTATTCTTTCCAGTTTACCATTTAAGATGTGTTTTATAAAAAAAGTGGGAGTATTTGATATATACATATATATATATGTGATCTCTGTATATCAGCTTCTAAAAAAGTAAAGGATACATATGCAGTGCAACATCAGCTTTATTACCATCTTCCAATGCAGTGCTACTTGATTACCAGTTAAGCATTTCAGAGAAGACAATTTTCCTATTATATAAAACAGGGAGAGATCTTCCCCCTTTCTTGTTTACAAAAGTGATGTGGAAGAACAGAGGTTTTAAGCTATTCAACCTGATAGAGAACAGGTAAATGCTCAAATAAAATCAAGAGAAAAAAAATTTCATTCCAATTTTGACTAAAGGGAAGTGCTCTAGTACAGGAGGATCCTGTACACACTGCTGTAGCCTCTGCTACCAGAGACCAAGACCAGGGAAGAGTCAGTGCCAACTCAAATGAGTGTGCCAAGGAAGCTTATCTGTAACTCATATGTAAGGTAACAGGTCTCCAGTTAATTCCTCAGAAATGGTGAACACACATAGGCCAGCCCTGACCTTGTATTAAGTAGTAAATAATATAAAGCATTTAATGGCTAATGATTTTCACAGCTTTCTTTCAAATGCTAACAATCTGCAATGGAGACAGGTACTATAGCAGCCACTTCATCAATAATAAATATATTCTTTATTTTACAGAGATATTGTCTTCAAGTTTTTAATTTAAAAAATACATCACTAAGCCACCTCTCTTGCTGCTGGAGCATACAACCAGGATGTTGTTGCTATCTGACCTATCACATAGGCAAGCATCTAAGATTGTCCTAGAGGGCATTAGCTGGAACAGCAGCAGCCTTCAAGACGTGAGGAATAGAAGACATTAACAGAGCCACAGATCCCTTGCTGACCCCTTCCAGCAGCAAGCGTGGCTGATGGCTCACAGCCATTTTCATCTACACACATGCCAAGCCTGCCTTGGCAAAAATTCCAACTGGTAAGAATTCATCTTTAACATAAAGGACCTGCATTGTATTGCCCGCCTATATCACAGATTTGGTTCTCCAACAGTAACGTTACAAACATCTGCAAGATGCTGAGCACTCAACTCCCATTTAAGACAGTGGGACCATGCTGACAGACCTACAGGACCAGGCAATAAGGAATCTACTTTCTTCATTGCATCAACTCCATCATTACAGTTTGAAGCTGCATATGAAGATGACTCCTATTTTTGGAAGCGCTATGCTCTACTTCAAGCATTCACAGTAAATAAATAGCTTCTGATGTGGCTAATTAGCATAGGAAGGCAATAAAAAATTTTTTGGAGAGAGCTTTTCCTTCTTAAAAACCCTCTGGAAGACACCTCCAAGAACCAGCCATCAGCTATAAAAAGGTACCTTCTTCAATTGTAGAAAACAAGTCATGTCAAACATTGATTCTCACTGTGAAGATAGAACTTCACACTTCTATTCAGTATCAACCCAGCCTATCAAAATCCATCCTCCTTTGGCTTGGAGTCATTTCTCTGAAGAAAGCAGCCAATTTGACCATGGATTTCCCCTCAGCACCAGTGCATTTAAAGTTCACTGCCAACATGAGATACTGGAAGAACTGGGTCCCTATCACAACTTATTTGAGAACAATAGTAGCATCCATCTCAGAGAAGCCTGTCAGCACCAGGCTGTAAGAACAGTCTGACAAGCAGTATAGCCACTGGATGTACGAGTCAGAGTACAGAAGTACATCTGCTGTCCTAAAGCTAATGCCAAATTCATCACCCCACAAAGTGGAGCACGAGATTTCATTGCAAAAGCAGAAGCACAACCCAAGTGGTTACGTTTCTGTGGAAGTCTTTGACTGCATGCTCAAGTGGCACCGGTCACTATGCAGAAGTACTCAAATTTTAGGAAGGGTTTCCTTTTGTGATATAAAAAGGTTTGGCAATCTAAGATCAATTATTCAAGCCTGCCTGGAAAACTGTAATAGGCATTTAAATACTGCAAAGCAAAAAGGTAGCCTTTTAGGAGCTCAGAACACCATAAGCAGTCCACTAAGAAAGCTGAGGGAAGTGAGGATGGGGGGGGGGGGGGGAAGCCATCCACTGACTCCTTGTAGAGCCAGTGGACCCACTCAGTCCCAAACAAAAAAAAAGCCAGACTAAGATGAAGAATTAGTGTTTCAGCCATGGATGAGCTTCTATGGAAGCTTTGCTTCTGTCTCCATAGTCGTACAACAGTTCTTCACCTGCTTTAATGTCTCTGGAAGCTATGAGTATGAGATGAGGCACGCCGTCAATGTCATGAAGCTTTGTTTGACAATTGCCACATTTGCTGTGATTAATCAGTCTTCCCAAGCGATTAGTTTCTTTTGTAGCATCAACACTGAAAGAACAAGAACAGAATGCAGGATTGCTGCATATCACACAGTCATGATGTGGCCAAAACCCAAAGTGCAAATCAGATAAAGAATGAGGAATCCACACAAGGCTTGAAACAATAAAGGAAAACCAGAATATATTTATATGATTAAACAGACTGCATATAATATGGCATGTAAGTAAGCTCCCAGAAGTGTTTAAGTCAGCACAAAACCCTGAAAATGGAAAACTATGGACTGTGTCTTTGAGCTGCCTGTTTCCAAGCGGCTCTCAACTGTTCACAAGGAACAGCAGAATCCAGATGTAGAACACCACCAGAAACACCTTAAACATCTTCTCCTTAGGAAAGCTGTGTCCAAGCTGAGTCATATCTGCTGAGTAAGCCAGCAAGAGTCTCTGCTCACATAGAAGGCTGTGAATGTCTAAATACTAGATGCCCAGCTTCCAGGGATTGGATACTAAATCTTTAGTGTCCTTCTTTGCAGCTATCATTATAGACGACAAGTCAGACACTTAGAACGCAGGGTACTGCCAAATAATTAATACACAGGTTTAGTGACCCACACTCCAGTAGCATCAGCCCAAGAAGAAAGAACAGTCTGAGTAGCTGCTTTGAGAGAACTGGAGTCTGGGGCAAATGAAACAGCAAGAGGGATAAAGCACACACATGTGATGGGTATCAGGCACTAGAGAAAGGGGAAGACTCGGTCACAAACAGCTCAAGGAGACCTTTCTCTTCCAGAGAGTTTGTCCATGCTGCTTTTCAAACAAGCTCCTTGCAACTCTGGAAAAGTAGTTAACTTTACAGAGAATAAATTTAGGCAGAAGTCCGTGGCAGAGCTGGAAGTCTCATCCAAGCAAATATAGCTCTCCCTATAGCTTGTGCTATACCTCAGAGAATAGGCCTCTGAGTCACCTACCATTGCTATTAGCCCAGAAGTACAGGATGCTCTTGGACAATGAAACAGCACCCAAAGACTTCCTAATCCATGGTTCCTGTTAATTTTTTTTTGCATGAAACCAACAAGACTTCACAGCATTCAAAGCCTCTAATCACTCAACTATCACACTCAACTATCACGAAAGAGAAGCTTACCAGTACGTTTTGCTGAGGTACTGAAAATAGTACATATAGCAGCCAGTGGATGGGTCTTGAGCATACACCGCTTCTCGCTTTTTAGCATCTGTGATCTCTATGAGATCCCCATGATATTCAACTACAAATTCTCCTCGATTAAATTCTTTTGTAGCAATTACTCCTCTCCCTTTGCCATCGATGTAATCAATCTGTCAAGTTGAAAGGAAAATCAGCTGGGAAATTAGAGAGTATTTACATGATTGCAAATAGGCTGTTTACTAGGGAGTGAGGGATTTGTCAGTCAAAATTGCTACCACAGGGTATTGCAGACAAAGCCACAGAAGCACAACGCACAGCACTGTGGAAGAAATTTGGGAATACAGGAAGAAAAATAGGAAATATTGGAAGAAATGTTTGGGGGACACACTGAGTTACCAAGTGCTTTGATACAAAGTCTTCTAATCAAAGAACTGTTACTTTAAGTAAACCATACTCAGAGTTACCTTATTTTTCTTTTAAACTAACCATTAGCTGAGGCAGCATGTTCATTTCATGGGCACCATTATAGACAGCTTAAGAAGTTAGAGGCACAGAAAGATCACCCACCAGTGTACTTCACTAGTCCTGCCCTTGCCATTATCCCAAAAGCCATAATGAAGACCCACAGCGACTGGCTGTCAATGTGCGAGGAGAATTTGTTGCCATACAGAGCATATAAACATGACAATTAAGATGCTGTATCAAATCCATTTCTAGAAACAAACCCAAGAAATGGGATACCAAAGGCAGCAAGTGCCTTTTCAGTAAAGACTATAAAGCCCTCTCAATATATTTATGACTGAGGCTGCACATATTATTCAGGGACAAATATCACCCATCCAGAAAGGAAGGCATTGTGCTTCAGTTTTGCTGCACTTTCATCTCACTACCAAGGAATTGCAGCAGCTCCGAGAAGGAGTTCTGCTATTTTCTGCTTAAACAGATTAACAGCAACATACTGTAGTTACCTTCATTCCTTCTTCCTTCCCACTTGTAATTAGCTCATCTATTTTCCTCCTCTCCTCAGTCTGCAAAAGAAACAAGAACAAACAAAACCATAATATAGTTGATAGCTTTTGCAGCTCATTCTAGAGCTGAAAAGACAATATTCACTAGTTTTTCCAAACCATCCCATATCTTTAGCAAAATTGAATGGTAAACAGACAGATTTCTGCCCCCCAAAATACACAAGCAGCTAGATTCTGTCCTAGAAGAACTGAACCAGCATTTCCACGTTTTCTGTTCTCTACAGTACTTTCATCATAATGCTGTTTGTATTTGGCCAGTGGATACCATTTACAGACAGTTACATCCTTTCTCAAGCGTTCCATTAACTAGCAATATTATAAGTAATGTTATTTTAACAAGAAACACTACCTCCAATTCAGATTTGCTCTTCCTGGAACTTCTTCTAACTGGGTAATAATCTGTTACTTTTCGATTTGGTGTTCTTCCTTGTGTTCTAAGGGAAGAGAGAAAGAGAAAACACATATTTCAGGCTATTTGTGAAGTTACACCTGTAGGACAGAGGTCCTGTAAGAAACTCTTGTTTTCATTGGTATGTTGAAAGGTGATCAATCAGTGTTTATCAGAAGATGAGAAACTTTAAGTCAAAAGCTACATCCTCTTCCCCACATTCTTTTGTTACTCTAGTACTAAGTCATTAATAACAAGAATGAAATGCTGCTGGAAACTACCCGATGCTCACGCTACAATCTGAAGCCTCTGTGCCATGCTTTGCCAGAAGGCACACTAAAATTTAAGTCATGAAAACTGCTTGGAAAGTTGCTCATTAATGTTAGGTCACATCACTTTGGTATCAGGAGAAAGCATCAGCTCAGCCAGGAGGCCCTCAACTGTTCTGTTTCTGTCCACAGAGAAGTAGGTCTTAATAGGTCATTAATTTCTTTTTCTATAGGTGACCAGTAAGTATTTCACTGGAGATAGGATGCACCAGCCCTGCCTTCAAGAAAACCAGAAGTCCTCTGCAAGGTAGAGAAATACTTTGGATGCTATTTCTATATTTCAAACATGTTATTCTTGAGAAAACAAAGAAGTCACTTTGAAGATTTCTTCTCCCCAACACAATCATTTGTTTTGCTTACAAAAAGGCAACAAGAGTAACATTAATTATGGGTCCAACTGTAGTTCCTGAAGGAAAAACTTAGACCAAAGCTTCCTGGTGCAAAATGACACAAGGAAGAAATGCATTTACAACTCCAGAAGTCACTTACTTTCTCCTTGGTCCACGTTTTGCTTTAACCATCTTTTTCTGAGCTGGCTTTGCATTCACCTCATCAGCACAGTCTGGCGGCAGAGGCGTTTTTTGACTTTCTGCAGTTCCTTGGTTTTGATCAGAGGAGGGCACTGAAGTATCGCACCCACCTTCTTTGTCCTTCTGGTCTTCTGGTTTCATAGCACCTTCAATTATATTGCCACTCTTCTTTCTTCCTGCTGATGGGAAAACAAAGTAAGGCTCTGAACTTGGGATCAACTACACCAGAGTGCTTTAAATGAATTCCAGTGTTTTCTAGTCCAAGTTTCTAGCTCCATCAAACAGGAGAAAGAGGATGGGAATGATACAACCTCTTTCTGCGAGAGCAGAGACAGGCTGTTACTCAGCTTTTAACTAGTCATTGTTACAGCACACATAGTACAGAGGGAGGAGGCGTAAGGAGAGAGAAGGTGAAACAGAACCCAGGTGCTTTGTCATGTTAGGTTTGCGACTCGGTTTTCCAAACCCGAACATGCAGCACCTCCAGTGCAGTGCTTGAGACAACTGCAGTTTGCCACCAAGTGCCTCTGCCATACTAAATGACAAGTTGCCATAAGCTAATCAACATCCTGCAGTGGAGAAGGAGAGGAAACCTTTCTGGATCCCACACTGCAGTGATGAATAGATGCAGATATTGGTACCAAGTGGCCAACACCACTCAGACAAAATACACTAGAGCTCAAGGGTTGGCACTTAAAAGAAGTCTACCCCACAAACAACCAACACTTGCTTGGTTGCATGTGTCCTACCTTCATATGACCACATCCTCCTTCTCACTTAACTGATTTAGAGGCAGGCAAGCCTGGTTTAAAGCTAAATAAAGTTTTTATGTAGGCAAATCCCCAGGTTTAAGGGACTAGTCTGCTGAGACAGATGCTTCTATCTCCCTGGAGAAATGACACAGAGCTGTGAGTCCACAGCAGTGGGACAAGCTGTGTGAAGCCACCATCACTTTCTTGTCAAAACTGGGGACCTAAATTTGGAGCAAAAGGCCTCAAGTTTCCAGAAAATCTCTCACTCCCTGTGTGGAGTGGGACTTAAAATACCTGCTTGCTAAAAGTGCTTGCATCAAAATGCTTTGACAAATTACCAAGGTTATTAAATGCACCTTTAAACACAAGCCAACCTTTTTCTTAGCTCCTCCATAAAGTTATGGAACATTCCCATTTCTAGTCACTACAGTGAGGCATCCCTAAAGCCTGGCACTCAGCATCCACAATGTGTGGTCCTCATTCTTACTGCCTTTATTTCATTCTAAAAACATAAGCATTTTCTTTTGTAAGTGCCTCTACCTCATTGACATGACTTTAAATTGCCTTTATAAGAATTAGTATAAAGTAGTTAAATGATTGAATAAACCAGGTTTAGGTAATAAAACAGACCAAAAAATACAGATAAGCTGCCAAACACTGACCTGAAGCAGCAGAGTAGCAATAGAACTGGAGATTAGGGCATACTGACAATGCAATCATTAGCTTTTTACAGCCAGAGAGACAATACAAACACAGCCAGAAAAAAGACAGGAGGAAAATTGCCTGATAAACCCCTGACCTAATATCTGAGAAGGGTAAGGACAAATTCATCTGTGTAGAGTCCCAGTTTACTGACAGAGATGTAGAACTGGGAAAGCAACTGGGTCAGTGGAGCTGTGTGGCCTTCTTGACTGCACATTTAAGTTATCCAATGGGGGAGGTGTGGAGGGAGCATATTTAACAGGGTTAGCAATCCAAAACAAAAAAATCAATCTTACCATTTCCTTTCCTGCAGGTTTTGTTTAGTGTTTTGCCCTGACATTTCACCTCGTGATACATGACAGAGTTCTCTTCTTGAAGCGGGGGGCGAGCACCAGGAGTTTTGGAAGGATTCAGGTAGCTGTAGATTTTGGATTGACCGATAAACACATTCTCCTAAAACAGACCCACACAAAAATCAATACATCACAGAGATGTTGGGAACTTTGAGCTGGTATCCACAACACACTGCAGAGAGCCGGTGTGTATTACACTGCTTTAATGCATCATCCTCGCTGCTGTTGCTATTTCTACTAAGTGAAAACATAACAGTGTTGAACACTCAGAGCACTTTACTAATGCAAACTCCCAGTCCAAGAGGACTTTCACGTGAGATGTGACAGGATGGGGTAGTCACAACTAATTCCAGCCCCCACCCTGTGTTTCACAGTACGAACTCTGATGCTAAAAAACAACCCCAACCCAGAGCTCCTCAGGAGGAAGGCGGCCTCAAAGAGCGCAAGCCAAAAAAAATACACATAACACAGCAAAAATCACCCAAGCCTAGAACATACCTCTCATAGCCAGAGAGCTATGAGCTTACCAAAAGGCTCTCAAGAGGTGTCAGATGTTACAGCAGTTAATTATATGGTCTGCTAGCACTGCAGAAGACGGAAATCAGTTTTACAGAGTGACACCTCCCAGTGAGGGCTGGGAGATCAACAGTGCTTTTAAACTGCTGTATTGCACAAAATAAAGTGTAAAAGTTGTTCACAGCAGAAGTAGCTTTACGGAGTCCTCATGCTTATGTCCAGCCAGGAGAATGGTAAAACCCGCTGGCATAGTCAAACACCTCAGAGAGCGGGGTTTGTGCACTGGCTCAGGCTCCAGGAGTACCAAGAGAGAGGGGTATCAGGTTTAGCAAAGTGTATAGGAGTCGTGTCACCTTTGCTCTTACAGTCCCCCTGCCACCTCGCCAAATCTGGCTGTGCAGCATATGGAGGTGACAGGGATTTCCACCATTAAACCTCAGCCTCTGCACAAGCAGATGCAACTTGGCCAGAGTGAGTTTCTCTTGGCTATATTTTGGTTCAACTAAAGCAATTTTCAGGCATTGCAAGCCAGTTAAAACAACGAAAACACGCATTCATGTCTTTAAAAAAGCACACAAAGATTCCCATTAGTTAAAAAATAGCTCCAATAAAGCTCACTAAACAAGTGCTCCAGTATAGTCACATAAACACTAAAAAAAGTAAACAAAGCACACCACAGAATACATGGGATCATTTTAATAATTAACATAATCATGCATAACGAACTTAATGGGTACACAATTCACATGCAAAATAAGACCAGTTAGAGGCTCAAATCTTGATCCACAAATGAACTTTACTAAAGGTTACAGTTGCAGTAGAACAGCCTGGAAAAAGGCAAATTAGGTCACTCCCTGACACCCAATATTTCTGAAAGGCCTATAAAAGACAAGAGGTACTAAAAAATGGGGCTTTGAAGGATGACACATTTTGAAAACTCCATTTTAACAACTGCAAGCAGCAAGCCCTGCACTGCCAAGTTGTCAAGATTTAGCAAGGAGTTTAAATAGGGGCATTTTCCGAGAAATGCCAGAAGCATGAACTGCAGCAGCCCACCTGCCAGCACAGCCTTCTGGCTTTGAAAGACCATGAACAGGAAACGAACAAGTATTTTTTCAGCCTGGTTTTCTCTCGCGTTCCCAGCTCCCTGCCTGCTGTGCTCCTGGCGCTGAGACGCGGCTGCCACGTCTTTGTCTGT
Organism: Pezoporus flaviventris; assembly: GCF_033815535.1. Classification (NCBI taxonomy): domain Eukaryota; kingdom Metazoa; phylum Chordata; class Aves; order Psittaciformes; family Psittacidae; genus Pezoporus; species Pezoporus flaviventris. The sequence continues at coordinate 11,915,327 of NW_026892589.1, forward strand.
GCCAGTCTGGAGACTCTCGAGAGCAGAGGCTTTCCCAGCGCAACAGAGCGCATAGGGGCTGCTGAGGAGCTCCGGCATTAGATGCCATGGCCACAATTACTTCCATAGAGGATTAAATCAGAAGTGACGACCAACCTCCGGCCAGCCGCCCGTAACAGGACGGGGGAGATGTCAAAGGGGAATTGCCAAGCCCGGGGCCTGGATGCTCGTAGCTGCGAGGGGGCACGGGCAAACGCGGAAAGAGACCGGTTCCACTGAGGGTTAAGAAATCTCTGAACGATGCGGGGAGCCCCCACCGCCTGTGCCCGGCATCACACAGTGTTGGGGGCGGCCAGCACGCCCCGCGGAGGGAAGCGGAGAGAGCAGCCGACCCCAGGCAGCCGCCCGCCCCGCTCTGCCCCCCTCATGCTTACCCCACCGGCCCGGGGGCGGCCGGAGCCCTTCCTCTCGGCGCTTTCGAGTCTCGCCTCCTCCGCGCCGCCCGCCCGGGCCTTGGGCATGTTCCTCCCTAGGAGCAAGGGGGGAAGATCGGCGCCTGAGCCATGTCCGGCGCGGCCGCCTGCGGTCATCGCCCGTCCGCCGCGGCCTGCGCCATGTTTAAAGGGCTGGATGCGGCAGGGCGAGCCGCGGCGGCCCAGCCCCTTCCCGGCGAGCTGCGCACACTGCGCGGGGGAGGAGTCCCGCCGGCCCCGGCGTCCCGCACCTCCCGGGAGGAGCCTCCGCGTCGCGGAGGTTCCCCGCGCCGCCCGGCCCCGACCCTAGCAGCGACAGCCCCTCCGCGCCCCGTTCAGTTCCGCGCCTCCGCGCACCTTTTGCCATGCCGGCGGCGGCACGGCCCGGCGCCCTGCGGCCCCCCGCAGCCGGGCTGCCCCGCCGGTCCCCGAGGAGCTCCCCCGCCGAAGCCAACCGCTCCGCAGGGAGACGCCGCTCTCCCCTCGGCAACCCCATTGGCTTAACCACGTGTTGATCAGCGCCGCCGCGCCCCCTGATTGGCTTGCAGAGCCGCACCCCGCCCTCTCCCTGTCACACCGAGGTGGTCTCCGCTCCTGGGAACGGGGTTTAAATGTGCGTTCCGCGAGCGCCGATTGGCTCGTGCGAACGGCAACCGGCGCTCTGATTGGTAGCCCGGGAAGGAACCGCCCTTCCTCGGCAGGGCCCCGACACGTGGAGCGGGCGCCCCGCTAGAGTGGGCTCTGCCGGCCCGGCCCGGAGCGGTGGCGGGCACCGGGGGTCCGGGGGCGGGTATTCCCCGGATGGGGTTTAAGTCTTAAGTCCATCCTTGTCTAGAGGACAGATGATGCTCAGGCCTGAGCCTCAACCCCTCCTGCTGTAACCCTAACCCCGACGCCATGCACAGGACTGCCCAGGAGCTCAGGGCAGGTCCAGCACATCTGCGTGGAAATGAGAGCAGGACTCCAGAGAGTTTAGCAGCGTTATGGTGGGAGTGCACACAGCTCGTGACATGCTTGGTGTTCCTTCTCGGCCAGTGGATGTCATTGTGAGGTCACCCCACAGGACCTCCTCGGGGTGCCATGTCAAGAACAACCATACTGAGCATCGGTGTATGAGGAGTCTCTTATCTGTGTTAGCATTTTAGGGCTTCTCTGACTACCTGTGTGTGCCCAGGAGATGGATCCGTGGCATTGAGCTGACCCAGGGGCTACTGCCACAGGGGAACCAGCTACTTTAGGATGGCAAAACAACTGAAAAGTAATTTTCCTTAATAAGAACACAAAAAGAGAAGAACCACTGTCAACTTCACCAAGGAATGCCCAGAAGGGACGGCCCTCGCAGCCAGAGAGCTGGAGGCTGCAGCTCCAGGGTTGGCAGCAGAAGCAGCCCCATGCTTCAGTCTGCCCTCTCCCCATGTCATGATAGCTCTCTGCTGAGACAGGCACTTAGGGAAAAGGAAAAAGAAACCCAGCTCTGCATTGTCGCTATAATTTATGATGCCTTTGTCTTTGCTAACGAGGCACATACAGTTTATGGGAAGGCAAGATGTTGTTTTTGTGAACAACATGAGGCTGACATCACCTGTGTATCATGTCAACGAACTTCCTCCCTTAGGGCAGGTACCCTGAGCTCTCCAAAAGAGTATCAGAGCCCTCAGGCAGACACTGGGCCTATTTTTCCACCCCAGTTCCCACTGTCCTTTTCACACAGTGTGGACGTGACTGGAAAAAAATCCTCATAAATTACTAACAATGGTTTCCTTCTTGCAGTAATCACAGAATCGTAGAATAGTTAGGGCTGGAAAGGACCTTAAGATCCTCTAGCTCCAACCCCCTGCCATGGGCAGGGACACCACACACTAAACCATGTCACCAAAGAGTCCATCCAGCCTGGCCTTAAACACTACCAGGAATGGAGCATTTACCACTTCTCCGGGCAACCCATTCCAGTGCCTCACCACCTTCATAGTAAAGAACTTCTCCCTTACATCTTAATATCTTATATTTTAATGGAGGAATGCTGTTCCTAATGTCATGGGAAAGCTCTAGAAGCACCTTTACTGTGGTTTTACTCAGCTTTTGGGGATATTTTTAATAGCCATTTTATAGACGTGCATTAAACAAAAGCAATGGGGTTTGCAGCACTGAGGTCGTGCGGGTCGCCGCTAGAGGGCAAAGCCAGCGAAGTAATTCCCTTCCCTGGAGCAACAAAGGAAACAACGTCAGCTCTAACATCAGCTCCAGCCGGCCTCTGCTACCAGCGCGTTGCGATCGCACCAGGAATGAACCAAACGGCTTCCCCCCTTTGGCTTGTTTCAGGGAGCTATGACCAAAAAGGCAGTACCAAGGGGAAGTTAAAATGTTATCATGCATAAACCCTGCCAAAAAAGGACGTGTCCGGCTGTAGCTGCTGGTCACCATGACTCAGGACTGGCTCCCATGCTCTGGAGATAGCGGCACGATTCCCACTGGCACAGGCTTTAAAACCCAGTGACCTAAATATTATCTCCCATAGTGCTGTAAGAGCAGCTCCAGAGGGCTCTGTGTTTTCATGTGGAAATGGGAAACTGGGGGGAAGGGAACGAATGAGCAAGTGCTGGTTTTGCTCAGAAAGCAAAGGAAATCTTCAGAGTAAATCCCTCCAGTCTAAATGAACACTTCACACCGTTAATATATATATATATATTATTTTTTAGAACTGGCTACCTTTGAATTCAAGAAAGTTCAATTTCTTTCAAATAGACCAACAAGCTGCTGGTTATGTATTCCCACCTGAGAGCAAGTTCTTGCTGTAGTTCTCCCACAGCTCCTGTTACATTTTCAATAAATCATAAATCATAGAATCACAGACTGGTTTAGGTTGGAAGGGACCTTAAAGCTCATCAGTTCCAACCCCCTGTCACGGGCAGGGACACCTTCCACTTGAAGCAGGTTGCTCCAAGCCCTGTCCAACCTGGCCTTGAACACTGCCAGGGATGGGGCAGCCACAGATACCACAATATTTACATAAATTTCTTATTAACAAGATGAAATCCTGACATTTTGCATTTCGGCCACTGTATCCCGCCATGAGAAAACACATAACACCCTAAGGGTAACAGTTGAGCATTAGGTTAGGCAACCTATAAAGTCATACAGTAAGATGGCAATAGGGGCTAACACTATTTCACAGATTATAAAATATAATTACATTCACAGTAGTGTCTAATGTTGATAAAAGGGAGCATCTCTGACTAAAACCATGGATCTCATCCACTGAGATCATTAGATTACACCTGAAGTCCTGTGGAAACAGCATCCTGCAGATAATGCTGCATTTCACACCAGTGGGAAGTGGTGTTGCCACTCACCTCTCCCTGTCGAGGATGGTCGTGAACTCTGCTCATAGGCCTGACAGGTTAACTCTTTTCAGCTCCAGGTATCAAAACCATCACTTTCTTGTCCCGATTGTATAGAGCTGCTTATGTGCCTTTAGCGTTAGCTATAGCACACACAGACTGTCCTTTATTGTGCCTCTATTTGAAGCACTAGAGGGTAATAACGAAGGTATCAGCCACCATTTGAATTGTTCTTCTCATCTCTGGACAGGCTTCTCTCATCTTCTAGCATCTAAAGCATCACTGATTAATCTGTATGACTTAAAGTCGGTTTAATTAACATTGCTTTGTCTTTAAATAGCTTAGCCTAAATCTGTCTAATCCATTATTGGTTATTTTAATCCTTTTTAGGTTTGCCTAACGAGAAAATAAGTAAACTTGCATAAAACTGAGCGAGCAGCACAGAGCGTTTTAAGCAGGTTTCATGAGCGCCTACACTTCCATTTGTGTGTGCTTCAATTTTATGCTAAAATTCTCACACGTTTTCATATTCTTACACACCTAGGAAAATATTTTAATGGAATAATGTCTTTTTCAGCAAGAATCCGTCAGCCTGAGGGCCGAACTGCTAAAACATCTCCCCAAATGTCAAAGCAAGTGTAAGCAGTCACTGGGTTTTCAGGCAGAATTAGCTCTTTGCGGCAGAAAACGTCGCTTTAGCCACTTTTAAGGTATTTGTGAGGGAAAACTCATGCGCCAGCGCACTGCACACGTGTGGCATTGCCAGGCTACTCAGCAGGGATGGCCCTCAGCACAGCACCGCTGTCACCCCTCGATCCCCTCAGGGAGCTGCTTCTGTGAGGGGGACACCGGCGAGCCGTGTGCCTACGAGGGAACGGGGGGTCTGTAGGCATCCCGCAGACGGGGAGGCACCGACCCCGCCGCAGAGCCAGAGCCCTGCAGTGCTTTCACAAGGACAGCGGCGCCCGCCACAGCGGCCTGGAACCAAGGGGGGGCCGCGTCCAGCGGCGGGAGCAGGCTCCGACACCATCCCTTACTCCTCAGGCGCCGGGGTCCGCCCGCCACTGCCGCGCGCCGCCTCAGGCGGATGGCGCAATGCGCATGCGCCACCTCTTGTTCCTTCCTTCCCCACCGCGCACAGACACAAGGCGCGTCATCACGATACCCCGAGAAGAGCGAGCTCTCGCGAGAGCGCCGCCTGTCGCGTCCTCGCGGCAGCCGCCATCTTGGAGGAGCCGGGGATCACGTGACCGCTCGCAGCCCCGTTCGCCTCCGCCTTCCCCTCCCCCACCCAACCGGGAACCGGGCCCAAGCCGCCAGCCTCGAGTCCGGTCCGCCGCCATCGGCCCCGAGGCAGCGCCCGCCCGCGGGGGACGTCGCGCTCTGAGGACGGTGGATACGCCGGGTGTCGGGGAGCTGTTGGGCAGGGAGGAACGAGGAGCGGCATGTCACGTGACGGGGTCGGGGGGAGCGTGCGCCACACTCCGGTGGCGGCGGCAGCAGCGGGGGGGGGGAGGAGGGGGGCGAGGGGGGAGAAACGGGGGGTGAAAGGAGGGGGGGGGTTGGGCGCGAGACGGTGGCGGCGGCCACGTGATTGGGGGAGGCCAGCGTGGAGGGGCCGCGCATCACGTGGGGCGAAGCGCGCGCCAGCGGCGGGCGGTGGCCGGCATCACGTGGGGAGGGGTGCGGCGCGTCGTTGGGGGGGGGGAGAGGAGGAGGTGCGGCGTGGGTCACGTGGTGCGGCGCGGCGGGCGGCCTTCAGCCCCGCTCCCCCCCCTCCCCCTCCCTGTGAGAGGGGAGGGAGGGCAAAGATGGCGGCCGTGAGTTAGAGAGCGGCGGGCGGCGGCGCCAGCGGCGGACACTTCTAGGAGCGGCCGCGGGAGGACCGGGAGCGACCGAGAGAGAGTGAGTGAGTGCTGCTCCGCCCTGCCGCTTGGCTGCGGGGCTGCTCGGCCGCCTCAGGCCGCTCCCTGCGCGGCGGGTTCCCTGCGGCGCCCCCGGGGGTTCTCTCTCCTCAGACGCCGCTGCGCACCGGGCCCCGCGGTGTGTGTGTGTGTGAGGGGGGTGCTGCGGGAAGGGGAAGCCGCCGTGTCGGCCGTGGGCTCCGCGTCTCTCTTGGCCCCTCACGCTGGGGCGGGCCGCACGGCCGCCCCCGCCGGGGGTCCCCGGTGGGCCCGGTGCGGCGCGGTGAGGCGGGGGAAGGAGCCGCTGGCCCGGCTGGGCCGTCGCTTGCTTGCGAGTCGGATAAACTTTGTGCCCGAGGCCGTGTGGGGAGCGGTGGGGTCGCCTGGGCGGGCAGCGGAGCCCCCTTGGCTGTGGGGAAGCGTTTCGGTAGCGGCTGGCGACGCGGGGGTGGGGGGCGGCTGTGGGGCTGGGCTCGCTCCCCCGCCCTGCTCGGGTAAAATGGCATCGGGACGGCGGCGTCTCCCCGCCGGGTCCGCGGCGCTCGCCTTTGTGCGGGCTTTCAGCGGCGGGGGTAATTGTTAACGTTTGAAATGGAGCCGCTCTGGTGAAACGAGGCGGGGTGCGTGTGTGTGTGTGTGGGGGGGTGATTTATGGTGCTGGAGTGGCTCTAAAGGCTGCCGTGAGCCTCAACCCCATCGCCCTTCTCCGGGATCCCAGCGTTGTTAAAGGGATCTTTAAAGAGATGAAGGGTTGAAAACAAAAAGTCGCGCATGGGACACAATTACGCAGCCAATTCTCGCCCAACCCGGAAGTTTATGTCGGTAACACGTGTTGGTGGGGAAGGTGGCGAGGCCGGGAACCGGGACCCTCCCGCTGCCTTCCCGCGGGGCTGGCGCGCCCGGCCGGAGCCCCGCAGCTCCCGGTGGGGCTGAAAGCCGCAGCGACAGACCCGGCCTCAAAGTCCAGTGATTCTTAACGAGCGCACCTCAAACAGAGGTTGCTAGGGTGAGTAATTGTTTAACATAAAAATGCCCTTACAGTCTGAAGGGGAAGAGGCCTTGTGGGGTTTCTGTCTGTCTTTTTATCGGTTGTTCCATTGTTATTTTTAGCTGAGCAGGTTCCACACTGTCTTTGGGGGTATAAATTACAACTCTTGGACTTTCTAGCAGGTATTCGTAGGCTGGTTTTAGATGTTTGATATCTGCTAAAGATCAGGCCAATCGTTTAAATGCTTAAAAAGGTTGAATTGATGAATTAGATAACTTCAGATTGTATTGTTTATTCAAGCTAATAATTCTTTTAATTACCTTTTTTTTTCCCCATTACTTGCTCTGGAGTTAAGAACTCAGTGATGCACTGATTGGCTTTATAGAGTGTGTAGGTTGCTTCTGTATTAAAATTAATTAAATGCATGCATGAATGTTTTGCAAGCTTTTTTGCCCCCCTTAAATTGAAAAGCCATAGTTGATGATGTAAAGCAAATAATTTGCTAGGGCAGAAGTGGTGTAACAGCATGACATTTGAACTGGTTTCCTAGATCTTACTGGTGTGATATGTTACTTCTGAATGCCATTATAGTCTTTAAAATGCGGGCAGTTTGTCTTGTTATCCAGACAAATTCTTTGATGTCAGAACTGAACAACAGCTATTTGAGAAGCTATTGAAATGGGCAGCAAGTATGGTTAATGTGTTTCTTGTTCCTCGAGATACACCTAGAAGTGACTCCCGGGCCAAAATCGAGGGAGGGTAAAAGTGCTCAGATACCGCTGCTGCCTCTTCTGGGTTTTATTTCATAAAAGCCTTCACTATAGCATAAATTTTGACCTCCAGCCATTTAGTCTGAAGGCTGATTTTTAGCCAAATCATTACATTTCACATTTTAAAAGCTTCTCAGTTTCCCATTTTCAGTCTGTATATCCTGACTGCTGTGAATTTCATAGACTAGTTGTAAGAGAGCTTTGAGGCAGAGCTGAGTCCTGCAGCATCCTGAACGACCTCGTGTCCTTACACGCGATGACTTCAGAGAGGTGGCCAGCGTGTGCAAAACTGTTGTGTGTTTTACAGGGTTTTGTGTATCAAAAGTAAACTTTGTACATTCAAATGCCATGTTAACTATTAGGCTTGAGGGTAAGGCCTGTAAGGATGGGTGAGTTCAGTCATTAGTGCCTTACTCTATGGTTGGATGGTGACTTGGAAAGGACCAGAAGGGAATGGGTTGGCTTTTTTCCTATTTTATTGTTTCCTAGGTTGCCTTCTGGAGCCAAAAGCTGCAAGATGAGCAGAACCCATCTGGATATCCAGAGAATCCTGTTGTGTGGGATTAGGGGTTAGCAGCCCTGACACCTCTGTTGTGAGAGGCTATGAATGTAGATGGGGAATTTTTTAGGTTAATAGTAGCTTGTGGTTCAGGCAGAAAGCTGGTGGGGTCATACCTGTCTTTTCTCTACAACTTCAGTATTTGTGTGGTATTTTAAGTGGCTTCCAGTGTAGTTCAAGTGACATGTATCCCTCAGAAAGCCAGTGGGAAAATCCCTCCCAGTAAAAGGAGAAACAGGAATTGCCAAACTGCATTGGTCCCATTTAAACCCACATTTGCATGTTGGGTGTGCCACAGAGGCCAGATGTCCAAAGGGTTTGGAAATAGCTGTGCCTGGTTGATTGTGATTGATTTGAGCTAAGCTGTGATGTTAGAGTTGATGATGAGTTTTAGATAAGCACATTAGGTATACAGTGTTACAACATGTAACTCTCACCCCTACAAAGCAAAAGCTTTTTCATTGTTTAGGATTCTGCCATTATTTTCCTTGGGGGAAATGGAGGGTGGGTTGCTTAGCATGTGCTTTAGAATCCCTTTTTGTTTTGTTTTTTCCTTCTTTGTACCAAAGCTAAAATGGAGGGAGGGAGAGAGTCAGGTTGGCATGGATACATGACATACTATTAAACATGGCATTTTGGTTTTGTGTCTTTAAATCAGAAGCTATTTACATAACGTGCAGTGGTAGCAAAGCTGTCTTTATCAAAGTTTTAGGCTATATTCTGCAGCAGAAGAGCACCTTATAGAAATGCTTGATGCATTGTGATAGCCCTTCTTGAAATGGCAGCAGTTTATATGATTGATACAAAAGAAACTGAAATATTGCTACTGCTGGAATTCTAGAAATATATATTTTTTGTTAGCTGTATCTAACAGGTCGAATCTTGCTCAGTGACATTGGGCAGCCCGACTAAACATAGACAACCTTATCTGCAAGATTCTGCATGCTCACAACAGTCCTTGGATTGGTGAAATGCTTAGGGAACAGCTTGTAATATTCACAACTTTTTTATAAGTAATTTCTTTGGAGATTTTAAAGATGTGGCAAACAGGTCCTTATATAGTATTGCCAAAGCTGAGCTGCAGAGCTTGATAAAGTCGCTTTCACTTGTGTTAACTGAGGAGCCTCCTACCTTGTAAGATTATGGAGCTGTTTCAGCTTGATAACGCTTTAGGCTTGACTAGCATATGTCACAAAAAATAAACTGACCTATCACAGTGCAGCTTTGCCTGTATTTACTTATTTCTCCGCATTGAATTTCCTTACTGCATGAAAATTGGGGATAGGCAGCCGTGGGGCTTGGAAGTTCCACAAAGCCTAAAATTGGTATGAAGTATTCAGTGACTTATAATGTAAAAATTCTAGAAGTCCCGAATTCCTTTTGTTCCAGTTTCAAACAATGCAGCTTTGTTCCTAGTGTACAGAAACAAAATAAGTGAAACTAGTCAAACTTCCATTGTCCAGACTGTCTGACACAAATAAACTATTGCTGCTGTTCTACTTGCTTTTTACTGGATTGTTAACAATTGCTAAGCTTTAAGACTGTTAAATTTGGGGTTAGTGTGAGAGATGCAGCTGGGGGATTTCTCACGTGAAGAGAGCCATGCTAGGAAAGGGATGCTTCTAAGCTGAAGATAGTAATTCTGGAATTGTAGGAATTCCTACACTAATTTCTATCACTCAGTACCTCATGAAAGCTGAAATGAGCAATTAAATTATTACTGCTACAAATACTTTTTTTCTGAGCTTGGTGAAACAATCTCAGGCTATCCGTGGCGGTTTTAAAGATTAAAAACATGGAGTTCAGTATTATCATAGCGATGTTAAACTTGAAACACAGTTGTTGGGTTGTGGCACTGTTTTAGGATGGTTAGGGAGGATGTGTTTTTGTGTGCTGTTGGTGTGGTTTTTTCTAGCCTTGGTTTTGTTTTGAGTCTCAACTTCATAGGAAAGCCTTCACATATTGCAAGGGTAGGCTAGAAGTTAGCTTGAGTAATTTTTTTTGGTGCTAGCTCTCTTTTAAGTAAGCACCCCAAATTTGTCTTTCCATGCCTTTATTCAGTAGAGCCGCTTATCTCTCAACCAAGTTTTAATCATATCTTCTCTTAGAGCTGGTGTCATCAAAACTACATACAGACTAAAACACTTCGTAACTGGCATTTTTTCCCTGGTACATTTGGACAGGCTTGTTTATTTGACCATGTAGAGCAAAGGTGTTGCACTGTATGGAAGAGCGCTCATGCCCCCTTCCCAAATGGACACTGTAGGGTTGTGAACATGAAGTGTTTTGGAGCTGCTGTTTTGAAGGGGTAACCTGTCTTAATTCACCTTTTGTGGACAAATTAATCTGAATGCTCTGAAGTTCCTAACACCAAATGTACTGATGAGCTAAAACTCCATCTGCAGACTTAATCTTTCTAAACTCACCTGTTCCTAATCAGCAAACAATGCTGTAAGCTTCTAAACTTAGCTATGAGCCTTGCTGTTAATATTTCAGTCTGAAAATTAAGGATTTATCCTACAGAATTAATATATATGTGAGATCCCCTTGTTTTGAGATGAGGCACTTAATCCTTCTGCAAGGTAGAGCTGACAGTCTGTTCTTACTCATTTTTTATGACCCATTCAAGGTTCTAGGAGATAGACTAGTGGGAGGTGACATGCTTTGAAGGAGCTGCCATGTTAATTAAATCTGCTAGATGTCTTTATTTCTTAATATCTTCTGTGTCTGATAAATTGGCAGAATGGTCTGGTTTGTAATTACGTGATCACCTCAAATGCCTTTAAAAAAGTAGAATCTAGTTTTGACACAGCAAGCGGTGTTCAGTGGGATTGCGTGTGGCCAGTAGCAGTCCCACCAGTTACTGCTTGTTGCTTCGCTATTCTTCTGGGTAGTGCAATCTTTTGATGCTTCAAAATACATCTTCCCCGTGTCTCAGTACCTTACATCCACTGCTACAGTTGTGGTGCCACCATTTTGGTATTAGTCCACTGAAAGAAGGTTTCTCCCTATTATTGCACAGACTAAAACTAGGAAGAATAAGAATTATGTGCCTGAGGCTTAACTTAGCACATTTGGCAGAACAGGTAATTCTTGTAATGAATTATGTGTGTGACCAAGCAGCTGAATGTGGCTTAGCTGTACATGTAAAGGAGGACAAGCAAGTGAATGCTGATTTGGAGCCTGTGAGTGAGTGTATCTAAAGTGCCAATAAATATTTTTGTCCTCTTGCCTCCTCTAGAATAGGTGTTCATCTTTGTTACGTTTTGGTGTTTTGTTACCAGTGGATGTTACAGGGGGTGTAGAGGAGAAGGGAAATAAATCTCTATTGAGGTATAGAATATGTAAGCAACAGCTCAAGTTATGTGGTCTCATGTAATTTTTGTCTTGGTACTAACACAAATGGACTTCCTTCTCAAGGAAGCAAAATATGTTCTGTCTTAATCTGAAAACAGAGTATTTGGCTTTTTTAACAAGGTTTTACACTGTCTAGAATAGCTTTTGAAGTTAATTTTGCTCGTCCTACACATAAAGGAGTCTGTGACCTGATGTTAGTGTCCTATTTAATATGTAGTTAACATACTACAATAATGGAACATTGGTTCTTTCCACTATGCAAAACAAAATTTCTCATATGAATGAATTACTACCTAATGTAATGGCAAGCAAGAAAGAAAAGCTTTCCTTATAAGCTTTTTTATCACTAACTTGTTGTTACAAGATAAACTAAATGAGTTTTAATTGTGCTTCCCTCGTGCAGTGTGTTTCACTGACAAAGACTCTGGCATTAGCATAATACAGTCTCATCGTTTCTGCCTCTTGTAGTTCTTGTAAGGCTCAAAAGCGTGGTGCAGCAAAGACCAGAAAAGGTTTATTTTTTCTTTTTAAGTTTATGGGTATGATAGCATCTTCTGCAGTAAACTGCTTAATTCTTCCTGCTTCTGAATATGGTGGGTATATTGAAAAGATTTAAAAAACAAAGTAGAGGGAAAATCTCCAAATGAACAAAAGAGCCAGAACAAATCTGGAAAGTGAAACTGCATGTACAGGAGAGCACATCGTGTACGCCCTTAAATGCAGGAAGGGGAACCTCAATTGTGAGTATGTGTGTGTGCACAAAGTCAGAACGAAATGTAACTGGTATTTGTGGTTCTAATTCTTTTAGAGATGGTGGAGCCAGGACAAGATCTGTTGCTTGCTGCTTTGAGTGAGAGTGGAATCAGTCCAAATGACCTGTTTGATATCGACTCTCCGGACATGGTTCTTGCAACTCCAGCACCAACTCCAGCTGTTCAGCAGGTTAAAACAAGAACATAGGTGTTAGCTATAGGACCGAAGAGCTTCTACCTGATATACTGAGGGGGGCTGGAGGGATATCCATGGCAAATAGTTAATGAATGTGGAGTTTTCATAAACTTCTTGCTTCATAGTACTGAGGTTGGGAAATGACTTGTTAATTAATTTTAAACTTTTATAAGAAAAAAGCAATCTAAAGTGCACTGTTTACGTCAGTATAAACATAAATATACTTAACTTCTCAGCCTTAAAGGGTGGCCTGCTGTCATGTAGCCATGGAGAACTCTAACATCACTGGAGTCTAACTGCTCTCTTATGAAATGTGTGAAAAAAGTGTAATACAATACAGTGTTTAAGCTCCATGACAGCACTCGGTTATTTCATAATTGACTGTTTCAGCCACAGAGTGGGAGCAGCAGTACGCTTAACAGTGATATTACAAAACTAATTACATTTTTACAGCAGTTAACTAACAAAGTGTTGTACGTTTAACTTCTCTGGATGGGAATTTGACCTCTTGCTGATCTTTATTTTCAGTGAAGCCTTTGTTAATGGGCACAGTTGAGAACTTCCCTGTTCTGTGGGTGGATATTTACTCTTAAGTTTTTTTTTCCCTGCTAATATTAAAGTTTCCTGATGCTTACTTTCTTTCCTCTGCAGTCAGTGCCACTTAGTGCTTTAGAACTAGGCTTGGAGACTGAGGCCACAGCTGCTGTGAAGCAAGAACCAGAGACTGTATCGACTCCAGCCTTATTAAATGTTCGGGTAAGGACTGGTACTTCAAGGTTTTACATGTGTTATTGTGGTGGGTTAACCTTGGTGGGACGTCAGGTGCTCTTTCACTCCCCCGTCCTCAGCTGGATGGGGGAAAAATGATGCAAGACTTGTGGGCTGAGGTATGGACAGGGAGATCAGCAGTTAGTGTCACAGTCAAAACAGACTTGACTTGGGAAAATCAAAAATTCATTGCCAGTTATCACTGGAGTAGGATAATGAGAGCTCTGTCTGTGCTGCTGCTTGCTCCTCATGCTCATTCCCTGCTGCAGCAGCTCCTTCACGAACTTTTCCAACATGGATCATTCTCCCAGACTGCAGTTCTCCACAAACTGCCTCATTGTGGACCCTTCCCATGGCGCACAGTCCTTCAGGAACAGACTGTTCCAATGTGGGTCCCTCCATTTCCTGCCAGAAAACCTGCCCCTCTCCATAGGGTCATGATGTGCCTGAAGGATGTGCATCTGCTCTGGCATGGGGCCCTCCATGAGCTGCAGGTGGACAGCCTGGAGCACCTCCTTTCCTCCTTCCTCATTGACGCTGGAGCCTGCAGTTTTCTTGCATACTCTCACTCTTCTCCCAGTTGTTGATTGCACTGTGGTTCTTCCTCCCTTCTTAAATATGCGCTGTGGCTTAGACCCAGCTGATAACTGAGCACCACGCAGCCGCTCACTCACAACCCCCCTTCTTCCTTCTGGGCAGGGTGGGGAGGAGAACCAAAAGAATGTAAATCCCATGGGTTGAGATGACAGTTTAATAACTAAAGAGCTATATACTACTACTACTACTAATAATAAGTGAAATAACACGGGGATAGAATATAAAACTAAGAGAGAAAAGTCAAAAAACCCAATAAACACAAGTGATGCACAATACAATTGCTCAGCACCCACCAATGTCTGGCCTGAGCAGCAATCGGTCCCTTCTGGGTAACTCCCCCCAGTTTCTATACCAAGCATGACAAGCTATGGTGTGAAATACCCCTCTGGCTAGTTTGGGTCAGGTCGCTGTTCCCTCTTGGCTTCTTCCTGCACCTCCTCACTGGTAGGGCATGAGAGATTGAAAAGTCCTTGATGGGGATAAGCACTGCTCAGCAACAACTAAAACATGGGTGTCTTATCAGCATGTTCTCACACTAAAGCCAAAACACTGTACTAGCTATGATGGGTTCAGCCTTGACCAGCTGTGGGTTCATCTTACAGAAGGCTGGAACTGGCTCTATTGGATGTGGGGGAGGCTTCTGGCATCTTCTCACAGAAGCCACCCCTGCAACCTAACCTTGCCACATAAACCCAATACAGTGTATTAGTAAAATGTAATGAGAGAGGTGGGACTGTAAAGTGGCAGTTAGCCATCATCTCAATTCTGCTTGTACTGAGACTGTGAAAGCTTAGCAATTGTGCAGATAGTGTATGTATTTGAAACTCTCAGCATAGGGGCCCTGTACCTGCAGTAGTCATGTCTTGTACCTAGACAATGAATCCTTCATCCTATTTTATATTTCCTTTAAAATGTGCTAAATGTGCAAAACCACGTATGGCAGTGTATTGATAGACACTTCTTGCTCAAACTGTTGCACCACAAGATAATTACTCGTAACATCTTCAGCATGTTATGTGAAGGCATTTCTTATTACAAGTGTTTTAAAAACTGGTGACTTCTTGTCCTCTAGATGAAGGGCTACTAAAGTCTGCTCTTTTTCACTGTCTTCTGAAAATTTCCCTGTTGTTTTTTGTTGCTAGCAACCACCATCCACCACAACCTTTGTGCTGAATCAAATAAATCAGCTTCCAACTTTGGGGACTACGCTAGTGATGACAAAAACAACACCTGTTACAACTACAAGGCAGACTATCACTGTAGCAAAAATCATTCAGACCAGCACAACTACTCGTCCCTCGGTTGCAGCACCAGCAGTTCGCAATGCCTTGACCACTGCACCTTCAAAGGACCAGATTCAGCTGAAAGATCTGCTAAAGAACAATAGTCTTAATGAACTCATGAAGTTGAAGCCACCTCCTAATATTGCCCAGCCAGTAGCAACTGCAGCAAGTGAGTTTTTCTTTTAACTCATATTTTTTTAGACAAACAGTGAAATAACAGAATGTGAAGGTCTTTGCACATCTTGTATTTTCATTGAGGAGTAGAATATCACAGTAAAATTAAATGATCCAGAAAACCTGATAAATTCTGTTCTAACTGGAATACTGTTAGCATTCAGGGTGAAGTAATACAGAAAGGCTTTTAAAAATAACTAAGCTCTTGATTTACTGTAAGGAATGAGGAAGATTTACATTTTTAGACTGCAGTTGGCAAATTGGTAAAATTAATTTGTGAACATTACTGAAGTTGATGTAGCTATCTTGAGTCTACATCACTTTCTGTTCTACTGGATAGTTGCTGTGGAACTATGACAAATTAGTACTTTTTTCCACTCTCTCCAAGATATACTGATCTTATAGGCGGGATTGGAAGTAACCTATTTTTCCATATGCAGATAGAGCATGCAGTAGATGAAGCTGTCTGTTAGGGCTGAAACAAAAAGAAGGATGTGCCTCCATTGCATGATTGGCAAAATTGAGACCCCAACTGAAGCTGGGGTGGGGGGTGAAGGAGTGAGGAAGAGGAGGGGGAGAAGGTTTTATAGGGCTGACTTCCCCCTTGCTGCTTAATGAAAACTCCCAGGAGCAATAAGTAGTAGGTAACAGCACAGTAGCTGTTGTAGTGGCACAGCTGCAGAAAGTAGTTGAATCTGTAGCTTCTGTATTAAGTGAAAAGGAGGCGTGCAACTTCTAGAACTGCATTTCTATTCTTTGTGTCCTTGTGTTTCTGGATCTTTCTTTGTGGTTACAAAACCCCAAATGCATGTAGAAATTTCAAGGGCAGATGAGCTCTTGGAAGGCACCATGGTCTTTTCACATAATTCAGGCAGCAGGAGTTCTAGATTGTAAAATTTTAAGAAGTTAAATCATGCAGCTTCTTTGAGGGGAACTTTATTTGTGCAGTTGTCTTAATTGTTTGTTAGGGACAGTTATGCTAAGTTTATTACATGCATTGACTCTCAGTGTGATGGAAATTTGACAGCTGCTCTCAATGTTTTACATCTACCCTTGTGTAAATTGTTTCAGTTCTGTATAAGCCCTGTTGCCAGATGCTTCCAAATGTGACAGAGGACTGGGAAGTTAATAAATTGTCTTCTTGAAAGATCCTGCTATAAACTTTAAACAACTGAGTCCAAAGTGTTGACTTTTTGTTTTACAGATATAACTGTAGTTTGTCCTGAGGTGGTAAATGCCACTCGATCAGGTAATCTCATTTCTGTTGAAACACTGGACTTTCTGGTTTGTTATGAAACTTCGAAGGCTCACAAGATGGAGTATTTCTAAGTGTTTTGTATAGATTTGGTCAAAGTCAGAATTATTTCAGTATTGAAACTAACACAACTGGTCCCAATGTCGCTGTTGGATGCAGTGGTATTGCATGGGAAGCTTCTTCAGTCAAAGAAACAGGATTTATCTCCTTGCCGAGATACTTTTTAATCTGGACAAAAATAGTAGCACACTGATGCTTTAAGAACACAATAGATGTTTTAAATTCCTCTTACTGTTTATTAATAGAGAAGAATGTGAATTGGAGTCAATGTTTGGAGGCAGTTCCTATAAAACGCAGCTTTTCTTTTGTAGCTGATTTAAGCAATGGTGCCGTGAAGAAGGAGGCTTCCACAAAAGAGGTAGCAAGAATATGGATAAATGATATTAAAATGAGAAGTTTTTCCCCTACTATGGTAAGTAGTACAAATAGTTAATTTGCCAAATGTATATTTTACTGACCACAACCCCCTATGACTAATTTTGGTAGTTACTCATATCTGCCTTTTCTGTGGTGAAGTTGCTGAGTGCATCTGTTTGTTCATAAGGTAAGTTTCTCCACTGGATGAATACTTGGCTAAATGATTAAAACTAACAGCTGTGTAGAGCTGACTATCTGTATAATAAATGACAATTCCAAGAAATTACTGTCCTTAACAGGACCTCATTTTGTGGATAAAAGGTGTGCTCAGTGCAAGCTGATAAGCCTATCACTTTGTGGTTTAAGACATTCTCTTTTAAAATATCCCTATTCATGTAACTAGAAATGAGGAAGTCAGAAGACTTTCTCTAGCATGGCTGACCTGGTCAGTTTAAGATGTAATTTGAGCATAAATACTTTAAAATACAAACTTATTGATCAAGGTGATAATATGAAATGGGTAACACTCGGATTTCAGAGTACTGGATAGAACTGTGGTTATTGTAACTATTCCCTGAAGTTGTGAAGTTGCGTAATGAATGTAGAATGGGAGCACTTGAAAGTTGGGTTTTGGCCATTAACTATTGGTGTTTGCAAGGCAGTTTTCTTTAAGTCAGTTCGGATTTAATATGCTGTAAGAAGTGTTTCTTTTCACTCTGCTTATGTGAGTTTGGAATACTTTCCTCCCCTTGTAAAGGAAAGGAAGTTCTCTGCCTGTGTGTCTTCAGAGGGTTGTTCAGAGTGTAGTATCTGCAGTTGGGTCTGTAGTTTTCCCAGCTGCTCACTGGTTCACAAAGTACGTGTGTTAAAACATTCAAGTGCAAGTTTGTGCTCATTTCATATGTTAATTCCCAGAATATAGAGTATGAGCCATGTGCTGTTTGACTAATGCAGGTATTTCTCTGTTGTAGAAAGTGCCAGCAGTAAAAGAAGAGGAGGAACCCGAGGAAGAAGATGAAGAAGAAATGGGCCATGCAGAAACTTACGCTGAGTATATGCCAATAAAACGTACGACCTCATGGTTTTTTACGTCAAAAGGCTGAAATGTTTTGTGAGCTAATTTGTTGCTAACTCTTCTGTAGTTACTAGCACCAAAAACCAGATAGATCAATATCTGAATGAAATGAAAATGACCTGAATTTGTTGTGGGTTTTCCTAGATTTTTATAGTGCTTTGTTTTGGAAGGAATACAGATTTCTTTAATAGAAAAAAAAGTGTTCTTTAGCGTATCTTGGAGCAGTACTTGTTTCAGAAACATGACTTGTGAGCTCTTTCTTTACCTATGTGAAGATGGTTTGTGCCTCAGCAGAGGAAATTTTGCAAAGGGATTAAGTGGTCACTTAAGAATCTAGTTTGAGTTTTCTGGTGTAACACCACCCTAAGCACATTCTTCCTGCATTGTTCCTGACTGACTTTAGAGCTGTTTAAACAAAAAAGTGAATATTTTACTGCTGTTAATGGCCATCTCTTTATTTTTCCTCCTCTTTTATTGTAATCAGTGACAAAAAGCTGTTATCTTGTTTCCTGGGTACATGGCTGACCTACAGTAAAAACAAGGCAAAAAACTTTGCATGGAGTTTGTAGCTAAATGGTTAATTTTTATTGTCACTGGTGAGCTCTGTCAGCAATTAAACCATGTCTGGTCTAAATCTTTTCTCATACCGCTTAAAGCCAGCGCCATATACATAGTGTGAAGAATATTGCTTTTGTGATTCTGGCATCTTGAGGCTGCCTCTGGCCTTTTCAGAAGGCAAGGTTCAGACCATTTCTTCTCAAATATGTCACATACACAAATACTTTAATTTTCTGTTAACTGAATTTTACCTGATTTCATAAAACTTGGAGGAAGGTGGTGAAAGTAGAAACAAATTTAAGATAGCAGTTCTTCAGATTCAGGTTTGAGAACTCCTCTATGTGATGCAGCTTAACTGTTGACAAACTGTTGCACCAAAATATGGTGGTTATTGCCTTTGCAACAGACAGTTGTAATTTGTTTTGGTAAATATAATACCAGTTTTCATCTTCTCCCTTCTTTCCTCTTTTCAACCAGTAAAAATTGGTCTACGTCACCCTGACCCAGTAGTGGAAACCAGCTCGTTATCCAGCGTAACTCCTCCCGATGTGTGGTACCAGACATCAATCTCAGAAGAAACAATTGATAGTGGCTGGTTGTCAGCTCTGCAGCTTGAAGCAATCACTTACGCAGCCCAGGTATGGGAGACATTTGTACAGCTTAAAAGCTAACATAGAATTTAAGAAGAAAAACTGTTCTCTGACGAGTGCAGCTATGTCAGTTTTATAAGGAGATAAAGTAAGAAGAGCTTAAAGGTTTGAGTTGTATTAGAAGGCATCAGGTAAGCTTCAGATAAATGTGAGGCAATACACCTAGAAAAGCTTTGTCTAAGCCACTTCCATGATGCTGATCTCAGACTGCCTTAAAATTCAGGAAGGACCTCTTAGTCGTTACTTTTATTTCTCTGAAATAACTTAATGGCTGCAGTAGCAGCAGGTTAGGAAAGTCAACACTGGTATCACTGGGATGGGCATGGAGAACAAGATTGGGTGTTACTTTACTGCTGTGTTAAACTTCAGTGGGCCCGCATGAGAAGTTGTGCTTGCAGCACTGTGTCTGGGAGGAAGGTGGTGAAGTTAGAAGACAGCTAAAATGGTCACAGGAGGGAATAAGTCACCTCATGAGAAGACACTAATGAGGCTGGGGCACTTTGATCTAGAGAGGAGAAAAATTAAGAGGCATGAAATCTAGTTTTATATAACCAAGAAGGCAGTGGAATCCCACAGAACAAGAACAGCAGAACTTGGGGAAACTGCTAGGAAATTGATTTTAAAATTGATAGAAGAATACATCTTTATCATAGGCAGTGGATGTCTGGGTTTTGGTGCCACAAAAGGCTGTGGAGGGGCATATGAGTAGGTTAAAAAAAGGCACTCAGTGTAGTAGTAGACACTAAAAGAATTACAGATGTATACAGCAATTTTACAGCAGTTGTAGGTGCTAAGGGGAATAATGGATCACATAAAGCAGTCCATAAGCTCATACGCTCTCCCGAGATAAAATCCCTTCTTTCTGCTGTCAGGAGGCTCTTGGCTGGGTGGACCACTGGTCTCATCCAATAGGATGTTTCTATTGTTTGCCTATTTCTGACAATCCACAGTGATGCGTTCTGGAGAATGGGTACAAGTTTTTTGTTCTTTTCTCCTACAGCAACATGAAACATTCCTGCCCAATGGAGACAGAGCTGGATTCTTGATAGGTGATGGTGCTGGTGTAGGAAAAGGAAGGACCATAGCTGGAATAATCTATGAAAATTACTTGTTAGGCAGAAAAAGAGCAGTCTGGTAAGTGTGTCAGGATTTGTCAGAGCAGACGCTGTAGTGACTGTAGTACTTAAATTCAGTGTAATCTGACTTCTGACATGTAGCAAGTGCTTTCTGAACAACTGCTGTAACTTACAGAATACACGCTTTGTTTTCTATCTTCAGGTTTAGCGTGTCAAATGATCTGAAATACGATGCTGAAAGAGATTTGAGAGATATTGGAGCAAAAAACATATTGGTTCATTCATTAAACAAGGTGTGGAAACTTTTTACTATGTACAGTTGAGGCAAAACTTTAGGTACGCTTGTGTGACGAGTTGTGCATGTTGACTGTTCTAAGAGCAAGAATGTACTAATTTCAATACATTTGCTGTGTAGGTCTTGTTTGACAGGCTTTAATCTTGTGAAGAACCAAACAGTGCTTGAAGTTAATCATGTAAATAGGCCCTATTGTAGGATTAAGTCTTAGCATGTGTTTTCTAAAATACTGTTGAAGCCACTGTTGCTATTACTAGTATTTTCTGAAATATTCTTTAAATCTTTAGACTATGTAGCATTTGCATTTTTTCCTTTCTGTCTCCCAGCACACATTTTATATGTACTACATTTTGTGTGTAATACTTGAATAATAGGCTTCCTCGGTAACTTATTAAAGCAGCAGTGGCATGTGCAGTTATTTTTGGGGACTCTTCTCAGGATTAGCCACTTAAACTGTGAAGCGTGATTACTGGTTGAATTTACTGAACTTAAAGTTTGGTTTAAGTTAACACTTTTGCTTTGTGAAGTCTTAATTTCTAAAATACTAAAAAGCTTTATAAATAGTCATTTATGGTAGTAGCTATAAATACACTTGACCTATTAGCTCTGAAGCATGCATTGAAACTAAAATCTTAATTGTATTTAAGGACACCACGTAGTCAAAGAATGTGGCTGTTAATCTTTTTGAGGCCTCAGATCTAGTCTTCCATAAGTACGTATTTAAGTAAAGCCCTACATAACCCATTAACCACATCACCATATGCCAGCCAAGCCATCATCATGATGTAGGGATACA
This sequence comes from Pezoporus flaviventris, assembly GCF_033815535.1. Lineage (NCBI taxonomy): Eukaryota > Metazoa > Chordata > Aves > Psittaciformes > Psittacidae > Pezoporus > Pezoporus flaviventris. Next base: position 11,936,587 of record NW_026892589.1, read on the forward strand.
AGTGGTTCAAAGTGTACACACCTTTCTGTTAAGACCACCAGCATCCTTAATCACGTAGTAGGTAGGATCTCTTCTGAATAATTCCTGTTATTTCTTATCTTTTTATTGCAGTTCAAGTATGGGAAAATTTCTTCCAAACATAATGGAAGTGTGAAGAAAGGGGTCATCTTTGCTACCTACTCTTCTCTTATTGGTGAAAGTCAGTCTGGTGGTAAATACAAAACCAGATTAAAGCAGCTTCTGCACTGGTGCGGTGAAGACTTTGATGGAGTCGTATCCTTTATCTGGAGTTCAGTTGATTGTAACCAAATTGCTTTTTAAGCTCCCATCCCTAAAGATACTCTTATACTTTTATTTGCTGGTATTTTTAAGTGGTATTCTTTGTTCCTGACAGTAATTGATCGTGTGCACGCTCTGACATTAGACTTGAAGCTTTACAAACCTTGTGCCAAATCTGCTACCATCGTATTTTTGCCATGCAACTCTGATCCAAGAGTGAAGCTTCTGCTTTCTCTATAAAGAGCACATAAAATACAAGTGTGATATTTAAGAACTTTAAGCTTAGACTGAAATTTTCTCCAGTGAGCTCTTGTAATTCTGAGTATTGACCACATCTTAAAGAACTCAGGTGTTGGTAATTATGCTCTTAAGTACTTCCTAGCTAAATATTTTTCCCAAGGCATTTAGTGAAAAATATGACCAACATCTTTCTGAGTTTATCATTTACTGCTGCCACCTCCTGTGATTACCATATTTCTGGTTTAGCTGTGGGACCAAGTGTTTTCCTTAATTACAGTTCAGATTGTATTCGATGAGTGTCATAAAGCAAAGAATCTGTGTCCTGTTGGTTCCTCCAAACCAACAAAAACAGGTCTGGCTGTATTGGAACTTCAGAATAAACTTCCGAAAGCCAGGGTTGTTTATGCCAGTGCCACAGGTATGTACTACTTGGTTTGCATTTAATGTCTCTGTATGCTTTTAATGGCACCGGTACTGAGTGTGTTCTTCTTCTAGGTGCATCTGAGCCAAGAAACATGGCATATATGAACCGTCTTGGAATATGGGGTGAAGGAACTCCTTTTAGGGAATTCAGTGATTTTATTCAGGCTGTTGAAAGAAGGTAATGTTTCAAAGAGCTACAGCAAGAACACATATGGTTGACTATGCTTTCCAGTTTCTTTGTCTTCACTCACTCCTAGTCCTCTACAAACTTGTCCTGTCACGTAATAACTTTGCATTTCTGCTAGATTTAGAAGCTAGAATCAATTTATGTTATGTAGTGAAAAATGGGGTGTTTCTCAAGCACTTAGAAAAGTTTGAGATCTTTAGAGGCTTGCTGGGAAAATAGCCCTCTTAAAATGTGGGTGTTATACCGTGAATCACGTTGTATGTACTGAGTATGCTCAGTTGATGTTTCACTATATGCGGAAGCCCTCTAATGCTTATGCATTCAGCTTAGGCAGTTGAACAGGAAGAAGTCTTGCTCTTATGTTTTCTGGCATAAGAACTTAGTTCAGGAAGATTATGCATGCTGTTGCAAGGTGCTTTGTATTTCAGAGCTTATTAAAAGAACTAAATGTGAGAGGGCAATAGAAAATGCAGCTGCTACATTCTTTTGTAGGTGAGCATCTTAATATATTGTGTTTTGCCTACTTAAAAAGAACTTTAAAAGCTTCAGAATGCTGCAGTAGAGCTTAGTATGCATCTTCTTGTGTAGCATCTACATGGTGCATGACTTTTCTAGGCTGTGCAAGTGTAGTCTCCACGTCATTACTGAGCACGTTTTAAATGAGCAATAATGAAAATACAGGCCCAAGCTTGTAAGTTAGCTCTGCAGTTGACTTTGTGCTCTCAAGGTACTGCTGAAGGTGTGTTGCTGTTGAAGAGGATTTAAGTTACCTACTAGCTTAATTATTTTCATACCACCATAAATCTGAATAACCTAATACAGTTTATTATTTTAAGTCTTCACTGGAGTTTATAAAATTGTAATGCCAGATTTTGTTACATATATATATTTGGACCAACAAAACTATCCAATTGCAGTTTAAGGTACTGTCTCCTAATGCATGCTGGGGGAAAAGTAACTACTGAGTATTTATACTTCTTGGGATACACTTAATAATCACAGGGCAGGGATATAGTTTTACGTGAAGGCTAAATTTCAAGTCTCCCTGACTGGATGTGTTTAACAAAGCAGTACTAATGATTTTGGAACATGTTCCTTCACATTTGTAAGCATGCTGTTTTCTTCTAAAGCACTTCAGTAATTTTGGTTTGTGGTTTTGTTTTGTTTTTTTTAAATCCTTGCTCTTGACAATTCTAATATTGACTTAATTTATTCCTTTATTTTAGAGGTGTCGGTGCCATGGAAATAGTTGCTATGGATATGAAGCTGAGAGGAATGTACATAGCAAGACAGTTGAGTTTTTCAGGTGTAACTTTCAAAATTGATGAAGTTCTGCTTTCACAGGAATATGTTAAAATGTACAATAAATCTGTGAAACTGGTAAGCATGCTCTTTTGAATTTGCTTTCTGTATCGAGTTCTGAGAGGTTGAAGTTACTTGGTTTAAACTTGATTGCTCCTGAAACAGCCTTTTGTGAGATAGGCATGGCATCTTCTTGTCTCAGTGTAAAGGTTTCTCCATTCAAGACTTGGCAAAAGCTGTTAATTCTTGTCCTGAGTTATGAAAGCTGCATCTTCCAGTATCTACCAAATCCACTGCCTTCTAGTAGTACTTCAGAGTTTGGTCATTGCAGCCTAAGATAAGGCTGCTCGCATATTAGTTGTATTTTTGTGCTACAGTCCTCCCCCCTTTATGCAACTGAGCTGAGAACAAGCTGCAAAAGGTTAGACAGGCTGTATGCTCTTCTTCATTGCAGTGGTATGGTGGAATGGTGCTTGTAGTTAAACAGTGCAGGGTGATAGTTTTAATCACGTGGCAGATCAAATCTAAAGCATTGAAGCTTTGATTCCCTTTTAATGTTTGCTCACCTGCAGGTTATGTTTTCATGTTGTTCTTTAATAGTTTTACCCATATGCTAAGCAGAATGTCTTTCTCTGGAGTGCACATTCATAGACATAGAATAAAAATAATTATTCCTTGGACAAAGGTTAAAATAAGCAGGGTCTTTACCTGCTTAAGAGGTGCTTAAGCATAACTTAATTCATGTTGTATGGCTACCAGAATAAAACTTTATCTTTGACAGGTATATAACAGCTTTAAAACAGCACGTTCTTATGGATGTTGTTTAGAAGAATTGCTAAGCTTGTGTCCAAGGCTTACTTTACCTAATCTGGAAACAATTGCTATAACACAGTGTTGTAGAAACGAAGGCAGTGGGGTTTTTCTCTTCTTGGGCTCTTGCTTTATGCTTAATTATGGGCACTGTTCTTTGCTTCCTTAACTGGAATGTATTCATGGAGAAACTGGATAATTAGAAAATACTGTGTATGTTTGCAGTGTTAGCAATGTAAATGTGTCTGCTTTTCATTATGAGAGTAATTATCTTCTGAATCTACTAAGCTTAGCTATGTTTTTTGTGAGCTTTGTTTGATGTATTCTGAGTTTCCTTGTCTTTCAGTCCCATAGCATTGTAACTTTAAACTCCTGTCTTTATTTGGCTATTGAACAGTGGACCTGTGTAGCCTTGAAATGTGACATGCAAAGCCATTAACATTTTCTTCCTCAGTGGGTCAGTGCTAGAGAGAGGTTTCAGCAAGCAGCCGACCTTATTGATGCAGAACAACGAATGAAGAAGTCCATGTGGGGTCAGTTTTGGTCAGCTCACCAGAGGTTCTTCAAGTACCTTTGCATAGCATCTAAAGTAAAGAGGGTGGTGCAGCTGGCTCGGGAAGAAATCAAGAATGGGAAGGTAAGTTGATCAAGGCCTATATTTAAATACCTTTGTTAAATGTAAAGCTGTTGGGTTTTTGTTTTTAATAAAGTATCTTCAGACACAGTAGTAGACAGAGTAGCATGGTTTTGTACTCTGTGGTATTGAAGCTATTTAGTGAGCAGAAATTCAAGCAAAAATAAACTTGCAAGTGAGTGATCTTATTAACAATGTCTTGTGTTCACTTGTCCTTCAGTGTGTTGTTATTGGCCTGCAGTCAACAGGAGAAGCAAGAACATTAGAAGCTTTGGAGGAAGGTGGTGGTGAACTGAATGACTTTGTTTCTACAGCAAAGTAAGCCTGAAGTCTTAGAACTGTTCTTTACAAAATTAATCCAGTTTAGTGTTTGTCCTTTCATGTATAAAACATGCACCAGTGCACAGAAACTTGGGGGTACCTTTAGTACTGAAGTTCTTAAGCTGCTGTACATAGATCTGACAGTATTGCTCAAGTGGAACCATTGGTTAGTTCCTGGTTCTGCTGACATTCTGAAACGGTGTTCTCAGGTGTAAACAGCTGGTCCTGTTCTCCTCAAACTGGGAGGAGGGGAAGGCTTGCCAAGTGTACACTGCAAAATGAGTTACAGTCATGTCTTCCCTCTTCTGTCAGATGAGCCAGATCCAATCCTGAGACCACCTTGCTGAATCTGTCATCTAAACTTGAAGCAATAAAAAAATGGCAGTAGCAATATCACTTGATACCAAAAGCTTATTCAGCAAGCTATAAGTAACAGTGCTGTAGAATAAATGTCTCCTACTTTTAAGGTGACAGAGACAGCAATAGGGGTGATAATTGTACAGCTTCCTTGTGTAATAGCATTCACAAGGAATAATTCTTCAGAGAAGCCACGCAAGCTGTGACATTTTACTGGTTTCTACTTTAAGTAAATGCAAATTTGACTGAAGGGTCCTTTTTTTCTTACACAGAGGAGTATTCCAGTCTCTTATTGAAAAGCACTTTCCAGCTCCTGACAGGAAGAAGCTGTTTAGCTTGTTGGGAATTGACTTGACTGCTCAAAGTAATAACAATTCACCCAGAGACAGCCCTTGTAAGGAGAACAAAATAAAGAAACGGAAAGGTAATGCTTAAGTTCCTACACTAATGCCAGAAAATAGCAATTTTAGAGCTGCCCAAGAGTGAACTCTGGGAAAAATATGGGAGTGCAAATATGGGTATAATCATTCATGAAAGAGCATGTATTGCAAGTCTGCTACAAGAAACTTCCATTAATAGATTGTTTTAAACCTCTCTGAAGCATTATAACCTGTAAATTCTGGTTACTTCTTTGCTCAGAATTGGGTTGATCTAGTATGGGACTTTGTCCCCAAATGACTTGCATGTGTCAGACCGCTTTCTGATGAAGTTACACAAATGTTCGCTTTCTTTGAGGCTTCCTAAAGGAATGCCCGAACCACCTCCCTTCCCAAACTGATGTATGTTCTTACTGAAAAGTAGGTGATAATAAAAAGAGAGGTCTTAAATCTTAGATTCTTTGAAACATTTCTGGTTTCAGAAGGTGAATATTTTTCTAGTGTGTTTGCAGTGTTGGTAAAACAGGTCTCAAAAATAAGCTAAAAGGTCTAAACTAACTGAACTTTTCTTCTGGGGTGACGATGGAATTAGGTGAAGAAATAAGCAGAGAAGCAAAAAAAGCTCGCAAAACAGGTGGCCTTGCAGGTAGCAGCTCTGATGAGAGTGAGAGTGAGTCTGATGCTTCGGACAATGAAGAAAGTGACAATGAGAGCTCCAGGTTTTTGAGTTCTGGAGATGATGATGACTTCAACCCGTTCAGAGATGAATCCAGTGAAGATGATGAAGATGGTAAGACAGTTTTAAGTGTCTCATCAAGCAAGTAGCTGTACTTGCAGATAGTAAGCATAAAATCTTGCCTAACCATTTCAGTGAGCCGAAACGAAGTGCTTGATAAGCATGTAGTTTAAGTCTAATGAGACTGGAATTGGTACTAGAATGGTGATTTGCATCTTTTGTAAGTGGATTTTACACACTGGAGTTCTGACTTCTGTAATGAGAATGGGCTTTTTCAAAGGAAAGGATGATTTTTTTTTTCCTGTAAAGGTTCAACTTCTTAAAAATAACTTTATTTAACTTTAGATCCCTGGTTAATTAGGAAAGAGCATAAAAAGAATAAAGACAAGAAAAAGAAGAAAAGCATAGACCCAGATTCTATTCAAAGTGCCTTACTAGCTTCTGGTCTCGGATCAAAACGACCTAGCTGTTTCACTTCCACTGTTGGTACCACCACCTCTAGTACCAACACGTCAGGTAAGAATAAGTTTCTCTGACATTGATTCTCTTAGCAGTTAGGCAGTGACATTTCTAACTGTTAAAGAGTCTCTCTTAAAATTCCAGCCAACAGTAACACAAACAGCAGCTTTGTAACAAGTCAGGATGCTGTCGAAAGGGCTCAGCAAATGAAAAAAGAACTGCTTGATAAACTGGAAAAGCTGGCTGAAGATCTTCCACCAAACACACTGGATGAGCTTATAGATGAACTGGGTGGTCCTGAAAATGTTGCTGAGGTAGGCTGGTGTTCACATGCAGAAAAACTTGGTGTTTTGCTTTCTACAGCCAGGCATACGTTATTTGGCTGCAGTAAATCCTCCTTCAAGGTTTCATGTGTGCTACATATCTATTAAAGAGAACTTGTTTATCAGTTTTGGTAATCTCAGAGGACTAGGTATAGGTTGCTTCGAATGCATCTGAAGTAAAGAGAAACTTGAAGATTGTATTAGAATACAGAGAAGAGCTCTGAAGAGGTTAACAGGTTATTTCTGAGAGTGACAGTTTCTACTTGGGTAAATCATACTAGCTGCTTTGCTTTAGAGTAGTGTATATCTCTGGTTGTAGCCAGTTTGAAGCTGATGTTTATAACATAGAAGGCAGCTTTAGTTCATCTTCCTAGGCAATGAAGATTAAGAACCTGTATAATAAAACTGTGTTAGGAAGAGCCTTATGAATTACTATCTTTCTCAATAACTTTAGAAACATGTCTTTAGTAAGCTGCCTATCATGTAGAAATGTCACTGTGATTTAAAAGACCCTGTTAAAATCAATGACAATCTCAGCTGTTGGTTTAGTTTCTTAGCACTCTTGGTGAATCCCTTATAGACAGCAGTGTATACTGCTATATAATTTCTACATAGATATGCTTTAAACTTTTGATTCCCTGAGTTACCTTTAAATAAATGTTCCATAAAGCAGGTAATGCCATCAACCAAAAATAATTGAGGCTCTCTAATGCAGTTTTGCACTTGGAGAAAATTAATCTATTTTAAGGTTGGTCTATGAATCAGTAGCATCATTTTTGAAGTTTTTGGTCATGTAATAATTTTGGCGTTGCCATAACAAGCTTGTGTTCCCTTTTCTCTGTAAAGATGACGGGCCGCAAAGGGAGAGTTGTGAGCAACGATGATGGCAGCATATCTTATGAGTCGAGGTCTGAACTTGATGTGCCTGTTGAGATTCTGAACATCACAGAGAAGCAGAGGTTCATGGATGGAGATAAGGTAATCCTTAAAAAACCTTGCCAGATGCTGTAGTGACACTGATTAAGTTATTCAAGTTTTGGTTCCACCGTTATCCCGCAGTGATTTTTCTTTTGGTACCCTTAAGTACTAGAAAGCATTTTCTGTTCACTGTTGTGTATTTTGTCTTTCAATCAGTACATTGAGTAGTGCTAATACATGGCTGCAGCATGGCCAGGCTGTAGTTTGGGTGGCCACAGAAGCCTGTGCTTGAGGTGTGTGCACATGTACCAAACTGAAAGCTTTAAGCTGGTCTTCTTAAACAGCCTATGTTTAAGAAGCAGCTAAACCATCCACATTTGTGATTCCTTTACCTGGAGTACTGTGTACCTCTGCTTCCAGGAGGAAATAGTGAAACTGAGAAGTGGGGAAAACCACTGATTGACGTGATACGAGAAAGCTTTCAGGGAGGGGCTGGGGGCAGACATGGAGGCTGCTTAATTTAACAAGGATTGAGAAGTAATGCTGGGAAGAGGGACAGCTTTTGTCCTTTGAATTGCACTCTGAAAGGAAATACTGACTGGAATAATGGTAGAACTGAAGGAGGGGGGAAAAGCCACAAACCTTTCCTGTGGTTCATTTGGGATATGCTACCACAAGAGGGCAAATCAAGTAAATGTAGCTGTTGCATGATACGGGCTGGTTTTGCAATTCAGAGTGAATACTCGTGTTCCTGTGACTTGTGCACAGTCCAAACCTGTGCATTCTTTCAAGGCAAATGTGTTCAGTTATTAGAAGTTATTTATAGTGTCAGCAGCAACATTTTGTGTGGTGTGTTGCTTGCTTTCAGAGCAAAGCTCCCCGTGTCCCTCCCCTTTTCCTTCTGAAGTGCAAGCCAGCATCAGAGGGACTTGCCCTTTGGAATGGCAGGACTGCAGCATGCGGCCTTCGTTTGCACAGAAAGGTGTTCCTGAAAAGTAAAGTGAAAACCACTCCTTTCACTCAAATTTGTTAGCATTTTGAACTGATAAAGGGAACCAGGCTTCTCTCCTCCCCCTTCTTGCAATAGGAAGTCCAAATAACAGTGAAACCATTCCAGACCTGTGTTAGTAGTGATTGTACGATTATATATTTTAGACATGGGAAACTGAAGCTTGATTTTTTGCATTTATTGCTAATTAACAACTCCTTTCTTGACAAAAGAACATTGCCATCATCTCGGAGGCTGCCAGCTCTGGTATATCGCTGCAAGCAGACCGCAGAGCTAAGAATCAGAGACGGAGGGTTCACATGACTCTGGAATTGCCGTGGAGCGCGGATCGGGCAATACAGCAGTTTGGTAAATGACCTTTTTTGTCTCCTTTCCTGGCAAACTCAGTAGCTGAATTCACTGCTAAATCATAGAAAATAAGATTGACTTAAGGACCCTTCCACTCTCCTTTACCCATGAACAGCATCAGCTTTACAGTCGTAGCTGATGGACTTGAAAGCTTTAAAAGAAACTTAGCAAACAGACTTGCACTGCAGCTCAGGGTTTTGTTAGGTATCAGGTGTCTCTATGAAAGCTGACACAACTGTAGAGCGTTTCTGTACAACCTGCTGTTGGCTGTATTACAGCAGAAACTGATTTTCAGTGGGATTAAGTTCTGGCTTTTTTCTTTGCTCCTCACAATTCATAGTTCATTGGAAATATGCAGTGAAGTGGAATTTCTCACTAATGTGTGTGCTTCTACTTAATTATCCAGGAAGAACTCACCGATCCAACCAAGTGACTGCTCCAGAGTACGTGTTCCTCATTTCCGAGTTGGCAGGAGAGCAGAGATTTGCATCTATCGTTGCAAAAAGACTGGAGAGTTTGGTAAGATTGTTTCAAGAAATCTGATCCTTCATTAGAGAAAACAGAACTTGGGTTTCCTTTTCTTAACACTTGATTTAATAACAAAGATGTGTCTTTACAGGGAGCCCTCACCCATGGGGACAGACGGGCTACAGAAACTCGAGACCTCAGCAGGTTCAATTTTGACAACAAGGTGATGATTCTTCTTCAGTCTGAAAGTTCATGCTGAGTTATTCCACACATCACAAATGACCTGTTGAGGAGGGATTCCTTTCATCTCCTGTGAAGTGTTTTACTTTAACTGTATTACTTTCTTGATAGGAGGCCTCTTTCTGGCATAGCAGTAAGCATTCTTAGCTCTGTTTGCAGAGGAATGGAACACAAATGTGTGTACATTTCTATATTAACAATCCAAGTCTTAAGTAAATGGTCTGTGTCCTTTCAGTCACAACTCAAAGATTAATTTAGCAATTCTAATTACAAATGAAGATTGGGCTGTTTATAGAGTGGAGTTTAAAACTGGCGAGCTGTAATAACCAGTTCCTTTGCTGCTGCAGTGAAAGCAACATTGTGAATTACAAATACTTGTTAAACCGTGTGTGCTTGGGGCTGAGGCACAAACACTGGGTCAGGTTGTTAGAACAACTCTCTTTTTCTTATGCAGTATGGCAGAAATGCCTTAGAGATTGTTATGAAATCCATTGTGAACTTGGACTCGCCAATGGTCTCACCTCCTCCTGATTTTCCTGGAGACTTCTTCAAAGGTAACTATAATTAACCGGGTGTAATTGCTCCCTTTTGATCTCCAGTATGCAGAAATGCAAATCATTCTAGAGATCAGCTGGCCCAGGTAGGCTCTCACTGGATGTTATTCCTACATGTGTTGCTTGAATATTGAAGTCATGTATGAAACAAGATGTATGAGCTCTCAGTGTAAGGCATATTCTGTATCTGTTTGGCTGGAGTGTTAAAGGCAGTTTAACTTCACTTTCCCATTATCTGTTGCAGTATCTTGTTCTGGGGCCTCATATACAGGGCCATTAGTACTTTTCCCTGCCTGTGCTTCCTGGAAGGGCAGAAGTAAAGCTCTGTCTTGCTTATTGGTGTATTGGGTAGAAATTGCATGTAATGGTTTTGAGGGGTGTCAGAAGTTTTGGACTTAGATCCTGAAACAAGGTTGCTAACCAGGCAATCCCTTCACTTCTGTACCCTTAGATGGCAAAGCAGCTGTGATTTAACATCTTTCTTTTCCTAGATGTCCGTCAGGGATTGATTGGCGTAGGCTTGATAAATGTAGAAGACAGATCTGGAATACTAACGCTTGATAAAGGTATTTGTGTGCTTAATGGATCTTTGGAGTGCTGCTAGGAATATCGTGTATCACGACAGTGCCTTCCCAGTGATAGAATTGAAGCTGTAACTATCTAAAAAGCGACTTTTTGGGAAAACTTCAGAACGTTTTCCTCCTTTTTGAACAAACGGATTTAATTCCTCTTTTTAAGACTTTGAATACTGATGGAGAGCTTGCTGTCAGCAAACTTGATCTCTGTTGACCTAATATGTGTATTTCTTATTCTTTTTTTAAGATTATAACAATATAGGGAAGTTTCTGAACAGAATTCTTGGCATGGAAGTCCATCAGCAGAATGCTTTATTCCAGTACTTTTCTGACACGTTAAGTGCAGTTATTCAAAATGCTAAAAAGAATGGAAGATACGATATGGGCATCTTGGGTGAGTAAATCAGTTTATCAGTACTCTTCTGTGCTTCAGTAAGAGCAGAGAAATGGAATAACTCTGTCCTTTCCTTTTAAGATTTGGGCTCTGGGGATGAGAAGGTGAGAAAGGCAGAAGTTAAGAAGTTTTTAACTCCCGGATATTCTACCTCTGGACATGTAGAACTGTACACAGTAAGTTAAATCCCTGTCGTCTTTGTAGGAACTAATAACATTTGCTTGCCAATAGAGTTTTTAAAACGTGGCACTTGGCTAAGAGAGGGGAGGTTCCTGGCCTTTCACTGGGCAATATTTGGTTCTATGGTTCTTTAATTCCTGTGTCTGTGACTGTTCCAAAGTCTGTTCCTATTCAGATCCCTCTGCTTGGCTTTCTTCTATAGATCAGTGTGGAGAGAGGAATGTCTTGGGATGAAGCAACTAAGATCTGGGCAGAACAGACGGGTCCAGATGATGGATTTTATTTATCACTACAGGTAAGATTCTTCTGTTTCTCTTGGATTATGTTTAGAGAAGGTTTCTGGGGGCTAACCCAATACACTGTCTTCTCTTCAAATTAATTATTGCTCAGCTCTGCAGAATGCTTTCAGTGTTACATTAGAATTCATGTTAAGTTTGTTTCCAACACTCATTATAAAGCATTCCTTTTTAGCTGCTCAGGGTGTTTTCTGATGGGACTGTGAGCCCAAATTAATAGCTCTTACTTAAACCTGCATAAAGAAACCAGATGCTTTCACTGCAAGGAAGAGTTGTGAGGCTAATGTAGATTTAGTGGTATTGTCTTCTAAAGGTGTCCTTATTATTGTCTTACTGAGCACACAGACACGTGCTATTACTCTGAAGAGCACAATATAGAATCACTTAAGGCAGATACTGTCAGCATGTTAAAGTTGTTGTTTTTTTTCTTTCCAGATAAGAAATAACAAGAAAACTGCTATCCTAGTAAAAGAAGTGAATCCTAAAAAGAAGCTTTTTTTAGTATACAGACCAAATACTGGGAAACAACTCAAACTAGAAACATGTGCAGACCTGAAAAAGAAATATAAGAAGGTAACCATTAAAGTGATGTTGGTTTTCAACTTAAAGGTTGAAAAGAAATATAAGGACTTTCTTTTTCTGTTTTTTATGTATCCTTCTGGCAAGTCAAAAACGGGGCTTATTTTTCCAAAGTGGAGCTTGTAAATGGGTCTTTTCAAGCAGATTTATGTGGTTTCTGCATTCCTATATCTGAAGCATTCTGAATATAAATAATGTGTGGTGTAGTAATGGAAAATGGGGGGGGTTAGGGTCTAGTAAGGGGAAAAGTCTTACTTCTATGTAAGGTGTACAAACATGCTCTTAAATAAGCAGCTATGTACAGTGTGTTTTAAGCAACGAATCTGAATCTTCAGCTGATGTTTTAAATACTCTAATGCATTACTAGGGGTGGCAAAGATACCTTGACATTTACACAATTTTATGTGCGTGTTTTTGTTCTGTCGAAGTCTTGATGTGTTTTACTTCATTGTGATTCCCCCTTTGAATGACTTTTCCAGGTTCCTTCTGAAGATGCTCTGCCACACTGGTTGGAGCAGTACAACTCTTCTGCGGATACCTGCACTCATGCTTACTGGTTAGTATTTGTATGCACACAGGTACTTAAACTGTTCACTTAAACTACTTCTGTCCTTCTATTACTCATGTGAAATCTTGTGTTTCTTGTCCTATGACCAGTCAAGTGACTCCACCTTTGAGTGGAACATGAAGCTTTGCGCTTGCCCTTAGGGTCCTAATTATATGTATTAGATGAGTGTGATTTATACATTAGCATTCCAGTGGAAGTATCATGAAATTGGCTTGTGCTGTATTATTGTGGTAGGATAGTTCAGATGTTATCTGGGGAGGAAATATTTATATTTCCTATGGAGATGAGCTGTGTGTCAGAAACAGCTGCTCTTGTGCTGCCTCTCATGTGTCTGAACTTAGCAGCTGATGTCTTAATTCCTGAGGAGCAGCGTGTAACGGGTAGAAGTTTCAGGTTAATATTGGAGTTTCTGAAACATACTGATCAGACCTTGGTTTCGTAGCACTTGTCTGTACGCTTTGAAGACGTGGTCTCAGATTCTCAGAGCTTTACCATTAGAGGCATGCTGTAGATGAAGTATTCTTCCCTCAGTGTGAACTTGCAGCCTTTGCTCAACTCCGAATACACGTTAAATAACTTGAAGTCTCATTCTGAAGGGAATTGGATGGTTTCTGTTTGCAGAATTCTTTTGAAAGCTTATTTTCCTCTCTGCTGTAGGAGAGGCAATTGTAAGAAGGCAGGCTTGGGATTAGTTTGTGAAGTGGGACTCCGCTGTCGGACTTACTACGTCCTGTGTGGTTCAGTATTGAGCGTCTGGACAAAAGTAGAAGGCGTTCTAGCCTCTGTGAGTGGTACCAATGTGAAAATGCAAATCGTTCGTCTAAGAACAGAAGATGGGCAGAGGATTGTAGGTAAGTGGCTCGTCTGCTCTTTATTTCCATCTTGGAGTAGAAAGTAGTTGTAACTTACAGGTTGCTCTGTGTTGAGAGTCAAGTAGGAGACCCTTATAAAGATGGCAGGGGGGTTGGGAACTGGATGATCTTAAGGTCCTTTCCAACCCTAACTATTCTATGCTTATGAGACAAAAGGCACCTCAAGTGTGTATGTTGGGGAGGGGCAGAAGCACTGCTGTTGATATTTATATTTGTAGTATAAACACTGTTTTCAGTCAGGTTAAAGAAGGAGGAAGTTGTTCCAAAGGGGAAGGAAAGCACCCAAACACATATTCTCCCAGTTCTTCTGATTTACTAGGATCAAAAGTGTCATATTTAGTCTATTCCAGCCAAGCCACCTTTGAAACCATGAGGGATCCACTCCCCCGCCCCCCACTCCTGGCAAAGAACAGTAAGCCCTTAAAATGTTGGGTTTTTTTCTTGTGTTTTGAGCTACTGAAAGTCACATTTAATGAATAGTTTAGGGTGACTTCAGGATGATTCTGTCTTGGTCTCATTGCTGAACCTCTTAGTGAAGCCCTCACAGCGGGTACCTCGGAGGCTGAAACATCCCTACTTGTTTAAATGTGGACTTAAGTGGATGTGCAGCATCATGGCAGCTCCTGCTCCAACAGTTTTCTAAGTCCAGAGGAGGGCCACAAGGATGATCAGGTGCTGGAGCACCTCCTGTATGAAGACAGGCTGAGAAACTTGGGGCTGTTCAGCCTGGAGAAGAGAAGGCTGCGTGGAGACCTCAGAGCAGCCTTCCAGTATCTGAAGGGGGCCTATAGGGATGCTGGGGAGGGACTCTTCATTAGGGACTGTAGTGACGGGACAAGGGGTAACGGGTTAAAACTTAAACGGGAAGTTTAGATTGGATACAAGGAAGAAATCCTTTCCTGTGAGGGTGGTGAGGCACTGGAATGGGTTGCCCAGGGAGGTTGTGAATGCTCCATCCCTGGCAGTGTTCAAGGCCAGGTGGGACAGAGCCTTGGGTGCCATGGTTTAGTGTGAGGTGTCCCTGCCCATGGCAGGAGGGTTGGAACTGGATGATCTGAAGGTCCTTTCCAACCCTAACTATTCTATGATTCTATGCTGAAAATAAGTACTTCCTATTTAAACTTTCATGGTGGTGTAACTCCTGAGAGATAGGAAAGAAAAAAGAGCTGACTTGTCATTTTATGTGGCAGCAAGTGATGTAAGAGGAAGCTCTGTCTTCAGGGGCAAAACGGCAACTTGTTTCTATGCTGTGTGACCTGAAGGATCAAGTGACTTGTGAAGATAATTATTGAGGAGCAGAACTTGTAGATGTGCTTGATCAGACGTTGGGAACTCACTGGTGACATTGCACAAATGAAGTGGTGGAATCGTCAGCCTGAGGTTTTAATGAACCAGCTGTTTGCATGCTCACAAAACACTTGATCTGTTGCTGTTTCCAGGTCTGATCATTCCTGCAAATTGTGTATCGCCCCTTGTAAACCTCCTGTCGACGTCAGACCAGTCGCAGCAGCTTGCAGTACAACAGCAGCAGATCTGGCAGCAGCATCACCCACAGAGCATCACCAATTTCAACAATGCATAAAGAGGACAAACTACAGGTGTTGACTTTGGTGTTTTGAGGAAAAGGCTGTAAAAGCATATCACTTGCATAAAAATCAGGGACAGATTCCAAAGAAATATAAATTTTTCAGTTCAGTTGTGTGCTCTCAAATACTTTGGGAATAAAGAGATCTTAAAAGGTTGGTAGAACTGAAAGCCAGCAGTTGTTTATGGTGGTGCATCTGTCTTTCCTTATGCTCTCTGTAGTGCTTCCTGTTTGCTTTTACTTTTGGCCTTTTAAGCTACAAAACCACAATTTGTTTGAAAATGCTTGAAAATCCCCAAGCAGGCTTTATTTTTGTCATACAGTGCTCAGGGTTTAACGCAGTGCATCAATGCCATTGCTGTGGGAGATATCCTTGAATGCATGTATTGAGTATATATATAGAAAAATATATATTGGGTTTTTTCTCTTCAATTTATAAGTTTCTAAAAGCATGAAACCTAGAGGTTGCACATCATGCATTCAGGTTCCTTCCCAGTTTCTGTTTGACAGTGCATGTCTTTGGAAACGGGCATGGACAGGATGAACACACAAGACAGGAATTCGGAGAGAAACACAATCTTGGTTGTACAGCATTGGTTATTGCATTTTTATAGTGTTTCTACCCAGGTGTGGCATTTTTTCTGGTTCTCTCCTGGGGGTTATATATTTGAGTCTACAACATGTTCTTTTTTGTGATAAAACATCTTAAATTAAACTTAGTTCCTTTTTAATGTATTAATGGTATTCCTCCTGTGTACTGCAAAGGCGGCTGGATGCCTCTTTTCCTTCAATTGAAGCATTTCCTGACTCCGAGGTGGTTACAGAAACTGAAGTGCAAATTCACTTCCATCTCGCACACAATCTTCTCTTTTTTACTTCATTAACCTAATTTAATTTGTCACTTGTAAGATGAAACCTACTTGAGCTGTAAATTAGAGAATGGGAAACACTTGAGGGTTCCGCTGTATGTGCTGTTTCTGTTACCCAGTAACTTGAATACTGTTTAATATGTTGTAAGACATTGTAGAGTTTATCTGGAGCTGTTTAAAAGAAATTGTAATGTACAAATGTGAATAGTCACTTATCTATAATATGGGTAAGTTTTGTTTTGCCTATAATAGTAGATGTTTATAAGAAAGTGAAGGACAATGTTTGTCATTTCTTGCTTGCACAGGTTGCACTATTGAAAAATTGAGATTGTATAAACCTGTCCAAAAAAAACCCTACAAGATAATGATCTTGTAGATGTCAAATAAAAGTTATTGTACTAACAAGAAGTGGAGTCTTGTTTAGGCAATCGCTGTATGCCAAAAAGAACTAACAAGTCTGTACAATTGGAATTTGACAGGACTTGGCATGTTCCAGTCTGCTTGAACCAGGCTTCTGTCTCGCAGCCCTAATGTCTCAGCTGAACTCATTAATGAGGCAAGAAGTCAACTCTGCTTAAACCTGGATGCATGCTTTAAGTGAGGCTCCCCTGACAGAGCAGCACATCCACCATAGAGGTAGGGTAAGGGTGAGCCAGATTCAAGGGTCGTGAAGAGGGAAGAAGGGAGCCAGAAGTTCCACAGCTTCAGGCTGAAGTGAGTCCCTTAGGTGAATTACTGCACTTGAGGTTCTGTTAATGCTGCCTGGGCTGGCACCAAAGGGTGCTGTTGCAGAGGGTCTGCCTGCTTTCCTCAGCTTCCAGCCTGGAGTGCTGGAGGGGATGAATCTCGGCACATGCTGCTCACTAAATACAGATCTAGAATAAATCAGCATGTTCCTTGTTGCTGTAGCACCTGCTCCACCTCTGTACAGTGCTTGCACTGCAGGCAATAGGTGTTCAGGAGGGTTTTAAGCTTGCAGTAGGGAGGGGAAGCTTGCCTGAGTGCTGTAAGGCCAGTAGGAGCTGACTGTGCCCTGGAAAACCCAGACACAGAGAGGGTGTGGGGGAGGACACTCGTGGGTTTCATACCCACCACTGGGTGTATTTGGCATCCAGTCCAGGAAGAGTGATGGGATGTTGACAGATTGGTGTTGCAGCAGAGAGTGCCAGTAACGGCAAGCTCTGTGTGTGCTTCGCTATCTCTCTCTTTAATTATTACTATTTGGTGTAGAAACTTTCCCTGTCTGAGATGGTAACTTAACATTTAGGTCCTAATCCTCAGTGAGATGGCTCTAGAAGTGGTAGGTTCACAAACAGTGTTGTGTTGGTTTTAAATAAGTCATTATTTAAATGCACTTCAGTTCCTCAGTGCTCTTCCAGCTTGTTGTACTAACTTTGGTTGTTGGGATGAGCAGTGAGTGGGATATCCTGTATGGATAACCAAGCCACACTGCTCTGGGTGTTGATAGCACATGCTCTTTGTTCACACCCACTTAAAACCCCATGGACTAGTGTCCCCTAGAGGGAAAAACCCAACAGCACTTAAGAGGATCCATAAGAACTATTCCCATTCCAGAGCTCTCTTCCCTTACTTCCTCTCCTTTGCCTGCTCTGTGCTATTTGCCACCATCCATGCGTTGGCTTTGTCATTCACTTACTAACACAGCTGCACCCACAGCTCTGGAGTGTTCTAACAACTTAAAGGTTAACATCAAACAGAAAAGAGCCTTCAAGCTACAGAAACATTTTTCCTCTTGAAAATTCCTGCTCGGTGGTTGGGGTGTGGTTTCTGGGTAGTCGTTTGTTCCTCCTGTGAGCTCTGATAAAGCTTGGGGGAGAAAAGGGATATAAATAGCACTGGGGATGGGATAAGGAACAGCTCTGCAGTATCCTGCAGCATTGCTCAGAAGACAAACATCCTCAGAGGGAGGAAAGAGGAGAGACTTGACTGTCACATCATGCAAATTATGGTCTCTCTTCTTCCTTCTTGTGGGCCATTGATCTGCTTTGTACAAATCACCACCTGAAATGGATTTCAGACTTACAAAGTGTAGATGTGTCCTAACAGGGGCAAAGCTAAATGTAAACCAGTAGTAATTTCTGTACTGCGTTGAGTTTTGGAACTGTGCTGTAGGAGGGGAAGGTGCAGATTGGAGTTAACTTGGGAACTGAAGGGATAAAATTTGGAGTTTTCTCTTTGAAGCTGTCCCTTGACATCAGCTAAACTTTGACTTCTTAAATCGTTTCATACCTGAGCTGTGTCCGGCACAGGAACTGCAATTACAGCCCATTAAACCGCTCTCTGCGCAGCAAGTTTTCAGTTTGTTTTCCCCATCTCCGTGCAGTGCATTGGGAACACACCTCTTGTAAGGACTCGGAGTTGTCAGCGTGCAGTATTGCCTTTGTAAATGAAGAAAAGCTCTGCAACCTGTAAACATTTGTCAAGTGAATTACCAAGGGGGGGGGGGGGGTGTGTATCTTTCTGTTGCATTTGGAACAAGCTTCATTCAGATGCCGTCGCAGTCTGTACATATATCGGGAGAGTATGTATGTATATAGAGATGTTAAAGGCTACTGAATTGTTGAATGTAAATAACTCCTGGTTTCCTTTTGTGTTTGTTTTTCCTTCATGACCTTCCCAAGATGTATTCCTATTTTCTCAACCTGCCAAACAGGCACTTTGTGTGTACTTGGAAATACATATAGAGCATATATAAACCTTCCGAGGGCTGTGTGCGTGCATTGTGGATGTTACGCGTTGTCATCTTTTTTCCCCCAGCTCTCAGTTGTCTGTCTCCCATCGCCCTTTGATGCAATGTGGGTTTAGGATGTATTTTTAGTGTATAATGCATTTTCCTGAGAGAAATGGATTCCTGATGTCCTTCAGTGACCGGAGCATCCACTTCCTGTGCCTCTATTAGAAACATGTCGTTTTTCTTTAGTCTTTTCAGGTATTGAGCTTTAATCCTAAAATCCATTTCCATTTCTCCCACTTAGTATCTCCAGTGGGGTGTTCAGTGAGCCCCTACTATATAAGCTCTAGGACTAAACGCATCAACAACAGGACCTGCCCGCTCTCCTAACATTTAAAAGTATGATTGCTGCATCCGTATTAAACGTTAACTCCCACTGGAAAACCCCGTGGAAAGGTGGCGATTCGAGAGTAGGGAGGACATGTCTGTGGTTGAGTATTCCCTGGGGGAATAAGGTCCAAATATGCAAAATGGCAGCAGTGGAACTTTCTTACCCTTGAAGCAATGGAGCATATTCTGAATTGTCAGATATAAACATACGTATTTGTATTGGACTTAGAGACTAACGAGGAATCTCTTGCACTGCCTTAGTCCCTAAGCTGTGTTGTCACACAGGTTTTGCCCTTCCCCTCTCCCTGGGAAGGTCTGTGTCCATACAGTTATTCCCTGAATTAAGTGGTTGGTGAAGACTATAGATGGGAGAGTCACAGCAAGAAGCGTCCAGCTGCACCCATCACCCAATGCTTCTGGTAGCTTCTGTGGTCAGTGCAAACCTGAGCAATGAATGTGGAGAGCAACAGCGGTGTTCTGTCAGTGCCATGTGGGGTTCCCTGTCACGGGCTCTCATGGCAGAGATGGACGGGGTTGGCAGAAGGAGTAAAGTACCACGACCATGCCCGAGTGTGGAATGAGGTTTGGGAGACCTCAGTGGTGGACACCCCACTGCAGGCAGTGTTGGCCTCGTCTGCTGCTGCTCAGGTTGGGCAGTGAGCTTGGAAAACACCAATTCTTTTTAACATGGAGGGAAGGAAAGACTGGAAATGATGGAGTTGCTCAGCCACAGCTCTTACAGCTGAGAGCAGATTGTCCCTAAAAGCTTATACTAAAGAGTGCTAAATAAAAAGCAAGAATTTACTTGATGTACTTCGCTGTTTCTTAATGGGTCGAGATGAGTAACTGAAGCTTGAGGCAGGTGTAAGATTCAAGAACAGGAACTGGACAGGTTTAAGCTGAAGCCAAATCTCATATATAGAGTCTTTCACTTAAAGATTTTGATTTAAGCAATGTCTTTGTTTATAGGAGTCCTGTGGTGCTTAAACACCTGCATCAACCTCTGTTCTATTTTTATTTGCAACATCTAAGTTTAGTTTGTGTTCTTGAACTTAGGGCATAACTTTAATATTAGAGACAGGATACCTATAGAAGAGCGGTTCTGTACTTGATTTGCACTGGGAAGGGTAAGGAGACATTTCTACTGGTATTCCTGATTCCATATGTATATATTTATGTATCTGCTTCCTGATTTGGAGAGGATGCCCAGGAATGTGCCAGGTTCACTGCAGGCACATAATGTCCTTATTTGCCAGGTCATTTGTTTCCTTTTTCAGTCACTAACATAGAGTCCCACTGCTGCTGGACTTTGAGGCGGGTGTTCACTGCCTCAGCATCTCCCAGTGATGCTGTGGAGGGGCTGTGCCCCATCCCCGCAACACCTATTGCTGTGAGGCTTCCTCTGAGCAAAGGATACGCTCTATTGTAAAGTAGGATTTGGCTTTTAGGACTTCTTTAGCCCCCACCTTTAACAGTTCAACAGGCCAGAATTCCAAAGCTGTGTAACATTTAAGATGAATTGTGTGTGTCCTTTTTATTGCCAGCCCAAATCACAACCCTTTGCCAACCTTAAAGCCTTTGTTCTCCGGTGTGGGACTGCACTGGGTGTCCCTGGGTGCAGACAGTGCTGGTGTGTGCCAGCTGTGCTCCCACCAAGTGGCAGAACTTTGAGTGCCCAGCACTAAAATATTACAGCGATATTCAGAAGGATTTATACTCTCACCAAGGACAAACTGGGGGACACAACCAGTTCTGCACTGAGGGCTTTTTGGGGTAAAAGAAATGTAAAATGAATCAACAACTACCTTGGGTATTTTTCCCTTTTAATTTCTGCTGTAGCATTTACCCCTGCTGTTTATACTGGAATGCCTTCCAGCAAGACTTCTGCATACATTAAACATCCTCATTGTTGCTCCATTTGAGGGTCCTTCACCCTGGTAGGAGTCATGTTGTAATAACCCAAGCATCTTTCAATTCTCTTAAATAGCTGGCACTTACCGTGGTTACTGTGACTGGCTGATTAAACTGGCTTTGCTGGTAAAGAGCAGATCCATGATGGTCTCCAAATGCCAATTGAGATGAGCTTGAAAAAGGGAGGAGAGTTTATATTAAAAACTGTATCAAGATTGGAAAGCATCAACTGCTTCACAGTTCATGCAGAGCATGCAAATCTCTTCCCTTTATCCACAGAGTTAGTTTGGGATAAACAGACTAATCTCATCTTATTTTTGTAAATCATTTTCTATTGACTCTCATTCTCGTTTTCCCCAGATCTGGAGCAGGGAGGATGCCAAGTTCTCAGCACTAAATGGAGATGCCCAAACCTCAGCATTTAATTATTCATTTTCATAAAGAACTAGACTTTGTTCTGTGAGTAAGGGAGAGACGTCTTCAGAGGTTTTGGTTGGCTCCTGTCCAACCTGTAAATAATATACCTTAAAAACGCCAGCGAGGCAGCTCAGGAGCTGCTTTTGGAAGTCCAGGTCTGGTTTATATGTTCCTTCCTTCCACATTTATAAGGTGGATGAATTGACTGCGCCTGCAAAACACACAGGGCATGAAACTGATCTGTATCAGCTCAGCCAGAGAGACAGGAGTTACATCATAAACCAGGGTGCAAGTGATTTAATTACTCCTGGGTAAGATCTCCCCTCAAGTTTCTTGGAGTGAATAAAAACATAGACATAAGCAATGGAACAGCAAAGCTCTGAGCCTGTGGCTATGCCCCACACACCATCCCCAGCATTACCCTCTCCACGGCAGAGAACTGGGCTCTAGGAGCAGGCAGAGCTCAGGACTGGGATGCTCCTGGTGACAGCTCCTGCCCCTTTTGTGGGGAGCCCTCAGTCCTCAGCTCAGGGCTGCAAGGGCCACATGTGTCCCACTGCCCCTTTGCTGCTTCCTAGGGTGGATTCAAGCAGAACACTGGTGTTTCGTCCCCAGCAAGAGCAAGGCATGCCCCAGCCCCACGTGCTCCAGGGAGGATGCCATGTCCTGGCCTCCTGAAAGCCCTTTTGGGCAGGAGAACCATGCTTCAAGCCTTGGGGCTCTGCGTTTGGCTCTGCCTCAGACGTGCTGCGTTCCATTGCCTCAAGACTGCAGTTTCAGTTACAGAGGATATTATCTCCTGTGACCAGCATCTGCCAGGGCTGGAAATCCTCCACATCCGGATTGTCCCTCCCTTTGTGTGCACACATGGAGCCTCCAAGCAGAGTCCATCAGAGCAGCTGGCTGGCCACTGTCTCCATGGGGGGAAACCCACAGTGTGTCTGCTCCATAGAGACTTGGGGGGGACCCTGCGGTCTCCCTACTTGGCTTTTGTAGGAGGTGAAGTCGGGGTCCATAGGAGTACTACAGGGCAGTAGGCTCCTGCTGTCACCCTTCAGGTAGACATTCAGAGTCTGATTATTTGGCTGCCCAAAAATAGCATTTTCAAGCCCTGATGCTTTGAGCATCTCCCTGTCCCCTGGGAGAGTGAAATCTCTGCCCTGGGTGAGGGAAGGAAGCACCGTGCCCATGCCCAGCAGTGTCAGTGTTGCTTGACCAGAGACCACGGAGGAGCTGCTTGTGTCATGCCCTGCTCTCTGCCAGTCTGTGCTGATGTGTCACTGCCATTTACCCTCTTGTCTCCTCCTTCTCCCTGCCCTGTGCTCTTCTCCCACACCCACCCCATTGGTGCGAAGCTCCACATTCCTTTCCTCACAGTCATTTCCATTTTCCAGCCCTGTGCTTCGCTTCCACTCTCTCCTCCACTTCCTTTGCCTAAATGACCAGTAACAAACCAATTAGGGATGCTCCCACCAGGCTTCACAGCTGGTGTCGCAATGAGGCTGTGAGGGACAGGGGTGTTTGTGCCTCTCCATTATTTGTTCCAGGGGTATGTCGCTGCTCTGGTGACACTTGGTTTGCACTTGGAAGGTTTTCTGTGAGGCTTTACCCCCATGTGCCCCTCCAAAATGAAACGCCATATGGCATGGACTCGATTTGATGAGGGCATCTGAGCCTGTGTGTGTGTCAAGGAAAGCTCTTCACTGGAGCCAGCACTCAGCTCTGCTGTGATTCCTCGGCTCTGCTGCCATTCCTCTGCCCCTGGACACAGAGCAGGCCCAGGAGCTTTCCCAGACAGGGCTGGGATCAAAGCAATTCTCTGCCCCAGCCAAAGGGTGGGGTATCCCCTGCCCGGAGCCAGCGGCAGGGCTGGGCGCAGCCGTGCCAGCTCACTGTGCATGGGCCGCCCTCCTTGGCACGGCCTTCAAGGGCTTCGGAGTGGGAGGGAAGCAGGAGTCCAGCCCGCAGGGCAAGAGGGAGAGTCCTTGCAGGCAAACTGAAGGGATCGGGCAGGGTGGAGCACTCGTTTGTCTGGAAAGACGATGCAGGGCAGCCCTGCAATGCGGGGATAATGCGATAATCCATCCCTGCGAGCGAGAGGGAGGAAGGAGAAGCCCCTTATCCCAAGCTCCCGGCTTCACCCCGTGCTCGGCAGAGCTGTCCTGCTGGCTGAGGGGTGCTCGGTAGCTTGATTTGTCTGTTCTTAACAAGCAAAATGAAGCTGTTTCCCTTCTCCTCTTATTTTCTTTGCTGGTTTTCATTGGAATCCAGGCTGGTTTTGATATTGGTGCCTGGTGCCTGTTTGCCTGGCAAACTGCAGAGAGGAAAACTCTCATTAGAGAGATTCCAGGCCTGTGCTTTTGTGGCTGAGGTCTTGGAAACTTCTCATTCGTGCTCGGTGGTCCTCCAGGGAGACCTCCAGCCGGAGCAGGAGAGAGCAGGCTTGCTGCTCACGATATCTCGAAGGTAAACCGAGAGTAGCATTTGTGCCTCTTTCTCTTAAACATTCCGGGTCTCTTTGGACAGCTTTACAGGTGCTAGATGCTTTCCCTCCTTGTGGTACACGCCATTTCCAAGGCAGAACGTCCCCCTCAAAGATGGAATGAGCCTGGAATCGGCTCCTCAGCCCATAGGGCAGCACCCGCGTGGCGATGCTGAGCAGCTGTCTGCCTGGCAGGGCTGTTCCACTTGGCAGCCAGACAAAGGACTCAGGAGTAGGAGGAAAACAAGGCTGGGAGGGAAAGTCACTCCAGATAATACGGCATCTGGCCTGGGAGGAACCATCTCAAAGTGGGAAGCAGGGCTAGGCTGGGAAAAAAGTTTCTCTGGGAGAATTTAAGGGGAGAGCCCATCAGGAATAAGCATCCAAACTTCCATCTAAAATCACTGCAAGGCTGATGTGGGCCAGGCGCTGGGGCTTGGCTCACAGCTGCTGCTTCTGCCTCCTGCACGCTGTACCGCAGCCCCCTTGCACAGGGTGCAGAGGGATGTTTCCTGGGAAGGGGGGAGCAAGCCAGAGCTTCCAGGGGGAGTTTGAGGTGTGAGGACAAAAGGCAACAGAGTAGAGCTGGGGAATTTCTGTTCAGTTTCTGTTCAGGACTCAGTGTTTCCAATGCATGTTGGAGAGCTGGGGCAGTAACATCAGCCAAAAAGATGGTGGTGGAGGGACACTGAGGGAACAAAACGAGCAGGAGGGGAAACCTTGTACCCTCATCAGGAAGCAGTTATAGGGAGCAGAGACAGGAATGTCAGGAGCTGTAGCAATGCGATAAGAAGGGAGCACAAGTGGTGCCAAGAAGGATAAAATGCACAATCTTCCCTCTGTGCCAATGCCCCAGGAGCATGTGAGGTGTCCCTGGAGCAGGGCCCAGGGAAGGAAGCACGAGTAGGTGCTGGCTCCTTATGATCCCAGTGAGAAAGGTGCTCGGCTCTGCAAAGTACCTCTTGAAATGGTGTTTGTTAGAGCTGACATGCACCTCCCTCACTTGTGCTCCTCAGAGAGGCTGAGCTGCCTTCGGTCAGGACTTAAAAAGGTTCATTTTCAGCCTAGGCCTATCAGAGGCTCCTCACTTCCATTTTGGATTATCTCTTAATTTTAGCATGAGAGGGCAGTCTGTAGACCTGCAGATTAAACTGGACCTCAGAAACCTGCAGACACATCTCTGATTATTGTACATGTGATGCTGGGACCCTTAGAACCCTTAGAAATGTGGGGTATTTGATATAACCTCCCTCTAGAAAAAGGAACAAACTTCCCCTTGCTACTCCATGTGTCTCTGTGGTGGGTAAAGGATATTTAGCACATCCCCAAGTGACCCAATTCATTAAGCCAGGCAACAATTAATTACATTGAAATGAATGCGCAAATGTAATGCTTTACACATGTCAAAAAGATGCCAGGAAAACTCTGGGTCTCGCTGTGCCACCTTTAATTCCTCTCACTGTTGATTTAATCCAAGATGATAAGGAACAAGCCTATTCTGCAATCTGCAGGAGGGTTATGCACAGCTCTGCAGACACTGATGCCATTTTCCTTTACTTCCAGATAAAAGGGGACAAACAAGTTTGACTTAAGGCATGGCCCAAGGCCCCCATCTCTGCTGGGGAGAGCAGCGCCTTCCAACACACTTTGCATGTGTATTCCTTACACCCTCGCGGGAGTACGGCATCCATCTGTGCCGACTTTTGGGAAGAGAAAACCTCTCTGAGACCCACCAAGGCTTTGGCTAAGCAGGGAATGGGAGGCTCTGTGGAAACATTGAGTATTTGCAGTGGTTTTGGAGGAGCAGAGGTGAGGAAGTTGCACGAGGAGAGGGAACAGAAAAGAAAGAGGAGGGGAACAGGGTGGATGTTGCAGATCTCACACATCCAAGAAGACATTCTGTACAGGGCAAATACATCATCTACGTCTGCAGGTGGCTGAAGAGAAAGGCACCTCTTACTGACCTTGCTGGAAACCATAAGCACACACATTGATTTTGAAGTTATCTCTTAGTGTGGAGAAGGCTCATGTGTGATGAAATGGCTCTGCTGCATTTCCTGCTCTATGACCTGGCCACTTGGTGATTAAGAGCTGCTTTTGCCCTCAGTAAACAAGCCTATGCTATGGGTCTGCAGAGCCCGGACCTGTGACTTGAACAGCCTGGAGCCTGCATGCTGCTGGGGCTGGAGCTGTTAAATTGAATGCAGGGTTTGCATGTGCAGAACACAACGCTCAGCAGTGCAAGCCATGCTCGTGACACAAAACCCATTCAAACTGCAGGCAGTGCCTCCGAGGGAGCTCAAATCTCTGCTCACCCCACTGAGCACAGTCCAGGGCCCAAGCACAATGGTGGCTTTATTCTTGTGGCCGCACCTGGTTCAGGACAACTCAAGTGAATCCACAGAGATAGGAAGAACACAGAGGTACCTCTTATCCAAGCCCAGCACCCACAGAACACCCTAGGGGGCAGGTAGTCCAGTCAATTGAAGCTTACAGAGCACCCAAGGCCAGGCAGTGAGGTTGTCATTGAGGTTCTTGTGCTGAAGAAAGGATCATCTTTACAGAATCATTTCCCTACCCCCCCTTCCAGGAACACTGTGTATTTTGAAGCTGTCATTATAAAACCCAAGCAGAACACGGGGGATCTTGTTCTTCACCGTGTTGCTCTGAGCAGAGTTGTGTGCAGTTGGTGTAAAGCTGTGTTAAACACAGAGAGGTTGAAACACTCCCATTTCGCACTCACTCGCTGTGACTGTAAACAAGGCAGTGGAAAATCCCCTCCCAGGGCGGCATGGCCCTCTCCTGCAGGACCTCACTGGCCTCCCAGGGATCAACAGAAAGCACTTACTTACAAATGTGGAAGGGAAGCTTTAGAGAAGCAGAGGTCTTGCTCGCACAGCGCTGGAATTGGGGGTTTTACCAGTGGAATCCTTAGTAAATGAATGACACAGTTAAAACCTCAAGCACCCGTGTGAAAATACTGTCACTGAGAATGTAATTCCATACCTGGGGCTGTCAGGTCCCCTCGCTTAACAAACAGGACGTGGAGCGATTGTTGTACTGGGCTTTGCCACCATAGCACTTGGACTGGAAATAAAGCACAAAACCAGAACAAAATCAGGTATTTCATCCAGTACCAGACATCATTTTGAGATGTTTCCTTCATGCAGTCGCTAGGGCAAGAGATGGGGTGGGGGGGTGTCAAAGGCTGGCTCGTTTCTCCCACCCTGCTTCCAATTGTCCTTTATGTGGAGGAAACCATCTAATTGCACTGTGTGTCTGCAATGGAGATGCTACCTGCCTCCCTCTGCAGAGCAGCCCAATGACAGTGATCCTATGGGCTTAAATCCATGCCCCTTTACCCCCGACTTCCACGGAGCAGGATCAGGCTCCCTGTGTTTGCTGTCACTGCATTAAGATCAGTTGATTGCCTTGCACAGACATCAATTAGCATGTGCAATACAACTACCAAGTACCTCACCCATCTCACAGTGGGAAGATCACACATGTGGGTCTCATCCTGTGGGTCTCGGGCTGAGCTGTGCACCGAAAGGGGTTGTGCAGGTCCTAAGCAGTTACACTGGTATCAATCTCGAGTAATTTAACGATTATAGAGGATTAATTGACAGAAGGAGCGAGCCTGAGTGCTTTGCATTGAAAAGGACGAGTTCTGAAGTGGCAGATGCAGGCTGGAAAGATTCATAATTTAATCTGTAAATTTGCATTTTTTTCGGGTTAAGGAGAGGGGGGATTATTGATGCTTGCAAGCAGAAAATGAATTGATTACCAACGAGATTTGTATGGTGTTTTTTAATCCCTCCGAAGCTGCGATCTACATTAACCTTCACCCTCCAAGCGGAGAGAAACGGTGGTTTGAAATAAAAATAAATAAATAAAAACACCAGATTTTTTTTTTCCTTGGCGACATCTAGGATATATTAAAAAAAAAACAAAAACGTTTTACCCTAATATCAACAGGTATTTTACACCGAAATCGACGCGGGGGGAGACGCGGAACGAACCGGAGGTGAACGACGGCTCTGAGGTGAGGGGGAAGGCGGGAAGGCGGCGACACTCGGGCCACCCTGAGGGACGCGCCAGCCCTTCCCTCTGGCAGGGGCCGCCGTCCGCGATCCCCCCCCGCCCCGGGCCGTACCGTGCTGCGGGCAGAGCCGTTTATAAACGAGAAGTTGTGCCAAAACTTTCCGAAGTTCAATTAAAACAGCCCCCTCCGCCGCCGGGCTCCCCGCCTGCCCGCCCTCCTTTCCCTTCCCTTCCCTTCTCTTCCCTTCCCCTCCTCTCCCCTCCCCGCCCGGCTCCTCTCACGGCGGCGTCCCTGAGGGGAGCTCCATTGTCTGTGAGGGGATGGCCGCGGCACCCCCCGCCGCCGCGCCCCCTCCGCGCCCCCTCCGCGCCGAGGTGCCCGGGGCGCCGGGCCGCCGCGGCGGGTGGCTGCTTCGTCTGCCCCAAAGTTTTTGGATCGGCGTCTCCTCATGATGTATGGATGATATATTGCATTGTGGGTGTCAATATAACTGACGGCCATATTTGCCGGTGCTGCTACTGCTGTAAACAACCCAAAGTGTCTGGGAGACACGGAGACGCTTCACTGAATTTCAGGACGCTTCTCTTCCTCCCGCTGGCCATGTCTCTGGGAATGTCTTACAAGCCCAACTTGAACGCCCACATCCCCGGGACTCCCCTCAACCCGGGTAAGTCCGCGCCGGTAACTGGGTGGTAAGTTTGGGAGGTGTGCGGCAGGGCCCCGCGGTGCAGCACCGGCACCTGGGCAAAGGGAGGGGGAAAAGCCCCGGACTCGAGTTTTTGCCCAGTCCGGTACGGCCGGGCAGCGGCTCCGCGCCGGCTCCGCGCCGCCATTAACCAGCGCCCGCCCGGCGCCGTTACCCCGCACCGCGCCGCTCGTCCGCGGGGGTGCAGAGCCGGCCGCTCGCTGCCGCCGCCACCGCCGCCGCTCGGGGGCTCCGGCCGCCGGGTTTCCTCCATGCTCGGCTCCCCGGGGCGGCTGATTGATCTGGATCAGGAATATTCCGCCGGCGCCTCAGCGAGGACCGCTGCTGGCGGCACGCCGCAAGTGCCGCTCGCTCCGCGCCGTGCCTCGCCTCGCTTCCCCTCACGCGTGCGGCCGCCCAGCCGCTCTCCTCAGGCGGAGGGGCCGCCCCGGGCCGCTCTCCTCAGGCGAAACGGCCGCCAGGGACCCTGGCCCCGCGGCCGTCGCCGATGGGGCGGCCCGCAAGCGCCTCAAGGGGACCCTCGGTCCCCGCTTCCCCCTCAGAGTCTCCCGGCTCCGCGGAGCAGCCGGGGCAGGCGAGCCCGCTGCGCTCCCTGGTGATTTTTGGAAGGCTGGGGGGGGAGGAGGGGGGGAGCAGGAATTCGTCTTTATTTCTTCCAAAAGCCCTTTTAAAAACGACTCATTTTCTTTGGATCTGTACAGGAATGTTTCCAACTTCTCTCACTAAAAAGTTTCCTTGATGGCATTAACTTTTTTTTTTACTACATTCCCCCCGTTTTATTTTCCGTTCCCTAATTCCCGAAGGTAACAGCAGGCGAGTGCTTTTTCCCTTGTGCTGAGGTGTTTTCTGTACAATTGGGTCTCCGTGGCGGGGACTCTGTGTGAATCGGTGCAGCCTGAACAAAGCCGCAGCAGCAATTGGCTTCGCTGTGGGATATTTGGAAGGGATCTCGCTAATCCGTGCGCGTCGGCTGGTATTAACCAGAACCAAAATGGAGAAGTTGGTTCCGACTTCAAAAATAACCCTTCCATCTCCCTTCCCCACAGCCCCAGCCTGCAGGCTTGGCATCAGAGCATCCACGGCCAGGAATCAGGCAGGTTTTTTTCTTTCTGTTTTTTTTTTTTTCCCCTTTTGAGAAGAGAAAGTTTTGCAGTCGGGCTGAGGAGGGAGGGAAGAGTGCCCGGGTGATTTTTACGGTGCCGTTTGTGGTTGTAAGCCAGGGAGATTGATGAGCGAAAGGGATCGACAAGATGCACCTTTAGCTACCAGGGGAGCAGCGGTCTTGTTTTACTGCAAGGAGCCGTTGCCAGCTGGTGGATGAACCGAGGTCCCTGTGCCTCAGACGCCGCGATCCTGCGTGGCGCTGAGCTCGGTGCGGCTGCGAGCGTGTGAAGGCTCGGTGTGCCTGGGTTACGTGTGGGGAGTGCCGCGGGCCCGGGCGCTGCGCTGCGCAAGGGGTCAGGAAGCAGGGGATGTGCTAAGGATCCCTGACAAAAAGCAGAAGTGTCACCGGAGGAAAAAGAGAAACAAAACAAAGCCCAGCAAAGGCAAAGCGTTCTCCTGCCGGCTCCCCCGAGAACCTGTGCCTTGCTCTCCGGAACAGCCGTAAAATCGCAGGGAAAACAAAGGTGGTATTTTGCGCTGGTGGGTGAGGGGTGGGGATTAGGTCATGCTATGGGGGGGGGAATCCGGGTCTGGCTGCTCCTCGAGCGAGGGCTGCAGAATCCCGGCTCAGACATGCCGCTCACAATGCGAGCTGAGCAGTGAAGTTTCTGTCTCGAGCCCTCTCGCTGCCGTGTCTGTGTGCTTTCTAACGCTCCGGCTGCGATCAGCGCTTTAGATTCTTTCATGCAGTTTTATCTCTCCCCCCCTTCCTCCTTCCCTTCCCCCCCCCCCCCCCCCCCCCCTTGTAATGGCAAGTTAGCAGCAGTTTGCTGTCATGCTGGAACTATTCCTGTCTAAGTTGTCCTCTCTTCTGAGTTCGGATCATCCTCAACACCCCCAGAATCTTTTCAATGAAAGAACGTCCTCCTCTGAATCCAAAATGGGCTCTCTCTTCCCTCCCTGTCTTCTGCCATTATCCTCACGCACCAGCTCTTCCTCTAGCTAGTGGTATTGCCAGCACCGTGGCCTAAGGCCAAGGGAGTTAGACAAAGCAGTCCTTGCAGTTGCACATATCGCATTCAGAGTGATATGACTGCAAATGGCCCCCTCCTTTCTGGAGCTTAATTCTGAATTGAAAGAGATTGCTTCTATATTGTGCTTAAATTAAATGCCCTCCCAGCTATGAGGATAAATCCTAGGTTTGCTTCCAAACCTGGGGTGAAGGTTCCCCCCCCGCCCCATCCTGCAGAGGAGAGGAAAAACAGGAAATCTGTCCCTTTTGGCCTGAAATCAGCCCTGCAGAAACCTCTCTGTATGAATGCTGAATATTTTGGTCTCGGCCAAAGGAGGGCTCTGGGCAGCTGTGGATCTTACAGGGATTTTCCTCTGGGAAGTAACGCTGCTTCCCTGCAGTGCAGGGCTTGTGGTGCAGGAGAATTTGGAAAGGCAGTGTCGACTCAGCTCCGGGAGCTGCGTCCTTGCTGCAGAGCCAACTCCTTTCAAGTTTAGGCTGAGAGTGGCCACTCTGCAAAATCATGTTTAAACTGTGGTCAGTAAGTGGATCAGGGAGATGTAGCAGTTGTGGAAGATGGGTGGCTGCGCTCTGTTCTCGCATGGGAGCGTGTCTTGGGGGCTCAGAAGCCTGGACTGAAGTCCAGAGGGAGAGGAGCTGTCTTGGGGGGGGGGTAAGTAAGGGAGGAAGCCTCTGTGGGTTGTCGGCAGCTCTGGGGATGACTGCGGGTGAGGAAAATGAAGCTGCTCTGCAAGTGACTCAGGATGCTGGAAGCATCCGGGTGCTGACTCCTCTGCCTCACACCAGGGTGAGGGAAGGAGAACGTGTTGTCACAGCAGAATTTGGTGCCTGTTTCTCTTCCCCATTGCCCAGGGAGGGGGTGGCACTTGGCCTAGGGTGTCTGCAGCCCGGTCTACAGTTTTGTCCAAATTATCAGTCACCTTATGGAGGGCCTGTGCTCTGGGAATTGGGTCCCTGTGCATTGCATCCCATGGTGTCAGTTCCAAACTGCGTGTGCTTGGGGAGCCCTGTTTGATGTCCTGCACAAGCACCTTCTTTGTCTGGTCAGTAAAAAGGTGCTCTGTTGGGGACCTGACATTACCTCTGTTAGGGGGACGGCTTTAAACTGGAGAGAGCAGGTTTAGGTCTTAGGCAGAAGTTCTTCCCTGTGAGGGTGCTGAGGCACAGGGTGCTCAGAGAAGCTGTGGCTGCCCCATCCCTGGCAGTGTTCAAGGGCAGGCTGGACAGGGCTTGGAGCAACCTGCTTGAGTGGAAGGTGTCCCTGCCTGTGACTGGGGGTTGGAACTATATAAGCTTGAAGATCCTTTCCAACCCAAACCCTTCTTTGATTCTGTGATATGACCTGTCATGCTGTGGCTCTAGCTTCCCGGCCTCACCTGACCATGCAGCGTCTCAGGGGAACCTCTGTTACCCTTTCTAACAGCCACATTTTGATTTGTTTGTATTCTCTTGCTTATCTTACTGAATCCTGCAAGTACTGTTTCCTCCTCATCTGTCTTGTGTTTCATACTGTTTAACTATTTCTCTGTAAGAGGGCCAGCTGCTGCGCTGAGGTGTAGAGCATCATCTCCATTGACTTAAGTGGAACCAGAGAGGTTTACACCAGCTGTGAACTGGTTTGTAGTTTGTCTCCTTGTTTCCATGTGTTTCTAGCTCTGTGGATATTCACCAGTATTCCTGTTTTGGTCAGAGTATGCACAGGTGAGAGAAGAGTTGTTTTAAGATACAGAAGCCATCAGAAACAGCTTGGGATTTTCCTTTGGTTTCCTTCTAAGTCTTGCAGAAATGTCAGGTTTCAAGACAAAATCCTGTTCCTGTAGCAAAGCTTAGAACCTGTTGTATGTAGGCTCTGGAAAACACAAATTCCAGCAGACTCTGACAGGGGAAGGAGCTGTATCTCGGCGTCGCGTAAGTAATTGGTAACCTGTATAGCAGGTGCTGCTTAGTGAGGACCAGCAGGGCTGATGTGCACCTGAGACACCTCCAGCAACCACAAGTTTTCTGATGAAAAGAGCAAATTCTAGTGGAGAGTTGAAAAGAAGATAGTTTTCGTGACTGGGCTGTAGCTTGCAACTGGAGAGACCCGTTTCAGTCAGTCCTGAGAAATGACACCCACCACACTAGGCCATTCCTTATGTGATTAAGACTGCAGTGCAGACTTGCATGAGCAAAAGGCTTGCTTGTCGCCCTTTGCAGAGACAGCTTGTGTTTGATGTTGTTGTCCATATTGAGAGGTTGTTTTTGGAGTGGGAGTACTGGAAAGAGTACTGTTTGTAGGCAGAACAGAGAGCAAAGTGTTCGTGCCTTAGCAGAGGAGATAATTTCTAGGAAATAGACTCCCGCACCTCCAGTTCAAACTGAAATTTGTTGCTTCCGTGATCTCCTGAAGACCATGTGAAGTTAGGAAAAAAAAAAGCACATTGAGAGTGTTTCAGAATTAGCAATTTTCAGGTGGACTTGTTTGTACGTTTAGAAAACTGGCATTCTTGGCTTTGTCTACCTGTTTGCCTTTAGAGCAAAGGGCTGGTTTTCACAGCCAGTAAGTCTCCTCTTGTCCCCACCCATCACACGGTGATTGAGGTGCGGGGGGGGTTTTGGTTCATGCTAACTTGGTTCCTTTTGGATGAAAGTAAACTAGGAGCTCTGTTCCGGTTGTGCAATGTTGATGCTCCATCCCTTTTAATGAGAACACAAGGGTCCAAATCAAAGGTTGGATGGTTTTGAACCATAGCCATGCTATGGACGCTTGGTCTGGGGGACCAGACTAATGTGAGGTCATACCTCCTTGCACCCCAGCTATGTGTGGTGTACATGTACCAAATGCTTTTATCTTTGTATCCTTTCCTTGTGCCAAATAACTTGCTGGTCCTGTGTCTTAAGCTAGAAAAGAAGGGGATGTGACTGTATTCTGGTTTTCTGATTAATACGGCAGGCAGGGGGGTAGGAAGAGGAGACATAAGAAATGACCGTTATCCACATGGAAAGATAGAAAAGAAAGAGAATACTAGAGGAAAAGTCCAGAGTGTGACAGATCAAAGCAGCAAGGCCTCTGGCTGTTAAGATAAAGAATGTCCTAGTTCTTGAGAACATATTTATGTGTGCATGCACTGAACTTTTTTAAAAGGAAATAGTTTTATTCAAAGAAAGGTCTGTTTCTACCACAAGGGCTGTTTAAGGGGGAAATAGTGGGTGAAAATAGAACTTTCACAGGCACTGCTATAAGGAATGTTTTGTGCAAATGAGAACAGCATCTGTTATTTTAAATTAAAACATTTATTGGAAGGTTGGGGGAAAAGGGGGCTGTCTGTTTTCACTCTGGGTTGGCAGCTCCTGTAATGTGTGGTGTGGCTATGCAGTAGATCTGCTTGTGTAGACATGCATGTGGTATCCCATGGATGGCAGGGAGTTCTTGTTGAACTTAAACCAAAGTGCATAGGGGGCTAAGGAATCCAATATTCTTGTAGTCAGCCAGAACACAGCAGCTGTGATTCAGGCTGTGTTCAGGTACTCACTGCTGAAATGGCTGTGCTGGTTGAAGATGTTACCTCTCCCCTTGTGCTTGAAGATACCTCGTGATGTGTGTTGGCAGAGCAGCTTCTCAGGTGTTCTCTTGCAGAGTTGTCTGGTTTAGGACAGAGAAATTTATATCCTTCTCAGTTAAAATATTCCAGCCTGGTTGTCTTGTACCATACACTGCCAAGAATCGAGGTGCCATCATCTGAAGCAGATGAGGGATGTCGTCCAGTTGTGTGGCAGAGGCAATAACAGCACTGGGCTCTATGTAAAGAAGAGATGACCACTAGCCATCCAAATGGCAAAAGGTTTATGTTGCAGACAACCCCAGAGTGAAGAGACTGTGAAACAAGGTAGACTTTGTGAAAGAAGCCGTGGGATTCCACAGGCTACACCATGTACCTTGGATGAACTCCAGGCTATAGGTGTCTCTTACGTGCTGTCATGTTCATGTGTAGGAAGAGTTTGTAAAATGGCAGGAGTTTACTCACACAGTTTTACAGGACTTTAGGAAGTACAGGGTATAGAGAAACATGTATCCACTGAGGTTGGCTCTTGGCTTGTCTAAGTCAGTTCTATGTGAGTAACTTGATGAGTTAAGTAACTATTACTTTGCTGTTTGTGAGAGAGATGGGGC
Source organism: Pezoporus flaviventris (assembly GCF_033815535.1). NCBI lineage: Eukaryota > Metazoa > Chordata > Aves > Psittaciformes > Psittacidae > Pezoporus > Pezoporus flaviventris. The sequence goes on from NW_026892589.1 coordinate 11,971,420, forward strand.
AATTGAGCTGGGTGGAAGCCATGGGATCTGCTGGGAGTGGATCAGGTGAGTGTGCCCTGTTATTCTGCTCCTGCTGCGGCAAACTGCCTTCTCAGGTACCTTTACAGCAAGCAGCAACAAGAGAACTAAGAATTAAAACTTAGATCAGCAAACTGGTATCATTGCTCAGGCTTGGGGACAGTAGCATAGGACCTGAAGGGATCCCTACAAACCTACCAGAAATTCATGAGAAGATTCCTGGTCAGTGGGAGTTTAGGCACACAAAGATTGATGTGAGATCCTTTGTCTCCCAGGGTGTTAATTTGGGCTCAGAGAGACTGCTGGAAGGAAGAGATTTTGACACAGAAATCTCATTTCTGTTTTCTGTATTGTTACACCCTCCCACCCAATTAATACAGATTAATATTGATTAACAAGAAAATAGCTATATTTTTGTGGGGGGAAAACGCTTCTGGCAGTCTTCTGTTTGAATGCAGAAATGAAAGGCATTGTTGGCACAAGAATAAATGGGTAGAGAAAAGGGTTTGTGTACATTTAATTAGGAAAGTGGAGGGAGGAAAGTGTGTCTATTAATTGAGGTTTTAAACAGCAGCAAGCACTAAGACAATCTGGGACATGATGCAGGATGTCTCTTAAATTCAGTACCAAGCACACTCCCTTTTCAATTGTGTCAATTCTTAACTGTCTTGTCTCCATTGTCATTTCACTGTGAGAGAGCCTCAGTTTAGCTCCCCCCCTCCTTTTTTTTCTCTCTAGTGAATACCTAATCATCACACTGCTTTTTGACTGGGTATTGACTGTGAGACTTCCTGGCCTAATTTTTCTTGCTCACTATAATAGCAATAGCTGGCTATCTTTATTTTGTGATTTTTGAATCTGAGCTATATGGGATACTCAGACATGCAGCTGGATTTTGGGTTAATTGAGTAATAGTCAGCCAGGGCTTCTCAGTGGTATTAACAGAGAAAGTGATAGGTCACAAAGCTCAAGGTTCGTTACCCTCGGAGATACTCATACCCCCACAATTAATTTCATTTTCATGATTGCATCATCTTAAATTGAGGTGGAATCAAGGATTTTTTGTTTTTCCCCCCCTCCCAGCTGAGTTTGACTGGCACAACTTCTGACATGGGTGTATGGAGGCTGGTACCATGGCCAAGTCAAATCCTTTTCTTTGTTCTCAGGGCCTGCTGCTGCTGATAAAGTGGTCGGCGCATGGCATTATGTCTTATTACATTTTTGATGCAGACTGCAAAGAAACGGGTAAACTCACCATGGTTACCACGATCTGTCATTTGGCAGGGCATGCCGTACTCAGCGATGGCCTCTAGTGTCTGCAGCACAGCTCTGCATATGTGGCGGGTACAGCAGACAATACAGCACCCCTGGCTGCTGAAGGGATGAACTCTACCCATCTTACTGCTAATTCACATCAGCAGCAGTGCTCCAGCAGCAGGTTCTTGCTCGTGGTTGCCTCCTGAAAGTTCTTGTTTGCTTTTGTCATTCAGTGTTGACCTAGTCACTGCTGGATCCAAGCTTCCAGCTACTGTCCACTGTAAAGGCGTGTGTTGTTGGCTTCCACACCTGTGGAACTTACTTGGTCAGCACCTAGATTCATTGTTTCGCCTTCTAATAGGGTTTTTCTTACCTAGACATACCCTGCTGTGTTATTTTGTACAGACCCAGCATGGGAAATCACTTAAATCAACATAATGTGAAACAATCACTGAACTGTCTGTAATATATTGTCATTAACCAACACGGTGGTGATAAGTTGTTGGTTTGCTGCAGCTGAGGTTTGCTCAGTGGGTAGGGCAGGATTCCTGAGCCTGGTCATCAGAGTCCTGGCCTAAATTCTGAACCTCTTTGGAGCTCCCAGGTCTCCTATGGGGCTGCTTGCAGCAACAGTTCAGGAACAAGTCTTTGCAGGATGGCCCTTTTGTTTTATTGTACATGAGGAAAAATCACTTTAGTCTTTCTCTGCTTAATTGAGGTAATTAAAGCTTCTTACCTTGCAGCACAAGGGGCTCATTAATGGTTTTGAAGCATTTTGAAGTCCTTGGAGGAAAGATGCGGTTTGCTGTTGTGTCATGTTTGGTAACTGTTGAAACTCGGTCATCTGGACTTGAAATACTGAGTTTACATACAGAAATCTTACCAGTTTGAGCTAACAATGTGAAGAACTAATGAAGAACTAAGGGTGTTCTTCCCAGTGCCATACTCTAAGGGTGTGTTGCAAAGTTTTCCTGGGTTTTGCTGTGCTTTAGCAAAATGTGACAGTGGGCTCCATGGGAAACCTGGCCAGAAATGCAGATTGTAATGCCATAAGGTTTAGCAGCTTAGCTAAAGACAAAGAGAAATCTTGCCTTTTTGAGGTGACCTAGTGACCAGCTCAGTTTGCCTTTCTTAGGATTTTACATCCTGTTAACTAGTAAAAATAAAGAACATGCTCTCTTCTTGTAATGGAGACACCACCACAATGATATCCAGTGATCAGTTCTGAAGTGAAAAGAGACTTCCCAACCGAGGACAAGAGACACTTCCACTGTGTTCAGCCTTGTTCTATGCAGTGTAACTGCTGGCTCACCGTTTTTGCAGCAGGGGAGAAGAGGAATGAAATCACTTGCAACTTTAAAACAAAGCCTAGAGATTTACATCGTTCTAAGCCCCAGTGACTTTTAGCATTGGTTTAATTTAGATTTAAATGAAGGCTGGTAAATGAGATCTGTTCCTCATAGGAAAGACAGTTGGGAATTTTCAGCAAAGGAGTGTTTGTAAGGGGGAAGATTTTTCCAGACAGCAGGCAGTCTGTGTCTGTGCCTACAGGCAAAGACAGCAGCATCAGTGGATGCAGGGGCACTCTGGCTGTAAGAGCAAACAAGTTGAATGGCGTAACATGCCCTTAGAACATAGCCAGGAGGTCCTCCAGCACTGGTGGGAAATGGGCAGTGTAATTAAGCCCCCTAAGAAAAATCTGAGGGTTGTTTTTCAGCCCCCAGTACTTAGTGTTGTGGCGTGAGGGGGAAGAAGTGTTGTGATGGTTCATTTCTGGAGCAGTTCATCAGTGGTTGCCCTAGAGTCTGTTTTTGGAAGTCCCAGCTGACTCAAAACCCTGTAGATCCAAACAATCCTTTGTAACTTCAAAGAAAGTAACCATAACCCAGGGTGATGTTATTTTCCCTTTGGTTTTCTTACACAGCACAATTTGTCTGGCTAAAAACGTTTGATATCACACAAAGAGGAATAAAGGTAGCAGTCCTCGCCTCCAGTGTCATACAATGAGCAGCAGATCTGATCTACCTCAACTGACTGTTCCCTATGAATAGTTTTGGCGTTGGCTGAAAATAGTACTGAGGGTAACTTGCATTGACCATGTGATGACACTTTGAGTTGCAAAATTACTTTCAGATAACTTGCAGTGAAAAAGTAAAAATAGCACAGTACATTAGACTCATCTGTGTGGAATGTATATCTGCCAAAATAGGGCTCCTTAATATTTACAGTTTGTCTAGGCAGAACAACCTGTCATGCTACACTCTGTTTCACTTTTAGGCAAACAATTTGCACTGATAATGTTGCAGGCTGTGCTGTTTCCAAATGTACAGCAAACATAAGAGAAGCATTAATTTAACCATTCTCTTCCTAGCAAATACCATGCCTGTGAAATGTCATTAGTGAGCTCAGACAGAGGTGAGAGGTCACAGCTTTAGCAAAAAGTGATTAAAATGTGTCCCAATGTAACAGACTAATTAATCTTTACATAATAACAGGGTGTTTTTTCCTCTTTTCTCTCTCCAGCTGGGAGCATTCACTCTCCCTCCACAAGTATGGCAACATCTGCGCAATACAGACAGCTTATAAATGACTACGGGCCCCCATCTCTAGGCTACACACAAGGGATGCAGGTACATCTCTGCTTGTTGTTTCTCTTTAATCGGATCACTGACCCTGCATACTGGCCTGGATTGGGGCCTGTAATCTGAGGTGTTCCTCCCTCCCACCAAGATGTGAAATCAAACCCAAATGGCACACTGATTCATCACACATGTCTTGGGATCAAATTAGACTAAGCAGAGTGCTGAGTGAGATTGGTTACTAATTAACTGTTAGTCCCATCCCATCTGAGTCACTGTGAAACATGTCTTCAGTTATGTTGAGATACAAGAGCTCCTAACATATTTTATTTGTTAAAAAATGACTATTTCTGTAAGGTTTCTCTTCAGTAAATTTATACCCTAAAACTTAGTCCCATAAAGTGTGTGTCACGCACAGTCTTGTGGGCTGCTCCAGGAATCCAGCTGTAAACTTTCCATTAGATGTTCTTGACTTCGTAAGATTTCCCTTATGATGCAGGCAGTTTTGCTTTTTCTGCTTCTCACTCTCCTGCCTTCCCCACAAAATGTACAACTAAACACTGAAGAAGCAAAACCAGAGTTAAATAAGCAATTCCCAGCTTGCAGTTCTCTTAGTTCTGTTTTAGCTCCGGTTTCACCCAAGGTCCCTCTCTTGCAGCTGCATGCTCCCATTTGATCCTGATTTTTGAAGGGCACTTAGCACTGTGTCCAGCTGTAGTGGCAACCACAAAAAGCAAATGATGTTTCTATAATAAACCTGAAATTTTACTGTCTTAAAAAGTGCCTTCAAGGTCTATTTCTCCCTGTGTTCCCAGTTGCTGTTTATTGTAATTGTTCTGTTTGTAGCAGTATTTGATTGAGATTAATCTATTTTCTATTACAGGGGACCAGCAGCAGCCAAGTACCACAAAGCAAATATGCAGAACTTCTAGCTATCATAGAAGAACTAGGAAAAGAGATTAGACCCACATACGCTGGGAGTAAAAGCGCGATGGAAAGGCTAAAAAGAGGTAATGTTTAAATCTGTTCAAAAAAAATCATGTCCCGTACACTTGGAGCACTGATGGCTTGTGTACAGCTTCCTGACAACTGGTCCTTTTGAAAGGAGACAGCTGCTTTGAGCTCATCATTAAACTGGGTGTATTAATGAACAACTGAAACCTTGGGGTACTCCAGTTGTGCTGCATTTGATAGATAAACCAGTGACAAAGTAGCTTTCATGTGCACAAAGGGAGTTTCAGTTAGTATTTCAAACCATCTTTTAGACCCATAGGGTGTCAAATGGATACGTGCTTTCAGGTTGCTGGTGACTGACTTGCCCCTTCAGTTTTCCCTTTCTGGTCTCTAGAATACATGGTCAAGCATTGTTTACTTCTCCTCATGTACATCATCCATGTACTTGACCCAGGAGCCTTTACTAAAGTGCATTTTCACACCAAGGCTGATGGAGAGCTACAAAAAGGGAATAAAAGGTTGCCAGGGAGGGCTGTGCAGACTGAGATGTCAAACATACACATTTGTTCCTCCACTCTGTTACCTGTTGTCAATGGATGTCATTAAGAGCCCACCAGGGAGGGACATAGAAGCTTTTAGGGCTGGCTGATAGGTCTTTTCAGGTTTGCTTTGTCAGCTGAAAGGGGTAATAAATGCCCTTTCCTTGCAGTGTAAAAGAAACCCCTGCATGCCCCTCTGCTGACATCAGCTTGACATTGTCCTCCGCAGGGGACGTGAGAGGGATATTTCTGAAGGAGCAGTGGGACATTCCACTGCCCCAGCTCCTGAAATTACCCTGAAAGGCCATGGACAACAGTTGTGCTGGCAGTCCTGTCCTTTGCCAGCATAATGTAATTACTGTTTCCTTGGTCCTTGTGCTGAGTTTGGCTCATGCTTTCAACCCAGAATGGGAATGTTACTGTAGCAGACTAACTTCACCACCTTGCAAATCCCCCTTGCATTTACCCAAGACTACGAAGCTTTATTTAAGGCTCAACCATTATGGGAGAGTAATATATCTGCCATGACATGCAATAAAATGGCTAGTAGCTGTTCTGGGAAAGGATGCAATAAAGTCTGCTGATGAGTGGTAAGTGGAATCTGGCCCAGCTAAAATCAATGTTGCTGGAGTCTCTTTATTGCATTGCCTGAGTCAGTATTAATAGATCATGAATGGCAGTAGGCTAATAGGGACAACCTGAGAGGGACCGGGAGAAATGTAGACATCCTCAGTTTGGTCAGAAGTTGTTTTGCTGCTGCTCATAGTGAGTATCCAGTTTGCTGCCTGAGGTGGGTTTCAGGTTCAGTGCTGGCACTGTGACTTGCCAGTGTTGCAAAGAATCCCAAATATATACTTTTTGCTGCCATCTTTTGGTCACAGACATACCTCTCTTTCCATTTTGGGAGCCTGATGGTTGAAGGAGCATGTGCAAGTGTGAGAGCGAAAGTGACTGAGGGTAACCCAATGTGACTGCAGCCCCCCTGGCCACATCCCCAGCTCTACCTGCTCCTAAGCACAGAGACTACTGACCTCTAAAACTGGCCAAATTCCCCACTGTTCTTCATCATTCAGGATAGATCTGCTGCATAAACTGGGCATCCTGCCACCAGATCCAGGTCTGATGCACAAATTCTGCATCCCACAGCTGCAGGATGCAGCTTTACTTGTCTGTGTCAGTTTAACCCTCTGCAAAGCCTTGTGCCTGTCAAGTCCCAAGTCAATACTCCTTACATGTAAAGGCTGTTGCTGTGATATGGAATAGCAGCCTTCCAGAAACAGAATCCATTATCTTTAAATAGAGTTTAAGCTTCATCTCTTGTGTTATTGTCCTTTCTCCACCTTGTTAAGGAACATAACTGAGCAGAGAAATCACTTTCTATCTTGTCCTGTCAGTAAAAGATAACCTCGTTTGTAGTAGAAAAACCTGTCTTGTCTCTCATCTCTAAAATCCATCTCGGGCTCTGTTCTTTCAGCAGCTCTGTGAACATGAATCTAGATTTAGTTCCAGGATTAAGAATGGAGGTCCAGATTGCTGGAACTGAAGGCAACAGGCCTTGTAGTGAAAAATTCCACATTATGTCTATCAGATGAGAGTAGATGTGGCAGCATGTGAAGTGGTGATGACTTACACTGGGAGCTGAGCCAGTGTTAGGAGGGAGCTTTTTGCACACACCATAAAAAGTCCTCCTTACAAGAGACACAACTTGTGTTTAAGCAGTATTATGAGGGCTTGGATTAGGTGCATCCTCTCAGAGAACTGTCCCAAGGTATTAAGACTCAGAGCTTGCTAAAATGACTCCCAGGATAACTTTGTATTTACTTTTCACTGTAGCAAAACAACTCACAGGTAGGCGAGGTGGTTCCTCCCTCCCGTCTTTGCTTTTAACAGGCCTGCACTGCACATTAGGATATACCTGTCACTGCAGACCTGCAGATCTTGCCATGCTTTCATTCCTGGCTTAGCCCTTTTTCCATTTATAATGTCAGTCTGGGAAAGCAGCAGCTGATGTTTGGGAAGTAGCAGCCTTGGCAATTTAGGACAGAAATACCTCAACCTTTCTCTGCAGTGCCACTGCAAGCGTGACCGGGACGAGATGATTGAAAACGTGTCCAATTCTTTTGCAGGCATTATCCATGCCAGAGGATTAGTTCGGGAATGCCTGGCCGAGACGGAACGAAATGCAAGATCCTAGCCCACTCATTCCATCTCTGAATGAAGAAAAATAACATTTATTCCTTTTGACTCTTGAAACATTCAGACAAATTCCTTTATTTTGAATGTTCTGCCTTTCTTGTTTCACCCTTACGAAAATGTATAGTTAAGAATGAGAAAACAAGGATTTTTTCAACTTCCTGAGGGTTTGCATTTTGTAAAGACATTAAAACTCCCTCCAAAATGTTTCTAAAACATGAAAACTGAACTGCATGCAGAGGAATGCTCTTTCTCTCCCAGGCTCTATTTCAGTTCTCTTCTTATCCAGCCACAGTCTCATTCTGGTTTTTGGTTTTTTCCTTTGACTGTATTCACTTAACCCCAAACTGTCAGTCTTCCACAGTCTGACATAAGCTCTGAGGATTTTGTTTAATGAATGCAGAATAGCATGCTGTCCCCTGTAGTCTGCTAAGTCACACTTTGTCATACAGCATAGACCCTGCTTAGAAATAACCTTCCCCTTCTCTTACTTTCCCTTTTTTGTTCGTTTTGCATAAACATTTGCATGACTGTTAGTGCTTTGAAGTCCATTTAAAGTGCATGAGTTATATGGAAAATAGGGAAACCTATTAAATAATAACAAGGTCCTGGAAAGCTAATTTCTACATTAAGGCTGGAGATTTCAGTTTAAAGTTTGCCAAAAAAAAAAAAAAAAGAAGAAAAAGAAAATTCTGGATAAATTACTAAAACTGTTATTTGCATCTTTGTATGTATTTATTACTTGACGTAATAAAGCTTATTTTCATTAACAGTTTGTATTAAAACTCTGTACAGTCACTTTAATTGGATTCATACTCCATGAACAAGAACTCTCAACAGCTAAAAATGTAACTTTCATGCAGGCGGCTCAGGTTCAGGAACAGCAGAGGGAAAATTAGGGAACAGCCCTGACTTGCTGGTGAGTTTCCATCCCTGGCACAGTGGGATGCAGTTGGAAGGTGGTTACAGTTGCCAGTGGTCTCCACTCCTTTCAAAACACATACTGTGGCCTGGCTTCCTGAAGCTTTCTCGTTTCAGTACTGAAGGCCAAAACTTGGTGGCAACTAGTGAGGAGGTGCTGTCCAGAAATGAAAGGGAAGTTCCGGTTAAACAATTAGAGTTGTGAATGGGATTAAAATGGGAAAGTATTCCTCACTAGTGCCTTCAGAGTGACAGTAACAAAGGACATGCAGCTGTATTTGCAGAACATTGCAAAGTGTCTGAAATGAGGGAAGATACTCAAATGCCTGAGCTTAATGTAATAAGTGACTGTAATTCTTTATTATGCAATCTAAATCCTAAGGACGTTGGGCTGTCTAGGCTATCTAACACATAGAGCTATGGATACTTGCAGAAAATACAGTATATTAAGAGGCCAAGTTAATTACTTCACTGCTTGGATGAACTGGATTCCATTGCCTTGAGAGGCAGCTTCCAGGACATGTTCTTTAGCTGTAATAACCCAATTTTACCTTTGAACTGGAAGAACACAACTCACTTGCAGGAGGGAGTGTTGGTTTTAGGCTTGTTCTTCCCAAGTGTTTGAACTCCTACGAAGCATCATAAGGTGTCATCCAGGCAGAAAGAAATCTATTGCACTTTTTGGTCTCCATTACCAATGGTAGAAGGTTTATAGTTCCTTTTTAACAAGGATTGCTTTAGCATCTTCTGAACTTGGCAGGGAAACTGATTGCTAAATGTGATTAATGAGATGATGGCGGACAGAAGCAGAAATACAACTGCTTTTATCACCTCAGTTTTACAGTAATGGAAGGTCACTACTTGGTCTTTCAACAGTGCTTAGGGAGCTCTACATCAAACTAACTTCATCCGTTAGTTTGAAACCCGGGTTTAGGTATAATGATAAACGTTCCCCTTACCCTACTCAGGCAAGTCTGTATTTCATACAGTTCATTTCTTATCCAGTTGTTGCATCTCTTTAAAAAGCTTTTTCCTTTCTAGATGTTCCCTTGCTTTTCTTTTTTTCTCCTGCTTTTTCTTCTCCAATGCTTTCCTCTCTTTAAAAACATCACTTTCTTCACCTTTATAGAAAAGGTCAACTTTTTCCTGCAGGATTTCTCTGGCTATCTTCCGATTCTTCTCCACTGATCTTGTTTGATGACACTGAAGAAACACAATAAATATTTTTACTGGAACCTTACTCTCTTTATCTTTCTGCTTTCCCTTTCAGTCTATGCATTCCTGCCATTACTGTAAAGAAACTCCTCTTTCGCTACTGTAACTTGTTAGACTGGCTTTTGCATTAATCTTCAATGTTCCTATTTTACCTTGGAGAGCTGTTTCTGAGTTTAACTTAATGTCTCCTCCTTATGATAAGGAAGCAAAGATTAATTTCAAAGTATTAATCCACAAGAAACAGGCAAGAGGAATGCTTAAAAAGAATCTGCAAAGTGGATCTGATCACCTTGTTAAGGAAGACATTGTAACTCACAAGAGGGACAGGAATGTGAGAGCTGCCACTGAAAGGCAGCTACAACAAAAGAGTGTATTTCTGATAGCCAAAACTTGCTTCTGGATGAGATTCTTTACATAAAATTTTTCCTCCCTGACATCTGCACTGTGATGATGCATTAATATTAAAGAAGACTTGGAAGACATGATGCCAATTTGTGACTTCATGGAATAAACCAATTACCTTCACTACAATCCCAGATGGAACATGCTTCAAGACAACACAGTTGCTTGTCTTATTTGTGGCCTGGCCTCCTGGGCCATCACCTCTCACAAACTGCTCTTCTAATTCTGCCTCACTTAGTCCAAGGAGATTGAGAGAGTTTTTCTTCCCTCCTGCCTGAAGTAAGGGTGCTCTGGGTAGAGAGAAATGCTTCTGCCCCAGAATCCATGGTCTCCAGCCTGGCGCTCGGACTTCTCTCAGCAAGGATGCAAAATGAAATAAACCTGGAACATTCATACAGAAACGAGGACACGGCTACTCTGGAACAAAACCTGGAACACAAGCGGGGAGTACAGTTTACCGTGAAGATCCGGTGTTAACATCTAGATCCCACTTTTTCCACGCGGATACACGGGTGCTTGTTACCGGTGCCACAGGCAAGCCCACGGAGGACGATGCATTTATACCCCTGACTAAACCGCCTTTTAACGCTACTGCACTGCCGAGAACCTCGCACGCACACGCGGTAACGGAGCGAGCAGCACGGTGTCAGCAGAGCCGGGATCTACGGCTTGTCACTGCGGCGCTGCCCTCCCAGCCCCGCCGCCTCCCCGGTCCTACGAGCCCCGCCGCTGCCTCCTACCTTCAGGCGACTCGGGGCGCCTCCGCCCCCACAGCGCAGGCGCGTCCCGCTGCGCACGCGTGCCACCCCCTCTGCGGCTCCGCACACCCCCCCGCGCTTGCGCAGCGCAGGGGCGATCGGCACTTGGCTGCGCAAGGGGCGGGCTACCAATCAGATCCCGGGAACCCGTGCGGCGCGTAGCCACACTGGCCAATCCCCGCGCGGCGCCGCGCGTACTTTTCCACGTAGCGAATCAGCGAGGAAGGCGCGGCCCAGCGCGCGGTTAAGGTGGCCAATCATCGAGCAGGGCTCTGCCTGGAGCGCCCTCTGCCCCACCGCGTTCGAAACTCGGCCGCCAATCGGTGGGAGGAAGGCGGCGGCCGCGCCTGTTTATCGCCTAACGGTCACCGGAGGAGGCCGCTCTTGGGCCGCTGCGGACGCCTCCCCGCGGGCTCCCAGCGATGCGGGTAGGAACCGAATGAGCCCGGGGGGAGGGTGGGAGAGCAGCGCTGGGGCGGAGCCCGCCGCGCCTCTGCACTTGGACGCGTCCCGGCGCGGGCGATGCCGCCTCCATTACCCCGCCCCTTTCTCTGATGAGTGGCAGGAAAGCCAGCCAATCGGAAGCGGCGGCGCTGTCAACATCCCGGAGCGCGAGGGGCAGCTGCCCAATGGGAGCGTAGGGGCGGGGCTTGACCTGAGGGGAGGGGGCGGTGGGGGCGGAGTCCGTGAGGGGGTGGGAGGGGGACGGGACCGTGAAGGGGGAGAGCCGAGGGTAAGGGGCGGCCTGGGAGAGGAGCTCGAGGGGCCGAGGGAATGGATCCATTGGAAGGGGGCAGAGGTGCGGAGGAGGTCGCTAATTGAGGGGAGGCGGCCCTGAGGGGGGTCCCTTGTGAGGGGCGGGGGTCCCGTGATGGAGCTGAGCTTTACGGGCGGGAGCGTTTCCTGAGGGGATTCAGAGCCCTGCGCTCGTTGTTCTTCCCCGTGGTCCCTCAGGAAGTCCTTGGGAAGCCGGGGAAAGGGAGTCCCGGCGGCGGGAGGGGCAGCGGGGACCGAGGGGCCCCGTGCCCCCCGAGGGGGGGAGTCGTGGGCAGTCGGGTCTTGCTCAGGAGGAGCCGCAGAACCACGCGGGCTGCGCTGGCCCCGCTGCTCGCATCCACATCGCACTTAAAGAGTCAGAATACCCCGCAGCTTGGTTTTTATCCTGCTCCTTTATGTAGGGACGTGGTCGTATAAGGATTATTCTGTGCTATGGAAACAATAGCTGTCAGCTTAGTGCTCCTCAGCCCAGTTGCAGCTCACTTAATGTGCTTTTTTTTCGTATTGTGAGCAGACTCCTAATGAGGTTATGAAACGAGCCTGTGTCACAGCGAAGTCCCACCCATCTGCTGTGCTGCTGAGATAGGCCACCCATGATTGCATCCTGGGGAGACTGAGGTAGCTCCCTGCACTGCCATCAGCTGCTCCAGAGACACTCGCAGCTCCTTTATCTGTACTGTTAGGTGCCTGATAACCTTCAAGTTTTCCTCACTTTGAACCACTAGAGAAAGAAGAGAGGCTTTTCTCCCCCTGCCTCTTCATTTATCCCAAGAAGCTTTGCCAAAGGATATGTGCATCTGGGATAGCTTCCTTCCCATTCTTGCATTTTCAGCCCTGTCCAAAGGAGATAGTTTGAGTGAGTACGTGGGAAACATTCCTGGTGTAAGTCCAGTAAAACAGGCAATAATCAGGCTGTTTTCCATTGGTTTTCCTTCTGGTGGAAATAAATGTTTATGCTTCCAGACCTATCTGTTAGCGTGATATCTCTTTGTACTCACAAGTAATGTTAAAGCCAATAGCATGTAATTGTAAGCCCTCTAAAGAGAAATGGTTGTGTTGAAGGTGTCGTGCTTCTTTAAGGCAGCAGGGGTTTATTTTTAGTAGTATCACAGACCACTAGGATGTTATTTCTTAATGTCTCTTCTTGTTCATCCGTGACATGATTGTAAGGTTTCTCTTCACTGTTAGAACACAGAGTGAATTCACCAGGGTGTAGAACACGCTGCAATAAGCACTATAGAAGGACTGAGCAATGTATTCCAACTATTTCTCAGTGAAAGTATGGGAACTAGAGGAATATTTTAGTCTCTTTACAGCATTTCTTGTGAACTGCTGCTTTGAGTGCTGTGAGAGCATCGCACAAGTGTTTAGTAGTTATTTATTTATGAGGCTTTCAGTTAACCAGCTGCTGTGTTTAACTGCTCTGGGATTCCTGTTGGACTACATGGGTTTTTGTTGTTAGTTGGTAAGAGGTGTAGCTCAAACCAGCTTTTTTGAGTTAATGTTATACAGTAACAGTAAAACAAGTGTTCTGTGAAGAAAGCAAGCCAAATATCACAGAAATGTCAGAATTGGTCAGCTGCAGTCTAAGTCAGTCTTGGGTTTATTTTCTGGTGGGTGTGCTTCTTGCAGGGAAGGCAGGGATCCCTGTTCAGCAGGTTTAAGTGCATTGATAATAAGGCCCTTTCACAGAAGTCCGAGAGCTCAGGTTTAAGCCAACCAACCAAACCCCAACAACACTGTTTTACCTGGATTTTTTTGGATTCAGACACCACTTACAGCCTGGTCTAGATACAATGCACAGCTGGGAATCTCCTTAAGTTTTAGTGGTCCCAGCAAGTAGAAAGCTGACTAAATACCCCGTTTGCAAGCATAGTACAGGGCAAGGAAGAGAGGTTGGTTGTGGAATGCCAGCACTTTCTGGGGTGGTTTGGCTCTAATAAAATTCTGATTCTTTAATCAAATGGCTTTTAAAAACCAGATGGTGGTGCTTATTATATTCTGTATATTTATTTTCAGGGTAACATCATACTTGGGACTAAGATATGGAAAACTGTGACGTGGTGAAAACTGCACAAGAAATCCCTTCATCTTCTGCAGACTCTGATGTCAGAAATACCCACAGCTCTGTCTGTCACTTGCATTGTAACAGGTGATGTGTTGAAGAAATTCCTGACAAAGATTGTTATTATTTTCATTATGCTTCATTAGTATGCTATTGCAGTAGTGTTGTTACTCAGGTGAAATGATATGTAATACTCTGCAATGTATTTTGGGCTGTTTCGCATTTACAGGTGTAATACATAATGAGAAAAGCTTTACTGAAAGAGCTGTTAATTATTTCTTAAAAGCTTAGTAACTTCCATTGCCTTGTGTCTTGTAGAATTTGGGCTGGGAACCTGTCTTGCACTAGTTGTAAGAGCTCATTCTTTAGAATGATCATGCATTGTGCTGAGACCATGCATTGGTAGAGACCAGCAGCTTAGAAATACAGAGCTGTTTTTCTGTTCAATGCCTATGCTATTCCCAGTCTGAATAAGAAGGGCAAATATGGACTAATGGTCTAAGCGATAATAAGGAGAGGTTCTGCTTGATTGACCTATTAAGATGAGAGTTACAGGTTGCTTACTCCTCAGAAGGAGGCAGTACTCCTGGGCTTCATGAATCATAACACAGCAGCTCATATTTGTGCACTTCTAACATCAGAATCCATAAGGAAGCACATGGGTTTGATGAAAAGCTGGATTTATTGACATTTGCGCTAGCGAGCAGTAGTGTCTCTGCTGGTTATACTGCCTCTCTTCTTGGAAAGCTGTGTTTTAACAGTATGTGAGATAAGAATGAGGCATCCTGTGGATTCTTGGACATTTTCTTAATAAACATCTATGAACAGATCAGTTGTTATTTTTCCGCATGATGAGGATCACAGTGTAAATTAAGTGTGTAACTCCATACAGCTTCATAGCATATGTAGTGTATTATTTTGGCCACTATACTGAGCAACTGGCACAATAAATAATTGAAATCCTTTTCCTTGTGTTTCACTAGAAGTCCCTCATCCAATCCCAATGGAGTTTCTGGTTACTCAGGGAATACCAGGTCCTCATTAATGCCTGGTTCTGTTGAGCTGCTTGCCTCCTTTGTGCAAGATCTCCAGAACGCTGGAAATGCTGACTCAGAAATTGTGAAGAGCTGTGAGGTATTTCATGTTAAGGTTTATTTTTAAAGACATTTGTATTAATATATCAGCTTTGTATTTTGGAAGATAAATCTAATGATACAGTTTAGCAGTAAGTTCTATGATGTATGTTTATTCCTCATGATGGGACAAATCCCTTTACAATGTATGAACTAATTGTGTGCATAGATTTTACTGCAATTTTCCCTTAGCTTTTAATCTTAGTATTACAAGACAGATGTGAATATTTTTTCCAGAGTTTCAATTGCAAGTTTTTGACTGGAAAAAAATGTAAACCTTTAAAATTGTCTCACTTCAAACTGGCCTGAAGTGATCCTGGGAATTAGAAGTTTTCTTTCTAAAACTGGCTCAGTTTTAGTTTAATTACTTATTTACTCCATTTGTAGTAATGTGATCAGTTTGTTTCCCCACTTAAAACAACCCCAAAGTCATGAAGTGGGTTCAATGAGTTAATTCTCTCGAATGCTTTTTAATGTTGTTTTTTGTCTTTTTTTTACTTTAAATTTTATCATTATATTTAGTCCCCGTAATGAATATGAGGTTTCCATACCATGGCTTGTTCTTGCACAATGTTGGAGGTTTCTGGCTGTGGTCCATTGAACTGTCTTTGGCAGATGCTTAATTTGGATGTGCTTTAACAGCTCCGAGGAAGGAACAGAGGTGTCTGTGTCAAGGCACATACGTTCTATGTCCCGTGTCCTGTGCTTCAAGTATCAGGCTCCATGAAGATTAGCATAAAGTAGTTTTAAAATTCAGATTTTACCATATTTTAGGAACCCTATAGATTTGACTTTACATTCTGTTTTTGTTGTCACTAAACAGTTATGCATCATGGCCTTCAGCTACATTGCTGAAGGGAGCAAACAAATGGTTCACTAAACATAAGTATGTTTCATTACCAGGTTTAAAATTGTCTATAATTTACTGAACTGGAATCAACCTTTCCAAAATTGGACTGTACTTCACTGCCAGCTGTTTCTGTTTTTAAGTAATCTTTAATAGAATAACTCTCTTTTTCATTTGTGATTTTTAAACCAAACTTAAATTGTAGTGATGTGTTTTCATGCTGTCTAGAAGGAGTTTGAGTGAATGTGTCCATAGTGAATTGTTCCCATTGATAGGGGGCTGTGTATGTCGTGGGGTGGAAACCACAGTGCTGCTATCAAACTTTGTATTATGTCAACACCTAAGTGTAAGACTGCAAAACTGTATTGTAGCTAGAGATGCAATATGACTGTGCTTTAATTATTGTACTTTGTGATTTAATAGACAAGGTGGCTACAGTTATTGAGACTGGTAGAAAAACAATGTCAGGAACAAATAGTTGCCCAGCAAGAGCAGTTCCACCATCAAATTCAAGTAAGTAATGATTTGTTCATGTAGGTAGGTTAGACTGAACTTTTCTTCCCTTGCCCCCAACCACATTCCCCTCCAAAGCAATGCAGTATGGGTTCTGGCACCCTTGTCTTTTTCTGTAAGTATATTCAGACAGGCAGTTAATGGAAGTGGATAACTGGAATGCCATTTACAGGATGCTTATTTGAGACAGCCTTGGGTAATTAACAAAGTAACTGTAAGAACCATTCCAGAAGTGAATATTCTGGGATTATTTGTTTTCAGTTGTTCTGTTTTCACAAACATTTAGTTCAGAATGCCCATAGGATAACTGGATTTTAGAGGTACAAGCTGGTTTTAACTAACTGTAAGACTGTATCATTTCTAATTTTGAGACATGGTAGTTTTCTCCTCATTCAAAGATGTTATGCATCTTGTCATTCACTCCTCTAGACAGTCTAGAGAGTAGGAAAGCATTCATTATAAAACCTGAATGCTTATTTCACCCTTCAGTTGAACAGTCTCCTTTAAGAATGAAAAGATGACCCAGGGGGATATTCACATTTTTGCTGAAACATATTTATCCATTAAAACAAAAGAAATATCTATGTATGTATGAGACAGTGATTCTATAAATATATAATGCTTAATATCTTCATCATTTTGGTTGCTGTTTTTCCCTTCCCTTTCCTGATGCCCTCTACACTAGTAGTAATCAACAGTTCCTGAACTGAATTAACAAGAGGTACTGTCCTTTTATCCTATCTCCTGGTTCTCCTCGTTCACCTCTTCACCTTCCCCCCATCTTGTTATTTTTGTCCCACCAGTGTTTCCCTTGTATTTCCTTCCTCCTACTGTAGTGGTTTGATTCACTTGTTGCTAATCGTAGTTTTGACTAAACCATTGTGTTGGCTTTGCTGTTTTGTTTCTTAATAGGAAAGGCTACCTCTGGAAGACTTGTGTTTGTGGTATCAGCAGGGAGTTACTAACTGCACTAATTGCCACACTAAATATAAAATCAACAGCTGTAACTTGCTTTCAGTTATATGAATGCATTATATAAAACAGAGGGAGCTATTCCAAACTTAAAACCGAGAAATACTGCAATCCAGGCAACTCACTATGCTCTAATAAGAATACTAAAGGATGCCCCATCCCTGGCAGTGTTCAAGGCCAGGTTGGACGGGGTTTGGAGCAAACTGCTCTAGTGGAAGGTGTCCCTGCCCGTGGCAGGGGGTTGGAACTGGATGAGCTTTAAGCTCCTTTCCAACCCAAACCAGTTTGTGATTCTATAACAAATAATAATCTACTATTTGGGTAGAAAAACAAGATGCTGCATTAACATTGGTGTGACTCTGAGGTAAGGCTTGCTCTGTGCTGTACTTCAAGAGCAATGTGCTTTAAAAATACATCTTAATCCATGTGAAAATAGGGATCAAAAGACCTGGAGTTCATTTTTGAATCAGTGGGGTCAGTCCTTGGCTTTGTGATTGGAAGCCAGGTGTGGTAATGGTGAACTGCCACCACCTGTGAATCACCCCAAGATCAGACTTTATGGAAGAGATTTGAAAGGAAAAAGAAGTTACCGGTGTTCGGTGTTCCCAAAATTATAGAAATGTGATCTTATTTTCCCCAGGTCTTGTCTTCTCTTGGAATTATTTGTGACCATGCAAAGAGAAGTAAAAATGCTGTTTAATTTGAATAGTAGCCTTTCACTTTTCCCACCCAACGCATTAATGACAAAGATTAAATCTCATCAGATTGTTTTTTTTCTCCTGGCCATTCTGTTCCCTTTTGTTCTCCCTTCCCTCCTTTGGCAGAGTTGAGTCACACAATCACAAAGTATTATTGAAGTCATAGTTGAAATCATGAGCCACTAACAAAGCTTATGGCAGAAAACTTTGACACTTGGGTGGAAGCATCAGGTTTTTTGGTGGTGTTATTTGGGGGATGATTTGGGGAGATTTTGTTTTGGTTTTGGAGAGATGGGTTCTGTTGGAAGATTGGGGTAGTTTAAGGGGGTAAGTTTTTAGTTTATTTTGGAGGGGAGTGAAAATCAATAGTTAATAAAACCTAGGGCCTGGTTCTGACCAGTGTACGTGTAGGTTCCTCTGAAATTAAGCCTTACTTTTTATTTCTTTAAGAGAACACATGATTTTTGTCCAGCTTGTGCTTTCCACCTGCCATTCACATGAGTAATGCACTGGAGTTCTGTGAAAAACATTAGTAGAGTTCCACATTCTTAAACCCCTGTTAAATCTAGTGACGTAACTAGAGGTTTGCTCCGCTCCATCAGATACCAGAATAATTCAAATGCAGATCTCTATTATATGAATAAATAACATATTATCTAAATCTGATATTTTAAAGTCGGGTTTGATGCAAATAATCTTACAGAGGTACATTATTCCTATTAGCATCATAGAGGAATGGTTTATACTTCCATTAAGCATCCTTGCAGTCTTTAAAACATATATCTAATTTATAGAATCTTTTACACTTAAATTTAGCAAAAGGCTTTTGTCCACTTCTAATGACATACCTGGATAGCTAATATTGCCTTAGCTGGTTGGTAGGTAACTCTAGTTCTGAAGGTATGTAGTGAATACATGCATGCATGTTTTTTTACATTAATAAATGACTAGTGAGACCTGTGACTGCATGGATTTAAGAATTGTTGCCATGGACATTTTACTGTTACACATAGACCTACTTTATGCATGAGATGTCTACATATTGAAAAATCTGAGTCATTTCAGAGAAGTGCTCCAATTCTGTCACTAATACCATGATTTGAAGAGTCATCAAAGTTTAAATGTGGTCTGTGATATCCTTTCTTAGGAGTTTTGCCTTTTCTTTTCCCACAGCTCATTCAGGATGAGGTAAGGCAGTTGGCAAAACTGCAGAGCAGCAACTGGGGCACCGGCAAGAGCAGAAGTTTGCCCACCAAGCTCACCGACACTTTTTCATCACTAGGCAGTCAGATGGGGATGCATTCTGAAATCTTTAAAGAACATGAATGTGTTGTCAGTCAACTTGGATCTAATGAAGCAGAAAGTCAGCCAAATGCCTCTGACCTGCATCAGGAGGGTTTTGGAAGTGATGCTTCAATGAACAGTGGGTACGGAACACTTTCTGCCTCCGAACTGCACCCTGGCAGACTGGACAACACTACCAAGTGCACAGACTACATGGAGAAAACTTCCCAGGGACAGAGTGATGCAGCTGTAGCCAGTGTTCAAAATAAAAGGGAACTTTCACCAAGAAATAGAGAGGAAAATCATTCATCGGGAAGGAATGATGCTTTAATTTTTCCTACTGATTTTGAACATAAAGTTGATGAAGCTCAATGTGGAAAAAAAGCTAGGTAAGTGGTAAACTTTCCAAATACTTTATTGTGGGCAGTCACCATTCAATAAATAGCTGTTGGTAACTGGAAACATTTCAGAATTGAATGGAACATCTTGATTGTGAAAAATACTAGCAAGAAAAGACCCTGCATTTACGTTTTGGCTTAGTTTTGTGGTTTTGGCTGGTATCTGCTTGAACAGACCAAAACATAGTTGTCTGAAGCTCTTTGTTAGGACTTTTTTGAAAGGAAAGCTATTTTACTGGTGGTTGTGTTTCATTAGCGCCTTCCAGTGATTTCTTTGTGTTTTGAGTTGTTTTTTTTACCTTAAAAACCCCCAAACCAAAACCGTAAAGCATTTAAGCGTTCATCACTTCATATTATTTCTCAAAAGTGCATGACGGCAGTGGAGTTTTAGTGCCTCTGTTCCACCTTGAAGAAGAAATTTCCTGTAGGGATCATGTCTCCACTGAAAAGGATCTATGTACTTAAGGTCTGTTTGTTTGTTCTTCTAGTAAATCTTTAACATCATGGGCACAAAAACTGAAACAAAACCAACCAAAAAGAATAAATGCAGATGAAGTGTGTGTAAACTCTATGCAAGAAAATGAGCAGGCAAAGAAATTACCCCATCAGAATGTAAGTCTCTTTATGTTTTTCTAGTTTGATTCTTGTTACTGGTATTTTTTCAGCATTGTAGTGGTTTCTGCTTCAGCACATACTTTCATACTTGCTTTAGGCATTTGAGTATGATATTACCATTCATATAGTAAGTTCTAAGTTCATGTGGTTAGAGTTTACTTGTTGTATCATTCTATACTTACATATTTTGCCTTATTTTATTCCTTACCTAATTTTTGTGTTCACTTACCTAGGTAGCACTTGTTCTTTCCTCATAGAGATAATAGTTACATTCTCAATTGAAGCTTCAGGTCGTGGTCATTTATTGTGCCCTGTAAGTTTTTCGAAGGATCTTGGATTTCAAGTTTGTGATGCCACCACTTTAGAACTGTTTGTAGTACCACCTATTGCCGTGGCTGCTGAAGCAGCTCATAATGCCTCTTTTGAGCAGAATTTGATTTCTGCTTCCCCATATTCTTGAGTTAATAATTCTGTATGTCCACACACCTCATTATTTTGGGGAGAGAAGCTTAATCACATATTTCTGATCCAAAAGGTTGTTCTGCAAGGTGATTGTGTGAGTAATCATCATACATGTAACTATGAAGTTTTAGCATTCCTTCCAGTATATTGTCACAAACCTCTCTCCTTATGCTAATATTCAGGAAAGAATTGAAACTCTGTTAATGGCTCTCCTTACAGGAGATTAGGAGAACTAGGAAATATGAATCAGTTGATTCAAGGCAGGGTTTGTTTTCTTTCCTCTGGTCACTCTGAGGGTGATCCAGAAAGAGTTAAGAGTAGCTTACTCTGGGCTTGCTCTCTAATCTTCTTCCATTGTCAGTGGAAATAATATGTTCCTCTGAGGGGCTATTTCAAACCAGGAGTCACATTTATCTGCTGTGGATTGTTTCTTTTCTCTCTCTGCTACAGGAGGATGCATAAGGAAATTAGTGGCAAACTCAGATTTTGAAAAAGCCTTTATCTTTCTTTTCCTTTGTGAGAATTCAGTTGCTATTCCTTCATTTTCCTTTCTTCCTCCTTAGGCAAAGGAGAATACCTAAATAAAACATTAAGAGGGACAAAATAGCCGTGAGGTGAGCTGGTGCTTTGTGCAAAAGCTTGAAAAGCTTTAGTTCCATTTCTTTTTTTCTTACTGACTTTTGTTAATTCAATGGTTTCTATCCTGGTTTAGTCCTCAGTTGTATGAGCTGTATAAATTTGCCAAGGAGCATGGCTGTTAAGCTTCTGTAATGGAACAAAAAGCCTCAAGTATGGTAGAAAAGAGCAATGTGAGATGACTGTTTTAAAGCTAGCTGCACTTACTCAGTTGCTCTTGTATCACTGTGTTGTGATTCCTTGATTAAGGAAGAGGAGAGCTGTGGCAAATCTTAAGTTATGTCCATTTTTATCCCCTGTGTTCGTCCCACTCTTTTCAAAGTGGTTTCTTTGATTACCTTTGGTGGTCGCTTAGGAAGTTTGGAGTGATGAGAAGAAGTGTATGTAGTCTCTTGTGTGTCTTGGGTGCTGATAGACGGCATTTACCTGTAGATTTGTGGTAGGAGGAATCATAACAGCTCAGTATAAGCAATTCCAGCCTTAGGAGGAGGAAAGAGTAATGCTTTACTGGCAAGTCACCCCTCTATATACTTGCACCTGCAGCAAGGAAGTTTAGATGACTGTACAAAATGTGTATTTTTGTAACAGTTAATCTCAGAAATGCTCCACAAGCAACAGGCTCATGACTTACAAAACATCAGTGTCTTTTAATTGAGTGGCTTAGTTTAGTTCCCCTTTTGCCTGTGGTTCCTCTGAATATAAATGGCACAGGTTTGGATCGTGCTGTATAATGAAATATAATCCCTTTGCTTAAAAAGACTAACACCACTTCCATGCAATTAGGAACAGTTATACCCTTGCCTTTTTTCCCCCCCTTGCTTTGTGACTTTCCTTATAAATTGTTCCTCCTTTGTGATTTTAGACAAACCTTTCTGATGCTGCTTTGCCACCTTACACTTTTTACCTCAATCAACCGAATGAAAGTCCAAATTCCTTAGTGTCTGAAGCTTCAGGTATAGTTAACTTCTTGTACTTACATTTCCTTTTCTTTTGTTTTTTAAAACTCCTCGTAGGATGCATTTCTGATAACCCTGGGGAGGTGAGGAGGGTTCGTGCGCTGGCAGGCTATTAAACTTTGATATCGTATAATCCCGCTTTTCTTCCTCTTGCGTTTCGAACTGATGGAGTTCCTGTGTGTCACTGCTGGCGGATGTAGGATGTGCAGCAATTTTTCTCTTCAAATTCGTCAGTGTTTCAAAGCTGAGCTTTGTCTTTAAAACTGTTTCATAATTTAATTACTCTTAAAATCATGTGGTATCAAATAATCTTTCAGATATTGGCATCATTGGTCAATAGTAGTCACAGGAGTGCCTGGTGATAGAGGCAGAATTCCTGTAAGCCAAGGGTGTGATTGAAGAATTGTGTTAATAAGAATGGGATAATGCAGTGTGTAATGTGCCAATTCTTTAATGGAGGGAGGTTGCTTTTTTAGTGTTTTGATACGATTTTAATTCCACTGTTTTGGGGTGGTTGGTGCTGGTTCTTTGTGGGGTTTTGTGGGACTTGTGTTTTCTTGGGGGGATGTGGGGTTTTTTGTTTTATTTCGGTTGTTTTTTTGTGAAAACAAACAACTAATTCACATATTTTGATTGTGACAGGATGGATTCATTTGAGTAACAAACAGGGGCACAGAGATGCAGCCCTGCAAACTGTGTATCTATTGCTTCTGCACAGCCCATTGAGAGAGGGACACATATAAGAAATTGAAGTGGGGTTAAGACTGTATCTGTTCCTCGTGTGCCATCCCTCTTAGTCCTGGTAGTCTCGTCTCTTTGCATGCTATAGAGTGCTGTTGAGTAGCAAACTGAAGTTTGTGGTATCAAGTGGCTACCTGGGATTATTCCAGGGTAATACAAGTTTTAAATGCTATAAATGGAAAATGGTAATATGGTAAGTGAGGATTTTTGCCTTGAATATCAAAGAGTAAACCCACGTGGTTTCACTGATTGATAGCTGTGGTTACTGATGCTGTGTGATGTGATGCTGACCACGTTGCCTGTGCTTTGCACTGAGATTTTTCTAACTTCTGGTAACAAATGCTTTAGTGAGTTCCTTAAGAAATAGATGCACATAATTAATACAGCATTTTTGCAAGCTGCCACGGTAACATTTACTAATGGATTTTGGGATTCCTGTTTTATAGCCATGAGCTTGGAATTTGTAGTTTTCTATTTATTATTTTCTTTCAATGTTTCTTTTTTCCAGGACTTTCATACTGGAAATTAGATGAGAAGGAGATGTATCACCCTTTACCAGAGAACTTCAGAAGTGAGTTTGCTGATATTTTCTCTACAAAAGCATCACCAGAGCAGGTAAACTTTGTGTGTTAATAGTTGGCTGATAGTTGCTTGTTGTCTTTGCTTTTTTTCCCTACAATGTAAAGTATCAGCCCTCCAGAAGCCAGCTTCCTTGTGAGACTCTTCTGTTAACTCAGTCTTTCATGTTCTGTTCCTTCATTATCCATTTAACCCCACTAACAGCAATTGACTGACCTTTTGTCACCTGCAAGAAACTGTGTGTATAAGAGTTGAAAAAAGACTGACTAGTACATTAAAGGTGTATGTCCCTCACTGAAGACCCTTTTTTAAACTGGATATGCTGAATAAAGCCTTTTCCTGTTCTGAACGGCTTTATTAGCTAAACCCACCCCAGAACTTGCTTATCTATCTTGGGGATGGAGAATTGTGTTCAGGAATAGTAATGTTGCAATTTTCCCTGTTGAAGTCGTCTTCTGCTGATGAAACCAAGTTATCATCATTGAAGGATCTTTATCATAAAAGACAAAGGGAAAACAAGCAGCTGCCAGACCAGAATTTTATGCCTTCTTCCCAGTCAAGTCACCCACCAGAGGTAACATTGATTTCTTTACTTCTCATCTCAGTTTGAAGGTAGGGTGAGTTACAGGCTGGTTTCTCATTAATTGGCCCCTGCTGCCACCTCCAGTTTTATGCTGGAACAGCAATTTGTGCAGCCATGATGAGCCAGAATGGGAAGGGATCCAGCTGACAGGACCTCCAGAAACACCCTGGGTAAACAAGCATCTTTGCTGCACAACCTTGAGAATGGTGCAAGGATGAACCTGCTTACGCTGAGGCTGCAGCTGATGAAATGCAGATGGAACTGCAGTCACAGGAGCAGGGTTTTCTTACTGCTTCCCACAGGACGAGTTCATTGCACCCGTGAAACAGAAGAGGCAGAGGTTGTGTAATTGTTCTTTATCGTATCTGTTTCTTTATACAGCTTTCAGTCTTGTACAAAATCCAGTAATGATGCTTCTATGTGACAATCTTGTTTATATAATCCATGAAGTGATTTTTCATAATGATACAAAGTTATTGTTTCAACCTACAGGCAGACATCAGAGTTCTTCTATTTACATAACTGAAAGGTCAAAGCATTTTTAGACAACTGCAGATGTTAGATATGTCTTTTATTCTTAATGGAAACCTAGAAACTCAAGTTGCAAACATTGGGAATATGCATCGTCATCTAAGCTATTACATGTCCCTTCATCTGGCTTGTCATACCAAATTACTGTAGTAATTGTAGTAAATGGTTGTGGTTATTCATTATAATTCCTGCAATACGTTACATGGATTGCTGATGTCTTCAGATAGACTCCATTTACAAGAACAAAAGTGAAATCACAGGGTTTTTTAGCATTGTAACTTCTTTCCTAGATCTTGACATTGGACCCAACCCTGCACATGAAACCAGGGCAGCAGAACCCAGGACCCCGTTTTATCAGTATTCCTGAAGAGACTGCTCCTTTTTCTCCAGACTCTATGGCAGAGCCAGGATTTTCAAGTCATTGTGACACAGACTCTTTTTCACAGACAAGTAATTCATCTCAGTTAAATGATTCTCCAAAGCATCTTGCCAGCAGCAGAGCTGCACGTTTGGACCTCTGGAGAAATCACCCGTTCCAGAATGAAAACAAGACCAGCTCTCCCTTTCCAGTGGCATATACGGATGCTGACAATGATAACTTAGTCAACACTGAGGAGGAAGAAACACGAACTCTCACTCCATCTTCTATTGCTCAGTGTGCTGACAGCAGTTTACCAGAATACAGCCTTTCAGTGACATCTGTTGAAGATCCTGTGATAATGTCAAAGTAAGTAATGTTGGTTGTAATGTAAGTAAGTAATGGTTGGTACCTTCACAGTACTTGTGAGATGACCAGAATATGAGTTCTGTTTGCTTAGAACATAGCTGCACATTGCTGCTATTTTCCTTTTCTCCTCTGAAGTGCAGATGGCGTCATTTCCCACTTCTTACAATTGTCTTTCTTTAGACTGTTCTATTTAATCTTCTTCAGACCATACTATTTAATCCTAAGGCACAGTATTTGTGTTCTGTCTTCCTTGGATGTCAAAGCCTTAACTGGAAGGCAAAGCAATTTCCTATGTTTTATTTGGTTATGTCTTTTTATACCTTAAAATAAAAACCCATACTTCCCTCATAGGTTATATGAGGGAGTTAATACAGGCAGAGAATTTCCAAGTTCTGTGGGGGATGTATTTTTCTATCTTAGAGGCAAATGGTGGGAGAAGCATAGAATTACTGTACTCGGGAAACATAAATATCCCCCATTCACCATTGAAGCTCTTGGGAGTTGCGCATGGACAAGCAGACATGGCATATTCTATGTGTCAGGGCTTATGTCAGGGTCATGGTTCAAGATAGTTCAGTGTTTTAAGCTTTCCTGTTAAAATTTTACATGCAGTTTTTAGTGCATAGCAAAGGAGGGAAGAGAGACTAAAGCTTTGTATTGTATTTGTATATAGTAATACTTGTATTAATGGGGAGACTTCCATGCAAGCCTTGGGTGTCTGACACCACTGCCTTAGACAGTGAGGCTTTCTTTAATTTGAATGCAACAAAGTTCTGTAAGAGAGATTTATAGGCTGAGTTCATGATGTGCAAATGAATACAGCAGTGCATGGTCATGTGGATAGCTGGAAACCTTTTCTGTTCTTACTTTTGAAACTAGGATTAGGCAGAACTTGAGGGAAAAACACGCTCGGCACATAGCTGATCTACGAGCTTACTATGACGCTGAGATACACAGCTTAAAACAGCAGCTAGAGGCAAGCCATAAAACTGCTTCATCCGAAGACTTGAAGAAAATCAGTCAAAACCTTGCTGACAGGTACTGTTTGTCCTTGCTTGTCCTTTTCCTCTGTGACGTGGGATTCCTTCCACTTCCAAACCTGAATATACTTGTTTAGAATAGCTTGAAAAGTTTGTCACTCTTCAATTCTGAAGATTATTTGCATCTATGATACTAATATTTTCCTATTAAATATAAATCTTGTGTTATTTAATGGAGCTGTTTAAGATCACTTTAAAATCATTATTAGGCAGCAATCATGATGTTTGAACCAGCCATCTTTTTTGACCTGCTTTTTGCTGAAGCTAGCATAAGTTTTACTCAAGAGGGGCTGTCAGGCAGAGGTTGGCCTAAGCAATT
Source organism: Pezoporus flaviventris (assembly GCF_033815535.1). Lineage (NCBI taxonomy): Eukaryota > Metazoa > Chordata > Aves > Psittaciformes > Psittacidae > Pezoporus > Pezoporus flaviventris. The sequence continues at coordinate 11,998,132 of NW_026892589.1, forward strand.
TGTAATGGAACTACCTGTGTTGTAAAGTAGTTCTCGCCTGTCATGCTTGTGAGCATCATCATCCTTTATCTTTCACGTTAAAACCACAGTCTTGAATTCATTGGTAGCTTTATAAACTCACTTTGCCAGTCAGTGCTCTTTGACCAGATACTACTACTGTAGTCTGTGTGCCTAACCTAAATATTCCATTAGACATAGCTTGAATGTTTGCTATATAGAGAAGTTTTTATATAAATTATTTGCCAGTCAAATATTGTCAATTTAGATAGCTAAAATACTTACAAAATCAATGCCCTTTAGAATAATTGAAGCAGTATCTGAGTAGCTGGGACTCTTTTGTACTTCCCTTCCAGCAGTAGTGTGCTAACTACTAGAAGTGACTTCTGAGCAGTCATTTATTGAGTTAAAGTAGCTTGCGGTATGATTGCAGCTATTAATTATCACACAGCATCACCAGCTAGCTGAAGCACAGCTCTGCTCTGGTGCATCTCAGCTGCTTTTGGTCTGCAGCTCTTATGCTCCAAGCCATGCTGAGTCTCTGCAGGTGTTTCCAAGTTGGTGCTTGCCCACCATGAGCAGAGATGCTGTGCGCTCACTGCAAAGATTATGGGAGAAGGTCACAGGCTAGGCACTGAAATTCATGGGGATGCCTGAAGAAGGAAAGGAAGCTATAAAATTTATATTTACTTTAAAGTTTCAAGGGATGTTTGTGGTCTGTATGTTCTGAATAGGTGTGACCAATTAGATGCAGCTCTGAACGAAGCAAGTGCTCGCATAAAAGACCTTGAAAATAAGAATGCTATGCTGGAAAGGCAGGTGGTAAGTGTATGTTCTTTTTTTTTTAACTAAAAGGGTAAGAGAACGCACTTGTTCATTACTAAGCTGATACATGTTTCTGTATCTTCATCTTTTTATTTTCAACCTTCCTCCTTAATATATGAATCAGCCAGTATGTTCCACCAGTGACTTTCCTAGCTGAGTTTCTTAGACTTGAATCATCATCGCTTTTGCTTATGAACAGCCTTTTCAGGTTAGCAGGGATCAAACAAAGCTTAACAGTGAAATGCTGTGATGTGTTCACGATGTCTCTCTTTAGATATTAGGTTTTTTTAATATATTTATTTTGCTTTAATTACTTTCTCTGATTTCTTAGAGCTGTGATAAGAACACGTCTCATCTGCACTGAGGCAAAACTATTCTAAGGATATTTATACAGTTGTTCTGACCAGGTCAGACCAGTTTGCCTACGGCTGCAAAGCTGCATTTACTGGTCAAAGAACAGGACACTTTGTCATCAAAGTTAGATACCCAGAGAGACTTTTTTCCATGCTGGGAAGCAAGAGGCTTAACTTCTAGATATATTAATTCCTGTAAAATAAATAACATCTTTTTGGGGTTTTAGTCTTCATTTGCATTCTTTCTACATCACAGACATGGGCAAAACTCTTAAGTTCATATACAGATGTACCCTTGTTTTCTATTTAGATGAATTTAGATTATGCTTTGCACTGAAGTGAAAACAAATCCTCCAGGAAGCATAATCAAGAACATGTGTTTCCCTGCAGGCAGACTGGCGAGACCGCTTCTACACAGTCAGTCATAATTCCAAAGGTTTGCAGGAACATATGGAAGAGATGCGCACAAACAATAAGGAGAAGGATAACACCATCAGTCGGCTAAAATCGAGGCTTCAAGATCTAGAGGAAGCCTTTGAGAAAGCTTACAAGTTATCTGACAATAAAAACACGAGGCTGAAGGAAGAAAATAAAATGTTTCAAAATGTAAGTAAGCAAAGGGGTGGTGGTGGTCACAGTTACACAGTGGGTCAGGAGCACAGCACCTCCTGCTTTGTAAAACTGCTCAGAGTTTAGCATTGTGAAGGCTTAAGGCACCATTAACAAATGATTCAGCTGACTACTTAGTAGGCTAGGTGTTAGGTGGTACTATGGATCTATAGATATTCAAGGTAACAAGGGTATACCTGGTAACACTTCTCGTAGTCTTTCATGTATTTTATTCCTGTGTGTGCTGTTAGTTCATTTTATATTTAGAGGTATTGCAGGAAGTTGGTTTAGAAGGTTGTTTTTTCCCTTTCAGGTTTAGTGAGGATGGACTGAATTTCTCATAAGTCACCACAACTTGCTAGAACTCTTTATCGTGTATGATTTTAGACTGAATCAAAGGAGTTGTTTCACTGATTCTTCAGTAATAGCTTTGTGGAATGTTTAAAAGGATTGGCAAAATGAATGTTAGTTGGAAAAGCTACTTCATGCTTTAACTCCTTTTTTACAACTAAGATTGCAAAATGCAAAGTCAGCTTTAAAGTTAGTGAATAATTTTACCAGTTCAATCAGTCCCTTCAGGTTCTTTAGAGATAAATAATTTGAGCATTGGAAATATACTGTGTAAGTAGTTCAGTTGTTCTGTTCTGTCTGTAAGTTTTTGTTCTGATTAGAAGACGCTAGAACTTAACAGACAGTATTGAAGTACATTCTCTATCCCTGGAGTGCTTCTGCGTGGGGTAGACAAACAATTCAGATGACAGCAGTCAACAAAACTGTTAATTGTAAATGGTCTCAGTGTGGGTTTGTGTGTTCTTTTTGTTTTAGCTTTTAGGAGAATATGAGTCCCTTGGAAAAGAACATGAAAGAGTAAAGGTAAGTACACACTAGTTAATTGGAGAACCACGCGTGTGAAATGTGTGATAATGTGCCATAGAATTAACCTCAGTACTTTGAAAAATATCAAATGGAAAGATCCATATTTAATTTACCTGATAGTTTCTTACTACGACTTCAGAGCCCTGCAGTGAAAAGGAGGGAGTTTGGGATGTATTGGTTTTCAGTGATATACAGCAAAAATACTGCAGAGTCAAAGCCGTCAAATTGAATGGGCCTCCCTTTCAAATAGGAAGGTGTATTTGATGTATTGTTTTCAAGGCTGATGTAGTTACTCTGGTGTTTTTCTTTTAATACACTTTGTGCCTTCTAAGCTTATTACTTTTTTCCTTGTGTACTTGTAGGATACGCTAAATACAACCGAAAACAAATTGCTTGATGCAAACACACAGATATCTGATTTGAAAAGGTAAATGTGAAACTGTCTTCTTACTGTTTTAACAATATGAAATGCAGGCAGCGATCTATATATTTACTCCTAGGTTATGAAGTCTGTAGATCTTGCAAGTTTAATTACATCTTATGAATCATTTCATGTTGTTTTATGTTACTTCATACATACTGTAAATGTCTTATTGTCTTAGGTACATGTGTTTTCTGCTTCCTCCATCACAATGGCTTCCCATGGGATGTAATGATTTGCTTCCTTTCTGATGGTTGTCACTCAGATAACCCAGCCAGGCTGCTGCTCAAGCCTTTACTCCTACAGTTGTACACTCAGGAGCCCCATCTTCAGCTAACCGATCACTGTTCTGGTTTTCAGGAGTGAGGATGCTGACAGGAGTTTGCTAAGATTATGGCTCCTAGGCATTAATAAAGGACAGAAAGAATAGAAAGAATAAATAGGAAGAGTTTAAGAAAGGAATAGAAACAAGCCAAAACCACTCTGCTTTCAATTTTTATTGGGAGTGTTGAGGGAATGAAGGTAGTATGAAGGACAGCTGAAGTATTTCTGTTGGCACTTCTATTTTCTTCCTGCCTGATTCTCAGTGCTGCTATTTAGGAACCATTTCAGGCTGGGGAAATTTTAGTGGAAAAGCAGATTTTTATATCCTGCTCCAAAAACCTGTATTTCTGTTCTCCAAGAGGGAAATGCGTAAGACTGTGTTGCATTGCCAGGGGCTAGCTCAGTGAAGATGTGAGCTGCAGTATGTGAGGGAGGTGAAAATCCTGTGAAGAGCCTGAGCAGCAGATCGGTGGAGTTACCTGAGTGACATAGGAGCCACTCATTAAATCCAGTCAGGGAGCCTCTTGTGTAAGTACAGCATTTCAAGGAGGAAAAATGTTCTGATTTTGTTTTTCCCAGCCCCTCCAAGGTGGATGTTTTGATCCACAGCAGTATCTCCTGGTCCTGTCTTTCTAGCTAGGTTACTTACCTTAGAATTCAAATACATATTTATATGTGTATTTAGATAGGTATAAAAATGTAGTAGTTGCTCTTGTTCTTCTGCTTCACCAAGGATATCTGATTGGAAAAGAGTAGACTCCAAGAAATATGGTGTATCTTCTATGTCATTTAAATAATCTTATCATGCATCTTTTCTACTTCCACATTAGGACCATTTCAAAACTTGAAGCTCAGCTCAAGCAGGTAGAACATGAAAACATGCTGAAACTTCGACATGTAACTGAAAGTCGTTTCAGAACCTCCTGTGCCAAGTAAGTGAATATTCCAACCGTGTGAAAGCAGACCATGTGGTTTAGACTACTTTTTAATGTGTTTCCGATAAAAACGGATCAAGATCACGTCAGTCCATAGGCCAAACTGGATTAAACACGTGACATAATCCAGAGGTTTTGCATGCCAAGAAAGTATTAAAAACAAATACACACTTTGGATAATGTATGTATGAGTTGGCAGACTGTTTCAAGTCTTCCCAGATGGGTGTTTGATAGGTCTCAGCTGAATAGGGATTCCAATGCTCAACAGAGATCTTAGGAATAGAATCTAATAGTTCCATTGGACACTGGAGGTTTTCCTTGTCTGTTTGTCACTGCTTTGAAGAGCTGATTACTACTTCTTATGTTTCTACATACAGCTTGTACAGGTATCTGGGGAGAATGGAAGTTAGAATTAGTTAGGATTTGAGTGGAATTAGAATGCATACTATAGTCTGAATTGTGGATTTAAGTTAAGAACATTAAAGTTGAGTTGTGTCCTGTGGTGTGTTTATGTGTGGTTGTTGTTGGTTTTGGGTTTTTAAATGTTTTAAAGGCCTGAAAACTTTTCCCCCCTTTGGTTTTTCCTTGTTACTTAGTTATAGCCTCTTTGGTGTCTCCCAGTTCATTACAGATGTAATATGTCTGTAGATGTCCACTTGTATATACTGAACAGCAGTATTTGGGGGGAGAATCTGATTTTTCATTAGTATGAAGATACAAGCAGTTTATGATGAATATATTACAGGACTGATTTCTGGGGGAAAAAAAGGAATCAAAACCTTTCCTAATTCTGAAGTGTTCTGGTCCCACAGCAAGTTGGCAACTCCTGATGTCAGCAGGCGGAAGTGGTTGATACCAGGAGCAGAGTATTCAATCTTCACTGGCCAGCCTTTGGAAGTGCGGGAAAGCTCCAAAGATAACAGACTAGAAGAAACCTATATTCCTTCCAGGTGAGTAGGTTTCCTTCGGTATCCAACACCTTTAGGAATGCAGAATTGACTAGATTTGTATATTTAGAGTTTTTTACTTGTTTCATAAAACTCTCAAAAAATTCTCCATGTCATAGATGTTCTACAATTCCTTAAGAATGAAATCGCCTTTCCTCACCAACAAAACAAGGAACAGCTTTCAGTACCTTTCTTGGAATATCAGAAAGCTTCAACTGCATCTTGTGTCACCTTCTTTACATGTTTTTGTCCAACTCTACTCTGGGTTTGGACACTGTGTGCTCTGTTGTATTGGATGCGAGCGGTAGCAGTTGGCTGCAGCTTTCCATCAGTGAGAAGCTTCAGGTGTAGTTTAGGATGTAATGTGGTAGTTTTCCTTCTTACTTAGGAGTTTCTAAAGCCTCTGTCAAGACATACTTAATTCTAAGAACATATCAAATCACTGAATTTAACTCGCACCTTAACTGGCAGTAACACAATCTTCTGATGTCCTTGGCTAAAACTAAAAAGCACCCTTAAAATTCTAGGTTTGATGACTGTAAATCTCAAACAAAATTCCTCCATTTTTTTGGTTTATTGAGCTACTGTTTGGATATATGAAATAAAGTAAAACTACTTGATCAGTTCTTTTCCTTTCCACTGCCTCATATTCTTTAAGGCACCATTCTCCTCCTGAGAAAGACTCCTCACAAGAAGACTCTTCAACAACCACATCAGAAAAGAAAGAAATGGAGATGTCAGAAGCACCAATTATAAAAGCCTTTAAAGAACTTGAAGAAGGAAAATCATTTAAAGATTGGGGTACACAGACAGAAAAAGAAGATGCATCAGCTAGTAACTTTAATTTTCATATTCCTGAACTTGTCTTTACTGGCTTTTCTTTGGTCGCATGTGCTTTGGTTCTGTTATTCTTGGCATTCAAGTCCATCAGGCTTAAGTGACGGCATCAAAACAGTTTCAGCATGCAGACTTCTGGAGTTTTCCTAAGAAAATTCAATATCATGCAGCTAAGTGACTTGTTTAACATAGAGGGAATGCAGAGGTTGCTGTTAAGTCTCAAGCTGGAGAGTAGCTCATGTCCTTTTTCTAATAATATCTCAGTATTTATAAACAGTTAATGGAGTCCTAGCAATGCCCTGGCTGGCTGTACATCCATTATAGTTTTGTTCTCATGGTGTTATATCACAGTGTTACTAAGAAAGCAGGCATATATACTGTAGGATTGCACAGAACTGTTCTAACTACCTTGATTTAGAAAGCTTTGTAATTAGATAACACTGAGTTTGTCTCAAATCCTTATATTCTTGGTTCAGGCAGGTACTCCAGCCCTCTTTCCCAAAAGATGTTTTTGTCTTTCCTTCCACTGGCTCTATTAAATCAGTGTTATTTAGCATTGTTTCCCCACATATGCTGCAAAACCTCCTTTCTCATAAGTTAATCCATCTTTCATGAGTACGATGAGCAGGGAGTAAGACTTGAGCAAAACATGCTGATGTCAAGCAGACTATAAGTGCAGTCTTTGTACAGTCCAAGCTGCATACAGAATATTTGTGGTTTCTTGTATTTAAAAAGGTATTATGTTAATCAATCTTTTTCTTCTTTTTAATTTAGAAACACCAAATCGACGTCAAACTGTTGGGTTTGTTGAATCTTCTTTAGTTGCTAACCGATCCCCAGAGAAAGGGAAAGACCAGCACAGACCAAAACGGTACAGCTCCCCTTCTGGCCAGAGGTCATCGTCCCTTCCTCCTCCAAACAGGAAATCAAATACTCCAAGTCAGTGCTTTTCTGAAGTTTGGTTTGTATTACTCAAAAGGTAGAATCAAATAATGAGAAGCTGCTCTAGAAGAAAGAAAAATAAAGATAGAACCTTCTGCCTTACTCTTAACAGTAAAAGTAAAAACTTGACTGTAACTGTAGAAAACATGAGAGCTCTTAAGTTTATTTTAACTTCTCTGTGTTGTGATGCACTTTTCATCTAATTTAAATAAACATGTAGACAGCTTTGAAAAGCATTTGTTTAAGATGTAAGCCTCTGATCACATGAGTGGGAGATGCTGCACTGGGAGATGTTTGAGGTAGTTAAACATCCTCTGTCCTTTGCAGCAAGAAGAGAGATAATGTTGGCACCAGTGTCTGTGACATACAGCCCAAAACGATCTCCAAAAGAAAACCTCTCTCCTGGATTTAGCCATTTGCTTAGCAAAAATGAAAACACAGTGACAAGGTACGAGGCTTGTGAATACAGTTGTGTTCTGAGCATTACTATAGCTGCAGTATGTTTATGCAGGCTTAATACTGCTCTTTCTTGTTCATTAAAAGTCCTAGAAAATGAGTCATGTGAAAATATCTGAATATACAGCTAAGTTTAATCCTGTCAAGAAACATGGGAGCTTGGCCCGCTTCTGAAAGAAAGTCACACAAATGGGGTATTTTAGTGATGCAAATAGGAGTATATTGAGCTATGGCACTATGAGCAGAAGCAGAAGACTTGCAATGCTGTGGGATAGAAATTGTTTTTATTAAAAACCTGCTTATTTAACCAAAAGGTGAAAAAGTAGAAAATACAGCATTGCTTGATATGTGATTGCTAGCTAGTGATAGTTTTGTGCTTCCTGCTCTGCAGATTTGATATACTTCTAGATGACCTGGAAGCTGGTCCTACATCTACTTTACAGCACAATAATACAAGAAAAAGGCTCCAGTTCCTCTCACTAGATGATACAGAAGGTAATCTATCAAAGTGGGGGGAAACTTTCTCTATTGGTAATAGCTGCTTAAATAGAAAGCTGTCACTTTTATCAAGTCCAACTTTTAAAAACCCTCTAAATCTTGTCTTATTCTGTAGACGGAGAAGTACCATTCATATAGTATTTCATTTTTATGTATATGTGTGTATGCACAAACAAAATGGAACAACAGCAATAATGAAATGAAGAAGGGCAGCATGTTTTCCTATGCTTAACTCAGTTACGCAATGCATATCTTAGTAGGATCTGTATAAAGATGTATGTACTCGGGGATACTAATAACTTTCTGTTGCTAAACATCACATTACAGATAGCCAAGAGTAACTATAATAAAAGCAGTTGTTTCAGATGTTTTAAATGATTGATTAAACCAAATCTTTTCTCACTTTTGTAAATCTTGTCACAATGTTCTGCTTTTGTTTTTATTAATGCATTGATTTAGATGAGTGTTTTCATGACAGCTATGATATTTAGTGATATTTAGAAATGTTGTAATAGTCAAAGTTATTCCTATTTGGCACAGTACAGTAATCAGTTTGCTAGCCAAAAAATGTGCTGTGTTATAAAGATCACTTGAAAGATCATCCGTATAAATGTTTTCCATTCTTCTGGGAAGCTTGCCTATGGCAAGCTAGCAAGGCTTTGCTAGTCACTCTCCTTACTTTATGTACCTCGAATATCACTCTGCTTTTCTTGTCATTAGCTTATTTTTCTCTTCTGTGTAATAATTTCACAATTACAAAACGAATAAAAAGACCCCTGTTTTGTTGATAGGAAGGCAACACTCAGGTGTCAGAGACAGCTCTTGTGCTGAATCCATCAATACTGGACTGAAGAAAGCGACAGCCTGGGACGAGAGGAGTGTAGCACAGAAATATGAGCCAGTGCTGCCTGCTTGCGAGGGGGACTTCAAATACACAGCAAGGATTAGGACTCTGGCCGAAACAGAGAGACTTTTTGATGAGCTAACTCAGGAAAAGCAACAGGCAAAGATTATTCTTATTTTAAATTTGTAATGAAGCACAGTAGTTGTATGAGAGGTGAGGGGTGTAGCTGTGCACCCTGCAATGCATGGCTGAAATTCATGCATAATTTCTAGTGTTACCATGGGAATGGGCCATTATCAGTCCCTGCTCTACTTCCCATACTCCAATCCTTTTCTGTCCCTAACTTCCTTAAAGGAGAGTCACTTTAACATAAGCACAGGGTGAATGGAAGGGTTAAAGTGAATTTGATTTTCTTCCTTAATGGCCAGTGATTTAAACCAGCCTTTCAAATAAGGAAGGTTATTCTGGCAAGTAAGAGTGCTCCCTTCATAGGATCCTAGAATGGTTTGGATTAGAAGGGACCTTAAAGCTCATCTAATTGCAATCCCACTGCCACAGGCAGGGACACGTTCCATTAAAGCAGGTTGCTCCAAACCCCATCCAGCCTGGCCTTGAACACTTCAAAATGACTCTTGGGAGAGTCTGCTTATGAATGTTAACTTCTGTATCTGTGTGGTACAGCACAGTATTATGGTAGCATACTTGTGTTTAAGAACAAGACTGAATGTGTCTCTGTAATCTATATACCTCACCTCTCGCTTTGTAAAATGAGTTAGGAAGGCTTATGCTGGCTCTTGAAACTACAGTTTACAGCTGATGTATTTTCTGTTACTAGATTGAGGCTGCATTGAGTCGAATACCTTGTTCTGGTGGAAGAATGACTTTGCAAGCAAGATTAAATCAGGTGAAAAAGCTTCTACATCTGGCTGCTCTCTTATATTGCTCTCCCACAATTTAAGAATATAGAGTGTAGATGAAGTTCCACTATAGTAAGTTCAATTACTGTGGGAACTTTTCCATATCACTGAGAGGTGTTCCTGAATATGGCATATAAGGAAAAAGTTTGTGTGTGTGTACATGTATAAATAGTACATAGTGTATATTCTGCATAATAACACTGTTGATATCTTCTGTACATTTTCCAAATTACTACAAGAATAATCTGTTGTTGCTGTAACACTAAGAGGCACAGGAAGGCAGTACATTGAGGCAGTAACTATGAAACAGATCCCTGCAGCTGTTGTAGAGAGGAAAGTGTAAAGTTTAGTGGTTGGTTGGGTTTTTTTTTGTCTACTTGAAAGCATAAAGAAGAAAGCAAGAAGGCAAAAAGAAGTACTGTAGGTGGAATACAGGAGAGGCCCTTCTTTAGAAACCTCTGCAGACTCTTCTAGTGTAAAACAAGCGTCTCCCAGTTGTGTTCTAGAGGTCTCTGCAAAGCCTACAACTGCAGCAGTTCCTAAATGGGGATCCTAGAGCTTGTAACCAATTTGAAAGTCCAAGTGCATTCCAGTGAATCAATGTTACCCCTCACTGCAGCATTTCCTGAATGTGTCTCCCTCATTATCAACCTGGCCTAATTCCTGTCAGGTTTATCTAGAAGTCATGTAAAAGTTTAAAAACAAACCCAAAATACCTAAAACAGTTTAAAGGAAGCCAAAGACCCACAAGTACACACACATACATAAAAATAATACAGGGTTTGTAGGTCTGCCTCTAGTCTGTGGGTGCTAACAGAACGCTAGTAAAGGATACCAGTGGAATATAGGAATAACAGTAGTTTCTTCATTTTAGAATGATCATTGCATTTTGGTTTATGTTATTAAATCCCTTTTTTTTTCCCCTTTCTTCAACTGTTTCCTTTAGGAAGCTCTGGAAGATCGCTTGGAAAGGATTAATAGAGATTTGGGGTCAATACGCATGATTCTGAAACGATTCCATGTTTTACATACCTCTGCAAACCTCTGACAATTCTCTCTTTGAATGCAAATATGCTTTTTTTTCCCCCTTGCACTAATATGTAATTATGCACTCAGTAAATGCAAATGGTTTTGTATTTTTCTAAACCCTCAATAGTAGTTTTACAACCATGTTACCCTTTACCAAGAGCAATATTTTGTACTTGGAGCCACCTATATTTTGAACATATTTTTGTTACACTTGAGAAAATCAATGTTTATCCTGTATTGTAATATTTTTAGAAATATTAATTATTTTTAAATAGTGATATTGAATTTATAAGAAGAATATGAAACTAAAAGGCAGCTTGTTTTCAGAAAATGAGTGTTACTGGTTTGCACTGGTTTTCCTCCCCATTTTATAAGTATTTATGGTATGATGTAAATATTAGCCAATAGGAAATTTTGATCTTTAATACAAAAAAGCAACCTGAATTACCTGTGTAAAAGAACTGTGTTATGTTGTGAATCCTTTTAATTTCAACCCTATAACACGGGTACCTTTCTTTGTGACAAAACTGTGAGCAACACTTTCGCTATGGTTGGTTGGCTGCAGAATGAAGCGTGTGTTCTGCTGGTCTGGCTGCATTAGGAAAGTATGGCTCTAAATGACTTGATGTCTCCCAACAGCTGCAGTGAGTAGTGTTTTGCTACTGCAGGTACCGGGATCTGTGGGAGCCTTCCCATCTCGACTCCAGCCACCTCTCCAGGACTGTAACTATTCATCCCAAGCTACTGTTTTAATGAAACAGGCTGGGTTTTGTGCCATGCCAGTGTTCTGGTCACCTCCATTCCTGAATCAAATCCAAGCTGTATTTGTGAACACACATGCATTTTTCTGGGTGAAAACAATACATATTTGCTAGTTGGCCTATTGCTGAATGACAGTCCAACTTTGATAGTTTGTATTTTAATATCAAATAAAGGTTTAATTAGATTCTTTCCTCCTGCCCAAAACCATTAATAGGTTCTGGAATATTACATCAGCCATAATGTAGGTTTTAATCACATTGTGTGTTTCAACTTCTGTCCTTGTTCAAGATGTTTAGCCGCCAGTGATGTGATTATAAGGCCAGAATAGCTGTCATAAAGGAAGATGCGATTGGGAAGATGTGATTCTAAAATTAGAGTCCTGTCATTTAAGGTATTTGATGAACTGTCCTACCCCAAAAATGATATTTTATTGCAGCCACTTCTGCCCTGCAGTTCCTTCAATGCATAGTCAGAGTTGAGGGGAAGTCAAGGGTGTTGGTTGCTGGTTTTACCCTTTAAAATATACAAATTGGACCTGAATACTTAGAGTTAACTCAAATATATCTCCAACTGCACTAGTAGCTGTACAATTTTGATGGTATTCCATATTATTTGTAATTTTTACTTAGAAGGGGTTGAAGGAGGAAAACCAAATCTTGACTTCCCTCTGCAGCTCTGCTGTTCAGCTGAAGAAGTTTCCCCTCCATTTAAAGTTATTAACAGGTTCAGATTGAAAGTGTTCTTCAGAAGGATCAATTACCTAGCAGGATTTTTCCAAGGAATCCAGCACAGGACAATTCCAGGAGTCCACTGTTGTGCTGATGGAGGAAAACAACACCTACAGCAAAAGCAAGCACAATTTTCCTGACAGATGTTAGGAAGAAGCAGGTAAATCAGTTCAGCTTCTGTTGCTCTCTCCCCTCGTTCAGTCCCGTGCTGTTCCTAGTCATGTCGTCTTTTTATTATTACAAATTGTGAGTCAGAATTTATTTTTTAATCAAAAGCCCTCCTCCATCTGTTGGAGCTCTTCAGGCTATTTCTGTTCTATCCTAACACTGAAGGAGGAGGGGAAAAAAGCCCATCTAAGTGTTGTTCTTGGTGCGCTTCTAGGCCAGCCTTTGCAGACAGGTCTGCTGGTGGGTTGACCTGCCGGCATGGTGCCTTTGGCCTGGTTCCTGAGGCAGAGCTGCAGTTCCAGCTGAGATCAGTGGGAGGCCGGAATGCTCAGCGCTTCCCAGCATCCGACCGCACGCATCAGAAGCGAGCGCGGAAGCGGGTGTTCGCCGTGGGAACGTGACTGCGCTTTGCTGGGCAGCTTTTTAATCCCTTTAACGATTCTTCCCCTTAACATCAGCAAACTGGGGACAAATAAGGGCTTTTAGAGACCCAGAAGCTTGTGCTTGCCCTGAGCAGGACTTCAATCACCTTCCTCTAGAGTTCTCACCCCTGCCACCTTGCAGCTCTGTAGGTGTTTATTACCTTTCCTAATCCATTGGGTTTTGCCTGGAGCCTCAGGCTTTGGTCTGCCTGCCTGCTCTGATGAGACACGTGTTGTTTCCTCTGGTAATGATAAACATTACAGCTCCTTCACCGAGAGATTTAACCTTTGGAAATGAGCATTTCCATCGGTCCGCATCTCTAAAATGCAAGTTAGAAATGGGGCCTCTTTGCCGTTGATGCTTCAGGGCCGGGAGCCTGAGCCATCAGCTGGTGAGTTTGGAATTACCCTGCTCTATCCAGGAGCTGGAGTGGAGGAGGAGCGCTGAGGTGATGTACCCTTAAGGAAAGAGAAAAAGCTGAAAACTGGCAAATTTGACTTTTTTTTCCCCTCTAATACCCCTTAGTGATTGTTTTCCACTCGTTGCAGCGCGCACTCAGGCTGCAAAAGGTGCCAGGGGCAGGGTTGGGCCGGGCCTTTGCCCACTGGGGCCTCTGTGCCTCGGTAGCCGTTGTTACCATCCCTCCTGCGGGCACGGCTCCGGCCGGGCCCCCTCACCCCGACCCCGCCGCGCTCCCCGCAGCCCCGGTGCCGGTCCCCACCGCGGCCGGCAGGCGGCGCTCCGGTCCCGCCCGCCGTGCGGGAGCGCCGGCCCGGCTCGGCGCGGGGAAGGAAGTGGCGGCTCGGCGGCGGTGGGCACGGCTCGGGCGGGCGGATAAAGCTGCCCGGGCGGCGCGGCAGGGCAGGAGCGGGGCAGAGCAGAGCCGGTGCCGGGGCTCTTCGCCTTCCCCGCTCCTCCGCTCCCCTCCCCTTCCCGCAGCTGCGGCGGCCCGCCCGCCTCGCCTCCCCCCGCCTCCGCCGTCCCCGCGCCGCGGCAGAGCCGGCGGGTGAGGAGCTGCCTGCGCCCGGCCCACCCTCGCCGGGGATTATGCCAGCGGAGCGCGGGCATGTCGGCAGGCAGCCACCCGTAGGCAGCGGCAGCCGCCGAGCCGCCGCGGCATCAGCAGCACCAGCGGGAGCCGCGGCCGCTGCGCCGGGAGCAGCCGGTGCGTGGCAGGGGGACCCGGGGGGCGGCGGGGCGGGCACCCTGGGCAGGGCCGGCAGCGGGCCTGAGGGGAGCGTGAGGTGAGGGGCGGTGGGGGTAAGGCCGGGCCCGCGGGGCGGCCTCAGCCTCCCCTGAGGAGCCGGGGCGGCTCGGCGGGGCCTCGGCGGGCGGCGGAGGAACGGCCCCTGAGGGCCGCGGCGGGCGGGCTGGGTCGTCCCGCCCGCGGTGAGCGGGATGCGGCGGTGGTAAAAGTTTCCCCAATAGAGGAGTGAATGGCAGGGAGGGACGGGTCTGCGGGCGCCGCAGCCATAGCCGCGGGTGCGCGGCTCCTCGTTGCTGCACGGGTTGTACCGAGAGGTTCGTTATCTCTAACGTACCCTGCGGTGAGGTGATGGGGTTTGGCTGTGGTGCACCCCCGTCCGCGCTCCCTTCTCTCCGGGCTGGCTCGCTGGAGGCAGCAAACACCTTTTCCCTCTGCCCTCGGTGGCGGTTTGAGTGCCGGGGTTGATGGAGTCCCCCCCACACCGGGCTCCTGGCACGGCGGAGGGAGCGATTCTCGGTCTGTGGTGGCTGGAGGTGCACGAAGCCGGGCTGGATGTCAGGGAACGGTGCCGGCTGCCTTCAGGCGCCGTCCGTGTGAGGCCAGAGCGAGCCCAGCCCGAGGGAGAGCCTTCATCCTGGCCGCGACCCTCCTCCTCCTCCTTCCTCCCTTACCGCATCTCCCAGGGTTGAATTCCAATGGGTTCCTCTATGGCAGAGGCACCGGGATGAGGCCTGTGCTGTGGTGGGGGCCCTGGGATGAGGCCTGTGCTGTGAGGAGGGCAGGAAGGCGCTGCCCGGGGCTGGTCTCCCCGCCTGTGGTAGGGGAAGAGGGGTGAGAGCTGCCCTGGCCTCATGGAAGGAGTAACTTGGCTGATTATGGCTAAGGAAGAACAGTGTGGGCTTTTGGGGCTTGAGGCTCCCCTGCGGTAGTGAGCATCGCTGGAAATCAGCCATGATCCCCTTGCGAGGACTGGAGCAGGAATTTTCCCTTTACAAAGAGCAGGTTGCCCATTCCTTAGCTGGATGATGGGCTATAAGAGGGGATCCTCTCCTCTGGGCCTGGCCATCCCTTCTCACTTGACAAACTGGTGTTCCCAAATGACCCTGGGCTCCATTCTGTAGAATGCTGCTGCCCCATGGCAGCAGGCATCAGCACGAACAACTTCAGCTTCTCCTCCATCTGTGGGAGGGTTAAATCCCTTCCTTCACCTGCTCCCCAACCCCTTTCGCTCCACTGAAGGAGCCCAGAGGAGTGCACTCGACATGGGGCTGGAGCATCATTAGCAGAGCCCCTCAGCGTAGCGCCCTGCTCAGTCAGCCACTCCATTCAAACCTGTCACATTTCATGTTAAAACGCCACGATTGAGGCAAAGTTTATTTAAATTGTGTATTGAAGCAAAAAGCAAAAGTTTCTTCTTCTGTGAGTACCTGCTCTGAAGTGAAAGCTTCCATCTTCTGTGGGCTCTGTGTGTCTGGAAGCAGCTAAGTGGGTAACACGATGCCAAACCCCATCTTTGAAGACATAATCTGCATGTGCTGAGCTCTGTACATGACACCGGTTCAGCAGGACAATGGCACTAGATTAGTCTTTGCAGACATCAGGATTTAAACAGGAGATGGCTTGATTGCACGTCGCAATGTCTATGGCCTGTAGGATTCCTTATCCTCCTATTCCATACTAATTCCCTCTCTCTGCCCACATCTTTCTCCTCGCGCTGTATTTTTATCACGTAGTTTATTTTTGTCGTGACTGCGTTGTGCTCCTGAGTAACACAAGAAGACTGACTGCGTTACAGAGTTCAGCACTGCCTTCTGAGTGATATTTTCCACTGGTGAATAGGAGATGGCTGTTTGCAGGGCAGCCTTTCTCCCGGCCTTTGGCAGACCTCATGCCTGCAATGGTCAATAGATCGCTGTATGCCTGGTTATTCTGACAGGTAACCACCTCGTTGTTTTGACCCCGTGCTGCTGCTTGGTAATTGAAATGCCTCCTCGGGATATACGGAATAAAGCATGGCCAAGCATGAAAGCACAGCTGCAGGCTTGTCCTGGCTTGCTGTTTCTCACAGGAATGCTGCTCTGTGGTCCTGGCAATGTGTTCTGATTGTGGCAGCATCTCCGAGAGGGAAAGTGAAAGGAGCAAGCAAGGGCTGGATATGCAGCTCATTGTGCTTCTGGCTTTGCTAGAGCAGGCTGCTGGTAGGTTGCTAGGTTTCATTGATCATATTTAAGTTTCTGTCAGTAACTTTTAATTAAAAACATGGTTGATACCACTTTAATGAATGTACGGATGTTAGCCATCTTCATGCATAAAAATGCTTTTTAATTCCCTTACTATTCCCTTTATGGCCCTTAGATGCTTTTGTTACCATTTAAACAGCATACAGTAGCAGCTGTTTATCTTCTTAATACAACTTTTTCATGCATCTGCGTTGAGGAAACAGTAATGGTTTGAGTAAACAATTCCCTGGTATCCTTTAACAGTATATTTTTAAATAACTTGGCAGAAAGGGTTATAAGTATGTCAAAAGAGTGAACTCCGAGGCTCTTGTTGCTGGTAGCCCTATACCTAACCTAACTCTGCGTAAGTTGTTAGCTGCTCCTCATGCTTACATGGGGTGGTGAGGAAAGTAAGAAGCTCTCAATGCACGACTTTTGATTCTGAGGAGCTTAACAAGGATCTTTCCCCCCAGATGATAACTTCTTATTAAAATACCCTTTCTATTCTAGGTTTGCTTCTGATGGTGTATTTCAATGCGTATGTCGCCTGTTGTGCATCTAACAGCCCGAGCGTTTATTGTGATTTGCCATCTGGCTCGTGGGAGTTTTATCTAACTTCTCATTTGAGTTGACAGCAACCAGTTTGGAGAGACCTTGTCCTGATGTGTTTTATAAGAGAAATTCTCAAAACTCACAACTGACAGTGGTGCTGAGGGGTTTTGAATTGAAATAGTCTCTTTCTAGTCTCAGTTTGTTACTGCTTCTGTGAGTTGGCCAAACAGAGAAGCAGCACATTGAAAGAAGCTAATTTAAGGTTCCTCCAATTAATCCAAACCAACATTAATCTTCCCCCCCCCCTCCGTTCAAACAAAAATCTTGTCATTCACTTGCTGTCTTGGCAGCCTGACTGGAAGGTTTCGGAACATGGCAAGCGAAAGCTGGTGCTTACTCCTGGGTGTAGTTTGACTCATGCCATTCATGCATATTCATAGTAATGTCCTGTTCTAGGACCAGCATGATCCGTTGAGAAACAGGTTTTTTTCACATGATGTTCTTTTAGGCTTCCTCTTCTTCGAGACTCGTGCCTTGTTTCAGGGAGAGGGGAGAAACGGGCGGCAGTGCCTGTCTGCTCTTTGTTTTCTTCGAAGGAAAAAGCACCATCTAAAAGCCATGGTTTTTGTAATAGCCAATTGCTCTAAATGGTGATACCTTTTAATTTATGAATGCTGACATAGGGGATGATGTGATTAACATTTTGTTTTGCCTCCCCAAATCAGTAAGATATTTCTAGATTTAATTTTGAGCCTGAAAGCGTCTTATGGACAAAAATGTTGTGTAGTATTCAGTGCGAATGGAAACGGAGGAATTAATGGGGGCAAGGAGAGAATAAATAAAACACTTTATTTTTAACTTTGTTTCCTGGGCATTGGAGGAAATCCAAGTGCCACGATGTTGTACGGGGGCAGAGGAGGCTGTGTGAACTCAAGGGGAATGTGGCTTCCCTGATCATGGTGTCCATGCCAAGACTCCTAGGAAATTTTAAATGAACAAAGTAACGAATGATATTTAGATGTTCTTAATGTGAGGAGAACAAAACGATTGAGCTCGGGGCTAAGTCAGATCCTACCACTTCATGGCGCTTGAATCAGCACAATGCCAAGTCAGTATGTGGAGCTCCTGAAGTCATCCTTGTGTGTTTTCCATAGGAAGGGGTTTTGACAGTGGGACTGTATTGGTGGTGTTTTTCTTAGTTTAACTATAGATATCTATCTCCTTAGAGCTCACAGCAAAATGCTTTGTTACATCCCACTGGAGAGCTTAGAAACCAGTTGGGAAAAAGGCATCTTTCTTTTTGAAGGGTGGCTGTGGGGATCAAAGGATGCTCCTGAGAGGTGGCAGTATCTGGAGACAGAGCTGCTTCCCACTTTCTTGAGTGTGTTTGATACAGGGTCAAGCTTCAAAGGGGAGAAGAAATAAGAGGTTGCTTAGGCAAGTGGAGAGAAATAGTTATTGAGCATATGTGGGTGCAGGGAGCCGCATGATTTGCCATGAAAGAGCAGGAAGTAACAGGGCTCAAACCTGCCCTGGAGAGCTTGGGCACATCTGAGGAAGTCCCAGCTGCCTGAATTGTCTTTCATTGCAAAGCCAGGAGGTGCAAGGGAAGACCAGCCAGGAGGGGAAATGAGCATCTCCTCCTGCATTTGGGCTCCCATGTGCAAGGATATAACAAGGATCTGGTTACCCTGGCTTTGGTGGTTAACACAGCCCAGGTCGGTAAATGGTGTGGAAAGCTACAGCGAAGCTGTCAGCCCTGTCAGGGTGCTCCTGAGTTCGGGAGCGAAGGTGTCGGGGTCATTGCTCCTGCATCCTCCGGGCTGGTGCCTGGCAGGAGGGCACATACCAGTGCTCTGAGTCTGCAGCCGCAGAGGGCAGGGACAGAAGGTAAACACCTCTGCTGGTTAAGCGGTGTGCTGGGCAGAAGGAACGTGGGCACCCTGAGCAGCAGCCGCTCTTCCAGTAACCCTTTATAGGAAAGGCTGATCCTTGCCTTCTCCTCGCTGAGCTGCTGCTTGAGGACTCCAAATTAGAATGGGTTTTTTCCTGCTGGCTTTTAAGCAGCCTCCAGCAAATCCTGCTCAGGCAGGTTTGAAGAGATGCACCGTCCAGAAATGGGTGTCCTTGTGCGCTTCAGAGTGTTCTCACAAAAATCCCAACCCTGAGCACTGGGTGTCTTGGGTAGCGAGGGCTCTGCATGGCTGTTACAGCCCTGACTTTGTGGTGTTTGGACAGCTGAGGTTGGTGCGTGCTGTGGCATTGTAAGCAGGAACCTTCAGACTCCTCTGCAGGAAAGCAGTTGAGATTAGGTGAATAGGAGAGGCTCCCTTGATGTGATGAGGAAAAGTGAGTGCCAGTCATCGTTCTTTGTGCCTTTAAACAGCAAAGTCTCCTGCTGGAGACCAGATACTGGGATTTCTGCTTGGGGTTTTCTAAGAGTTTCTATAGCCTCGTCATGGATAGGGGGAGCAGAGGTCTGGACAGTCCCGTAATGACTCAGGAGGTTTCCCACTAGCTGGGAAGGCGTATCTGATCCTTGCAGTGTAACTGGGGGGATTTGGGAAAGATAACAGTGAATGAGCAGCTGGAAGTTTCATAATCTGTCATCAGGGCAGGGATTCCTGTAAGGGACAGGGAAGTTAACTCTGATTTGTTTGGATTGCTGGCACTTACATCCCTGAGCTTCAGGACACTAATTCAAGCCCATTAACAGCCTTAACCCACAGAGCAATGACCTGAGAAGGCGTAGTGTGGAGGGTGGGAGTGTGTGTAATCACATCAGCACCTTGAGGCTTTGGCGTATCTTGGAACTCCCAGGGCATGGCCGCGTTATCTCCAGCTCTAAAGAAGTTTGATGTTTGCATGACTTAACTCTGGATGTGTAGTGGGGCCTTAATTCCATTATGTGCTTTGAAAGGTTAGGGAAGGGCTTCAGGTTTTTATAGTACAGCCATGATAAACAGCAGCCCAGCTTCTGCTGTGCCTCGAATGGGTTACTTGTAAAGAATCTGGTTTGGGACTCGGTGGATTGCTCTGGGCTGTTCTTAGATGATTTGGGTTGGAGTCAGAGTTACCTCTCCATAGGGAACCCTGAAGGGCCGTGAGCGTTTCTTAAGAGGTAAAATAATGGGCAGCCATCAGTCACTCATGTTCGGAGTGAACAGCAAAACAATGTTATGTACGTATTTATATATTGATGTGATGTGATTTATGTTTTATATACATAAGAAGACAATTCAATGGGAATAACTTCACTTGTGATTGTAATTTGTTTCAAGATCAATACCATAACTTAAATATCCTCCTCCTAAAGGTAGAAACACTGCAGAATCACTTTCTCTCTGTGGGTGGCTTACCTATTTTAATGTTATGGGTTTTTTTTTCCTTGAAGAAGGAAATAGACATTTTATATTTATCATCTCAGATGAAATGGAAATCTAAATATTTACATCTTTTCACTGGATCCGAGGTTGAGCACCAGCTGTAGGCGTTGCCAAGCTGTTTCGTTGTCTGCTTCGCTGGGTAGGTTGATTTCTTCAGGGCAGTGGGGAGATGGAGCCTCATATTTCTGTCTGTTATCTCCTATTCAGGCTCTGCATCTGGAAGGACTTCCCCCTGTGGCTTTGGAGACCTGGCCTTACGTTCAGAGGGTGTTCTAGCCTAAACATGCTGGAAGCTAAACATGTGTTATCTGCAGCAGAATGCAGAGTTAACTGCAAACTGTGAAACCGGAGGGGGAGTTCAGGATGCGAGTATGTAAATAGCTCGGAGATATTTTGTGAACAAGAACAGAAGGGGGAGGAAGGCCTCTCGCTTGCTTTTTCTCTGCCATCCTCATCTCCTCAGTACCACTCGCCGTGGCTGACTTTCAGTGCTCTTTACAAGCAAAGGTGGAGGATCACTTCTGGTTTAAACAAGGGTAAACCATTAGCAGGCACCTGAAGTGTTTCAGATCACGGCTCAGTAGAAGAGACAGCAAAAGTCCAGGAGTTTTGTCTCTGGTTTTGCTCTGTCTTCTTTATCTCCAGGTGGGCTGTTAGTTTTTTGACCGTGGTGCTCTTAGACTTTAGATCCACCAAAGCAAACTGATGGAGAAGCAGAGTGGACAGCTTTCGTTTTCTCTCTCTCCTTTATTCTTAAGTGTTGTTTACCCAGACTCTCAGGACCCATTATTTGTCTAACCTGCATCTGGAGTGTAAAATATTGTTCCAGGTTTTAACTTCAACAGATGGTAAACATCTTCCATCAAATACCTCCAAAGATGTCTTTAGCACGGACACAGTGTCTTTTGTCTGTTTGGGGAGGATACAATAATTCTTACTGCTGTCTTGTGGTTACATTTAATGCCTATAAATAGGGTTTTCAGAAAGGCACATTTATCTAAGACGTTACCTCTGTGAGAGGGAAGAGCAGATTTGGGCAAGCTACCTGATAGTGCAAACTTTTTACTACAGCTTCTGTGTGGTGTTCTGCCTTCCTGGTTTTAATCTGTCATTATGTTTAGGAGGGCAGGAGATGGTTTGACGTGATTACTGAGGGTGCGCGCTCTGATACCTCCGCCTGATGCTCTGCTTGGAGAAATAGTAGTATTGGAAATGCAGCATCACTGTGTTGGGGGGAGAAGACTCTGGGTAATGAAACTTCTCAGAGTTGCAGGTTCTTATGAACTGTTTTCTAACAGCAACAACTATTTATGCAAAGCTGTAAGGAAAGCTGCTCCTTAATGTTTTGTAGGTGCTTTTCTTTCTGAGCCTGACGCTCAGTGGACCTCATCAGGTCAAGAGCCAGATCACATCTACAGATACATCTGTGTGAAGAGGGTGGAGGTGAAGGGCCACCTTCTATTGTCCTTCTGTCCTTCTCCATACAGTTGCTCCAGCAGAAAAATGAGCTTGACATAAAGGGGAGATTTCATTGTATAGCGGAGCATCTGTGTTATCAAAGACGGATATGTTGGAGCACTTCTTTGTTTCCCCCCAACTCTGTACTGCGTTGTCTGTAAGTCATTTTGCTGACAGAACTTATGTTTTGTACCTTATCAGAGTAGAACTGAAAAATGAGGTGATGTTTTATCTTAAACATCGTTACCAAAATCAGGGAAACTGTGTTGAGAGTATTCTTATTCCTGCTTTAAAGGCTAGGAATAATTTGACTTGTAGACCTCCCTTTCTTCCTAAATCAAGTTAATAGCAGCAGCAGCTAGGAGAGGCAGTTTCTGATTATAAAGAGGTTTGGAGCCTGAAAAAGTCCCTTTCTCTGTTTGAGAACCACCTTTTTAATACTCCTATCAAGTATTCTGCAAAGATCTCTTGCAGCAAACTTGTAGGTTGTGTAGATGTCAGTCTTCCCTATATATTTTATTTATCCTAAACTTCCTAGAAGGATGCATGCAGATCAGCTTTTCAAAGCTTTTTTAATATGGTTTTATGTGGAAATGTGGGATCAAGGATGCAAAAGTTATCTGGAACTCCTTGGGGGAGTGCAGCACATTGGTGTCAAGAGCTGCTTGCAGAGAGGTGCTTTTTGCTGTTGTTTGGGGTTTCTGGAGGTTAAATCCCTGTTTCTCAGCCCAGGTAGGTACCCCAGGGACTGCTGAATGTCTGAGGTTCAGCCACGTGTGGTGAACCTGCTGTGAGTGATGGCTGGGTGAGTCTCTGGGTGCACTGGTGCACGGGGTCTCACTGATGCTTATTTAATCTTTATCCTTGCAGTCTGTAGGGCAGCAGCTGACCTGAACTGCCTGGTGTATGTAACCTGAGCAGTGCTACTCTCCTGCTATGGAGCAAGGCTGAGAGAGCTGGGCTGGTTCAGCCTAGAGAAGAGAAGGCTCCGGGGAGACCTTAGAGCAGCTGCCAGTGCCTAAAGGGGCTACAGGAAACCTGGAAAGGGCTTTTTAATGAGGGCTTGTGGTAACAGGACAAGGGGGGAATAGCTTTAAACTTACAGAGGGGAGATTTAGATTAGATACTGTGAAAAAGTCCTTCCCTGCGAGGGTGCTGAGGCGCTGGCACAGGGTGCCCAGAGAAGCTGTGGCTGCCCCATCCCTGGCAGTGCTCAAAGCCAGGTTGGACACAGGGGCTTGGAGCAAGCTGCTCTAGTGGAAGGGGTCCCTGCCCGTGGCAGGGGTTGGAACTGGATGAGCTTTAAGGCCCCTTCCAATCCAAACCAGTCTGACACTGTTATAACTTGAGTAGTTACTGAAGGCAGTATAAACACAGGCACGCACTACAGAGCCCAGGGGCTTAGCATTGTTGTTATCATAAGATATTCCATCTGGAGGTGGAAAAAAAAAAAGCCCTTTTGGGTTTCTTTACCTCAAGGCTGGCAACGAGTGCAGAGTGAGTGACATATTTCCATTTGACTCATCTGTTGTCAAAATGATGACACCCTTGAGTCACATTAAAAATGAGACCTTGTAGGTGAGCTGGCTCTTGGTTCTGGTGAGCAGGGAGCAGCTGTGTGTTGGCTTTTTGATTTTGTCCTTGCTAAGAAAATGCCTTTTTTTTCCTGTCCCTGCAATGGGATGAAATTGATTAATGCTGCAGCATTAATGTTCTGGATGAGAAGTAAACAGCCTGTTTCAGGTGGAATGCTGGATGGTAGCCATAAAGATATTCAAATAACCTGCTTTATAGCTATTTAAAGCCCTAAAACCAAAAGAGAATTAAAGAGTGCCCAGTAGGCAGATGGTTGGGAAAGGAACACCCCACGATCAATGAGGCAATATGTAAATATTTTCAATCATTACCACAGTACTGCTGTGTTGACATTGAAATTCCATGGGACTCCTCATTGATCAGCAGATGAGCTTGGATAGAACGGAGGATAAAAGCCCAGTACTGAGCGTTATTATGGATTGTGGGTTCCATCGAGGTCTAGGAATGGATTTCAAACCCTCTTTAAGCATGTTCCTGACACACTGTGCTTCCTCCCTGGCTGTCAAGCACCAATTGGATTATTTCTTGAGCTTTATTTCAGGTGAAATGCTGCATAGTTGAATAATTCTTCTCCGCTAATTGCCACATTTATATGGGAAAGGGCAAGGTGGAAGTGATGTGGTGTTCTCTGCTGGAAATACACCTGGTTATAAATGGCTGGAAAGGAAGAGAAATCAAATGGGTGAATTAAAGTGAAATTTGGGAAAAGGTGCTCCTATAAGCAGGCTGCAGGGACCTCGTTGGGCTGATTCACTTGGGAATCTTCACCGGGGTGATAACACTCTTGTGCATAAAACATGAAGTGCCTTTAGCACACACAGGTGCTGAACCCACCAAGAGGCTTTTGCTATTTTTGTCCCTCTCCTCCTCCACTTTTGTGCTCCTGGAATCAAACACCGTGTAGGTTTTACTTCTCTCAGAGGGCAGTTGGAACTTGCCTCTAAATAGGTGTTATAAAAGCTGCTTTTTGGGATCTGAACCTCAAACTTACTTATACAAAACATAACTGCCTACCTCAAACCAGTACCATGGCAGCGCGGAGCAGGTGCTGCTGTGTGCAGCTCCTGGGATCCCACCGTGGAGGCAGGATGCTGTCTGGGGAGGTGGGGTGACCTGGAGGCTGTAGGGAACGTTGCCACTGTCGGTGTGTGATGTTAAACGTGAACTCTTCCCTCTTTACATAAGCTGGTGTGAGGTCCGTAACAATCGTGGGTGTTATATATATGTTATATATATATATATATAAACCACCCAATAACATAAAGGGTGCATATGTGGTTTTCTAAATGTATTTTTCTCACAGCCTAATGAGAGCAATGGGTTGGAACACCTCACACCCCAGTCCCCCATTTCATACGAGGGAATAATGACTTAAAGGAGGGAGAGTGCTTTGCAAAGGAAAAGCATCATTGGTACAGCAAGCTCCAGAGCCTAGGCAGCTTTGTGGAAACATTCTGCTGTTTGCTTCCTCTCCCTTCCCCCTGGATCTGGCTGCTTCCAGTGAGCTCAGGATGCTGTGCTCCTTAGGGAATGTAACCCCAGAGGCACTTTGGAGAGTCCAGATGCTACAAGCATCAGACAGAGGAAAATGGTTTAGGAGCCTTTTCAAGCTGCTCCTATTTTCTAGTTAACTGCTGCATGTATTTTGCATGTTGATTGATTTCCTGGCACGTCCCAGAGCCTGTTCCTCTGATTACAGAGTTCTGCAGGGTTTTGAATCCCTTTCTCTCTGGTTTGTTGCTTTTCAGTTGCTCACTTAAATTCCCTTCATGTTTTCAGGTGGCTAACAGAGAGCAGAACAGAAAACACCTTCTCTGTGGGTACAGGACTCCTGTGACTCTTTGTGGTCTGAAGCTGATGCTTCCAAACCACGGGCATGCAGTGTTTGACCACAGCTGACACTCATTCAGGCTTAGTGTTTGTTAATGCAGATCGTGCAAAAGCAGTAGGCTGAGCTAAAGCAGCTGTGGTGTTCTCCAGGAGCAATTTTGCCTGTTCATTTATCCCTGCAAGGTAGTGCTCTCTGTGTCTCTGACTCTGCACAAGCAGTGTGTGAGTCTTGCTTTCTGTTGCCTTTGCTCGGCAGGACTCTGCTCTTGGGTGTGAGAGACCAGAACACTCACCAGTGTGTTCTGATCTGCAGTTGTCACCAAGTGTGTGTTCAGGTAATGGTGAGGTGGGAGCTCTGTTGTGCCACCAAAGTGTTTTAGTGACGGTACACCTTAGGAGCAAGGAGTGAAAAGCGGACTGTAACATGAGTTAAGCAGAGAAGCCTTCTGAAGCCATCAGAAAGCGTCTTGTGATTAATCATCCCTCATGGAAAGGTAACTGCTAGTTCTGTTAGGGTAATGTAGTGTTTTCAGTGTGCTGAGTATGAGCCACTTTCCTCTTGCAGGGTGGCACCTCTTCCTACTTGCAAAATGTATTTGCATGTCAGTCTGTGTAGTAATAACTGTGGGGTGCTGCTGTGTGCCTTGTGTGATGAACTGGCTGCTGCTCCAAAGCCAAAAGTGGTTTGGGTTTCTGAGCTTCTCTGATGCCCAGAGATCTCTTTGGAGAGATCCCACTTTCCTCAAAGGGCTTTGAGGGAAGCAAGTTTGTAACGTTCACCTTTGCAAATTACCCATAATAAAAATGTTCTTCTAACCTTTTGGGAGCTCTTGCATTAACTCCTGTTTTGTTGGGTGGCTTCTTCCTGGTGGTTTGGTTTGGACAAATGTGTCCCTTGATGAATAATGCTGAAGGCTCCTGCCTTTCAGTAGTATAAATTTAAAATAGAAGCAGTTTTAGCTGTGTATTTGATTACCACTTATCACAAAATGTTTCTGAAATGCAGATAGGGTTAATTATTACCAATCTAAAAGAGGCTTAAAACTGACAAGCTTTGAGTTTGAATTTTGCATTGGTAATCTGTTCTCACACCTTAAAAATAAGTAAATTAAGAATAGCATCAGTGAGGCCTCTGCAAACTGCAGTGATTTTTGAAAGCTCTGACTTGGGAATGCAGTCGAGGTGAATTGTGTATGATTATGGCAAAGAGCAGGTTTTATAAAGATGTCAGGGTGTCCTAGACTCCGTTAGTGATCTGCTTCTTTCAGTTAGGGAAAATGCTGGTGTTTACATTTCCCAAAGGCAATACTTTCAGTTTCTGTTGTTCCGAAGTGCTTTTGCTTTTAACCACTTTTGATTTCAGCACTGTTAGCAAGCACATAGAGAGCTCCGTCTGTTTGGAGTAATTGTCTCAGACTTGCTGTCACTGAAGAGAAGTTGTTTTGTCACCCTTCCCAGCCTAGAAACACAGGGGGAAAAACCCCAACCCTGAAACTGAAAAGGAGAAAGCTGGTAGGAAGCTTCAAGGTTGGTTTTCTTAAACTGAGGAGGCGTTGTGTGTGCTCTCTGGGTTGGCACAGCTGCCCAGTGAGGCTTTTGAGATTGCTCCCCCAATGGGTCAACCAAACACTGAGACACGTTATGGGTCCAGCCCTGCTAATTCTGGGAACTGTGTTGAGCTCCTCAAAACCAAAGGAATGGAGTCGGCCTGTGTTTATGTGCTTAGGTTACGGTGGATGTTCCAGCACCTATAGAGACTTGTCTAGCTTGTGAAAACAGGTGTAGGCTGGATAGTGAGAAATCCCAGTGCCTTGATGAGTGAATTTTTGTATGACATGTAAAAAATACTAAGACTTAACCAGACCATCTATATATTGGGTTAAAAACATACATATATATATATAATCCCTTTAAAGAAGAAATGGAATGTGAGGGCTCTTGTTTACTGGGAGCTCAGTGTGGTAGAATGGCTAAAAGACTAACGAGGCCTTCCTGGAAAAGCCTCTAAAAGTTGAAATGCAAAGCAAGATTAAAATGGTCTATTTGAATGTATTTCCATCATACAGATTTGAATAGGTGATTTAGGGAGAAAATCCTTTGGGCTTCCAATCATCGCATTGTATAGAACAGCAGGGGAAGAAATGCTTTACATGTCGCTTTCTGGAAAGAATTTTTTCTTAAAGGATTCCTTAGGAATTTAGTGGGTTAATTCTGCCCCAAAGCCCACCCCCAAACTCTTGACACAGGTTGATATCTCTGAAATAATCAGATATTTTCCTTTGACTGATGTCAAGATGTAATTTTAAAAGCAGCGATGATTTTGTTGTGAGCTTGCAGTGTCCATTTTAGTTATGATCTGGTCTCGACTCTATTAATAGCTGGAACAAGAATGATAGTCAATAAATGGAAAGAAAACTAAGCTTCGGCTTTGTAGCACGTGGCACTCATTTGGGTGACATCAAGGAATGGCGTCTGGTGAGTCTGAAAGACAACTGCATCTATGTGTGTGTGTTGCAAATACTGGCTTGTAGCTCGTCCTGGATAGCTGGATCAGGTTGGCTCTTCATACGTGGTGCTTTCACCTCTCAAAGTGCCCCAGCAAAGCTAAGGAAATGCTCTAATACCATTGTCTGGCTGGAGTGTTTCCTCTGCGTGGTGCACATGAGGATGCAGACGTGTGGTGGCTGCTGTGAGACCACAGTGGAAAGTTGTACGTGAGCCAGATCTGGCACGTGGGAATCCCTCATCCGTAAGACTCAGCTCAGACTCCATAGGGCTACAGACTAGACCTGTGGTTTCCAGCTCAGCTTAGATCCACATCTCATAGTTGCATCACAGGAGGTTTTGAGGTACGTTGAGCAACTTGATACCCAGCACTTGTTGTAAAGCCAGGCTGGGAAAGCAGAAGTGGCATTTGTGCTCCATGCGAGTGGCTCAGCTCTGAATCAGCCGCTGACGTTAATAAGCATTTGTGGACTAAATATACTTTTAAGCTGTCCGGCTGCTTGCTCCCGGTGAGGTCTCTGAGATTAGTGGTCCTGAAATGTTACTCACGTTTGCTCTTCCTCCAGGATCAGTCTGACCTGTGCCAGCACTGTTATTGTTTTAAATGGCTGTGCAAGGAGGTACAGAAGTAGAGTGGTCACTTTTCATTCAGCTGTTGGTCAGACATAAATCTGTCTGTTAACTGGAGCAGTGTACCCCAGCTGAAGATACCAGTGGTTTTCCCAAGCATGGAGCAGAGTATATTGGTGTCTTCTTATAACCCTTTGGTTGTGGATGCTGCTCTTAAGGGTTGAATGCAGGTCCCAGTTGAGGAGATGCATTTCTTTGTGTGGATGTGGACCCAAATTTGCTTGTTCTGGTGCAAAACACAGCTCCTTTCCTGACCTGAAGGGGAAGGGAATACTGCTGCAGCCTTGGAGTTCAGTGAGTTAAAGGCAGCTTTACTCTGAGCGGGTGGCTCTCTGGAGTGTGTGGGAGCTGCTGAGGCCCAGTCCCCCTTGCATGCACGTGTGGCCAAGTTATCTGCTGCTCTCTGTTGACTTCCTGAAGCCGTCTGCCTGCCCTGAGTGACTTGGCAGGGGAAGGGCTGCACATAGTCCATCCAGCTTCCCCTTCTCCATCTGCCCGGTCAGACCTTGTGCTGCTGAGAGCTGTTGTTCTGTTCTGGCTGTTGCTTGGAGGGCAGCAGGGGCAGACAAACAGAGGATAAGCCAAGAAATTAAGGAAGACTTAAAGGAACTTGAATATACTCAGGGAGGTCTAAGAAACATAGAATAGTTTGAGTTAAAGCTCATCTAGTTCCAAGCCCCTGCCATAGGGGCTGCCACTAGACCAGGTTGCTCAAAGCCCATTCAACCACGAACACGTCAAGAAGAGAGTGGAGTGATGGCTGGGTGGGGGATATAGCACATGTGTGTGCCCTGAAATGCAAACCAGGTGCTTTAAAGGTGGCATTAAAAACAGTTTCCAGAGATTGGAGGTAATGATGAGTCTGTGCCTCTTAGAAAGGCAATGTGCTGCTTGGCATAACGAAGCAAACCACATAAGCTGCTTGGCAGGTAACACTGTGTTGCCTGCTCTCAGTTCCTTCTGCTCTCAGCCCTCCTGACAAAAATCAGCCTTGGAGGAAAGCAGGTATCTGCTGGCTGGGAAATGAACTGTAAATGGGCTGCCTGGGGTTGACATTTCCTGAGCTGTGTGGGAAGGGAGCTGGGTCTGTCCTCCTGGGTGCTGCTGCTTCACCAGCCCTCAGGCCTGGCTGCTCCATCCTCTGCAGCAGCCATGGGAGGTGCCTTCTCTTCACTCCTCCTCCAGGTGTGGAAGGACTTGTGGGGTTTATAAAGGCAGCTCCAGTTTGTTTCCACCCTCGAATGTGGGATCCTGCCTGGTCTCCGGGGAGCTAACTGGAGGAGCGCTGCGATGTGATGGTTTTAGTGTGTGATGGGGGAAATACTTGAGGGGAGAGTTAAAGTGTTCACAGAGAGCAGATGAGGGTGGTCAGCGCGACGCGTGCGAGTGGGTTTTCTTCTTTCTCTTTTTTGCTTTGTTTTGGTTTTGTTCTAATTTCCATGAGTTGGAGATGCCGATGACTCAGGGCTTGGAACGCACTTTAAATCCCCGAGGTGCTCACTGCCGCCTACTATCACGTATTGAATTTCTGACATACCGGAGGGATGTCTGCAGAGAAACTCTGATGTGCAATTAGAAAACGTTGTAGCTTTATGTTGTTTGCATAGGAGCCGTTAGCATGGTGTAGCTGTGAAAAGAATGCAGCTGTATTCTTGCTGTTGATTTCCCATGGCAGTTAAGTGACTGTGTTTTATCTTCCTCTAGGATGTTGACACATGTGGACCAACAGTGACATCCTTTTCCAGCAATGCTGTCTTTACTCCCTCCTGTGTTCGGAAGCATCTAGAGAGATATTTTGCAGAAGGTAGGTCCTGGCATTTCAGCTGGGTGGCTGTTCTTTTTCTTCTACGATAGGGAAAAAACATTTAGATGTTACTAGGGAGAATGGTAATGAGACTGATGGATGCTGCTGCTGGTGAGAGTGGGGATTAACCTTACCTTGGGTTCCACTTGAATAGATGCTCAGGGGGAAACATGATAAAATGGAGTCTGGAAGAATGGCTGGATGAGGTTTGGCAGTCAAAGGACATGGTTTGCTTAAATTGCACAGATGTGTGTGTTGGTAATAAACCTCTTTATAACGAGAACTCAAGCTCTTTGCCTGCTCCTGCGTAGTCAGCACCCTTGTTTATCTAAAATCTTTCAAATAAGTAAGTTAAAGGGAGAATGGCTGCGCAGATGTGAATTAACATAAATTCTTTGTGTATATTTAAATCTAATGTGGGCCTTTTCCCCAAAAAAAATCTTAACCTTGTTGCATGTTATTTGTGTTGAACTAAGCAGTGTGCAGCCTCTGGTGCCACCATAAAATTGTGGTTAGTTTCTACCTTTTTTCCTTCCTCTGAACTTCTAATTTGCTTTACATTGCCAAAAGGATTGATGTGCAATATAGAATGTAGCTGATGAAGCAAGTACCCTGGGGTGTTCTTTAACAAGTAAAAATGAAGAGATTTTATGCTCATAATGAATGTATGTACCTGCTACTCTCTTGTGCTGTCACCTATGGAGTGCTGCTTGTGGGTTCATTGTGTATGTGTACCAGCTCTCATCAGACCTCTTCTGTGTGGATTCTAGGAATGCACAGCATAGTGTCAAACCTGCCTCCTAAATTAGTGGCTGAGCAGGGGTTTTTCAGTAGATGGGGTGTCAGCTTTAGGCTGAATGTGTAGTTTTGCATCATCTGATTTCCCCCAGTACATCCCTCACCGTTCCCATGTTTTTTCCTGTATCAGAAAGGGTGTTTTTAACTTTCAGCTCCACCAAATGTTTCCCTTTGCGGTGATGCTGTGGTATAGCAGCTATGCATTTCTCCTGCTGGATGCTAAAACTCCTATTGCTGGTTATTGCTTTAAGAGCAACAGATTTGTGGGAAAGAACAGAAAGTATAAATGAGTTTGGATCCGAGGCTGTTCACTTATCAGACTGAAATATCTTTTCAGTTTCTCTGGGTTTATACCTCAGGATCGCAGCAGTTGCACTGAAGCTGCAATGACACCAGCTCTGTATTAACATGCAATATCTTGACCAGAAATCCTTGAAAACTAAGGGTGATTTGAATACCTTAGTAACCTCGTGTCAGGAAATTGGCTCCCAGTGAATACACTGCCATTCCCCATGTCGATTCCCTTCCTGAAGCCTCTTGCTTCAGGATTAGCAGAGCCAAAGGCCATCCTGGGCAGGCTGCTCCCGGTGCTGCAGCTTGTCCCACTGTGGGACACTTGATTTCTTCAGGAGGGAGCCTGACAGCTTCTGCCCACTGCAGCTCTCTGAAGGAGCTGTGGACGGGTCTCTCTGGGAACAAAAGCTGCTGTCAGCAGCTCTAACAGAGGACAGGCATTAATTGCCATGTGGATTTGTGCTCCTGTGCTGAGGGAGAACATCTACGTCCCAAGAGCTTTGCCTCCCTTGCTTTAGGTCACGCACTCCCCCTTTGCTCCCCCCATAAGCTGTTGTAGAGGAGAGTGTGTTTCTCTGAATTAGTGGTAGCAGCAAAGAAGAAATGCAGTCCTTAGCAATATTTAGGGTTTGCTTTGCCCCTAGGCTGTGGCTCTACTCATTTCACTTGCCTGAAGGACTTAACAGGGCTGAGATCTCAGTAAGAGAGGTGCCCAAGTGGTCATTAATTTCCTGAGCTGGTGAGGGAAAACTGCCTTCAGAACTGTATTCACACAAATGAATTTGTGCAGCTTGCGTCACTGGAGAGCCAGTAATGCCTGTGGATTGACAGGTAAGGAATGGAGGGAGAAAAAATGGGTTTTAAATTGTCAGGGAATGCAGCCTTCATGAAAACAGAAAAAGCTGAATAGCAATGTCCAGGCAAACGCTCTGGTGCAAGGTAATTTTCCCCTCTGTTCTACCAGCTTCCCTGTGCGTCCCTTTGCTTTTCCAAACCTGGAGGGTTTGAATCCAAACTGCTGGACAGAGTGAAAATGATGGGAGGAGGGTCCTCTGCAAGTCATGCCTGGCAGTGTTTTGCATAGAATCGTTTCAAAACCTAGGGAAGTGTTCTCAGTCTCTGCTGGGAGCAGAATGTGAGGGACGTGTGTGCACACAAGCCCTGAGTGCCTGTGATGTTTGCAGCGGGGGACCTTGGCCAAAAGCCACTGGGAGGAGCAGTGTGATGGGGGAGATGGGGGATGCAGAATGAGGAGGTATCTGCTGCTCGGTCCTTGAGCATCCTCATTTCCAGTTGCCCAGGGGCACTGAACTGCCTTTGTGTGTTTCCACCAGTCCTGTAACTGCAGGAATCAGGGTGGGATGAGGAGTGAGGGTTTCTGTAAGAAGAGTCAGAGACTGACGTTGGGCAGGAGGCTAATATATGTGAGAAGGGAAAGTAGATGAGGTGAAAGCAGGTGGAATTACAGGGTGCCTTAGGTAAGATCCGAGGCAGGCTGGGGACAGAGGTCTTGTGCTGTCCCCTCTAAACAACTTGTGCTCCTCACTGAAGGAATGTATGGTGACTTGTCACAAGGAAGCACAGGTTTGCTTTGCATCTGGGTCCATCTAATGCCCTTCCAGCACTCCCTGCCTTGCCTGTAGCACCTGACTTTATGCCTGTGTCACGCTGCGCTGTGATTTTCCACCCCTGGCTGTGTAATGTGACAAGCTTTTGCCCTTCCAGAGCCCTGTGTCCTTTTATATGGACACAAATTGGGGCTGACTCTTAAATTTTCTGTGTCCTGTGCTTACAAGGCGACTTGCTGTGACATGATGTGAGAATTGCACCCCTTGTGTGGGTAAATCTATGGAAACAGACTAAATGCAGAGGAATCTATCCTGATGTTGGCTCCTTCGGAACCTATATTGCAAAACACTTTACAGTGAGTTACATCAGGTTGATAACACTTTAGAGAGCTGGGTGATGGCTGCATTTGTACTGGCAAGGAGAGGAACCCTGTTTGGTAGCATAATGGAGCAGTAGAATTGTGGCTTTCCCCTATCTTGATGGGTAAAGATTGTGGGTTAGCGTGGCACTTGTGACAGTGCCAGGCAGGGAGAAGGGGAAGCTGCTAATAGATAAGGGAGGGGAGATGGGGTCTTGTAAAGGTAGGAGATAGTTACAGGTAAACTGAGTTAGACCTGACAGTCTGGGGCATAAGTGTTTGGAAAGGTACAGAAGGATCCCCTTCCAAAAGAGAGAGTCTCCTGTATAGCCTGGTGCTATGGAATTTCTACTGGAAGTATGGGCAGGTTTTTCTTCCTGTTGTTTTCCTCCTTATACCATAGAAACACTAGACACGAGGAACTGTTTAGTCATATATATTTAACTGGGAGGAAAGAGCTGTGACACTGGTGTGGTTGTAACCACAAACTAACTGACAGTTTCCTGCTGCAAGTAGCTTTCTCTAGATCTAAACCTTGCTCATTTGTGTTCCTCTGTGCTGTTGAAATGTCTGAGGAAGATTCCACTGCTTCTGGCTGCTTGTTTTTGACAGTCTGTTGTAATCTGGGGGATGGTGGCGTGAAGAGAGATCATTGCAGCACTAATACGAATTCAGGTGAAAGTCCAGAAGGCTTCTCTATTTTACAGTCTTGTATAATGTAAAAGTCAAGAAGTAACCCCGTTAAATATGTGTCAGGCTGGTTTTGCAATTACATTTGCATGTACCTCTGTTTATTTCTCAGGAGAAAAGACCTAATCACATGAGCCTACCTGCATAGCTGATATTTCCATGGCATCGTTACTTGCTTGTACCTCTCCTACCTCCTCCCCATTCCTTCTCCTCTGTGATGTGTTAAATATCACGGCTGCAGAAACGAGGGCACGTTTTGTCCCTGCTGTTGCCATTCCAGCTGGAAAGCTTGGACAGATCCTTCCCTTGTGGGTTGTGATACTGTAAATAAAGGCTCGGGAGGTCACACGTTTTCCATCTCAAGTTATTTTGATTCCAGTGCTGGAATGGGGGGGGGGGGGGGGAGGGAGGAGAGAAATAAAAATAAGGTAACAAACCCAAACTGGTCTGGTTTGTTTTGGGAAACGGAACCCATTAATGCAAAGGGAAAACCATTGTTAAAAAGCCCTTCCAAGAAGACTCAGTCTTTGACTAAAGCTGAGACTTGGAGAATTGGAGTTGAAGATTTCAAAGGACTCTTCCATTAAGCTTTGAAATCAAAGTTACGTACACAGGAGAGGCCCTGAACAGCAAACTCCTGTCATCTGATGCTGTTCCTGGACCACTCTGTGAAATCTGCTGGCTAGCTTTAAAGGCATATTGGTGTGACTCTACAAGCATATTGGTGAGTAGTTTTACCTATGTTCGTGCGATACAGTTACTCAGATGCTTAAATGTCAGTTAAGTGGGCTTTTAAGGATGGAGTTGAGATATCCTGGCTGTAGGTGTCAGTGGCTGTGATGTATCTTGTGGCTTGGCTGTAGTCGCTGCCTGCAGCCCAGGGCAGCACCTCATGGCCTGGGGCACTCAAGATAAGTGATAGGGTTCTGAAAGTCAGCACAGGAACCCAGTGTGTTGTGGTGGCTTTTACTGCTGCTGTTCACAGCTGGTGTCCTGCATCTGGCAGGTCTGGTCTCAGCTACGTCCCTTTCCGTGTTGGCGTTTGAGGCTTTGACTGTTGACAGCAAACACTGCTTGGGTTTAAACTTGGATTTCATACTTTGATATTTGTATAATCATGGTTTGGATTTACTAAGAAATGAGCTCAGAACAGGTCCATTGGGCTTCCCTTGGGCTTTACTACTGGGTGGTGATATGCAGAGTATGATTAATTGTGGTTTACAGTGGAGAAACTAGCAGGTACTGGCAACTCTGTCCCTTACTTCTGAGTTTTGAAGAGGCCTTTTCCTGGTGAAGATTTCTTGGTTATTTTTCACCAAAACAGGATACAAAAAGTAGGTATAATTTGTCACTGCAGAACTCTCGTTGTACTTTGACACTGCAGAAGTATTTGTTTTTCCAGAAACTGTTATGTTTATAAGTGTACAGCAGGAACAAGAGAGTAACATTCCACATCTGGATGTTAATCTCTGCACAGGATAGTCTTCGATTCAATAACTTTTCTTTTCTTCCTTGATCTTCTTTTGCATTTTTTCCCTTTAATGGGTACATGACATATGGACATAAAAAATAATGGCCCAATTTCACCCCTGCTGTAGCTCATTGACGTCATTAAAGCTACAGCAGGGATGACTTGGCCCAGATTCTTTAAAAATAAGACCTGATGAGCAACCCCTCCTGGAAAAGCTCTATCGAGAAGGTTGTCCTGAGCGTAGCAGAGAGCAGATGCTGTGCAATTCACTGTGACATTCAGTAAGATTCCCATTGGTGCCCTTCCTGTGAAATGGGAATTTCACCCTTCCTGGAGGGGAGACCACAAGGCTTGTGCTTGTGGACCTGCTTTTACCATCCCTCAATGGTGGGATGGAAAGGGGCAACTAATGAAGTGAGAGAAGGCCTCTTAAAGGCAGATCTGGATGGAGACCTGGCTTGCTTGGAAGTTGTTTGAGATGTTTTCTCTGTCTGAGCACTGAGAGCCAAAAGATGGGAATCGTGGTAGAAATGTTCTGTTGCCTTGGGCACATTTTTAGGAAGACTGTCTCTGTTTTGTCTCTTTGTGCTTTTCTCTAGCTGCTCCCTAGAGGTAGTGTTCTCTGCAGTGTCAAAGTATTGTCATACAAGGATTAGCCATCTGAACACGGCAGCTCTCTCTTCCCTCACATAAAAGGGGCACTCCTGGGTTCAGTATCTCAAAGTAGGTCTAAGGTGGAGCTGCTTTTGCAGGCCATATTGCCCTTTTTATAACGTGGCATAGAAATAGAAGTTACAGGGAATATAGGTGAAAGAAGGCAGTGGAAATCATGGTGAAAATAGAAGATTTGACCTTGACTGAGCCTGAATTAAGCTGAAATGTATTTTCAGATCTGAACAAGGTGAAAACGGAGACGAATGTGAAAGGTTCTCAAGAGCTGTTGACTTTCCATTTACTAATATAGTGGCGGTGATTCGTGGATGGCAGTTCTGAAAACCTTTATGCTAACTCACAAAGCATCTTGCTTGCCGTTATTTATAACTGCAGGAAGAAACACCTTTAAAGAGCAAAGCCCCAAAGCTCTATGTGTGGTGGGTAAATGCTTGATCACCATTTGTACAGCCAATACT
This sequence comes from Pezoporus flaviventris, assembly GCF_033815535.1. Taxonomy (NCBI): domain Eukaryota; kingdom Metazoa; phylum Chordata; class Aves; order Psittaciformes; family Psittacidae; genus Pezoporus; species Pezoporus flaviventris. The sequence continues at coordinate 12,034,520 of NW_026892589.1, forward strand.
CATTGCCTACAGCATCTTTAATTTAACTGAGTTCTTGGTGGTAATAACTTGCAGTGAGTCCAAGAAATCAGGTAGTTCTTCTTCCAATGCCAGACTCTTCTGGTCCACTGAATATAACTGCAAGAACACATAGTTCTTCAGAAGGAAAATGCTTACTGTGTTTTTGGTGACAGCTGAAGCTAACTTGGGAGAAGGAAGGATGGAGCAAATAGCACTGTTGTCTGCTCATGAGAGCGTGTTCGTTTTAAGGCAATTGAAGTTGGAAAGTTTCTTGCAGGCGGAAGCCAGGATAGTGTCAAAGTGACATTCACTAGTATAAATAGTGAAGGGAGAATTAGATCTGTAAAATATATTCAGTCTTTTGATTAGTCATCCAAAACTCTGCTGGTGAGAAATCTGGGCTTAGCCTGATAAATGTCCTGCTAACAGTGGAAAAAGTCAGCAAAGCCGAGACTTTGTGATATCCAGAGAGACCGTGCAGGGGCTGGCAGCAGACTTCTGAGGAAGAGCATTAATGCCAGTGGAAATAGAGGGAGGAAAGGTAACTGAAAGCTCTGCAGCCTTAAGGGCTTTTGGAAGCAAGAGGTATTTGATGTAATGCAGATAAGGGTGATGTTAGCTTCTTTTTATTGCATAGAGTATACCCTTATCTGATGAAACTGCCCTGCTCTGAGATTCTTTCCTATAGGACCTATAGGACTAAAGGTGGAACCCTCACTGTCCCTCTCCAACCAGACTGATGAGCAGCATGCGTTGAATAGTTATGACAGATCCAGTAAATGCTTTATTGTTGGAGGGAAGGGTTGAAGAGTGGATTCTGCCTGAGTAAAAGGATCTTAAATTGTATGCCTTTTTGACTGATCCAAGCAGTTAATTTTCCAGAGGCAGGCTATGTAGCACATCAATATGCTATGATGGGTGTTAGTAGAGTGTGGGAATGATTAAATTCTGGGGTATATGGTATAGAGATTCTTGTCTTAACAATCAGAAGCGTTTCTTTTGGATAAAATATGATTTTTCAGGAAGACATACACTTGTCAATGGGCAGTAGCACGCTGTTACGCATGCACTTACACAAAGCACATACATCCCTCTAAATGAAGGGCAGCTTGCTTTCTGCAGGCTGAGTGGAGCATGGCTTACACAGCGCTCTGAGGCAGTGCTGGGGAATTACGTGCTACAGCCAAGTCTTGGTTTATGTCCTTTGGAACATGCATGTGTGGCTCTGCACATTGCACAGATGTCCCCAGGGTGGCTGTGGGTTATCAGCGAGATAACCTCACCTCAGGCCTAGCGCTAAAAGTGTTGTGACGGGTGCAGCTGCCTGGTTGTGACCACTTCTGGTTGCATCTCAGCTTCACAGCTTCAAGTGGAAACTGTCCAAAAAGTACCACTCCTCACTGAGGCAGGATGTTCTGCAGGCTAAGTCTGTGCTGATCGCTGTGCATGGGCTCGCTGGCCAGGAGCAGAGAAAGATGCCCCAGCGGATGTATTGACAGACTCTCTTGTGTATCCGTTTTGTTTGTGAAGAATCACGAGTTGAAATCAATATGCAGATCAGGAGTATCTAAAGATAATACTTTGCTGTTTCTGCATCATCCCAGTGGTTGTGTTTATTAAAAATAAGTAAGAAAAACCAAAGGGGGGGGGGGGTGTGTGTGTGTGCAAATACCGTATTTATTCAGATTAGAAAGGAATGTGGGGATGGAGCCCTGGAGAAAATGGGACCTCTTCAGTACTGAAGGAGAACTTTCAATTTATGTGATTGGAAGTTTTAATCTATTCTGGATGATTTAACTGTTAAGCTCTACAGTAATAGGCTCACTTCAGCTCATCGCCTACTAAGTGCTTAGGTTCCACTGGGTGCTCTTAAATCCTAGAGAGGCCCATAAGTTTCAGTTGTATTCTCAAGAGCTTGTAGAGAGTAACAAGGAATTAAGAAAGGGAAGCTTTCTGACAGCTCTGTTTGTGCTTATGAAAGAACTGAGCAAATAACCTTGAAGTTAATTTGAGGCGTCCTCTTGACCAGCGACTAGTTTGTCTCCTAATGCTTCTCTGTGTAGCTAGAACACAACCTACCAAGGAAAGTTTTCCTGTTTTTCCTTTTTTGAGGTTTATTTTGATGGATTATGTTTCGAAGTATCTGTTGAAGGTTATTTCTGGGAAATGCTGCCAGAATGCTTATTAATATGTGACAAGGCCCAGGTAGAGTCCCTTTTGAGAATTTGGCTGCTCTGTGCATCCTCAGCAAGGGGCAGTGCCTGTGCTGAAGTCTCCGAGTCCTCCCAGTTCCCTGCCCACGCTGGGCCTGGAAATAACTCTGTCAATAGTAGAAATGTCACAGCAGGAATGACTCGCTGGATGTGCCCAATTCCATTTATCTAAATGAGCTGTGATCTTGGATTTAACATGCTGTTCCATAGCTAAGATAAGAGGTCCATGAATTAGATTATTGTTGGAAAAAAATAGAGGGGTGCCGATATAAATACTTCTATGAGAAGTTTAGCAGAGCATTAGCGAGTCTTTTTTACATTTATGAACAGCAGCGGTCAAAGTAGTATCCTGCAAAAGATGCTTTCCACATGATAGGAACTCCAGGCATTAAAGAAGCATGAATCAGACTGAGAACTGTAGGGCTCTCTTTTTATTTGGCTTTGAGTCTTCAGATGTCAGTGCAAAGCTTTAATCAGGAGCTGTGTTGGCGAGAAACTACCACGTGAAATGGAAGGGGAGGATGCGGGCTGAGATGCTCCTGTCTGAGTGGTCGAGGTGCTCCCCAGCTCCCCAAGGAGGTTCCTGCCCCACAGGTATCCTCCTCTCAAGGGTTCTATGAGTGCTCTTGTCTCTTTTGTGGCCACATGAGCACACAGCAGCCAAAGGGTGTTTTCTGCAGGTTGTGCTCTAGGACAAAGGCGTATTCCCTGGACAGGATGGCAGGAAGTTCATAAGGTGGGTCAGCAGGAAGCAGTTGCATGATCCCAACTACTGCTGGTGGCAAAACTGCCCTAGCTTTTCAGTCTGCTGTTGTTCTGTGTTGGTGAGGCTCATGTTTTTGGGGTATACTCAGTGCAGTACCTGCCATCTCCATGGACAGCTGTATTTAGTCTTACTGTTGTCACCACAGCTAGCGATGAAGGACAAGATGAAGAGGGCTGGGATCCTGATACTTGGGAACTGTGCAACACTTTCATTTGGGTTTGTCTTCTTGTAACGGGGAGAGTCGAGGCAGTATTCTTCATCTGCTTCCTTGAAGACCTAAAATATGCTTTTATTGACTCCTCGGGTTTTGTGAAATCATGATGAAAGAATGTAGCAAATCCACTGGGAAAGCTTCCCCTCCCCTCTTCTTAGTGTTGTCTTAATAGCTGCTGCTTGCAAATTTAAATAGCTGCCTGTGACGTTGTATTGCTTTTAAATATAAGCTAGCCTTATATTTATGAACTTATTATTTATGAATAAATATTCTAACCTTATAGTGTAGTTGCTCTACATCAAGTGGCTCTGCTGTTGCCAAACCTCCTGTTGCTGGTAGCTCTGGGAGATGCTCTGCCCAGCAGAGACCTGTTGATGTGCTGCAGCCGCCAGAGATTGGTCTTCCTCTCATAGAAAAGCAGGATTTGGGTAACTTGCCTCACAATAACAGCCCTTCGTAGCTCTGCATGCCATGCTGGTTTAAAGGAAAGTGTCAATCCCCCAGCTCCTGTCAGGAATGCCACCATACACGCCCCGAACTGTGCCTCTTACCAGCTTTCCTTGCCTGCAGATCTGCCTCTTTCCCTCTTGCATATTGAAGTGGAGCTGGGTTTTGACAGCCTGGGGTCTGGGTGAGTGCTGAGGTGTCGCCTGGGCTATTCTCCGCTAACCCCTGGGCTAATGGATGCTGCTTCCTGACGTAAAAACAGATGAGAAACTCTGGCGAGGGGCTAAGCTACATCAAGCTGTGCTTTCAGAGGTTAAGCTGATTGCAGATCTCTCATAAATAAATCTTTCTGTATTAATAAATAAACGCTTGCAATAGTTGCTTTATTATAGTGCACGGAAGCTTTCAGAAAGAAGACTTTCCCGACTGAGCCATTTCTGCAGTCTCTGCTGACTTTTAAAGGTTGGTGTCATGAATTGAATTTTGCCTCTTCCATTAGAATGGAGAGCGTGCTCTTCACTTGCACATATGGTTGATGCACTTGGAAGAGTGTGGGAAGAGCTAAGATATTCAGAGCTGCTTGCCTTGCTGCTGTGGCAGTCAGGTTACTGGGTTGTTTGGGGAGAGTGGGCAGCCTTTCAACGTGACTGTCTAATACTTGGGTCTTGGAGAGTGGGGAGGTTTCCCCCCTGAAGCTTATGTAGTTGTTGGTTGGCTGTAGAGACCTGGCTGGGTGTCTGCTGCTGACTCATTCTTCCTGCAAAATACCTCTGAGAGGAAAAATACGTTGTCTATATTGCAAATAGCCATATTCTTCTTTCCAAAGGGAATGATCCTTGTTGGAAGTTGATGTCATCTCATGTAAAGCGTTGCAAATGTAAGATTAAGATGTACTTAATGTTCACACTCGATCGGTGGGGAAGCAATAGCTTGCTCTTTGAAACTGTGCTTCGCCTCGAAATAATCTTACCGGTGTTAGATAAATGCAGTGCTGCAGCCGCCCTTATTAGCCGCTGATTAGAGGGTCCTTTGTGAAGTGTTGTCTGTTTCTGCCATAAATTAATTAATATGGAACCAGTAAAATTCCTATGGAAACAAAACAGGAGCAAATTTAATAGCGGATAAATGCGTGGTCTGGGCTATGAAAGTGAACACAAAACTAATTCCTTAATGGGACCACTAGAAGAACAAACAAATCTAGAGAGACGTGGTTGTGTGCCTCAGCTAGAAATGTATGTGTGTGGATATAATTAAACTTGAGTTAATAACACATTGTCGTCAGTCTTGGCGAGGAGCTCGACTTGGGCTGTGGCTACGTGTCCAAAGCATTTTTACTAGATTAACTTCTCCGTACAGCGTGGTCTGGAGCTTTCAAAGCACTTGCAGCTCTTGGGTGGCTGCCTTGCATATCGGCTCATTCCTTACATAGCTCAGAGAGCACCGTGAAGCCTTTCCTACAGCCTGGTGATGGAGAAATGGGTGACTGTCCCTGTCACTGACCTGCTGTAGGAGGCAGTGGGTGAGTTGGAGAGACGGTATTCAACAGCGCTGCATGAGGAGGGGTGAAGGTGATGCTTCATGATTCACGTTTTGCATTGCAAATCCTGCTTCGTAAGCTGTTTCCACCGATACGATAAATGATTTATTATCTCTCAGAGCTTTTCTTCACCCTGGAAAAAAGCAAAAGGTGATTAGTGTTTTTTAAAGCTCTGTGTCAAATATTGACTGATTAAGTTGTAATTTCGAAGTGACGCATTTGGGCATGTAATTTTCAAGCCCATCTTTGGTTCCAAGGATCATAAATACCGGTGCCAGCTGTAATGAAGTGCTGTGCTACTTACTATGTTCCTATCACTGTGTGTGTGTCTTTTGTTTTAATTATTAAATCGCGGTGGCTATGGCCATAATAACGTGGTTGTTTTATGTCTTGGAACAGGGGGAAATAATTCTATTTCGTTGAAATAATGCAATTGTAACATGCCTCTGGGTTTGAGTTAAAGGGGGAGGTGGTGCAGGTGGCTGGCAAGGCAGTGTTGTTCTCTTGATGGTTTTCCGCAGCAAATTCCAGTGCCATGGAGTGGCAGAGTATTTGTTTTTAATGGAACAACTTGTGAACAAACACGGGGCTGTTTATGGTGACAAGGAAAGCACTAGAAAAACAGGCTATAAAATCCCACTCGTTAAGGGTAGCAGTTGGCTCAGGTGCATCTCGGGGGAGGAGGTGTAGAGCTGAGATCTGGCTGTGGGACTGCCCAAGCCATTCTGGGCAAAACACTTCTGTGCACCTCTGAAGGCCATCTGTAGGGTAAGCAGCTATCTGCCTGGGTGGTTTTGTGAGGCAAAGTGCCAGGGGAGGACTCGAGATCCTCTGATGCAAAATGCTTTACAGATGAAGTATTTATTTCCCCTTTTGAAGGGAAAAGATGCGTGATGATTTCTCAAATCAGGATGGCTGCACCAATTCAGATATAATTTGATAAATGAAGTATAAAGGCACAGTGAATGACCTTCGGTAAAATACAAGACTGCCTGAACCATTTGCCCTTTAAATCTTGCGCCGCATCTTTGTATTTCCTGCTCATGCTGTTCATTAGTCTCCTGTGCCCTGTTGGTTTTGGGTTGATAATGGCCAGCTAAGTGGTGCACGCTGAAAAGAAAACCTCTGTATAAATAAAGCAGGGTGTTTTTCCTCTGCATAAAGTGTCTTGTAGGGCAGAAACCCTTCTATTTGCTCCCCTTTTGTGTTGTAGCTGAGCCCTAAAACGTGTAAGTGCTCTTTACATACCCCCTCAAAGTCCGGTCTACACAGCCATCCTTTCTTCCATGGGAATCCTTACACTGGTGTGGCTGCAGCACAGGCTGTGGTTTCTTTCCAAATGAATCATGAGGGTTTTACAAGCTGTAAAACTTCTCTGGAGAGCTTAAGGGTGTGAGCAGCTTACAGGCAGGGATGAGTTTTCCTGACTCGGAGCTGGATATGTCCTGAGTATCTGCGTGATGCTTTAGATTGCCAGCAGGGATTTTTCCCCCCCTTCAGATGGGATGCAGCACAACCCCAGGCTCCTGCTGCGGCTGCCTGCAGAGCTTTGCTGGGACATCCCTTGAGGATGGGGTATAGGAAGTGATAAAACTTTATTAGTGTTAGTTCCTTTAGTTTATGTAAACTTTTTATGAGGAATAAGCTTATGCATTTGGAGGACAAAAGCATCTCCTCTCTCTGGCTGGGCTTTCCTTAAGGATAATGAGTCCTGCTCCCTGCCTTAGCAGCTCTTTGCCCAGCCCTGTGGAGGTTGTTTTGACCAGTCCAGCTTAGTCCAAGCCACTTCTCTGCAGATCAGTTTGACCTCCTGGTGTTCCCTGTTCAGGAATGCGGTGCAAGAGCCCTGCAAAGGGGGAACAGTGGTTTGGGCAGTGCCTGTTCCCTCGGGCTCCTCACTGTGAGCAGTTCTGGCTGTGGGCTCTTACAGCTGGGAGGCTTTGCATGCTGCTGTGTGCTTGCCCTGCTGCAAATGCAGTGCCACGGTCTGTGGCATGTGGTCCTGCTCTGTCACCACCTGCACTTGGAACGTGTGAGCAGTCCTGGGGGGAGCTGGCACATCCTCTCTTGTCTCGGGCCTGTGTGCTGGGCAGGCAAAGGCTGGAAATCGAGGCTGTTTGCAGTAGTACTGAGCTCTGGGTAGGAGCCTGTTGGGTGCACTCCTTGCACAGTGTCACTGGTAGCTCTTCCTGGGGTTCTGCAGCCAGTCCCTTTGCTCTGACCCAACTAGAAAGCAAGTTAGCTGCCCCAGAGTGAGACAGGCTTTGGAGCAGGGCACTGGGCAAGAAATACAGAGCTGGCAGTGACATGGAGCTGGCAGAGGACAAACCAAGCAGGTAGGAACTGTCAGGAGCTCTGGAAATTAGCAGGGAATTTTTCTTCTTTTTCCTTTCCTTTTTTCTGGCATATGCCAAGAGTAGGTGTTTCAGAAGGGGAATACCTGGCACCGTGTGATGGCAGCTTACCCAGATGCCCTAATGGGATGCTTTTGCCAGGAGCTTTTGGACCTATTCTTTTTGGTATAAATAAAATCAAATAAATAAAATACTTGTTCCTATAAATAAAACTGAATGAGTGTGATTCCCTCGAGTCTCTGGGTACCCATTACATGGTCAGTATTTGTTCCTTTCTCCCTCTGCAGGCAATTGATGGAGAGAGGACCATCAGTGTGCACAGATCTCAGCCAGGCACATGAAGGCTCACAGTAACTTTCTTCTATGATGAAAGAGATATTTTTATGGTCCAAATTCTTTATTTTACTTTTTCCCTGATGGGAGAGAATTGCTGGTGATAATAGTTGGCAGTCCAGCTCCCGTTGGGAAGCACTGAATGGAGGAAGGATTTATTGAAGGAAACATGTGGCAAATTCCTTTATAATGCACTCTTTTTTTTTTCCCCCCTATTTAAAGAGGTTGTTTATAACTAAGAGCCCATTAGCACCCAGGGGGTAATTTTGTTGTAGCATTTCCTTTTTGAATGAGGGCTTGGTAGTCTGTTTCTGGATGGGGGCCTCAGGAGCAGCTCTTGGATAATACTGTACCTAAGCTTTTTTCTCCCCTTCTCCTTTTCTCTTCTTTAAATGGAGGTTGGTGCAGCTCCTTCTCGTGTAGTTTGAACAACAGCTTTGTGAAGTACATGTCAGCATTTGAATTATGCTTTTCATTTATTGTAACCAATTCTAGGGCTCTCCTTTCATCCCCAGGGTTTCTGGAAGGTTTCTCGACATCTCTTCCTCCTCACCCCCTGCAACCCAGATACAAAAACCCCAAGAGCTCCTTTGAATGCTGCCTGGTGCTTTGCCTGTCTCTCTGTTAGATGCCGTTAGAGAAATGCTGTGATTTTGGAAAGAAAACTGAACCTGGTGGGGGGAGAACTCTGCTGTAAAGAGTCCTGATCAGGTTGTTGCCCACAGCTCTCCTTGTACTAAGGAGCAGTCAGAACCTGTCAGCGTAAAACCTTCCGCACAAGGAGTAAACAACACAGGCTCACTGGTAAGGGATGCTGAGCACTCTGCATCCTTTATGTGAAGTGCTACTCCTGGCTTGAATACTGATCAAATACTAATAATTCTGTACTTAAACTGCCAACTTTTCCCCATGGTAGTGGTTCAAAGATAGGAGGGAGAAGTGCATAGCAAAAGCAGAATATGGCCAAGACTGATGATCATTGTTAGAGCAGAGAACCTATTTGGTTTAAAATAAGCTTCCATGTGCTCAAGAAATGACGATGTGTTCCAAGTTATCTCCACCCTAAAACCTTCAGAGCTGCTGCTGCGGGATGGCTAATGCAAAACCTCTCTTGGTGGAACAAACAGTGAGGAAGGTCATGTGTATTTTGCATCTTCCCCTTTTCACTGTTCTTCCAGTAAAAGCATGTTTGGGCTGGAGTGCACCGAGCTACCCAGGTGCGGAGGATATTATGGGCTCTCCATATTGCTGGCCCTAATTTTAGCTACGCTCCGCAGTGTTCATGCCAATACTCACCCACTTGCATTTGCACTTCTGGTAGAGTCATTACACAGTGTGAGCTTCACACATGTGCCGCTTCTCCTGGAGCTCAGCTGGCAGCAGCAATTTGTATTCCCAATCAAGTAGTGGGGTTTGTGTGGGAGAGGGACCAGTGGGAAGATGCTCATCTGCGAACGCGTCCCTGCGGAGCGCTGCTGGGCTGTGCTTGTTGCAGCCTGTTGTAGGCAGTTGGATGGGAGGGAGAGAGCTCTGTAATTCCCTCCTGCTTTGCACTGAAGTGGAGAAACGGCTCTGCATTGCATGCCATGTTTTCTCATGCACTTCCACTGTGAAAGGACTCCCAGTCCAATTTGACAAGGCAGAGACTTGATGTGAGTCCAAATGCACTTGACAATAGTCTCTCTGCTGTCAAAACCTCTCCTCCTTCTGTGATAAAAACAAAGCTCCTAAATAACACTCCTTCCTTCCTGTGGCTCTTAAGAAAGACTCAGCATCGCAGAGCTGTTCTGGGAAGGAAGTTTTTTACTGCATCCAAAGCACTTACCCACTTTTCCATTTAAAACATTGACAGAGCAGTGCATTCAACACAAGACAGCCACAGAGAAATGATCTGGAGTTATGCTTGCTTTAATTGGACCACATAAGATTTTATTTTCTGATAGTGTCCAAAGGGAGCTGTCGGAACACTGCAGAAAGAGTGAATTTGTCCATTGTGGTAATGTGCTTTTGATAAATGCATTACGGCATAGTTATGAAGTCAGGAAGAAGCCTTAATTACTGTTATGAAGCCATTAGAGTCTAAAGCAGCAATCTGAGCTCTTGTTGCAGTTGTGTTTTATATTTCTTCACCAGAGACTTTAGCACCAAAAAAAAGTGCTTGTTTTAGAAGATAATTTCTGTCTTTTATTTCCTTTGCCTTTTTAAAATGATGTAGAAGTGAATGTAATAACTGTGAGCTCCATGGGTTCCTGTGGATAAAGAAACACAACCTTTACAGTGAGCATGTACAGCTCCCATTGGCCGGGAAGCCACTGCCGTATGATCTGCTCGCTGTTGTCTCCTGTTAGCCTTGCCCACAGAGCATAAGAAATTGCTGAACTTAAAAAAGGGGGAAAGAGAGGGCAGGATTGGTCTCCATGAGTCTTGTGTAAAGCTTCCTCTGGGGCTGCAGAAGGAGAAGGACTGGTCTTGGAAACCTTTTATTAGTGCAGATTGCTTGGGGAGCTGGGTGAGTGTTATACCCTATACGTGGGGTCAACAAACCGTGTGCCCGTGGAAGCCTTAGCTTTCCGCATCAGCAGCACAGCAAAGAGCATGCACCGTCTTCCTCAGGTCTCTCTTGGCAGCAACCACAACAAATGATTTGGAGCTGGCTATTCTTATAGCAGAAATGTTTGCAAAGAAAGAGGTTAGTTTTCAGGTGTTTATTACCCTTTTAATCTTTTCCCAAAGCAAGACTGTTTGATGCTCAGTCACCTGGTTTTAGCGCTTTGTAAATGTTCTTTTGACTCTCTGGCAGCGCATTATTTATACCAGATGTTAATTTAATAGAGTGAACTTTGTTACCCTTCAGGATGTAAGCATCTTAATTTAAAACACAAAACTGACACAACCATCGTTGTAAATCAAAGGTTAACAGGCATGGCAACGTGAAGGTATTGTTTGCTCAGTTGCTAAGTTGATACTGTGCTGCTTTCTTAAATGGAATATGTCTTTAGTGACAGGAAGGTTAAGTAGAATTTGTCCTGTTATGAGAAAGGAAGAAAGAGCCTCACTTATTATTAGTGTTTTTCTAAGGCTGATTGCTTAAAATAATCGCAGGTGCAGCATGGGAGCATTGATGCTTTTTACAGCAGCTGCAGGAAGTGGCTGGTTGGTTCTGGCCCCATCGCACTGCTGTTGGCTGCCACTGGCCACTTCACTTCCATACAGGGTTCAAGCTGGCTCTTGCTTGTCCTCAGTTTGGGCTCTGACCCTTGGCTGTTTCTAGAAGCCCCAAGGCCCTTTGCTTGTAAGCTTTTGGTTAAGAAAACATAAGCTGAAAGAGCCCTTCCCAAGAGTAGATGCATTCTTGATGTACCAAACCTCCCAGTGCGGCCAGGCTGGGGGGGGTGGTGGCCTTAGGGACTTCATGGCTTACATTGTGGGGTGTCTGAGCGTTGGGCCAAGCTGTTCATATTGAGTCTGGGATTCAGCCTCTTCAGCCTTAGAGATCTCAGGAATGGCTGCTTAATATGTTGGAGCAGTTTTGTCCTTCTGTGAAAGCGTGTTGCTCCTTGCTCCTTCTCACCAAAGCCTGGTGTGATTTACAAAGGCTGTGCTCTTAGAGGGCTTTTCTGCTTTGACTCATTTATCAGTAGTTAAACAACGCAACAAAAAAGCTCCCAAACCAAACACACGTACCCTGAAACACTTAACTATTCCAAGACTGTGTGGTTTTCGTTCTCTGTGTGCTTTCAGCATACTGAGCTGGGGAAGGTGATGATGATAAATATTACCGCCTTGTTTCTGAAAGCTGTTGGGTAAGATCTCTCACTGCAGCATCTGAAGCATTACTGGAAATACCCTGAACTGTTATAACAACATCTCTGGTGTCATTTTTCTTTTCCAAAAGCCTTTCCCTTCCCCCTGTTTCTGGGTAGAAGACACATATTAGCAGAGATTCAGGTGTCAGCAAACGTGCCAGGCTCTTGAATCATGCAGCGCATGGCGAGTGCTGAGATGTTACCGTCTGAAGGGAAGGGGAACATTAATCCTCAGAGTGCACTGGTAGTGCTGCTGCAGTTCTCATCATGGTTGTATATTTCCAAACTTAAAATGCTTCCAGTTGTGGTGTTTGTCCTGACTGACTGTTACAGGCTTCCGTGTGCTGAAGTTTGGGTTGACTTGAAGTCTGCCATTAGAATTCTTGGAGTGCTACATCTCCATAGAGTGACAAGCACTGCTGCTCCCAGAGAGCCAGGGTACGTCTTTTTTCCTCTCCAGAGTACTCCACTCTGAATAGCTCTACAATTAGAATTGATGTATCTTTATTTGGTTGGTCTACTGCCTGTTATTTCCACTTTGTTTCAAATTTGAGCCGCTTGGGCCAGTTCATGCTTCAGAGATCTAATTTAAACGAAGTTGTTCGCAGCTGTAAGCTTGTCGATGTATTTATCGGTTACCATGAAGCTCTGAAGAGCTGCTTGAAGAGTCCAGAGAAATTTAACAAGTGACTCCCTGCTTTCCATGCCTGTTCCTGCCCAGACACAGTTCTGCTGGGTTGTCATCATTCCAACTGGTCTCACCAGCCTTCAGCACAGCCCATCCAAAAGTGTGAGTGTATTTCTTTACTCAACAGATTTGGAGCTGATGTCTAACTCGCAGTCTGGTGCTGCTCCATGGCTTTCTGGTTCATTCAAACCTTCACCAGAAGGTGCCTGGAGTGACTGCAGTGGTGCTGCGGGTTTTGCATTTCCACTGGTAGGTTTGAGGACAGGTACATGGGGGCTGCCCAGCTTGTCCCTGCCCCACTGCAGGGTTTTTAGCCACTTCATCCCTGCCCCTTTCAGAGTTTCACCCCAGCTACACACGTTAAGTACTGAAACCAACCATTTGTCTTCAGGCATTTGAGGCAGACGCCGGCAGAAAATGGCACAGAGGACGAAAAGTAAATGGGCCTTCTAAAATCCTTTCAGCTTTAAGTATTACAGATATAATTAGAAACACATGCAAGGTTTATTATCCTATAAGTGCCTTTCTAGTCTGTTCTGCTTTTGTAACCTTTCTTTCTTCATCTGTCATTCTGTCTTGCTGCATTGTTTCTCCTTGCAGCCTGGCGTCTCCATCACCATGTCCCGTTGCTGCCTTAACGCTTTGCACCGAGTCTGTTTGCTTTTCCCCTCTATTTACATCATAGCTGGCATCTTTTTGGCTCTGCAGTGGTGTTCCCATGAAGCCACCATCGTTCAAACAAATAGGTGGTTCTTAACTGCTGCAGGAAGAGGAAGAGCTGCCCTCTGCAGCCGCTCTCTCCTCAGGCTGCACGTCGTCCCCCTCTGCTATTTAGGAGGTTAAGATAATTTTAGTTCTTTTTTAAATTGCTTTGGAAGTGGAAAGTTGAAGCTTTGTGTAAATTGGGCCCAGCAAGGTCCTGATGTGGGAAGCAGAATGGGTCTTTTAGAGCAGGGGTGCAGCTCCATGCAGGGAAACCCATTGCCTGGGCATGGTGGGGAGAGCCACTGCTTGCCTGTAAGGACACACTCTAGTTTGCCTAGGGATTGCTGTCAGTCATCTTCAGGTCCTTTCACATGCATTAAGGTCCATCCTGTGGGACCTTAAAGTTCAGGGTGGGGAATACTGTGGAGTGTTTTGTAGCTGCTTTTATCCCTGTTGTAGGCAACACTTTGAGGCTTGGTCTACTCTGAAAAGCTTTTTGGCAGAGCCATCTCACTTTGGTGGAAAGAAGGCTTTCGTCCTTTCACAGTTACCTGCATTAGGGGTGTACAGTTCTGGTTGTGAGGTTGCATCTCACTACCCTGACCAAACCCACCCCAAACCAGATGCCTAAGAGCCCCTGTGCAGGAAGGGGAAGTTCCAGTATGGACTGCAAGCGGGAGCTGCGCTCTGTAGTGTCATTATAAACACACTTCATTTTGCTTGTGCCAGTGTTTGGTGATGATTGAGGATGCTCAGCAGCACCAAGACTGGGGTATAAGGCATGCTGGCTTGAACACCTGGAAAGGAATGGCAGCTGCTTGTAAAACAAACCAACCATCCCCCTTAAAATACAGTCTTTGTTTCTCAGATACAACTGAGATGCTCAGCCTGAAGGGAAATCAATTGTGTGTTTGGCCTCCCCGTTGCTTATACGTGTACATGAGTGTGTTTGTTTTATTTAAGGAGTTGGTAGATAATCAGTCTTAAAATTAACTGACTGCCTGTTGACTTGTCACCCTGTGAATGAAAACACATTGCTTGTAATTTGTTTGACATTATTCTGTCCTGTTGTCAGGCTTCTAATTACATTTAGAACATAACCCAGATGTCTGTCTGCCTCCTTCTGTCTCTTTGTTATTATTATTTTTATCATTATTACTTATTTATTATCATTTATCTTTTTATTACAAAACATGGAAGGAAATATTTCCCTGAAGTGATGGAAGTCTGCTTGCTCTTCCGTCTTCTCAGAGATTAGTAGGTGGTTGCAGGTTTATCCCCTTAAACTGCGCTCCTTTTAAAAGGTGTTGCTTTGGTCATCCATAATTGCTCGTCCTTTATGACTTTGGATGGACCTTCTGTATGCTTTAAAGGTACTGAAGTATGTTTGTAGCTACATTAAAATGTTCCTCTAGATTCTGCTTCCTCAAAATGATCCCATTGCCCACCTTATTTATTTTTAAAGAAGAGAGAAATTGCTTGTGCTTTTAGAAGATTAAAATATTAATGTATTTAAATATAACAATGAGAGAGGAGAGGCAGAAGGGGTTGCCCTTTCAAAACGCACACAAATGAGCAATCTTCTATTGACTCCATTGGATAAGCATCTCGTATTCCTTGCCAACATTGGCTTTTTGGTAATTAGCAAAGGAAAACTCAAGCTGCTCAGTGTGAGGTTTTATTGCTCAAAACCTATCGTGTCACTTGAATTTTCTTAGAGCCCCAAGCTTTTTAGCAGCAGAAACCCAGTTTTCCGATAGCGTATGATGTACCCAGCTCCTGTTTTCCGAAAGCATTAAGTCACTTAAGCATCAAAAGGCTGCTGCTTTGTTAATGTGACTTTTGAATGCTTTACCTCTGATCCCACTTGGAGAGAGCCGTGTTGGCCACTGAACAAGCTCCACTTCCCTTGTGGGGGTCCTTTTTTAGCTGTTCTAAATTTGCAAGGCAACGGGGGTGTGCAGAAGCTGTTTTTAGGGATAAGAAACTTGTCTCTTGGTCCCTGCTGACTTGAGTTTTTTGGTCTTGTCAGCTATCCTCGCTCTGAGCTGTGGACGGTTACTGTTAAATGCTGACAAAAGAGTCTGAGCTGGGTGGCTTCAGCAGGGAACAGATTTGATTGTTCTGCAAGACTTTGTTCCAACAGAGCTCATGGTAGGGGAGAATGTGAAAGTATACGAAGGGCACAGTGGGTCACCATAGGAGAGCAAAACTGGAAAGTGAGAACAAGGGCAATAAAGCATGTATTCATTACAGGTGATACTTGCGACACTTGGGCATAGAGACTGCAAATTATTGCGTGGTCCCTGCCATTAAATGCAAATACATCTCTGAGTTTTCCCCTCTGCATCCCAGCCTATAGGATCTTAATGAAGCACAGACAAATCCCCGGAACCACTTCAAGGGGTTTGTGTCACCTCTGTTGTTCCATGTCAGTGCAATTCTGCTCTTGTTACCTGGGGTCTGGGTATCTGCTAGACCTGCCACCAATAGTGAAGGGCTTCTGGATGAGCAGTGGTTGACATTTGATGAATCTGGAGTAAAACTGCACCAGGGACCGTAATAAACCCTGGGGTTTTGTGATGGAAAAGCTGTTTCCCCAGGACAGAACTGACTGGCAGGGTTGGGTTTGGCTATAACACTGCTGAGGTCTGTGTACTGAGCATCTCATCATGGAGTCTGCAGTTGGGAGAGAAGCGGGAGGGAAGGATGTTGTTGCTTGAAGTTCCTCTCTGATCCCTTCCTGCTTTTGTTGGCGGTTAACAGTTAAAGGAGGGAAAAGGCATTTCTGGCTCTGGGCATCCTGGTGCAAGCCTGGCTTCATCTCCGTCGAAGGTCTTCTGGCCTCAGCTGCGTTTGAAGGTCTTGGCTGTTACAGGAGCTGACAAACAGGCATTAATTGATGACTCACCAGCGCAGCAATGTCAGAAATGCTGGGTTTAGTTTGCTGTTCCTGCATGTTCTTCAACCTGTAACTGTTCTGTGCAGTTTTTAGCCTCGGGAGAGGTTATCTTGTCCCTGTACAGCAAAGGAGGAAATTGAGAGTGGGCACTGTGGGATGAAAAGTGGCTGTGGTGCAGCGCAGCGCTGCAGGTGGATCTGTTTGCTTCATGCAAAAGAAGGACTGACAAAGCCTGGTTTTGAGAAGCTGGTTTCAGTCCAAGTGGTTGGTGGAGCAAGAAGAGATTTCTCTAAAGGTTTGGTGTTTGGTTTTCACTCTTGTTTTTCTTCTCCTTAAGCAGCACAGAATAGGATCGTGCTCCCTACCTACGTTTGTAGCCTCACGTACAGGAAAGCTGTCTGTTCGGGTGTGTTTTCACAGGTTTGGGGCTTAAAGTGGCAAGTTAATTCTTAGCCTGTGAGTGGGGGGAAATCCTTGAAACAGCAATGAAGCAGTAGTGCTATATGCCACTTGGGGCGGGGGGGTCTTAAGAATAAACCTACCAGTTTATAGCTTATCTGTTGAGGTAAGGAATAAAGATAGAACAACATAAATGTCTTGAGTTGTCTTGGTATTTATTAGTTGCTGTGCTCACTAAGTGTGCTTTCCAGTGGGTAGAGCTTTTTTGCTGTGATAAGTTCTCTTAATAATGGGATTTATTAGCAGAAGCTGTGTGTCTTCCACCCCTTCTCTTTGAGCGCACAGGAGTACAGAGTGAACTGGGCATTGCTCCTTGGTGTGAGCACACTGCACGGGACCCTCCTCAGCTCTGTGCCCTTTGTTCTGGGCAATCTGTCTCTTGTGACGATACATTTAAAATCTCAACTCCATGGGTTGGGTGCCTGGGGTCTTGTTGTGTGGGGTTCTTTTTCAAGTTTGACTTTTCTGCTCCTTTTAGTCATGCTTTTCTTGTTCCACAGTAATCTTGGGTATTAATTATACGGTATTCAGCCTCTCCCTACCCTTTTCCTCTCCCACTGTGCCAATAACAGCTGCTTGATCATTTTTGGTAAGAATTTTACCTTTGCAACTGTAGCCTTAAATAATCAACCAAAGACATCCCCCCCCCCCCCCTTCCCCAGCCATAAAGAACCCAGTGAGGCTTTGAAGAAATGTCAATGTCATTTAAATATGTAGCACTCATGCTCAGGCTTTCTCTCTGTACCTTCCATCTAATTTCCCTTCTCTCAATAGCTCTGACTAATGCTGGGATCTTTCTCTGTTTGAGCCCTGCTATTTATGAATAGAGCAAGTCTTATCTGCAGGCTTGTGAATGCTTACAAGTGCGAGGCGGGCTGGGATGAACAATGTGCATAAATAGCAAATAGTTGAAGGGCCGAGTCCTCGGAATAACAATCGAGGAGAGATGACCCTGCTGAATATGTGATGAAGCAAACAGCACTCCTGCTCGTCAGCTCCTCGCTTACTGGCCCAGGTGAGTGTATTTCTGTTGCAGGGCTTGCTGTGCAGGCTGAAGTTCATCAAGGCGCTAAGAGGTGGTCTCCTCCTCCTGAGCCCCGCTGTTCCTACCAGCCTGAAGAGGTGCTTTCAGTAGGGAAATCTTATGAAATGCAATAGGAATGATGATTTATTTTCCCTTATAATCAGCGTTGCTGACTGAGTTACCCTTCTGCTGCCCTGCTTTCTTCCCTACAGCAGGCTGGTGTTTCAGGGGTAATCTTTAGCTCGCTCTCTTGCAAAAGGCTCATAGGACTGGCTCTTTCTTTGATACGATTATTTCTAATGCTCTTCCTCCTCTTATTGCAGCACTCCTGTGTGTGCTCGCTAAGCCAGATGTTCACCTCACACTTCGTGTTCCTCTATGCATCTAAGCTATAAAGGAAAAAACAAGAGTGCTTGTTCCCCTGTGGAGTGCTCCTCTGGAAATGGAGTGCTGCCTCCCTATCCTCACCAAGAGGAAAGAGCAAAGCTGCGCTTACATCATTGCATGACAAAAGTGCTTTCCAGTCCTTCAATGAAAAATCTTTGAGAGCACAACGTTGTTGCTTATTTAATTACTGTTAGCAGGTAGTGTATTTAGGGCAGCATTTGAAGTGTAACTGGCATAAGGGTTTTGGTAAACTCATTACTTGCTCTGCTTGTAATAATTCCTGGGTCTCCCTGGCCCTACCTGGGGAAAATAATCCATTTACAATGGTGTGCAAAAAGGGCTGGAGAGAGCTTGCTGAGGCCAGGCAATTCAAAATACGCAAAGCTCTTGTTTCTGATGGGTGTTTGGAACTTCTGGTAGCATAAAACATTTGATGCAGTGGTTTCGGTGCAGAATAAGCATGGAAGTGCCCTTAGCTGCGTTTCCAGGAGGCAGCAAACACCACACGTTATCTCTGTAACATTTCAGTGATGATAAGGTATCTGTAGCTCTTTCCGTGACACAGTTTAGTAAATCCAGCAGCAGCCCTTTGCCTTTACCGAGCTTGCAGAGAAGCTGTGGAGCTGCTTTTTGCCTTGGCTGCAGAAAGTGGTGTGTAACGAGCACTGTAAAACCTGGTTGATGGTGTGTGAAGCATGAACTCTGTCATTCCAGGCTTGTTGGGCTCTGGCTGCTCAGGTTCAGTCCTCTTTGGTCATCCCTGTGCTATGCACCTGCCCCGCATCAAGGACATGGGGCTTTTTGGTTCTCCCCTTTCACATCCCTTGTGTGTTGTGTAGATACACTCTATCCTCTCTCTGGGAGAAGAGAAATGTGCTCATGGTGTGCACAGGGAGCATGGCACAGGGCCACAGTGCTGCCAAGGAAATGAAAGACTGATTGGGAGCAGCAGCGGCTCGGTTTGGACCGGGGTGAGTGTGGGCTGTTCTGATGCATATGGGGATCACACTGTAGTAAAGGTCCATATTTCTCCGTGGTATTTCTGGTACTGTCAGGAATGAGTAAAGCTTCATGATGAACACTGACCTTTTCCCTGCCCAGTGAGACATTCATCTGCAGCACCCACTGGAAAGGTTCGGGAGAGCACTACCCTGATGCCTGTTGTCAAAACCAGCCCTTTTTCCCCTTGTCATACACTGTCTCTTGCGATGTTTTCCAAATGAGAGCCCTGAGTATGTAAAGATTCATGTGTTTTCTGTGAACACAGCTGCTGCTCTTGACCCATCTGCCAGGAATTCTGCTCTTCAGACACAGCTTGCTTCCTCCCGATGTCTGCCTCCCTGTTCCATCCGAAACAAACACTTTAACACAGCTTTGCTTCATGCAAAAGAACAACAAACCCTCCTTTTAAGGGCATGTTTCAGAGCATGAATGAATCCAAGGATGAGCAGAATCTGCTGTCAGATGGGTGTTTTAGGTTGGACAAGTGTGTAAAGTGGTGTCGCTGTGGAAAATCTCTTCTTCCACTGCATAAAAATTCCTCAAGCAAGCGTGTCTGGGCAATGCCAAACCTGGTTAACGTAGGGTGAAGCTTCTTCAGAGCCTCTGTCCTTCCTGTTTGAAGGAAAACTGAGTCCATGCTGCTTCTTTGAGTATTGCTGTGCTACGAGGGCTTTCTCAGCAGCACAACCACTGTTGGTAGAGGAGAAAGAGCAGCAATTCATTTTATTACCTTAGAGAAATAAAAGTGTGTGTACAGCAAAAAACCAGAGCAAACCAAAACCCACCAATACAAAACACAAACTTAGGAGCCCTCTGCTTTAAAAACACCTGCCCCTCACCTCTGCTGAAAAGGGCATGTCACGGGATTGCAGAGGGCCTGGATCACGCAGTCAGGAGCCTTCCCACATCGCAGTCCTCTTGCTGCCAAGGGCGTGCTCACAAGATGTCCCTAATTCAGTTAGAAGTGCTCTTCCAGGAACCGTATCATTATAGAGCTTGAAATTGTGCAAATGGAGTGGCTGCAGTCACAGAGGATAGCTACTGCTCTCTGCTTCTGAGCGCTGAAAATGTCTCTGCAATGAGCTGTGTCCCGGGCTGGCTGCTGCCTCTCTCAGCTGGGGACAGCAGCCTCCAAAGGGTCCTAGCTCTGAGATGCTGCCCTCTTCTGTCCTGCTGCACCTCTCTTCTCTTCAGGACATGCTTCACCTTCCTGAGGGAACAATTCCACGTTCTTCACTGACCATCCATAGAGGCCTTGTGATCTTTTCCTCCTAGAGGTTAAATTTCTGACATACGCGGGTTCTGCTGGACAGATGAAGCTGCTTTGGTTCATAGGCAGTATTGCCTGTGCCTGCATCTAAAGAAAGAGGGTATCTGATCTCTGATTGTGGCTGGGCTTTTATCCTTTATGGGACTGTAATTTGTTGGGAAATAGGGATAGACACAGGGGGAAAATGAGCTCTCAGCACCTCTTAACTGTGCTGCAGGTGTTTCTTTTGGTTTGGGGGTGGTTTTTCCTTTGCATGGGCTGTGGCTGGGACAGTCTGCTTAACCAGTTCTGCCATGTGTTAAGAGTGTGGTCTGTTAGAGAGGAGCGTGTTTGAAACTGGAGGAGGAGCTTCCTAAATTCCTCTTCTGCAGCAGTCCTTCCAGCAAAGGAGCAGCACTGGTGACTCCAGGGAATCATCCCTTGCTCCCTTGGAAGACAGCTTCCTCAGAGTGTGCTTTCTGCAGTATGATGTTGTATCTGATGCTGCCGTGTCCAGAAGGTATCTGGGCCTCTTTATTATAATCATGTTTGTGCGTTCAGACCAATTTTGGTGGTTAGGAGGGTTCAACAAAATCCCAGAGATCTCAGTAAGCTAATTTGGTAACTGTTTGTTGCGTTTGTTGTTCCTCTTTGTTGTGAGGACAGAGCTGGTTCATGCTGATGAGTGCTGCATGAAAATTATATTATTAGTAATTACTGGTAATTTCTTGTCTGGAAGCTTCAAGTTTGTGGGAGCACTTAAATCCATTTGCTTCTGTATTCCCTCTGGCTTTGCTGTCATGTCTCTCGGCACCACGTACCTCAAGGCACTTCAGCAGTTCCCTTTTCTCCATGGCAACTTCTCACAGTGGTTCCTGTATGGCAGAGAGGCAGTTCTCTTTCTTTCTTTCTTTCTGCCTTCATGTAGCTTTTCTGTCCGGTCCATGGGCATCCTTGCACTGTAGAGGCTGCCCCAAAGCAAAGGGAGCAGCACCAGCCCTGAGTCAGGAAGGGTGTTGGTGCAGGGTGATGCTCAGGAATGAGGGGGAAGGCAGAGGGACCGGTGTGCGCTTCACATTTTCTCCTCCCCCAAAGATAAGTTGTAGTTGTCTCTTTATTTTAACTGTGGTGTGGTGATGCAGTGGTTTTTGTCAGCTGGCAAAGCTGAGCATTAGTCACAGAGGCTTGTTTTGTGTTCTTCTAGGGAAGCTGGCAGAAAGGTAAAGAGCAGAAGCGTACCATTAAACAGAAACCCCTGGAAAAAACCAACCTGAAACCCCCAACTCCTCAAAGGGAATTGCAGTATTGCTGCATTTCCTCTTCAAGGGGAGCATCTTCTGTCTACCGTGTCTCAAATCCCTCTTTTAGATTTAAATTATAGGGGTATTTCTGATTTTTGAGTCATGTGTGCAAACATGCGCTGAAGGTGATCCTACCTTCCATAGCTAAGGAAATGGAAATAGATGGAAGAAATGCTTACTTGGTTGAGAGTTGGGTTTATTTCCCCTGTACTGAGTTTTTTCTTCAGAGATCATCATTTTTCCTGTCCTCTCAGGTGGATTCCTTAAAACCTCTATCATCTGTTTTGATTGGATTTCTGGCATTTTCACTATTTCTGCTTGTATCAGTGCCTCTCTATCTCCTTTCCTTTCATCTTCCCAAGTCTGATAGAAAGTTGCCTCAGACCAGAAGAGCTGAATGAAGGAAATCTTTGCTGCAGGTGAGATAAGCAGCGTTTTAGAGGAGGGCAGCCAGTGCCCAGCACCTTGCACAGGACCCGTGTTTGCTGCCCCACATGCTGTTGTCCTCGCCTGGGGTTTCAGCCCAAAGGTGGGCAGCCACAGGGTGGTGTTCCCAGCCAGCTCTGGCAAAGGGTGGTGTTTGAAGTTTGCCTGGGATATACTGAAGCAGTTCCCATGCATGTTCCAAGCTTTCCAAGTGAAACGAGCAAGCAGAAAAAGCAGTGGCACTTGCTCCTTTTTATTCATTTATTTACTTAAGCTGTATAAAGTTTATCTAAATTTGCAGCTTGTTTGGGTTTGCTTAACATGGACTCTTAATGACCACGTATTAATAAATGTTGGATTCCTTCCTGGTTGGGGAGGATGAAGGGGTGGGCTATGAGCTCCTTACTCCAGGCACCAAGGTGGGAGCAACTTTGATTCCGCATCTTGGCATCTTGTAATGACTCCTCGTTCAGGAGGGTAAGCAAAGCTAAAGGACAGCCAGGTTGTTCCCTGCACAGCGGGCTCCCAGTCCAGGTTGGGTTTATATTTGTAGCTTTGTTTTGCATTTTGTTTTTACTGGCTATAGAAATGCTTACGCTCCTGTGTGAACTGAGCCGCTGTGCCCTTCAGTGTACCCGGAGAGGGAGGAATGTGTGTTATTCTGCGCAATGGAAGTGCCCGTCTGTTTTCAGAGCCTGAAACTCCCAGATGTGCAGAACCTTTAAATGCCAAAATATCAACAAAGTGATGCAAAAACTTTCTTCTGGTCCAGATAAGGAATGTGAGAATTGTACAGGAACCGTTTCTCAATGGTTACCCATGTAAACACCGATGGGCTTTTGTGAATTGATTCTCTTTCCTCCCTGCTTCTGCTCCAGCACATGGAAAATGGGACTGACCCTTAAAGGTCAGATTCTAGCCTACCATTGCGCTTTATTATCCTGCTTGTCAGAGGACACAGCGTGTTTGCTCTCTCTTGTCCAGATTTGCTTTTTTGTGTATATCTCCCCCCCCATGTGAATTTTAAATAGGATTTCTACAAGATATGGTAGCAGTAAAGCTGTTCTGAGAATGTCATTTACTGTATTTTTTAGCTTCTGCTGGTCTTTTTTTAGTTCCTTGCTAATGATGGTGTTGCTTGGAGCGTGGCATTTTTATGCATCTGAAAGGAAAAGTTATGCAATTACACAGATCTTATTTTATTTAGAGACTTACAATAATAAACATATTCAGGCAGCAGTTACCAGAACTCAGTATTAAGTAGCTGTAAAACCCCTAATGAGATAAACCATTTAATGTATTGACTTGTTAGTGTCTTTAGCTCTGCTTTTGATGGAGTGGTAGGTAGAGTATATATTTAGAAACGAATTCCAGCAAAAACATATCCATCAGACTAAAGTATTTTTCAAGACCCAAAAAGCAATTGTGGCTTTTTTGCTCCTAAGCAGAAAGTCATGCGCTGTGGATGAAAGATGCCAGTGGTGAAAGTCTGGCTTACCAGAGGGAAAAACAGGGGCAATCAGCTCCTAAAACCACAACCATAATAGGAGAGCAAGATGCACGCGTTGTATTCTTGCTCCTGTAGCTCCCGATTTGAGGACCCGCGCTGTTTGTAGGCTGGGATAAGCTGAGCGGAGGGAATAGCAGAGGTTCAGCGGTGTGAGCCGCTGGGTGTAACTTCCACGTGCTTTGAGTGCGTGTGCTCCTGGAGCTGATTCGTGGTGGGCTGTTTGAGCAGAACAGCGTCTAAGTGCTGCAGCAGCTTCCTGTTGTGCCACTGTGTGCAAGTTTGCTTTTCATTGTGTGAAGACAGCGTTGGTTAGGGGAGGTTTTGTACAGCCCCGGTGAAAGTCACGCTAAAAGTTGTTGTTCTTTGAGCTGTGAACCTGAGCCAGACATCTCTGACCTTTTGTAAAGTGTTCGTGTCCCGATTTGCTTCCAAACCTCTGGAATTTGGCTTGGCTTTTATTTCCTGTGTTTGTAAAGAGGTGCTGTATGTGTAGTCAATTGAGCTTAGCACCGAGCAAGCTGTGGATGCTATTCCTCTATCTGGAAAGGGTTTGGAGATCGGGCAGCTCACTGAATGATTCAGTTTGTAGCAAACAGCCTCCTTCCGTGCGTGTTTGTGCCTCTGCCAAGCTCTGGAATATGACCAGTTTTCCAGAACAAGAGCAGAGCATCCCAAATTACTGGAAAGCTGTTGCTTAGCATTCTTGCTTATCTTTTCTCTTTCTTTGATGTCACACAAAACCACATCTCCGGAGTAGGCAAGCGTGTAATGGAACACGTCTAAGCTCTTCTTTTACTGGGGGTGGCTTATTAGTTTACAGTGGAAAATGTGTGTTACTGGTGGTAATGTGGGTTTTGTTGGGTGTTTTTTCTCTAAAGGGAGGTTTGTTTAACCAAAGGAATTACTTCTCTTGCACATTCCACTGTTGATTCGTTTAAATGATCCTCCTAATGAGGACGATGTTATGTTCTGGAAGGCTAAGGAAAAGTTAAGTTCCTTTTTTGTTTAGTGACACTGACAGCAAGAACACCCCCATAAGTAACAGGGAAGCAAGCTGCTTATAATCCCAAACAGGTTTGTCCTCCGAAATAGCACTGCTGGGAAAGTATGGATGCTCCCATCAGGCAGCCTGAGAGATGTGACAGAGAGTTTTGTTGGCATCACTTTGGTGTGAACTGTGTTCCCTCTGAATGCCCAGGCTGCTGGAAAACTGGGGAGGATCTTGCACATGTCTCTCTTTCCCACCAGAGTTACTTCTTTCACCATGTGTGTTTTAACTTGTCAGCTTTTTGAGGCTTTTCTCTTTCCCACTGTGGTTTCTATGGAAATGTCATGGGTGGTGTGTAGTAACCCTCCTGACTGCAGCAGTCACTCTCTGTTGCTTAGCTTGGGCTAATTTTGTGTCTGGTTTGTGCTGCGAGAAGGGGACAGTTACAGAGGGGGGCCAGTTACAGAAATGGCAATCCAAGAGATGCCTTCTCCATCCCCTGGAGTTGAGAGGATCAAGCCAGAAGCTGACATTACCAGGCAGGTTTGAGGATGGACCTTACAGTCACCAGTTCCTGGTGTGTGTGGCAATAGCAGTCCTAGGATGGGGCTGTTGGTTTGGGAAGCAGAGGAAGGAAAGGGACTTCTGTGGTTGACCCCAAGGACTCTTCTGTTGAGTGAGTGGAAGGTTTGTTCTACCACCTTCTTCAGAAGAGCAGGTACCGTGCTAAAACCCCTAAAGAGACTGGGACTGTTCCTAGCTCTGTGCACAAAGCTACATGCATTTTCAGATAAAAAGTGCTGACACTTCTTTCAGCTGTCCTTACTGTGAATCAAAGCACTCCGTTTCCCAGTATTTCTCAACTCAGAGAACACCAAGCTGGGCAGCAGAGAGATTTTAGCGCTGCATACAAGATTAGTGGTGTCTTAAGGGGAAAAAGGAGGCACTTTGCGTTCCAGCAAGCCAGCAGCTTGCCATTCACAATGTAAAAAAGCATGTGGTATTGTCTCGCTGACGGTTCTGTGTCGAACAAGGCTTTTAGTCTGGAACTTCTGTCAATCACCTTCGCAGCTGAAGAGCTTGAAGTGGGTTGTGCTGCTTGTTACCATAACTTCGTGCGTGCTCATCTGCCATAGCGGCTTAGAGACCTGCTTCCAAAGAAGTGTTCGGTACAGATGGCAGATGCCGTAAGTGTCTTTGGGTACAAGAACTGAACTCTGAAGGTATAAATGCATTTAGTTATCTAATCCCCTTCCACTTTGAGTAGGACTTCTAAGTGATAAGCATTGGTCCTAAGGCGCCTCAAACCATAGACAAGGCGCTGAGGTGGGATTTCAGCCTTTGGTGCAAATAACGCACCTTGCAGTTCACTCTCTTCTCTTGAGTGGGACCTTTATGGCCTCTTCATGTTCATTGGCTTTATTCCTGAATGCTTCTGTTGCCCTTGGTCTGGCAGCATTCCTGAGGTAAGAGATGCTGAACCACTCAGGGTGAAAGATGTGACTAGAACACCAGCAAATCCTCCTCTTTGCACTTGTAACCCCCCCTTGTGCTGCACGTGATGAGGATTGGCTTGGGTGAGGAGAGTGGAAGAGCCTCTCCCTGGGGACTTTCTGTGGCTATTCACAAGAATGCTCTTTGGGAACTATAGTGAAGGTGTGGATGAAAGTAGGGGTATTACTGCGTGCTTTTACCGTGTCATTTTAGCAGATCATTTTCTCCAGTAAATGTGACAGGTTAATTCAGGGTTTGCAGAGGGGCTGAAGGAATTTGACCCTGAATCCCAGAGGAGCTCAGTACTGTGTCTGGGAGGCTGATGCCGTGATGTGGAAAATTCCTTCTCCTTCAGATATGGTCAGTTTATTATGGTTTGGCTAGTCTGATTCTCTCACCTTGCCTGCGATGGCGGATGGGATAGGTAACAGTGCTCTGCTTATTTGGGTGCTTTTGTGCTAAAGGAGCACAGGACCTCGTTATGGAAGTGTAAAAACTTTCCGGGGACAAATAGCGTAAAGAGGAAGATCCAGCTTTCTCTGCTTTCCCCTGTGACGGGCTTTGGAAGCGCAGTCATTGTGCTGTAACACAGCGCAGATACAGTCCTGTCTGTCAGCATGAAACTGGGAAATGTTTTCAGCTCAAAATAAACTCCACAAAGGGAATAGTTTCCATGTGGTCCCCTACGCGGAGGAAAGCCACTGGACTTTAGTCCTAAATAAAGATTCCAGCCGACTTTAGTGCTTTAAGAAGCAGTAGCTGTTGTCCTAAATTTGACCTCTGGCTTAGCAAGTCTGCATTGACCAAGCCAGCGGAGCAAGCTTCACGCTGGCTTCTCGGTGTTGCTGGTGCTTTCAATCGCTTTGAATGGTTTCAGTTGCATAGAACGTAAGGAAAACTTTCCACATTGCATGTATTGAGCCATCACTTCACTGGCCAGTCATTTTCCAAAGCTTGCCATTGTCCTTTTTTCCTCTTTAATACCACTGGGGAGAAAAAAAATGCATTAACCTGTGCTTGAGAAGGCAGTGATTGGCTTGGTTTGATGCAGTTAGACCTATTTATTGTGTGAGTGGGAGATGCTTCTAAGGTATTTGGCAGCAAATCATCCTGGAAGGCAGCCCCCTGAGCAGTGCTTGCTCGTGTTCTTTCTCCTGACAGGGCTATTGGGATCTTGTTGCTGAATTTGCAGAAGAGAATGATCCATCTCCTCAAGATTTTTCACTTCTAATTTCAGTGGTCACCAGGGATCAACTGCGTCAATCACTTGTGCTGTATTTTTAGAAGCAGCAGCTCTGGTTAGTTTGGAGCTTGGATGTTTTCTCTCCCATTAGCTAATTACGGCTATTATGCTCTATTGTCATTATTGTCACTCAGGGTATTTTTGAAAATTAAGGGTGGAAAGTGCCTGCATAACAATGAAACTCATCAGCGAGGCTCCCCCAGCCCAGTGTGAGTCACCCGGCCTCATTTTAGTCACACAAATAAGTTCTCTTTTACAACTGTTGACTCCTGCAGCCGCTGCAGTTACTCACTCATCGCGGGAGCAGGAGCTGGTTTGTGTTCTGGCTCACCCCGTGGGAAGAACCACTGGCTCAGGGAAGCATCGCATCCCACCAGGCAGCCAGTTTCCCACCTCACCACCTCTAGCATGGAGTGAGCTTATGTTTTTTACTAGCTTTTGGATGGTTTTGATCTTTATAAATGATATTAAAATGGTGAAGCTGAATAGTGCTGTCCTGAGGAAGGAGGGGTAGCTGGGTCTTGACTTGTCTTTTGGTGAGAACAGAGAGGACAAGGCCCTGGATTTATGTAATTGTTGATCATATTGGGGTGTTTGCTCTGCTCTGGTCTCTTGTCTGTGTAATTGCAGTAAAAGGTGATGATGAATGAGTGGAAGATAGCAGGGCAGAGAGGTTGTGGTATACAGCAGTCATCTTCAAGGGAAAAGCAACTAGGAGAGTGGTAAAGCACCTCTAACTTTGTGAACCTCATGTTTCAGATTACCTTTTTCTGCTCCTTCTTGCCTTGGTATTGCAAGGAACTGCCTCCAATAAAGGTCAGGGACATTGGCCAGCTTCTGATGTAAGCTGCATCCCAGTGGAGCTGTCAGTTGGGGAGAGCTGATGGCCTGCCCTCAGATCCAAAATCCTTCGGTTCCCAAAAAATGATGCTCTGATTCACTTCCCTTCTAGCTGCCTCGCTCTTCCTTGGATAGCATTCCTACTCCTGGTAGGAAACAGAGCTTTATATCGTGTGTTATGCTGAGATAACATAAGCCTGCCTCTAGCAGGTTGGGGTTTGGATGCTTCCTACATGGGCAGATACTATATAACTAACTGCTTGTGAGAGTTACGGGCATCCTTTGAAGCACTTGTGTCACAGCTCCCAGATACCACACCAGATGAGATTGCCATTGTGCATCAGCTCCATGGTCCATTTGTATTTTTTTCCCTAATCTTTCTCCAGGATTTCTTCATCCCATCGTGGTTTGGTGCCCTGCTTGCACTGTGAGTGTTATGAATAAGTCTGTTGAGTGCAATGGACTTCCACAGTTTGAACTCTCCACAGTATTGTGCTGAAGAGAGGTGAAGGGTGATAAATACATTAGTAAATCACACGGATGAAGCCATAAGGCATCAGTGTGGAACAAGCTTGGCTTGTATCTTAATTGCATGACATGAAACTGAACACACAAATCGCACACCTGAGGAACACAGTCAATCTTTAGCAGTGGTGTACGTAATAAAAGATGCTAGCAGGATGTCACTACGAGGCTGGATTGTTACTGCAGCCATTGCTTAGGCTCTGCTTCTCTTTTAATTACCATGACTGGTATTTTTGGGTAGATTTGCAGCTTGTCTGGTTTCTGCCAACTTGGCCAGAAATGTTGATCTCGCGTGACGTGACAGATACTCTCTTGGTAACTGATCTGTGTATATCCTGACCTTCCCCTTCTGCTGATGCCCGGATTCATTCCTTACAATGGCAAGAGCAGGTTCTGGAGGAAAGGTGTCCCTTTCTATTAAAGCCTGTGCCTATGGCTGTTACGATCTTGTGAGTAGCTTGAATAAATCTTTGCAGATAGAGCTGATGGGCTGGAATGTTTTTGTTTGCTTTAGCTTTTGGGTGGTATTAGCTTTAGTTGTAACCTCTTTCAGTTTCTGTTATCTTTTCTATGGACTTCCTAGCGCTCTGATCCTGCATTGAAATCCATGTAGATAGTGTCCTTCTGTGCTGAGGTCTGAGGTTGCTCCAGTGAGGCCAGACACTGCTGCTGTACTGCTCTCGTGCGGTGTCTCTCTGCTTGGTAATGCCCAGCCTTTCCTATTGAAGTCACAGGGCTTTCCTGGGTTTATTCACTTGTTTTCAGGTTACCCTTAAGGAGCTTTTACCTTCTAAATGTCTCCTGTCTTTGTAAGACATCTTAGGTAGATGTTTCACCAGCGGTGTTGAGGACTGCATGTTGCTGGTGCCCTACCCCAGAGCTTGCCCCTTCTGTCCTGCCTCTACCCTGAGCTGCAGTAGCTGTCTCGTGATCAGCTGGCCCCACTCTGAGGTCTGCAGAGCATCAGCATGAGTTGAATTTAGCCTCAGAACAATGTGTCTGCTTGTGAAGATCATGCTTAACCTGAAAGACCTTGAGTTTTCAGGTGGGAACCTCCTGGTAAGAGTAGAAATTCCTGTTTATCTTCTTTTCAAGGTCACCCTCCAATTCCAGGCGGACTATGAGCTGCTGAGTAAGTAGTACTTGGGTGGAAAAGGCATCATTTGTGTGCTCTTCTTGATGATGTGCAGCTCACCGACAAGCCTTCGCCTTGTGTGTTTGGGAGCATTGTGTAGGTAGACCCAAGGGTTTCCTGTGTGGCTCCTGCAGCGCTGGACTGTATGTGCAGTTGGCTTCGCTGGGGATGCTGCATCCAAATCCCATCTAGAGCTTGTGAAAGACTACTGCACTATTTGTGTTATTGATTTCTGGACTTTGCTGTCATGCCGGATTTTAGCTTAGTGATGCAAACAAAATAAAAGCAAAGCTGTGGAAAAGCAGGGACTGAACTTTAGGCTAATGAAGCTGTATTGTGTCTGATAAATGGGCAAGTAATCTGCTGGAAAAGGGGGAAAGTTGACTTTTAATGAGAAGTTATTAGATGTTGAATAGCTGTTCAACTGCTGTATTAATAAAATGGACAATCCCCTTTAGCTTGTCTCCTTAAAGCATTCCATTAACTGAGAGCCCCCCTTAATCCATTCTTTGAAGAATTAATTAACATGCTGAAAAACACTGCTTTGACTGCAGCGACCTGACGCGAATTCAACTGGGGCTATGTCATCACTGCTTCCTCTACGTACTTCAGCTGCAATTTATGGACTCTGTTGATAATATGAGCTTCATCTGTAAGAGCTGAAGACTTCTAAGAACGAGTCTAATGGGCTGGCTTTTTGTTACAGCATTTTGAATTGGCAGCAACTAGAAAAATAGAAATGAGATGAGAAAACAGGGTCTGGTGCCTGCTGTGAGAACTTGGGTGTCCATTTCAGTTCAGCTGCTGATTTCTGGTATGACTCTGAGCCAGCTTGTGCAGGGGATTTTGGACTGAACTATCCCAACTCCACTGTCCCTCAGACACTCATATTATCAGTGGGATTTGGGTAACTTTTATCACTTAGAATAATTGTCCTTTTCCTCATGTTGTGGTCAGGTTCAAGCCTTTTGGCTCCTTTACCTACCACTTTCTGGGTATGCCAAAACCTGCAGCTTTTGGTGGTTTTAGGCTTTCTACCTGCCAGTTCTAGCAGCTTTAGATGCAGCAGACAAGGAGGGTGAGCATTGCCTCTCGTGATGAGGCAGGTCTGGTGCTGCCATTAGGGGCTAGCACACACGTGTGCGCTTGATGTTGCCATCTAAGAAAGTCCAGATCGTGAATCAGGTTACTGTTTATAAAGCAGATTTATGTCTGATACAAACACAGCTGTAATGCCCTTTAATGAAGGGCGTGTATGGCTCTTGCTAAGGCTGTGCAGCACTGCTGCTATCTGACAGCTGACAGGCGAAGTGAGGATGGAGAAGCTCTCAAGGTGTGAAACAACTGGCCAGACCATAGTGAGAATCGTAAAGCCAGGCCAGGAAACTGCACCACTTGGTCAAGGCCTTGAGAGCTCTCCCTGAAACCTGAACTGATGGGGTTTGACACTTTCTGCTCCGTGTTCTGCTTCCTCAGCTGTTGTCAGGCTGGAGCGAGATTTCCATCCGATGGCGCATCTTATGAAAGGAAAATGTGCTGTAGCCCTTTGTGGCCTTGCTTTTGTGACACTCTTTATAAGGACACTTCAAGAAAGGTACAGTTTGGATATTTGATGGCAATAGAGGAGAAAGGCTTATTTGAATGGGCCTCGGATGTCCCAAACTGTTTTGTTTCTTTTGTGTTGATCATCATTGAATTGCTTTTCTTTTGTCCCGTATGTGCAGAATGACACCTTGTTGTAGGACACCCTGATTGGCTTGGGAAGTTTGATTTGTGGTTGAAGGCAGTTGAAATCCCAATTAATCTGAGGGATAAAAATACACAGGATTCACAGGAGTCCTCAAGCAACACGAGAAATCTGCCCTTGGGGATGCTCTCTGCTTGCCTTGTGGGGCTGAAACCACTGTATGTGTTCTGCGGCTGTTGAATACCATTACATCCAGAAATGCTCTATAGGATAAAAAGGAGTTTCCTGGGTAGGAGTGGAGGGGAGCCGGGTCCTGGCATTTTGAACCCAGTGGGGAGAGGCTATGGGAGGGGTTCAGCAGCAAAATGAGTTGAAATAAAAGGCCAAAGCAATTGCTTCAGAGTTTTGTCATGTGGGTTTGACAGCTGAAAAATGAGTTTGTTTTGCGATTCCCAAGATATTAATGGCACTACTGGGTTCACAGCACAACTTAATTACATTTAATAATGTAATCCACAGCAAGGATTACTTGCACAGGGCTTTGAGGATACTGCTTGAAGTGAGGGTTTGAGCGTCTTTTGTTCGTGACTAGTTTCTTCCACTCATTTATGGGAACAGTCAGGAGATGTGTACCCCCTCTAGAAGAGGGAGGGCTGAGTATTTGGTTGTGGCTGTGCTTATCCCAAGTGTTGTGAAGCTGCCCATGGTGGCAGGCTGCCTGAGCAGCTCTGCCAGCCTTCATTCAAGTTACTGAATCAGGCAAACCCAGATCTACCCAGACTTAAAACAGAAAAGTTCTTGAAGCTTCTAGGTCTTCTCCTGCAGGAGAAGTTGGACCCAGAAACTCCTGGATCTGCTCCGTCACTAATTCCCTCTTGGATGTTGGACCAGATTAATTCTCCTCTCTGTACCTCAGTTTCCCTGCAGATGAGGGATAACGATAGGTGCCCCAGCTCCTGAGGTCAGGGCAGAGCTTACCTAGAGCATCAATGAGGTGGCTGGAATGAGTGCTGCTGGGCACCAGCCGGGCACCACTGCTGTTGCAGGTCTGGAGCAGCCACCCTGCGTGTGCTTACCCAGGTTGAGTGACTCACTTTAGTAGCATTGTTTGCTCTTTTCTTGCCGGACACTGCTCCTGCCCTTGGCTTGTGGTGAATTCATCATTGACTACTATTTTATTCAGAGGCTGCCCTGGTGGGACTTGCAGGTTTCGACTTAGGGTATCCAGGAGGTGCTCATGTTCCTTTCACTGTGCCATTTTCTTTCCCAGTTCTATCACATCTTGTTTCGCCACAAAATGATGGAGATGGTAATTGAATTGCTTGTCAAGAAAACCAAACAAATGCAAGACTCTAGAGCCAGCCCTGACTTTAATTTAGAGAAGGGTTTATAAATGCTATGTGGAAACACACTGTTCTTGGGTTCAGAAAAGCTTGTAGAGAAGTTAAGTATACAAAGGTGCAGCTTCCCTCCTGGGAGTGACAGTGTCACTGTCTGCGGTGTCATCAACCTCCAGCACCTGCGTGTTGTGTCTTATGATGATTGATTTTACTGCAGGTCTCCTCTGCCTTGAGGTTCCTGAAGGTTTCTCTGTGTTGTGGGAGATCCGGAGATGGATGGCCGTGGTGGCAGAGCAGCGCCAGGGCTGTTGAGAAGGTGGTCGGTATATTCGAAGGAGGAATTGAAGAGGTGATTAAAAAAGACACACAATAGCAGGAAGGTGAAGCCAAATGTGCGTGTGGTTTCTGTTTCTTGTTTTGGGCTTTTATTTAATAGCACTTTAAATGCTTTGCAGGTATCTGTTGTGGATGCTTTTGAAACTTCATTTCTGAGGTTTGCTTGCATTGAAGGTATAGATGTGATCTGACTTTTGTTTTCCTTCCAATGCTATATGTCAGGGCATCCTAAGTTTTGTGTCTTTTTGTCTCTCCAGCCTGTACCTAACTGCAAAATACATGTTCAATTTCTCTCCTTCATTGTGTCTATGTACCAGAGTGTCCAGCTCCATTCCTTTGCCTTGAAAAACTTGGTTATTTAGAAAAAAAAAAGGCAGCACCAATAGATACTGTGTTTTTTTCCAAATTTCTGGCTGAATTAAAGTCAAGATCTTAAGGGAGTTTGGGGATAGCAGTGGGGATTCTGGTTTCTTGGGCAGATTCCAATTCAACTCCACTCTGTAATTAAAGGTTTTGATTTTTTGAGAGAGAATTTCCTCTGTGTAATAGCTGCTTTTCCTCTGCTTCTGGTCTTGGAATGAGCATTGTCTGATGGATTCATCCATTTGCCTTTCTCCTTCCCATGTCCTGGATTCAGTTTCCAGTTTTGGCCATGTTTTAAGTAATCATAGTCTGTCCTTTAGGGTTTTTTTTTGGGAGTGTGTGTGTTTTCCCAGGGGAGGTGGGAGTTGGGAACGTGGATTAACACTTGGTAGTATCCATGGGGTATCTCATTGCCCTAACTGGCCATTACATCCTAGTTTGGAAGAAGCATGTGAGACACCCCCCAGCTGCAAAGGGGCTTTTAACTTGGTGCAGGGAAGTAAAAATGGAGCTTCAGGGCTTCTCATCTTGCCAAGCACAGCGGTGACAGCAGCTTCCAGGATGATGGTGCTGGTCCTGGACCTGTCACCCCTGGGGATGACTGGGCAGTAGCATAGGGAAACATTGGCAGCCACGCTCCAGTGAGTCACTGTGTTGTTAGAGGAAGAATTACCACCAGGAATTGTCTTTGTCATTATACAAACCCTGTGGGAAGTGTGCCAAGATGTATATCCCTCCTGGATGCACAATGGAAAAATAACTCTTGCAGCGTTGGGGTTCAGCTGCTTGGGGCGCTCTTGGGTTTTGGTAGTTACATGAACCAATATTGTATAGTTCTTGAGAAAAACTACTCTCCTTCAGGGCTTTAAAACCACTTCAGCCCCAGTTGTTTTGCAAACGTGTATTCTCCAGTGGGAAGGCAGAGGCAGATGTTATCCTCGTCCTGAGAGGACTCTCCTACTTCCAAAAGGCTCCTGATTTAATCGTCATATGACTGAATGGTGCCTCCTCTTCTAGCAGCACATGGAAATGTTTCTGTCCTTGGTCAGAGCCACCACGGCACTGTTCAGTCCTTACCACTAACAACACAATGCCATGAATACATTGCCTCAGGTCCTGGAAAACCTGCAATGGTCCTGACATTCAGAGGTGCAGCAGCTGGATGTGGGGCAAAGCAAAGGTCCTGGCCCCGTTAGCAGTGCCAGCTCCATGTAAGTTCAGTTTGACCTCCTCTGCTCAGCGTGCAGTGTGCTCAGCTGAACCCCCCTGGAAACCTGTGAA
Source organism: Pezoporus flaviventris (assembly GCF_033815535.1). Lineage (NCBI taxonomy): Eukaryota > Metazoa > Chordata > Aves > Psittaciformes > Psittacidae > Pezoporus > Pezoporus flaviventris. The sequence goes on from NW_026892589.1 coordinate 12,069,075, forward strand.
TTCTGGAGGCTGGGTGTTCACGTTGTGGTTGCCATTAAGGGTGATTTGCAAAAGCAAGAGGTCTGATGGTTTAGAAATGCTTCATCACTCTGTATGCGGGATGCGGAGTGGTAGAGGGGAAGAAGTAAGAGCAGCCCCAAATGTGCTGAATAATGAACCGAAAATTGTTATTGATTATCTGTGCACTTTCATTACCCTGCTGCAGTCCAAGAGCCATTCTTTTTCCTTTATTAAAAAGGAAACAAAACTTTCAAAGGCACTTATAAAATATTTAGTGTAATCATTTTCAAGATCAAAACTCCAAAGGAATTGCCCAGCCCCGCAAACCTGGTTAATCTGTTGGTGTTACGGATGGAAGACGAAACAGTGATATTAAACATTTATTGCTCTTGTGCAAAAGGGCCTCTTCCTTTTGATCTCAATTGCAATATTATTCACCAACCTTCACTGCTGCTTCCCGTGCAAGAATTTTAGGTGTCATTACAAGTTTCTTCTGCTGCAGAAGAACTTATTTCCTCTATCCTTATTTTGCCTTTGGGCAAGGCGAATCTCAGCCTAATGAAACCGATGTGAAGTATTACAGTGCTACAACACTGACTTTACAATCATACAGAGTTTCCCTCCTTGAAATAGTCTTTCTAATCCAGCTCTGAATGTTCATTTCCTTTTCCACATGGTATTTGCATAAATGAGGTAATAAAATGTTATTTCCTTCTAGAATGTAACTACTGAAAGAGTAGAGTAACTGTTGACATCCCCTTTCATTTTGAATAGGGAGTTACTGAGGAAGCAATCCAGAGTCTGTCCAATGTTGACTGCAATCCCAAAATAGCATTTTTCTGTCTCAAAACCAGGTTTAGTGCATCTGCAAGTGTTTGGAGGTAAAAAAAAAAATCAAAATAACCTTGAGGAATAGTCTGCAGTGGGCTGCAAGTTGGAAAAGATGAGTGCAGAGACCCATGAATAAGCTATAAGATGGGGGATGACTGGTGTGGTTCCCATTCCGTGGGAGCTGCAATGAGTGGCCATCAGCTGCCTATATCATGCAGAGGAACATGAACAAGAGCTATAGGAATGAGGTTATCCTTGTTCTCTAGGACTCCTGTGGTTCGCACCAGTCTTAGAGATGTGGATCGATGGGAGAAGGGGTGAAGAACAAAGACAAGGGAGAGAGGCTTTGCATGTGTCTTTGAACATGAAAAAGAGGGGTTGTGGAAGAAGGTGGTTAATGAACCACTTGCTGCCTCTCCTGAGATTAGCACAAGAAGAGCAGGGTTTGGACTGTAGTGAGGATAGCTGAGGTTAGACAGCAAAAGCCTTTTATGTCTGCAAACAATCTGGAGGCTCCAAGATTCCTTGTTCCCGCAGCTTGAAGTGTTTGTCTTCATTCCTGAGTTTTTCTCTCAAAAGAAAAATAAATAGTCCTGTTTCCTGAGCAGTTTTTAGCTTTGAGGCCGTTTGTCTTCAAAGTCAGTCTGAGCATGGTAGGTCTGGGCTGGGTTGGTGCTCAGCTGGGTCCTCTTGCACCTCAGTCTCTTCTTTTCATGCATAGTTACTGGTAGGATTAAAGAGTGGAGCTGTCATGACTTCCTGCTCTTGTTGTTGTAATAAAACCCACTAGTTTCCAGTGCAGCAACTAAAGGAGAGAGGGAAGAGGGATGGTGGGAAGGGATGGAGAAGAGGGTCTTGAGTTGCATAGGTGAGGTCATCCTTGACTCTGGTTCACCCTTGGTCTTTGTTGGTCTTTCTCCCATGTCTTGCTGCTTGCCAGTGTTTTTGCTATGAGCTGTGTAAAAGGATTCCTCCACACTGGGACAACCCAATGTGGTTGTGTTTGTTACTGGCTTTTTACTACTTAATACAAAGAGCCTTGACTAATGGGTGGGGACCTCACTAAGCGTGCTTCTGCTCACTCTCCTCCTGAATCCCATCGGGAACGACGACTGCAGCGCTTGGAGATGTGAAGTGTTAATGCAACCCTGGAAATGGGGTATGTTTGGTTTGCTTTATAAACTTGGCCAGCATCCCATCTCCCTGCCACTGCTGCCCACAGAGTGCGCAGGCTTCGGTATGGCAGTGGCCTTCAGCTAATGGATGTGCCAGGAATGAGAGGAAAACACTGTCCATTGCTGCAGGCTGCAGCATTACATAGATTTGTCTTTACTCGCCCAGCAGCAGTTTTCAGCCTGTTTTCAGCCCATGTGCTGCACTTTGTCAATTCTGCTTTTATTTTTGTTTCCCTGTGTATTTATATGTCTATGTATGTGTCTATAAAATATGTATTACACATCTATACATATTTATATGTGTGTGTGCGCAATGTCTGCCTGTTTCCAGCTTGTAATGCTGAGACATTTGAACCTGTTAAAAGCCAGGTCTGCCCGGTTCCTTTATCTCAGCTCAACATTGGTGCCTGGCTCTGGGGCAAGGCCACAGAACACTGGGTTTTGTCGCTGCTCTTTTCATGCAGACTACTTGGAAACGTTTAACCTTTCATTTCAGAGGTGTTCTTTTCAATATTCAGCTTGATCCCCAGCATCAGGGAAAGGATTAGAGCCTGGTTCATCTTTCCCTCTGAACTCATCAGTGACTTCAGTCTGCCTATTAGTTCTTTTAATGGCTTCTTTATTAGTTCATTATTGCATAACCTCCAGGCATGGCAGGACTTGAAATGTTAATTTTCCAGCCAAAGTTCAGCTGAGGGACTTCACCCGATCCCCATGAAGTCAGCATGTGAATAGAGAGGGCTGGCTTGCTTTGCACCACAGCATCCCTTATAAAGCAGGGAGAAGTAAAGTTCCCTCCCCAGATGTCAAAGGGCTCATAGGAAAGTATAGAAAACCATGGAATTTTCAAGGAGAAAAGGTGATGTATGTGTGCATGCTTTGGTGTGGTGCTACTTTTTCTCTTCCCCACCCCCCCCCCTTCCCTCTCCTTGCTCCAAGCTAGTATTTGGCTGCCCAGTGAACTATAGCAAGATTTAATAGCTCCAGTGTAGCTATATTGCATTTGGACTGATTCCATTCTTCTGTTGTAATAAACGTCTGCTTTACAATGAGCTCTTAAATTCTATAAGTGACGTCAAATTGTGTCTAATAATGGAAAAAGATCAAGTACTGTAAATGCAACTCGTTGGCTCTGCGTCTGCCTTTACCGAGCAGTGTTTCATCCTCAGCCCATTGCAGTGCTCTGCCTCTGAGAGATCCCTGAGGTTTACCCTGAGGTTTGCACCCGAGAAAGCTGATTTCCATGCGTGTTGCTTTTTCCCCTTCCTCCCCTTCCTTCATCCCTGACCATGTTGCAGCCTGTAGGTATGCACAGGGATTCCCAGCTCGGCTGCCAGCCTCGGCCGCACGCTGCAGCTGCTCCAGCATGGGGAGGACTCTGTGGCTTTGCAGGGAGGGCAGATTCACTGTCAGATGCCATCTAAGCTCAGTCATGAAACTTGGATGTGTGAAAGCAGCTGCATGAAAGCTTCCATTTGAGAAAGGTGGGACAGATGAGATGTACGATTAAGCTGGACGGTTACAGTGAGCATCACTTATTGACAAAGGAGTTCCGCTGCCATTCAGAAAGTACGACCCTGAAAACTACTGGGTTTAAAAGCTCATTCTGTCTCTTCAGCTTGTGGCACACACGCATGTATGAGAGAGGCAGTTTGGAGTGTAGTGTCAAGTGTTATGGCAAATAATGGTAGCCACAATGTTACTGAATAAGGATGTTGGGGTTTTTTAACCTTTCAACATGAACACTGCCTGCACAGGATCACTTTGGTAGGGTTGGGAGGAGAGGGGAGAGAAGGGAATGGTAAAATACAAGCATTCAGTTCATCTGCTTGAAAAATACTCATAAATTACGTTTTCCCCTTGACCTTTCTGTAGTGACAGTCGTTCATGTGATCAGAGGAGACTTGTGCTCCAGCTGATACTGTGCTAAGTGTCATGCATTCACAAAACAAGAAGTTCATCTCTGTTCCGTGGTGCTTCCCAATGTAGGCAGCAGCAGGATGTGGGCAGCACAGTTACGAGGCCACGCGGGTCCGTGTGATGGATCTCAGGCTACGTGTGCTGCAGCCTTTGCCAAGGGTCAGGTAGGCACTGCAGGGGAGCAGGGGCTGAGGAGGCTTCCACAGTGATGTTTTGCAGGTGCTGATGGAAAGCGTCTCCTGAGAGCTGGGGGCACTGTGGACAATGGGGTCTGAGTGACAGAGGAAGGGAATGGTCTTTGCAGCAGTGATATTCTGGGGAGATGAAGCTGAGCAAGGCTTCTGGGCCAGCAGCAATGCTGCATTAATCAAGGTGTGAGCGTCGAGGCTGCCTTTAGAAATGCTGACTTAGGACCTAGGAATCTGCTTCACGTTTATGATGCTGCTTCCAATGGCATAAATAAATCCAAGCGCGCTCTGTATGCGGTGCTTCCAGTCGGGGGTATGGCTGTATCCACCTTCAGGGAGCTCTGCAGGGGAGAGGGAAGGCAGCTGGGCTGTTAAGCCTGGTGTTGCTTCCCAAAGCCCAAGTGTTTGATACGCTTGGGATCGATGCTCATGTCTCTTTGATAGCACTTTCTTCAAGGAGGCAACTTCTTGGGGGATAAAGGAGATGTAAAGGACCCAAGGAAAGTGTTTTAGGGAGGTAGGTGAGGTCTCCAGGTAATGCCTTTGCTCATCCTTTCGCCACTGCATGTTTGACTCGGTTTTCTTGCAGTTGTTTTTGGTAATTATCTTTTATTTCTCACTTTTGTGCAAATACTGCAGAGAAGATTGTTCAAAAGCTGAGCCAAAGGTATTGATCTTCAGCTCATGAGTTTCATCTTTCATAGGGGAGATTTTCCTCAACTTCAAAAGGCAGCAGAGCCTTGAACAGGCAGTGGTTGATAAAAACCTGAGGCTGGTACCTGCCTCTGCTGCTGCCTGCTCTGCCCCACCTCCATGATGTTTTTTTTTCCTTCCTAGGGTGAGTCTTTTAACTTTATAATAGTGCAAAATGAACCTCCTGTGAGGCTAGAAAAAGCTCATTATAGCTGCTCTCTATTTCTAGGGCTTTTCTTCCCTCTTGAAAATGGAAAATAGCAGCTGTGACACAGGGTGGGCTGTTGCTGCCGTGGTACAGCTCATTTCAGAGCCTTAAAAAGCCTGTGCTCAGCAGCCTGGACACAGGAAACGTGAGCTGGTCAGAAATGAGGTGTGGAAGTGGCAGCTATAGCAGCACAGCATGGAACAGGGTGGGAACAGCCCTTCTGTAGCCTGAACCCACCAGTGTGAGGGCTTCTCCTGCACGGGACCCAAATGATGTGTCAAGGAGCCAGGATTGTTGCTGTAATACTCTTGTGGGCCAGCCTGTGAAGCCTGGCCAGGGTTTGACCTCCAGGACTCCAGTGGCCCAGGTTGAACACCCTTCATGCTTAACTCTTAGTTGTTAATTACAAGCTGTCAGTTGTCATCAGTCCTCTGCTGCCTCGTTTGGTACCGGGGAGGCTGGCCCTGATGCTCCCAAAGTGAGAACCCAACCAACCACCAGGCTCATGGAGAGCCTTGGCTGGGTCTCTTGGTCTGTTCAGTTCCTGCAGCTCCTGATACGCCCCTCGCTTTAAAGAAAAGGCACTTCCTTCAAGTTGTTGCGAGGGAAACTGTTGAAATCAGAAGTAAATGCAGCGCACTGTGTGTTTGCCTTCAGACAGCCTGCAGCAATAGCTCAGAGGTGGACCTGACTCATCGCAGCAGGATATTGACTCTGGAGCGTAATTATGATGCTTTGAGAACCTGATTTTGAGATAATTGAGGTATAAAACCCTGTGCCTGGCTCTCACAGTTACTCCAGCCCTGAGCAGGGATTGAATAACGGCCTCTACAAATGTGCCACTTGGCTGTAGCAGGAACAGCAGCGAGTCTGGAAATGCCCTGCGTCACCATTGTTTTCCTCTTGCGGGGAGAAGCCGGCTGCACGCTGGGGTTTGCAGACAGCCCCGGCCTGCCACCGGCCCTGGTTGTGTGGCCACAGGGGTTTGGCAAACCCATAGGGCACCAAGCTGAACTTCCAGACCCAAATCCAGCCTCCCATCCAAACGGATGCTTGCTAATCCCATCACATCGAGTATCCCTGTTCAAACATCTCTGGCTGGCTGTAGCGATGGGCTGGATGTGTTGCAAGTGCCAGGGCCACAGCTGGTGTTCTGACACCCCTATTCCAAAGCTGTGTGGTGGCTCCATTGCTTTGGAAAGGCTTTCTCCTCCCTCCATGGCAGCCATCATGTCTGCAGGCAAACTTCGGTGTGTTGTTTGAACAATACAGCAAACAGCTCAGTGAGCTTTGAGCCTCCGTCGAGTCCCAAGACTGTGGAAGGAGGCCACTGTCCTCGGTGAGTTGTCTGAAGGGTGATGTTGCCACCTCTGTCTCACTTGGCAGGGTGTCCCCTAGGATGTGAATGTGGTGAAACCCTGTGCTCATCTTTCGTGGCTTGCCAGCTGGGTTCCACTGCTCTTGGAAGGGTTGGGGCAGGTTGTTTCAGCTCAATGGCAGCCCAAGCTGCAAGTTTATCGTGATTACTATTGGATTTTTTAACCAGTCCAGTTCAAAAAGTCCCTCCTTCAGGGTCAGGGCTGCTGATCCCAGGTGCCTTTTCCTGCTGCCCCCTTTGGTTTAAGGCTGTGATTTGGTCCTTGCTATTGCTCAGTGTGTTTCCAGGGTTGTTTTCTACTCAACTTTTGGGGCCTGGTTGCCGTAGTGAGCAGCTGCCCTTGGAGTTTTTGGGAGCATCACCTTTCCAATGGGCACATCACCAGGACCTCCTCCTGCCTGGAGACCTGCAGGCTGAGCCAAAACACTGCTGACCCCAGGGAAGTAGAAACCTGAGGGGGAACTTCACGGCAAAACCTCAGCACCTATAAAAGCCAAGCAGGAAGCTGGACCAGGAGCCACGGCTGTGGCCAGACAAGCTCTGTGTGCCAGGTGCTTCCAGGCTGCTCTGTGCCTGCTCGGGGCTGAAATGGTTGGGTTTTGAGTCTGTCATAAAAGAAACCCTCTTGTGTCTTGGCTGTCTGAATGACTGCCTGCCTGGCACTTCATTATAAACACACTTTTCCCCATCTTGGTACTGGTTTCCTGCCATTTTGTTGCTTTTAAGGTTCTATTTTTTTGTTTTATTCATCTCTTGCAATCAATAGGAATATCCTGTTTTTAGCAAGCAGCGAAGGCAGATGTGACTGATGTCCTTACGGTGGGAGCAGAATCACTTTCAGAGCTTTTAAATCTAATCTTCCAAGGTCTCTAAAAGCATAACGAACTGCTCAAGACGTGTGGCTGTGTCTCCCACTGCCATTACGTCCAGGAAATGGGATCCAGTGCAGCTCTGGGGCCAGCACTTGAGATCATCTTCTGGTGGTTACTGTAGTTCTTTGCCATGACACTAATTAAAACCCACCTAATGAGATTATCTCTACCTGTTGTGGAGAATTAGCTTGATGGAGGAAATCCTGCACGTGGGCATGGATGCACATAGGCATGGCAGCGTCGGGCAGTGCAGTCTGCTATTATGCCAGGGATTGCCATGGCAAAATTTCTTTAACCCCCCATTCACACACAGAGATTGTTCTGACAGCATAAAATGAAACAGGGAATTGAATTTGAGAATAGATTGATGTAGCACCAGAACAATTGCTATTCCAGAAGAGTCAGGCTGGGATGGCTCGGCTTTACAGCAGGACTAAGGGAGTGATTGACTCCCTGCACTCGGCACTGGTGAGGCTGCACCTTGAATCCTGTGTTCAGTTCTGGGCCCCACATTAAAAGAGAGACATTGAGGTGCTGGAGCAGGTCCAGAGAAGGGTTGGTCCGTGACCAAGGGCATGTGTTTTAACCTCTCTAAACCTTGTTAAAGGTTGGTGAAGTGCTGTGGAAACCCTGAGTAGTGCTGAGTCCTGTTGAGAGCAGTGGCTTCCTGGTTCCCAGACCATGGTTTAATCCACTAGCTAGGTTGGTTGGTTGTAATCTCTTTTTCCCTTCCCCAGGCTTAGGGTCTGGGGCTGTGTTCACTCCAGCAGTTGTATCTGAAGACCTCCAATAAGCAGGCACAGCACAAAGGTAGATTTTGGCGATGAGAAGGAACCAGGCAAGCACTTTGTGTGCCAGGAGAGGTCATCAGATCCTGCTGAGGCTGATTTGGCGTGATGGTAGACAGCTTTACTCCTTGTGTCCTCTCTTCCCTATCAGTTTTCTTCCTCCTTACCTCCCTTTCCTTAATGATTGTATTGTCTTTATCACCAGGCCATCGGGAGCCTTAAGAATATTTGCAAAGTTACTGCTTTAACTGTTGGTGTAGTAAATGCTGTATTTCCCCTATTCTTAAGTAATAATTCTATTGAATTGCTTTGAGCTGAGGTATGGTGGGATTTTTGATGTTGCAGTTTGATCTTCGGCTGTATTCTTCTGCAGCGGGAGGGCAAAAATGCATCCGGCATCGACATCGGTGGCAGCAGGATTTTGCCTGTGGAATACTTTGGCGGTGAAAGAGAAGGGATCCTACCAAGACACTAATCCAGAATAAAGCAGGGAAGAAAAGTACATTTCTGCTGTCTTTATTGTTAGAATTCAAATTACTTTATCCATCGTGGTGTTCCTGAGGACCGAGGAAGTCTAATTATTGCCTTTTCTCGCTGCTGAATGAAGGCGAGAAGATAAAACCTGATACCTTTGAGTGGATGCAACTCTGGTGCGTTGCTGACATTGGAGAGATACTTCATTGTCTGGCAACAGAAGGTCTGCCTATTCATTTTGAGCTTTTGTCCCATCTCTTCCATGGAGATGCTATTGCATATGAAAGTCTGATTGGTACAGTGGCAGAGGTCAGGAAGGTAATAGCTTTGATGGTATCCCCTGAAGCAAATAAACATTATACTAAAAGATCCTGCTCAATTTGATACCGAGGGGCTGGGAGCACTCCAGGGATTCTCCTTTCTGCTGTTAAGCTTATAGCTATTACAGAAATTAATGTTTGCCTCTCGTTTGCTCTTTTTTTTTGGTCCTAATAGGATGTTCTGCACTAAGGATGGAAAATAACTGCTTCTCTCCTTCCCCCCCCCCTCTGTTTCAGGGATCCTCAATGCATTTCCTGGCCATTATTTAAGGAGCCTTTACTAAAAACTTCTGGATTGTGTTTCTGAGCGGACAAAGGATTTTTGGATTCAAAATGCTCATAAAGGAATATCGTATTCCTCTGCCCATGAGCGTGGACGAATATCGAATCGCGCAGCTCTACATGATACAGGTCAGTAATGTTTCAGCCCGTGTGGATGAGTGCAGGGGAACACGGGGCTTTGTGTGGAAGAGTGGGGCATTGCTGCAGGATTGGATGTGTTATATTTGAGGTTTGCTGGGTGCTTTTTGGGGGGGGGGGGGAGGTGATACAAACTTCTTGATGCACCTCCTCTTATCCCTAAATCAGAGCCTCTGTTTGGCCTAGCTGAGGAAACAGTGGCTTGTGGAAGGATGCACTGAGCCCACGTGTGTGTGGGTACCTACCTGGAAGTCACCGAGCTATAGGGCTTAAGCAGCTACTGCTTCCCATTTAGACTATGGTTACCCCTCATCCCAGTTCCAACTGCAAACTAAAGGCTTGGGAAGAAACAGCCTAATATGAATTTGAGAGGGTAAAGAGAAGGCATAGTTTTGAATTTGGGGGGGGGGGGGGGAGTGTGTGTGGTGTTTAGATGTAATATTTCTTCACTTATGTACCACTATGAAATAGATACTAATCAGTTTAGGCATAAAACTGAGATTATTTTAATAGGCTTCTGAATACTGGTGGGAATTGTTGTTGAATTCCCTGTCTGCAATAAAGCAGTTAATTAAAATGTTGGGGTTTCTGTAACTCAAATCCTCCGTGCCCACATTCTCTTGGTGTTTGATATCCAAGCAGGAGCATTTATAAAAGGAAATGAATCTGAAGCGTTATTTCATTGTCCCACGCTTTAAATAAAAGTCAATTTTGCTCATCCAGCAGCGCACGCATCTGATACTGAGCTTGCAGGAGTGCTTTCTGTGGCAGGATGAAGTGATGTAGAAAGATCTACTTCGGCTTAAAACCCTAAAATGAGTAAAGGGAGAAAAAACCAAAGTCCCTAAACTAAAGCAAAAGCATTTCCCCATTTCATCCCTGACCATCCAACTGTGTCTCTTTAAGGACTCATGCACTTGGACTTGACTATTAACACAGTCTATGGGGTGTGTTTTCCAGTAATAACAATCAAATTCGTTTTTCTGACACAAATGTATCATCTTTCTGTGTTTAACCTAAATGTTAGCCTAAGTGAGTAAACATTTTTCTTAGGTGGCTTCGTTTTTGTGTATTTTTCCCTGACACTTCAGTTGCTTTGAACAGAGCAGGTTGATGGAAGCAGTGTGTTAGCTACGCAGAAGCTGTCGGCAAGCAGCAGAGCTTACAGGGGAATGATCTGATGGAGAAGGAGGAGCCCACCTGATTTCATGGGGGCTGAGTATTTAACTGGGCAGTGTGAGTTGTAGAGGACTTGGTCAGGGGCTGAATTTGCTGTTCACTTTCAGAGTTAAAGTACTTCTTTCTGTTTCATTTATGCAGAACACTGGATTGCACTTGGTTCACTTGACAGTGATTTTAGCAGTATCTTAATGTCAAAGGGCGTGATAAGCCATTAGGGTGTCAGTCAAGGGGAAGTTCCCTGGCCCAAGAAACTACTTAAGTAATTACTCATCGGAATGGAGCTATCCAGCCCTGCTCTAATTTTCTAGTGCACTGATGTGCAGCAAAGTAAGGTTTCCTCTTAGACCAGGTGCAATAGCTGGTGTCAAGTCAGGTCTCTGATCTCCCTCAGAGAGTTCCAGGTCAAGCTAGGACCACTGCGTGTAGCCCAAGATCCAGGTGAGCTGGAGAAGTGCATGCCAAGCCATTGCCTTGGCTGCATTATGTGTACAAGAAGAACAAGAGGAAAAGTTTAGCTGTGCTTTATACTGAAAATGCCAGTCTCAAGTTTGAAAAGACGAAATAATAAACCCAGAAAACCCACTTAGGGTAGAATGTGGAGTTTCTGTTCTGTTTGTTAATGTTGGGTAGCAATCTGCTTCAGCTCTTCCTGAAACTGGTGGAAGCCAGCCCTGCTGGCTTCAGTGGGAGCTTTCCCTGGGCCATGATTATCAATGTCTTTTCCTTCAGTTTGATTTAAAAGTGGAGGTTTTGTCTTTGAGGCAGGCACTGGGGCAAGAGCAGTGGGGAGCATGACTTCCATTCTTATCAGAGAATGAGGAAGGGTTTCATGTCTCTCTTTCTCCTGTGAAGCACGTAAGGGGGCCACAGAAAAAGCAAGCTCTGCATGTTGAACCCCCTTAGGGGAACAAGCTGAGAGATCTGTGTAGAGCAGCGGTGTTGAGGCATTTCTTAAGTCTTTTGACTGAAACATGGAACAGAATGATTTCGAGTAGCTCCTGGGGAGAGGAGCGATTCTTAAAAGCAAAAGGTTTGTTTCAAAGGCATTGGTTGGGTATGGTGTCATTATTGCTGAGACACTCGTCAGCCTGGTTGTGTAAGAAGCAGTTTTCCAACAGTGTAAGAAGGAGATGTCACAATCACTCCTCAAGGGGTTTTGAGAGCCTTAAGCATGTGCTTGGAAGTCGATCATTGATTTTTCATCGAGCTCATGAGTGAGGATTCCCATTCATCTCCAAACCAGTTGGTATAAAGGTGCTCTTTAAGGAGCAATCCATTAATTTTCCTAGATTTCAGCATCCTCCAAATGAAAGTTTTCCAAAAGGACCTTCTCACCTGGGGGATGAAGCCCATGGAATTGCTCTGGGAACCCTTTACTGTGAAAGTAGTGCTTCAAAGCCATTTGAATGCAGTTAGGGATGTTCAGTCTCAAGCTGCAGTGCTGTGGTCATTGTTCAAAGGTGTTTTCATGGAGGTCTTTGCAGTGGAAAGTCCTTTTGTCTCCTTTCAGAAGAGAACAATCCCTCTTTAGAAGTCTTCACAAAAATTTCCACCAGATTTGATGATCACACCCAGGTAGCAAAGGATGCTTCCATTAAACTGGGACAGGCTGTACTCATATTTACTGTATTTATTGGCTGGGAGAATTAACATTGTGCAGTGTACAATCCAGCCTCTCTGGTTCTCTGCTCCACTAGGCAGGCCAGACGCGCAATAAATCACTGTGTGCGTGCCCATGTTGCTTTGTAATTCCTCTTAATGTCCTCCAGGCTGGTGTATAAAGTTGTGGAAACTGAGGTGAGTGGCTGCTGCTTTGCATCAGTATTATTATTATCATTATTATTATTAATAATAATATTATTTGAGGGTGAGAGAAGTGGAGCAACAAATCTCTTAAGTGTTGCTTTCTGCTACCTTCTGAAATACTATCTACAAAGACAGTGGTTTCAGTACTTTAAGTAGCACTTGAATTCTTCCATAAATAAGTTAATCTTACATTAAAGCAAAGGACTTAATGTACCCTTCACTTGCAGCCCAGCAGATCTGAACTGAATTGGTTTTCTCTATTAAATTTTAGCCTATCAATATCTGTATTTTCATGGGAAACCTCTCATGCTGTCAGTGTCTTCAGGTTGGGAGCTCTTGCTGCATTAAACACACAGCAGTTAGGTCTTAGCTTTTCCATGTTGCATCATTAGCTTTTCCATATTGCTTCATAGAAGAAGAGTTTTGGTCTCTTTTTCTATCCAAATTAAAAGATACCCATCTTCATATCTGAGCTTGGAGCCAGTGATCTGCCTTCCTGCTGTGACCTGATTTTATTCTGGTGCATAAAATGGGCAAAATATTTCAAAACAGTGAAATAATTCCTTGTACTGCTTTTCTAGACAACAGTTTTGTGGTATAACTCTTTCCTAGGGATCAGTGCACACGTTTCAGATCCTGTTGTGCTTCCAAGGGTAAGGGATCTCTGGATATACTCAGCCTTGAGAGTTGCCCATTGGAGCTGCAGCTTGACCTGGGGAAACTGCAGGCTCCTCTCTTAACATAAGCAGAAAGCAGGTGGAGATGAGCACTGAAGAGAGTTTCATGAAACACAAACCAGTTATGGAGGGGACGACTGTAAACATCTGTAGGGTTTTCTTTCTTCCTGCAGGAGCGCTGAACCCAGGACTCTGTCCTGGATGTCTTCTCTGTCTCTGCACATCAATCCCATCAAAGGCATGTGCAGTATTTCTGTCTCTGTGAGGACTTTGAAGCCTGTCGTGCACAAAAGATTGGCCCATTCTGTGTTATACATTAAGTAGATCTTATTAAAGAGTCCTTTAATTCTTCCTCTTGTAAGTGAGCTGCACATGCGTGTCTCAATAACTTTCCTATAACACTTGCTTCCTTTTCTTGTGTGTTCAGGGAACCTACCTTTAGATACACCTCCACTCAGCCCAGAAACAGCCCACACTTTAAAGTCTCTGTCTCACAGAGGCTTGTGTTCCAAGATCTGAATGTGCTTGTCAGAGAGATCAGTGTGGTATTAGCCAAAGGTCAGTCCATTTGCCATCTTAATAACGTTCATTACTGTGGTTCCATATGCCATAAGATTCCGAGGGACTGTTGCCCTTCCGACTCTTATATAAGATGAGAGAATCCCTCCTGTTATTAAATGTTATTTTTGTATCAGTGTCCATAGCTTGCTATCTCTGCTGTAAATAACTCCGGTCCTCATTTTCTCCACACAGTTTTCTCCAAGTACTTGTGATCTTCCTTCAAAGATGGTGTCCTTTAAAGGAATTCTTCTGGACCTAGTGATTGCCTTTTGAGGATTAGACTTATTTTAAGGTGCTGTGTCATCCTTATAAGCTAATAACACTTAATATGTTATTCAGCACTTCAGGGGTCCGTGACTGAAGAAGGATTTGCCCCTGTTTGAGGCAGTCTGTTAAAGAGAACCCATCTGCTCAGCACTGTCTGCTGATCTCGGGCAGGATCCTGGGAATTGAGGGCTCTTCTCATCTTTGAACATGAGCCTCTCTTCTACATTCCCTCAGGGCTTTGTGTTTATTGCCTTCCCTGAAAAATCAGAGCGTGTTTCCAGGCGTGATGGTGCTGTGATGCTGATGGAGTACCCTGAGTCACTTCCCTCTTTGCTGAAGGATGATGCTTTATCCGTCGTTTCAGTTTCCAGACCCCTGCACTGACCTGTTTTCTCCTTCATTTGCATGTAGCTCTCAGGTACTACCTCTGAGAATAGACATAAATGTGTGCTTGGTGGTGGTAATTCTTGAGGCCATGTCCTGATACCTGGGTGCAAAAGCCGTGTCCCTTAAACTGTTAGCTACACTTGGCAATTGCCAGCAGGCTCAGCAGATGGTGAAAGATTGATTGAGTGGGGGAAAACAAACTAACCCTTCATCTCTGGACACTGAAGAACGGGATGGCTGATTATTTTTGTTTCATTTGCAGATGCCTTGGCCATCTGGACAGATAGACATATATGCTTTAATTTTAAAAGCAAGTGACACTGCTGACAGCTCCCGAGACCCTGGAATCACAAGTCTAAAAGCAAAAGCCTGATTTGAAGTTTCCCTGCCAAATTCTGTGCTGCAGTATTTAAAAGCTGTGACTTCTGTGTTCTTCCTTCCTTCGGTTTTCATAACCTTTTCTTTGTGATCATGAGGGCTTGCATCCTTCTGAAAGAAGAGCGAGACACTTAGCTTTGAGAACAAGGGAGGTACCGGTACGTTCAGTGCAGTCTGATTTGCACAGGTGACAGTGATGGGTTATCATTTTGGGAAAACAGACCAAAATAGCAAACATCTTTTCTGCATTTACTTCTTTATTTTGAAGTTGTTATCCTGGAGCAGTTCTTCAACTGGTGAAAACGAGATTGATTTTAGAGTTGTGAACTGTGTTGCCTTGACAGTTCACACGTGCTCTCTTTCTCTAGCAAAGCTGAGTGAAGCTATAAAGCTTATACCACAACAATTAATTCAAACCTCAGACTGGTACTAGTTTGAATAGAGGATGCAGCACTGATAATCCCACTGAGCTTGTGACTGTCAAAAATCCTTTTTTCCTTTTTTATTCCTATAGAAGAAGATTTCTGATGTGTGGACAGAGTCTTGGCTGTTGACGCAGATTAGGTTCTCACTTCTTCAAATACCTGAAGGCAAATAATGATTTAAGTATTAGGAAAACCATGAGGATTTCTTTAAGCCAGTCCTCCAGTATTGTAGCATGCAGCCTATTGTTAGTGAATAATTGCACTGAGTTCCTAAAATCTAAGGGATATAGCCAGAGAATTGATCCAAAACACCCTGAGTTGAAATTTCATCTCTGGCTCGCAATACAATAATGGACAACTTGCTTTACTTCCCTTAAGCTGGGGACAGTAATTCTCATAGAAAGTGCCTGTGGAAAAGTTAATACAGGGAAAAACCTGTTTAAAACCAGGGAAGGAAATAATCAAGGGAAGATGAAACACTGAGCTGGAAGTGGAGTAGATGTTTTGAAAGATGGAGCATGTGGGGTAAACAAGCTTGAGGTATCTCCATAATAAAGTGATTCCTACTTCATGTGCCTCTGGCACATCCAGCCCTGGCTCTGTCGGAGTGTAACTTTATAAGGGTGTCTTTGTAAGACAAAGTGATTAATGAGTGGCCATGGGAATGGTTCCCTTAATGCCGTAAAGTTTTTATGGTTCTGCACAATTGATCGTCCCCGAAATGTCCTGGTTTTGTACAAACAGCTTCGTTAATATCAAGACCCAATTCCAAATAACGCAGTGCGTACAGCATCTGTACACATTGGTGCTGCCCGTATTTCCGCTCTGTCTTGCGTGAGTCTGCTGCTGGCAACCTGTCCTGCCTTTAACTTTTAGGGCTTTTTCTTAGGGATGTGTTTTACATTACGAGAAAAGCAGCCAAGAGTAATGGTGCTGCAGATGAGGATAACCTGCACTTTCTGGGGTGAGAATTGTCCCTTCTTCAGGGCTTTGCTCTGCTTCTGCTGGCCAAGAGTCTTGCAGTATTTGGGGCTGGAAACCCAGAAGGAGGAGGTTCTTACAGCTGCAAAGAGCTATGACCCTCACCTCATAACAGCTCTTGGGAGAGTGAAGGGGTGGCAGGAACAGGCCTGTTATCTTCTGGACACTAACGTACCTTCCATCAGAAAGCAGCTCTACATGTGCTTCCCTCTGACAAGAAGATCCTTCATGAGTGACATCTTCATCTTTCTCCTTGTGTGCTTAATATCTCCTTGAAGGTAAAATTACATAGTGGCTCTATAATGGGATAAGCATGCAGCAAAAGGTCAGCAATTCCTATGTGATATTCCCAATTCTTACTTGGTAAACTTGAGGGAAGAGCCCCATAATATCCCTGCTGCAGGCAGGGGGATGATCAGATGGCAGCTCCTTGCAGACCTTCCAAATGCAGTGTCAGGCAGGGATGCAAAGGTGGGTCCTTGATCTGTAAAGTGAGTGGATGTAGAGGAGGCTGTGTTCATGGTCAGCAAAGTTTTAGGTCTCTGTGAAATGTTAAATATCTCTATATTGATCGAGCTGCGCTCCTTGGCCACCTGACACAGCAGCCTGGAAAGGGGCAGTCTTTTCATAGCACTGGGACCAGGTTTCTGCTAGGATGGGGACTCTTCTAATTTCCCTCTACGCTTTACAACTCTCTCATCTTAGGACTCCTTTTCTTTGTTTTCAGCTGGATGTTAGGAACACTTAAGACGGGGTTTTATGCTCTGCTGGTGAAGCACCGGTGTTTGGGGGAAGGAGTATTGCAAAGTGGAATGAAACACTGCACGCCGTACACTATTCAAACCTAGAAGGAGGATGTTTAGGACGGCTGCTTTTTTGCCTTTATTAATGAAGCCACTGACGAGCAACAGATTTCTTTCCCCTCTCCCCGGGGTTTCAGGTCATTCTAATGTGTACACCGCAATGAGGCTTGGAGTCAAAGTGCTGTTGTAAAGCCTCATGTTCTGATCGTTATCTTGTTGACTCAAATGAACCTTCCTTTGCTAAAGAAGTATTGACACTGGCCCTTCATGTATTATTTTTCTTTATCAGCATTAATTGGATTAAAATCATTGTCATGCGTGAAAGGAGGTGTGTTGGAGCACAAAGGGCACGTGGAAACCTCTGCTGTGGGCACCATGGTTACTAGTGACATCACTTGCATTGCTGTTAACAGCAATGATTTGTGTGCAGCGTTCAAGCCTGAGTGAAGATGGCCTAAACTAAACCCGGTGGATTGCTGATGCAGTCCCATTGCCATGGAAACAGATGCTTTGGTTTGAAGCTGCCTGTACTTGTAATGTGGTTCACATGGTGTAAACAGAAACATGGTCCTGCGGTGTCCACAACTCCTGAAAGGGCAGGAAAAGTGTTACTGGAGAGGTTGGGAAGCCCTGTTGCTTTTGGACTTGGTTCCCTGTTAGCGTAGTGGCAACCTAGTTGTGCACAGTGAGATATGGAAAGCCTTGCTTAAAGTGAACAAGAACAAACCCCAAAAGTCCTTTACTGTCCTCCAGCAGTTTTGCTGTTGAAGTACTGTCAGTCCAGGTTGATATGGATCATTTCTTACTTGTACCTTACGAAGTGCAGGTTCAGAAATAGTCTAAAACCCACCCCTGGGGTAACAGGGTTCCTAGCTCCTGGCTACCTTTTACACTGTCTTTCCAATATAACCATTAGGACTGTGCTTAACTCCTGCAAAATCGGAGTAGAGAAGGTTCTACATCTTTTCTGTTTGAGGACTGTTTTGCTGTGTTTTGGTAAAGGTCCCTACTCAAGCCCAGTGGAAGAAGACACTGGGCCACACCATGGTTAGGATGCTGAAATGAAGCTTGAAAGATCTGGGTACTTGACTTACCCTGCCAGCAGCTCTGTGTATTCAGGTTACTTTCCCCCGCTTCAGAATTCCATCATCCTTAACTTGAGAGGACTTGGCTATTCTGAGCGTGTCCTTGGACAGCACGAAGTTGTGTGTGATGTTCCATTTCAGCTCTCTATTGCGTTAATAACTGTAAGCCTGGGTTTTATGTTTAATTTAATTCATGTAACTTCCTGTTTGCTTTTAGAGCATCTTATGCACTGACTAAATTATGTTGGATTTGATCTGATCAGAAGTTCTCCTTCTTGGCTTCTGGAAGTGGAATAGTGCCATCCCCTCTGCTCCCTTCTTTCACACTAAAAAAAGCTTCTCGCTTAGGTATCACCCTGGTTATGGTGATATGATTTGAATTGAGTGTTTCAGGTCTTTGGCACACACATTTTTAAAAGATAAACCCAATAAAAACCAGCTTGGGAAGTAGGACTTCATGGTACTTTTAGGGTAAGGCAATGTTTTGTTGGCAAAGACCTGATTTTTGGTTGCCTGCAGTAAATACTGACCATGAATGGTGCCTGGTCTATCAGATATCTGTATCAGCAGGCAGAAGGTTACCAGTGGTGAAAGCAGATTGCTTGTAATGAATTAGATGTCAGTTTGAATGCTCAGAAAGGAGTGGTTAACAGGACCCAGAGCTGAGTCATGCCGCAGCAAGAGGCAGCTGAAGATGGAACAGATACACCCAGATGCATGCACATCATCACTGTACATGTTATCCGTGTACAAAAATGCTGCACAGGAAAATGTGTTAAGGATAAACCATGCTTTAGTTTCAGCATCTTTTGGTGTTTTCCAGTATCTCTGTCTCTTTCTGGTTTTTAGGTGCTGTTTAATTCTGGCTTGCAGCAGCTATGGCTGAAGCTGTGCATCTGTTGTCATGCTGGTTTATTTGTGGTGTTTGAATGCTAGCATCACCACGGTAAGCCCAGAGACATGGCTGAGACTAACAGGCTGCTTTGCTTATAACCTCTCCCAGCACTTCTGTAGAAGGCTCAGGTCATCATCTAGCTGGTGCCTTCTTAGTAATGCAGCTTCTGCTCTTGCACAGTGCCTGCAGGTAGGAGATGATGAGGGCTGGCAGGCTGCTGCCTGTAGCACGTCAAGGAACGCAGTTGGTGATGGGAAGAAGGCAGCACTTTGAAAAATGAATTAAAGAGTGAAATCTCTGTCAGTAATGTCCAGCTGGAGACAGCTGGGAGTATTTTTCCCTTAATGTACGCAAGAGGTTGAAAACAAGTAGTTAATTCCTCCCCAAGCCTAAACTTTGTAACTCAACCTTTACTTTTGTACTTCTTTTCTAAAACTGAATAGAAGAAGGTTTAAAAATGGGTCTGATTAGTGAAACCAGGTCTTAATAACCTATCCAACGATGGCAGAAGTCATCTATCCTAAGCAGCTTCAGGCATTTTTGTTGTCTGGTGGATCGTGTGAGGCAATTTAGGCTTTCTCTGGTTCCCAAAGGACAGGTCTGTTTCTGGGAACTTAATTGGCATTTGTGGTAGCCTTAATATCCAAACCAATAAAGAAGTAGTAATTGGCCAAAGAGAATGTTTTCTTGGCCTTTCTTGCCACAGCAGCATGAGCAAGTATGTTAGCAGGATCCTCTGGGGATATTTGCTGTCACGTTCTTGTTCGGTGGTTACATAGATGCCTTTGTTTGCTGTCATCATTAACTGAAACCATCAACCGGTTGTAAACTTCTTGTATCTATATCTGTGTCTAAATGGGATAAAAAAAATAGCCCAAGACTTCAGTGTTATTTTAATAGCTTTTCCCAGAAGAATTTGTCTGGACTATCAAAATACCCTGTTGCCACATGGGAGCTGGAGGGAAAAAATATCTATCTTCATATCTTCTGGTTGTTGTTTACAGACAGTGATTTGTGTCTTTGTTATCCATGGACAATAGGTCTACCAAGCATAATGCTATCAGTCTTCATAATTTGACTAATCTCAAATCAAAACTCACATGGATCATCGAAGTAGGCCACTGGTACTGTGTAAATATATTGCTGTCATGCACCAGTAACCTTCATCATGAAGCTAAAGCAAGTCAACCTTTTGTAATCACTCTCTCAACTTGCTTAGGTTGAGGGGTTGTCCTGTAAACAATAATCAGTGGTAAACAAGGTAAGATTATAGCTATAATCTATTTGATAAGCTAGAACAATGCCTGGCTTGCCTATGACCACCATGCACCCTACCCTCTCTTCACTGCTCTCTGCAGTACCATTGCACTGCTCAGAGTAGTAAGTTACAATAAAAAAACCCCAAACTTTAGGAGAAACTAAACCCCAGAGTCATGTGCAGTGCTGCAAAATGCTACAAGGCAAATTGAATTTCCAGAGCCTGACTTCTGTATTTCTCCAGCCAGTACAATAAAGCACATTTTAGCTGTTTTATCCACCATTATGCATTCTTGTTGTGGGAATGCTGTTCCTCCAGCTGTAGGGAGACTCCTCAAGTTATGGGGCTTTCTATTGCCATCAGCCATCATTCCTTTACTGAGCTGTACCCACATACAAGTGGCATTTAGTTACTTGGTCCCATTCATCTGAGCCAGATGAAGTTTGCTGGACTAAGGCTTTGCAAGATGTGCTCCTTGTTGTTAACCGAGAGCGAGTCTCATTTGTGACTGGGAAAGGGGATGGAACCTGAGAACTGCTCAACCTGTCTTTGCCAGTGGAAGGCTTTGTTTACAGCCTTTTGTCTCCGGTTGTGAAGGGCAGATGAGAAATGGGGTTAGGCTAGCCCAGTGTTTACATGACATTCACAGGAATTATTCACTTATGATTGTTATGGTGAGGTCATGTGCTGTGTCCCATGCTATGCTGCTGTGCCAAGAGATTTATTTTAATAGGAGCCTTTAAGTAACTGGCATTCTTGCTAATCATGGTGCATCTGCTTCTCTGGGTTCCCTGTTATGAGTGATTTAATGCTATTACTTTAGCTGGAAGGGATCTGTGTCACCATCTGTCCTGGAAAGCTATTGATGGGGCTGTGCAGAACATGGAGTGTCATCAGCAGAAGAGAGGGACTTCTAAAGGATGGCTGGATTTCCTGTTGTAATACAATATAAGATGGTTTACTGTGATTACAGATTAGATAACTTGCATATAAAGGCTGTTAGCTACTCTTTGATTTTGCTGGGGACCGTTCCTCAGGTATTTATAGAGAGAGAAGATGCTGTTGTCAGTTGACAGCAAGTAGTAACAACAGGGGTAATCTGCTAAATAAAGCGTTTCTCACAGGGGCATGGGTCTATGAGGCAGAAACATTCAAGACTGACCCTAAAATGCCTGCACAATTGCCCCTTCCAGCAGACAAATACCCTTTGGAGAGGGTTTGCACACACTGCTCAAGCCAAATGCTTTCCTAATCGATGGTTGCTTTTTAATTGTTGCTTACAGACCAGTTCCTTGTAATAAGCTCTCTCCATGCTGTAGCTGAGTCACAATAGACATGAAGGGGCTATATAGCTGGAAAGCAAATTGCTCTTCGCTCCCATAAGTGGTGTGCTTTCACAGTACCACTTACACACAGAGCATCATCCTGGTCTCTCAAGTGTGTGCGGTTGATGTCTTGATTTCTGTTGTCTGAGAAATGCATCTTCTTATTGTCTTTGTGACTGGTTAGTAATTGTGCTGTTTACCATCTAACTTGACTTTCTGGTCCTTCCTGACCTCACTGTGGCTCGTTGCCTTCTCAGCAAGCTAACTGGTAAGTATGAGAGCAGGCAGGGCTGGGAAACTGCTTTGTGTGGGTTTATTGTGTGGAGTTTGTCTTTCCTCATACGCTCCTTCCCACAAGAAGTTATATTGTGTTTTGAGTATAAATTGGCCTGACTCACAAGTCCTGGCTCGAAAGATAGGTTGGGATATAAACTTTGAGGCTCTAATGGTTCTATCGTGCAAAGGTGCAGCTCTTATTTCACATTCATCAGTTAAATGTTCTTGCTGTTCCTTGTCGTATCTTATGTAGATCATTTGCCTAAAGCTTTCAACTGGGTGAAAGAGACTGAGGGCTGGAGCTGGTCATCTGGAAAGGCTGAAGGAGGAAGCATGCCCTGCTCTCAGGATGGGGTTCATGGTCTCCTGCAGGTGCATAGAAGTGAATCAAATAACCAGAAATGAGAAGTGGGACACGAGCTGACTTCCACGGGGAGTCTCAGTTAATTTGGGTTTTTCCCTCCTTCCTTCCCTTTCAAAGTGTTGGGCCCATAACACCGTGCCACCCATCACATCTCCCACGATCAGACAGCTCTGAGAAGCTGAGTGTTAGCATTGCCAGGTCATGTAGAAACCTGCTTGTGGAAGTATTCATGTAAAGAGAAAATTGGCTGATCCTATGGGTTCAGCAGGGTTCTAGCTGTAGGATGAGAGCCCACCTTCATACAGAGAGATTTTTGCCCAAGCTGTCTAAATGAGGGAGCCTGGCTTTGCTTTGAATCCTTGTCTTCAGTGTTCTCGAATGGATCAAGTTGGGGAGAAACCTCTTGCTTTGATCCATCTTCATTCAATCCATCAGGTAACAGAGGAAAAGCAGGGATTTGGGAAGTGTATTAAGCAAGGGTGACATGGCATTGCAGGGTGGGCTTCAATAAAAGGGAACATACTGCAGAAGAGCTCCCTGGCTGCTGCTTATCTGTTTGATGGGAGCTGAAGTCAGAATTGGCAGCAAAGGATCTTGAACCTTCAGACTTATGGTTATGGAAGCACTGGTCCCTTGCATGGCCCTCTGGAGACCTTCCAGAGATGGAGAGCTATAAGAGGAAGGCAAAGCATAAGGCATATCTCAGATGTAGCTCTGACAGGAAAAGTATGAAATTGCATTCTGAGAAAGAAAGCCTAGCGGGTATTTTTATCTATTTTCATATCAACTGTGGCCATTAAATCTTCAGTGTTTTGCTTTTCCGATTCAGTACAAGTGTTTCTAAATTCGGGGACCCAGTTCTGTGTCGCTCCTGCTTGGCACAGCCCTGGGACGTGCCGAGTCCTCTCGGTGCTGTGGATTTCTGTTGCAAAACCTCCTCAATAGGTTTTTGTCCCAGATGAGGACTTGCAGATTTGACTGGAATTGCTGGTAACCGTGCAACCCAGAATGGAGTTTTACATCCAGCTGGTGCACAACTCTCCATGTGATAACTTGGCACGAAGAGGAGCCGTCTTTCCCCTCGTTATGATTTCCACGTGCTTCTGCCATATAATAAAACTCTAGATCTCCATAATTTGTATCAACTCTTGGGAGCAGATGCTGTGCTATTATTCTGTCTGACACATTCACTGTGCCTGCTGGGTTCCTGCCTTTGCCGAGACCTTTGAATTAACCAGCGGTTTTTGGGGTCATCAAGATTATTTAATGTTATTATCATAAATATTTGCACAGGACTTGGTCAGTGCTTATATAAGAACTGAAAGGCAGTAATTTGTTTTAAGAGGATGTGTGTTTTAATGAAGTGCCAGCTGAATGGTAGAAATCAGCTGTAAAAAACAGTGCTTTTCTTTCGCAGGGCTATTGCAGTTTGTGGGGTGGGAAAAATGCCTCTTTAGGTTGTCAGTTACTGAGATTTGTTGGTTATGGCTGTTTAAACTTCAAATTGCTTGAAAGCTCTTTAAAAAGAGGGCTGTTTACTTCTAAAGAGCTGTGTTGGTTTATCAGCCCGTGCTCAAAAGATGAGAAGCTGATCTCTTGCATCTTATTAATCGTTTTCTGCTAAACCATGTTATCCTTTGTATTGTTTGCATGCCAAAACTGAGGAGCTCTTCTTGTGTTCTATTTCACAGTTGCTTCTTGCATCAAATCCCTTTGATTTGTTCTGAATTTTGAAAGTCCTGTGCTCTCAAGTACAAACAATAAACCCAAAATACTAACAATGGTAATCTGTTGTTTGGAAATGGAGGAGGTTCCACAGCATCCAATCTGCTGAGATGAGTTAGAAACGAATAAATGTTTGCTTTGCCTTTAGCTCCTCTTAGAAGCACTGAAATCAGTATTTATTGTTGAAGGAATTTTTGCCAGCTTTCTCAATGAGGGACAATACTACAAAGAAGCCAAAATCTGGAGGCTGCCAGGGGGTGCTGTGTGCATTCTGGCAAACTTGGGTTGTTTCTCCTAAATATCTTAATTAACAGAGCCTAGCATCCAAGCTGTTCTTGGAGAGCTGCTGCCATGCCAGACCACAGGCACCAAGCCCCCAGGTCCTGGGGGTTTAGGTTGTGAAGTAGTCTTCTGTGCTGTGATGTTGCACCAAGTGTGTGTGTGATCCTTCACGCTGATACCACACCACAAGAGTGTGCCAGGTTGGACAAACTCCCCTTTGCCATGTCACCTGCTGATGCAAATGTGTTTGTGCTGTTGGGTGGTTCACAGCTGGAGCCAAGGTTTGGTGTTCTGTGGGGAGGAGCGGTGTGTAACCTGTTACAGGAGCTGGAACTGATGTGTCATTAGGTCTCCATTCAAACTGTCTCTTTGTGTCCAGATCCAGTTTCTTTACAGGATCCTTAATAAATCAAATCTCTGTTCTTGTGTTGGCCAGAGGAGCTTTTGAACCTTTTCCTTTACAGTCTCTAGGTTTGGTAGTCTTACAGCCAGGGTGCTGCTACAATTATGCTGTCTCTATGAAGCTCTGCTCAGAAGGAGTCCTGGAAACCATCCCCAGTGTTCAGGGGCTTTGTAATCTTGGTACCTAAGATGCACTGAAAGGATTAAGTTCCTGAGATATTTTCCCTTTCAGAAAAAGAGCAGAGAGGAGACCTGTGGGGAAGGCAGTGGAGTGGAGATCCTGGAGAACAGGCCATACGTGGATGGACCCGGAGGCAATGGGCAGTATACTCACAAAGTGTACCACATTGGTATGCACATACCCAGCTGGTTTCGGTCAATATTGCCCAAGGCAGCTCTGCGAGTCGAAGAGGAATCATGGAACGCCTATCCTTATACAAGGACAAGGTAAGCACAGCAAAATGTCCAGATCTGTTGCCCTGTTTTAGAGAGAAGATTTGATGTGGCTGCGTGCGGCAGTGGCATCTCTTCCATCTGCAGTAATGTCCTTTGGAGAAAGTGGGCTCGAGTCCTAAATTCTTACACAGTGCTTCACGTCAGGAGTGTGAGTGTTCCCTGGGCTGACTGCGTATGTGCTTGAGGCTCTTGTGGCTGGTGGCTCTAAAATGTGAGCTGTTTTGTCCATCAGAGCGTGGGAAATCTTGAGTGGTTTTTATTTAGGCTTGTATCCTGCACTGCATGTTCTCCTTAACACTGCAGATATCTGCTAGCTCAGTGAAGTTATAAACGTACACGGTAATGGGACAGTTGTCATGTTGAACACTGTCAAGAAAGACAGGATTCTTTTGCTCAAGGGGTGGGGGGGAAGTGTGAGAGGAGAAAGCTTAATAAATACATTTGGTGCTTCTTTTCTGGGAGCTGTCTTTACTGTCATTTAGCTAGAAAATAACAAACCTGCATCTTATGGTTTTCACCCTGAGAAGGGAAGAGGGCCAGAGGCTCTGCAGAGTCCCTTGGGACCTGCTCATTTCAGCTGATTTTGCCTGGAAGGACTTCAGATACCATGGAATAAATAGCATTTATGCCAATTACTGTGGTTTAGAGCATTTGCTCTTTTCTAGGTTTAGAAGCCACATATTGCTGTCAACTTGCATAATAAAAAGGCTTTCATGGATATTTTGGTTTTTATCAGGTTTCATAGTTGTGTTTTAGCTGGTGTCCACAAGTAACGTTAATCTGGGGAAGGGTGGGGAGACAGCGTCTGCACATGGGCAGTTGCTCGTGACTAAATATAATGGAGCTGTCTGACTTTCAAGTGATTAAAGTCCACTTCCTGTCTGCTTTCTATCTATTCTCTTGAAATGCCCATGAGTCAATCAGTTGGCCAGGAAACCTGGTGCTGCAACAGTGCCACAGATTCCAAGCAAGAGCTCTGCTTTCCTCTGGAGAGAGGTGTATTTCCAGGGTGTCTTTGTATTAGTAGCTGTGTCATAAGATAACTTGTTAGTAATAATAGACCCAAAAGTTATCTCCTTGCTGCAAAGTGGTCCTTTAAAAGCAATCTATCCTGGTACAGTATCCTGGAGGAGACATTGCAGGGGTTTGTGAGTGTCTCTGCAAAGTGACACAACTTGGTGGTCCCCTGGGGCTTTCTACTTGCCTGTTACCAGCTGGGAAGTTATTTCTTGGTCAACGAGGGTGCCCAGTCTGCAGTAACTGTGTGGGGTGCATTGGTATCTTCTCACCTGTAATCCATGTAACATCTCATGGGGAGCACACCCCTTTGCTGTGGGCTTGGGGTTATGCTAAGCCAGAGTTATTCCAGTGAAGCCACGTGTCTGAGGTGAGCTCCTGTCTTAAAGAAGTTATTACAGAAAATCTCTTGAATCTCTACCGTCAGTATTTTAAGCGTAACAGAAGTAAAACATGAGTGAGGGCTGGCTTGGATTTGAGGTTGATTTTGTACATCTTAGGAAAGCATTTTTTCTGCTTGGCAAGCCAAGCAGGATTTACTCTAAAGCTGCATTGTTCTCACTTTCAGGTATACGTGTCCTTTCGTGGAGAAATTCTCTATTGATATTGAGACCTACTACAAAACTGATCCAGGAGACCATGTCAACGTGTTCAACCTTTCTCCTGCAGAAAAGAGACAAACCATTCTAGGTGAATAGACTTTTTCTTTTATGCTTTCCTGTATTCTGCTCTTTTTTCGCTTAGTATATCCCATCCATCCTCCCCCTCAACATACATCTGCACCACTGTTGGTGTCAGGCTGGGGGGTAGGGTTACATCAAGTGGAGTGAGGACACCTGAGTTCTCTTCTAGACTTGATGTAAATCACATGGAAATAATTTGAATCCCCATCTGTAAATTGAAGCTGATGCTTTCCTGTCTTATTTGTGCAGTTCCTGAGGGAAGTAAGTCATCTAATGATCTTGGGGATAATAAGTAGAAATAACCTCAGAAGAGGAAAATATTGCTGTATAACGGCGTAGCTCCTTTGCCTGTATGAAAATCAGTCCTATCTGCACTTCTGAAACATGAAGGTGTATTTCATTTTTGCATCCTCCCCTTTTAGTCTTGCCCTCATGCAGGTTAACTCTTCAGTTTCGCGGCTGTCTTTAGAAGATTCAGTTAATGAGCCTTATATATGTAAGGATTTAATGAGAAAAGGCAAAAGGAAACATCTCATAGAAAGGCAGAGAATGGCAAGAGTCAGCTCTTCCTCTCTCTTGCTCCATCGTGGTCCATGCCTGTGGCAGTCCTTGGAGACCTGGCTGCACGGCAGTGAAAGCCACGCAGGACCAGATACATCCCTTGCTCTGAAGCTGCTGCGGCTGGAGAAGTGTTGAGCTCAGGCTGGCTTCTGGCAGTCCTGCGCTGTGCCTGAGCCCTGGGGAATGACATCTAGTGGCTGCTCTGGCTTCTCGAGCGCTGTTGATGTGTGGGACATGGCAGTAACCCCGTGCAGTCCTACTTGAGTGTTAGGTGATTTCAACTTTGATTTGAACGTCAGTTTGACTGTCTGTGTTTCTCAGCCTATCTGATTGGGCTTTCAGTACTGAACAAATAGGTTTGAGTCATGCTGCCTCACTGAGAAGTGTCAGAAGAGCTGTTGTTTCTTGGAAAGTGTGATCCTGCCCTTCAATCCAAACTTCAGATGCTTCTCGTGAGGTCTGGGGTGCGGGTTGCAGGTCTTTAATCTATGTTCATTCACTCTGCTCCTGTTGCAGTTTCCACTTCTCCATCATCGAAGTGTTAATTAGCACTGAAGTTAAACTTTCTGCCTCCCATAGTACATCTGGTCTAACAGTGGCGTGTGAGGAGTTATCAGTAACCTCACTTGATGGACTCCAAAGATAAGATGTGCAGTGGGGAATGTCTTTTCCATAACAGGCCTAAGACAGGGCAGGTTTATTTAACCAGCTCAGCCGAGACAGAGCTGTAGCACTGTGAGTGATATTAGAAAAGCTGAAAGATGGAATGTGCAAAAGATCTTTTTGGAGCTGGAAAGATGGAGTGTGCTGATCTGCCAGGGTGCTGGCGATCTGCTGTGACTGCGGGCAAGCACATTTAATAGGAGCAAAGCCTCTGTTTGCTCTAACTGCATCCTAGTTCCTCTGCTAGAGCTGATCACTGCCCAGCAGCAATGTATAAACAATTTAAATATCAGATGTCCAAGTGTAATTAAAATGAAACGAAGCTGCTGCAATGCTTCTGGTGCTTACTGAAACAGAAAGAACTCCTTAAAAATGGTATTTTGTTCTGGAAAAAGAAATGTCTAACTCTGTTTTTTCGCTTTCTATAGACCCTATCGATATTGTTAAAGATCCTATCCCTCCTCATGAATATAAAGTCGAGGAGGATCCCAAGCTGTATAAATCAGTGAAGACTAAAAGAGGCCCCCTCTCAGAAGACTGGATTCAAGAGTACAAGAACAACCCTGGGAAATACCCCATCATGTGTGCATATAAACTGTGTAAAGTCGAGTTCAGATACTGGGGGATGCAGTCGAAAATCGAGCGGTTTATCCATGATGTTGGTGAGCATTTATAGTCTTGCACTGTTCACTGTCAACTCCTTAATGTTGTTTCTGACCTGAAACACAAAGGTGAGGTCTGTGCAGTGTCTCATATCCCTAAGAGATGGCTGTGAAGAGATTCTTAACTCCTTTGCAGAGCTGTGGGTCAGTTCATGTTATTCTACTACTTTTGGCATGTATGAATCCAAACCACATGTAGCCACTGAAAGGGTTTCAAGTCCTGTGTAGGCAACATCTTGCATTCTCTAAATCTATTATCTAAATCCTTTCTAGATAAGCATTTGTCTGTTAAATTTTGCCAGATCACTCTCAAAATCTGACAGTTTTCCTTATTTTAAACAAAATCCTGAAGGGCTGCTTGAAGAAAGAACCTTCACTTCTGAGTCCTGAGTGGTTCCAGAAACCATTCCCTGGAGCATCCCTAGTTTCTACCTGCCTTGTGACATGGCTGGTGTGGCCATGCCTCTCTGTCCCCCCACGTTGCAGTGTTCAGGGCTCCCCACCCCACCATGGGTCACTGACAGCTCTCAGTTGTGAGTAAATGTGCTGCTGTGAGACATCATTCTTGGGTCAGTGCTTTTAAGGAGGTATTGTTTGTGTCCCAGAAGTAACTCAGTGGAGATGGTGCAGGTGTGGCAGTGCTGACAGCAATTTGTTCCTTGCAGAAAAATCTGTAACAAACTGATGTAGTTTCTGAGCCTTGCCACAAGAGACAGGATCTGTGGCCGGTGGAAAACCTAAAGAATGAGTTAAAAAGTCATTCCCATCTCTGGAAAAGCGCAGAGCTTTGGCTGTCCTTTGACAAAGACCAGGCCAAAGAAAGGTTGCGTAAAGGATGCTACCTGCTTTCTGAACACAGTAAATCCTCCTGCATGACCTCTACAGCTGTTCTTTCTATGCACAAATCTTCTTTGAGGTGCCTGATGCTGCCGTACCTAACGTTATAGCTCCTTTCAGTCATACCATGCTCCTGAGAGCTAATGTGGAAAAGTGATAGAGCAGGGAAGAAAGAATAGTGTGTTCAGCACTGAATAATCACAGGCTGCTTTCTTAAAGCTCCCTTGGTTTTACTTTACCCAGAGATGGAAGTTTTTACCTCTTACAGACTGTGTTACAATTAGCTCTCTGCCATGAGCTCCCTTGGTGCTTCGGTGCCGTGGGTTAATTTAGTGTATACCACAAAACATGGGGCCAGAATAACAACTCCATTGTATCTGTTAAATTAAAAAGAAGCATGTGACTCTTCAGTTGTTCAGAGGTGTTTGGCATAGATTAAACTGTGGTCCCTTAGAAATGTTTCTTTTGTATTTCATGAAAGATTGCCTGCCATTTTCCTCTTGAGTGAGGCTGTGCGGAGATTCGAGCCAGCTCATTGTCTGCCTTTCAAAAGCCTTTCCACTCTGTTATAATGATGGCAAATACTGTTTTTCAAAGTGGTTAAGATGCATAAAACCAGAAAAGTCTTTAAGGCAAGACAAAGTTGAGTGAGTGAAAAATGAAAGCAAAAGCTTTGGATATCTACAGAAGATGTGTAGCTTCCCCGGGCAATGGAATAGCCATGGGAAAGCCATTAGTGAGTTGGAGAAGTGCCATAGCACGTGTACCAAAGACAGCGAGGTGTGAGGATGTGGAAGTTAAAAGATGTGGGCTGCAACATGACTGCCCAGGCTTACATGCTGATCCAAGTCTGGGGATCTCAGCTCACGGCTGAAAGCAGATGGAGAACTTCGTGCGTTGTGCCACCAGTGGCTCTCAGGTGCCAGAGATGTTCTTGGCGTTCCCAGACTCTCCTTGGCATTTTCCTCCTGGTTCCTCTGCTCCCAGCTCCTGCAAATTGTTTCCTGGTGCATTAGCACAGTCTGTGCAGGGTCACTAAGCCAGCAAGAAAACAAAGGCAGAAACCAAGAGCAGGATCCAGACTGTGCCCAAGGCGGGGAAGCAGTACTTATAGCGCACACTAAAATTAGCGAATGGGTAGAACGAAGAACACGTCTGAGTTAAGTGATGGATGGATGGTGGTATGGAGAGAGGCTACTGAGCACATAGGGAGTAACTCTGGGGGATGGTGTTGAAACATTCTGAGTCTCACTGAATGCAAGAGCCATTTTTTCTGATGACTAATTGGGCAGTTACTCAGTGCTGTGACAGCCTGAGACACAGACTGAAATTGTGGGCTATTAGTCTGCTTGGCTGTAATATTTGTATGCTTTCTTACTCCTTTCCCATAGAGTTTAAGTTTAATTGGACTGGCACTGCATAATGTGCTGCTCCCACTTGCTTCCTAATGGTGCACGTGGGCTATGGTTCTTTTGTTGTTACACAAGTGTGTTGACTATGTATGGATTATTGATTATACACTATGGCAAAGTGTGTTCCCATCCCAATAGCCAGAGCTTTGTCTAAGCCACTGTGTCTTAAGCTAAATATGTCCAAACTGTTGCACAGTGATGAAGTGGAAGTGGATTCAGAAAGCTTTATTGCAGAACTTTTGCTTCACTAAAGCTCTAATGAGGAAGTTCATCAAGAAGGGCACTGCCCATTGGGGCCTGCAGGTAGAGTTTTGTCTGTTCAAGGGTAGGCAGGTTGCAATTAGCATGATGCGGATGTGACCACAGGCTTTTCTTTGTGAGTGGTCTGAGCAAGGGAGGGTAGGGAAGCAAGCAGCTATAACTGCAGGTTGTCTTTGATCAGATATACTCAGATAACCAGAATTGTACTGACAAGGTGACTGATAGGGTCTGTAGTAGCTATCAGTGAAATAGTGTTGCACAGGGAAAATCAGGCATCCTTTATCTGCCAGGAAATAGTAAGAGTGTGTTAAAAAATGCTTTGGGATGTTACTACTGGGTACACAGTTGATGGGTATCATAACAGTTGCTTTATGTGGATAGTTGAGGGGGTTTGGAAAGGATTTGGTGGTGGGGTTTTCAATTTGTTTTGGCTTTTTTTGCATCAAGTTTTTGTTACACTTACTGGTTTTACTTCATGTTGAAAACGCAAACCCAAGCTATAGACAAAAGCTGTTTAAATTCAGCTAAAGAGCCCTCTCTGTCCTGGTTTGTCTCATGGTCATTTGCGCTTCCTTCTGTAAGATTACGTTCAACACCCCAGCCTGCAGCAAATCATTTACAAGAGTCATCAGCTCACGGATTCAAGCACTCCAAGTTGTTGAGGTGCTGAGTTGGAAGGCAAGTGATTTAAATGTTTGCACCCTGCTAGACTCCTCGGGGGTGATCCTTCTGCACGACGCAGTGGGAATGGTATAATTAAATCAATGCCAC
The DNA here is from genome assembly GCF_033815535.1 of Pezoporus flaviventris. Taxonomy (NCBI): domain Eukaryota; kingdom Metazoa; phylum Chordata; class Aves; order Psittaciformes; family Psittacidae; genus Pezoporus; species Pezoporus flaviventris. The sequence goes on from NW_026892589.1 coordinate 12,100,744, forward strand.
AATCAAGGGTACTTCTGAACTCAAATCTGCACATGCACATTTGTGCATGTGTGGTTTCCTTGGCTTTCTTCTTTTAAGCCGAAGCGTTGTGCACTCCAGAGAAATAATAGTCTTGTTAACTACTGATGTTGCTGAAATGAGCTGGTACCTGCATCCTGATAAAAACCCTCTGCTCATTATTTCTGATTGACCTCAGTGTGTGACTTGCCTGCTGAGACTGTGTGGTTATCCTCCAGTTCTGGGAAAGAAGGCTCAGATGAGCGTGGTGCAGGCTGTGTGGAGGGGGAACAAAACCTACTCTAAAATCCTCTCTGATGAATCCTCCTTCACACCAGAGATACCTCTTTATAAGACCAAACTGCTGGGCTTATTTTGCTCCATGGGTGAGAAGGGAGCACCCATCCCACTGCAGGAGGTGGCAGAGGGGGGTATGGAGCCCCAAGCCTCACCTTCACTGGGCTATCTAACCTGGGATAAGGTGACCAGTGTGGGATGCTGTACCCAACCTGTCCTTCCCAGCCAGCTCCCACAGCTGAAAGGGCTGCAGTCAGCCATGAGGCATGGCTCAGAAGCACAGTGTGTGGGATAGGGACTTCTTGGGCTGAGCAGGAGACATTTGCATCTCCCCTTACTCCAGAGAGAATATTGGAAGCGAACTGGACCACAGATACCTTCAGCACTGTCCCAGTGGGCATCTCTAATCTGTTAAAAAGAGATTGTTTTTTTCCCCAATTACTCTGTTTCCTGGGTCTGATCCACCTTCTCCTTTTCACTTTTCAAATAAAAAGCTTGGTTTTCTCTGACATTTTGATTTAACAATGCTGTAAAACTTGATTTTTTTTTCCATTGCACGAGGGGGAAGCAGTGTCTGGACAGGTGAGGTCAGTCATTTGTAGCAGGGTCTTGAATCCATATAGCTGCGTGGGGGCACTCAGTGTGTCCTCTTGGGTCCCTGCTGCCTAGTAGCAGGCTTCAGCACTGCAGGCTGAAGGTTATTAATTCAGTGCTGCACTCACTGCTGTGCACTGAGGGACTGCTCAAGTTTTCCATCCCTATCAGTAAAGGATTTCTTTCTGCAAGCCATGACTTTTATTTTTCAATTTCTTTTGTACCTGGACAGCCTCTTTCTCTTCCAGGCTTTTTCCCCGTGTTAAAGAGAGATGCAGCATCTCTAACACATCCCAGGTGGAGGCCAGAGGCTAGGAAAACAGTCTCAGTCTTTTTGACTCCATACCTAGTCTGGAGGCACAACAGCCATGAAGCCCTGTAATGCCATCCTGTTTTCAGGCAAACAGGGCTTTAAGGAAGGGTGATTTGGCATGTGTAATCCCAGTGATGTGAGCAGTGCAGATGGGGAGGTCTGAGGGTTAGGGATGAAGTAGTGCAGGTGATTTTTTGGATTAAGTGGAAGAAGGCAGAGGGGAACTTCAGGATAGTTTTACCCTCAATTGGTTTTCATGTTCCCTGGGATTTAGTCCATTAAAGCAAAGATGTGCAGCCAGTGACATCTGTGCCTTTACACAGAGAATTTTGGAGTAGCTGGTGCATACATCAAGGCTGGATCCAGGAGCGCAAGCAGAGGCTGCTGAACCCTGGAATGGAGAAAGCCTTGAGATGAGAGCGAGGGGAGCATTTCTTCCTGTGTCTGACCACAGACTGTTTCCGAGCTGTTTCAAGCCAGTTAGAAGTGGGCATTGGTTATGTGGAAGCCCAAAGGACAGTTGCGGTGTTGGGCGCTGAATTACAGCAAGGGGAATGTTTTCTTGGCTTTCAGTTCGGATGTGATGGGAGGTTTAATCTTCGCCTTTCAGCTCTGCTGATTGTCTGTCATAACAGGAGGTGAAGAGGCTAAAACATTCTTCTGTAGTTCTGCAAAAAGTAATCTGGTGGAGGAAATAACTCTGAATCTCAACTAAGTTTGAGCAGAATTAAGTTGACGAGACACCTTCTTCTGCCCCCAGAAGGTCACAGTCTGCTGGCTCAAACTTGCCTCTCCTACATGGAGCTCCCTTCTGAGAACCAGGCAGAGAAGTGCATAAAATATTGATAGATTTAATTTCACTGTGCAAATGAAGTTCAGGTTCAGCTGGTCCATTGCATTAGCTGCTGCTCTCCATGGCTATATCCTCCTGACTTGTGATGGCTGGTGGCATTAAGAACAAAGCAAAGAGCAGAGCAGGCAGTAAAGTGCTCAGACCTGGCAGGAAATAAACGCATAAAAATAAGCTTTTGTATGTTTTAAAATAAGGGTGAATCCTAAAAACAAATGAGGCATTTAGGCTGAACGTGACAGAAACCATGACAGTGGTGAGATCTAATGTTTCTCTACAACAGGGAAGCACATGCTGCTGGAAATACCTTAGAAACCCTGCCTGCAGTGGGACCATCCAGCTTTGGCCATGCTAGAGAGCTTGATCTACAGCTCTCAACACCTAGATGGTTTTAATGTAGGCTGTTGATTGCTCTGTCTTGCAATAGCAGTGGTGGTGCTGTGACCTGTGGTCTTTGGCTGTGCTCTTCATTAGAGTGAGAGGATGGGTACCCTGCCTGCCAGCTTTTTGGCAGTGTGTTTCTGCTCCGGACTTAGCATCAGAGGATCCATAATCCCACCGCTGTGTTTGGCACGTTCTTCAACCCATCTCTGCCTCAGTTTTCCAGTCATTAAAGATGGGACAATAGTGATTTTTGTTGTTGTTGTTTCCAGAAGGGCTCCTGAGGATTAGTTTGTCAGGGTTTATAGAAGCTTTTAAAAGCACCATTGCTGCTGTGTGCTCCCATCAGTAATAAATACCAGTTTGGAGCTTTGACCTATCATGCGCTTTTCAGCAATAATATTGGCTGAAAATCCCAGGTTGACTACTCTGAAAAGCCTTGGTCATACAATGATGTTAGTCAGTAAGTTTAAGTCTTGGTGGAAAGTTTCTGTGCCCAGTCAGGAGCATTGGATGTTGATATTGAGACAGTTCTTCCTTTCAGAGATGTGATACATTGAAGGTTTTTAAATTGGCTTTGCCAGCTCCATTTTTCTCATGCAGCAGAAGACAGATGCTATCTGCAAAATAAAGCGTCTCTATTCCCTCCCTTACTTTGCTTCCCATCCCATTATCTCAGAAGCTCTTATTTGTGATGCTGTTTTGCTGATATATAGAAACCAGGTGCAGAAACCGGGTTTCCAAGGAGTTTTAGGCTTATCACTGCTCATGTGGGATGTGCTTCCGTCATGTGACAATTATAGTGACCTATGCAGTGTTCATCAAGGAACACTTGAAACTCTTGTGGATAATAAGAATTAAGGATAAGAATTAATAAAATAGGAATTAAGATAAAGTACATGAAGTGACTGATTTGCCATCCTGGCACTTGGTATAAGAAGGTCCTGTACTGCAGTTTATAGCACTGTGGTTGTGATGCTGCTGCCACAATGTCTTGAGCTTTTGGGAAGGGACAAATCAGTTCCTGCTGTGACAGGCACTGGTGACAGGCATTTTGGCTTTGCAGGCTTGCGGAAGGTCATGGTCCGTGCCCATCGGCAGGCATGGTGCTGGCAGGATGAATGGTATGGGCTCACCATTGAGGATATCCGGCAGCTGGAGAAGGAGGCACAGTTGATGCTGGCTCAGAAGATGGCCCAGTTCTGCAGTGAAAATGATGCTGAGCAGCACGGTGTCAAAGAAGCTTCTGGTGAGAAGGATGCTGAAGCCAACACAGTTTCACCTGCTGACACAGAGGATGCTGCTGGTAACAGTGAAACAGCCTCTGGAAGATCACTCACCAAGCAGTGGTCAACCTCTTCCAAGTCCTCACGATCTTCAAAGAGAGGAGGTAAGATGCTGCTGATGACCTGCTTTTCTAACTGCATAGAGACTGGGCTTTGGGAGGCAGGAGTATGGCTCCTTGTGGCTGGCTTCTTTGGGACAAGGCATATTTCTCTTGTGAGTCCTTGTAACTCAGAGGCTTCCTCTGCTGGTGTTGCAAGCTCAGTCTTCTCAGGTGACCCCATTACAGGTTTGGCAGTGTTTCTGGGCATCCCGTTCTTGCTAATCTCAAAAGCAGAGAAATTATATAAAAAAGCAGTAGAAGAGCAAGCAGCAGCTTGCTAGCAGCATTGGGTCTCACAAGACAAACAGTGGCACAAAGAGAGCTCGTCCTTGTTACCCAGGAGCCACTGGTGGCTTTTATAAGGCTTGGTGCTTCAGTGGTGCTCCCTTTCTGGATGTCTGCTGTGTCAGAACTGGCCAGGCTGTGGGTCCCTGTTAACTGCCTCTGGTTTTCCAGGAGGCAGCTACAACAGGAATTCCATGCTCCTTGGCCAGACTTAATGCATTACTACATGCTGTTCATTTCAAATGCAAGTGCTTGGCTCCAGCGGTGCTGTGGTGTAGCTCACACAGCAAAGTCCCCCCATTAGCTACTAGGGAGATTCAGGCAGGTACCCCCAAAAAAGGTGGTTGAGGGTACCTGCTGTCCACTGGTGATGATGTGCTGAGCTGTTCAGAAACCAGACCTCACAGCCTGGGATTAGGTGGGACCATGGGTCAGGTTTATATTTCCTTTTGAACACCATTGAGGAAGCTTTTGGGATTTTGCTGTTAAAGCTGCCTCTGTGGATGCCCTGTAAGGACTTGGCTTTGACTCCTGGATGTTGTCATTCACCTCCCCCTGTCAGTTACCTTTTTTGCTGGAATAAACTCTCCCTTCCTCAGACCATTCTGTACAAAGGGGTGAATCCCCAGGGAGGTACAGACAGAAGGCTTGAATCTCAGCAGTTCCCCCTTCTCTTACAGCAGGGTAACAGCTCTCACAGTAAGAGGGCAAAAACATCTTGACTTTTCTGAAAGCCCCAAGGGGCAGCATCTCCTGCAGTGCTGGTGGAGGGGGACACTTGGGTGATTGAAGCTTCTCCATCTCTCATATGCATTAAATCCTGAGAGCTGAGTCTCCATTTTTATTTACCACTCCATTACTGATTCCATGGCGGGGTGAATGAGAGATGAGCAGTAGTTTTACCTTGCAATGACTCACTGGAGTGAGCCCCAGGGAAGAACCTACCAGATGCTTCATAAATCAGTGTATAAAGATACAAATGCCGGCTCCTTTCCTTGCATCAGGATTTTATATTGATGTGCCCATCTCTTATTGTGCTTTTTTTGTTACGAGCCCCTTCTTCCAGTGCTGATGTGTTCATTGGAAGCTGCAGTTTTCAGACCTCTTAGGATTTCGCCCGAAGGCTTTCACTGGCAGCAAAGCACGAATTTTCTTTCAAATGCCTCGGTTTTTACAAGAAGAAATAATGAAAGAAATTAATTGTGATGTGCTGGGAAGTACGTCACGCAGATATTTTAATCCTCCTTCATGCTGGCAGCATCTTAACACATGGAAGCAAGGAGGGCTGCCTCGGCTCACCGCTACCTCCAGCTGACAACAGCAGCCCCCAAGATCTTGGTTCTTTCCATCCCACATGAGACCTGTGGTGACAGCACGACCCTTGTCGCCATCCCATATGTTATTACGTGCTCTATTTTTAGCAGCTATTATACGAGTGCCTTGACGTCACTCCAGCGTGAGTGAGCTCTGCGCTGCCAACCTCCTTGCTTGCTGCTGCCTCAGAGGTGGCTGCTGGGGTGGTTGGGGGCTGCTGAGCTGCGTGTAGATGGCTCTGCACAAGGGGCTCCAGCCTCTTTCCACGTGACAAGCGGGTGGCAAAATCAGGATTTCACTTAACATACTCGATGCCGTTGCAACAATAGCATGAAATGGCTCATGCAGCTGTCACAGCAACCAAGAGCCTTCCAGCATCTTTGTGTATGCTAAAGGAGAATTTGTCAGCCTCCTCGGGGCTTTGCTGTGTTTAGGTTTTGGTGCCTGCTGCAAGTGCTTTGTGTGTGCTGTGTGATCGAGGGGAGAAACTGTCACTCTCCTTGTGCTCCGGGCACTGCTCCCTTCGGCTGTTCTGTACCAAGTTCAGCCAAGAAGTGTTCAGGCTCATTCCTAAAGTAGCTGAAATCAAAGAGAAAAAGCAAAAGGCCATAATAGGCTTATATTTAGTGCAGGGCACTCTTGAGGGGAAAATGAGAGGGAGCAAGTAGGTGTGAGAGCAGAAGGGCAAACACGAATCGAAAGGACCGTTGGGTTTTCTCCTGTCTCCATCAGGACAGCCGCTCTGACAGCTGCCTATGAAGGAGCTGGATAGCATGTTGTTTAAATCATTCAAGTTTAAAGTTTAAATAGATCTCTAATCCAATTTGTGTGGAAGCAATTTCCTTCCAGAAAACAGATTTATTTCTAGCCAGGCTGCTCTGCTGAGCTCCCCACCCGAAAGTTAGCGAAGCAGGGGCATGGTTTGTGTGCTGCTCAGAGCTTCCAGCCAGCCTGCATCCTTCCTAATGCCAAACTTTAAAACCCAGCTGATTTTTCCACGTCCTCCTAACAATTATAAATAACTGCCATTCAGAATAGCACAAGAGTGGTACAGACAGCTTGCTTTAATGTAGCATCTCGCTGTCAGGTTCTCCCAACAGTAAACAAACAGGAGCTGTAAAGCAGTACACTGACATCACACCAGCATCATCGGGGTTTTGTGTTTTTAACATCACAGCAGCCAGTTTTCATAGAGAGCACAGGACTTCCTCCAGCAAAGATCATGTTGGGAACTCTCTGTCTTGTCGGCGACGCGTATCGCATAAGGCTGGTTTGTGTTTTGCAGCGAGTCCCTCACGCCATAGTATCTCGGAGTGGAGGATGCAGAGCATTGCCAGAGATTCAGATGACAGCTCCGATGATGAATTCTTTGATGCACATGGTATGTGAACCCTAAACCAGCGTTTGTTTCCTGACACGGTGGGGTAAGAGAACGGAAGGCATGAGGGTGGGGGGTGAGAGGGGAAGGAAGCGAGACCTTTTTGCTTTGCTTGAAGTCTTTTCCTTTCTCACCAAGATACGTGCAGCATCAGTGCAGCTTCTTCAGGCATCCTCAGCATCACCCAGCAGATCCTTACATGTAACACAGCGACATTTCGGATTCGGTGTGATCTATTTGAAGGGATCTTGAACAGTCTTAACCTTTGGAGCTGGGTTCTATTTGGTGCACATGAATGTGGGCAAAATCCAGCAGTACTGATTGTGCTGTGGGTGTGTCCTGCGAGTCGGATTCCTTCTGACTGGTTAATTTTCTAATTTATTTCTTAATCAGTAGGGCGTGTGATTGATTGTCCTGTCTGGGCCTGAAGAGACCCAAGTTTGCCTTTCTTAACTCCTTATTCTCCCTGTCCAAGCAATACAATAGTGAATGTAACAAGGTACCAGAATTAGCCAGTGTTGACTCCAGAATTCTCAAAGCAATGTTGAATACCTGTGCTAGGAGAAAGCTCTGGTTTTTCTTTCTTTCTCTGTGCATGTATGTGAGAAGAAGCTGTGTTCCACTGCACTCGTTTTATATCTTGTACTTAATGCATACTTAAGCCTGAAGGGCTCTGTCTCTACTGACAACAGATGGACTCTTCTCCGGGCTTGTAATGCTAATCTAAGTTAGATGGCAACGTGTGCTGATGAAGTTGGTGACCTTTCTGTGAAATGCAGTTGTTAGAAGATGACACCCCAGTTTTGCCAGGCAGAATTTCACTGACATTCAGCTAAAGTTCACTCTCAGAAAACATACAGTATCGTGTTCCACAAGAGTTCCCACATCCAGTATTTAGGTATGCATTGCGGGTCAGCAAGCAGCATGCTGTTGTGGAGTAGTGACTTGTACAACAACAGCTTAAAGGGCTGGGATGAGTGCAAGTCAGGGGATGAATGTGTCTCTTGCCTGCAAGGGAGAAGGGCCAACTTAGTTTATGTGTCTCTTATTTATTGACTTACATTGCACCTACAAAACCCGTGTAAGGGATTTATTGCTGCAATATATATGCAAGAAAAGAGGAGTGAGTCATCAAAACAGCATCATTTCTATCCACCTGCTTTTTTGCCTTTTTAATTAGTGATAAAACTGAGAAAGAGACAGCTCTGCCTGGGATCCAGGGAGACCCTGACATGCTCTTAACAGGCCTAGGAAGGAGGATTAACAAAAACGAGCCTTGTGCCACAGTTGGTATCAGCATCTCTGTTGCAATACTTCTAGGAGCTTGCTAACAGAACAAGCAGCTCCTCTTCTGGTGGCACTCAGCATCTCCAGCCATTTACATACAGCTTGTCCTCTGCAATCCACACAGTTGGGTTTGAAAATCTGCCACTCCTGATGGGATTTTGGCTTCCGAGTCGAATCCTTGATGTGTGTGCTGTTCAACAGAGCCCTTCCTTTGGGAGGGACCTCTTGTTGCCCCTTGGCCTGCAGATGAAACGTCCCAGCTCCAGGTCTGTGAGCAGCGATGAAGCCACGGCTTGCTGCTCATCCTGCCAGAGAGGCTTCTGGGGTCGGTACCATGGGAACTGGCACGGATCAGGATGTGAGTCAACACCAAGCAGAGTTCCTCAGAAGTGCTTCCCATACACACACACATTTCCTCCCAGAGCAGTGGGAGTAACCTGAGCCCGAGAACATGTCTTGTCACTGGCTTCCCACTCATCCTCATTCACTGGCATACTCTGGTAAAGAGAGTGACAAATACAGTAATATCTAATATCTATCCTGTAATAAATGCTAATAACGGGAGTAATATCCCGTTCAGTGATCCCTTGAGCAGCAATAAGGGCTGTAATTAAACCTCTCAAGGAAATAAGTTTAATATTTAGATTAAGTTGCTGGAGGAGCTTTGAGTGCAATCTTCCTCTTAATTCTCTGCCAGCATGTGTGTTGCATGCCTGTGCTTTCCACTTGCTCCGAACAGGTAGCTCCACACTCCTTTGTGCAGGGAAATGGGGATCGACTCAGTTTTTGCTGTAGCTGAAAAAGGAAATGGCATGCTGATTGATGTAAAGTTAGTCCCTTTTATATATATATATTTAAAGCTGTTGCTCGTATCTGCTGAAAAGATGAATACATTTCATAATCTTTTTGTTCCCCATCCTAGGATTCTTCCAACCAATTCTTTTCTTAGCCACTGTACAGCAACAAGAAAGGGGGAATCCTAGTCTGGGACTCTGAAGATCGTAGCTTTTAGATCTTCAAGACATCTGCAATTACTGCTGTTATTATTATGCTTATAGCTCTTTATTAAATCTGCAAGCCCAGAATTTTCAGGAGAGAAATACTAAGCACAGAACAATAAACAAACCTGTCACAAATCCTCTGATGTCTGCTGTAGAGCAAGGCTATTAATCATGCTTATGTTTGGATACTACCGTAGGGTGTTTTATAGGGTCTCTCCTTTATACGTCTCTTTAATTACACTTCTAGGAATGTAATATTTTTGGGACCCTTATTCTTTATCAGCTGTGGTTGAACGGAGCCAGGGGATTCAGAAGATCCTGAGGTAGGAGGGAAAGGGCAGCCACGTGCACTCAGTGTGATCAAACAAGTCTCATCTCCTAAGGAAATCAGGCTAAAGATAGCCTGGGGAGTTCACATTTCCTTTATTACTCATGCCTTTTTAGGTATTCCATTCTATTAACAACAGTGATTCTTGTCGCTACCTCCCCCAAAGACATAGTACAGCTTTCAAATGGAACTGGGAGGATCCCAGCAGCAAATGGTGCTTTGTCTTCTCCTGTCCAGGAGCATTCTGGCTGCGTTAGCATCATCAGGAAATCTGGCAAGGAAAACATCAAACTTGGTACCTGAGATGGTAGCATTAGAATCCATGTTATTTTTAATCTGCTTTGGGAGTTTTCTTTGTTAAAAACGTACAACTAAAACATTTTGTGTGCTCTGCAAAAGGTGCTTTGGTTTCTATATCACAAAAGCTGGTAAAATACCTGTTTTATTATGACATGAGCCATCCAAATGTTCTTAAGACCACATAGGGTTACGGGGCCTTACTTTTATTTAAAATCCTCTTCTGTGCTCTTGTCTGTATATTTGTGTGTGTGACTCCAAAAAAATCTGTTCTGTTTTAAAGAGGACTTGTCTGACAATGAGGAAATGTTCCCGAAAGAAATAACCAAGTGGAGTTCCAATGATCTGATGGATAAAATTGAAACCCCCGAATGCGATGATGTCCAAGGTAACTTTCTTTTAAATCAAAACTGCATGTGCTGTTTTACAGTGTTTCCAAGCAATTGTTACAGCCACATTCTGACAAAGGTAAAACTTGTTATCCTCATCTCACAAAAGAAGAAGCTGAGACAGAGCATAAAAATGCCTGCCCAGTGCTGCTGAAAAAGAATTGCCCAGTTGGAATTGGGATGGAGAGCTCTTGATTCTCTTTTATTGTCCGTGTTGGTTAGGCTCCTTTGTGCGACAGCCAGGGTTCGCTTGTATAATGATGAAATATTCTGTCTTGAATTTCCCCTCGCTTTTCTTTCCTCTTGCTCCATCCTTTGTTCTTGTCTGTATCTGCCTTGGGTTTATTTTCTGCTCATTGTTACTACATTTGGAAAGGAAGGTAGCTCCTCAGGCGTGTAGCAACGCGGTGGAAGATGACACTTTCTGGTACAAAGTCTTTCTGTGTAGGCACAGACGTGTGAGCGCATCAGATCTCTGCTCCCCCAGCACAGTTCAAGCAATTCCTTTTATTTTCCCACAAACCAATCACTTCTGACAAGTATGCAGGGATTTCCCATTGTTGCCATCCTTATTAAAGCAGCGATACTGGGTTGCTGTGATGAGAGAAATGCTAGCTAATGTCCTCAGTGCTTACCGAGCGAATGAGAAACTGCTGGAAAATAAGTGACCCATCATTGCTCAGGCTTCCTAGGGGGGAAGGAGGAGGGAGGGGAGGGCAATTTGGGGAAATCATTAAGGAGATGTGAGGCAGAAGAGGCTGAGAGGCACTGGCACAAACAGTGTCTTTATGGAAGAGTGTCTGCCAAAGAGCATCTTGCAGCGCTGATGTTTTAAACCTCTGTGCTTCCAGGTGACTTGTATCATGAGACATCAGCAGAGTACCACGTTGGCTCCAGTGTGGAGAGGCTCAGCATCATTGAAGTAAGTGCTTCAGTTTCTTGTAATGAGATCCTTTGTTGCTGGAATATGTCTCTGTGGGGTAAATGGCTCCCTTTGCTGTGAGCCCTGTCTTGGCTTTGTGTGTCATTCCGAGCTGCACCAGCATGCTGTGTACTTCATGGCTAGGTTGAAGGGATTATTTCCCTTGTCTTTTGAACATCATATAGAAAATGCTCTGTAGTTTGCAGGCAGCATCAAGTATCCAGCTGGAAAAAAAGACTAATCCTGTGGGGATAAACTGCAGGCTGAGGCATTGCTGGGTAGAGCTATCCTGCTAACGCTGAATGAGCTAGCATGGATGTGGAAGCAGGAGAGCCATGTTACTGCAACACCAAGGTGCAGGCTGCAGTGCTACAAGTGACATAGCTTGGCTGTAGCCCTCTCTTTGGAGCTGCTCAGGTTCTTGTCTGGAAGCCAGTTATAGCATAGCCTATATCAGCACTCTGGATAACATAATAAATAATAACACACGCACACCCTGGCTTTCTAGACTTGCATATAAAGGCTTTTGCCATTCAGTGTCCTAGTGAGACAATGCATCTAGGAATGGCTGTACTCATCCTACCCTTAAAGTATCTGCCTGTCTGTGCTGTGGAGATGATGCAGCTGTTTGCAGAGAGGGTGGTTGTATTACTCTGTGTCAGGTTGTAAGGTTGTGGTGGATTGGCTTTTTTGTAAGAGACTAAGAGCCCAAGGGCCACGGGGAGAGGATGGGATGGGAACTGCTGTAGCCACCTCAAGATCAGCAAGTCACAGCTCTAAGATTTCTCTTAGAGCTCAAGATGAGCTGGAGAACTTGTTGTCTTCTTCAGAGGGCTGCACAAACTTCTGCCTTCATTTTAGAAAAAGAACAGACTTCCAACTAAGGTGAGAAAGACAGAAAGACAAGCATTTGTAGTTGTTCGATCTGCTAAAACAGTATGAAATTCCTAGCCACCGTTGCACTGATTTTCAGGTTCAGAGGCTCCATCACCACAGGGTAGCTCAGGAATGGGACTCCAGATCTTACAAGAAGGTTCTAAATGGCCACCTCCACCCCTGAACTAATCAGCAGAGCTCCTTGCATATTCCCCACTTCCTTCAAGAGCAGAGGTTAATGAACAGATGGCTGCCTCCAAATGACTGCTGATAAACTTCTGGATGACCTGAGCTTGGTGACTCACGTTGTTCTTCACATGAGCACTTAAAACATTTGTCTGAAAGCAAAAGTGGTGCTGAGAGTGCTCCTCCCATGCCTCCAGCTGGGCAAAAGTTCACTTTGCAGGCGCTGTAAGCTGACATCAGAGGAGGTTTAAAGAGCAGGCGTTAATACACTGTAATGGTACTAAATAATTAAAGGCCATTGTCATGCGGGAGGCCTGGAAAATCTTTATTACAGACTTGAATGTGAATTTTAATACTTGTGGTGGGCCGTGTATTAAGACATGCTTTAACAGGATCTGGTAAAAATGTAAGCTAGTTGTTAGGTTGCTAATGTGTGCCTGGGCATGCTTTCCTCCCACCAGCAGGTTTGTCTGGGACTCAGTCACTGCTCAAAGGACAACAGGTGACTAAAGATGCTAAAATGAGAAGAATTTGCCAAATGGAAAATGCTGGTGCCCTCCACCCCTTCCACACCCCTTCCCAATGGCTGTTCCTCTGCCTCAGCAGGGAGTTGCTTGTGATGTTCTCAACTGTTGTCTCTGCTAGCACAAGGGATAAGGCGCAGGAGGAAAGACCAGTACCTGCTTTCACATATCTCAGAGGTGTTAGGGTGGGGGATTTGAGTCCATATGGGAGCTGTAAACACTGAAAGCCCTGGTAGGGAATAGATACTTAGAACAGTTATTGCTCTGTTGTGTTATAATATGCAACCAATACAAATGGATGCTCTTGTGCCTGCTCCTGGGGCATCAGGATTGGGCTTAGAGCTGTTCTGGCAGTCACTAGTGATAATCCGTTCTGGAGTTCAGATGCATTTCCCTCTTTCCCCCATACTGTAGCCTGTTTAGGCAAGGAATTGACTCAACATAATAAGCAAATGACTTGGACAGACAAAATAAACCTTTCCTGTGTCCATGCAGCACTCTCCCAACCAGATGCTGGCCAGTCCTTGGGTCACAGGGTCTTGAAAGACTGAGCTCACAGGAACTGGGTAGAAAAAGCTTTTCAGTTCCTCTTTTGCAGCAGCATAAGCAAATCTGAACTCTTATTTATAACTTCTGCCTTAGGCAGACAAATGCAATGACTGATCTCTTCCTACGACTTCTTTGCCCAGCAGCTTGCCACTTGCTGACCTGTTACTTCTGCTCAATGTGTTTTACTGCTGCAGCTGAGCTCAGCACCCCAACAGAGAGCAACACCCATCTTTTATTTCTTTACTTTTCCCCTCTGACACACACAGTTCTTGTCTTTAGTGCTGCCACGTTTCACCTGCTTACAGGTTTTTGTTTTACTTTCAGCATTCCTTCTGCTTAGGACAGTCATTACACTGAGGCTGCGTGTGTGCATTTGTGCGTGAAGGAGTAGTCAGGTTCTCAGCTGTTGTGTCCAGGTGTATCTAATGCCCGTTGCCATGAATTAAGCACAGTCCTTCTTGAAGACAGTTCAGCTTCTTGCCAACAAACCTGAAGGTGTTACTCTAAAACCTCATCTCTCCTGTGTTTAGAAGCCTGATTTTCAGTCTACGCTTCATTCAGGATCAGTTTAGGTTCTTGTGGTTGTTCCTGTGCTGTCCTTTGCCTTAAGTGCTTCTCTTGCCTCCCTTGCTTTCTCCACTCCTCTCCACTGTGTTTGAAAGCAGGCATTTCATTCTAGGGTAGCTTTGCACAGCAAATCAGGCTGAACTCTTTCAGTTTCTGTTTGAAAGGGCTCCGTGCTTCTGGTCCTTTGGCACTGGTCCTCCTCACACTGCAACCACCTTTGTGTGTAGATCGCCCAGACTGAGCTTGGCATCCTAGATGTGGGCTTGCCAATTCCTTGTATCATGGCTGATACCATTTCTCCTGGAAATATATTGCTTCACACATGTTTTTGCCTCATCCATGACAGGACTTGATGTGGATAGTGCATTGTACAACCATGTGTGAGCTTGGGGAGGAAAAGGTGATAAAACTTGCCTAAAATGCACTCGGACCAAGTAAAACCTCTTTGGAAAATAAGCCTTTCTGCTGTGCTCTCTTTCATTCCCACCTAGGATGAATCAGCACAGCCATTAATGCAGCCAAGTAAAATCCATGTCCTCCTCTTGGTACTCCATGGAGGGAACATCCTGGACTCAGGAAGCGGTGACCAGAGCTCTAAGCAAGGGGATGTCAACACCATCACGACTGTGTTTGACACAGTGATGAGGGTACATTACCCAGCTGCTCTTGGACGCATTGCCATCAGACTAGTCCCTTGTCCAGCCATCTGCTCCGAAGCATTTTCACTGGTGTCCAGGTAAGTTGATGCTGCTTTATCACAGGCACTCTTTTCAATCTTGGCTTTGTTTTCTTTATATGATTTCTTGATTTGCTTCCCTGAACTGTTCTGCATATCGTACTGAAAGCTCTGACCGTGCTTTGAGAATGCACTTATTAATGTACTAGCGAGGCATTCAATCTCGATTTCATACTTAGCTGTAGTGAATACAGTAATCGTGCAGTAAGAGTTCTGAGATTGATCTATTTTAATTAATCCAATAAATACTAAGGCTTTAATTCCTTGTCTGAGGTTGTTCTGTTAATGTAAGTATGTTGTCCTTGAAGATTTACGTTTGATGTGAGGGAAAGATTTATTAAGCTCTCACCCATTCACAGTGGATAAATGGCCTTTGTGTCTTGAGGCTTTCTTTAATGAACTACAGTAGTGACTGTGCTTCTGCACATGGTTTTCCCCACTTTGTGTGTAAGGCTGAATATTTCCAATGTCTCTTGCTCTCTCCAGCCTCAGCCCATATAGTTATGACGAAGGCTGCCTGTCCAACAGCCAGGATCACATTCCCCTCGCTGCACTCCCTCTGCTAGCAACGTCATCCCCACAGTACCAAGAAGCAGTGGCCACAGTCATCGTCAGAGCCAACCAGGCCTACAGTGAGTTCATCAGATCCCAGGAGGGCATGTCATTCAATGGCCAGGTGAGCCAGAGGCTGTTTATAGCCACAATAAAGGGAAGAACAAGTGAAGCAATTTCTTTCTGAAGCTGTCTTTTCCATTAATCTCTCAGGAGGGATGGAAACATGACAGTGTTGAGCTGCAATAAGAAAGTGTTGTGCCTCCATTTCTTTCTTTCTGAGAGAGAGAGATTATTGCTTATTCTCTGTCTTGAACCTTTGGGATTCCAAGCAAAGCCTGAGCTTGTGTTCAGAAATGAAGCTACAAAGCTGTGAAGTTAATCAGCTTTCAGCATGACACACCTTTCCAAATCGGGCATGCTACCTTTGTTAGTAAACACGATCTCTCCTCCTGTTGCAAACCAAGGCTGTTTAAAGATTCCTGCCTTTAAAGTGCCTTCAGCAGCTCGTGTTGGGGATGTCACAGAAGTGGGTTTCTTTTTTGAGACTCTGCAGGTGCTGCACCCCATAAAAGACCATGACTGTGTGTAGCACTGTGGGCAGAGTGGCTCTCTAGCCCCTCATGGGTTTAAGCTATTGGACTAGCCATCACATTGCACTGCTGTAGTGTCATTTATTCACTTTGAGCTTCTTCCCAGCCAGCTATATATGCCAGAGGACCCAGACAGCCCTCTCCTGCCCAGGGGTCTCAGGGCATTATTGTGCCTGTCTGCGCAATACCCTTGGAGTCAGGACAGTGTTACCTCCTCAGGATACAAACTAGGAGCAGAAGCACAGAGGATCTTGCTTGAAGTAGCATGGAGAGCTGGCGAGGAGGGAATCAAGCTTGGTTTTCTGAGGCTGGAGTTAGTGCTGTGATCAGTGCTCTGTGCTGCTTTCACTGCGCTCCAGTCAGCTGGTGGGGACAGCCAGAACACATTAGCTGTGTTAGATAACAAGAGTCTGCAGGGTAGGTGTGGATGTTCATTGACTGAATAGTGTTACTGATGAAAGCACTGGGCATCCTGTTACTGCAGCTTTCCTAGGTATAATCCATCACTGTTTAACTGTTAGCTCTGAACTGAGCATAAGGAGCTTTTTTTGCTTCCCCTGACCCGCTTCTGTTGCCTTTCTCAGGTCTGCTTGGTCGGGGACTGTGTTGGAGGAATCCTGGGATTTGATGCCTTATGCTACAGCAATCAAACTGTGTCTGAGAGCCAGAACAGCAGCCGGAGAGGTAGCGTTGTGAGTGTCCAGGTAATGGTGGCTCTAAGTGTCTACTGGGAATAGGTCTTCTGGCCACAGCATCTCCGTGGCCCCTGTTTTTCTAGGGATCCTTCCATGAAACAACAAAGGCTCTACTCCTTATTAATGGCAAACACATGTCTTAAGGTTCATATGTGTCTCAGTTTGGGTGCATTTGCTCTGAACAGGGATGCTTCACCCTCTGATGTGAAGCATCGCTCACACCTGCTTCACCCACACTCTTAGGAAGTGTTTGGTCTGAGATGCTGCATTGCTCTCAACTGGATCTAGGGGTAGGTGGGGAAAGGAGGATGGAAGAAGAAGGTTATAATGTGGGTGTATTCCTGATTCAGCTGCTAGAGTGCTAAATCCGTATATTTCAAATCCCAGGACACCGACCTCCTGTCTCCTGGAATAACGGTGAATAACAGCTATTGTTCCAGTGGCTCTAATCTGGAAGCCAGCAGACACCTCAGTAGGAGCAACATTGATATTCCCCGTAGCAACGGAGAAGATCCAAAGAAGCAGCTGCCACGGAAAAGGAGTGATTCATCAACCTACGAACTGGACACGATAAAGCAGCATCAGGCCTTTCTTTCAAGGTAGGATGTTGAAAGAACAGAGCCAGCAATAGTCTGGAGCTGAGATTGGTGCATCTGTGAAACCCAAATGTTGCTTTGTCATCCTGTGATAAGCAAGGTGGAGGAAAGTGTTCAGTTGAGATTAGAGGGATATAGATTTCAGGGTGTTGTATAGGCAGAAATAAAAGGAACAGCTCCCTTGTTGAGTGGCAGTGAGAGACTCCAGCTGCTCTCCTGCATCTGTATTACAATGGCAAGAAACCCTTCATCCTGTTACTTGACAGTTAAGGCAGTCAGGTAACTGCTTTTTTGCTGCAAGTGTGGGATGGAGGTCATAAAGCAAATGTAGAAATCATGCCAGGGAAGATGGTGAAGCAGAGCTGGGAATCCAATGTTGTATTAATCCCAAAGCATCTCTGAAAGCTGAGTTTTGAGTTGGCTGGCCTGTTCTTGGGAAAGGCAGGTGTAAGCTGAGTATCGTTTAATTTTGGCCTATTTCAAGTGTGAGATTGAATCTCAGTGCCCTTTCCTGTTGCAGGAGCAGGTTTCTGCTGTCAAGGTGGCAGGATGCTCTGGATGAGACATCCTGAGCTGGTACATGGAACAACCTCCAACTGTGCGTGGGGATTGTTCTGTCTGTGTGACTATTTGCCAAAGCAATCCAAGTCCCCCATATGGAGCAGGGAAAGGGGATTGAATTCTGTCCCTTGCCAGGGCTACTCAATGGCACCAAGGTTGCGTTTCGGATTTGTTGCTGACTATCAAATCCCCCAGTATCACCTTCCTGAGCTTCTTCAGGTGGACTTTCAGAGGCACATTTGTTAACTGATGCAATGTTCATAGCAGTCTTTCCATTGCTGCTGCTGGTTCAGCAGTGGTCCTGACACAGATGATGGATTGCAGTTTGTCATTTCAGATAGCATTATCCTGGTCCTCCCTGCTCTGTCTCCAAAGGATTGTGCCTGCTCCCAACAGCACCTGGGGGTCCTGGTGCTGTTCAGTGCACCAATGGAATGGTTCATCTTCTTTTAGACTTTCACTTTTTGTTAAATCTACCTTTAGATCTTAAGTCAGAAATAAGTCTTTTCCTACAGCTCAAGAGCAAGATTCCCTCAGGAAAAGGGACAGGTTGAAGCTGCTGTATGAGCTCTCTCTGCATCTCTTCCCCTTCACTCCCTGGTGCAGAGGAGGCTTGGGTGCAGTGATTCACACCTTCCCCTCCTGCATGACAGCACAGCATTGCACCCAGACCTGTCCTTGCACCTTGTGCTTGCAGCCATCGTTACTGAGCAGCACAGCCATCAGCAGAACACCCCTTTGACCTCTCTGTCACCAAGTAATGATTTTCCCATATAAAACCCAAGCCCTGATGTGCTGTGCTTTCATGAAGGAGACTGGCAGAGCAGAGCCAGGTTTTCCTAATGGGCTCAGACACAGGGGCCTTCCTGTCCATACCAATTGCAGATTTCAGCTTGTGCCAAAGACACTCAGTTTTATTCCTGTATCAGACCTACCCGCTGCTCTGGGGCAATGCCCAGCGAGCCACAGCAGCATCTGGAGATCACAATCACACATTTATGTTTAAATTCAGTTCTTCTGCACAACTACATTATTTCTGGCTGTGCTGTACTTGTATTATTGTAAATGAGTTGGTTTGCTTCTGAAATCCATAAGCTCTTGTTTAATTAATGTGCACAGTACATCTGCTGCTTTTTAAAGGGAGAATGGGGCGCTGTAGGTTGCTTGGAGCATGACAGATTCAGAGTTCCCCTTGGCTCTCATTTCTTTTGATTGCTTAAAAAGAGCATCAAGCTCCCAGTAAAAGGAGAGAAGCTGTCCAAATTGCTTAGCAGTATGAGTGCTCTCGTTCTTTTCCGTTCCCCATGAAGAGATGCTATGGAAAGATGTGTGGAATGCTCCAAACCCCCCTTTGCATCCATCCTGCCACCACACATCTGCCTTTCCTTTTGTGCCTTCGTTTGAAGCACACTGCTGTTGCCCTGTCTTTGGCAAAACTGAACATGTTCTGAATAACTTTGTATTCCTTCGACACACCAAACTTAATGTATTGCAGTCTTGTCAGCTAAAATAATTGTAGCTTCCCTGAAGGTGGCTTGTTTTTAAACGTGGTTCAGAGTTGGGTGTCGTGGCAGCGTGATCTCAGGGAAGCTCGTTCACATCACACAAATGGGAACGTGCTCGTTTTGGCTGTCTCTGCTGTAACCTCCTGTTCCTCTCCCTTTTGCCATCACTGTTTTGACTCTCCCTGATACCTGTGTCTGGCATAAGTAAGCTTGTCATTTCCCTGGGGTTGGTAATGGGGAGAATAGTGCCCTGCATGTGCATATGTGCACCTTTAGAGAATGCACAGCAGTGCGGCATGAGCAGAAGGTGTTTGAGCATCCCTTGGGAGGGGTGCTCAGCAGAGGTGCTGTCTCTGGGAATGATGCATTATTTGCCAAAGCAGGAAAACAAACTCTGAGTGAAACCCATTTTTCTTCTCACAGAATCATAGAACAGTTAGGGTTGGAAAGGACCTTAAGATCATCCAGTTCCAATGCCCCTGTCGTGGGCAGGGACACCTTATGCTAAATCATATCACCCAAGGCCTCGTCCAACCTGGTCTTGAACACCACCAGGGATGGAGCATTCACAACCTCCCTGGGCAACCCATTCCAGTGCCTCACCACCCTCACAGGAAAGAATTTCCTCCTTATATCCAAGCTAAACTTCCCCTGTTTCAGTTTTAACCCGTTACCCCTTGTCCTGTCACTACAGTCCCTAATGAAGAGTCCCTCCCCAGCATCCCTATAGGCCCCCTTCAGATACTGGAAGGCTGCTATGAGGTCTCCACACAGCCTTCTCTTCTCCAGGCTGAACAGCCCCAACTTCCTCAGCCTGTCTTCATACAGGAGGTGCTCCAGCCCCTGATCATCCTCGTGGCCCTCCTCTGGACTTGTTCCAACAGTTCCATGTCCTTTTTCTGTTGAGGACACCAGAACTGCACACAGTGCTCCAGGTGAGGTCTCACAAGAGCAGAGCAGAGGGGCAGGATCACCTCCTTCGACCTGCTGGTCACGCTCCTTTTGATGCAGCCCAGGACACGGTTGGTTTCTGGGCTGTGAGCGCACACTGAAGCCGGCTCATGTTCATTTTCTCATCAACCAACACCCCCAAGTCCTTCTCCACAGGGCTGCTCTGAATCTCTTCTCTGCCCAACCTGTAGCTGTGCCTGGGATTGTATGAGTATTTACAGCTGCTCATTTGTTGACTGGCAATCCCAGAGGAGTGTGTGTGAGCAACTGCTCCAGTGCTACACATTGTAGGGACTGAGCAGCCCTGGTTTCCATGAGCACAGCAGTGCTGGGACATCACTGCCTTCAGAGGTGGCCTTGATGAGCCAGTGCTATTGCACACAGAGACTTAGCCAGTGCTGTTGACCACCTGGGAGCGTGACTTGGGGCCACAGAGCATCATTCCTGACTCCAGGCGAGTAAGCCCTTTATCCAGCCTGACTGCTGTTGTATCCATTGATCCTACATATTTCGTAGAACCAGTTCAGATGCTTTTTAAAGTGTCTCCAGACACCCTGTTCAGGCACTGCTGGTACTCTGCCTTCAGCTCACCACTTCTAATTACAACAAGAACCCAGCAGGGATGCATCTGAATCTGTAGAACCTGGAGAGTAAATGAAACTACAGCTTATTGCTTTTGGGTGGTAACAGGTGAATCTCAGAAACCCTTTTGTGAACCAGGTTATTAGTGTTACACATCTGTCATTCGCTGTCTAATCCCAGATCTAGATTGCAAAGAAGCACCTCTTCCTAACGTGGGGATGGATTCCCAGGGTTTTCACCTAAGAGTTCCTGCTGCTACTTCCTCAGTATCCAAGGGATGTGAATTGCAGTCTTTGTTAAACCTGTGCTTCACTGCGCAGCGCACAGGTTGAATTTTGCCAACAGATTTGACACCTGAAAGAGGTGGGGAAAGCCAGGCATGTTTTAATTAACTGTGTTAATTACCCCAGATTCCCATTCCCAGTGAATGCCATACACATGCATAGAAGCTGTTGTGAAAACTTAGTGCACAAAGATATTAGAAACCGTCTTGCAGATTTTCATCTTTTCCCCTTTCTATTTTCTTTTTCCTTTTCAATCCTATAACATTTGTCCAACTACTTCCAAAAGGAGAAGTGGGTAAGCACAGCTTTCCGTAACATTTGAGAATAAGGTGATGGAAGGAACTCAAATGTTGCCAACCAGAAGGCATAGCAGTAATATGTGTAATAGAGTGAATCACTGTGAACCGGCTTTTCTTCCCCTGCTACTCTAGTTATTTGGCTTGCTGGTTATTTTATCTTGCAAATAGCTATGCTAGTAGCAGATTCTGACTAGAAGATTAGAGATTTTGATTCCTCAAAGAACAAACATTTTGAGGAGATAGGAGTGTGTAAATGAACCCACTTGAAGCTTGGGTTTTAGAGCCCGAATTATGCACTGGCATAATGGGGTAATTGGGGGGACAATTTACTGGCTCGTAAAACTACAGTACCGAGGCATGGTGGGTTGATTGGCACAGTTCCTTCACTGGATAGAGGGACATTATATTCATTGTCAATCACCAATCCAGCCTTCAGTTATGAAACCACAGCCTGAATACAATGTTGACTTTCTTTCCTGTTCTTGTCCCAGTTTACATTCTAGTGTTCTGAGGAATGACCCGGGATCCAGGCGATCCAGTAGCTCTACTATGCTGGATGGAGGAAATATCGGAAAGTTTGAATTTGAGATCACTGATTTCTTCCTCTTTGGTTCTCCCTTGGGTCTGGTTCTTGCACTGCGAAAAACTGTCATTCCAGCTCTTGACAGTAAGTCCTGATGTAAACTGCTGAGCTCACTGGATGGGGAAAGCATCTCCTGCTGCAAAGGCAGGGTTTGATGAGACAAACTGGTAAAGACGGAACTTTATGTATGGTATTCATGGCACATTAAGGAAGCAGATCACAAAGTGCTCCAGCCAGTACCGATTGTACAGTTTACTTAAAATGTACTTCCAAATATCACACATACTGGGCAATGCTTGAGTCTATCAATACTGTAGTAAACTGTTTCAATTGACTAAACTGGAAGATGATAAATCCTTCGCACTGTTTTTTCAACACAATAGTTGTCCTTTTCACAGACAAATATTTGCTCTATTCTAACAAATAAGCTACTGGTGCTTGAAGGCTTTTTTTCTTCATCTTTTCAGTCTTTCAGCTCAGACCAGCTTGCCAGCAGGTCTATAACCTGTTCCACCCTGCAGACCCATCTGCTTCACGCCTCGAGCCTCTTTTGGAGAAGAAGTTCTACCTTTTGCCCCCCTTTAATATTCCCCGTTACCAGAGGTTCCCACTGGGTGATGGCAATTCTGCTGTGCTGGGTAAGTCGCTTTGGATGCTTACTAGCTGTCTAAAGGGTTATAACTACATTTTATATGAAATTATCAAAGCAATTGGGAATGACAAGAAAAGAGAATTAGCCCTATAATGTTAGCCTTATTCCTGAGTTACCAGAAAAGGTAGTTTTCTTGCAAGAGAATCAGTGCCCTGTGAGCCATATGCCCTTCATTTGTCACAGAAAGGCCATCAGCTGCTGAGAGTCGTGATGTGGTGACCTCTCTGTGAAGTTTTACACCCAGTCTGGTGCTTGCAATTGGGACTGAATGAAACCTGATTAACTTGGTAGAGTTTAGGACTTTAATGGAGGGCCAGCGAAGACTGGAAGCAGCAGAGTCAACAGTGAGATGAGATGATTTGCTCCATTGCAACCTGTGCTTTTTCATTGGACAGGCTACTGCAGATTAGTGGGCTGGTGTCAGTGCCTTGCCCATGCCACCTTGCCCATGAGACACTGTCTTGTAAGATACCTAGGATTCCTCTCCCATCGGTGGCCTCTTCACTTGCTCTACCCCAATTGCAGCAGTAACAAAGTCTGGAGCGGCTGTGTGCATGCCCTTTTTGCATTCAAAACAGTTAACTGTGTCCTGACCATGCCCTGCCTCAGCTCCCATTACATCAGTGGATCTAATAAAGTAAATTCTATTTCCTGCCATCTTCACCTCACTCCTGTGCCTGGACTCTCATGGTCTGTTGCCATTTCAGTGCAGGCTCTCATTGCAAGGAGCTCTCGGGGAAGCTCACCACTGTGCAGAACTAAATTTGACCTTTCTGCTTCACCTAAAGCTTTCCTTCCCTGCAGGGTCAGGCCTTTGGGGCAGGAAGAATAACTGCACTGTAAGTTTTCCCTTGCTAGAGGTTGTTAGTCAATGGCTAGTTAAAGTCAACATTATAACTGAGAGTCACTACTATAAAACCAGACTTACAACACACAAGAAATCATGCTGGCAAACCAGAGTATCAAAGCCACCAGCTAGAAAGATGAGGATTTGGTGGTTGGTTTTTTCCCCAAAGCTCTGGTAGCTTTCCATTTGTTTAGTATTTGGATCATGCAGGACTAAAAGAAGAGGAACGTATATCTAGAGCAGAATAATTCTGGTGAAGCTCTGCACCATTTTAGAATTGAAAATCCAAAGCAGTGCTCTCCTATGTATCAGCGTCTTTAAAGCTTGTCTTGTGATTGCTGAATCTGGAGGTCTGAATTGTTAAATGGGCATAAACTAAACCCCATGTTCAAGAAAGTGGATAAAATACTTTCTGCAGGCCCCACTCACTAGCCAAATTTAGCACAGATCTTGCTGCAACACCACTTAAAAATGGAACCACCCACAAGTGCATTTGTACAACAGCTCAGGGAATCTATAGCAACTCGAAAAGCAGTTTGCTTTTGGGGTGTATTCTAGGTAGCAGCAGCAAGTGGCTCCTTAAAAATAAATATCAAAAATAATCCTAAACATCTTACCTTCTTCCTTTTAAATACATTTCAAAGTCCCTGTTCTCACTGAAACCAGAGGTAGAAGCCCCCTTGACACCGTGTTCTGGTTATCAGTCTGTGCAACAGCAGGGATCTTACTAGTTTGCTGCGCTTCCCCAGACCTTTGAGTTGTCTATGTGTAGAGAGATGCTTGCTACGTAGCGGAGAGGAGTTAAACAGCAATTAGCTCAACTATGAGAAGAGTAGAGTGATTTCAAAACTGTCTCCAGGTTTGAGCCTTGTTACTTTAAGAGGAGATGCTGCTCTGCTTCATGAATAAAACTGGCAAAAAAAGCAACTCTAAACTCTCTTCTTGTGTAAGACAAAACCTCTTCATTTGCTTATTCCAAAGTAACAGGCTCTTCCTTTCCATTAGAGCCAAAATTTCACTGTTGATTTCCACATTACCCACAAGGACTGTTCCAACCACGATTTGCAAAGCCTCTACTGCAGGGCACTCCAGGAAAGTTAATTGCTGCTATAATTAAGCTATATGATTTGATGATCACGTAAAATTCAGGTGCTCAGTTATAATTAGTTATGTACAAAGCCTCCTGTAACACTGTCTGTGCATATTTCCTCGTGCAGATAGCTGGCTTTTTACAGTCCACGATTGAGGAAGCCTCTTAAGACATCGTATATTTTGTTCATTTTCCCATCTGTACTAAACGTTGGGTCTCTGTTTCATTACAACCAACTTGCAGAGTAAAACGAAATTCACATCCCTGCTTACTCCTGTGCGTTGCACTGTGTAGGATGTGAGGCTGAGTCAAGTAAATCTCCCCTTACAGCATACTTTTTTTCCCCTCGTAGTAAAAAGATCTCTCTGGATCTGCTGGGGGTTTATGGATTGGACTCATTGGAGAAGCTGGTTAAGAGGACTCCCTTTTCTTTTGTTGTTGAAATGCCATCGTTGTGCTCTCCTCTGCTCCCAATTAATCTCTCTGATGTGGGTCTATTTGGAAAGTCACCCATGTCTTTTTCCTTTCACGCTATTTGAAGGTTGTCTTTTCATTGAAGACTCATAGTTGAAGTGCTCAGTTGCAACTGTTTGTATGTTAACACGTTGTGGCCACATGTCTGTTGTTCTTTGTCCTTCTGGTTTTGTTTTTGTTTTTGTTTTTTTTTCCCCATCTACTTCTAGTTGAGACAATCCAGAACAATCCCATCCTCCTCATGGAAAGTAGCCCTCTGGGTGCTCTCCAGCACCAGGACAGCTTCATGGAAACAAGTATCCCCGTTCCCGTACTGAATTGGCAAGATGTGTCCAATAAAAGTGCTGGTTTTGCTGAGTGTGTGTAATCTACACTTTTGTATTGTCTATGGTGTTGGGTACTTGGGGTGTTATTTGGAGATCATCCTGTTTGCCTCCTGGAGTTGAAATCTTCACGCTGTGTCTCAGGCTGCGCCACATCAAATAACCACTTGGGATCCTGCTTGGGTCTGGGAGTAAAGAACAAGTTGGGGTTAAAACCTCTGCCCCATTCTAGAAGGGGGAGCTTCTGCCATTTAATTGCTTTCTTCCCCTCTGTGGTGGCTGTGCTGCTGGAAAGAGGCTTTGGCACAGGGAGGCCTTGGGTATCCCTGCTCGTGTGGTACATACAGCAGGATGCCCTGGGAAAGGGTTGACTCCCCAGCAGTCAGCCACACTGCTCCATGGCCAGAAGCCTAATGAACATCTCTGTCATACCAGATTTTGTCCATTTGAGTGTTTTATGCTTGGAAATCCTTGTGGCTCTGCTGAATACAGTGACTGAGGCTTTCAGACCCCAGGGTGGTTCTGCGTGTTGGCTCTTTAAAATTCATTTCTTGACTTCAAAGCAAAGTTTGGTGCATTTGTTTTGCCTTATTTTCCACCATAACTGCTGCATGGCCTCATTTACCCTGGTTGTGGCTGGTGCTACATCTGTGATTTCAATGAGATTTGACTTCATTTTAGTTTCTTCTTCCCTGTGTGTCTTCCTTGCCCGTTCTCACCCCTTTTCCAGTGTCTTGCATTGAGAGCTTGGTTCTGCTGCCTTGTTGTCTTTAACAAGCTGACTGCTCATGAGCAGTCTGGTACGTTATGTGGTCATACAGGATGGCAACATCAATGGCTATTCTGGATAATCTCTCCCTTTGTCTTTTGAAGATGGAGATGATCTTTAGGTATGCAGTTGCCATGTTGCCTGTGCTGTGGTGGTCTGTAACAATGCAGAGGGAAAGGATCTGGTACTATTAATTAATCACTTTGGAGGTCACTGATGAAATGCCATTTAAGTGTCATCTGACACTTCCCTGCTGTCAGGATGGAGCTTTTAGAAGCTTCTCTGCTTTTTACCTTGTGTGTCAAGAGCCACAGTGTGGCCAGGCAGTGCTTGGCTTGACTGTAGCTGGTGCTGAATCCCAGTCGTGGGAAACTTCCAGTGCCCAGTGCTGACCACTGACTCCAGTGCAAGCAGGGTTTGGCCTGTGCTGAGCAGCTGGCTGCCTTTCCTGTTTTATTTTCTTCTTTTTATTGAACTTGACACATTTTTGATGCTTTCAGTATTTCCTGCTTTGGTGCCACAGCTCAGCCTGCAAATAGCACATACTGAAGTCTGCCATTTGGATACCCCAAGGACTTAAGGCATTGCTAGCAGTACATTAAGAGGATGGCCTGGTGTTGTTCGCTTAGTGGGAAACAGTTAGTAAGAGTATGGACAAATGAGTCCCTAAATGAAAAGGCACAGCACTGAAATGAGTATTAAAGATCCATAGGTAGGCAAAAAAGAAGTGATTTTTCTTCTTATGTCACCTCTTCTGCAGGTGCAGTTCAATCTCAGCTCATGGCGCTGGCCTGACCTGTGTGTGCTGCTGAGCAGTGGCAGGTCCTGTGCTGGGAGAGAGGGTGCTCAGGGCTCTGCTCAAGCCAGGTCTCCTCTTCCTGAAGCTTCCTTGTTCTGATAAAGTCTGCCCGCAGACACAGTTCAAAGTACACTTCAGCCAGTGCAGTAAACCAGGGGCACCTCTGTCCTTATCTAATGCCATAAAGGAACAGCCTGTCTTGATTGAAGTCTTCTTACTGCTCTGCCTGGTCCAGCCATCTGACTTCACCCTGGGCTCAAAGTGCTGCCTCAAAAACATCCCTGTGATTGTCAGGACGTGAGTTGGGGCTGGGGATGCCGCCTCTGCTGCGCGGAAGATTTCAGACTTGTTCCCTTTAGGTTGCAGGTGCTGGGGTCAGTTTGTGCCAGTGGGGCAGCATCATCCCACCCCGGGCACTGCACTCTGCAGGTAAGCCCCCTTGGCTTCAAAATGGCAAGAGCAATGCTGCACAAGGGATTTGGTGCAAAGAATACACAGAGCTTAGGAAATACGTTGGATGGGTTCTGTTCTTCTGCAAGTCAGGTCCTGGGGTTTTATCTGGAAGTCACTGCGCTTTGGGGGGGCGGATGCTTGGATGAAGGAGCAGTAATGCATAAACCAGGTTTTCTGTCCATACTTCCTGCCCTGCCTTTTCCTGGCCCTCGTGTTTTCTTAGAAACTGGCCTTTTTCAGGAATAGAGGGTGTGTAGCTTGGGAAAAGGGAGAAACATGAGAGTAACCCCAGTGCTCTGGAGCATGGGAGCGCTGCTGTGGGGTTACATTCATCCCCTTGCAGAGCAGATTCCTGCCACCAACATGGGCAATACTAAGCTGAACAGTTCAGTAATGCTGTAACAGTTTAGGCTTTAATAGGAGTGAATATTACTCCTCTGGTAGCATTAGCCATGATAGTGTTGGAAGGGTTGTTGTGGCTGGGTGGTTTTGCTTCAAACTCTTTGTGCTCAAAAATCCCCAGTCAGGCCCAGGAAGGCAAGAGTGGCTAAAAAGAGCAAGCCCAAAATGCCCCTGTTTTGTCCTTAGTTCACTTTCTATTTTCTGGGATCTCGAAACGGGAGGTAAAATTCAGGCAGAGCGAAGTAAAGACATGCTAATGGAGCTGAAACCATGATCATCCCAGGCAGCACCACATTTGGCCCAGCCTTTTCTCCTGGGTAGCATTGCTGTAACACTCTTTAGTGTGTCTTCCAGCCGCTTCTTCATTCGAGCCACAGATCTTTTATGTTTAGGGGAGAGGAAGAAGTTCAGGCTTTGCTGGTAAGTGTTAGTTAAACCTGAACCTGGAATTCTCTCTAGCACAGACAAAGCCAAACCTCTCCTTGCATCTGACCAAGTTCAGGAAAGCTGATGGTCACTATCTGCATTACAGCTGGGTTGGGGTACCCATTTGATGTGACGTAAGTGCAGAAGGATCTCACCATCTATACAGGCAAGGTAAAGGAAAGGAAGGGATAACTAAGGAAGAGATGAAAGGGTGGTCCCAGGTCATATAGCAATGGGAATGAGACCTTTTACCCTTGAGATCTTCAAGGGGTTGAATGCAGCTCCTGGCTTGGCTCATGTTCTCAGTGCACCCTCTGTTTGAATTGTCTCCTTTCTTGTGCTTGCAGCAGTAAGAAAGCTGCTCTGGCCTGGTGGGGCTGGCTGGGTTGTGGATGCTGGTAGCAGCCTTGACAGCCAGCAGCTCAAGGCAAGGTGAGAAGAGGAAGAAAGTGATCCTGGTAATGGCCTTTCAGGCACAACGTGTGTGCAGCTCATGGTCAAGTCAGGCTCCTGCTAAGGCTCAGATCTTGCAGTCCATGAAGCTTTTACACAGAGCAGCTTGTGGCCTGATTTTCCCTGCAGAGAACAGAACTCTTTTCTCGACACTTTAGCCTCAGATTTTCTGCTTCATACATCCCCTTTCCCTCTGCGGCAGCAGTATTTACGTGGGCACACGCTGCTGCTGCAAACCAAGAGGTCAGAGGCAGCAAATCAGTAGCCCCAAGCAAAAAAGATCGATGCTAAAATAAACCAGTTGCCGAAACAACACCCTGTGCCAGCCACATACTTGGGATTAAATCCAGGGATATCTAAACTGGCTGAAACGGGTGGAAGATGTTGGGGTGTGAAAGTAATGTACCTGTATTCCATGTGGCATCTACTGCCTGGCTGAGCCCTGGGGATAAAGTTCAGATGCTGCTCCTCAGGTACAGCAGAGATGGGCAACACTTAAAAGATAGTTAGCTTTGCTTTTGCATGTTAGTGTCATGCTGCTGCTGCCTGCTGTCAAGTACATTGCAAACCCTCAGCAGTGCAGGATCTTGGGGTATCCCGAAGACACTCAGTTCAGCCTTGCAGCATCTACAGAGGAGTGAATGAATGCTCTTACCAGTGTTGCTAGAGAGACAACTGAAATGCAGAGATTTTACGTGACTTTCAGCAGCTCTCGGTTTGCTAGTCCTGAACATTTGAGGTCCATGTCCCTCCAGTATGTATATAAGGCCTATGTGAGCGTGACTTCAAATCTTCCCTTTGTGTATTTATGTACTAAAGGGGTAGGCCACACTTGGTAAACCTCAGGTTGGGATCTATATATCCAGACTTGCACGTTGTACCAAAGAAGCTCTGTTTTCACAGAGGCCGAGCACTCCCCAATCCACCACCACTGATTGGAGATGTAAGTGCTCAGCACCAGGCTCCTTTCTTTCAATAGCCCTTACTTTAGTTTAATGAGCATTGGCTCATCATCACAAAATACGAGTTCAAGTTTAGTCCCTGCCAGGCATGGAAATGTTTTCTTGATTTTATATTTCCTTTTTGGCATTAATGCTTCTATCTTGGAGATGTTCCTTTAAGTTTAAACACTTCCAGAATACAAATATCCCTTCTCTAAGGCTGTTTCTTGTTGTTCTCCTTACCTCGGTTACTTTGTCTCAGTGTGAATATATGAAGCTGTGTATATTCACACCTGTATGTATGACACACGCTTGTTATTGCTGCTTGAGTACGTCTGCCTGGATTTTTCTTTGGGGTTTTGGGTTTGCTTTTTGAGCTCCTTATTTTGCTTCCCTCAATCAAAGACTGCTCCTCCAGCCACGTCTCTTTGCCTGCTGTGGTGTTTGCTTTCTTTCCAAACCAGAGCTCTGATGAAATGTTTTTTGTGGGGTTTTTTTGTTCATTCCAATCAGTTCTGAAAGGGTTTTTTTGCACCTTGCCAGCCTTGTTTGCCTTCTTCCTCCCCTCGAGTTCATCTTGCCCAGCCTCTGTCTGTTGGTCTAATATTTTGATTTCCCTGTTTCAACTTTGTAGCAGATGTTGTTCAGTCTCATGGTGCCGTCTTCATGGAAAGCACGTCCCTGTCCACCCCCATTTCAGCCCCTCAGTTCAGGGGCTTCCGGAGAGCCAGTGAGATCAGCATTGCCAGCCAGGTCTCAGGAATGGCAGACAGTTACACTGCTTCCAACATAGCCAACAGTAAGTGTTTCACCTCCTCCGAGACTCCCGCATCGCTCCCGCAGCACCACGCACCGGGCCAGAGCCACACAGCTTCTGTCTGTCTGTCTGTCTGTCTGGGTTATGCTTTCCATTAGTAACAAAGAGTTGGAATGATTCCGCCTTCGCCTGGATTTGCCATAGTCAGTGCCATGTGTTATCACATCTCCTGGAGGAGCAGATGATGTGTTCGGTTATAATACAGGGGCCACCGCTGTGTTATGCATGTTGGACTGTGCTGGTGATGTTGTTCAAAGAGATGTAATGATTGATAACTGAGCACCATTTGGCTGCTGTGCGTGATGAGGGTTAAGCCAAAGGGATGTTTCTGTGCTGCCATTGGTAAGTCGTGCAGAACTGGTAGGGCTCAGCGCTGCCAGATTGATAGTGCAGGGGCTGGCCTGTGGCTTGGTGTAGATCATTAAATGTGGCTCATAGAAATGGGGGTGAGTAAGAAAGGCAAGAACAGGTTTAGATTATTTCTCTGCATTAGAGATTCAGCTCTTTGGTAGCCAGCAGCAAGGCTCAGAGTCAGCCAGTCATTACCCATATCCCAGAGCCAAATGAGGACTAAAAGGAGGGGGGTTTATTGTTACTTTTTCCCAAGACCTATGTAACATCCCAGCTGATACAGTGGAGAACAACAGCCCTTGTTAACAGTTCAGCCCCTTCTTCATTCCAGCTGAGGTGTAAGATGAACAGTCTGTGTCTTCAGGGACCTCTGATAACTGCTGAAAGCCAAACAAATTAAATAAACCCCAAACTTCAGCCCAAACTCTTGTTCCAGGACGCGGCAGAAATTCAGAGATACTCCAGTGCTGGCACATCAGACTACAGGGCTAGGAATGACTTAACTTCACAATTGCTGAGGTTAATAACACTCCCTGAGACAAGTGTTAGTTCCTGTGGGCGCTGGTCAGAGGCTGCTGTAACTTCTTGCCCTGTTTGAGGCAACACTTGGCAGCAGGAATAAACTCCTGCTGACACATGAGGTTTTTCTCTCCCAAAGCACATCCAAGAGGTGATGCTGCGCTCCCTGCGTGCGTTCTTATGTGTGTCCTGGTAAGGCATCTTACCAAGTGCTTGCTAATACTAATCTGCTTGGGGAAGAAGGCTCCTGGGGGAGAAGGTGTTTGTTTTGTGCTGTTCCACACCTACAGAGAGTGGGCAGGATGAGAAATGGGGGGGGGGGGGGGATGTTCCTTATGCAGTGTTTATACCAGGGTGATACCTAAAGGCCTGTGTGTTGCAATGGAGGGATCCTTCCTCTGGCAGGTGATGGCAGGATCAGGCCCACATGATGCTCATGTCTCTCTGCTTTCCCCATGCTCTCACCAATTATTTAGCTCCTGGTTGTGTAATTTATTCCTTCATGCACTTCACAGCCGCCAAAACCTGTTTCTGAGATCAGAGAGGAAGAGTCCAGCCTTGACCCCATGTGCAGCGTGCCCCGAGGCTGTCACAGCCCCTTCCTTCACCTCCTGAGCGCTGACATCTCCTCTGAACCCTTGCTCCGGCTTTGCAGCTCTTGCGCTCGACCTTATTAGCGCGGTGGTAACGTGAAGCCTGGCACTGCGGGTTGGATGTGGTCCCTGCTATCCCACAGGGAGAGCCGGAGGAAGTCCAGAGGGACACCACAGAACCATGGCTCCCTCTCAGTGCAATTCCCTCCCACTATGAATCTCTGCAGGGTGAAAGAGGTGTTGCCTGCATCATGTGTGTGCTATAATAATGTGTGATTTCTACTTCTTTCCATTTTATTCTTTTTAGAAACCAAACACCACCTTAATCACTGCAGAGGGTTTAGCCTTCTGTCCCAACTTGCCCTCCCTCACAAATCCCCTACTCAAACCTCATCCAAGAAACATAGGCATCATAAACACGAAATCCCTTCGAAGGGAAGAAAGCTCAAAGGGCCATGGAGTCAGGCTGCGGACTGCATTCTTCGGATACCCGACCTGGACATCAAGACAGGTATTCTGGAGGCATCCACCCTGGTCGACCTCCTCTCTCATTCAGAGTCACAGAACTTCACACCAAATCTGTGCGCTTTCACTGAGGCACTTGCAATTTCTGAGTGCAGTTTTCTGATTAACAAGTGTTTCTGTCACTTTGCTCTGAAGATCCATCATAACACAGCTAACAGCTTGGCAAGAGCAGGACTTCTTCCGGGCAGAGCTGCGGGGACAACGCTTCTGCCTCCACCACTGTCTTTTGAGCATGGAAGAGTAAATCCTCTTCACTTCCTATGAAGAATCTGAAATTACCTAAGCTGGGCACTTGCATGAGAAATGAAAGGGTGGAACACGACCAGGAGCTGCCACTTTAAAAGACAGAGAGTCAAAAATGGCTCTGGTGCCTATGTGCCCTGGAAAAGCCATGTTGATCCATCAGTGCCTTCCTACTCCTTCCCATGGCTCTTGGGAAACACAAGGGCTGTTAGGGCCTGGGCTGGGCCATAGGGATGTACTGATGCCATAACCCTCTGCATGTTCCTATGGTGGGAGCTTTGTACAGGTCTCTGGAAAGAGCTGGTGGGACCATTTTTTCAGTTCAGCATCTGTGCTCCTTACCAGCTCATTGCCCTTAACAAGAGGGGTTTGTTGGATCATACCTTATACCTGGCAGCTTTCCTGGAAGTCCATAAAAAGGAACATTGTCACAGTGAAAAAAGAAGCTTGAGAAAGCCCCATCTTGCAACGTGCATGCAAACACAGCTCCTCCTTTACTCTCTTACTCTGATCCATCTTCTCTTTTCATGGCTGCTTTTCCAGGCCGGAGCGCACGGGGGTTGAGGACTCCTCACTGCTAGGAAAGCAGCCCTATCTTTGGGATGTGAGGCTTTGGACTGAGCCAAGCTCATTGCTAGGAGGTTGGACAGGATGTGTGCATGGGCAGAGTTGAAGTGTGGTGGTGTCCCATGGGTAAACAGTGGCTGTTGGACACTTGCGTGCAAGTCATTGACACCCTGAGGGAGGAACTCTTCTGTCTTGTCTGTAACCTTCCCCCTCCAAGATCCCAGTGAATAAAGTCCCAGCTTTCCCAGATCCTTTTCTTGTTGGCCACTGCAGAGGCTGGGCTGGATGTCTCAGCTGCCTGCAGTGTGGTAACCCAGGATGGTAACAAGGACTTGCTGGGGACTGCCAATCCTGGCAGCATGTGCCACATATCCTGCCTTTTGGTGCCTTTTAGCATCTCACATGGGCTCCCACTGTTCAGATCCTCCTTAGTGTGACCAGTATCTGGATGCTATTCCTTGGTGAAAGCTAAAGGAGTTGGAAAACGGGGCTGGAGATAGCCTGGGCATGTCTTGTGGTGGGCAGAGCACACACATCCTTCCTCCCACAGCTCCAGGGAGATGCGTTTCTGCCTTATATATTGCCATGTGGATTCCCGTTGCACATGAGCCTTTGACCCCTTCCCCATGGTCTGGACTAACAGCTGATTAATACCTGCCCTCCAGTGCCTTCCTGTTTGTTTAAATAAAGGAGAGTTCAAGTGCTGGTGCCCCTTTATGTTCCTCCCTTGGTCTGAGCAAACACTGAGCCCTGGGTTGGTTGTTCCCTCTTAGCAGTGCAACCAGCCAGGGAGCAGCCTCCCGGCGTACCTGGAGTGAGGAGCCAGAGCCTTGCAATACCATTTGTGATGGAGACTGCGCAGGCATGTGAACCCCCTTTGTCTGAACAAGGCTTTCTTGCTTCTAGTTGCTGCCAAGTGGTGGGGAACCAAGAGGATTGACTACGCTCTCTACTGTCCTGATGCTCTGACGGCTTTCCCGACGGTCGCTTTGCCGCATCTCTTCCATGCGAGCTACTGGGAGTCCACAGACGTTGTCTCCTTCCTGCTGAGACAGGTACAGTTGTCCTCCCTCCCTGACCTCCATTGGGCTGAACAATATTTTAGGCTGGTTTTCCCAGTGCACCTTCCATAACTCTCGTTGATGCTTAGAAATGAACAAAACCCCTTTGCAACTGCAGATCCATTTTCTTCCACTTCTTTTTGTTCCTCCCCTGTGTTGTTAATGGAGCTGCACATGTGCAAACCTCATGGACATGTGCTGTTATACCTGGTTAGTTTGGGCCTGGGTTTTATCTTCGGAGCAGATTTCAGATGGGCTCAGCAGGGAGCCGTGGAGTGAGCCCAGGGCTGTTTCCTATCCCATCACAGTGGCATCACTTGTTTCTTGAAGTGAGCTGTTCTCTGCGTGTGCACATTTGGATCTCATGTCTGAAACTTAAAGGAAACTTCTCAATGTAGAAATAAAATTAGCACCAAATACAATGAAACCAAAAGAGAAGTTGTGCAGGAATTTGACATGAGTTGATCAGCAGAGTTTGGGGCTCCATTTTTGCTTTGTAACTTATTGTGGTCTCTAGGAACTCAGACCATCGTCACTGCGTTGGGATTTAGTCCTCATTCCTCCAGTACAAAGCGGTTCTCCTGCGGCTGTAGGTAAATGGGGATTGCTGGTGTCTGGAGTCTGACACCTCAGATTGGTACTATCTGTGTTTGGCCTGAGATTTGAATTTACTGTTTCAAGTGAGGTTTTCCTAAAAGGAATACTTTTCCTTCAGTTCCTTGGGAATGAGGCGTTCTTTTCCTTACGAAGTACGAACCCCTCCAGGGAAGGGTACTCTGAGTATGGAAATGGAAAAAACAGAACTAAAAGCAACCCTGTGGATTGTGCTGCCCACTTTGGCGCTTGGCTTTGCTTTGTGTTAGCTCAGCTGTTGAGCCGTCCCTGCTCCTTTCCAGCCTCCTCGACTGCAGCTCTCAATTATTTATGATTCTGTTGGCAAACTTGCTTTCAGTGCTGCCTTCCAAATAGTGTGAGAACCATAAACAAGAGACGTCAGTGCTGGTGGCAGCTGAGCAGTGGTGATAATCCAGGGAGACCCTTTCTTCCCACTAGTATCTAGCCCAGCAAGACATCTGTGTGCTTGCACAGACCTTGATGTGAAACCCCAAACCCGCATCAAACTCAGCCTGAATTATGCACGAGTGGGAAGAGTCACAACAGTCTCAATACAGAGAGTGCTCCACTCAAGAAACAGCCAATTACTCAGGATTCAGCCCAAACCTGGGCCTGTAGCTTCGTATCTTGGGGCTTGAGGTACCCCTCCATCCATCCAAAGCTTGCTGGTGACTGTCTTGAGTAATCTGGCCCACTCCCATTCTCCACTGCCTGACTCTGCTAACTTATCTCTGCCTTGAGACCAGGGTCTTTCTCATCTCCTGTCTTCTTGCTGTCCTTCCAGAGCACCACAGTGCTTCTTCCCCTATTAAGGACTTGTTTCTAATTGCCTTTGAAAGTCATCTCTGGGCAAGAGCAGTCCAAAACGTGTTTAAATAGAAATAAGAAATGAACTGCAGGAACAGCATCTGTCAGCATGAGGCCAGGCAGAGCAGTTGGTGCTTGGTCTGTTACAAGAATGGCAGAAGACTCGTGTTCAAAGGAGACCAGTCCCTTGCAGACCAAGGGGAAGGGACTAAAGAAAGCCTGGAGGAAGGGCAGATACTTAAGTGCAGAACTCATCCTGCTGTGTTTGAGTCAGTTTTGTACCTCCTGACAAACTAAATAACCTGCATCCCAGCTGGGCTTACGGCAGTGCTGGCCACAGGCTTTGCTAGTTCAGAAGAAACCCCTTGTCCTTGCAATTAAGGGAGCAGCCTGTAAACCCTGCAGGCTGACAAGGCAAACAGCCAGCAGGCAAACCCAGGCACTGCTCGTACCAGTGCTGGCTTGGGAGATGCAGGACAGTGTGGGCAGGAGGAGGGGGTCACTGTGCCAGTGGCTGATGTCCCCATGGAACCCATCCTCCTGCAGGTGATGAGGCACGAGAACTCGAGCGTGCTGGAGCTGGACGGGAAGGAGGTGTCCGTCTTCACCCCCTCCAAGCCCCGTGAGAAGTGGCTTCGCAAGAGGACGCACGTGAAGCTCCGGGTAAGGGTGGTTTTGGGGTTGCCTCCGTGGCAGGAGGCAGAGCTGTGACATAGAGGGGGTTTGATCTGAGCTGCAAGAAAGCACTGAGGGTGGTGAGCGTGGGCACGGCTGTGTCTGTCCACAGCAGGGACAGAGGATCATGTTGTACTGCTGGTATACATTAGTGATTGTGTTCTACCTGCAGTTGTGAAGGAGTGACCTGAAAGGAGTGACCTGAAAGGTCTTTACCAGCAAGGTCTCCTCTTGGCCTTGAGTCTGTGTAAAACATAGAAAGCATTGTCTGGGAACAGAGAAAGAGATGGAATGTCTTTCTGCAAGACCAACGATGCAGGTTCTTTACTCAGTAAATGCCGTTTTCTCCCAGTAAAAGTCTCTGATTCCTGCAAAAGGACAATTCTCTGCTCGAGCTGAAATGTCAGCAATTTTCTCTGGCAGATATTTGTGTTGCCTCTTAAACCCAAAGTGTAAGAGCTAATAGTATGAGAATTGCAGCTGCCATTGAAATTGACTCTTCAGCCACGTACTCTCAAATCCACCCCATCAGTGGAAGGCAAGGAGCATCCCCTCTGCCACAGGTCAGATTCCTCTCTAAAACTGAGAGCTGTGAGTGTGTTAGAGGGAGAAAGGCACTCTAATTTGTCTGGTTGTATTTGGCATTTCCCTGTGAGGCTGTCCATCACTGCAGACCTTTTTCTTTGTTGGTTTGTGTTCCTCTTTCCCTCTTGACTTGTGCAGAACGTCACAGCCAACCACAGGATAAATGACACCATTGCCAATGAAGATGGGCCCCAGA
This sequence comes from Pezoporus flaviventris, assembly GCF_033815535.1. NCBI lineage: Eukaryota > Metazoa > Chordata > Aves > Psittaciformes > Psittacidae > Pezoporus > Pezoporus flaviventris. The sequence goes on from NW_026892589.1 coordinate 12,137,586, forward strand.
CCTTAACTGGAAGGTTTATGTATGGTCCATTAGATATGGTCACACTCACAGGAGAAAAGGTACTGTGTCTGGTATGGGATTGTGCACCATGTGGGGGACGGGGACAGAAGTGGTGCTGGTTGGTGCTCCCTTGGTCCTGATGGGGTTTGTTACCTTTGCATCTTGGCCACATTCCCCCGCTGAGACTTGCGTGGTGCCTCCTACCAGGAACAGTGTTCCATCATGGGGGTCTTCACCACCGAGGCACCAGAACTGATGGTTTGGTGCTTCTCAGCTCAGATCTGTGAAGTGCAGAGGGTGGAAGCAGGACCCAGCCCTGCTGCTGACCAAAGGGGCATGGGTGAAGGTCCCCATGCTTGTCCTGCTCTACTCATCTGTGCCTTTGATGCTGTTGCTGAGCCAGCCTTGCTGCCTTCCCAGGTGGATATTCACATCATGACCCAGCCACCGTCAGGAGAGTGGGTTTACTTTGACACCGAGATCAGCAACAGCAGTGGCAGGATTTCCTACGTCATCCCTGAGAACCGGCGCCTGGGCATCGGCGTGTACCCTGTCAAGATGGTGGTCAGGTACCTTGGGGTGCTGGGGCTTAGTTTGCAAGAGGAACAAACCAGGAATTTGATGCCTGTAGAATATGATCCCTCCTTATAGGGCAGCTCTGCTTGTTGGGTGGGTTCAGAGCCTGGTTTGCCAGCAATAGGGATGAAGCCATTTCTATTTTACAGCTGTAAGAGGAAGATCCCTGTTTTTATTCCAAGTCCTGCATCATCAACAGCATGGTGATTGAGCTCCCGTTGCAGGAGCAGGCCTTCTGCACCACACATCTATGGGCTCATGGTCTTCTGCAGAACTGCCCAGCTGGGTGTATTTTAAAGACCATAAAGTTGCCCTTGAAGGACAGAGCTTTGTACTGGTGATAATTCACAGCCCAGGGGTTCCAGCTCAGCTCCAGTTGCTGGTGTCGAGCTCTGGAACGGGGAGGAAGGGAGCATCTTTGCAGTGGTGAAGCCAGCAGTGGTTTTCTGCAGGTGTTTTTGAGTCACTGACACCATGGCTCCAGAGTACTATTTCCATCCCCACTTTAACACAGAGGCCTCATGCAGTGCCCATCACTGGTGGTGCCATCACTGCTACATCCCTTGGGCCAGATTTGGTTGCTGCTTTGGGCTCGCAGTGCACTGCAGGATATCTTGATGCCTATAAGTGCCTCTATCCCTCTCAGGGGTGACCACACGTACGCAGACAGCTACATCACAGTCCTGCCCAAGGGGACAGAGTTTGTGGTGTTCAGCATCGACGGCTCCTTTGCAGCCAGTGTATCCATCATGGGCAGCGACCCCAAAGTCCGCGCCGGAGCCGTCGACGTTGTAAGGTCAGCAGCAGGGCTGTGGGACAGTCTGTGTGGTTTACACTGGCTTTGCTCTAGGTTTGCAAGCCATTGACTTGTGCCTTTCCTTCTAGGCACTGGCAAGACCTCGGCTACCTCATTATCTATGTCACGGGCCGCCCCGACATGCAGAAGCAGAGGGTGGTAGCGTGGTTAGCACAGCACAACTTCCCCCATGGCATCGTCTCCTTCTGCGACGGGCTCGTCCACGACCCGCTGCGGCACAAGGCCAACTTCCTGAAATCCCTCATCACCGACGTAAGCCACAGATGGGCTCTGCTGAAACGTGATCACAGCACAGGGTTTAGATTGCTCCTCGTCCAATTGCCCCTGTCAGCACCAGTCTCTTGGCAGCGATGTGACCTGCAGTAGAAGATTAATCTGTTCATTTTATTTTCAGCCTTTTATGGCTCTACAGAAGCGTCTACGCTGTCAAATTGTGTCATCTCTGCTCAGCACTGCTCCATTTCATGCTCCACCGGTCCTTCCAACGCCAAATGTCTGATAAAACAGAGGCTGCAGTGCCTCCCTTGCCCATATGTGCACTTTTCCCACCTGTATGGTGGCTTTCTGGCTTCCCATGGTGTACCCAGCAGCTCTGAGAGCACATGGAGCTGCTGCAGACATGGCCTTGCATCACGCAGCCATGATGGGAGGCTCCACAGAGCATCTTCCCAAGCGTTTGATCCCTGGGAGTTCTTAACCACACTCAGCCCAGAGCCTCAGAAAAGCTCCAGATATAACAAAGGGGTTTTTCTGCCTGGCAAGGGAAGGAAGTGCCAGTGTCCTGAGCACTTGTGCCTGGCCTGGAATAGCAGGGAAGGCCCCTCGTTAACTCTCTTGGGCCCTTGTTTCAGCCTGAGACACAGTGGTAGGAGAAGCTGGCCCTTACGTGCTGCCTGCTCTCCCTTACCCTCCGGAAGAACAAGTTTGTGACCAGGGTCAGAGATTTCCTTTTCCTCTCCTTGGCCTGCCTGTGGCTTTGGGGGCAAAGCCAGCTGGTCCACGGTGGCACCAGTGTCCACTTTCCCCTCCAGCTCCTAAGCCCACTAAGGAAGCCTTAGGAGCTGCTCTCTGCTCAGAGTGGAGGCAGGCAAATCCCTGGAAAGCAGCCTATTTTCCTGCCTGTCCCTTCTTAAAGAGCAGTGTCCGTGCAGCAGCATGGCTGGTGGAGGGGAACACTCCCCACTAATGAGTACTGCAGGGGGTTGCAGATTGTTCCTCTCCCCTCGACAAGTCAGCAGTGAAGTGTGTGGTGTCTCTGCCCCCCACAGACATCAAGGGAAGGCTGTGGATCAGGAAGCAGAGATGTGCTTTGGTATTGCTGTTACTCCTCTTGTTCTGGCCTGTGAACATCCCCAGCTCTGTTAATTAGTGCTTTGCACAGCGGTGCCTTCTCCAGCTGGGAACTTACATAAGTTACTGACCTGAGATTCCCACAAATGCTATTAAAAACCAAAGCCCTGCCTGTTGAGCAGCGTGGGGCTCCTGCATGTGCTGACCACGTGTTGCTTTCTCTCCCTGCAGCTCCACATGAGGATCCATGCAGCATACGGATCCACTAAGGACATCTCTGTGTACAGCTCCATCAGCCTCCCGCCCACCCACATCTACATCGTTGGCCGACCCACCAAGAAGCTGCAGAGCCAGTGTCAGGTAGGAGCCAGCTTGTCTGAGTTGCCAAGGGTCTCCCATGGGAGGGCGATGGGAATTTGGTCATCGTCGGTGACTGAGGTCGTGTTTGCCAGGAGGATGGAACCGTCCCACGTAGCAGGGCCCCAGAGATCTGTCTGAGCGGTTCCATGCCTGGAGGACCCGCCACGGCAAAGGTGTTTGGTTGTCACTGGAGATGTGCCTAACCCTGCCCTCATCCCTCTTATCCCGCAGTTCATCACGGAGGGGTACGCAGCCCACTTGGCCCAGCTGGAGTACAACCACCGCGCACGCCCTGCCAAGAACACCACGCGCATGGCGCTGCGGAAGGGCAGCTTCGGGCTGCCCAGCCAGGCCGAGTTCCTGCGCAAGAGGAACCACCTCCTGCGGACCATCTCCTCCCAGCCTTCGGCCACCAGCGCCGGCCACCGCCCCGAGCGCACCCAGAGCCAGTCCGACGGCGACAGGGAGAGGGACAGGGAACGCAGCCAAAGAAGCATGAGCATCGCCACGGGGTGCTGGGGCCGGAGCGCAGCATCCCGCCTGGAGTCTGGCCTCCTGGGGCAGAAGTAGCCAGGCCGGAGCCAGCGACTGTCGGCTGCAGCCACCGGAGGAGAAAACAAAAGGAAAAGAGGGATGAGGCCGGTGTTACGGGCTGGAAGGGTAAATATGGTGCTACTCTAATAACATCATGGTATTCTGGGAAGAGATGGGATGGTTCCCGTGCAGAACGTGCAGGCCTTACAGCGGGAGCGTCAGGTTTGTGCAGCATGAGCCCAAGGAACAGCTGGAAATTGGGGGGGGAAGTCTCCAGGTCAAGATCGCACTCTCTCCTGCCTCCTTCTCTTATCCAGGTTTAGTGACTGTAAATACGTGCCTCCTCGCCTTGTTAGCCATCGCTCCGATATGCGTGACCGAGTGCTGTCCTCAGAGCCACAGGAACAGGGGATGAGGCTGGGGAACTTCTTGGTTGTCCCAGGAGTCAGACTGCTCTGCTGGTACCAGCACGGGGTGGGCTTGGGGTTCGGTAACGCTGTTTCCTGGCACAGACGTCCCCAGGCAAGGGATTTATCATGGGCTGTGCCAGGCAGAGCAACCGAGAGCTTTACCTGTGCAAAGAGCTTCAAGTGCAGCCACTTTCTCAAGGAGAACGTGCAGTGGCAAAGCATAAAATGTGTGGATGCTGTTGGTAGGGGCAGAACGTCGGCAGATTCACACCCAAAAAAGTGGGGTCGTTACTGCTAGTACTGTTATTTTTTAAAGAGACCTTTTAGAAGCCGATGGAATTCAATGCATTGACCTATTAAAAGAGGAATCCAAGCTATCTTGTTTGAGCTGTTACAAACCTCAGACACTTACTTTGCTGTTAGTCTCCAGATATTCTCGCTATATATCCTTTCTGACACTAACCACCATGTATTGGGAAGCAGCTGAAGGCACTCAGCAGCTACATTGCGTTGCAGTTCTGCTCAGCCAAATGCAGGGTCTGACTCTCTCAACACCCACCTCTGAGACGATTTCTTCTTCCCAGGTTCTCTCCGAGTCCAGTAGCAGCTTTCATGGGAAACCAGATCTGCTTCTTTTACCTGTAGTTACTGAACTGTAAAACCTCATTGTTTTTTGCACTGATGATTTTTAGAATGGAAACCTGTTACCATCTCATGTAGCTACACCCAACTGTTTGTAGTGCATGACAATGAACTATTGCTAAGCCAGGGTGTGTGTGTATATATTATATACATAATGTGCATATACATATGCACACACACACACATATATATATGTATATATTTACAAAGGATAAAACCAATCTGTGCAGAAGTTTTCCCAGCAGTAAGGAGACTGTAAGGAAGCGTGCCAACATCAGGCAACCTTAAGAAAAGGCCATATCTTATAATTCCCTGGTGTGTTTCTCAGTGGACGTGCCTGAGCTGATGGTTTGTGTGCTGCTGGAGCGAGCCAGGGCTGGGTGCATGAAGGAGGGGAGCCGTGGGTGTGCAGGGCGAGCAGCACAGAACAGCAGCAGTGGAGGAGAACAGTGCCTAGAGCGAGGGCTCACCAGAAGCCCTTTAGTCCTGTCCCTCCTGGTCAGCCTGGCCCCAGGGATGGGTCCAGTTCCCTCCTCGCACACACCTCTCGGGGCAGAGGGGCACTCACCCCGTGGTGCCCATTTCCAGGCTCCAGTTGGCCTCTTCCCGTGGAGATTTTATAGTCCTACCGAGCTCCCCGCCTGCGTGTAACCAACCCCGCTTTCCCCTCCACCCTTCCCTGTCTTTATATCACTTTCTACTTCTGAGGATCTTATTTGTAACAGAGAATTTTGTAGACTGGCTGCTTCATTTTATTACCTGTTTCGATCCGAAGTGCAGGACGGCCGCACTGAGATACACAGCACTGTGAACGCTGCTCTGCTCACTGGCTCTGCGCCACGGTAGGCAAATCTTACCCCATCAGACACCCGAGGCAGATCTCGTGTTCGTGGCGCTGCGGGGTCGAAGCGGAGGCGGAGGGGGGACAGTGCTGAGCTGCTGCTGGAGCACTGGAACCCGCTGCCCACCCGCTGCCCACTGCAGCTCCCATGTCCTGCAGCCTTGACTGCAAACTGTTTAAGCACTTCTCTTTGATAATGATTCAAGTGCAGAATGTACCTGATGACTTTTGTTACCGAAAACTGACTTCCCTTCCTGCCGACTCGGTTCAGCTCTCTCCGAATGTACATCCAGAGCTTGACTGGGTTGAAAACCAACCTGAGTTGTCCCAGCTTTTTGCTAGCCGTTCTATCCAACAGATGCCATCTGAGTAGGAAGCCAAGCCACAAATCCATCCTGTGAAGTCACCAAACCACATCACACAATAATCCCTGCAAATTTGGATATGGCCTTTGCAAAATTCAGCTGCCCTCCAAGCCCACAACCGAGGCATGGTCTGTACATTACAAGATGTTCACATTTTCTGATGTGTAGATAGTGTAAAACAGAGGCGAATGTAAATGTTCAACATAAAAAGTGGATATATAAAATTGAAAGTTATTTATTTATGTAGAGGAAAAAAAACACAAATGTCTGGAGGGACTGGAACCTTCAGGGTTTATTAATATTTAAAAATGTAGCTTTTTTGTTTCAGGCATTATGTACAAAGCAATTATTTTATGGACCAAGTTTAATGTAACGTCAATGAATGCAGAAGTGCAATATTATACTCACCTCTCCATCACTCCATGTTTTAAATGGCTACTAACCAGTTAGACTGACAATCATAGCACCTCCGTCCTCATCCTTTGTTGAGCTTCTTGAAACTTGCCCGGGTCCTTTCCCTGGCCCCCCATCTGTTGCCATTGTATGGATCCAACACGGAGAAGCAATTGTAGAGCAGGACCTTTATTGCTGCAATAATACCAGAGGAGGTGGGTGTAGTTACCAGGAAACACACCAGTAAGTTTTCCTCCACCGATTCAGTCCATCACAGTCTCTACATCAATCTATCCTCAGCCGCCCCCATCTGGCACTCATCTATCTGAAGCAAAGATCAACATGCTACTCACTCAAAGAACAATAGCAATAGTTTAACTCTGTGTTTATAACCTGTTTGTTCCGAGCTGTTTTGGAGAGCAATGCATGTGACCCGATGCCTTTCCACCTGTATGGAAGAGGATCCATCTGGATGCAGTGAGGGAGAAGATGACTGTATATTCCATAAAGGGGCACTGTCAGGTTTAAAGACCTAATCTTCCCTTTTGTTACAAACCACTTGTTTGCAATGAAAAGAACCCGAAGTTTCTCGTACTCCTTCCTCCCTTCACCGTTGTCTGCGCAGCCCTGGGTGCGACCGGCGACGGTCGCGCTGCTCCTGCTGCAGCCCACGTCGTGTTCTCCCACACGAGCACAAGGCAGCCCGCGCTGCACAGGCTGCCTCAGCCTTCCCTTGTTCTCCATTGTTTCCATGGGAATCAAACTTTGCTGCGCAGCTCAGAGGTTTTATAACGAAAAGCAGCTTTTTGTATTACTGCGCTCTCGGGCCACACTTTCTACCTGACGCTGTCCCTTTAAAGTCCTTTAAGAGTAAAAGGAGCCCGTGCGTTCCCTCCGGGGCAGGCTGCTGGGCTCCCACATCCCTCCGTCACGATGAGGCACAATCCTGATACCAAAAACGTTTACAGTGTCCGATACGCGAGCCGAGAGCAGGAACCTAGCCAAAGGGTGACGACCGCCGTGCTTGCTGCAGCAGCCCCTTCTTCAGGTATCGCCACTGTTTGCTGCATTTCCTATTAGTTCTAGAAGCCTTACGGTCCCCTTCCCTGTCCTCCTCAGCACCCTCTCTGCCTGTTGATACCCCCTCGACCGTCGATTTTATATTCCGAGGATGTTAGTTCTATTTTTCTTTATAAAAACTTGCTTTAGGGGTAACAGAGGCGAGCGGGGAACGCCGGAGGCCGTGCCCGAGGGCGCTGGGTACGCCCCTGGGTGTACAGCACCGTGCCCATGACTCGCTTGTGTGTGACAAACCCTTCTGTACGACTTCCTTCTCCTCCCTGCTGTTCGTGCATCGTTCCAATGCCTGGGTGTGCTTTGTGTACAGTAGCATTGTGAGTTACACAGATTAAAGAAATGGGAAGGCTCTCCTCTGTCTGCCTTTTTAATGGGGGGGGGGGGGGAAGACTCTAGAAACAGACAAGTCGCAAAACCCAAGTGAGCAGGCGCCAGTTTAATGGGGTTACAGCCATGAACAGAACATAGAAACCGTGCGGATCAGTCCTGCAGGACCCATTTGTCCTTTAATCCTTTTGTTCTTTCTGGGTGTTTTACAATGGGTAGGTTTTTGGAGTTCACAGTGGGGGAAAGGCTGGCTGTTTGCTTCACAGTGCTCATGGGCCTAAAGAAGCCCAAAGCCCCAGTGCTGCCCAGGCCTTGTGCTGTGGGGAAGGGACACAAGTTGCATGCAGGGACAGCAAGGCAAAACCACCCCCCTGCAAAGCACCCCAGATGAAGCTGCAAAGGCTGAGTAAAGCCTTGGGGACACAGCAAAGGGTGGCACTTGAAGGTGCGTGAGCAGAGCCATGCAGCAGCACAGCTGCTCCTCTCTAAGCAGGATTGGCTGAGTGCCTGCAAGCCTGCAGCACCAGGTAAGCACAGGCCATGCGGATGCAGCAAGGGAGGAGCCATGAGCAGCCCTTGAAGGTAAAAAGCAGCAGCTAGCTGCAGATTTTGTGGCCCTGGAGCACACCTTGTACTGGCCACAGCATTGGCTCCCACCTGCTAAAGCCCAGAGCTGAGGGGCAGCAGCTCCTTGAGGTGCTCAGCACCAGTGAGCCCATCCCCTGGCTGCTGCAGAGCTCCAGCCTCAAAAGGGCAAGCAGAGCTCAAGGACATCACAGCCACGCTGGCCTCAGTCAGGAAAGGGAGGGGAGAAGCTGTGTACTGGGAGATGCACCATTAAAGTCGCTCTCCTTCCCAGTCAGTAACTTACAGAGCAGCTGGAAATGCCCCTGGGGAAGCATCTTGATGTGGTGCTGTCTGTGTGGTCCAGAGGCAGAGGCTCACACTGGGGCCGGCTCCAGCACAGGACGGGCTCCCAGCACTGCTGGTGCTTGTGTGCTCACTGCAGCATCCCCGTCCTCGCCTGGAAGCTCAGCCCGTCCCCTCGGGTGGCTTGCTGCAAAGGGGGAGACACGGGTGCTCACCACATCGCCTGCCCCAGGAGGAAGGACCAAGAGCACCCACCCGCTGCCAGGGCTCAAGTTTGTCCTGGCAGAGCCAGGGAGGAAAAGCACCACCTCCAGGGGCAGAAGGCCCCCGGCTGCACCGACCCTCTGCTCATTGGCAGCACGTTCCCATTACCTTGTTAATCTCCTTGTGTCTCTCCTTGCTGACGATTTCTTCCAGTACTTCTCCATCTCCCTTAATAAGCCTGGAAGACAAGCACAGGCCACGGACCGTGAGGACCACCGCCAGCCACGCTGTTTCCCAGATGGTGCTGATCCCCCCGCAGGCAGTGTTTTGCCACCAGCTCCTTCATAGAGGTACATGCCCAGGACCCAGTGCTGATCTGCTGCACCTCCAGGTAAGGCCAACGATGACCCCATCCCTGAAGTTCTATTATGTGACTTCTGTTGCTTAAACAGCATGTCAGGCTCTTCCATGGCTCTTGAGGGACTGATGTCACCACACTGCAGCAAGGACAGATGTGGTCCCACAGAAATCAGCCTCCCCCTGCACAGGGCACCCATCCCTGCCCCAGGCTTCACTGGCACCAGCAGCAACCCCAACCCCTACAAAACCTCTTCTTTTCTCACACAGGTTCAGGTCTGGTCCTGGCTGCTCCAGGGACGTGCTGAGCCATTCAGAAAGAGGAGCCAGGCTGAGCCTGAAAGGCAGCCAGGCCAGACCAGAGAGCATCTCGCTGAGCAAATCCCAAGCAGCTCACACCTCCAGCCATGAGCAGAAACTTAATTGTCTTCATTACACGCCTTGCAGGGAACTGACCTTTGTTCCACACCTCCCTGAGCCCCGCAGGCTGCCTTCTATTTAAAGACTGGACTTGTCATTCCCAATTCTCCTCAGCGTGGTTTTTGCTGCTTGCTGGGAAGATGCAGTTTATTAAAAACTGGGTCATTTCTATTTGGCAGCCAAATGAACTTGGGTTCAGTGTTGTCTGCAACCCCAAGGGGCACACACACCCTCCTCACCTGCACCTCGGTGCTAACTGGGGCCAGGTGCAGGAGGCAGTGGGGTGAGGAGGTGTCAGTCACCCCCTGCTTCCTGTTCTGCCCCCGTTGCACAGTCCCATTTAACAGGGACAAGCTGAACTTGTCACAGCACAAGGAACAAACTTCCTGCCTCCAGGAGCAGGGTGCTCTGTGCCGCCATCCCACAGCTCCTGGCTGGGACACAGCCTGGTGCTCCTCGCATGGAGCCGCAGTGCAATTTGGTGTCAAACACATCACTTCTGGGGAGGTTACAGCAGGTCTGACGGGAGGGGGTCTGTGAGGGATCAGCCTTTGCTGCTCAAAGGGACCTGGGTCCATGCATGGTACTGCAGTGCCATGGATGGGCATCCTCCAGGACTCAACCCACATGACATGGATGTGTATGGAGAACCCGTCTTCCCCAGGGATCATACCTGGTTCTCCCTGTTTCAGGATCCACCACTCTCCTTATGACGCTCTGCCTCGCATCCCATTCTTCCTTTGTCATTGGCTTCATAGCCTGGATTCGGGACTTTTGTTCATCTGTCAAAACTGGAATACATCAGTTAGAGCCATGACAGGGGCCAGCTCCTGCTGAGGGGCACAGCACCACGCCTGAACAGTCACACGTGCACCAGTTTCCTGGTGGTCCTCGGGGTTCAGTGATGAACCATGCACAGGAAGGGCCACTTCACATCCCAAAGCCAGTCCCAAAGCCAGTGTGTTAGTGCTGTGTCCTTCCATCTGGCACCTTTGCCTCCCGCTCACATCTATAAATGACATCTAAACACAAAGCAGTCTTTGAATGTGGCCCCTTATGTTTGCTTGAGGTGGCCTGAAGGTGGCCACGGTTCATAGGAGGGAGGAGAGCCTGGGGCTCCTCCCTGTGCACAGCCCTGCTTTCCTCAGACACCCCACACGCATCCCAGGAAGAGCATTTTGTGAGCATCCTTCCCCAGCAGGATGCCTGGGTGCACTGGCTTCAGCAGGAGGGAAACACCATCATTACCTGGTCCAGCGTCCACCAGAGACTCCTTCTGCCACTGCTCCAGTGAGGGGCCGGGCACCACTTCTCCCTTGGCTTTCTCCTCCTTAGCCTTTTCCTTTGACTTCTTTTTTGACTTCTTCTTTATTCTCTTCTTCTTCTTCCTCCTCTTGTCCTTGTCTTTGGCTCGCTTTTTTTTGCTGTGTCGACTCTTCTTTGTTTTGGAGTCGCTGTCACTGGAGTCACCAGAAGAGGAGCTGGAGGAAGAGGAAGACGAGGAGGAGCTGGTGGATGAAGATGCTGGCTCAGAAGAAGAGGTACTTGCCTTCCTCTTCTTTTTGTCCTTTCCTTCCTTCTTCTTTTCTGCAGTATGTAAGAAGAGGTTGAGTGCCCTGGCCCTGCAGCAGCAGGGATGCTGCTTATCCCCTGTCCCAGCTTGGTTCCTGTCATGCCTGAACAGCAAAGGCCGCAGCCAAGACCCTGATCACATCACAGAGTGTGGAGCCACACCACCAGAGCAGCACAGGACGGGCTGCAGGGCTCTGCACTTGTCAGAACCAGACTAAAACGGGCACAGATTGCACAGCAAGGGGGCAGACACCAATGTGGCTAAAACCAAAACCCTCTTTTCCCACCTAGGCCCTTGCTGCACCCAGAAAATGGGGTGAAAGCAGGGGGTCACGGGCCTCTCCCCCACCTTCCTTAGCTGCTGCTGAGCTCGACTTGTGCCTGTGACACCCAGACGTCCGCTTCCTCGGAGGGGAGCTGCTGCCCTGCTGCGAGTCCTTGCTGCTCTTCCTCCTTTTCTTCTCCTTCCTCTCCTGTCTGCTCCGTGAACTGCTTTTGCTCCTGCTCCGTGACCGCTTCCGAGACTGGCTGTGAGCCATGGCGCACCAGCCCCTGGGGGAACAGGGATTCAGTGCCACAGGGAGACCACCCTCGCCCAGCAGCAACACACTGACAGCCCCATACACCTTATAACCCAACCCTGAACCAACCAGCCCTCAAGCCCTGCTCCTGCTCCACTCCCTCTCTGCTCGTGCTGGGCAGCGATAGCTCGGGGTTACCCATCACACAGCCGTGGCCAAACTGAGTTTCACCAACCCACAAAGCAGAGCCCTCAAAGGAGAGCTGGGGCTGCACAGGGACAGCACTGACACCCCCAGGCAGCCCTCGCCTGCCTTGGGACAACCATCCCCATGCAGGTTTCCTACTGGGAAAAGCCCCCACCAGGTTTTCCACGTTCTTCTCGTGTTTGTCCCTAGATGGGTTGAATAAGAAGGAATCGGGCTGAGTCCCACTCAGGGAGCTAAGCCCACTGTTTGCAGTGCTGTGCCATATGGATGACCCCCAGCAGCCACTGGCTGCCCCATGGGGCTGGGAGCTGTGGGGAGGACTCAGCACCCACAGACGGGCAGCTCAAGGTGCGATGGATGCTGCGGTGCCAGGCAGGAGAGCAAAGCATCCTCCCCACACCGAACACTGACTCAATCCCCCATTATTTAAGGCACAAGGCAAGGGCAGGGATGAATTTTTAACAGCCCAATCTGCTTTTGGAAAGCACATTACACATGGAGCTGTGACCCCCATCCATCAGCCCCCCGGGTGCCAGCAGCCACAGGCCAGAGATGCTGTGATGGATGCTACCACGCTTCATTAATTGCATGTTTACCACCTCGGCATTCCCAAGGAACAATTTGCTCCCAGGTGACTCACACCTTTGACTGATTTCTAAGTGGAAACCTCAACCACAAAGCAGAAGCCCAAAACAACCAAGGATAAGCAAGGAAGTGTCTGAGGATGAGCTGTTCACCGACACGCAGCCAGGAGCCATCCCTCGCACCAGCACCTCACAGGTGGGATCGTGTTTGGGTGTTGGGTCTGCTCCATCCATGGCCATGGCGACAGGACCCACTTTGATACGATGGATGTGGAGCTGGGTGCAGATGGAGCATCCCGGGGTGATGCCGTGGGAAGGGGATGAGCCCCAAATCCATCAGAGCAGCAACACGGGCTGGTCATGGCCTGAAACTGGGGTCCTGCCTCTGCCCTTCCACCAGGTTCATGGCCATAGCGAGCTGCTCCTCCTGCCCCCAAAGCTTCACCCGGGCCCAGCCCCTGGCTGGGAGCTGGGAGCCTGGCTGCTGCAATGGGAGAAGCAGCCCCTTCTCTCTGGCTCCAGAACAAGGAGCCTGCTGCGTGCTGGCCCTTTAAGAGCTCAGCCCCAGGTGTTCTGGCCCTTTAAGAGCTCAGTCCCAGGTGTTCTGGCCCTTTAAGAGCTCGGCCCCAGCTGTGCTGACCCTTTAAGAGCTCAGCCCCAGGAGTTCTGGCCCTTTAAGAGCTCAGCCCCAGGTGTTCTGGCCCTTTAAGAGCTCAGTCCCAGGTGTTCTGGCCCTTTAAGAGCTCAGCCCCAGCTGTGCTGACCCTTTAAGAGCTCAGCCCCAGGAGTTCTGGCCCTTTAAGAGCTCAGCCCCAGGTGTGCTGGCCCTTTAAGAGCTCAGCCCCAGGTGTGCTGGCCCTTTAAGAGCTCAGCCCCAGGTGTGCTGACCCTTTAAGAACCCGGCTCAAGGCGCGACCCCTTTAAGAGTGCAGCTCTTTAACAGCCCCCCCCCCATCGAGAGCCACCACAGCGAGCGGGCCGCTCTCCCGCTCATTCCCCCCCTCCCCGGTGCCCCCGGCCCCGTTGGACGCTCCGGCCCCGCCGTAGGTAAGAGGAGGGCGATCGGTAAGGGGGAGGGAAGGAGGGAGCGCGGACTCACCACGGCCGGGCCGGGCCGGGCCCCGCCGGCACCGAGCGGAGCACCCGCCGCCGGCTCCGCGCTGCCTCCCCACACACACACTTCCGGTCGCCGTGAGCGGGTCCGACCGGAAGCCGGGCCGCGCTCTTTGGTTCCGGGACCCGCCGGGTCCGGGCTGGTCTCAGCTTTCAGCTTCGGGTTTGGGCCAAATTGGGGCGGGTTGGGAACCGATGCCGTTTTCTGCTGAGGGAAACAAAGACTTCATGTCTGGGTGTCTTGAGCCCAGCCCTTTGGGTCCATGCACGAACACAGCTGGCTCCCTTCCCCAGATGCAAATGGAATGGGGTTTGCTGATGAAAAGCTCATCGGTGCTCTGTGCTAATGGCATCCCCTAAAAAACACAGCGGGAAGGTTCAAATCGGCACCTTTTGGCCCAGGCGCTGTAATTATTGCAGGTGAATAAATGAAAAAGCTCCTTCTACGTGCAGCAGGGTGCGTGTACAGCAAATGTATTCCATTAATGTCCCATAGAGCCAAACGCAGCCTCTAAAACAAAAGATATCTTTAATATCCTTTAATTTGGTCTGTAGAGGCTGTGATTTCAACAGTAAGACAAGGAAAGCACTTGACCCTCCTAATATAGAGCTGTTAGAGAGGCTTGATCCCAAAAAGAAGCCTCAGGCTGCACCCTGGTTATTTTACACCTCCACTTGCTCACGTAACTGAAGCAAGAGATTTAAATGTATGCTCCTGCCTTCCTCCAGCAAGCGCTGCTGAGTCGCAGGGGGCTCCCCAAGCTGTCTCCAAAGCCCGTTTGTGCTTCCTTTGTAAGGTTCACCCTACCTTTGAAAGGGCAGTTTCAGTCCAAAAGAGCTTGTGGAGGCCCTGGCATCCTCTTGGTCACCCTGTGGGGTGAGCACTCCCTGCATTGCTCCTGAGGGATTGATTTGTCTGGCTCAGGTAAACCCCTGGTGAGGATGATTCTACGCTGTTCCCAGCAGCCCACTGTGCATCGCCTGTATCTCACTTCTGAGCAGTTCCTTTGCTGTCACTTAGCAACTAAAAGCTCTTCCCTGGATGCTAAGGACAGGGCTTTATTGCGCTGCTCTTTCCCACTTACAGCAGGACCCGCGATGCTGCTGTTGGCACTGAGGTCTTCACAGAGGCCAAACACCTTTGGGTGCTCTCCTTGTACACCTGACAATACTTACAGAGCCTCTGCAGTGAATCCGTGTCAAGTCTTTGTGTGTCTCTCAAGCAGTCCTTCAGCCTGAGTGTGAGCCAAGCACCAGCTCTTCCAGCTCTCCAAGCAGGTGAGGCTTCCCTAACCCAGCAGGACCGGGTTTGCACCGCTTCCCAAGGTGGTAAAGCGCTCCTTACATGACTTGTGCATCCATCAAAGAGTCTGAGAGGTCAGAAAGGAAACTTGGTCTGAAGAATTCAGGCTCTATCATTGCTACCCCAAGGAACAGAGATCCACAGTTCCGGGCACATCATCATTAAGGGTCTCTGTGAAGCCATCTCCAAACCCCTCTGCTTCCACCAGCTCAGGTTTCTTGTTGCACATGGGGCAGAGCTGGTTGCGGATGGCAGACGATCTCATCCAAACAATGAGGTTCCAGCGTTCCCCGGAGGCAATGGGAAGCGCCCCATGGATCTGCCCTCCTCGGTGTAACAGCCCCTGGGCTCCCACGTGTTCGATCTCTATGTACTTTGGCACGGGGGTAGGATCCTGGAACAGGAACGGGAGGTGGATACAGCATCATGCCAGAAAATCCCTAGCAAAACAGTGCTCAAACACTTGGAACTTGTACTTGTGACCCCTTCACCCTCAGCACCCAGTGAGCAACACGGAGAAGACTCGCTGCACCTCTGGAACGCAGCCACTTCAGTGGGGGCTTGGCAGCAGTTTAATACAGTTGTTTCCCCAGAGGGAATTTAAAGAGAGAGTTTCAACCAAAAACCTGTTTCACCAGTGTATGGGAGCTTTCACCCCTCTTATTGCCAGGAGTCCTCTGGAAATAGGGGCTACAGATTTAAGTCTCATCTGAAATATATTCCTGCTTGCTTTCTCAGCACCTCCCTGCTCACTGTTTCAGCTGTGAAAGGATGGGCTGGTTTGTTCATAGAATCATAGAATAGTTAGCGTTGGAAAGAACCTTAAAATCATCCAGTTCCAACCCCCCTGCCACGGGCAGGGGCACCTCCCACTAAACCATGCAATACTGGTAATGTGCTTGTAGGAGAACAAGGGCTCCTGTACAACCAACATGTTTTTAAATAGGGGGAAGGAACAGAGCTGGTTTGACTGTCAGAAATTAAGAACTGTTTTATAGCACACACTCAATGCCTTGAAACTGGGGGGATGAGGAGATAGAGGGAAATAGAAACAGGGTGCAGATAGGAATATACCGAGTACCTGGCTGAGATCCCCAAAGTACAAGTTGCCTTCTGTGAAGTCTTTGCCCAGTGAAACGTTTAAGGTGACTTCTGCATTGTCATAGTGAGAGCTCAGATCCAGATCTTCGTGCAGTGAGTACTTGACAACAAAGGCCTTGTGGCTGTCCAGGCAGGCACCCCCCAGGTCGGGATAGAGCAGCGCTGTTATGGGCCGCAGGTATTTCTCACGCAGGGGTGTGATGAAGGTTTCATCCATCCCAAGTTCATTTAGCAAAACCTGTCCCAAAGAGAGGAGATGGGAAGAGCTGATCAGCTACATCTGCTGCTTCAGCAGAGCTGTCTTGTTCTCTCCTAACCCTGCTGCTTGCTCAGATAAAGAACTTCAGAGCAAAGGCTCCAGCTACAGGCAAAAGGAGGAGGATCAAGGTGGAAAGTGATGGGGAAAAGACAAGAGTAAGATCAAAAGCTGAGAGTTCTTTAAAAACAGACTCCTTGATTTAAATGGGTATTGCTTTAATACAAGGTGCTCTTTGCTCTGAGATACCAACTCCCATCCCCTTTCCCTGCACGCCCCTGTCCTTTTCTCTGTGTGACACATTCCCTCAACCCCTTCACTTCAAGGGGGCTGTATTCAAACTGCACTGTGCTCAAATTACAGGCATTTGGAAGGGAAAGGAGCATGAAGTGAGGAGGTGAACGGAGTCTGCTTGTGAGCACTCCCCCTAAAGCACAAGAGACAGTGAGTCCTACCCCATAGTTATTCATAGTGTTGGGCCTGCCTTTAGGCATATCCGACTGCTCAAAGTTCTCCAGCTCATCCACAAAGGCTTGGCAGAACTCCTCTGTGAACACTGGGAGACGATAGATCCTCTTCTCTGCCAAGAGAAAGGAGACACAGGTTGCTGGGGAAAATAACAGGCGAGAGTGTTCTTGGCTGTCGTGCTGCCTGACAGGGAGAACGCAGGACCCATGTGCTTTGCTTTGTGCTCAGCCTGCTCAAAGGGCTGGAACCATTCCCTGGGATCAACTCTGGGATGTGCTTCTGGTTTTTCATGTTGGGCCCTCGTTTCCAGGCTTCCCCATCCAGCCAGGATGATCCAAATGCTTTCTCTGTGTGCCAAGGAAATGCTTTGAGAGAGTCTAGAGGGAGGGCAGTGAACCAGTGGCTCATCACAGGCACCCAAATGCAGCCTCGTGGAAGGAGGAGGCTGCTCAAGGTCACTTGGGGGATGTGGGATTTTCTCATCCAGTGCCAGCCTTCTGGGAAAACCAAGCTTTCTGATCTGCCTTTCAGGGTAGAGCCCTAAAGGTCTGTGTAAGGGGAACTCGGTATTGAGGATACAGAAGCTGAGGTAAGGACAGCATGGAAAGGCTGTGAAATCGTGCCTTGGACAAATCCAGCAGCCCTGCACATACACAACATTTGTGTCTTTCGTTTTGCCTGGAGAAAAGGAAGCAACTTTGCAACTTTCCAACTTCCCATCCACATTTTGTTAGCTTTTCTGGCACAGAGGGAGCTTCACAGATGCCTCCAGGGAAGTTTAAAACCCAGATCCCTTTCTAAAAGCATGAAATCTAGATAGAAACAGTTTCAGCTCAGACTAACCAACAGGGATTGTCTGAAATGGTAAAGCACCTGGGGAGGGAAAACCAAGCTCCTGGCGCTAACTGTTCCTTCAGCAGGCTCCCCTGTGAGGCTGTGGTACAAGCAGAACCCCAGCCCTGCTGCAGGCTGCAGCCTCTGACGAGACATCAGCAAACTGGGACTGGAAAAGCAGAGAACAGCATCTTACCCAGAGCAGAACCATGCACAAAGCTGCCTCTCCAGAGGTGCTCATCAAGCACAAAACAACATCCTGTTTGTCGCGGCTGTGCATCACATCTGAGCTATTACAGACAGGACTTGAAACCAGCTGTGAGCACTGCAGCTGCAGTGTCACACAGGGGGATCATAGAATCACAGAATGGTTAGGGTTGGAAAGGACCTTAAGATCATCCAGTTCCAACCCCCCTGCCATGGGCAGGGACACCTCACACTAAACCATGTCACCCAAGGCTCTGTCCAACCTGGCCTTGAACACTGCCAGGGATGGAGCATTCACAGCCTCCCTGGGCAGCCCATTCCAGTGCCTCACCACCCTAACAGGAAAGAATTTCTTCCTTATATCCAATCTAAACTTCCCATTTCAGTTTTAACCCGTTACCCCTTGTCCTATCACTACAGTCCCTAATGAAGAGTCCCTTTGTGGCTTTGTGTTGTTTTCTTTACCTGAGAAGGACTCGAGGTAGCGCAGGAGGCCATGGAGATGAGCATCCGGTGACGTGCAGTATCTCACGATTTCCAGGAAGTCAGGGGACAGGAATGAATCCTGGCATCAAGAGAAGGATGAAAATACACAGAAACTCAATTAGTCTGTAGAGCAGTTTAGAGCCCATCAGGGAAACAGACTTCCAGGCACATAAATAGGTAGAGTCTAGGGAGCAAGACTGATGACAGTCACACCTGGGTTACTCCTATGGCAGGATGTTACTGGTGTTTTTCTTGATGCTTTAGGTAAGTTGCTGCTTGCTCTGGTTCCTGGGTTTGAAGTGTAACTGACCAGATGTATTCTTGGTGTGACAGAAAAGAGCCCGGCTCACATTATGGACTCCTAATAGGTAAATGCAAAGTTGTTCCTAGTAGATTTAGCATCTTGTCATGGCCTCAGCACACCAGTGACTATGCTCTGTGTTAAGCACTCCCCCACACAGATCATGAGAGACAACAGCAGAACAGACAATGTCAGAACTTGTCACTAAAGGATCACGGGGCAGGAAATCTGCGTGGACTTGTCTGTGCATTGCTGTTGATCTGTGGTAATTACCCATCTGGGAAGCCTTGGGTCTGGCAAACGTGAGGATATGCAAAGGAAAGACAGACTACCCTGCCTTTGTGGTGGGGTGCATATGTGCAAGCAGCCTGCTGCCCCCCCTTCAGCTGACAGTAACAGGTAACGTGCGTGTTCAGCCCATAAGGGCTTATTTCTGTGGCTGTTCATTAGACCCCCACTGACCCTGTTGGCTGCAATGATACTTTAAATTACTAATGGTATTCTAGGTACAGCTGGTATTCTGGTGCAGCTTCAATGCAGAATGACCCTTATCTGGCTATAGCCCAGGTGGAATCTTGCCTGGAGAACACGCTGTCCTGTGAAAGCTTTAAATTTAGTCTTAATATGCTAGAGTTCAGCTTTAATTCAGCCCCGCTTTAGCACTGAGTGTAGTGCTGAGGAGAAGAGGGCTGCCTGCAGCAAGAATAAACTCCTTTGGGTGCAAACCAGATTCCAAACACACTGCCTACCTGCAGAGTGTACACTTCTGGGTGTTTTCTCTCGTAGCACTGTGAGATGATGGCTTTGCGTTTCACTGACTGATGAATTAACCCTCTTCTTCTGGTCACTTCTGCCTCAATCTACAAGTGAGCAGCAGAGGATGCTGTTAGAAAGTCAAAAGGGGTGACTAAAACAGTACCAGGAATGTACTCATTGCTTTAAACCAGTTATTTTTCTTCCAGGCACCTCTGGGAGACAGGGTTTGCCTTTGCTTTGCTGTAGTCAAGACAAGGCAAATAAACAGCTGAAAAGCCAAATGCCCCAGAGGGATTTGAGACAAGTTCTCATTACAGATGGCTTGAAAAAACCAACTGAAGTCTGTCTCTGGATGTGTCACATGGAGCTGTGAGCTTTCAGGCCTTTCAGGCATTCAGATACCTCCCGGAATGCCAGCTTAAGAACCTGGCTGATGTTCTGACAATACAAGTGTTGTCCAAAGTAAAGGCATTTGCTGGAAGGAAGACAGGACTTGTCATGGAGGGATTACTGCGAAGTGTTGTGTGGACACGCTGATCTGTCACTGCAGAGGAAACAGCTGTAGCAGCAGCTGATTCAGACAGTTCTTCCTATTTAATAACCCTCTGTGAGATTAGTTTATAACGTTCCTTGGGGGGGGGAAAGAAGGAAGGAGGGTGTGCTCCCGATCCCTGGTAATGTGGTTAGAATAACACCATTTTATAAGAGAAGCAGCCATTCTCTGTCACCAGGGGGTTCATGTATTCATTCCCTTTTCCCTCATTATCAGCCCCTGAAGGTCCTGTGAACAAATCAGATTTCTTCTTCCCCTTCCTACCAGCCTTAAGGTTCCTGGCCACCAGGATTGCTCCTTTCCTTACTGGCCTTGAGGGCCCCAGATGCTGCTGATCTCATCACAGAACAGGGAGGTCTAACAGCACCCACAGCAGTGCCTGTAAATCAGCAGCTACAAGCCCTAAGTGGGGAAGTTGGGCTGGGTTTGCTGCTGGGCAGTGAGGGCTGTGACCCTTCCATGGTCAGGGATACCCCCATTGTTGTCTGCTTCCTCTGAGGACTGACTGACTTGCACTGATTTATATGACATTTGAGTCTACATTATGATGGTAATAGTGAGACACGAGGCCATGTATTCGTATCCGACCTGACCTGCAGAGGGTCTGGGTGATCAGAAAGTGAAGTTAGAAAGCCTCCTTTATGATCCAGGAATCCAAAGTTCAGCTGTGTTATAAACTGTGCTTATTGCGCTGCACTGATTCTGTTTGCAAGCATTCTGCGCCATTCTAATGACGAATTCTTTACTGCTCATAACACCCTGTTAAGAAAATGACACTTTAATTGCAGCTATGACTTGGTGCCGTCATCATCCCGCCAAGAACCCCTAAACGCCCGTCCCCTCAGCGTCGCTGCAATTAGAGCCGGCTCCGTGGCCTCCAAAGAAACAGATTCCTCCTTAAAGAGCGCCCTGGGGGAAGAGTTCTTCCCATAACCTCCTTCCGCAGACCTCGCGTGAACCCAGCCGGGGTGATCCCATCTCACGACGCCCATTAACAGCGATTAACGAAAGACCGGGCGAGTTAAAACAAACCGGGGCCCACACTGAGAGCTGGGAGCGGCCCGGGAGGACTCTTCAGTAACGTGTTGAGCGCTGCCAGCGCAAACCCTGCCCTGACCGCAGCGGGGAATGCGCTCCCTCCGGCGCCTGCCCATCCCGCTTCCATGCGGACAAGGCTCCGGGGCCCACGGCCCGCTCCGGGGGTGAGGGGGGGGGGTTAAGGCCGCACCGAGCTCACCTCCCTCAGGGCGCCCACGAAGTCCTCCTCGCTCCGGCAGCCCCGCTCCCGCAGCGCCTGCAACACACGCGGCCCGTCAGCCCGGCCGAGGCCGCCGCTCCCCCCACCCCACCCCGCACACCCCCGCCGTTACCCGCCCGTAGTCGCGGCGGAGCTGCCGCTCGTCCCGGTACCGGACGTGCAGCCCGTAGCGCCCCACGAAGATGTTGTCGGAGAAGAAGCAGGCGCAGGCCAGGAACGGGCGGCCCGCGGACATGTTTCCCACCGGCGGATGGCGGCGGCGGCACCAAGTGCGGGTCCAGGCCTCAAACGGCTCCGCCGTGCAGCGGGAAGAGCCGCTTCCGGCCGGGCGGAGGGCGCGTCGGCAAATTCCGACCCGACAAATAAACGAAGGGAGATAAAACTTGCCCGTTTTCTCCCTTTTTATGCTGGTTTTTGTGTCATTTCGGTGCCGCGTCACCCCCACCCCTTCCTTGGGTTGGGGGGGGACGGGGCCGCACTTCCACACCGCGTCACCCCGTCACTGCTGACCCGGCGGCAGAGCCGCCCGAGAAGGCGCTGACACCGCAGCGGGCGGGATCGGCGGCTGCCTCTTCTGACCGGGGAGGGAAGGAGGCGCTGAGCCCGCTCGGGGTTCAGGGGTGGGTTTGCGGGGTTGCCATTTGCAGACGGTCCCTTAGGAGCCACGGCCGCACCACGCCCACTCGCGGGAGCCCGTGCGAGCGCGGCGGGGCCCGGCCCGGCCCGGCCCACGGTGTCGATGGAGGCGGCGCTGGCGGTGGCCGAGGAGGAGGAGGTGGTGTCGGCCGAGGCCTGCGGCCACGGCAGCAAGTTCGAGGACATCTACCGGCTGCTGGCCGAGGGCTGCTTCCCGCCCAGCTTCTGCTCCATCAAGAGGAAGAACCTCAAGCGCTACGCGCAGAAGTTCGTCGTTGACGGTGGGGGCACCGCGGGACAGCCCCGAGGCGGGGGTGGCCTCAAAGGGGGGTGAGGGCAAAGGGGAGGCCCCTAGAGCGTGGGGAGGACTTGGAACCGCAGCCTGGTTTGGGTTGAAGGGACCTTAAAGCTCACCCACTTCCATTCCCTTTCCACGGGCAGGGACCCCTTCCACTGGAGCAGCTTGCTCCAAGCCCCTGTGTCCAGCCTGGCCTTGAGCACTGCCAGGGATGGGGCAGCCGTCTGGGCACCCTGTGCTATCTTCTGTACCTTGGCATCACTTTTGGGGTGCGGAATGGGCGTTGCAGCACAGGATAAGCCATAGCTGGCCTGGGAAGACCATGGCAGCAGAGTTTGCTCAGTCCTGGGTGCAGAAAAGAGGTCACTGGGTTTGTCTGGGGGTGATCCCAGTGTAACAGTCTCTCCAGTGGTGCAGCAGAAGGACCCAAACAACAGCCCCACTTTGTTGGGTCTCACCTGGTTTTCCTGCTGTAGAAAGTGACCCTTTCCCTGGGACTGAGTAGGTGGAATGGGTGTGAGAGGACCTTGTTTCGCATAAACCTCTCCCATCGGCAGGTGGCTGCCTCTACTACGTGGGACCCAAGAAGGAGGAGAAGCGGGAGGTGATCGTGGATCCCGAACGGAGGCGGCAGGTCTTCCTGGAAAGCCACTTCACTGACATCGGGAGCCACCTGGGACAGAAAAAGACAGTGCACCGCATTCAGAGCCGGTACTACTGGCTCGGGATTGTGAAAGATGTCGTGGACTGGGTAAGTTGAGAGCATTGCCTGTGTCAGTGACACCAGGACATTCAGGCAGTCCCCAGTGAGCAACTAGAAGAGCCCTGCTGCAGGGACAGAGTTGTTTCTAGTGCCTGGTGCTTTGAAACAGGCGCAGGGTCACTCTGCAGGTGAAGCTTTTGGAACACCCCGAGGCAGCTGGGCGGATTGGATGTCTTTCCCCCAGCATCAGGAAATCCATGTGGGTAGGACTCATTGTGCCAGTTTTGGCCAGTGTGGGAAGATGGGATGGTTTCAGCCTTGCTGAGTCTGGCTTTGAGCGGTCTGGATTGCTCCCAGAGCTGCCCAGTTCTCTAAACTATTGTACCAGGAGGAGCTCGGCGTTCCTGCTAATTCTCCTTGGCTGCTTGCCTCACCTGTGTTATTGCTGAAAGCTCCCTGCAGCAGGGCTCTGCAATAGTGTGGTTTGAAGAAGTGCGGTTGCATTGCATGGTCCGAGCAGCCCATGCTGCATCCTGGGGCTGATGCTTTTTCTAGCTGGCAGTAGAAGTTATAAATACAATAAATATCTGCCTACAACCAGGGTGAGAAATGTCTTGGCTATAGGCCACATGGTGAAAGCTGTTTATTGTGTCAGCTGTCAGGTAAGGATGTGAAATGTGAGCTCTGTTGGCTTGTTGCGCTTTGTCCTCTTTTTCTTGCCCCTCACGGTTCTGATTGGGTAGCAGGAAGCTGCTCAGATGTGCTGCGCACCCCATCCCTCCATAACCCGTCCCCTCTGAGCCTGACAGAATCCGTCAGCATGGTTTAAACTCCTTTGACACGTCTGTTTCCTTTCCCAGATCAAAATGTGTGAAACGTGCCAGAACGCGGAGCACAACAAGAACGGATCGCGGAAAGCGAGGCCTGTCAAAGCGGAATCACCCTGGGAAGTGCTGGGCTTAGACATTCACGGTGAGTGTCTGGGGCTGACAGACAGGCTTTTCAAGGCTTCCCTGTAGCTCGCAGGCAGGCAGGCAGCGTGGCAGACTTACTGCCTGCCACACGCAGGCACGTGAGCGAGAGCTGCTGCGTCTGTGCGAGGAGGTGCCAAAGAGGCCACAGCAGCCTTCCAGGGTGCAACCTGATCCGTGTGACCGGCTCTGCTCCCTCTCCACACACAATGGGAGCTGTGGGCGTGCGTTCCTTCCCAGAACTGAGCCTGTGATGGGCGTATTTTTGCTGACAAAGGTCACAGAAATGCATTGGCCAAATGACATTGCAGAGCGGAGTCGCGGTTGTTCTCGCAGTGATTGCTTTGCTGGGCTGGGTTATTGACTTTCCTGATTGGGGTGATATTACGGCATCACATTGATTTTTCTTGATGCTTGTTTATGCAGGACCTTTTCCTGAGACAAGCCAAAGCAATACACACATCCTCCTTGTGACTGACTATTTCACAAAGTGGGTTGAGGCTGCTCCTCTGCAGAAGAAAGATCCTTTATCAGTGGCTAAAGCCCTAGCTGCAGTTTTTTACAGGTGGGCTCCTCTGTTGTTGGTTACATTGCACCTCTGCAGTGAGATGGGGAGTGCTGGGATGTGTGTTGCAAAAATACCCAGCATCCACCAGCTGGTTCCCCACAAGAGCAGGAACACTCCCTTATACAGGAGACACTATGTGGTGCCTCTTAGTTGTTCTTTACAAAGTCCTTGGGAAGAGCCTGTTCTCCTCTTACCAGGGGAGGGGAGAAAGAGGCAGAAGTAGTTCTCTGAGTAGCCCCAAAGCCAATAGAGCTGATGCCCCAGTTCTCTGCAGGCGTTTTAAAGGCGTTTCCTGATCCCTCCTGGGAAGCATTTATTTTGCACTCACATGGTGCACGTCACCAGGTGACATTGTCCTTGTGGAAAATGCATGTGGCCAGCAGAGATTTACATTCAGAGCAGGAAACCTTGCTTTATCATCCAAAAGCAAGCAGGCTTGGCTGTTTTGAACAGGTGGAGCCAGCAGATATCTCTCTGCTCTTGGCAAGGTGAGGCCATGCCAGCCTCCTTACCACAAACTGCTGGAGGGTCTCTGTCTTTTTATACCCCATTATCACCAGTGCAGATCGAACTCCTCTGGCTCTGCCCTGCAGCTGATGGAATTAAAACCAGTTATGTGTCCTTTTCTTGTTCAGGTTTGGAGCATCCAAGAACATTTATGCCAGTCAGAGCTGGGACTTCTGTGAGGAGGTAGGTCAGGTGCTGGGTGGTTCAAAGATAAGCAGTTATGGGTTTTTGGGGGGGATAGAGCTGCAGTATGCCATGTGTAGGGGAGTTGAGGAGCTGATGCTGCCTTTTCCCTGCCCCGTTCCTGTTACCAGCAGTAGATGATTTGCCAGCTTTCAGTCTGTCAGGGATTTAAGGTTGTGTTTCTGTGGTGCAAGTCCTCCAGCCACACTGCAGCCTCCGAGGGAAACATCCTGTGAGATCATGTCCATGATATTCCTGCCCTACCCCAGGATTAACCGAGCTTCCCACTGCTGTGGAAAGCCTCGAGCACAGGAGTAGTCATTGCAGAACATTGTCTCAGGTCTGACTTTGCTGGGAGCTTTTTCTGCCGGGCAGCACCTCCTGGCATGGGGGTAGTTCTGTCTTGTGGAGGATACAAGCTGCTGGGGTGCAAACCTGCCTTGTTCTCCTGTGGGCATGACCCCTTCTTTGCAGGTCAGCCGGCATTTATGTGAGCACTGGAACATCTCTCAGACCCTCACCCCTGCAGACCCCGCAGACTGCGCAGGCCTGGGCGACCGCAGCGCAGAGGTGCTCAGATCCTCCCTCTGCAGCGTGGTGAATGAGAAGCCCAGTGAATGGGACACCCACCTCGACCCCGTGCTCTTTGATTTCCGCACCTCAGTCAACTCCAGCACAAAGTACCCCCCCTTCTTCCTCATGTTCAACAGATACGTGTGCCTGTCGTCCGAGGTAACTTCTCCACAAAGGAGAGTCGTGTAGGTTTGCCACTGGTACAGCTACAGAGTAACACCCAAATGTCTGTGCCTTGTAGGTGGATTTTGTCAAGGACTCTAAAGAGCAGGGGGCTGGCTCTGGAAAGGCAGACAGCCTCCCGCCATTCACAGCTGCGGTTCAGGAGCAGCAGAACATGGTGAAAGAAATTGTAAGTCGTGGGGTGCCTTGAAATCATTTTGCAGCTAAGTAAGTCCCCCAGGGTCCCTTGCACCAGGCTGTACAAGAGCTGCATGGAAGGGATTTGCCCATACAAGAATGGTGCCTGCTCACATACTCAGAGAGAGCCCCTGCCCTATCCAGAAATGCTGCCTCTCCTTTGCCTGCAGGCTTTCTCCTGTCACCAAGCATAGCAGGGAGCTGTCAGGCTTCAGCAAGGTTGAGGGGCCGTGCATCCAGCTTGAAGGAGCAAGGCAGAAGTCAGTTCACTGCCTGAAACTCCACAGGCCTGGTCTGAGAGGAGGTGGCACCTCAGTGGAACTAAGGGCAGCAGGAGTAGAGCTGGACCCTCTTGAGCTAGCACCATTTAGTGCCACGGGGAAGCTGTGGTGTTGCTGCTCAGAGCTGGTTGATGAAATACAAGGGACTGGCTTGGTGGCTTTCCCCATCAAGGCTAATGAGAGCTGTGTCCCAGCTTGCCCAGCACCCTGCCTTGTAATCTGCATCTGAGATCAGCCAAGGGAGTCTGTCCTTAGGGACAAAAAGCCTTTAGGGACACGGTACATAACTAAGAGGTTAAAAGTAACCAGGCCCCAAAATAGGAGGACAGAAACTGAGGAAGTTGAGGACTAGTGCCCCAGTGAACAGAGAGCTGGGTTTGGGCAGAAAGGCCAGCATTCAGCTCCTGCCTGTCTCTAATGTTCCGGGTGACCTTGGGCAGCTCCTTTTGTCTCTGTTCCTTGGTTTTCTGACTTGGTAAATGACCTCAGTGTCCCCTGTAATGTGCTTGGCAATCTGTGTGCCAAAAAATCACAGGTGAGGCTCAAGTGCTTTGCTCAGTCATTTCTTGCACTTGGACAGGGTTATGTGGTCCTCTCTGATCCCCTGGACTGTGATTCTTCTTGCTGAGGAATAGCAGGAGTAAAGTGGGATGGGAGAGAGGAGGCCAAGGAGCTGATCATGGGATCTGTTCCCAGCTCAGACTCACTAGCTCAGCTCCCCTTTTGTGAATAGAGATACACATCATGGCACAGGGCAGTGAGAGCTTGCTCTGGGTAACGCTGAAGCATTCTGTCCTGTCTAAGGGCACCTCTGGTGTCTAGGTCACCAACACTTGCCTGCAGACAGGCCAGGATTTGGGCTGCAATTAACAGGAAGCAATAAAAGCTTCCCCTGGCTCTGTGTGACTCCAGCCTAGATCCCCTTCTGCCCTCTACTGATGGAGAGCTATCAGCTCCTCTGAGTGCAGCCATGAAACCACAGCTTTTTAATGTGAGGGCTGCTAGTGTGGGGTTGGTGAGAATAAGGCTGCAGAGACCTTGCTTAGTCCCTCCCTTGCCCCAGGTGCTGACACTGGCCCAGCCATGGCTTACCAAGCCGAGCTCCGCATGCTGCAGTGCTGTTTTCTGTCCCTGAGCTCATGCAAGACGGGGTTGAATTGGTTTTTAAGCAACATCTCAAGGCCCAACCCAAGAATTCTGCTTTCCAGGTGATCGCCAACATGACCACAGCCTACAAGCGGGAGCGGAAGAGTGTGAAGAGGAAAAGCCGGGGCCTGCCCTCTCTTGCTTTCAAAGTGGAGGACAACATGTTCGGGAGCAACGCTGCCAGCTCCCTGAAGAAGCTGAAGAAGGGCCAGTTTGTGTCCTTCCAGATAGAGACGGTCCTGCCGCCCGAGCAGAGCATGGCTGGGGTGAAGAAAACCAGTTAGCCTTTGGGGCTGCCAGGGGGTCCTGCAGGGCTGGGGACAGCAGCACGGATGTCCCCAAGGTCTGTGGCCCAGCTGCATGGGTGTCCAGGGTGCAGATGTGCCTGCTCTGTCCTGGGGAGAAGGGAAGGGGAAGGTTCAGACAAGGGTGTCTGTTCAGTCCCTTCCCGGTCCAGGTTTGCCCTCGGAGCATCCCTCTGTCCAGGGAAGTGGCACTGTTCTTGTTCGCATGTTGGCAGCAAAAGAAGCCACAAAGCTCCACCTTTACCATGCTGGGAGCAATCACATGAATGCCTGGGGAGGCATCTGGGTGCAAGTGGGAGAGAACCAGACACTAGACCCAGCTTAGCCACGTTGTCACATGTTTCCTACAGCTTGAAACTCTTCTCCCCACTGTCAGCCTGGACGGGGAAGAGTCGCACCAGGGCTGATGGTGGACATGGGAATGGCTTGAAGTGAGCTTTTTGTTTTTAAGCACTAATTAGCAGCAATAAAGCTGACAATAGCACGTGATGTTTTTAGTGATTGAGGCAGAGAAAAATCAAGTTTTGCTTTGTAACATGACTGTTCTGTTCTCTCCAGAAATGGAGAGAATTCTGGGAATCCCATAGCCTCTTCCTGCACTGATGAGGGTACAAGGTGCTCCAGAACCGCAGGGATGATAACACTGATCAGCCCTTCTGTCGCCCAGCTGGATGCACTGATGCCTGAGCACTGGTGTGGGAACTTGAAGTGGGGGGAAAATAATGATTAAAGTGGAATTGTTGGAAATTACCTGTCTCTGTGTCAGGTTCATTTAAACCCCTGGCTAATTTAAACCTCTATTTAGGGGTTAATAGAAGAAACTATATTGACTCTTTGTCCTGGTTGTCTTTAAAGCCACCTCCTGTGTTGTATTCCCCCCCCCCCACCTGCAGAAGTGAAATAAACCCAATCCAATAATACAAAAAATAGCTCAATTTCACAAAGAGAAAAGTTCCTGAGGTGGGGAAACTCCGGAGGCTGCCGTGGGCGCGTTAGGACAGGGTTCATCGGTGTTGGTAACGGGGTTCCGGGTACCCCCATAGCGGGTGTCCCGCTGGCACCGCGGGCGGCGCCAGTAGCGCGCCGCAGCGAGGGGGCGTGGTCGGGTGGGGTGGGGGGCGTGGTCATGCATAGGCCACGCCCTCTCCCGACCTTGTTCCCGGGACGCGCCGCCGCCGGCAGGTTGGGCCGGGCAGGATCGGGCTGATCCCGGACGGTTCCCGGTCATTCCAGCCGCCGGTAAGAGCCGTCCGGTGGGGCCGGGGCTGCCCTGCCTTTGCGTTGCGGAGGGGGAACGGGATGGGGATGGATGGGGGGGGAACGGTTTGTGTGTCCCTTGCTATGGCGGGCACGGCCCTTCCCGGGAGTCTCCCGTGGGAGAAGCATCTCGGCCATGGGGAAGCTGGGATGAGGCAGGGGTCTTGGGCCTCTCCATCCCTCGTAGCTGGGGATACCTTTGCGGGTGGCGGAGAGCTGCGGTGGCCGCCCCCTCCTCTTCCTTCTCGCCCTCCTCCTCTTTCTCCTCCTCCTCCTCCTCCTCACCGGGCCGGATCCGCGCAGCGTTGCAGCGGATGGCAGCAGCGAGCACCCTGGGAAGCGTGTCCAGCTCCTCCCTGACACCGCTGCTCCGCTTTGCCTCCTTCCCTCCCGACCCCAGAGACCTTCGTTATTCCCTACACTGCAGCCTCTGCCAC
Organism: Pezoporus flaviventris; assembly: GCF_033815535.1. Lineage (NCBI taxonomy): Eukaryota > Metazoa > Chordata > Aves > Psittaciformes > Psittacidae > Pezoporus > Pezoporus flaviventris. The sequence continues at coordinate 12,166,814 of NW_026892589.1, forward strand.
CTTTTCCTCCGCTTCTTACCCTTGTATCCCACCTGCCCAACCACCGAGCGTGCTCTTGGCCATGGGCGCTGTGCTGGGAGGTGCCCTTCTCCCCATCGTTTGCTTTTGGGTGGCTGCGGAGGTGGCTGCGGCCAGAGCGTGGCCAGCGCATGGCATCCTTGTGCCGTCCCTTCCGCACCGTGCACCGTCACGGGCTGCTTGGCCAGCACGAGTCCAAGGATCAGGTCCCTCCCTCGTGCCCACACGTGGCACCGCTGGGCATGGTGCAGAAGCAGGTGGGGTTTAAACCAAGGCGAGCTTTTCACGTTTCCTGCATCAGTTTAACCTCTGCCACCAGCCAGACCCATGGGTGGCGGTAAAGGTGGCGTTCCACCCCGGAGCTTCCCTCTCCCATGGGATGCGGTTGTGGATTTCTGACCCCTTTTTAATCTACTGGGTTTTTTTTGTTGTGTGGCTGAACTGCGTGCTGCCAGCACAGGGGGCTTAGTGGGTTATCCCAAGTGAATATTCCAGAGGGCAAGGTGTGACAGGCTGCTGTACCTGGGATTCTTCTTCTTCTGATGGTGCGGGGTCTGTTATGAAGCCAAGCTGCTCTCCCTTCTGCTCTCATGTGGTTCGGATTGAGGGCTCAGCATCAGCTTTGTGCCGGGAAAGGTGGAGAGGGACTCTCAGATCATAAGTATCTGAGTTTAACACATTCACAGCTCCATAGCACAGGACAGATGTCCCACCATCACCCAGCTGCTGAGGACCTCCTGGCCGGCCCCACCACAGCAAGCAGGGATGCAGATTCCCACTGAGCTGTGCAGATTTCTGCTTTGGGATTCAGGATGGGTAGAGGCACCTGAGAGGGAAACGTGTCTTCATTTGTGCTTCTTGTTTTATGGAGCATTTTGGAGCGTATGCAGCATAGGAGGGGAGAAAGGAGTAGTAGTGGTGTTTGGGGTCAGGTTGGGCTGGTATGGTTGTCCTCCCATCTTGCTTCCCTTTCCCTGCCACCTTCCCAGGGTGAATAACAACCTTGTGTCCCACTTCTCGCCCCACAGCAGAAGCTGACATGACCATGTCCTGCCTGTGCTAGAGCTGCCCCTCACTGCCTTGGTGAACCCCAGCCCAGCATCAAGGATGCGCGCCTGGAAGGCAGTGGCCAGCACGCTGGTGCTCAGCGGGGCCGATGTGGTGGTCACCACGCTGCTCTACACCCATGGCCGCAGCAGCCGGGATGTCCTGCAGGACCTGCGGCACTTCAACATCTTCAACTCGCTGCTGGACATCTGGGGGGGCTGCCTCTACCGCAGCTGCGTGCTGCTGGGGGCCGCCATCGGGGTGGCCACCAACACAGCCTATGGCCCCCGGCGCCTCAGGGCATCGCGGACCTTCATCACCATCGTCTGCCTCCTCATGGGCATCTACATGATGGTGAAGCTGCTGCTCTACTCGGAGGTGCGGAGGACCATCAGGGACCCCTGGTTCTGGGGGCTCTTTGCCTGGACCTACGTGGCGCTGGCGGCCACCTTCGGGCTGTGGCAGCTTCTGGCTTGTGTCACCTCTTCCCGCGAGGCGCTGGGGCCTGGTGCTGGATCCCGTGCTGAGGCAGAGGAGAGCTGTGATGGGGGAACCCCACGGGACAAGCGGGAGGAGGCAGCGGGTCCCACCATCCATAAACTGCTGTCCTACACCAAGCCAGATGCCTTCTTCCTGGGCATTGCCTCCTTCTTCCTCCTCGTGGCTGCCCTGGGTGAGTGAAGGGACGTGGGGAGCTGTGGTGCGCTCCCATCCTCACCAGGATGGAGCCATAGTGGGGGGCTTGACAGCATCCCAGGATTGGGTTTTGGGGTTGCTGGGTTGCATGTCCCGCACAGGATGGATAAAAAATGCAATGAGGCAAAGAAAAAGGGGATAAAATACACTGGGAAATGAAACATCCCCATGTGCCGCCGAGGGCTGCACCTCCTGTGGCATCTTGTGTGATGAGCAAGTCTCTCTATGGTGGGAATGGGGTTGTCCACAAGCCGTCACAGTTGGAATACTGATCCTGTGCTGATCCCATGCCATGGAGCTCAACCCCCATGTCCTGTGCTTGTCTGGCAGGAGAGACCTTCCTGCCCTACTACACGGGGCTGGCCATTGATGGCATCGTGGTACAGAAGAGCATGGACCGCTTCTCCACGGCAGTGCTGGTCATGTCGCTGCTCGCCATAGGAAGGTAATTGCAGGGGCTGGTTTTGGCTCTGAATAGGAGGAATTGGGGTTTTCTCATAGGAGCTCACAGTGGCAGTGGGCATGGGCTGTCCCATTGCCATGTCCCTACCAGCCTCCAGGGATGTGCTTTGATTTCTCTGTGCTACCACAGTGCAGAGAGGACGTGGTGGCACTCGTGAGGCTGTGGTGTAGCCCTCCGCATCTGTCTGCTGGTGATGGGGGAGCAGGAACACACCCAGGGAGCGGGTTTCCAAAGGAATGCTGTCCCAGCAGCAGAGTCCCCTCTGGAAGTTTATCACTACTGGGGTTAGGACCAGCCATCCCCATGCTGGTAGCACCCAGAAGAGGTGCGGGCTGGTTTAGCCATCACTTCCTAGGCTGGGAAGTGGTACCAAGCCCTTGGGCATTGGGGTGTTTGTGTTGCTGGGGCTGGGTTTCATGTCCATTGGTCTATAACGTTTCTTATCTGCAATTAGCTCATTTGCCGCAGGTATCCGGGGCGGCGTTTTTACACTCATATTTGCAAGACTGAACATTCGCCTCCGCAACTGCCTCTTCAGGTCACTGGTGGCTCAGGAGATGAGCTTCTTTGATGAGAATCGCACAGGTAGGTTCCTCTTCCCCTTGGATTTGCTCTATCCCATCCCAGTGTTGTGTTTCCCTTGGCTTGCCCCACCAGCACACAGCCAGAGGCAGCACCCAAGTGCTTGTGTTTAGAAATAGCAGCAGAAAGCTCTTCCCTTTGGTTTCCCCCTATTATGGGGTTGGGATGGGATTGCCCAGCACCCTGGGGATGTCCCATTGCCACCATCAGCCTGACATTCCGCAGTCCCCCATGCTCATCTCCATTCATCCCCAAAACACCCGCTTTCCTCCTCCCATCCCTCCTGTCAGTGCTTGCTGGTGGCCACTCTCCAGTTCTGCTGCAGGCATCAGAAACCTCAGATGTGTGAAGCTTGCTGGATGTGCCCGTCGCTCTCCCTGCTTGCAGTTCATCCTGTCCCGGTCCGTGCTGCTCTGGCATGGTCCCAGCACACTGTAACTTCTTGCCCATTTAATTTAGTCTTGGTATTTTTAGTTTTGAGGCTGTTGCTGTATTTAGCAATAGCTGCACAGTGCCCTGGTAGCTGAGGACATCAGAGATGATGTTGGAAGCGGGATACGGGTAACCCTGGACTTAAACAAAAATGTGGGAATTCAGCTGGACTCAAGCAGTATGGAGTATTCAGGAACTGAGGGTGATGTTTGCTGGCTGTAGCATTCAGCTCCACCAACAAGCACCACAGGAGCTTCACTCCTTAGTAGCTAAGCCCATGTCCTTTGCAGCTCTAGGCTGCAGAGCACATGGATAAACCCAAGCAGCCCTGGCTGGTCCTGCCGGGATGGTGAGGAAAAGTGCAGGCAGCTTCTGGTGGGCTCCTGACATCAACTGGATATAAGTTGGGATTGGGTTAACAGCTCTGGAGGTGCATTCAGTGGTCCAGCAAACACTCCATGCATGCACCTATGTGCCTACAGGGTGCACACCAGTATAGGATGCTGCCATGGTCCCCTTTGCTGTCCTGGGGCTGTTCTTGGTGTCCCTCCTGCATGCAGCAATCCAAGCTCCTCCGTTTTGCTTCACATCCACAGTGGTGGAGTCTCCCCCCTTCCATGCCACCCTTTATACCCCAGTGAGGGAATGGGTTGAATGGAGAGCTCCATGTGGCCCCTGGCGTGGAATGTGGCTAGGCAGTGGTGACATGTCCCTGCTCTCCCCTTCCCCTACCCCTTGTTGCTGCAGGGGACGTCATCTCCCGCCTGACGTCGGACACGACCATCGTGAGTGACCTGGTCTCCCAGAACATCAACATCTTCCTGCGCAACGTGGTGAAGGCCACAGGGGTGATCTTCTTCATGTTCAGCCTCTCCTGGAAGCTCTCGCTCGTCACTTTCATGGGCTTCCCCATCATCATGCTGGTGTCTGATGTCTATGGGAAGTACTACAAGGTAGGCAGGAGTAGCCGGCGTGGCTGTGATGTGCTGCAGTGCTGGGCTGTTCCCCTCCTGAAGCCATTGTGGAGGCTGTGGGTGGCTTTGGAAGTGGTGGGACTGATATCTGAGTGCTTTTCCACTGGCAGCGGGGGCAGGATGGCAGCATTAAACATGTATGGGCAGGTAACTGTAGCCTCGGCTCTTCCTTGCTTCATGCTCAGAAGTGGAAACGTCTTGGGTCTGACAGGAGAGGCAGTTTGGCCATGGGATGTCCTGTATGTGCCTGTCCTTGGGCAGTCTCTCCTGTCATTTTGCCGTGACTCAGTGGGGGTTAAACCCAGTGCTGAGCTCCCCACTCTGCCTGGGGCTAGTGTGGGGCCAAAGGCTGTTCCCCATAGCTAATGCCAGCTCCTGCTGTGGGTCAGAAGCTTGTGAGAGGAGCTCCCCTTGGTCTCCAGACCCGTCCCTTTTACTTGGAAACCCCTGGAAGGGCTCCTGGGCCAGGCTGACCCTATCCCATCAGCAGGAAGCCTGCCCCAGGCTTCCCAAGTGGCCCCAGACGGGGCATTTCACCTCCTGCAAGCCAAGTCCTTCCTTGGGGACAGCACAATGAATCCATTCTCCCCCTGGCACAAAGTGTGGGATTCATCCCAGTGCTCAGCCCTGTTGCCCACGGCCTGGAAGATGTCACCTGTGCCTTCTTTTCCCGAGCCCAGCAGAGCCCGGGGCGTGTGGGGAGATGCTCCATGGGCAGCCCAGCGCCTGCTGAGCCCTCTCTGCCTCCCCCCTGCTCCCTGCAGAAGCTCTCCAAGGATGTGCAGAACGCCCTGGCCAAGGCAAACAACACTGCTGAGGAGACCATCTCTGCCATGAAGACCATCCGCAGCTTTGCCAACGAGGAAGCGGAGGCAAACGTGTACTGGCAGAAGCTGCAGCAGGTTTACAAGCTCAACAAGCGGGAGGCCCTGGCTTACACCTACTACGTCTGGTCCAGCGGGGTAAGCGGCTCCCTATGGGGAGCTGGGAATGGGTAGGGAATTGCTTCAGATCCCCAAATGCACACGGTGCAGTGGCGCTTTTCCACTTCCAAGGAGCTTTATGGGGTGAGCCCAGCTTTAATATCCGCTGTCAGTGATGCTCTGTCTCTTCATTATTACTTTCCTACTCCTCAGAGTATATTCCGTTCCCCCTTAGGGCAGCTGTGCCGTGCCACTGAACAGCCTGGTTTCTCTTGCAAATAATAATGGAATTGATAACTGCTCAAGGTCGTGGAAAACCCCGTGCTCTGCCTTGCTGCATTGCGTGCCTGTGCCAGCTCATCCCCGGGGCTCCGGCTGGGAAACAGCCACAGCGTTGGTTGAGCTCCTGCTCACAAGCAGATTTTCTGGGGGGTGGTGGCAGGGGGAGGCTGATGGGGTTTGGGGCTGGTTTTTGGTTGTTTCTTCTGTTTTTTTTTTTTCCCCAATTTCTGTGTCATCGTTGAAAACCAGATGGTTTGGGACTTCTGCATCGGCTGATAACAAAGGCTGTGCAAAACCCTCGTGTGAGGCTGCCCTTATCTCTGCACATTCTAAGTACCCCCTGGCGAAGGGTTTGTGAGTTATGGTGCCCTCATGCAGCTGTGGGAGACTTGATGGCTTCCTAAGCCTGGAAGCAAAAGTGCAGCATGTTTAGCATTGTTCCTGGGCTCCCAGGTGGAGCTGGAATGTGAACTGGGTCGGCACAGATCCTGCCAAGACAAAGGAGGCAGAACCCTTTAAAAGCTGCTCCTGCAGGGCTCGTGCATAAAGAAATCAAAGGATTTAGCACAGCCCAGGTAGAGTCTGTTTTGGAGGGAGCACAGGATCTTAAGGTCAGATCATGGCAGGGCAATAGAGGAGGAATTCTTTCCCTCAGTGTTTTTGTCCCACAGACACCACACGGAGCACCAGAGCATCACTGCTTTTCTGAGCACTCGGGCAGCATGCAACAGAACCTGATGAAGAAAGGCAGGGGCTGGTATTTGTCATATCAGAGCTCATCTGTCTCCTCTCTAGAGTAGGTGGTACCCCCTGCACTGATTTCAGCCAAGAGCTGAGGTTATGCTTCAGAGACATGTACAAAGGAGGAGTACTTTTTGTGTTGCCATGATTTTGTGTTCTAAATCAAAATGTCATATACAGAAAGTTTATTTTGGTGGTGAGGTGACTGCATCCTTTGGGTACATGTGATTATGCTTGGGGATGTTAGCCCACAAGAGAGGTTCATGAGATGCTCTGTTATTTCAGATAAACTCTGCCTCCTTGGCTGTTGTCCCTCTGGACCTGTGTTTTGTTGAAAGATGCCAGCCCAGCTCCTTAAATCAGCCCATGTTGAGTTGTTTTTCCATATCCATGCTCACTGCCAGAGCTGTCAGGGATCCTCGGTTTGGGGCTCAGAATAAATGTCAGCACACAAATTGTGGGCTGTTGTGTGAGTAATTGCAAAGGCATCAAAATGCCACTTATCCTTGCTGATTTTGGGGGTGTTGTCTTGCTTTCAGCTGACTCTCCTGGTGGTCCAAGTCAGCATCCTTTACTACGGTGGGCATCTCGTGATCTCGGGGCAGATGACAAGTGGAAACCTGATATCCTTCATCATTTATGAGTTCGTCTTAGGAGACTGCATGGAGGTGAGGCTGGTTTATCCCTCTGGGCTACCCTGTATCGAGATGATGTTCATCTTCGTGAAGGTCCCAGGGCAGTGTTGGCTTTCCTGCAATGCATTTCCTTCGTGCTGTAGCTTTTGCTCACCGGTGGGTTGATTCTTCCCTCTGCTCCCCTCCTTGCAACCTGAATGTGCTGCCTGTCCCCTGAAAAGGCAATTGGGACCAAAGGGATTAGGCTGGCCCTGCTGAAGGGCAGAGTCCTGGCTGCCTCCCAGGCATTTTTCCTGGTGTGAAGGATGCAGGGATTACGAAGCTGCCTGTTAAATTTCAGGCTTCATTTAAAAACTCAATTATATTCGTTTTTCTTCCTTTCTTTCTTTCCTTTCTATTCCCAGGGATAGGCTGCAAGCTGCTGCGTTGGCAGCGCATTAGCATGATGGGATTGTGGGTGGGATGGTGGAGCCCACCCAGGGCTGCCTTCCCCTTGTGAAGGCATAAGCTTGGCTAATCAAGGCAGAAACCATCAAGCCGAGGTTTCCTCGCAGCCAGGAGTGGTTTTGGTGGTGCTTCAGCCTTCATGCAGTGGCAGAGCAGAGCTGGAGGCAGCTTGCCCAGCTCTCACCATCTGTTCAGATGGCTGCAGGCTCTGGTGGTGTTTCCAGGCTGCGGTTTTGGGGTGTGTTTGGCTTGGTTTGGGGTTTTTTTCCCCTCTCCTGATGGGAAAGGCAGTTGCAGTATAAGCTGTTCTGCAGCTCTAGGTTTAATACTGAAAAGGGCAGATGTGATGGGTTTATTCCAGGGAAGCCAGTGTCAGTATGCAGCAGCTGTACTTGGGAAAGTCCAATGGTAAATCCACTAGGAATATATCCCATCAGGAAACGGCCTTATCAGCTGCCAAACAGTTGCTTAAAGGGTTCAGCCTGGGGCTGCTCTGCATTTGGAACACGTGTGTTAGGGAATGAGCTAGCCATCGTTAGGGGCTGGAGTGATGCACTGCAGTACATGGATTCTGTTCAGCCACTGTGCTGGGGAGCTGCTGGTCTTGAGCAAAGAGATGGGTGAAGAATTTTGTTGGAGCTTTGGGTCATGTATCTCCTGGTGCACATCTCTTCCCAGTCCATGTGTTTCCTCCTCCTGTTCCCCTCTTAGTCTACCCATGCACATCATCCTCTTAGATACCCTTTCCCTGGTTGCATCTGTATATCCCCTTCCGTACCCTGCAGAGGGGGAAGACCTTTCTTCCCTTGTGTCTGATGGCTGTAGTTCATGTCAGATGATAGAAGGCTTGGGAATGCTTCAACCATTCTCCCTGTGAGTGGCACTGACTGACTTCCATTGCATGGGAGGGTCTCACCGTTGCTCTTCCCTTCCAGTCCGTTGGCTCCGTCTACAGCGGCCTGATGCAGGGAGTGGGAGCTGCGGAGAAGGTGTTTGAGTTCATCGACCGCAAGCCAACGATGGTGAATGATGGGTCCCTGGCCCCAGACCATGTGGATGGGAAGGTGGAGTTCAGGAACGTGACCTTCTCCTACCGCACTCGCTCTGCAACACAGGTCCTGCAGGTGAGCCCCATGGGCAGAGTGCTCCCCACCACGAGGCATCACGCATCACTTCTCCATCATGGCCAATAACCCATCGCATGGGAAGTGTCAGCTGCCCTTTTGGAGATGCATAAAGGCAAGCTCAGTGGCATGCTGGAAAACAGATTATAAGGAACAGTGGGTGTTTAGGGCCGACCTTCCTCACAGGGAATGAGATTTCTTAATGAAACCTTTGTTCCCTGCTCAGGCATTAACACGTCAGCGTGGTACAGGGCTTTCTGCCAAGCTGCCTTGAGCTGTTTCCATGGGAGAGGGGCTGAGGTCATGAGGCGGGGGGAGGCAGCAGGGAGGTTAGTTTGCTCGGCTGGTTTTAGAGGTCCTGCTACAACAGGAGGCAGATTTGGAGCTAGGAGAGATGGCTGATGTAGCACAATGCCATGGTGGAGGGTCACCGTGGCCAGACTGTGTCTACCTTTCTTGCCTGGTGTCCAAGCTGCTTTCCCTTGGGAAAAGCCAGGACCTGAGCATGCTCTCCCATGCACGTTGCAGAATGTGTCCTTCACCCTGCACCCCGGCAAAGTGACCGCACTGGTGGGTCCTTCGGGGAGTGGGAAGAGCTCCTGTGTCAACATCCTGGAGAACTTCTACCCTCTGCAAGACGGGCAGGTGCTGCTGGACGGGCATCCCATTAACATGTACGATCACAAGTACCTGCACTCAGTGGTACGAGCGACTGATACGTGTATTCTAGCTATCGCCTGAGCAGAGGGGATGGATGGATGGATGGATGGATGGATGGATGGATGGTAGTGATGCATGTTGCCTGGGAGTTGATCTGGCAACTTTTGAGATGTCCAGAAAGCTGGAGGTGGTCCAGGAAACTAATTCGGATAATCAGTGGGGGTGGAAGGGAAGGGATGGAGTGGTTTCATGGGGAGGGGGAAGCCATCTGAAGCCAGAACAAAACCCATGTTTTGTGTTGTATCTTTTGGCTGACACAGTAGAAATATGTTTATGGTTGTTGGATTAATCGTCATCTAAATCGGGTTTGCAAGAAGAGTTTTGCATTCCTCCAGCACTTTCTGCCTTAAGATCGTAAAGTAAATCTCAGATAATGGGGAGTTAAACACCTCAGGACCCTGGCAGCAAGTGGAGCATTAAAGGGGCTGGATGGTTTGCCTAAGAGAGGGGTCTGGGCCCCTTGGCTCTCATCCGTGTCTCAGCACAGATGAGCCTTCATCTCCTCTGCAAGTAACTGCTTTCTTTGTTTGCCTCCAGAGCAAATGGCCTCACCAGTCAGCAGGAAAACCTGCAAACAACTGATGAGAGACAGGAGGGGAAGCCAGAGTCACTGTGACTGATTTACATTCCCTGCCCGTACCGAGGGAGCATTAAAAGACAAGCGAGTCTTTCAGTTTAGAAAGCCTGGTGTGGCATCAGGAGCATGGGGGGAAGTCAATTAAAATATGACCATGTCCCACTGGCTCTCTCCATGCCCAGTGCTGAGCAATAATTTGGAGGGTTCAGTTTATTCCAGTCTTGAAGGTTTGACAAAGCCTTGAATGCGTGAGCGAGCAGCAGTGGCTGTAAGGTAGGACAGGGAGGCTGTTGCTAAGCAATTAAGGGATTGCAGCAGCTATGTCCCTAACTTGCTAATTTTGGATTGAAAGATGCAGGAGAGGCCAAGCATGATTACTGGCCTTGAAGAGGAAATCAGCAAAAGCCTAAGAGAGGGTTTTTCCAGCCTGCCTTGTCCCTGCAACTGGTTCCCATTCTGGGAAGAGCAAACGGTGATGGGAGTTTCTGTATCTTGGTTTAATGGTGGGGCTCTGCTTGAGTCTTACCCAGCAGGAGCAAAAGCTGATGATCTGTGATACCGGCCAGTGCATCTTCTGCTTCCAACCCCCTGCTCTTCCCTTCCTCTCTGCAGATCTCCCTGGTGAGCCAAGAGCCGGTGCTGTTCGCCCGCTCTATTGCAGATAACATTTCTTATGGCTTAACTTCAGCCTCCTTCGAGTCAGTGGTCCAGGCTGCCCAGAAGGCCAATGCACACTCCTTCATCATGGAGTTACAGGATGGATACCACACAGGTACCAAAATCCCTCTGTTTGGACTTGCACTTTCCTAGGGAAAACAAACTCTCCCCTTGGGTGGAAAGTCAGGCAGGTAGTGATGGACATGGATCCTTGGCACCTTGGTGGTGGTGTAGGGCAGCTACATGGAGAGGTGCAGAACCCTGGCTGCCTTTTGGGGTGACTGAGCTGCTGCAGGATTTCTGAGCCCATTCCAGGCAAAAGGATGAGCATTCCCCATCCCATCCTGACCAGTCCAGCTCCCGGTGCCTGGCAGTGTTATGGAGATGTGGCACTGGCAGTCTCAACCCTCTTCAGTGCAGGGATCAGGAGACAAGCTCAGAACTTCACCTACAGAGGAAGAAAATAAACCTGTGATAAATGCAGAGTAATAAAAGCTGGTGTATTTGTGACAGTGGGCCTTTGAGAAGGGGCAGCTCAGGCTGACAATGGCTTGTGTTTATGGGTGAGCAGGGGAGTTTGAGTTTGGATGGTCTCAAGGACTTCTGCCTTGTTTCCATGAGCATCAGTCCCTCAAACCCTGGGACAACAGTGGAGAACTTGCTGCTGGAGGGAAGGACAGCAGCCTCAGGGATGTTTTGCTCATTTATGTTGCTTTGCCAAGTGAGCAGAAGCATTTACATGGTCTTTGCTTCAAAGTGTGACGCCGTCCTGGTGCTGTGGCTGGGAGCTGAACTTGATGGCAGCTCTTGATTTTAACTTGACCCTTTTCCTCTCTACCTTAACCCAACAGAGGCAGGTGAAAAAGGAGCCCAGCTCTCAGGTGGCCAGAAGCAGAGAGTGGCAATTGCCAGAGCCTTGATCCGAACCCCCCCCATCCTAATCCTGGATGAAGCCACAAGTGCACTGGACGCAGAGAGCGAACACGCGGTGAGTAGGTGACTCGTGTTTGGGCCAAAGAGGCAGTCTGGGTTTGGAGGAAAGGCTGCAGCTTCAGTTTCCAGCCGGTGGGCAAGCTTAGTCTTGACATGGTGCAATCAGAGGTTTGGGTAGGATGCTAATTCCTGAGCAGGAATTTGTTTCCAATGCTGCTGTAACATTGGAAGGGAATAATCAAGAATAATCAACCAAGAAGGGAAAATCCTATGCTCACAGCAGCCGGCACCTGATGAACCTGGTGAGATGGGGATCTCTGACCTTTTTAAATGTGGGAAGTGTTAACTGGCATATGGCAACTCTGTGCAGCCTTTTAGGATGGAATCCTGAGGAAGACCCTGAAACTGGTACTGCAGTAGGGAGAGCAGGACTGCCTGAGCTAAAATCCCAGCTAAGGCACCAAAGAAGCCACGCTTGTAGGAACGTAAACTGAGCTCGTTTATGTGGCTGGGATGCGACAGCTCTGCCAGTAGCAGTTTGGCCTCACTTGTTCAATGATGTGAAGGAGAATAGCTCAAACTTGAGGTGTGAGGATGTCTCCCAGTCCCAGAGGATGAGCACTGCTGGCCCATGGAGCAGAGCAGTATGAGCATCCGATCTTGGAGCAGCCTGTTGGCTTGCAGATCCTCAGCCATGTGCATGGTACCCAATGCCAGACAGGAGTTAGTTTTGGCTAGCCAGGGGTGTCAATGTGACACCTGCCTGGTGGCCATCTGCCTGCCTTTAGACCTTAGTGCTACTTGTCTGTCTCTTGGCTGGAAAACACCTCTCTCTTGCTTTGCCTTGATGCGCTGAGGAAATAGCCCCCCTTTTCTGAGCAGTGTTGGCTTCCTGCAGTCCGTGCCAACACCTCGTGGCCTCCAAATCTGGGGTCCAACTCCAACAAGCACTCAGTTTGCAGGATCAGACCTGTGTGCATATCTGAGGGCTGGCTGCACTGAGACAGTCTTTTGGTTGCAGAGCAAGAGCTGGGATGGACATGCTGGTGCTAGTAGTGCTGCAGGGAGTCTTGTGTCCTCTGTAGCCAAAGGAGAGCAAATCCCTTGTCCAGAGGTTTCTTAAAAGAGACTACAAAGCTGCTGTTCTTCCTTCCGAAGCAGAGCCATTGATGCTCAGGCACTAACGTCTTTTCCTCCCGCACAGATCCAGCAGGCCATCTACGGCGACTTGCAGAACCACACAGTGCTTGTCATAGCTCACAGGCTGAGCACTGTGGAGAAGGCACACAACATCATTGTGCTGGACAAGGGCCGCGTGGTGCAGCAGGGCTCGCACAAGCAGCTCATGGAAGAAGGAGGCCTTTATTCCAAGCTGGTGCAGAGACAGATCCTGGGACTGGAGGGGGCCGGCGCAGACAGTCTCCAACCTGCAGCCCGGGGGGATGCAGTGAAGGCGCCCGGTGGGCTGGAGGAGGAGTTCAGGATAGACCATTCCGTGGCACAGGACGATTACAACAGCAGCGCTCACAAGTGAGAGCGGCGATGGTCGGCGCTCCGGATGCTTGCTGGGATGCTGGGACAGGAGGTGGCTTGTCCGCAGAACGCCGCCCGTTTGCTCACACCCCCGTGCACACACCAACACACACTATAGAGCTTCCTGCATTGCAGCCCAGCAGGCTAAATGCCGGCTGGTTTAAACAGGGAAACGGATTCACCGGAGGGAGTTGGGTCTTTAGGGATTCCCAGCGTTTCTGCTGGGTTTCTTTTCTTACTACCAGTAATTCCACTCGACTGGGACTTTTTCTCCCATCGATATGCATGTGTAACTGCTATTAACTGTACTGGATGTCAAATGCATGCATGGAGGGGAAGATTGAAAACCCCTTCAGGAATTTCAGGGGGTGGCTTTTGTGGCTGGATAGAAAAACTGACTGTAAACCAAGGTTCTGTTCCCACTCTCGGTCATTGGGGCCCATCCAAAGTCTGCTGAAGTCTGTAGGGAGCTCCCTTTGGCTTCAGTGAAAACTGGATCACTCCCATGGGGCTGAGCACAGGGAGAGTTTTGCACTGAGTGCCTGCAGGCTCAGGCTCACAACCATTGCTGCTGAGCTTGTACCATGTAGTAACCATCCTTGCTGGAGCGAGCCGGGGAACCAGGAGGCAGATGTTGCTTTCAGATTTGCTCTTGGTGCTTGGTGGGTGTTTGTTTTTAAGGGTGAAAAGTTTTACCATAATTGGGGTAGGTTTGGGGTTTTCTGTTGTTTGGGTTGGTTTTGGGTTCTTTTTACTCTCTTCATGTGCACTGTGCAATTGCCTGTCTCCAACATCCACTGAAAATTGGTCTCTTTTATTTCAGAATCTTTTTAACTCACAAACCCTGGTGCTGGTTTGAGGGAAAACACTGCTAAAGACAGGCACAAAATAGTAAAAGACAGCACTTTATGAATCCCACCAAAGCTTTGTTCAGCTTCAGGCCACGCTGGTGACTTCTGCATGGGAAATCTCTATGGTTGCTTCCCTTGAAGTCCCACCTGAGCTGCCTGAACTTTCAAATGTGTTCCTTTGAGTATTATTTATTAACTTACTTCTAGTATGAGGGAGAGAGAGAACTATGTTGCTCCTACCCCTTCTGGGTAATGGCTCTGGCTTAGTAATGTTATCCTGCCATAGACTGGTGAAGAAACCTATGCAGCCAGGCAGGTGCTGTTGAAAACTAGCATTTCTATGGGGAAGAGAGACTTGACTGTGCGTAGTTAAGACATTATCTCAAGCACTTTAGCTCTCATGTTTTCTGATACCTGAATGCTGCTGCTCTTTCCTTTCCAGCAGGTTTGCGTTCCTGTTGTTGGCGATGTTTTGTTTCCATTTAGTGATGTTTTACAACCTCTTTAGTGTCCTTGAGGAGGGATGCTCAGAAAATAAAATACTACCTCTGCCACTCAACATGGAGCCAATGTAGTGGGGGTGTTGTTTGCGTTCAGGGTTTTCAGGGTAACGTTCATCTGTGTGTATCTACTGTCCATGTTCTAGCTGCCTTGCAGGGGATGACAAGAAGAACCTGCAGAGAATTAGGTATGTAAAAGCCTTTAGGATCTGATAATGGCCATGAGCCATAGGAATAACCTGGTTAAGGACTCGTTTCCATCCCAGATGCCATGTGGCAGTCGGTCCCTACACAAGGGCAAGCAGCCTAACCCGTTCTCAAAGAACAGCGCTTTGTGACTGGAATCTTTTCAGCTGCTTGATTTTGTGCTGTGATAAAAATCTGTGCCTTGGAAGAATGAGAGCTCTCCTTGTCTTATCTCCCTCCCCTTAGGAAACCTCTGTCACGCTCCGCACTCCGCGGTTCACCCCTTCCGTAAACGGCAACGCATTCCTGCTTGATGGAAGTTTGCCCTGTGTGCCTGTGACGAGGTTGGGGGTTCCACCCAGCGCTGGCAGCAAGTGATTCATTCTGCATTATTATCAGTGCCTGGGAGCAGAATGTGGCCAATGGTTCATGGAAGTGGAATTAATTTCTACTTAATTGAAAAACTGGGGGGGGGGGGGGGGGGGATTGGAAGCTGGGACCTGGTGAAGGCAGCTCACCCTGGGAAGTGCTGCTAGGATGATGTTTGTTTGTACATGAGGTGCTGGAAAAGGCACTTGGATTGTTTCCCATGTGTCTCTCCCAGGCCGTGCTGCAGAAAGGGGAATTGGAGGATACGATTGGATTAGTTTTATTGCAAAGACTACAGTGAATTTCAGGAAGGGAGCCTTTGCTTCCCAAACCTGTTGTGGTGATAATCCCAGCATTGCATCCCCAGACCAGGTCCAGCTGTAGCTGAAATAGCACCTTGGAAACAGCAGATTGTCCCTGCTGGTGGCACTGGTCCAAGCTGATAACAGGGCCTGACTTTGTTCATTGCCACAGGTGCTGAATTCTCTCTTTTGCATCCAGGTAACTCAAGGCTACTTTTCCACTGAGCCTTACAACTCATGGCTTCAAGTCCTTTTGTCGTGCTGTTGGCATGTGACAGATGCCTCTGCCTGAATGCTGAAGCCATGAGGGTTTTCTTACAGCCTGGTGGGAGCTCCACACTCCATAGGGGATCCAGCAGCACTAACCTAATGCAGACATCTCTGCTGGCCCAGGACAAACCCTATGACTGTACTGAAAATCCTGCTTTTCGGAATCATTCCAACTTGTCTTTGAAGTGAAACTGAGGGTCAGAGATGCCCGTCAGCCAGCCTAAGCCTGGTGGTGAAGATGAGCTTAACTCGGTGCAGCAATGGGAATTGCTCCAGTGCTGGAACATGAACTGCTTCCTAGCCCTGCCTGGTCCCTTGGGTCTTGCTGCCTGTGGGCAGTCTCTGTGTTCCAGGCTATTCTCCTGGACACAAGGCCACTGTTCCCTCTGAAACCCTCTGCTGTAGCATTTTGTGGCTGCGGGTTTGCCCAGAGCTGACATTTGCATGGGGAACGCAGTCAAAATCTGTTCAGGAGCTTCTCAGGGGCAGTGATGCAGAGAAAATGGTTCTTCCCCTCACAGGGAAAAGGCTTCTTCACAGGGAACTCCGAGGGGTTTGTCTGTAACCTGAACGTGGGGGGCACAAGGCTGTCATGGTAGAATTGGAAGCGTTGAAAGCACACTCAATTACAAAGGTTGCCTTCGTATACTCTATATGTATGTATACCCCATAGCAGGTTGGTTTCCCCACTATTAATAAGCTCTAACCATTCCCTCTAATAGCTATAACCACAACTATATTTGTCTTAAACATTGGAAAACCCTATCCAAGATGAAGTTCAAGAGTAGCTCCTATAGTCCTAGCTATTCCCAAGGACATGTATTCACCCTGCACCTTCGCACAGACAAGGTATGTGGCTGCCTGACCCAGTAAATGAGAACACTGTAATGGGAAAAACACAGCTGTGTTTATTCCAACAACTTGTTTCCTGGCACACCAACCTCTGCCTCAATAAGCAACTGTGCTTGTGTTGGTGGCTGTGCTTTCTAGGCCTTCAGCAGGTCTGGAAATAACCACAAGCAAATAGAGCGAGTGCTTCTAGCTCAGACTCAGAGATCTCTTAAGTCTGAGGAGGAAAAATAGCATTTGCCTTTCTACTGTAGCTTCACCATGAGCTTAAGGCAAAGAAAGTATATGCAGGTGTGCAAACCAGCTCCTCATGCCTGTGGCTCCCCGGAAGGAAGGTGTATAGCACTAGCAATCAGTGCTTGCTCTCTCTCAAACATGACCACTGGCTCTCTCCTGGGATGCTGAACATGCAGGTTGCTTTCACGTGTGAAGGGATCTGGATTATGAAATCTAAACAGAAGAACGGGCTGTGATTTAATATATAGAAGGAAATTAAACTGCAAATAAGGCTGGAGACTTATCTGTCCATTGAGCAACCAGGCTAATAAGGGTTAATAAGCACTGAAGATTAGACTTGCAAATTCGGTCTCTACATAACCAACCAGTTTTTCCAGGAAAAGAAGAGAAGTTGTGAAGGTGACTTGCAAAATATGCCTGAATGTCATAAATATGCATGGCTACAGTGCTATTGCCTGTAAAAGGATGTGAGGTGGCAGAAGGAAATCCAAGATCAAGTTTAAGAAGTGAAAAAACCTAACGTCTAATTTAAACTCGGCTGGATGCCAGTTCTCCCCAGGACTGAAGCCTGACTCCTTATTCACCATGACATGGTTTCTACTGTAAGCTTCCCAATTTTTTTTGTTCCATTTCTCCTGTAATAAACCCCCCTGACTTCTGTACTTGGCCTGCTTGCAATTTGAATGGTTGTGGATGCTGTCACCCTTCGAAAGGATTTAGGCAAGGGCAAATAAGAACCAAGGCTGAGTAGCTGATAAATCTCAGTCTGCAGCACTGCAAGAGTGGATTATCCCTGTATCCTAAAATCCCAGTTTGTCTGTGATCCTCCATATTCTGCCCAAGAGATGTGCTGTCATAAACCCTTTATTTTTCATGAAGACTGCTGAATGGAAAGGCACCTTCCTACCTGTCCAAATAGAATACATAATTATACAAAAGCAGCTGACCCCTATTATCTTGTCTGTCAACCTCAGCAGCTTTTCTGACCAACTTGAGAACTCAATCACATGCAGATGCTGATCGAAGCACTCAAAAGCAGGCCAGATGTTAGTATAGACACTCCTCCCCAACATCGCCAGCACCCAAGCGTAGCTACACAGGGAGAAGTGGTATTTTCAATATGTGTTATACTTGAGCACAGATGAGTATGTTCTCCCTGTGCGTTTTGGGATGACTTCCTTGTTCTGCATTATTCTGCTTCTAACTTTAATACTGATTACCACTCATTAAAATAATCCACTCCTTGATGTCTAGAGCAGTGAACTTCCATCAGCCCCATGCAAAAAGAACAAGAATTAGTTACAGAAGAGCTCCTTAGATGACAGTAAACCATTTTTCCTAACAGCATATTGACAATGCAATTATTATCATACTGTAGTGCCCTTCACCAGAGATACTCACCCAGAGCACCTCCACAAGCATTATTCAGTGTGAACTTTTCCTCTCCACCCTCACCTGGGACTGAATGGTTCTTCTTCTTCGTCTTTTTAAGCAAAAGGCATTACAGTGGAGGGAAGCTGAGAGCTCCGCTCAGGATCACATCGAAAGGCAGTGGTAAAACTAGATTCACAACGTGAAGCTGAGTCAGACTCTTCTAAACCACACTCCCCCCATACCAATTATTTAGCTATGCTATGAAGTTACAATCACTCACGTTCTTGGGAAGACAGGGTTTCTTTTAAACCCTCAACTAATTCCTCTATTTGTGTGTGTATATACGGGTGTGTTTGCATGCACAGATTTACAGCCTGGGTTATACTGTGTCTTCTTGATGGCGATGTGGGAGTACGGTGTATGATACCGTGTTGGAATGGCAGCTATCTACTGGTTTTAAGTAACGAGGTCGGGCTGCAGTGGCCATGCAAACCCATGTCACTGCCAAGGGGTACGTGTGCTGGCTCATCTGCACCCCACACAAGGAGGAGCTCAGCACATACCGCAGCAGCAGGAAGGTGCGTTGACGTGGATGAGTGGACACATGCTCCTATCACTACTCACCACCTCCCCACCCTAAGCAAGCTCAGCTCAGCTTCCTGCTGCGCAAACACCTCGCTCTTGCCTGCCTCTGAATGCGCTCAGTTTGCACCATGGGGGTACAGGAGCTCTGCGCTAGGCAGACAGAAGGCCAGGAAGCCTTTTTCTATCAGTGTCATGGTGTTTGCCTTTATTACCTATGGGTAATAAGACACAGAGGGCTTTTTGGCTGGGGAGCTGAGTTTAGTTATAGGGCAAAAGACTAAAGCTAGAGCGGTCATGTCTTCATTCAGCTCTGGGAGGAAGTACTGGGTCACTTCTTGGATGTGACTGTAACATCATCACAGTTTAATAGCCTTGCATCAGAGGTGGATTCAGTTCAACTGCATTGATTTTTTCCCCACTGAGATAAAAAACATCAGCTACAAAGGACAACAACCATGCGGCAATTCCCTACCCTGCTCCTTTGGCTCATGAGCCATCGGTCCTCCTTGGTGCCACACACATGGAAACAAGCGCACCCATGATCCCTTAGGAAGGGGGAAGGCAGTGCATACCTAGAGATGCATACCACTTAGGTTATGTTAACACAATTAATTGGTTTAGGCATAATTGTCCTTATCACCTGTGCTAACATCAGTAGTAACCAGGAAACTACTGCTCCGAAGTGTTACCACAGAGTGCCTAGTACAGTGCTGGTGACTTAACAGATACAAATCAGGAGAACAGAATGCAGCTATGATGTTTTAATTGGTATGGCTATGATGTTTTAATTGATGCAGAGCGTTTGCTACATGACTAAACTCTCTGAATTCACCATAAAACACATCGGTGGAAAGATCATTTCTTGCCCTTTGCTTTTGAAGAAGAAAGCGCTTACGATGGACAAAAAGACCCAGGACCAAAGCTTGGCGGGATGCGATTTTGGGCTGTTTTTAACCGAAACCAGGTATTCAGCCCTGTTACCCCGGTCACCCTCCGCCTCTCCGCACGCTCCCCCCCTACCCCTACCGCCCTTTGGTACCGTCCACCACCACCTCCTCCCAGCCCCTTTGGTACGCCCCGCCCCGCACGCTGCCGCCCCGCCCTCCCAGCAGGGGGCGCCGAGGGCGGTGCCCACCCGGGGCAGGGGCGACACCGCGGCGGCACTTCCGGTTGGCGGCGGTGGCGGCGGGGCCGGGGCCGGGGGCGGCGGGGCCGGGGCCGGGATGGCGCTGGACGTGCGGCGCCTGGAGGCGCTGAGCCTGCAGGAGCTCAGCGCGCTGCTGGACGACGAGGAGCAGCTACAGGACATGGCCCGCGAGATGGAGGAGGTGAGGGGCGCTCCGCGTGTCCCCGTGTCCGCGGCTGGGGCCTCCTCTCGGGCCGGTCCCCGCCTCAGCCCGCCGTGCCCGCGGGGCTCGCTGTCCCGTGGTCCGTGGCCGCTGCGGGTTGTGGGGTGTTCATGACCCGCCTCCCCCCACGCTTCCCCCCGGCTCAGGTGACTTCCCCCCCCCACCCGGGCCCTGCTTGAGCCGCTTGACGGTCGCGGGTCCGCCATGGAGCGGCCGGTGAATACGGAGCCCCTGTGCTGCGGGAGGCGCTGCCTGCCCCTCTGCCCCCCCTTCCCTCCCGGCCTTTTGTTTGCTGGCCCTCGGTGATGGAGGGGGGGGTCCGTGCCTGGGCACTTGTCCCGGAGGCCGGGTGCCAATGGAGGGCCGAGGGCTCGCCGAGCCGAAAGCGCTCGGTTTGGGCTAAATTAGGAGACAGTGACGGGCCGGAGGTGGGATCAGTTTTTCCGTTAATGCAGCCCTTGTTCTGTGCCTTGGCCATGAGGGAGGATTTTGTCAGGGTGAAGTCGGTCCTGCTTGCGGGCTCCATCTCGGCGCAACTTTAATTCAGAACAATATGAAAGAGATGTCTGTGTGCCCGAGTTGGTATGCTGGGCGCAGAGAGGGCTGTCAGGCTTTCTGGGTGCTTGTTCTGCCCGTTTGAAATGCCTTTGTCAGTGTATCGGACTCCAAGCCGTGCTTTTGGAGCTATGGTTACTGAAACAGAAGCCCGTTTTCTTCCTGCTGCTGTGGTTATCTTTTACTGGGCACCGTGTTAACAGTTGTGATACAAGGCTATTGAAGGTTGTATGGCCACAGATGTGGCTGAAAGACTGTAGTCAGCTAACAGCAAATAAGATGAAACCATTTAGGTGAAAACTTTTAAGGAAAGAAATGTGCTGAACTCCTCTGGGTCTTGTATTATTGGGCTGGGTTTGGGTTCAAACTAAAGGACAAAAACGCTAAGAAACGAAAGGAAAAGTGGCACTATATTCTTGAGAAAGATTTGTTTATTAAGTAAAATCAATTATAATTGCTTTCTCTCTCAGATGCCTGCCCTTTTGGTACTTCCAAGGGAATTGTTCTGGGTCACCTCAAACCATATTGTCAAAGTATTACAGATGCAGAGGCCCACTGAAGGCCAAGGTAATAAGGTGTCCTTATGGCATTTAGTTGCTGCATTGGGCAGCAGTTTGTGTCTTGAACTTTATGGCAATAGATTTAAAAGAGGGGGCAGGCATTGTAGCTTTCCATTTGAGCTTGTATTTTAGGAACTTAAACTGCTGAAGAAGCAGATGCTGCTGTAATAAATGGAACACACAGAGATCTTAGAAGCACTGTGGTTTGCTGCAGGGCAAGAGTACCCTTCTGTTAAAAACTGCGTAAGGAAAGCCAGTAGATTAGAATGGTCTTAACTTTGTAAAGATATAAATGGGTGCAGTATTGCTCTTTTCCATGTGACCTCTGACAAGGTGCATGAGCATGTCTGGCTCAATGGGCTCTTCTGTTATTTATTTGTCAATACACACTTAAGATTGTAGGTCAGAAGTGACAGAAAACCTCATGACCTTAGTAGAAAAGGTTCTCTTTCACTGCAGAACTTGACCATATTCTCAATTTGACCCTCTGGTTTTCCTCTTCAGTTGGCAACAGAAGGCTTTTAAATTGTGGAGTAAACTTCTCTGGGCCTGAGGGAATATTTTGTGGTGCTTGGAAAGTGTGGCTAGGTTTGAAGGTATTCAAGCTGTGTGGAAATATGGCTGTGCTACTGTCTGCTATAATCCTCTTTTATTGTGCACGGAGGTTTTTACTAGAGTCTGTCCAACTAGAAATGCATTTACCCACCTTGGAAGGAATTGGCCATACTTGAATACTTCTTCCTCATTCTGGTTTCGCCTTCACTGAATTGTTCCTTGCTTTTGTGCTGCTGGGTCCTGAGTTTTCATTGTGAAGCATGTGGCAGGAAGAGGGAGAGAGGGAAATCCTGAACATTAAGAAGGAGCTGTGGTGACTTCACTGCTACTTGTGTAGGTGTTTGGTTGTCAGTCCACATGTATCTAGGTTGTAGAGTTGTTCCAAAGTCCTTAAATTAGTAATTTTATTGTGGCGTGCCGATATAAATCATGATTCCTGAGTCACTTCTCTGAGGTCACTTGTATTTTCAGTGACAAAGTTGGCTAAAGCTGATTACTCCATGGCTGAAAAAACCTTTGTTCTCCTCGTCGCAAGGGAAATCCAGCTCAAACCCCAGTGTTCTGTTCACAAAGAGAAGGGTTTGGAAAACCACTTGGCTTTCTTGCTAATAGCTAAAAATAGGCACTTCCAACCTTCAAGGGAATGTATTCCTGTGCGGCATTTGAGCAGGATTTCTGTGTGTCACTGCGGGGGTGTGTGTATGTGTCTGTGTGCATGAGCTCGCATGCACATTCATGTTCCACAGGGGTAGTGTGCATATACAGCGTCCTTCACACTGTATCCCCAGGTGTGTAAAAACGTGGCAGCAAAGAGCTAAGCTGCTGCTTTTTCTGTCTGGAAGGTTGTTTTTGAAGCCTGTGGGCTTGAACAACGAACATCTTGTCTGGTGAGAAGAGGAAGGAAGCCAGTTGTCTGGTACTCCTAGTCTTTTAAAATCGAGGAGGGTTGGGTTTTTCTTTAATAATCCTTTGAGGTTAATCTCTGCAGCACATCTACAGATCTTAGATTTTATTTCATCTTCATGAAATAAAAGTATGTTCTTCGTAAAAGTGATTTTTGGTGTAACAGCATAAATGGGAGACTTTGTGACCTGACACTGGTGGTGATGTGTTTTCCTTTTATCTACTGGAACATCAGTTTAGTAACAGTGTGACATGTTACTGACCGCTAAGGTTCTACTGCCAAGAAGTGTTTGCTCTTCAAGACCTTAATTATAGGAAATCGAGAAGTCAGAATTGTATTGCCTTCCTCTCACTCCAGGATTTCAGAGCACACTGGAAAGCACAAACAGGGCTTTTGAGCATAGTCCTTTTCTCAAAAGCCGATTGAAAAGATCGGGCAGTGCAGAAAGCCCAAGTTAAAAGTATGTGAATTCATGCCCAGATTTCTTGGGATTCCCACTCCTGCCCTAAAAACCACATTGTGCAAGTGGTCATGTTCTTGTTTGCCAAACATGAAATTTAGTTACAGAGTTAGGAATTAGACTTGGTGGCAACCATAGATTTTTCTGTTCCAGCTAAGTATGGAATGAGTGACCTGCCTGTGCCTCATGAGTGCAAATTGCAGTTCTGGGTGTCTCTTTCCTCTGCAGTAAACATCTAGGAATTGAAACTTACCCTTTGACCTTTATTAGGCATTTTTAAAGCTAGTACTTATATAATCAGCAGATCTAAATTTAGCAAATCTAATGACTTTGGAATATGTATTAATATTTATTACTAAACAGATGTTGTTAGAGGATGTGTTACCGTATACCAGCACTTGACGAGAAGCACACTTAAATCTTGTGTAAAAGAAGTCTTTATTCTCCTACTATGCACCTGTCAGCTCCTGTTTCAGGGGTAAATTTGACACTCCAAACGTGCATCCTTATACTTCCCCAGTGTGACTGCATAATTCATTCCTGGTTTACAAATATGTGTAAGTGGAAGAGAAAATGTGAGCATGATAAAGGCTAGAGCAAGACCGGAGAAACCTAAAACTAATGTGGATTTATGCTGTGTATAAAGCAGTTAAAACGGTGCCACACAAAGCTGTTTTTATAGCTCCTTAAAAGACTTTTTCTTGAAACTAGGGAGAGACTACTTGCCATGGTGCTTGCCAAAGCAAGCTTATAATTATAGCAGCACTTGATGGACTTTGTGGGTAGTTGGGATTTTGCTTGCTCAGGCTGCATCTCTGGAGGCAGTTCTGAGAACACGCTTATGGATGAACAGGAGTGACGCTACTTGGGGACATTTGGCACAGATAACTCTTTCTGCAAGCCATTATTTTGGAGTAACTGTTAAACAGTAAGATGTTGCTAAGCTCTTTTAATTTTATCCATCATTTTTCTTCCTTTTGTAAAAGTGGAATGAAACAGAGATACAGTTGATGAAAGCAGTAGAATCTCAATTCCCAAAGCACTTGCCGCTGCCTGTTCTTGGAAGTGCTTATTAAATAAACCCTTGAGTAAAATTATTCAAATTATTTCTGTTAAAGAAACCCACTTTTTAAGCATCTTAAGCCTTGAAGTGCTGCAGAACCCCTTTTTTTTGCCTACTAACCACTGTGTGTCCGTGGCTTCATTTTCTTGCAGTGTGCATAATTTGGTTTGAGTGGTCTGCTCAGTGGTGAGCAATCCTTCTGCCATTAAAATTCTGTTATAAGCAGCTCAGTGCTATTGCTCCATTTGTGCCATTCGGAATTCACCATGAGAGCTTAGCAGTTAAAGGAAAAGCGTATGTTCTTTTCAGTGTTGCCCTGCCTCATGTCTCATGATTCTGACTGGTATTTCTCATCTCAGATTAATGTTTCCTGCCTGTTGAAGTGCTCGTGACCTCGGTAGTTTCGTTAGCAGATCTCCTGGAATCTCATACTGTTTGCTTTTGTCTCTTAAGAACTCCATTTTTCATGGCACTTCCAGTAGGCAGGTGAACATCTGATACAGTACCAGCTCCCTGCTAATAACACCATGTTGTCGCACAGCACATCTGACAACAAAATAACTTCTGTTGGATTTATGCCTTGCTTGGCTATTGTCTTGGGCTTGTGGAGAGCTGTGAATGGATGCTGAAGGCATGCTTTGTGCTGCATTGATAATCTTAATAGACCGGTCATGCGGTATCTTTGACCCTTGGATGATTTTGCAACTCTTTGGAGTGTTTTCTTTCTCATTTTGGTTTAAATAAGTCAGCGTTGAAAGTGCTTTTCAGGCAAACTTCAGTGTTTGCTTTTCTGATTCCCTGAATTGACTTCCAAATGCAGTGGAACAGCTGCCCAGAAATTTATTACACAGACATACGTCAGTGCCAGAGATTGTTCTGGTTTGTAGAACTGTGCCTGTATTTGAGTTGTGTTGCTTTGAGGTTATATCTGTTCTATCTGTTGTGAAATAAATTCGCTCATTCCGGAGACTTCTCCCTTAATTTCAGTGACATGAAGCATTTAAAGGCACTGCACAGGTGGATGGGTTTTCCCCAGCTCTTCAGGTTTCATTTGAGAAGCTGGTTCTCATGGTTTTGGGTAAGATTCAGCTGAAGTTGCTCATCTCTTTGAGTGTCTATTTTTAAAAGAAGCCTCACACAGGCTAATACTGGAAGTGAAGACACTTGAATTGATCATTAAATGTCAGTCGTGCTGCTTCTTCAGCTTAGAAAAAACATGCCCTTAGAAGTGCTGTAATATGGAGAAAGCTGAATCACTGAGTCTTGTGTAATTTTAAGCACTGTAACTTCAAGTGTGATTATGAACACCTTTTTTCAGTTGTAAAACAAGTATTTTCAAGACTTTCACTTAGGTTTACACTAGCCTGTAATTGCTGGGTATCAGGTGCTACAGACAGACAGGGTGTCACTCAGCTTTAGATACAGGTAGGTTCTAATACTGATTTTTGTCTTATTTTTTCAAGGCAGAGTACATCGTATACTGATGTTTATTCATCTTTACAAATGTGAAATGACTTGAAAGTATTCAAAAAATCATGTGTAGAAAGTTAGGCATTTGCTTCCTCCTCAGTGCCTTAGTCCTGTTGAGAGACATGATGGTACTTGAGGCAGGCGAATTATCTAGAAGCAATGTTTTAAAACACTGAAAAGCCTCATCTAACTTAAGCTTTTTCTCTTTTTCTGTTGATCTGGAGTTCTTCCCTCTCCTCTTCCTTATGTATGATTTCAGTAAAAGGCTCCTTTTGCAGGGGTTTGTGCTCTTCCAGGCTTTCCAGGCTGGTGTTCACTGGCTTTTTTTTCCTCTCTAGAGGAAATATGCATGTTCTTCATCCTGCAGAAGGATCAAAGTTCACTCATAAAACTGGTCTTCCCGGAGTGACTGTGCAACTGCTTTGAAATGAAAGTATGAGCCTTACAAGCAGTGAAAATACAATCACCAAATCAAACTGAAGTCGCTTGAAGGAAGTAGTTTGCTCATTAAAATGGTGAAAGAGGAGAGGCACCAGAAAGCATGAACCTTTTTGCACGCAGTCTTCTTTGGCTGGCAGTTCAGAAGACAGCCGGTTAAGGAAGCTTGTGGTGATGGCAGGTGATTTGGAAGGAGCTGGGTGCCAGTAGTTAAGCTGTTAAATCGTGTATTTTAGTTCCCTTCATCACCGTTAGACAAAGAAATATAAAATAGGGGGCTTTCTGGAAGCAACAGTCTTAACACCATTGCATCATATGAGAAGATACAAATGGAAGCAACCGGTTTAATTTAAATGATTTTGCATTGGATTTGAAAGTGAGAAGGGTGGATTTTCTTTTTATTCTTGGAAAGGATTCAAGTTGAACACAAGCATAGAGCTGGAAGCTTGTTTAGGCTTGATGTGAGAATCTCGAGGAGACAAAACAGCATCACAAGTACAGCTCCTCCGATTTTCACGATTCGGAATAGAATTCTATTTTGATTGATGTAGAATTTAGGAGTCGGGATTATCCTTGATAGTTTTTTAAATGATTTAGCAAAAACAGGGTGGAAGTAAAACTCTGGTATTTTAAGAGCAGTATCTGGGGACAAAGATGTGTTGAACATTGAGCCAGTTTTGAATTTAGCAGATTAAAGTAATGTGTAAATACTTTGAAAGGAAGTGATAGCTTTCAAAGACATGGTTGCTATGCCTGGGAAATGTTTTTACCTGAGCACCCAGTTCTGTGCTGGGGCTGCCAAAACCACCTGAATTCTGTCCTTTTGTGGTGCTTTTAAATAGCTCATTTGGGTTTCGTCTTTTCCTGTTTCTGAGGTGTGGCTCTTGTATACCCACCCATGCATGTGAAAGGAAGAAAGCACTGTACTCTTTGTGTTTGCACTGAACTACAACTGCCCGTAAGTAAGATCTGTTAGGGCTAACCAGGGATGATGTGTGCTAGAAGTGGCATGTTAGTGTAGGAGGTCATGAAAAGCATACCAAGAGTTTCATTGATTTTGAAGGCAGCCTAATAGAATCAGTCTGTTGTGCCATGGGAAAACTACCCCACTTACTGATTCACACTGAAAATCTGAAATCGGATCCCCTGGCTTTTGGTGTTTTGTGGTTGTGTTTGGGTTTTATTCTTTTGATGTCTGAATATTTTAGTGAATCTGATGTGACATCTAGGACGGGCTTCCCTAAACATTCAGCTTTCCCAAAGCTCATAAAGGCTGCCTTGATAAAATTGTGTGCATGTGTGTATGAACAAACCCGGAATCTTGCTGAATCTCGGTTTTGTGAGAGTTGTCATTTATTCCTTAGGAATAATGTCTTTGGGCTAGGATATGTCAAGCAGAATGATTAAGCTGAAAATCAAGCTTTTGGTACCAATCCAGGATTGATTTAACATAGCTGGGGAAGAATATTCTGGACAAGGTACAGTAATAATGCGGTCCTTGTGGTTTGCGTTTTAGTAAGATAAGGGATGACATTCTTCTGTAGTCTTACTGCATCTGCTGGGATTCAAAGGGGCTTATTAGAACAACTGTTGCTTTATCTGTTAACATTCATCATGGAGGAATAGTAAGAGTGGTGTGTGAGGAGGGGATGAAGCAGCATCTATGTTAAACAATGAAGAAAACTTCCTACAGAGCGCCTTCAGGTAGCAGGGCGTGAATGCAGAAGTCTGATCTCTCAGGACTGTGACAGCCAACGGTCAGACTTCACGTAAATCTGTGCCAAGAATTAGCAGAAGTTCTGGTGACATAAGCTGCCACTTAGCACAAGTGTCTAAATGAGTGCCCAGACTAGTTTCCCCACAGTAACGCTGCTGTGGCATCAAAACCTGCCTCTTACAGACAGTTCAGTGCAGCAGGAATGCAGTTCCTGTTCTGGTCGGTCAAAAGCAGCTCTGCCTGCAGAGCGTTCATGGGCACCTCTACCCTGCTCCAAGGAGAAGGGTTCTAAGGAGTCCTTGTCCACAGCACAAACTCTCTTAAGTGATTACTATTTCCAGCTTGGAGAAGAAAACTGTTTAATGAGCTCTCTGCTGCACATGGAGATAGATGTGCAGGAAAGTGACTTCAGGTCAGTATTAATTCCTGTTCAGAAAGCGATTCATTTACAGGTGCTCAGAGTTGAAAGAAGAGATCCTTCTTCACGGTGCAGTTCCTCTGAAAGTCTTTCCTCCATGAGCTTCAGCAGTCCATTGTCGTTTTAGATGATTTCAACATGCTGTTTGCAGCGTAGACCTTCTCGTTCCTTCTAGATACGCTAGCAAAGTAGTGTATTAGTAGAGCAAGAAAATACAGTTTGTGAGAATGGATTTTGTGTACCAGAAAAAAGAAGTCAAGGGAAAGAGTGCAACAGCTGAAGCTGACTGTACCCACCAAACAGTAGACATTCCCGCTGTTCATAAAGCCCAAAAGTATCGTTGCAGGTCCAATGCCATGGTATGAATTTTTACAGAGAGCTTAATTTAGTAGTTTCTTTATCAGTTTTGATATTGCCACGTTATCTGAGTAACCATTAGTCTTTCTTAATATTTTCACTGTCATTTCATGCGCTATTTTTTACATTTCCAGGCCCAAAATGTTCAACACAGCAAGGACATGACTCTTGCCAGCAACCGCAGTCTGGCAGAAGGCAATCTGTTGTACCAGCCAAAGTTGGAGTCTTTGAAATCAAACTTGACTGAAAAATATCGGGAGCTGCAAGTTCTTTTTGAAGCATACCAGATAAAGAAAACAAAACTAGGTAAAGTTTTCTGGTGACAGCTCTGATTTGCTGTTTTCTAAGTGAATGTAAATATGTTGCATGTTTTTGTTTGGTGGTTGGTGTCTCATTTTTAGCTGTGTGAATCAGGGTAATGTCATTCTTGTGTAGTTTTGAAATAGATCATGTCATGCAATAGACCATGCTTCTAATGATTTATTAAGTGTCTGTTACATCTAGTAACAGGTACTGTGGATTCTTTCTGTGTGGTTACCTGTCTGTTGTTGACCTACTCTTCTCTAGGATAAAATTCATTCACCTTGCTAAAAAGCAAAACAATCTGAATTTTCAGTGACTAAGCATAAATCAAACAGAATATTGCATTTAACTTTCTCATTTCAAACTGAATCACTGGGTGTCATACATCTGATACTGCACTTGCTCAGGTGCTTTGCCTTTTGATACTGCATCATTGTAATTACATTTCAGCTTTTAGCATTCTGACAGTATTTCTGAACTACTTAATCTATTTTCTTACTGTAGAGCATCCTGTCTTGAACAGTGCTTGTTGTACATACATGCCTTAGAAATTTGTGTGCTTGCTGAGGCTGTACAGCTTCAAAGTCCCTTAGAGCCAGCTGACATTACTGTTCTTTTTGTGCCATTACAGACAGACAATCCAGTAATGCTTCACTGGAGACACTGCTAGCGCTGCTTCAGACAGAGGGGGCTAAGATTGAGGAAGACACAGAGGTAATGACAGTACACTTCAATTCTGCCACTTACACACATTACTGAAGACTTCCAGTGTACAAAGCTGCAGTGAAGTGTTGGACATGTAATAGACAAAAAGGGTCTTTTAGATAACATGTTCTGATGTGTGCTTTGAACTTCAGTGAAAAGCCATTTGGTTTCGGCAAGACTTTTTATCCAACTGATTTTTTACTCTTTAAGAGAGAAAATGTTCCTTTTCAGAAAAGAAAGCCAAACTGTCCTAGTTCCTTGGCATTGCCTTCAAATTCGTAGTGTATCAGTATGGAATATTTTCTTCAACGGTGTTTGCCTGGTGTATATGTTAATCCATTAGAAATATCAGTAACCTAATGAAAAGCAGTGCCTGCATTGTTTTTTTTCTCCAACATTTCTGGTGAAACATTCCATTAGGATTTCAACATATCTGTCTAGGGCCAGTGGTCACCACTTGCTGCGATACAAGCGCTTGAAGAATGGTCTGTTTTAGACTAATGGAAGTGTTTGGTTTTGTTTGCTGATTTGCCTGTAGGACATTTTCTATACCCGTATCAGGGGAGAAAATCTGCTTACTGGCCTTGAGTTGTGACCACAAAAAGACATTCCCAGGGCAAGTTGAACTTTGTGACTGTAGGTATGGTCCCATGTCTTAATAGTTAAACATCATTTGCCCAAAGCCACAAGTATGAAGCCTGGCTTAGCAATAATCTGCTTCTCTGTACTGAGTCTTGCAGAGTTCTCAGTGTTTCTGTTGGCACTGCGAGCAGTACTGGGCTGTAACTCAGCTTAGCTGACAGTCTGGAAAGCTGTTGAATTTGGTCTGTTCCCACCTCTGATAATAAGGGGAATGTTCAGAACTAGATTCAGATGTTCTTGCTGCTGTTGCTTCAGTATAAATTTAAGCAGAAATTATATTTAACTCCCAGTGCTTCTGAGTAATAAGTAACTCAGAATGCTGCTCAGAATTTTTAGTATGCCAGTCATCTTCCATATGCAAGCTAGAAAATCACAGGCTATTTTTAGGATATATAAACCATTTGGATTCCTTTGCGGTATGCCATTTTCTAAGGTACTTGTTCCGTGTTTGACAGAATATGGCAGAAAAGTTTCTTGATGGTGAAATACCGCTGGATTCCTTCATTGATGAGTACCAGAGCAAGCGTAAACTGGCTCACCTGCGACGTGTAAAAATCGAGAAGCTCCAAGAAATGGTGCTCAAGGGACAGAGACTTCCGCAGGTTCAGCCGCAGGCTCAGCCCAGAGCACCCGAGACAACACCAGCACCTCAAGATTCCTACCCTTCGGATGCAAACACTCCTTCAGTCGTGCCCCGACGAATACCACCTACCCCTCCACCTTCTTCAGTCCCAGCAGGACGCTTTCCTACTCCGTTTACTGCAGCCATGAGTTCAGGACCAGCTCTTTCTTATCCAGGTGCTCCGTATCCTCCTCTCCCACCTCGACCAGGAGTTCAGTCTGCAAGTCAAATGCCACAGCCGGGATATCCGTCTCAGTTTGTACCACAATATCCTCCAGCTCTTCCCCAAAGACCACCTCGCCTTCCACCACATCCTGGCTTTATCCTCCAGTGAATATTTTGGTGCGCCTAACTTATGTATTGGTGCTTATATTTCCTTTTTCTCCCCATCAGAGACTTCGTGTAAGCAATGGAAAAACCTCTGTTCTTTGCACAATGGAGTACAAGATCTGAGCTGTGGCGCAGAGGTTTGCAATTGCGTTTGGTAAATGTGATTATTTCTGTTTTTAAAGAGCAGTTTGACACCGAGGTTTGTCTGGGAAGGTGAAAGGGTGTGAAGTTTGTAAATCCATCAAATAGTGAAAGGGTGCACGGTGGATTTCCTGACGTTACAAATGGAATCACGCTCTGAATTCTTTAGAGATGGGAAATCAGCATCCCCTTCTCATGTATTCCTATTGCAGCTTGGATGTGTGTGCTGCACACTGGGAGCTGTTTGTCTCTCTAAAGAATTATTGATCAGTGCTGGTGTCTGGATAGTAACAGCCACATCTGAATACTGGGCAAAGAGTTGCAGTGGACCGCATCAGCTTCCTTTGCAGTGTGCCCAGGCAGTGGCATTTGTGGCCAGGTACACGTTTTCAGAGCTCGCTGAGCTGAAACTCTTGTCAGAAAACGTTGCATGGGTTTTAGGCAGTACAAGTTACAAGAGTTTCATTTCTACATTTCAGTTGTTACCTGAGACTTCATAACAGAAGTACCCACTCCTCCCACTCCTCTAAATAGCTTGATATCCTGGTCTCTTGAAATTAAACTAAACTGGTTGTAGAGCCAGTTTAGGGTTTTATAGAAACTTTACCAGGCATTTTTATTCCTTGCCTATTAAGATTCTGTTTTTTATGTTGATTTTTTTTCTTCTCCACACCTTGAATTCAGAAGTGATTTTTTTACACAGGTGCTTAGCTTTTGATATCATGTGATTCCAGGAATCCAGGCAGGGTATTTCTTAATCAAATACTGTGTTTTCATATCGGGTAATTGCCCACTTGAAGCTCCAGAGTTTCATTTTATCCCTCAATCTCTTGTTTGGCAGAACTATTTTTAACTTACCCATTTCCTCTAGTTTTGCAGCCGTTGGCATGCCCATCTATCTGGAATTCACAGTTAATGTTTCTCTGCAAGCAGGCAGAACAGAGAAGCTTTTTGAGCTCCATGGTGGCTGTCTGCATCTTACATAATCTATTCTTGACTTCCTCCACTGGAGGAAGAAGCTTTTCAGGGGAGCTCAGATTTCACTCTCAATGTGACTCTTGAAACCCAAGGTACAGACATGTGCTGGTGTTTTAATCGAGCGTTGGGGGGGGCAGGTCTTAACACTTGTTGCTTGCACAGAATGTGTCCCTAAGTCTGTTATCAATCAGTCCAGAATCTGTCATAGCCCCTGCATTACTTTAAACCACTCGCATACCATTCTTCTGGAATGCACTTCATTTTTGGCAGTCTGTCCTACAAACAGCATCAGTCAAAATAGAAGATCTCTTCTTTTTCCTTTACGTAAGGCCCTTGATTGTCCTTTAATCATTTCCTCTGGAGTGTGGCGGTTGCTAGCAAATACTAATCTGAAATGAAGCTCATAACAGGAAACTCTCTATTCTGAAAATATGGTTATTTGGCTTGTTTTGCCTTCTGAGCACAAAGGGCAGAAGGTTGGTCAGCGTTCCTGGCATCTGAACCAGTTCCCCAGTGCAAGCCTGGAAACCTTCCGTAGATGGGGAATTTTGTGACGCAACGTGCATTGGATTTGTTTGCAAAGTGTGTTTTTTCTGTATTCTAGTGATGGTACAGGATGTGTTTTTTTAAAAAAACCTAGTGTAATAGCTTTTCTTGGTATTATTTTCTCACTGAAGCTTCATATCAGCATGGTTAATTATGACTCGTTTCAAAGTAATTTTGCTGTGCTATTAGTGCTGGTATTTGGATGGCAACTGTTGTATCTGGATGCTTAATGTAAGTCTGCTGTAGAAATGATTTGTGTCCTAGCAAGAATTAAAGCAGCTGGGGGCTACCAGGATGATGACAGAGTACAGGAACCCGTACTTTGAGCCTGCTACACAACAACTAAACCACTCTCACATCAGTTTTGCTAACACTTAATAAAACCAACCAGGTATATTTTATACACTTATCAAGTGCCAACTTTTTTTCCGAGGGCTGAACATCCTCAGAAGTGATGGAGGTGATAGATAAGTGTATTGTGAATTTGCACTGCATTTTCTGTATCTAACTTTATTGGTATTAGTAGTCCAGAAATATTTTTACTACTTGTTAAATTTTCTCTCTTTTTGGTACCTTTTGTGATAACGTGACCTTTCAGGGATACTTTATCTAGAAACAAACTCTTGTGCAAGCGAAATACAGACAAAGCTAATGCAATTTTTCTGTCTGAAAGCAAAACAATGCATTATTGCATATGCATGTGGCTGATGTGCCTTAGGATCACTACCTGTGATTGTAATACTAGGATAATAGCATTTTTATCGTTTGAATGGCCATTGCTTAACTCTAATTCAAGGGCTCTTCAAGAGCACTTTGTTTTACAGAAAACTCACCCTCATACTTCAGAAGAAACAAAGGCTGTATCTGCTATTTGTAAGCTTAATAGTTGCCTTCACCGATGGGTAAGTTTGAACACAGATAATATAACTAATGTGATGTTTCAGTTATAGCAATCTCGTAACTGAAATCCAGCTGCTCATGGAAAACGTTTTGCCATTAATTGTGTGTGTATGTGCGCACAAACTGTAAAGAAATACTTGACTGCTGGTAATGTTTAAGGATAAAGGAGAAGGATGACTGTGGAAAGCTGTTAAAATCCTATCTACAAAACACTAACCTGAAGGAGTCGGGCAAGAGAAGTGTCAGTGCTTTCAACCTGTTGCCCTTCGACAGCTTCTCCTGTTCTGTTATAGCTTATAAATAAATTCTGCTATGGCTAGGATGTTAGAATCATACTAATTTGCACTGTTTATAAGATAGATTAAAATGCCATAGGCAAGCTGAGACTTGAGAGGGGGTGGCTCAGTATGCTTGCCAAATATATATATATATTATAAAGTTGTCTTGAGGATTTTTAATGTCTGCTGCAAATAGCATATACTTCCCCAAAGCAATTGGAGCAGAGAAGAACCTTTTAAATACGACGTGTAACACGGCTGTAGAGTGTTGGTAGCGTTGAAAATGTTCTCTTTGGATGGCATTACTTTTGCCAGTCTTTTGTATGCAGTTTTGTAAGTTATGACTAATTGGGTTGTATGTGGTTAAGTTGTTTGATTGGTGATCAGCATTGAAGGGGGCTAACTCAAGGATGAGTGTTGCTACGCTTCAGTGCTGTCGCCTAGAGGAAGCAGAGTCAGTTGTTGTGGCACAGCTGATCCACACGGGTCACCTTTGTACCTGTGACCATGGAGAGACTATTTAGGATATAAGCTTTCATGTGATGCCAGGAGGCAGAGCCCTGGGCACAGTCCAGTCATGGGTAACCATTACATTTAGTGCCCCAACTCCCACGACCTCAGTCTCGACCTCTTTTGGGACTTCTCTGCCCTCTCAAACTGGAATAGTGACTTACAGAGCTCAAATCAACAGTTCTGTTAGCCTGAATACAGAGCTACTTCCCAAACATCGAGTTCGGAGGAGGTAGAGTCGTCCTGCACCTGAACAGTTCCTCTGTGTAATCTTGGACAGTCTATTCATAAAGGGGCAGTTTTATATGCCGAGCAAGTTGTGAAACATACAGTGGATTTGTTTGCATAAGAAGTCTTTCTGTAATCTACTGTGGTCTGATTTTAAATAAAATAGCATATCTCTCTTGGTGTCGTGTTCCCATTGTGGCTTCATTTAATCACAGTCATGTTAATGTTTTCCAACACCTAATGATGCTTCTCACGAGGTGATCTAAAACCAGTTGTAGCTTTAATTATGAGACATAAGTTTGCAAGAAAATAGCTTTAATTATTCATAGTAAGCCTGTTGGCCATGTTTTTCATGGCTGGATGTAGTGAGTCCAGTTAGTATGTCGCTGATGGAGGATAGGTGTGTTCAGAGTGGGTTCTGCCCATTGTAATCGTGGCAGTGAGGTAGGTGGACTGTCTTTTGCAGGTGGAATCCCTTTGTTGTTGTCTTCGTTTCCTACAATAGGGAATAGTGGAAGTGTTCAGAATCTGCGCTTGGAAAAGCCGAAGGAACGGGGAAAGCCACCTCTGTTTGTTAAAAGAGGGAAAACTGAGATTCCAGCCAAGTCAGGAGAAATGAGTCAACCAGTGTTATTTAGGAACATGAGTCAGAGGGCAGAGAAGACCTGATGTAATTTTCTGTGTTATCTGTTGCGTTAGTAGCAGCATAAAAAAGAAGTCCTACTGCAGAAAACCTGGTAATATAAGGAGGCAAATCCTTTTTTTAACTGTCTCTTGATGCGTTCTTTTGTGGTGGCTACGGAGCTCTGATACCTTCTGCTGATGCAGGAATGGGGAAGTACAGCTGAGGAGAACTTGCTGTGCTGACTCAGTGCAGGTGGGCGAGGGAAGGAGATGCTGTTATGTAAAAGTGCAGTTCTTCAGCTCGGCTCTCCTGACACTTGTCAGCAACGCCCGTGTTTTGCAGCTTGAAGAAGGGACCTGCCAGACTTAAACACATTCCAAACCTGGGGTTTGGGTGCCCCTTCCCTGTGGCTCCTGTGCACCAGGAGATGGTTCTGGGTGGGATTGTTCCCTGGGCAAAGGAGGGGTAACCCTGGATGGTCAGGCCTCACGTGTTGGTTGTGTAATGGGTAACAAAAATCAAAGTAACACAAAAGAGGCAAGTGGTGTGGCCTTGACTTGTCCCTTCCCTTTGGAAGCAGCTTCAGAGGCCGTGCAAGCCTACACACATCCTATAACCTGAGTCCTTGGTTCTGTATTGATCAACCCTCATACAAGTCTACAGGTATGACTGTTCATCCTGCTGAGCCTGTCACTGGAACCAAGATGTGTTGCTTTGAGCTCTTTTGAGAGATTTTGTCCACAAGTTTCGGAGAAGCCTTTTTGAGACCGTGGTGCTGCGGTTGACATCTCCTCCCTGGGCAGCCTCTGGTGGGCTCTCAACCTCATTTGAATCCAGTCTCTGTTTTTCCCCCCACGTGCAGGACAAATAGCAGCTGAGGCTGGAAGTGGTAGGGTGTGCTTTGACCCCTGGATCCTGCAGTAAGCTAAAAGCTATTTAATACCATTATTTCTATTATTTTAGTACTATTAAGTGCGTTTATTTCCTTCAACCTGTTCAAGGCTGCTTTTTCTGCGCTCTTGTGGGTGCTGATGTAGTAATTACTTTTTCCTTCACAGCTAAAAATGTTTCCTCTCACCACAGAAGTTCATTTCACCTTGCTACGTGCACTTAAAGCTGCACATTATTCTAGCAACCAGTGCTCAAATGGGCTCATTTCTGGGATTCATTAGTGTTGAAAGAGGCCTTCCACATCCTGTAGAGGAAAGGAGGTGGCAAAGTGGTGCAGTTCTCAGCACTGGAGTAATAGCACCTTAGCGGGAAGAATGTATGATTGTGGAGAATCATATAATCCCCATAAATAAATAAGGATGTCCTTGGGGCTGGTGTGTGTGTTAGTTATCTCACTCTGCCAGCCGTGGTAAGATGGTTTGTAAGGGAGGTGATAGATACGTAGCATCATTGTATTTTTCTAGTTTGAAACATGCTGTTGATGGCTTGAATTAAGGGCTCTTAACATACTTGTACAGAAGCTTTTTAACCTGACTTCCCAGAGCATGTAATGGCTGTTTGCTATTCCTGTGCTTGATTTCCATGGCCTTGTTTTCCCCCGGTGACCTAAGAGACACTTGTGTTTTGCAGACACTGCTCTGTAGCAATGC
The DNA here is from genome assembly GCF_033815535.1 of Pezoporus flaviventris. Taxonomy (NCBI): domain Eukaryota; kingdom Metazoa; phylum Chordata; class Aves; order Psittaciformes; family Psittacidae; genus Pezoporus; species Pezoporus flaviventris. The sequence goes on from NW_026892589.1 coordinate 12,203,376, forward strand.
TGTTGCTGAACTGGAGCCACTTTGCGTTCGAACTCATTTGTGGCCACTGGAGATGTGGCTGCTGAGGAGCCAAGGGGTGGGGAAAGGAGGGCTTTTGATAACACACTGCTTGAAAGCTGCTTCGGGAGGACCGAATGGAACTGGACTTGGACTAACCTTGGTGGAAGGGAGCCAAGACTGGGATCTCGCAACTTGGGCTTGGTTATTTTCCACTGCTAGTGTTGCAGGAACTGAGGGAAACTTGTTGGCAGTAGCACATCAAGTTAAACATCTAATGGTACTTAAAAGCCATTAGCAAATTGGATCCTGTAGAGCAGGATGTCTTGATGGAGTCTCAAAATAAACCTGTGCATGCACAGTCTGCAGTTGTGATTTAGTTCTGCTGTCTGCTACAAATAGCAGAAAGTATAGGGAGTTAAGGCAATCACAGACTGGACAGTAAGCTTGATTTTGTTTAACAGTTACTTCAGCACACGGGTTACACTTCAGGTGGCCTTTGGAGCTTATTCTTACTGACACTTTTTGAGACTCTGTACATTCTGACCTGGGTTATTTTACCCGCAGCCTCTGTTAAGTGTCCATTTCAGTACATCACAGTGAAAGAGCAGTGCTGTTAGTTAAACAAGTTACATTTACCCATAGCATCATTCTTAAGGCCATGTTTTACTGGAGTTCTTTAACTATAGCTGTGGCTGGGCTGAGGGCAGTGAGAGTCTGAAAGTTCACGTTCTTGATTCATCATCCTTCCATTATGAAACGTGATGAGGAGAGGGGTTAGAATGACGTCGGTCTCCCAGCAAATACGTCTTCATCACCGTCTATATATAGCTGATGAGCTGTACTGAGAGAAAAGGTTTCTGAAAGAAAGGAAGCTCAAACTGGAGCACAACTGTGGCCAGCTCCATCTCGGGAGCCATCGTCACTCGATGTGCCAGCAGTCATGCGAAGGGCGCTGCTGGGTAACCCTTCTCCCAGTCCTCTGTTAATACTGCAGGAAGCTCTCCCTAGCTTCATGGAAAGACTGAGCAGGATGTAAAGCTTCAGGCTGGGGATGATGCTGATGTAGTTTGCAGCATTCAATCGGCTGTTTGCCTTATCCAGTAACAGCAGTATTAACACCAAAGCCTTTTAATGTGGGGTGTGCTTTATAACATACGATTGGTTGGGAAGGGGGACTTCTGAGCTGCCCATAGTTGTTGCTCATAAAACTGTAAAGGTCTGGCTGTAATCCTGTAAAGCTTAGGTAGCATGAGACTGCCTCGTAACTAAAATAAATAACAAATACCTTGTAAATGTGTTGTCCTGAGATACAGCAATTAAAATGCCAGGTACCTGCTTTACAGCCTCTTGTTAATCACACAAATGAAAAATCATGGGGGGTTTATTGTGGCTTGTATGCAATTTGATTGTAATTGTTTTAGGGGGGGTGCAAGGATGAAAATGTTGATGTTAGACCCTTATAACTCTCCTCTTAAATATAAGGATGCTGCATTCACCCTGTCATGGGCCTTCTTGCTGAGCTCCAACTGCTCCAAACCTACCCTTTCATGGGTGCACCCAGCAGTGCAGTGACACAGCCCTGCAAACACTCCCAGAACAAACACAATCCCCATCCCTTGCAGGTGCGTGCCAATGGCCCCCATGCACAGCAGTGAGGCTGCAGGTAAGGGCTGGCCTGGCTGGAAGCTGGAAGGTGGCACTGATCCTGCACCCATGCTGCTGCAGCTGCTTCTTAGTCATTTAATGACTTACATTCAGTAAGGCTGACATGAAAGCCATGGAGTTATGGTGCTGCTGCTGTACCTGGGGGAGCTGCTTGCTCTGGGCTGTATGGCTGGAGGCACCTGCATACAGACCTATATGCTGTATACTTGTGTGTATATGCTTAGGCCTATATGCTCAAATACGTATATACCTATCCATCTATCTATAAATATGCAAACATGCATGTATATATATATAAATACATATATAGGCACACACAGAGCCATACATGCCACACATACAGAATATGACTCTATATATATATTTATGCACATCTATACGTATATGTGTATATATATGTATATATACGTATATATATATACACACACACACACTGATGCACCTGCCTCTGTGCTTTAGCTAATTACTTTAAGGCCCTTTATTGCCTTTTGCTCCCCAGTATTCAGGGCCAGCTTGCTTCAAGCAGCAGAGCCCCATGCCGTAGCCCTGGCATCGGTCCCCTCCCCACCAAGCAGCTGAGCAGGCACCACAGCATCTACTTTAAATATTGCTTCTTTAATAATCTCTATCGTGGTAGTAGCTCCAAGGGAAGATACAGCTGACAGGACCTTTTCTTCTGCCCCCCACCCCACCCCAGCGTCTCCCCACATCAGTAATTCCTTATTGCTGCAGACTCCTCCATCCCCTGGCTCCCATTGGCCACGGCTGGATTTAATTCTGCTACATCTCTTACATATAAAACAGAACGCAACTGATCCCGACAGCGCTGCGGTGCTATAAAATAGAACAGGACAACGCAAGGGCTGCATCCTTATTGCCAGTGTGTGCCAGTAGCTGCTTTTCCCCTTTCCAAAGCCCTGCCCCGTGTGCCGGTTCAGGCTCACGTCTCCCTCTCCATGGAGGGGCCGATCCCAGGCCGAAACAAAGTCCCGTTATTCCTCAGGCTGGGAAAAGGGAATTAAAAAACGGCTGCAAGAAAAGCTCAAGTTTCCTACTTTAAAAACAGCTCTTGGAAAGGGTCCGAGCAGTACAGTAGAGAGCTACAGGTACTCCTAGTGCTGATCGACAGAGTCCTTACAAAAGGATATAACCCAAACGAACCCCAAATTAAATTAACCTGGAGGAGGAGGAGGGGGCCGGGGGAGAGCACCCCCCCCCCCCCAAAATAGATAAAAATCAAGTGAAGAAAAATACAAATAAAAATAAAGAATTCCTTAGAAAACTCCAGTTTTGCGGGCGGGAGGAGGGCCCGGCGCAGGAAGGCACACGAGCGCGAAGGCAGCGTGAGCTGGTGGATGGGTACCCAGCCAGCCCCTGTTAGACGTGAGGGGGGTACGGGCCGGCGTCTCGCTGGGGCTGAAATGAGAAGAGGGAAGACACCAAAATACCAGCCCCGGTGCTGTGAACACCCTCCCCACTGTGTATTTACCCCCCCCCACCAGGACCTACCTCCCCGTGTCCGGGTTTCTGAGCCAACGGGGGCTTCTTGAGGATGCCTCTTCTAGGGGCTGGTGCTGGCTTTGCCTCCCCATCCTCTTCTGTGTCGTAGGTCCCGGCCAGGGCATAGTGCTGCTTCCTCAGCTCGCCCAGGCGCACCCGCTCGCCCTCCAGGCGCTTCTCCAGCTCCAGCACCTTCACCTGCAGCCAAAGAGCAGCCCTGGGTCCTGCGCATCGCAGGGGGGTGATCCCCACCAGCAGCAGCACCGTGATGAAGGTGGTAAGGAAGGGACCCCCCCCCCACGCAATGTGCAGGTCCAGATCAGGACCTGAGGCTGGCAGCACCAAAGCCACCTTCACGTCCGTACCTGTGTTTCCATCTCTTCCTTCTTCAGCTTGATGAGGGACATGCCCGAAAAGTCCATGGTGTCTGTGGAGAGAAGCAAGGGTCCTCTCTGAGCACACCCTCCTCATGTCCCAGCGCCCAGCTGGCTGAACACAGACATAAAAGGGATCTGGGGAGGGGTTCTCCCCTTTCCTTGCAAACCCCTCACCTTTCTCCTCGATCTGCTCTTGCCCTGACTTGGTGGAAGCCACCACATTGGCCGCCATCTCATTGACGTTGCGGGAGCACTCCTGGAGCTTGCCCAGGTTCCTGCTGCTCTTCTCGGCTTTTACCTGCAAAGAGCAGAGACCACGTCGGGATGGAGCTCGGATGTGACAGCCTGGGGGTGGAACGGATGGACAGACAGATGGACACCTGCTTATCCTTGCTGATCCCATCACGGCCAAGCAACATGACCCGTGCGAGCCCTGGGGCACCAAACCAGCTCTGCTCCCACGGGAGCACACACGGATAAGCAGCATCAGTGAAGGCAGAGCTATTTTTCTTCTCACCATGCTCTTAATTTTAAAGCCATCTGCTGTAAAACCCCATGTGGGTCCTCCTCCCCCAGCCTGCCTCCCTGTTTGCTCATGGAAACCTCTACCCATCAGCACCTTTCCTGTTGGTGTGGGTGAAAGCAAGGACCAAACTAACTCCATCATTGTCAATGCTGGCTCCCGCAGGGGCTTAGTTGAGGGTTCTTATTAATGATTAACATCTTCTTTACATAAGCAGCTTAACAGGAGGTTTTACACATCTCCATTTCCAAGGCAAGGTGTGGGAATATTGATGCAGGTGAAAACAGATGGATTAAAATCACAGACTGACTTTGTAATAGGAAGAGCTTCCCTTCCTCCCTGCTCCGGGAGGACGCTGCAGGACCACTGGATAACAAACCACTGCCTGAGAGCACCCACGGGACAACACTGTGGGAGCAAAACGCCCTCAAGCTCGAGGAGCTGCATGCAGGAACGTTGTTGGGATACTCACCTTGGAGGCAGCTACGAGCTGGGCTGTGCTGGCAGCGATTTCATGGGAGCAGACGATGAGCTCTTCGTATTTGCCCATGTGCAGGACAACTCTGTCTGCTGACTCCCTGTGGTATGGGTCAGAAGGAACATTGCGTTAGATCCTCACCATGCCTACAAACCAGGTGCAGATTATTTAGCCCCTGCTCTATCCTTAGAAACCAAGACCCTGAACCAGCAGCTCTGCCTGTAATTATTTAAAGCTCATTTACAAAGCAATTACTCAAAGCCCCAATGCAGATGCTTTGGATAGGTACAAAACAGCAGCAGAGGCAGGACCGTGTGTCCATAATGACGTGGGTGGGATTTTTAAAGGTTTATCCCAAACCACCCCTGCTGGCACAGGGATACCCTGCACCACTCCCAACCTCCCCATCCACAACCATCTGAGCAGGAACTTGGACATGGAGCATTCGATTTGAAGCAGCTTTGCAAGCAGGAACTGGCAGCCCCTATTTCACTGACCCGGGATGCTCTGTGAGGAATTAGCAGTAATGCCCCGTGCAGACTCCGTTGCGTGGCACAACTTGGGTTACTGGGTGATGGAGAAGCACGGGCCAGCCCCAGGCACAGCCCTAGGAGAGGTCCCCGGGTACCTACACGAGCTGCGTGGCTCCCCATCCCACCGCCTTGGAGGCAGAGATCAGCCCTTCGGTCCAGCGCGAGTTCTTGGCATAAAACTCCTGAGTTGTTGCTGCCCCCTGTTGTTACGAGAACATTATGGCCTGGATTAACTTGGTTCTTACAAACAACAACGTTTAGATCCATAAAGCCATATAAAATATCCGTATAATACAAGACAATATAGAAATTCATCTATAAAGCCATAAAGCAAGGGACTGGCAGCATTTCTGCGCCCTTCAGGCAATACTTGATGGCCTGGTTAAATAGGTATCAATAAAACAAGTATTAGAGCTGCAAGCCTGCAGATCTGGGCTGGGTTTAAAACACACAGATTGAGGCCATTGCCTTTAGACAAACAAGGCTTTACAAAGGTGACAGCGATGTGTGCAGAGAGCACGGGGCTGAGCAGCCCGTCTCCAGAGAGACTTACCCGGCCACTTTCTACTATCTCCTTCTGCAGGTTCGTAGATGTCATTACAAGAAGCCTAATGGCCTGGAATGAAGAGAAAGAGGGTCTGATATTTGACAGGGATTGGATTGATGCTGCCAATGGGGGGAAGTTACAGTTCTGCTTTGATGCCCCAGCTCCATTTGTGCAGTACTCACCTTCATGAGGTCCGTGCAGGAGTTCAGAATCCTGTAGGGAAACAAGAGGGAGCATTCAGCATCCTCCAATGCTGTGTCCCAGTTATAAAACGGGCCTGTTCTGGAGGCCAGCCAGCCTGCAGGTTACTTCTAAGCAGCCCACAAAGCAGCTGTGAGCAATGGGCTTAGACATGCAAGACCAAGGTCCACCCTTCTAAAGAAGATGTCGTGCTCAGCACAAGGACGATGCAGGATCGGGTTGCAAATGGGGCTTTGGAGCAGAGCACAACCCAGGAGGGTATGGGCACAGACAGAAACCTGCCCATGGCCGCCACATGCCACCCCTCAACACTCACCGCTCATTCACTTCAAGCTTAACACCAGAGCTCTCGTTCCTGGCCTGGCTCATCATCTCCTGGTGGGAAACACAAGAGGGAAGTTGGATGCTGCACTGCAGGCTGGAGGAGAGATGGACGCTTTGCTGCCCCAAGGCACCAAAATGGTTCACCCTGCAGCTCCGTCTCACCTCTATCCTCCTGACAGCATCCTCAATCGCCTTGGAGGTGGAGGCCATCTCCTTCTCAACCATGTCCCCCAGCTCTTCTTGCTTGATGTCCAAGCTTTTGGGCCTCAGCTCCTGCCGAAGGAGGCAGAAGTCACCAAGAGGTTTTAGGCAGAGAAGGAAATATTTGTGAGGAATAACACCAAAGCAAGGCACCCAACCCCCTTTTTTCCCCCTTAAATAAATAAAGCTGCAGGAGCACATCACAAGGGTGAAGGCACATGTGCAGCAAACACGGCACAGGGTAAGAAATGCCCCAAATCAAGGTGACAAAACTCAATCACAGGAGCAGTTTTGGCAGGGCAGAGCTCCAGAGGGCTCCAGAGAGCTACGAGCCTTTGAATTAACAGCGGCTCAATGGAAAAGACAAATGGATAACCTGTGGGAATGTGGCACAAGCCACGCCAAAGAGCTCACTCCAACCCAGCATCCCTGGGCTACTTCAGAGATTTCAGCTCTGGACTATGGGAAATGCCATAAAAGCCATGGGTTTGGGTATCCTTCTTTAAAAAGGGGCAGCCTGAGCAAACTCCCACCTTGACAAACGGAGGCAACATCCTTCTGCATTCCCTTTGGGAAACACCCATGCCAGAGATCCCCCCCTGCCAGCCCCGATGGGTGCAATGGGCTCCATCTCCTACCTGGGCCAGCTGCAGGACCTCTCGCAGCGCCCGCCGCACGTCCCCCAGCTCAGCACATCCCAGGGTCTGCTTGTCCTTCAGCTTGCCCAGGTAATCCAGGCTCTGCTGCCCACAGTCCCGGCACGTCTCCGTCAGCCCTGCGGAGAGGATGGGTTGGTAACAGGTCCCTCAATGGACAACGGGTCCCTCCACCCCATCCCCACCACCCTCACCTTCCTCCTCCCCTCAGCTATGGGGATGATGCCACGCATCAATGGCATCCAGAAGTTTATTGCAGAAGAGGATAAATCCGTTTCCATGAGCGAAGTAACAACCCTGGCCCAGGAAGGGGCACCAGAACATGGGGTATGCTGGGGGGATAGGACCACGCTGCCCCCAGGGAAGACCTGCCCCATAACCAGCCCCTACCACAGGATGCTTTGGCATGGCAGCCCCCCCAAAACACCCCACAAGCATAAAGAACCCCCAATATGAAGTGTCCATGCACAGCACTCACGGTCAGCGTGGTCAGTGGGAGCCAGATGGGACGTGGCACTGCCGTTCACAATGGTGTCGGCCATCAAGTGTGCAAAGAGGGCCAGAGCCCCCACCAGCCCCGCAGCATCTGATGGTGAGATGATGGGCTCAGGTGCTGCCAGCCCAGGGCACCGCTTGCCATGTCCTGGGGGCTTCAACCCACCCCTGAACACACTCAAGGGTCAATACAAGAGCTTGGAGAGGTTGGCATTGACCGCATCGTTGCTCCTGGAGCGAGCACATTGCAACCCACCCGCTCCATCCCTCCATCACCAGGGCACTGCACGCTTGCCGATGGCCCCAAAGTATGTATAATAATAAACAAAGGATGTATGATAATAGAAGCAAGGTGCAAGCGATGCCACCGGTCCCCAGCCCCAGGTACCTGCCATGGAGGCCACGTACTGCGCGTGCCCGTTCTCCAGGGCATCCGTGGACTCCAGCGCTGCCTGCGCCCGGCTCAGCAGGTAATCTGCAATGAGTTTAGCTTCGTTAGTGTCTGAACAAGCACGAGTGCCGACTCCATGAGGCACCATTCAGTGGAAGCCAAGACAGCTCAGGTCCCTGTGGCCCTGGCCTGGGAACAACGCTAAAATCTGAGCAAAACAGTGCTGAGATTGGAGCTAAAAGTTCATTCCTGGGAAATCTGACCCCAGTCTCCTTGGGTGTAGTATTTGGGAGGGGAAAAAAGGCCTGGGGGAAGCTGAGAGGCAATGCTATCCGGGTTGCAGACCCCATGGTCAAGTGGGACGTACCGGGGGAGCTGGTGCAGCGGATGTGCAGTGGATCATCCAGCTTGGCCACGGCGTCCCGGAGGATGTCCTCTGCCTCCCGCACCGTCTGCTGCAGGATGATGAACTGCTCATCCAGCAGCTTCTGCTGCAGGCTCTGCTCCTGGCTGCTCTGTGGGGTGTGAGGAACAAGCGAGTTGCACAGGTGGGACACAGGACCCCTATCACCCCTGGCCCATCACCATCACATCCCTCGAGAGCATCTTTGCAGGATTAGACCCGAGCATCCCATTATTGCTGCTGCCAAGTCACATCCCACTGGCTACACCAGCGACGGCTCATCTGAGCTCCCCGATTGCTCAGCACCCCCGAGGACATCTCACTTCATACCTTCTCCAGGAGCCTGCCCTGCAGCTCTCGTATCTCCCTCGAGGTCTTGTCCACCTCCTGGCTCAGCTGCAGCTCCTTCTCCTCGATGAGGCCACGTGTGGAGAGCAGCTCATGCTCCTTCTCACTCACGGACCGCCTCAGCACCTCTTTCTCAGCGTGCAGGGCCTCCACCTGAGCACTGAGCTCTGTGCCTGCCTGCCAGCGGGACCAGGAGACCCCTGTCACCATGTCATGAGCCCAACAGGGGGAAGCTGAGGACAGGCCCAGCTCCTGACCCTGATGGGATGGACCCACATTCAGCCCCAATGACATTGCCTTGAGCTGCTGTTTGCTGTGTGATGGGTTTCGGGGCACATCCTGCACCCCAGCCTCGTACCTGCTTGGCGTGGCTGAGCGAGCGCTGCGCCTGCTCCAGCTCTTCCCGCCGGGCATCCAGCTCCTGCCGCAGCTGCTCCATCTGCAGGCTCTGGTCCTCCAGCTGCAACCACACGGCCATGGAGCTGCAGGCACGCTCCAGCCCCGCTTGGCACCGGCACGCAGCCAGCGCCATGGGAATGAATCCGGATGTGTTTTGCGGGAAGGGTTTTCAGGATACTGGGGGGGGGTTCTCCTTTCCCCAGGGCAGGGATTTTGGGAGCAGCCCCCAGCGAATGAAAGCACCCAAAGCCATTAATTTGCATCGTGGCATTTTCTTGGGGGAAGAAAAGGCAGATTTGGGCAAGAGGGAGTGCAGCATGCATTGAATAACGCCTTCCCGAGAAGCCAGGGCGACTCCTTCCAGGATCAGGGACTGACACCAACCACCACCTCTACCCCTTGCACCCAAACTGTGTTTCCCAGGCTGGGAAGGGCCCCATGGCAGGGAAGGATGCAGGGCTCTGCCGGCTCACCTTCATCTCCGCCTCTCGCTTGACCTGCTCCACCTGAAAGGCCAACTGCTCCTTGACACGTGCCACCTCCTCCTGGCTCTGCTGCGTGACCGTCAGCTGCTTGGCAGTGTCAGCGTTCTGCACGGGGACATGGGGCTTACTGGGCATCAGAGGGGGGATCCCACCAGAGCCACGTTCGCTCCCATCAAATTCTGGCTCAGGGGACACCTCCAAGATGCCTTTCTCACAGCCTCTGGGATGCTGACTGCTTGTGAACACGAATTCAAGGGGGGTCTCCCACCCAGGGCTCAGAGGTCCCTGGATGCAGGCTGACGGCACCAACATGGGGTAGGGCTGAAGGCGGCAGTCAGCCCCTGCCCAGCACGAGCAGCAGCGTTACCTTCCTGAGGAGCTCAGCGTGCGTGTTGATGAGCTCGCTGTGCTTCTCCTTCAGCTTCGTGTAGCGGATCTCGGTGGCGGTGGCTTTCTCTGAACAGGGCGAGAAAGCATCAGCACCGGTGCTGAGGACACCCCGCGGCCCACGGGTGCTGCAGGGCACCTACTTTCTGCCTCGGCGCAGAGCCGCTGGGACCTGTCGCTGTCCTGCTTCACCCTCTGCAGCTTCTCCAGCTCATCCCGCAGCTGCTCGTTGTCCACCAGCGCCTTCTGCTTCTGCTTGCGCTGCTCCTCCACTTCTCCCTCCAGGCTGTTGACCTGCGCCTTGAGCTGGGTGATGTACCGCTGCGCCTGCGGGGCACCGGCAGCGCTTGGGCACTGCCAGCGGCAACCAGCCCTCCCCGGCATCCCCATCCCGGTGCCTGGCTGTGATTTGGGCAAAGCTGCTGTGAGATGCATGGGAAAGCTCTGCCCTCCTGCTCCATCCCCGCTGCTAACAGATAACACGGGACAGGTCTCACACGCCTCCATCCCATAACATCAGGGTTCTGGCACTGGGAGAGGCCTAAAACACAGCGCTGGGTGCCAGGACTCTGCTCCTGCTGCATCTCATTGGGGTTTCAACACTACAGCACCCAAAAGCACCCCGCTCTCCCACACTGGCTGCTTCCCAACAGGGCTTTACCTCCAGTTTAATCTTCTCCATCTCTGCACGGAGCACGTCCACCTCCTTCTTCAGGCTCTCGATCTGTGCATCCCTGCAGGGAAAAGGCAGGTTGGTCTCATGTGGCAGTGGCCACCCCACTGGCATCACCACTGGACCCCCCATACCTGTCATCCCGAATGCCATTGGGAGGCCCAAAGGTTTGGTCAAATAGATCTGAGGTGACCTGGAGAAGACGGAGGGTGCTGAGCTGAGCCGGGCTGTGGGTGCCTGTGTCCTCCCATCCCAGGGTCCCCATGCCCAGGTCCCCACCTGTGGCTCCATGGTGGAAGCTGTGCTTATCTCAATGAGGTTCTCTGGCTCCTCATCCTCGGGGGCTTCCTCGGGGATGACAACCACAGGCTTCACGTGCTCGGCCAGCGCGGATGCCCGCAGGAAGTTCGGGGGGCTCTATGGGGACGAGATGCTGTGATGGCATCACCTGGGGTTTCGGGAACCACTGCAGCAGCGCAGCAAGAGAAGGGAGGCAGGCATCCCTGTGCCGCTGTGTCCTCAGGCACTGAACCCATCCACGGGGACACCCTGATCCCACAAGCTCTCCAAAGCATCACACACAAGCAGCACATGGAAACCCTGCCGTACCTCTGGCAGCCGCGGGATCTGGATGAGCCGCTTGAAATACAGCATGTCCGATGCCTTCTTAAAGAAGTTTTTGAGGCTGGAGAGGGGGGAAAGAAGAACTGCTTGTAGAGGAGGTGGGGAGAGGGGGGAATGGCAGCAAGGAGGGGACCCCAGCATCGCACTCAGCCATGGGTTACCTGCGAAACTGCTCATGGAAGCGGTCTCGGTGGCCTTGCAGCGTGTCGGCCGGCAGACCTGCAGTGATGGGGGGGACAGACATGGCTGATCCAGGGCTGCAAATTCATACACATGCAGCTGGATCCCTCTGGCTGCCACAGCCAGCAGGTTAAGGCCAGGTTGGAACGGGATGTGAGGGATCAGGAATGGAGTGGGGTGTCCCCATCCCTGGCATAGGGACCAGGGACACAGCACAGGAAGGTGGCTGTGGAAACCCCAAAATACCCATGTGAGGCCCCTTGCACCGTGCTGCCCAGCAATTCCATGGCTGGCAGGCCAAGGCTCATCAGTCTGAATTAATCAAGAACAAGCCCTTATAATTCCTTCATTTGGGATGTCTATATGGGATGGAGCAGGTCCTCAGGGCCTGGCTGGGATATGGGGACACGGCAATGGATGCCTCCATCCCCGCAATCCTAATCCCCAAATCCATGCGGAAACCCAAGCTGGGAAAAGACCAGGATGGGGCACGTCCCCAGGACATGGAACTGTTGGAACAAGTCCAGAGGAGGCCACGAGGATGATCAGGGACTGGAGCACCTCCCATATGAAGACAGGCTGAGGAAGTTGGGGCTGCTCAGCCTGGAGAAGAGAAGCTGCGTGGAGACCTCATAGCAGCCTTCCAGTATCTGAAGGGGGCCTATAGGGATGCTGGAGAGGGGCTCTTCATTAGGGACTGTAGTGACAGGACAAGGGGTAACGGGTTAAAACTGAAACAGGGGAAGTTTAGATTGGATCTAAGGAGGAAATTCTTTCCTGTTAGGGTGGTGAGGCACTGGAATGGGTTGCCCAGGGAGGCTGTGAATGCTCCATCCCTGGCAGTGTTCAAGGCCAGGTTGGACAGAGCCTTGGGTGCCATGGTTTAGTGTGAGGTGTCCCTGCCCATGGCAGAGGGCTGGAACTGGATGATCTGAAGGTCCTTTCCACCCCTAACTATTCTGTGATTCTATGATTCTGTGACTCACAGGAGTGCAGCTTGAACATCAGCTTGACGGCGTAGTGATAGAGGTGGCTGCAGTCCTGGATGACCTGGATGAGGGGGGCCAGGCGGCACTGCACCGCCGACATCTGCGACACAGCCATCGACGTGTTGAGCTGCCTGAAAACTGGAGGGGGAGCACAGTGAGGTGCTGGCACCGCATCTCTGCTTGATCATTAACTACAAGGGATGTGGCTGTGCCAGGATAGGGGTCACACACCGGGGCTGCTGCCTGCCCTGTCCCTGCTGCGCTGGGAACACCCCCTTCCGGGCAAGAACACCCAAAGGGACAACGGTGGCAGAGGAAAGGGGTGCTCAGCTCTGCCCTGGGTACCCCAACCCCAAAAAGGAGGGATCTAACCCCAAAACGATGTAAAGGCTGGGGAAGTATAGGGTTTTGCTCTGCTCTATTTAACCATGCAAGGAGCCGGGAGAGCATCCCAGGGCAGGGGATGGACCTGCCGACACTGCAACCTCGCATGCCCCGGCTCGGAAACAGATCCCTTCCCTTGGCAGGAATCCAGCCAGCAGATCCCCTCTGGCTCTTTCCCTGCTCAGCTTTAAAGTATTTATGAATATAAATTCTCTGCACAACTGGGTCAGGAGGAGACGCGGGAGCTGGTGGGAGCTGGGAGCACCGTGTCTCCTGCTGTGCCCCGTTTTCCAGGCTCCTGACTGGCAGCAGAGGAAGAAACTGCCCCATTTTTAAGCCATCTAAAAATTCCTGGAGAAGGAGCCTAGAGAATCGCACATTCCCAAAGGAATTTCAGCACGGGAAAACGAGTATTTAGAAAGAGGTACAGCCTCATCCTCTGCTTCGGGGAGATAGAAGGGATTTGGGTAACGCGTATGATTCACATGGTTGTACCAAAAGCAAAGAAGAGCCCACTTCAGAGCAGCGCTGCTCTGAAAACAACGCTCTGCACTGCTCAGGTGGGCTGAAACCACCACGTTCCTCAAGTGTTTTCCTACAACCACCTCTATAGGGCATCAACAGCGGAACAGAGCTGAGGAATGAGCTCAGAGACCTCCTCGCAGGAGGAGGAAGGAGCCGAGCCTCTGACCTCAGGCTCCGGAACAACATTCCTGACCAAAGAGCGAAACTATTGCTCAAGAGCCCCTGGGAGGGACCTGCTGCCTCCTCACCTGACTCCGACAGCTTCAGCTCCCAGTCCAGGTAGTCAAACAGCTCCACTGTCAGCTGGAAGCTGCCAAAGAGACCCCAAACCACATCACCCGTTAGCAGAGACATCCTTGCTCCAGCTGCTCACGATCACTGCAGGTCCTTATGAGGGTGAGGGCTCAGAATGACAAGGATTTGGGTTGGAAGGGACCTTAAAGCTCATCCAGTTCCAACCCCAGCCACGGGCAGGGACCCCTTCCACTAGAGCAGCTTACTCCAAGCCCCTGTGTCCAACTTGGCCTTCAGCACTGCCAGGGATGGAGCACCCGGAGCAGGTTTGCTCCCTGCTTTTCCATTCCTCACTGCTCTGCGGGTGCAGGAGGAATGAGGCCCCATCCAACCAGTTCATAAACTACCAGCGGGTGCCCTGCTCAGGAGCCGGCTCGTTGCAGGATGCTGCCAGCACGGAGCTGGTGAGCACGCACCGGGCGCTGTGCTCCCGCCAGGACACTCACATGTTGTTCACATCCGTCCCTGCTGTCTTCTCCAGCACCTCATCCGGCACCTCGAGGCCCGGGGGGAACTCGGGATGCTTTGTAAAAGGAGAGAGAAAACAGCAATCGCTGTGAATGCTTCCGCTGGGGTGAAGCATCCCCCGGGGAAGCCCCGTCCCCCAGCAGGACAGGCCACGGAGGCAGCAGAGGGTCTCACCTTGATGTGGAAGGAGATCTTGACGAGCAGGAGCCGTGTGTAGATGCTCACCAGCTGCCCATACCTGTCATGTAAATGGCCCTGCCAGAGACACGAGGGGAAATGAGGCAGGTCTGAAGTGATACAGCCAGATCCCACATGTGCCGGCGGCCCTATGGCTCTCACCCTCTTGCCCTTCACCATGCATGTAACCATCACCAGCAGGGTCACAGAGGAGGGGCTGTTTCAGGTGGTGCTTTGCCCTCCCTGTGCTCACAGTGGTTTTCACCACCTCCAAACTCCCCAGAAGGCACAAATCTCCTTTCACCCCACTCACCCACAGGTCCCCTGTCTCTCGGATGTTGCTGCGGTACCGCTGGCAATCCTGGAGGACCTAGGGGCAAAAGCATTAGAATCATAGAATAGAATCACAGAATAGTTAGGGTTGGAAAGGACCTTAAGATCATCCAGTTCCAACCCCCCTGCCATGGGCAGGGACACATCACACTAAACCATCTCACCCAAGGCTCTGTCCAACCTGGCCTTGAACATGGCCAGGGATGGAGCATTCACAACTTCCCTGGGCAACCTATTCCAGTGCCTCACCACCCTAACAGGAAAGAATTTCCTCCTTAGATCCAATCTAAACTTCCCCCGTTTCAGTTTGAACCCGTTACCCCTTGTCCTGTCACTACAGTCCCTAATGAAGAGTCCCTCCCCAGCATCCCTATAGGCCCCCTTCAGATACTGGAAGCTGCTCTGAGGTCTCCACGCAGCCTTCTCTTCTCCAGGCTGAACAGCCCCAACTTCCTCAGCCTGTCTTCATATGGGAGGTGCTTCACAGCCCCATGGCCTGGGAAAAGCAGCAGGGACAGGGAGGGGAACCCACCCTTTGTGCAGAGGGACCCCCCCAGTGCAGCGGGAGGGATGCTCCGAGGGGACACTCACGTTGGGGTGGCCGTCACGCAGCACCTTGTGTAGGACATGGCAGAACTTCCAGCTGAGGATGGCGCTGCTGGGCAGGGGCAGCCCGATGGCGTAGGACCAGAAGGTGAAGGCTCCCTTCTCGTGATGAGTCCCCAGGATGATCCCTTCCCTCCAGTCAAGGCCAATGGGACACACATGGGAGCAGGGAACGGGCTGGGCTGGGGATTGTTCCTGTTCACACTCGTTACAAAGGGGACGCACACAGGGCACCGCAGGCACAGGGATCACTGACACGATGCTGCACTCACAGATAAAACCCCATTTCTTTTCCTACCCTGCTGCAAGGCACACCGGGGCCCTCTGCATTTTATTGCCCAAGAAATGCAACGTTCCTGCACTGCTCTTGTCTGCATCTCCACTGACGGATGAGCCTACAAGATGCCAGCCCCCAACCAAGCTCTGCGTGGGTCTCCTGTCTCCCAAACCTCCCATAGCTCCAGCCCCACAGGGTGAAACCTCACACAAGCATCTCCTCTGCACCATCCAGGTGAGCCAAGGGAAAGGATACGTCGGGCATGTTTCTCCTTCACTGGTGCTTCTTGTGTGTTGATGGCTTTGCTGATGCTGATGGCCTGCAAGAGGAGAGAATGGCGTGACCCCTGCAGCTGGTGCTTTGGGGGAATACCCTGCATTTTATAACACCTCAAAGCTGTTTGCGACACACCAAAATAGGCTTTTTTACCCACAAAACAACCCGTTAAAAGCCAGAGCCAGGTCGCTATTGACCACACCGCTGATGCTCCTCCTTGACCCTGTCCCAGGGAACAAACCACTGCATTTCTGCAGCCTGAACTCGACTGTGTCCCCGGCAGCATCAAAGCACAGCAGCGAGATGCTGAATTCCAGGGTTGTTTGTCTGATCACAAGGAGCCTTTGAACTGGGGAGGAGGGAAGGCTTTTGAGGACCTCCCTTCATCCAAACGCAGTCCCCAGGCACGGAGGGGCTGGCAGCCACAATGCCCATTTAGACGGAGCAAAAACGAGGAGCAATGCGAGTGTCAGAACAGGATCATCCACCCTTTAACGTGTTTGACCACAGCACACTTTAAGGTACAAGTTTATTCCATAGGATGACCCAGACAGGGGTCGGTTCTACTGAGCTGCTGTGATTGACGAGGATCTGGCTCCTCCTCACTGGCTCCCTACGGGCTCCACTGAGCTGCTTCACCCTCTCCCCAGTGCTGGAGCAGTGCCTGCGCCTACAAGCCCTTGCTCACCGGCAGAGGGAAAAGGTCCCAGCTGGAAAGGCAGGAAGCGACTCCGCCGCCGGCGCTAGTGCCGGAAGAGAAACCCGGTCCCTCCCTGCAGCCCCACAAGCCACAGAACCCTATAAAACCCGGGCAAGCACCTGCCCTGACACAGCCGCTTGTGCCGGGATGCCTCCGAACTGAGGCACCTTCCTGCGGGACCAGAAACCCGATGCCGAGCTATCGAGTGCTCCTGACTTATGCAGGAGGAACCCGATGCTGCGCTGAGGGGGCGATGCCAAAGGTGTCCGTGCACCGCATCAGCCCCGAAAGAGCCCAAAACAGCGGCACCCGCAAGCTGAGAGTGACAGCAACGAAACCACAGTGAATGGATCCCAAAAAGCGAGCCTGTCCCAAAGCGATGAGCCCAGGAAAAGAGGCGGGATTTGCCTTTCCCGCAGCGGGGAAGCCCCGGTGTCACCCTGCCATGTGGGGCCGTACAGCAGCAGCGGAGTTAAGCCGGTGACTTGCTGTAATCCTCTTATCCCCAAAGGTTAATGAGCCTGGAGCGCCCGGGAACAGGCACTTGCAGCACAACCACCCGAAAGCCTGGAGCTGATGGGGAGGCTGCATCCTTGATCCTTGGGCAGAGAGGAGATGCGCCTGGGGTCCTGGGGGCTGCCAGCATCTCCCAGTGCAACCAAAGCGATGCTTTACTGACAGAAGGCAAAGCTCATCACGCACCAGACAGTGACAAGATGATGGCTTTGCAAGGCAGGGCTTGGAGACGCACCTTGAGGCAAAGAGCTGCTAAAGGGGTTATTGCATCTTGCTGAGATCCCAAACCTGGGTTTGCAGATCCCAAACCTGGGCTTGCACTGCCTGCCTTGTGTGGGAGCAGCACGATGGGCTCATCCCAACACATCACACTCATCCCAACGCATCAGTGGGATCCAGGCTTCCAGATCCCCAGGAAAGGGAATGCTGTCTCATATCCCTAGGACAGGAGCTCAGCCACCCGGTACTGCCTGGTAGGATGGGACTAGGGCTGGGACCCAGCTGTCCTATCCCCAAACCAGGCTGTAATTCCCATTGGTGCTGGTGGTTTTATGGCATTTATGGCCCATAATGTCATTACCAACCAAACTCCAGCCCAGGAGCTGCTGCAGAGGCTGGTTTCACCTTGGTGATTCAGCACAGAGGTTTCTACAGGGCCATTTTACATCCAGCACAAGTGCAGGGGCAGCCCCTATCCCACCCACAGCACTGCCATGACACAGACTTAGCATGGTCCCAAATACACCATGGTGCCACCAAACCAATGCCAATCCCTTGGGGCCACTGCCCCAAATCCCAGGGTGGCCAGAACGTCCGTGAAGAGGTAACGGTGGGACCAGGGATGGGCATGGGGTGATGCTGCAGCCTGGGACATGCATGTCCCTACCGGCTGCTTGATGAAGCTGGGCTGTGGATGGCTCTGAGACAGGGACATTGACTCTGACCCACACATCAGCAGCACATCTGGGGGTGGGCAGGTCCTGGCTGTCACAGCAGGCACACAATCAGCACTGCCAAGACTTTCATGCGGGAGGGGGTCCAACCCCAAAACCTGCCCATCCACGGGCCGCGGTGCCCACGGGAGCAGCCCCAACGCCTTACTCACAGCCCTCACGTACCAAGCTGGTGACTAAAGCCGGGATCAAAGCGCCCAAATGAAGGAGCAGGGTTTACATCCACCCTTTCTTTCCAGGCTGCTTTTAATTACGGCGTGATCCTCCCCACCCACAGCTCCCCAGGGCCCTGGCATCCCGCAGGAACACAATCCCGGGAGGGGAATGCCGGGTCCTGGCACAGTGCTTTGGGAGCAGGACATGGAGCTGGAAACCTCCCCGGCGAGGCGGTGCGAGGGCTGCTGGGTCAGCTGAACTGCAAACAGCAGCTCCGGAGTTCCCTTCCGAATGCTTCTCCTTCCCAAACCACACCACTGGGCAGTCACACACACGGTATTCCTGGAGCTCACTGGAGTTTTCACCTCCTTGCTTAAGAAAAGCAGGAATTGGCTACAGAAAAGGGCAAGTTTTGCTTCCTGCTGCAGGACAGCAGCTTCCCACCTCCCACAGCAGCCGCTCCAAGGGGGATGCCAGCATCACAACACCTCAAAAAGCATTTTAAGGGCAGCTGGTGACCTTCACAGCACCCAGGATCACACAACCCCTGCCTGCACCAGCGGGCATCACCCTGGCCTTTGCTGGGGAAACGAGATGGGGCTCCTGGTTTTGGCAGCATCGTGCTCCAGTGAAGGCACATGGAGGGGACAGGGCACTGGTGTCCTCATCATACAAAGGCGACCAGCGGCCATCTCCACAGCTGCTATAATTAGACATAAAAGGCAAATCAATACCCACATACTGACATTGGAAGAGTTTTGCTGTCACAGGAAGCATTACTACAGGAAACATTAGGATAACACTCCTTTAGGACTGTTTTCAAGCAGTTTTAGGGGTGGTGAACGTGCTCATCAGTCAGCGGGCCCCTGGTTTAGATCCAATGGATCAGTTTTGGGTGGTGAATGTGACCACCAGCCAGCGAACCCGTGGTTCAGATCCAATGGAGCACAGCCACCCCCTCGCCCTGCACACGGCTCTGCTCATGGTATCCCTGTGACCGTGAGCTCCCGCGCAGGACACACATCCCACCACCAAGCCCGGAAAGCCATGGAAGGGCAGAGGGAGGAGGGACACGCTCCGGCCCCGCCGGCACAGGCTGCCCTTCGGCACCAGAGGCAGCGCTGCCACCGCGGTTCTTTATCAGCGGTGCCCGGTGGGACGGCTGAAGGAGACGTGTCCAGAAGGAACCGGAATTGCCGGTTTCCTCGTGTTGCTCCCCAAACCCGACAGGATTCGTTTCCTACCCTGCGCGCCCGAGCAGCACCGTGACCCCGGGGACTGTGACACCTTCACTGGTGCTCTCCAGGTACAAACCAGCCCAGGGAAGGACCAGGAAGGCAAAGGGGAGAGATCCCTGCTATGCAAGCACAGCCTGCAAACCAAGAGTGGCCTGGGGATGCATGCTGAGAGGGCACTATGGTTTTTGCTGGGGCAGCTGGTGAGCCCGTCCCTCTGTCCATCCCTGCCCATGCCGTTAGGGTAATAACATCCCACAAGCTGGATGACAGCCCTGTTGGTACCCTGAGCATCACTCACCCCATGGGGGCTGTGGGAAGGGCGATGGGCACCTCCCTGGGACCGGACATCCCGGTCCCCAAGGGCCACTCCACGCGTGGCCCAGACCCGGTATAAAACAACCCCCGGTGCTGCTGGGCAGCCCCTGCCCGGGGCCGAGGGGCACTGAGGGGATGCAGAGATGCCGTTAGCGGTGCGGGGGGGGGGGACGGGACCGGGCTCAGCCGCGCCCCCGCCGGAGCCATAAAACTTCCCGTGTTTGCTCATGGCCGCGTTTACCTGCGATAAGGCCGCGAGGGTGCGGGGCGGGGGGGGCACACACACACACACACACACACACACACACACACACACACACACACACACACACACACACACACCGCCCGCTCGGGGCTCTGCTGCCCGCCGGGGCGACGGGACCCGGCCCCAGTGCCCGGCCCAGGGGCAGCGGGACGGGCCGGTACCCACGCGGGACCGGGCCGGGACCACGGAGGGAGGAAGCGATGGGGCAGGTGGGGGCGGGAGAGCGTGCGCCGCACCGGTAGCGGGGACGGACGGACGGGCGGGCGGAGGGACGGACAAACAGCGGCCGCGCCGCCCCACTGGGGGGTCCCTGGACCCAGCTTCCCCCCAAGGCCCCGCGTTCAGGGGATGCCCCGCGGAGGGGTCGGTCCCCACCACTCCCACCCCAGGTAGGGACCGGTACCGGAGCCGGTACCGAAGCACCCTCACCCCCTTCCGCCGCCCTTGCCTGGTTCTTGTCGAACTGCTCCCGCTCCGCCTCCAGGCTGTGCCCGCCGCGGCGGCTCAGCACCCTCGCCGGCACGCTCTTGATGCTGTTCATGGCGGCCGCGCTCCGGGCACCGGGTACCGAGCACCGGGAACCGCGCTCCGGGCAAGCAGCGCCCGGCCCCGCCGGCTCCTCCCGGCCGCGCACTGCGCCGAGCAGCTCCGCGCCCGGGCACAAGGGCGCCCCTAGCGGCCGCGCCAGGCCCCACCCACCCGCGGCAGGTGGAGCCCTGCCCGCACCCCCGAGCCGGGACCCGGAGCCCCGGGGAAGGGGCCGCGGGGTGATGGCTCCACCCGCTCCGCCGCCGCGTCCCGCTCCTCGTAGCGCGGAGGGGCCCCCCCTCATCCCGCCCCAGACACGTCCAGGAGGGTCGGTACCCGCCCGTCAGCGCTCCCCCGTTGGGAAAGCCACGCAGCAGCGGGGGCAGAGACCCTGCGGCAGGGCTGGAGCCCGGCGGCAGCTTTGCTTTCTTTAGTAATTCAGTGTGAAAACACAATAGCAAAGGCACTGCCGGGAGTATCCGCAAGGCTTCCAGAAACACGGCAGCAGAGTTTGAGGCGGCCCGAGCCGTAGCGAACACGATTGGTTTGTACCTGAATCAGTTATCCCCCGATAACCCCCATTGCACAAACCGAGGGCAGCCCCAACGCACAACCCTGCAGCTCCAATGGTCCTCGTCGCATCGCTTCAGCTTGGTTTTCTGTATGACTTTACAGCTGCCATTTGAAACGCACAGGTTGTTCATTGCATTCACTCGTTGACGCTCGACACATTTAAACCAGCTCCTGCTGGGAAGTTGCACCAGTTTCTCCAGGAGCTGGCATATGGTACAGCTGTGGGGCAGCTTTGGGATCAGCATCATGGCATTGCCAGCATCAGCTTTTTGAGGGGGGGTTTTGTCCTACCCACAGCAGAGGATTTGAGGATGGAACCTGGAAAGCTTCTCTTAGGAAAAGGAATCAAATGCACTTAAAATGCATGTGGAAACTCAAAGAAAAGCTGAGACTCCCTTTGTGGGTAATGCCCGCGGGTGGTGAGGGACAGGGAGGATGAAGCTGTGATCAGAATTAGTTGACCAATTTTGAGGCCATGAGCACATTACCTGGCATTTGGGTCATTAAAAAGAGAGCAGAAAATTACAGGAAAGAGTTAACAAGGGGAAACCGCAGTGGATTTTGCTGCAATTAACTCCTGGCTTAAGACAGAGCCAGAAACTCCCACCCCTTCGCTGCCTCCACGCTGGGACAGAGCTGGTCCACCCAGCTCATGTCTTCAGCAGTTGGTGTTGTACATCCCAAAGAACCACCATAAATGAATTACTAAATGTGTCAGCATGCTAAACAGGCAAGAAAGATACAGCAAAGGTTCACCTCTATTGGCTTATTTGATCTTTTAGTTAAAAAACAAGTTCATATTGTGGTAAGGGAATACATCTTGCCCAATAGCCAAGGATTAAAAACCAGTTTAAAGCTAAAACCCCAGTCCCACCACACTGGACACACCTCATCTTGTCACAAGCTTCTGGCAGAACAAGCAGTGCCCGGTGGAAGCGGTGCTGTGCCCGTCTCATGGGTGACAACTGTCCTGTTCCAACCACGCAGGAGCAGTTCCTGGCTACAGCATAATTGGGAACTTCCTATAAACATTATTCATCTCCCTCTACATGGCCACAAGTCCAGAGCTAAAACAATCAGCTATAAAAAAAAGGAACATTTGGCTGTGTCATACGCTATAAATATTTCTGAGCCACCATAAAAAAAAGAGTAAGAAAAATAGTTCCTGTGTTGTAACAATTACGCACTTGAGAGTCTTCAAACCCAAGCCAGTGTTTAACCTGAGCTCCCAGCTATAAAAATAGTTCTGTTGAGCTTGGCGTTAGTCTGTGTTTTATTTCAAGATAAAACATATCCCCACATCTCTTTGTGAGGCTTTCACTCCAAAGAAGCATGGAAAAATAATGAGGTAACTTTCCATCATAGCTGATGGGTTGGTGATCTTCAGGTCTCCAGGTTAATTCCGTGTTGGAAAGGTCTTCACCTGCTGCAGAAAATGGAAGGTTTTTGTTAAGTTGCAGGAACATTTCCTTTAAAATAGAAGAAGTGTTCACGTGTCTGTCAATTTACTCTAGAGAATTTCATGCTGTAAGCAACCTAAAACCAGTGTACACATTTAAAGAGGAAGAAAGGTAACCAAAGCATTTCATGACAGCGGTCTTGGGACACTGCTGCAGTGTTGGGAAATAGAAACCTTTCCCATTTGTTTTGCAGAGGGATCAATCTTTGTGCCCTCAGTCAACCACTGCGTCACCACCCCTGAGCAGTGGCACTCACGACCTTGTCCAAAACTGAATGCCCCCTTTCACTCACTGCTTTGTTGTTCAACTCTCCCCAAAACACTCTCTCCCTAAAGGAAAGATGGAAACGGCCAAATCACCGCCAGCGAGTCAGGAAATGAACCCAGTGTCAGTGCACCTGCACTCAGATGATTGCAAAGCAATTAAAAACCACCCCCAAACCCAGTGCACATCAATTCAATCATTTCCCTATGTGAAATGGCCAAATATTTAGTTATTTCTGGACCTGCTATCAACTCTAAAAGCTGCTTTGGACCAAACCGATCACAGTGATCCAGTGCCTTTTAACAAAAGGAGGAAACCAGAATTATGCAGCAGCCAGTGACCTGCAGAGTCACTACTTCTTGTCGTGGCTCCACAGCAAATTGTGGGTCCGTTTGTTGCACCAAACCTCTCTCACTTGAGGCAAATGAACTCATTTCTGTAGGCTCAGCGTCTGCTCCCCCTCTGCTGCCTCAGCAGTTTGGAGGATTTGCTCCTGCAACTTTCCAACAGCAGTAGTTTCAGGATGCAAGTCACAGTGCTGGCCTGCATCCATAAAACCTCCATCTTCTTTTACCTGAGGGCTCTTTTCAGGAAAGGAAGAGCTCTCCACATAGGAACATCGTGCAGAGTAAGGTACAGCATTCCAGCTACTCAGCATCCATTTCCCACAAGAGCCCCATTAGCGTGCACTAAGCAGACCCAACTCATTTTGGAAGAAGACTCAGTGTCTCCAGACTTAATGCAGCAACAGCAGAACATGAGGGTGCTACAAGCCAGCACACAGAGGGTTTGGCTCCATAGGAGAGAGACAGCTCAGGGACTGCACTTTGAGTGTACCAAGAGAGAACTGAGCACCAGCTCTCCATGGGATTAAAGGTGATCAGTGTAAGAAATTCAGTGCCACAGAGCTGCATACTCAGCTTGTTGTGCAGTAACTCCCCTTGGCTTCGGTTGTGTCAGCATTGGAAGACTTCTGTTTTGTCCATTTTCTCCCCATTGTTGCTAGTTCTTATTCATTTTCACGTGGTGTTCAGTATTTTACCCGTATCTGGTTACTCATTTGTCCTCAGAACCAGACAACACGGTGCCTACTGCAAGGATCCAATTCAAATCAGTAAAACAAATAATCAGAGAGTGAGAAATTTCCTGATTCAAGAAGAAAAAACAATCAGCTATGGGCAAGGCTGCTTTTTGTATGCAGCTCTATTCAACACATTCTGCTTCTGGAGCTCTGAGCCCAGGAACAATATGCTAAAACAGCCCTTGGCCGTGGCACTGAAAAACACTTCCCAGTCTCTCCTTCAACAATGTTCACATCCTTGATCCTGTTATCTGTAACACACAGAAGGATTTTTAACTACAATAAGCAGTGTGTAGGTACTCAGGAATTATGCTGCAAGGTCTGACTGCCCAGAGGATGAGGAAAGTGATTGAGAAAAGTTGATTTGACTAAAGGGATTACTCGTTGCCTTACTATCTGTTCGCTGTTAACTCACAGGAGTTTTATTTGAAATGCATTTAGCAGTCCACTGAGAATCTTGTGCCAGGCTCATCTCAGAAGTCCGTAACTTATATTAATATTGCAGGTGCATTTATAAAGAGGAACAGAAAACTCCAATTAAGAAGATCAAGATGAAAATACCTTCATACTTACAGAACATCATAGAGAAAAGAATGGGAGGTCAGCACCTCTTTCTTCTGCAGCAGATAACTGGGTTCTGTGAAGACCTTCTGCAACTTCTGTTGTCTACATTGTAAAGCAAAAACACTACATGGAAACCAAAGAACTCAGGTAACACAAAACACAGAGCTGCCAGGTTCAAACTGGGGAGCAGCAAGGATACACTTGTTAATTCCCTCTTCTCCCTCCTCCAAGCAGGGCAAAGAATCCAACACGTACAAATTCTTACTGATTAAATCCTAAGGGTTATATTTGATACATGTCTTAAAGCACAGTTTAAAACAGCCTCAGGTAAACCTGGCTTTAAGCACAGGTTATATGGCCTGCGCAGAGGAATTAAAAACACGCTTGACAGGTCTTTCCCCAGAACCACTCCGAAAGTAGATCAAAGTTGTACAGATGTGGTGCAGAAGCTGCCCCCAGCAGTAAACACGAGCCTGCTTCATTTTCTATCCACTACAGCAACCACCCCGAATGAGGAGCCGATTTCAGGCTCAAAAATGCAGTATCAGGTTGTAAAGCAGAGTCATGCTCACTACCAAAGGACAGCCCGTTTAGCTGAGCTGTGATGTGCCAACCAGGAAAGCAGGAGCCAGACAGCTGATGGGGCTGGGCAGGAGCCACAAGCAGCCACTGTTCTGGAGAGAGCTTTTCAGGAATCCCTCCTACACGACAGCCTTTGCAAACGACTACACTGCTGCTGTCTCTCACGCTGAATGAAACCCCGCAGATGAAGTTCTGAACAAAATATCCTTTCAGCTTATGCAAACGCTGGCACACAACCTTTAGACTCTGTCGGTCAGTCCCAGCACAGCTAAGGTTTTGTGGTTCTGAATGTTATAAAAATCACTTTGTCTTGTTACTTACAGCAACATTGTTCTGGTCAAGGTCATCTAAGGATAAAAGGGGTGCAACTTTTTTAGAGAGATGTCATTATCTTTCAGGAGAAAGCTGAGATGTCAGCATACAGCTTCTCATTGAGTCTGCTTTAACACCAAAAACCTAATTTCTCCTTGGTGATATTTATCAGCGCATGTTGTCTTTTTTAGTGACAAGTGACACAATCTCCTCATCAAACAAGATAGAAATCCTTAAGGATATATGTGAAAACAAACAAGTGACCCCCTCCTGCAATTATTCCTATTATTGCCCACATATTCAAGATTAACTTCTGATCAGCGTTCATGCTCATAAAATAAACTGCCCTGACAGCTATGTACAGGTTATTTTCTTTGACTATCGAGTATGTTCTCTGACCCTGCAATGAAGCCCACAAAAACTCTAAAGTTATTTAAGCTAGGAGCCTGGTTTAAAGTCACACACAAAACTATCCTCTATGTCACTTATTTCCTGTACTGTCCTCCTTTCCACAAATATGCCTCATGTAATAAACCAGTTCTGAATGTCCCTCCTACAGCTTGCTCCAAAACAACTTCTTCTTTCCATCTGTTTAGACACAGGCAAAAATCAAATCCTGTCATGGCCCTGAGGAGCCATAAAGAATCCTATATAAAATTCAAGTACTTCACGCTAAGGCATGCAGGAATTTTACCTTCAGCAAAGCATGAGGAGGATATTCATAGCACTGTAGTGCAAGGGAAAGGGTGTTCCCAATCCCTATTAATGACCACCTAAATCTAGTCATGGGAGAGCAATCTATACCGTGTTAATGTTGCTGCTGTTTGGACTGCAGCGAGGGCTCGCCTGGAGGAGAGTGCTAAGCTCCAGATCAGCAACCATCTGTCGAGACTCAGCCAGCGCATGCTGCAGCTTACTTATGGGAGAACTGGTGTCCTGGAGGAGACAGAAAGGGAGCCAAAGTTATGAAATGGTCATTTTGGAATATGTCAAAGGATTATAACCCACCAAGAATCATCACGTTCATTTTGAAATGTCTCCGTTCAAAATACTACTATATTACACTGCTCCAGTGTAATGCTACTACATTACACTGCTCCAGACTCTAAGTAGTGTTATTTGTAATAGACACAAAGGTCTTTCCTGGTATCAGCTTTTAACAGATCTTCACATGCATGTGCACACAGTGCACACAACAGCAATACTTCAGTGAGAAAGGGGAAAACCAGGCAAGACAAAAACCCAGTGTCCAATAACCTGAAATAACTGTATCCAAGCATACTCAGGTATCGTGCTTTAATGGAATTTCCAGTTAGCCAGCATTTGTTATCCTAAAGCCTTGCATTTCAAAAGGTTGTATCTCTCTCTATATATAGATATATCTGTAATTTATAAATTAGATGTATCTATAAAACAGTATCTATAATATTGGTTTGAACTCCTTACACTTATGCTGTCCAAGGTAGAGACAAAAAGGAATTATTTTGATGAAGTATTTTACCACCATTGCTTTAAGCCTCATGTCCCATCATTCCAGACCCTAGTTCTGCCCCACTGGCAGACAACTGCTTTCCTACCATCACAATTCCCCTTACAATCATGGAAGCATGTTCTGCAATAAAATACTGACTCGGTCCACGGTGGCGGTGCAGCATCTGTTTGTTGGCTCAGTCACTGAAAAGCTATTGATCTCCAGAGTGAATTCCTCATCACAGAATTTCTCACATCTTTGAGGCCTGTCTCCTTTCTGGGTGGATGTCAAACAGGGAGAATCCAAGTGAAAAGAATTCAGATCCACGTTTTCTCCACTGCTAAAAAAATGAAGACATTGCCAGAAACAGTATCGCCAACCTTTCTCACCTTTCAAAGGAATATCATGGGACAACATAAATAATCATGAGCCCCGAGCCAAGAAAACCATGGAGCATGTGAGAATACTCTGCTCCTCAGAGCAGTTCCCGTGTTTAACAGCTTCATTAGATCAGGTTCAACCTCTGAGGACAACAGCTGACATTCAACCAGTTTCAAGAACAGCTACTATGTGCTTGAGTATCTATTTAACCTTGCAAAGAGCACGTAAAAAGGCAGTCTCTAACTCCTCCAAATACTCTGGTAGTCCTTCTCCTCCCTTTTTTTCAATCAACCATTAGGCTAATTAATATCTGTAGATGTTCTTTGCAAGGGAATTTCAGAGTCTCTTAAAGTCACCATCTCACTTCAGAGATCACAGGGGAGCTTCCCCAAAGAGGCTTTATTTAAATACAGCAGCAAACAGTAAAGTGCTGTTTGAGCAAACTGTGATTAAACCCAAGACTCAGTTGCCTGACTGCCATTCCAGTGTGGAGCTGGAAGCAGACAATCTATTGGCATACATCTTCCCTTAGCTTCTGAGTGCATTTAGGAATATCTGAAAAGCAATTTAAATGACTGTTAAAGCAACAAATCATACCCTGCACCTACTACTGTATGAACACTGGCTTGCAGCCATCCCAAGCTTGTCCTAATACAAAAGGTCTTTAGCACTTAATATGCATACTGAATGACTGAAACTTCTCTTTTACATCTCTCCCACAATAAAAAAGCAACAAAGGTGTAAGAGAAGAGTTTCAATTACACTCTACCCTAGAGAAAAACACTTCTCAATTTCAATTCCTTAAATCACAGCGGTACCAAATCCCTCACTCAGCTCCAGCACCAATTAATCACAAAATAAGACGAGAAATAATAAAAGCTGTAGTACATTTGAAACGATCTTGATCATCTACCATATCAGTACAGGAACCCAGCAGCACCCTAACTAAACCCTCTGTCCCCAGAGCTGTGTTTTCACATACAAAGACCTGCCCTGGTTTCTGTCAGCAGTTTCAAGCTTCGCAGTGTTCATTTGCAACTGCTCATTTCCACTTCATACAAAAGTAAATCAAATAGTGAGCATCTCCCCAAAAGACAACATTTCTGCATCACACTGAACAAACCAGAAGCACAGTTCTAACACTGCCTGGATCGGGTGACCACAAAAATATGCATATTTTAAAGAAAATGCTACTTTAAATTTACAACATTTCATTAAATACTCTTTAGATACTTATTTTGGTGGAACAACACATTCCAGACCAGGCAAGACTGCTAAAAAAAGGTTATTTTTAGATGACATTCAATCTAAGAAAAAGCCCTTGTGAGGGATGCCAGCTCACAAGTGTCTGTTGTGTCTCATTTCACTTCTCTTGTAAAACACTGGGGTACAATGAATAGGCTTTCTTTTAAGAGAGAAAAGCTCATGTTGGAGCGCTTCTGACAGGGAAAGGCTCTGAAAAGATGTAAGGGAATAAGCTGTAGCAGCCTAGAAAAGGGGATGTGAGGAGATGCAATGAGCATAGCCAGTTTTGAAGAAATCCCCAGGTTGGGAGGGAGGGGGAAAAACAGGTTTGATTTTGAGGCAGGGCAACAGCTCAAGGAAGCAGACTGAACAGGTAACTGCTGACACTCTGTCTTTAAAACCAGAATTGAGATAAAAATCCAAAGGCAGCAAACGTTGGTCCAACATAAAGGAAGTCACTAAGAGCACAGAAATGACTCCTGCGCTCCAGTATTTCACAATCACTCTTGCAGTTGGTTAAGGTATTTGACTGTGTTAATAGCCTTCTTGTTGGCTGCTCCTGAATTCAAGAACTCATGTCAAAAATATTTGCTGGGCTGACAGGGAGGTGCCAGCACCCTCCCCTACACACAAAATACATCATCAGCACTACCCAGCCAGCAATGGAAAACTGGAGGATCCAGACTGAAGTCCCAGAAGGAATGTGGTGTTTGCTCTCTGTCATTAATGCCTTAACAGAAGCCCACACTGAAGACTGCACTACTACTGCCTTCCTCCCATCTGTGGGGTGAGAATTTATTCAGTGACAAATCAGAGGCTGGAAAACTGACAGTTTGGGATTTGCACTGATTCAATGTCTCCAGTTAGCAGAGCCCCAGGACCAAGTGTGGGCATCAAGAAAACCTGACAGCTTAGAGCAAATCCCAAATGGGTACAGCTGCCCTGCCTTACTGAAGGGTATCTGCTCTATCTGCATTGCCTGGGCTTGAATTTGTTCCTTCTCCCCTAAAACTCCCTCAAGGTCAAGACAAAAAGTGAAAGCAGTTTTCATGATTCAATCAAAAGAGGTTTGGAGGGATGGCAGGGTGTGTCATTTGTGCTGCTGAGAGAGCAGGTAAGAAAGGGCAGGGTAGACATATGAGGAATGGAGTCTTATTAATGATTTATGGCCAGTGGAAACTAGAGGGAATCCACACACAGCATGAAGCTCAGCTAAGCTGTGTGGGAATGTGCCAGGACAGCATTCTTTTTCAATGGCTGCCCATCCACCTTGTTTCTGAGCAGGTCAGTGCCACTGCAGTAACAATTTCTGTAATAGTTTTGTTTCAAAAGCAACACAGAATGAAAGCATCTGTACATCAGATAGCTCCATTCCATAGCATTAATTTGTTTGGACATTGGGCAGACTTGCTGGCTGGAATTCTCAGCAGGTTTGAACAGCTGTTCATTTACTGTACTTGCCAACTGCCAGTTGAAAAGCTGCTACTCCTCTGTCTAAAAGGCAGCTATGAAATCTCTGTTGAACTTCAGGAATCCTTCTAAATCAGAGCTCTAAGTCAGTCAAGTCTTCGAGAGGAAATAGAGGAACCAGCATAAATCCACAGAAAATCCCAGCTCTGAATGCCCTTGCCTGTGCAGGCACAAAACCACTTCTATAAATGTAAAGCAGCTTTTGTACCTCCAATACCAAGACACCTGAGTATTTTTCTGGCACTTTTCAGCATTAGAAGCCTCATTCTGCTCATCCCCAAACACATGTCCTTTTTCCTCCCCCAACATAAACACAGGGATAGAGTCCCATGAACAAGGACTCACTAGAGAGCAGACAGATTGCTGTCCTTTAAATCTTGCTATCTCGTTTTCCTGCCCTGAGTGAGGAGAGCAGCCTGTGCGGAAGAACCATGTCCTACATTCTTGCCCAGCCACTGTGTGACTTCTCAACAGAAATAACACAGTCACTAAAGCATCACACACAATCTAGGTTTGTTTCTTGCCTTACAGGAACATCACTGTAGAGTCCAGCTCTATTTTACCCACCAGATTTACAAGCAACATCTGGGATTTCAAAGAAATCCTGAGATGTTTTAAATCTGCATTTGTCTCAATTAGTTCATCTGGCAAGTCCTGGGGTATGGCAGCTTCTCCTACCCACACAGCTCCTGGGGATAAGAGCTGAGAAAAAAATAAATGCATAAAAATAGAACCATGATACCTTAAGAGCTATTTTAACTTACTTTTACTACTTTTCAAGGTTGGGAGCCTAATTTTAGAACAGCATTTACTTTAACCATCACTTGAGATAACAGAACTATTGAGAGCTTGTACACCCAAGTTTTTACATAGCTGTAGATTATACCTCTCTATTTCTTAAATTTAACAAGCACATAACCTTTTCGAGCAGGCACATTTCATCTCTTGTGCAGTCCTGAGACAGCTGCAATCTTTTCCATGCCATACATTTCCATCTCCTTTTATGGGTTTGAAAATCTTCAACCATTCCGGATCCGATACTGGCTTCCACCAAGCATCTTTTTTGATGAAGAACTTACTACTACAGGAATCAGATTCAGACCTATGCACTGCAGCAGGAGTCTCTCTGCTTTTTTGGTCCAACAGAATTCCAGTTCTCTCTTCCCAGGTTTCATTTTCATTAGCAGTTTGGGCAAATGTGACGGTGCTCTGGACAAAAGTACTTTGCAAATGTACACAAGAATTGACATTAAGCCAATGCTCATGTTCAGGTGAAGATGACTCAAAGGTTTGCTGGTCTCTGATTTCCACCTCATTCTCAGAGATTTCCCTGTTTCTCAATGGCCTCGTGTTGTTTGCCTCACAAAATACTTGGCTGCCTGGCTCACCAGAGCTTGATGCAACATCCTGCTTTTCTTCTTCCGTAAGGTCAGCCAAGACTTTCACAACTTTTGGACACTGGTTTAAGTATGCTGAGGTAGTTTCCTCCATGTCTGATGCATTCTGTAGCAGTCCATTATCTACTTCACACATCTCAGAGGTGGGTTTCACCCCACTTTTTGGAACTTGTGCAGTTCCACACTCCTCGCATATCCCGTGGGTTCCCTCAGTCCTAACTGTGTCTGTCTTGCTGTTACTTTCAGGGGCAGAGAATGCCATACCTACGCTACAATGGCATGACAAAGAAAACAGTGAGATATACTGCATTTAAAGAGCATACATAACTGTACTCAAGGTTAAGCTAGACATTAACCAGAGGCTGTGGCCATGGCTCTGCGGTAGTTCATATACCAACCCCAGACAGCTGTATCCTGCCAGAACTTGACAGAAGTCTGTGTTTGAGTCTAGCAAAGCCGTGTTGACACAGCACACATCTCTTTCAGGGTGTTAGTTGTGGCTGAACAGTGAAGTCTCTTTGTGAATAAACTGCATTAAAAAACTACTTTACCTCCTTTCATGTGCTGCCTTTTCATGCTTTTGCCTTAATTCCTGAGAGCTCTCCAAATTGACATGAAGAAACTGCAAGTCACGCTGCTGTTTTACATAGATCTGTTTAAAGATAGTAATGTGCATTAGCAGAAGTCTGGAGTGCTGGAATATTGCCATCAGGTACTAACACATTGCCTATCTTCCAAAAACATCCTGAAAACACTTTAACAAACCCATACTTGCAGTCAAACTATTGTCAAAGCCTTCCAAATCTAAGGGGCCATGTCTACATGTATTTAGGAAAATAAAGTTTTGCAGCAATAAACAATATTCCTATTAGAAGACTGCCGTGTTCTTTTAAGATGGAACCACACAATCATAACTACAGGACCATTTGATATGTGAGATTTAATACATGTTGCTACGTTGTTCAAAGTTATGTAGAACTGCAGGACATGAATGATGATCATGGTATTTGGCATTCACTACAGGAAAGTTTTTGCAGAGCTGATGTAGATGATAACATACCCATCAATTATTTGCAATAAAAGAAGAATTGAACATGCCTTGAGAACCTCAGACGGGTGCAGGTGAAAACACTGGGCTTAAGTCTCTGCTGAAACACAGCTCTTTCAGTACCCCATGCCCCTTTACACTGCCCGAGTTCACCTTGAGCATGTGTGTCAGGCAGTACACCCCACTCCCACTGCCCTTCATGTGACTTCTCGAGCCTAGCACTCTCTGTTTAGACACACGCACCGACAAACTTATCTCAACAGGGTGCCCCCACTTTACTGCTACGAGGGTGGTATTTACTCATCATAGGACTGAGTAAATACAATTATACAAAACCAGCTAAAAGAACGTGTAAATAAAAGGATTTGTACCATGCATGGGGGTTTTAATTCTAACCATAAAGGAAAAATAATGTTCCAAAGCCACCCCAGCAAGGCAGAAACAGCAAATTTGATTTCTTTTCCTTCATTAATCATAGCTAGATCTAACTTTTTATTACTGTTCCATGCAGATCTGATGTATTGAAAAATGCCTTCACAGTCTCAGAGCAGGAGCTGTACCTTTCGCAAACCTGATAGCTCTGTGTCAGTCCGCGCTTGTTTTGACTTTGCAAACTGCAGAAGTTGATCCTGTCTCTTTGCTTTCTCAACTGTTTCAAAACACAGATACTTTTCTCATTACTTAAAAGTGAATAGACACAAGGCAAATACATTTGTTAATGCATGTCTGAAGCAGTAGAAACAGGTACCTAAGCAAAACAAAAGCATTTTCGTAAGATCAGTGGGATCTGTTTCCCCTCGAGACAAAGAGCACAAAAGCCATAAGACAACTAAACAGATTAAGTCTTTTCCTCAGACTTTCCACAGCACCTCATTTTATTTTACCAGCAGCAATATTCTGATTGACTGATTTTACTTTTTCACGTTCCCAATCTTTCACGGAAAGGCAATTCACTAATTAATTCTAATTCATGCCTTGTACAGAAAAGTGCTGAGAAATACTTCCCATTACTATTGTTTCTAAAATAATGAGACATGGGATCAATATTTGGCAAAGGTAATGGCAGATAAGAAGTCATAGGCAAGTAAATCATACCCAGCAGAGGACATCCTTGGTCACCTATCTTTCAGGGTATATATTTCGTGTCTGTAATAACACTGCAGCAACCACCAGCCTGCCTTTCTTATCCACTGCAGCACAGAGGAGTTCCTCTCTTACCCAAAACTAAAGCAAAGATTATCACCAGACAGCAGGCTGCACTTTACCAAGTCCTGCATATTAAACCAGTCGAAATCAAACCCAGCACTTGAAGAAAAGCAAGGAAAAAAGAGAACTGGTAAACATACTGCTTCCATACAAAAACCAGAGGGAGTGAGTGGGCTGGTAATTTCATAGGGCCTAAGCTTTAGGTTTTGTATGCGGCTTCTATTCAGTAGGTCACTATTTTCTACGCAGTCTACATCAGAAGGGAGAATGCCACCCCCACTTATTGTATTAATACCACAGGAGACATGAAAATCTCAACAATTTCAAGAGAGAATCCTCTGAGCCATTTATTCCTCTGCGTGTAATCACACTGGTGAACTTTGTGCTTTTATAAATGTCCCTGCAGAAGCCCTAGATACTGCTTTCGTAGAGCAATGGCACACAAAGCCATATGTATTAAACTGCAAGAAAGGGAGATAAGAAGCTGCCTCCTTCACAGACAGTGGTGAACCGTTGTCTAGAAGTCTCTGTGCTATTAAAAGCTAAGGCATGAAAAGCCAACTGCCCTCACTTACCAGCAAGTGCGAGCTCGTTCCTCAAGCAGCCGTTTTCCTGTTTGAGGTGAATTATTTCCTCCTGCTGCTTCTGATTTTCTTCCACCTTTTCACAGAGGTCATCTTTAAAACAAAATGCAGTATTCCGCAGAATGAAAAGGAATCACGCTGGTCTACACTAAATGAGGCGCCCAGTATGAACATTTACCTTTCAGCTTATTTGTTTCAAGTACTAGCTCTTTTAGTCTCAGTTTGAGGTCTTGCTTGTCTTTGTTGAGACTGAATCGCTCCATCCTCGCTGCACGCAATGCACTCTCCACCTTTTTGAACTTAGATGTAAAGTCAGTGATGTGATCAGTTGTTTCAAGTATAGCCTCATCCTGAGACACAAAATAGAATGTATTCTTCATTGTTTTACATATGGATTTTGACAAGAGTACATCTTACTGCACTAGTTATAGCTACTTTTGAGCTCTAGAGGAAAAAAAAACAAAATCAAAGCCAGGAAACAAGCTTGTTTCTGAAAATAAAGCAGTTTATTCTTTGCTGACCAAGTTTTCCTTCGCAAACAAGCCTATGAATTTAACAGCAGTGGGCGACTAAGCCACTGTGGTACAGTCATTGGTAACTGCACTGCAGTTAGACCACATTCAGTACCTGAGGAGATGACAGATGTTACCTTCAGCTTAAGCATAGTAAGTAGCTCCTGTTCTCTCGCTTGTAGCTGGCCTGTTTTAGCAGAGAGTTCCAAAACTGAGCAGTGAAGACCTTGATTTTTCTCCTAGTGAACAGAAATAAGAGTGTCAGCTACTGCTTCAGTGATTCAGTTACTATTTGTCCAGAAAATGTGGGCACAACTTTATTTAAACATCATGAATGTGGGATTCTGGGCAAACTGTGAGGATGTGGAGAAAAGAGAACTCGAGAAAACAGTTGTTCCCCAGTTCCTTATAACAAAACCCTTGATTTGGTCTTAATATCCTGCATGTCTTAGGTCAAGCCAATAAGGCAGATGAAAATGCAGGATAATATTTTACTGCATACAGGGGAAAAATAATCCAAATAAACACATCACTGCCAAATCACTTAATAAACCCCAGAACCCTTGAATACCCATTATTTTCACATCCTAAACCATTTTCAGAATGCTGTAGTTCATCAGAGTAATCAAAGCTGTAAGTAAAACCTTCTAAAGCTTCCTAACCAAGTACCAGCACTGTTCTGGGGACAGCACTGCCTTTTGCAATTACAGTTACAGACATTCTTGGAAGCAAGCTGGTTCTGAACAGTGCTCCCCCAAACTAAGCAAACAAACAGCAAACTCCAAATCATAGCTTAGGAAAGCTCCCCTCCTGTATTTCCCCCAAAAAATCAGAGTTATACCTTAACCTAACATTATTGTACTAATAGACAAATGCAACTCAGGAGCCTTAATATGAACTACCTATTCACTAGTGAAACTCACAAATGCCACTGGCATTCTGTACATGCAGAGTCTGCAAAATCAGACCATTACTTAACTCCTACCTCCAGAGCCTGACAGTGAGCAGTTGCATCTGTCACTTTCTGTGACAGCTCTCTGAACTTCTGCTGTGTGCTTTCAAGTGTTGTCTTACTGTCACTCTGCTGAGATTCTAAGAACTTTAACCTTCTGGTCAGTGATTTGATGATCTCATTTCTCTTGTTCAGCTCATCTGAAAAGGACGGACACAAGGGATCTGTGAGAAAACACTGTTGTCAGAAATAATTTAACGCAGTGTTTTAAAATCACACGATTTGGAAATGGATCCACTGAAGCAGGATTCCCTGCCTACCCAGGTTGGATGGTGAACTCTGTGCTGACCTCTGTACTATGGCTGTCAAACAAGACTGTTGAGAGCTGGCAGGTGATTAGCTGGGTGGCTGGTAGTTGATGTCAGAGGTGTGCAGCAGCACCTCAGGGCACAGGGCTCTGCAGTTCAACAGCATGTTTGCAAATTGTTCTCTCTCCCCACATTTATTTCACCAGATTATCTTTTTTAAGAATCCACAGAGTCAATTCTACAGACTCAAATGAGAATTATGAGACCTCCTTCAAGATCAGATCACTTTAGTACCATCATGGAAGTCTTGATTTCAGAATGAAAACAACCACATTTAAGGCCGAAGGGTAGGAAATAGTTCCTTACATGATGCAGAACTGTTATTGCGGGGTCTAACTACCAGACCATGCTTAAAAGGGTCTTATTCTTTATATACACAACACTTACTGCTTAGTAAGTTGCACCGCTCTGCTAAAGTCAGTATTTTCTGCCGATCATCTTCCCAGACTAGAAGCTGTCTCTGATGCACTGCAACCATGTCATCGAGTTCCTTATCACGGTCTTTCAGTTCTGCAATTAAAAGCTGCAGCTCTTGCCTCTGTTTCTCAATGGTGCTGTTCTCAAGGCTTGGGTTACTTTTCTATACAGGATAACACACAGAACACGTTTTGATGTGAAGGAGAAGGGAAAAAGTCTCTGGTTATAAACTCGAGGTTTTAATTTAAGCTATTTTTATATAATAAACAGAGACTGTTTCAGTGAGTTCCTCATGCTTGTGGTACCACCTGCGGTCCTTAACCGAAACTGTCAGCGGTACAATGAGTAATGTCACACTAAAAACAGAGCACTCTGGTTTTAACTGCACTTTCATTGTTTACCTGGGGCGGAGCAGAACGTGGCACTGATGGATTCATAGGGGACCGTGGGCCCGAGCGCTACCAGGCATCAGTGGACACTGGCAACTACTGATGACTGCCACGCTCGGCATGGAGGCCTCCTCCGATCTACCGACATGGTCACCCGCCGAGGCTGCTGCAGGAATAACAGACACAAGCCGTTGAGAACCGACCGAGGCGGGGGCCCGGCCCCGCGGCTTCTCACAGGGGCCTAGGCCTGTGGAGGGGCCCTGGGGCATCCCCAGCTTGGAGCAACGGGACCCTGCTTCCCCGGGGCAGGCCGCAGGTCCCCCACGTCCCCACCGGGACAGCCAGGGTCCCGCCCCCTCCCTCGGCCCCGCCGCTCCCGCCCGTTACTCCGCGCCCCCCATCAAACCCACCGGCGCCCTCGCCCTGACGTCACGGCGACGTCCCGCCCCCTCCAGCCGTTGAGTGGCCTGCTCGGGCAGCGGTTAGGCAGAAGCCCCGCCCACCGCCGCAGTGGTGAAGCCGCGGGTTCGAGTCCCGCCTGGGGAGACGAAGTTACAAGGCTCGGTAACAGCGTTAACAGGAGAGCAGCGAGAACTGCTGGATTCACACGTTAACAGCTACAGAGATACACTGTTTGGACACCCCATTCTCAACTCAACCAATCGGTTTATAAACAAGAATCACGACAAGGAAGTGTGTACAACATACCATCCTCCTGGGTTTCAACTCATCCAGTTTTGACTGCAACAAGAGCATGTCTATTCCAGGCCTCTGCCGCCAGGGCACATTTAACATTATTAAATAGAGCAGTGAAAGAGAAAGCTCCAAATCCATGCCCAAGGCCTTTGGTGGGAGTAGGGAGAGTGGAGCTGTACAGCTGGAGAGCAGAGGTACAACCAGCACCCCATCTCACCTCCTGCGTGAGCAAGGCTTTTGGAAACCAACAGCAGTCACTGCTCTGGAACTAGCTGTATGCTAAAAACATAAGGCCCCTAAAATTCCCTCACCTTCAAGACCAGTGGGGTTAGGAAATCATCTGGAATTATGACAACAGCTTGAATGTTCCAGATGTATTTGCATTTTCCTCAGTGTTTTCACTTAACAGAATACTTCAGCTGGCAGAGACCTACAATGATCTGGTCCAGCTACCTGACCACTTCAAGAGTTATTTTCCTTTAAGTGCTTACACACCTTTAGAACATTTGTCCCATTCCAATTTCTAAGGTTTTATGCAGGTAAATCAGAAGTATGGGTCTGTAGGTTACCACAGGCCTTATTCACTTGAGTTCAGCAGAAAGGGCAGCAGATGGAAATAACCTTCTAATGACTTAGGTTATTGTTTTCCTGCAAGACTGCTAGAGGAAAGCAGCTGTAAAGAAAACATAAACCACATTCCGTGAGGAACAGTAATTTTATTTAGATCTACTTCATGCGTAAGCATGATAAAACCCCAATTGAACTTTGGCAAGTATCACAACAAAAATAACCAAGCAGCCTATACAGAAACAGTGAAAATGCCAAGGATATGGGTTCTCCACAGCTTCACTGCAGAGCAGAGGGATTTAGAAGCCTCACTTTGGCTACATCATTTATTAACCATATAATTAAATAAAGGTAGTCTTCCACTATCACTTCTTGACTTCTCCGAGATCTTCAATGCTATCATCATCCACCTAAGGACAAAAAAGGCCAAAACACAGCATATTACGTCTATTTTCTTCTTAGATGTCTCACTTCATATTCACCACTGTACATGAAGTGTGGGAGAAGCATACAGCACCATCCGAGATTCCCTGCTGTAAATTCTACATGAGGGACATGCTTATAGGACACAGCTGAGCCTCTGGAGCTCTGAATAAGGACAGGCCTAGACAGTTATTTCAGAAAGAACTCCTCCACTCAGGAAACAGCACAAGGGAGGGTCAAAGCACACACTTGTGATTGCAGCAGCACAACCAAACGTCTCAACCATCAACATTTTAGTCCAACCCCGAATTAATCTCTCCTGCTGAAGCACAAGTGTGTGGGGGTTTGTTTGGTTGGTTTAATTCTGGACTATTTTAAGAGACTTTTAAAAATAGGGTGGCAATGTAAGAATACTCAGGCACTGACCATTAAGGAACAGTCACAAAGAAGCCACAGATATCTGACAGCTGGACTTACTCTGACATACCTTTCTCACTGTCCTATCTACAGTAACAGCACTACACGCAGAGGGATCTGCCATTCCTTGGACAAAGGAAACAACATTTGACTTCAAGTTTAATCACTCCTTAACATAACAATTCACAGGTGGGAAGGCAACAACTGCTCTTTGAATTATGCACACCAATCTGTGCTGCCAAAGAATAAACCCTTTTTCAAAATCGTTGGAAAGGCACAGGCTATTGTGGAAAACTGGAGTTCTGACAGAAGAAAGGGTTTGTTACCTCAGGCCACTTCTCCTGGATTACATCAATAATGTCATCTGTAAAATCGCCCTGAATGATGATCTCGTCTTCTCCTGTTACTGAGGCACCGCAGGAAAATTTCTGAGCAAAAAACCTTTGTGCTTCCTTAAGATCAATTTCTGTTGATGGGAAAATGGGCAGTTTCAGTACAGACATTGCCATAAAGGTATTTTTCTCAAGTTTAAAACCAAAACCTTGTTTTAACTGTTGAAAAACCGGTGGCAATTTCCAGCTAAAGCTTTGCTACAGCTTCCACTGAAAGCTAAAGTCTGTTGTTGACATACAAACAACTGACTCCACAAATCTAGTAAACTATTCAAGGTAAAAATCACTGAACGTCCTCTGCACATTCTGTTGAGGCACTTCAAGGCTGTGTGCGCTCTCTAGAAAGGCAAAGAACCATTTAAAAAGCACCTCCAGTTCTGAATAACCTCATAATTATTGAACAAGTTTTTCCCCAGAAGTGCTTCACTATGTTCTTTTCAGAAACCCTAATGATTTCTGAGACTGGCTTCCAAGCACAAAGATTCATTCCCAGTTCACACCAAGCCAGTGTGTGTTACTGATCCCTCAAGAAAACAGACTGTTACTCTCATGCAGGAAATATGCAATGTGTGTTGCTAATAAAACCAAGGTTAAAACCTACCTTTTTAACAGAATTTGTCATCAATGTGTGAAGTAAGATGCTGTTATAAAAACCAAGTGGCTGTCCTGTTAAACATCAAAATGTGCGAAAAACCCTGTAAACCTATTTGTTTGAAAACACCACGGAAATATGGACGTTAATAATTTATCCCTAAGAAAAGTCACTGTACTTTTAGAACTGTTAAAAGTACCCCGGGACTCAGGTGGAAGTGGATCACCTAACGCAATACAACCAGAAGAAATACCATGATGATGTTAAAGGCAAGCACATCTAAACCCAAGAAATACCACACTGCAAAAGTCAACTCACCAAACGTTGCAAGGCCACATACTCTTGTGACATATTTTTTCTTTGCTCTAGGAATTTTAGCTATCGTAACTTTCTGTGGTACAGTCTTCTTTTTCTGTTTTATCTGGCCCCTTCCACCTTTAAAACAGAATATAAGGTTACATGATGTCATACTTCATTAAAGAAAAAGAGCATGTAAGATGAGATGTCACCCCTATAAACAAAGACGCTGCTATCTCACATCTGTGTTGGTAAACAAAAATACATTTTGCACATTGTCTCACATTAAGGGTTTTTAATTGTTATCTAAGAAAGGTCCCATATAACAATAAATGCATGTCAAATGTGTGTTCAAGTACAGGTTGCACAGCAGAACCCCACTGCAATTACTGAAAGAGGGGGTTTCCCTGCACTTTGCTAATCTTTGCATTTGGTCTACATTTAACCCCTCTTTCAGGAATTGTTCTTTGGTTGTAATCCAAGGAATAAATTGTTACTTTAATGTTTTTCATGAGTTTAACATCCCTAGGGTTTGTGTCTAATGCAAAGGAACTTACTTATGTCCACCTACATGAGGATGTGCCTGCTAAGGCCACTGGGTTAGACAGCAGATACCTGTGCAGGACCCCAGCATGAGCCATCCATCTATATGCGAGCTACCATGAAACACTGTGCCTCTGAAACGGAAGCCAGCTACAGTAGTTGACTGCCAAAATTCCACATGATTTAGTAGCTTTCTTACTGTCTGTGTCTAGGCCAACCTGAGGGAACACTTCACATTATCAGGCGCTTATTAGTCTGAGTAAAGCATGCAAAAGATCTATTCCACTCATTAAGATTCTTAAGTCAGATTAAGATCTCTTAACTGTGTATACACTCATCAAGTTACTTCAGGGTAACCAGAGTTTCATGTCCTTGAGCCTTCTCAGCATGAAAACATAAAGAATTTATGACAAGCAAACTAACCCCTTGTGACCAGTTCTTTTTCTAACATACAGCACTTTCAACTCCACATCACTATAAATTGATATCAGATAATTTAAGACAGTAAATTTCTGTCTTAAAATGTCTTCAGTAAATTTCTGCAGTGTCTTACTTAAGTTTTTGCTTGTTTCTCCTCACCCTCTCTCTTACAGTCAATTTTATACCACCGTAGTTAGCACCAAAGCATACATTTTCATTAAACTTTTCATTCTAGGAGAAAAATCCCTAAATATTTTAAACACTACTAGTTTAGAACCAAAAGCCAGACAGAAGTCTAACCATACCACCTCACACACTAAATTAATGGGAAATAAAATGTCCTGAAGTCTCTGGGAAAAGCATCCAAGCTACAGAACGTAAATCACTGCTGTTACCCCACATAGCTTACTGACAAAATAAACATAACTGGTTACCAAGCCACCAAAATAAAACATCTGCAGTGAGACGTGGCTTAAAATCTGAACTTCACTGGGCTATTAACCATAATTTATGAAGCACTATAGACACAACTGGCACTCCACAGATAAATGCATATTAATAACCTCAGCATTTGGATTTAGAGTGGAAAGTATGTTAATTAATTAAACAGAAAGAACTCCAATGACAAAAGATAAATGTGCTTAGATTATTTCATATATATCTTCCAAATTTGGTTTTTGAAGATGTTTTTCATTAGTATTGCTGGGAAGAGACACAGCTGTTAACGAAGCCATAGGTGGTAGTATTAAAAGCATAAAACCAAATCCTGTTACTTGAACACAGAGGAGGGGAGGAAGTTAGAAAGGCAAAAGCAGTGTCATGAGGCACGAACAGAGGAAAGCAGTCTTTGTTCTACTCTGCCAGCAACCTATAAACTGTTGTTAAACGGGGCAGAAACAAGTATTCTGGGAAGCATGCCAGCTGATTTTAGGTTGAGAAGAATTGCTCCCTGAGCAAGTGCAACAGAACAATAAGACACATGATGCAAGTCATCTTTCACTTGCTATTAGTCCTATCCACTTCTTCCATCAGCATCTATCACTGCAATAACTCTGTTATCACTAGAAGAAAAATACTTGGTGTCTTCTGTGTAAAGTCAAAGCACAGCTAACAACCAAAACACAGGAAATCTGTGCCAGAGTCCACACCAGGGGGTGAGAAAGGGATGCCCCAAACTGCTTATGAATCAGTACCGCAATCAACTATTTAGACCTTGCCTCTCTTTTGTTTCTTCTTCTCTTCTTCTTCCCCCGCAGTTCCTTGGCCTTCTCCAACCCCAGCTTCCTGCTTAGGGGAATTTTCTGAAATACATCAGAAAGGAGCAGGAAAGAGAACAAAGGCAGGGGTCAGACCACCGCAGCCTTACAGAACAGGTACAGTGACATTTTGTGCAGCAGCCCCTTGACTGATGTTACATCTTTATTATGGTACTTAGGCAAATCAGACTTCAGAAAAGCCTTAGCTCAAAGGTACAGTTACAGCTTCAATGCAGTCTCTTCACATCATTTCAACAGAGATACAGAAATTATTTATAGTGTTAATACTGAAATTCCAAATGCAAATCTGCAAGCTCCCTGTTATTAATGACCTTTCCTCCAGCCATCCACAGACATAAAATTCTGACGGGAAACAAATGCATGGATGACTGGTTACAGGAGGAACCTTAAGAAAGCTCAAACATCACTATAGAAATCGCACACTGTTTACTCAGTGTTTTCTGACATTATCAAACAGATTTTCACAGCATCCAAAAGCATGGTAGGCTCTTAAGAAAATGATTAACTTTCATACTTGATACAGTGGGAAAAGGAAAAAGATGAGAACTGTCCCGAGATTTCTCAATACATCTGAGGGTACAGATCAGTCAGAAAACAGAAGATTCTTACC
The DNA here is from genome assembly GCF_033815535.1 of Pezoporus flaviventris. Taxonomy (NCBI): domain Eukaryota; kingdom Metazoa; phylum Chordata; class Aves; order Psittaciformes; family Psittacidae; genus Pezoporus; species Pezoporus flaviventris. Next base: position 12,246,276 of record NW_026892589.1, read on the forward strand.
TACTGTGAGTTTTGCAAACTCATCTGGAAAATTCTTTTCTAACCATTGTCTGCATTTAGTCACATCAGGCATGTATTCGCAGTACTGGAGAAGAAAGGTCACATGAATGTTGCTACCAGAATAACTACAAAATACATCACAAATACAGCACAATACACTGGCTATTCAGCTCAGCCATTTCTCCTTAAGATGACTGAATACAAACACTTTACTAGCACACAAGAAACCTCACATCATGCTAAAGATGTGAAGGGGTGAAGCACAGAACTGCCACACTTAAGAAAAAGCAGAAAAGATCAGAAAGAATCCTCATTCTCAGAAATCATAAGACACAAAGAAGAAACTCAGACAACAAAAACATTAACTCACCTCTGTTGGCAATGAACAGACTGGAGAAAGAAGGGAGAAAAAAAATAGATTACAAAAATAACTTCTCCATTTAGTGTTAAATTCAAAAAGGCATTTTAAAGTTAGGGGTGACTTCTTATAACTTAAGATTATAACCACACATTGACTCAATGTACTTTATAGGAGGTGCCTACAGCTTTGGGAAAGGCTACAGAAAGAAACACCAGTTCTACCTGGCAAAACATACTCCCAATAAATTACCATGTGATTTTGTTGGCTTTCCTTTTACCAAGAGCTGTCAGTGTCCAGGAGAGGGGCTTCGACCCAGCACAAACCAAAACCAACCCTCCCAACTTTCACACAGCACAGGGATTCTTTCCTAACCCCCTGCAACTGCACTCAAGCCCAAAGGAACATAACATCCTTATCTAAAACTCATGCTTTCATCCACATAACTACAAATGTCATGAGTAAACGATAATTCTAAACACAGCGCAGCAATTACTTTCATGAACTCTTAACTTTATTTCTTACTGTCCTACTAATGCTTAAAGGTGTTTTCTGTGCTAAAAGCTTTACTGGCTTTCTGCAGGAAGAGATCTCTGTTCAACAGGTCACAATCTGAGCACAACTCACACTTCTTTTACTCACAGAAAGCTGTTTGTACCCTCCATCTCTCAGCCCCCATAACTGCTGAAAGACAATCAGAAAGCTCAAGCTGACCATGGTCTGGCTTCTCAATAAAAGCTGACCGAACGAGGATCTCTGATGCTCTCACTGTTTCTGCTAGGCTGCCCTCACAAACAGCACATTGTCAGAATCACGGACAACTGATCTTTGAGCACTTGCCTCCACAGTAGAGAACCCGAAGGGGGTAGTCGCCATCTGACCTGGCACCGCTCCTTATTTCTCCTCTGCAGTCAGGGACCACAGGCTCAGCTACATCCGTGGCCATGTCACACGCCTGGAGGTCACAAAACAAAGCAGGACCTAAGTTCTGGGTTAGAGTTATTCACATCTTCCCCAGCTTAAGAGGAACCCCAGAGATTGATGGATCCCAGAGAAAACAGGTACAATCCTAAGAGGAGGAAAAATCAGAGAATTAAAAACAGGAGTCAAGACATAATCAAAAAATATATGGGAAAAGGCTGCAAAAGATATCAAACAGCATGGAATTTTAGCACATGGGGGGGGGGGGGAACAAAGTGCCACAAAAGTGTGAAATTAAGAAAGATCTGCAAGAACACCCCATGGAATTACAGAATACACTGAGTTAAGATGTGAAGCATCATGTTAAATCAGTGGTATATGAACAGCAGGAACACTAAGGGAGGGGGGAAGGTACTGCCAGTACAGTGGCAAAGAACAGGAATCATTTAAATCTGTACCTGAAGAGTTACAATCTAGTCCTAGGACAGGTTTGGGCAAAGAAAAACCCCACCACCACAGAACAGGAAAATGAAATTCAACCAACTGGTATAGTGGTTTGCATGCACACTTTTACAGGCAAGGGGTTTAGAAGATGGGGGCCAACAGGAGAGGAGTTTGAAACGCATAACTGCCCCAGGATCACTGGGAGCAAGCAGGATATATGTGTGGAAGCCTCGGAGCCAAGCTGCCGCACAAGCTGTGCCTGGGCTTTGAAGAGAGCTAGGGGGAAATGCCAGAGGTAATGGGGGGACAGGGAGGCGATAGGGAAAGGCAGCAGACGGTGGTAATGAGGGGAAAGATGCTGGGAGGACCCATGGAGCTCCCAAATGAGGGACGAAGGGGATAAAAGTGAGGGGAGGGTGGGGGGAAAGGGGAAGGGTGCTGGTGTGTCAGACAAATGGGATCACAGACATGGTGAGGTGGGGGCAGAGCTGAGGGAACGGAGGACGCTGAGGTACCAGAGACGAAAGGGATCACAGGGAGAGCGGGCAGAGCCGCAGCAGCGGGGCACAGGGAGGGTGCCGGAGCGGAGGGAAGGATGCTGGCAGCCGGCTGGGAAAGGCCCCTCGGCACCGGGACGAAGGGGAGGGGGAGCCCCGGGGCAGCGGCGGCGTTGGCGTTACCCGGGAGGCCCCTCAGGCCGCGGCGGCGGCGGCGGCTCCTCCTCGTCCTCCTCCGGTGGGTCCCACACCCCGCGCCGCACGTGCGCCCTCCACAGCGCCGCCGCCGTCTCGCGAGAGAGACGAGCCGTGGCTTGAGCCCGCCGGCTCGCCGTAGTAGAGCGGGGCCGCCCCGTTACCAGGCGGTACGGGATCGCGCGAGCTACGGCGCGCGGGAGCGGACATTTACCGCCGCCGCCATGCCCCGGTACGCGCAGCTGGTGATGGGCCCGGCGGGCAGCGGGAAGGTGAGGCGGGGGACGGGCGGCGGCGGGGAGGTGATAGCGGCGCGGTCGGTCCGTGACAGCGGTTGTGTGCGCCTTGCAGAGTACGTACTGCTCCACCATGCTGCAGCACTGCGAGGCGCTGGGCCGCGCCGTGCAGGTGGTAAACCTGGACCCGGCGGCGGAGCTCTTCAGCTACCCGGTTACGGCAGGTAGGGAGCGCAGGAGGGAGGCGGCGGGAGGCCGGTACGGGGCACCGCTGCGAGCGAACGAGCTGAGGCCGCTGTGCGTGCGTGTTGTTGTAGACATCCGCGAGTTAATAGAGGTGGATGATGTGATGGAGGATGATTCCCTACGGTTCGGACCCAACGGCGGCCTCGTGTTCTGCATGGAATACTTCGCCAATAACTTCAACTGGCTGGAGGAAAGCCTTGGGCACGTAGAGGATGACTATGTGCTGTTTGACTGCCCAGGTAAGCAGACATCAGCGTTCTGGTGTCCTTCATATGCAGTACTATAGCGTAGATAACTGTTCCGCCTGGCTTCGCATTCCTGCGTGCCTGATGTTTTGCGTGTTCTCCAGGTCAGATCGAGCTCTACACACATCTGCCAGTGATGAAACAGCTGGTGGAGCAGCTCCAGCAATGGGAATTCCGTGTCTGTGGAGTTTTTCTGGTGGATTCTCAGTTTATGGTGGAATCTTTTAAGGTATCTATTCAAAATCCGTTGTAAAAGTTCATACTGAGAATGAACAAAGAATCAGAGCAATTCCAGAGTGGGGTTTGTTTAGTCCAGCAGGAAGAATGCTAAGCTGGGGGAGATGTGATTGCATTCTTCAGTTGCCTCAGATACAGGTCACACCAAAGAAAATTCCAGTTGGATGTAAAGCAGATCTGTGCTGTGGGAAGAGGGCATGGAGAGACTGTGTAGTGAATGTTCATGGAGCTACTCAAGCCTTGACCAGGCAAAACCCCTGAGCAACCTGATTTGACTTTGAAGTTCCCTCTGCTTTTAGTAGTTGTATGAACGAAATAGCCTCTAGAAGTCCCTTCCAAGCAAAATTCTCCTGTCATTCCATGAGGGCTTTCTCATATCTGGAAGGAGAGCAGGCTGCTTTCCCGTCTAGCAGTATGAATCCAGGGACGGGCTTTGGGTTTTCTTCATGCCCTTTTCAGTGGCAGATCCAGATATGATGGCAGATGGGATACTCAGCACCTCCCTTTCCCAGCAGAGAATAATTCCTCACGTGGCTTGTGTTCATGTTTCATGTATTCACTAGCTAGACTTGGTCTGTGGTTGAGTGTCTGTGTATTGGTGTTGTGTTTTTCTGTGCTTAACTACATCATTTCTATGCTCCTTCAGTTTATCTCTGGAATTCTGGCAGCTCTCAGTGCAATGATATCTTTAGAGATTCCACAGATTAACATTATGACCAAAATGGATTTGCTGAGCAAGAAAGCCAAGAAGGAAATAGAAAAGTAAGTTCCAAAAACCTACTTTTATCATGTAACATGAGGAAGCAATGTCCATTCAAAATTCAATCTCATGCTTCCCACAATTAAAACATACTCTTTTGGAATGGGACGTGCCCTGCCCATGGCAGGGGGGTTGGAACTTGATGATCTTAAGATCCTTTTTAACCCTAACTTATGATTCTGTGATGCATTTGTTTGATATCAAACATAGGCTTTAAATGCCTGGGTGGGATGCTTACAGTTTAGTCAGAATCAAAAAGCTAGCTCCATGTTTGTACTTACCTCTGGATTTTTCTGTAACTAGTTATCTTGAATAACTTATTCTGAATGACATTGCAGGCTGCTGTACTTCAAAACCTAAACCAGAACAGATCATATCAGGGTTTTGATACTGACCATACTGAATTACGTATGTGTTATTTTTACATTTGTGAGATATTCAAATATCTACAAAAATTGTTTTTACACATTTTAAGTTCTGATACAGTTAGCTCATTTGGATCACAAATGTTTTTGGCAGCTATTTAAAAGCACAATGACTTGTTTGCTCTGTAGCCAAGGATTCTTTCCATGTTAACAGTGACTTTGTTTCTCCCAGGTACTTGGATCCAGATATGTATTCTATGATTGAAGATTCTACAAATATATTGAAAAGCAAAATGTTTAAAAAGCTGACTAAATCCATATGTGGATTGGTGGGTATATTGCTTTTTAACTGGTACCCTTAAATTCAGTCCTGTACGTATAAACCATACTGTGTGGTTGCTGACTTCATTGCTGTTATTGATACTGTATGTTCTATAATCATTCTCCCCACCCCAAAAATACGTATTTACCTACCAGACTGTTAACAAAGACAGGATTGGAAAGACATTCAGGCACTTGAGGATTTTACTTTTTGCCTATTTTAACTCATTATTTTTTTCAGATTATATTATTAGGTTTTTCAGACAAGGAACACCTAAGTGTGATTTAAGGAGGTAGCTTAGAGTACTGTGATTGAGAACTCGCTGCATTTTCTGACTAACATCCTTTGAACCCCTTCTCTAGATTGATGACTATGGTATGGTTCGATTTCTCCCTTTTGATTGCTCTGATGAGGAAAGCATAAACATAGTCCTGCAGCACATAGACTTTACGATTCAGTATGGAGAAGATCTTGAATTTAAAGAACCAAAGGTAAAGTACTTCTTTGAGAAGATAGTCTTATGGGTCCTTAAAAAGAATCCATAATATAAGTTGTAATACACTTATGAGTAATGTCTTTTAAGCTTGAAAGGTCAGAAGGGACCATTAAGATCACTAAGATTTCTTAGGTGCAGCAGCCACGAGGGGAAAAGTCAGGTTTTACCTTTTCTGTTTTCTTTTTGGCAGGAATGTGAAGAAGATAAATCTGCTCTTGTGGATGAATATTTTCAAGATCATGTGGATGAGTAAAAAGTGAATGTTCAAATATGGGAGGAGAAAATACCTTGTTTGTGTTAAAAAGTGAAAAAGAAAATCCACTCCTACACAAACATACTCAATGTTTTATCTGTAAGATAACTACTATTTATAATGAAAAGTGAGCTCTATGCCCTTGTAACTATTTTAATAAACAATTTTTATTCTTGCGTGCGTGTTATAAAACACATGGGCTATACAAGGTCCTCACATATTGATGTATCTCATTTAAGCACAGGAATGCTTGAAAACAACTATCTGCAAAAGGGGTAACACTGAACATCAATAGGTTGTAATAAGTAGTACTGGAGATAAGCAAGTAGTTTCATTATGAGAGAAAGAATTGTACTTGATAACTGAACCTGAGTTAGGCAAAGAGCTGACTGGCAGCTTCAAAGGGGCATCTGGTAAACCCAGCCTCTTGAGGAAGACGAGTGTTTTACATTCACTTTGGAAAAGCCCAGATTTTAAGCTTTCTTAAGGCTGTTTTCTGTACAACTCATGCATGGCTTTAAGTGATTTATACATCAATAACATCTTCAGCGCAGCGCAACACTCGAAAGAAAACAAGAACTTGGTGATGGTCTTGTGCAGTCATGTTAACAGTTTCTAACAAAGAATTCAGCAACAAATACTCTAAACCGTGAAATGCTTAACATCAGTGAATGCTTAGATGTAGGCATATCACCTATATATAGTCCATGTATTAGAAATTAACCCCATCCTCACAAGATATGTGCAGCCAAGTATTTCACTAGAATAACTGATGTCATTTTGTAGGAACAGTCAGCAGATGTCTGAGAGCAAGGACACCCCTTAAAGGAAACCAAATCAAGGATTAAATACTTGAAGACAACTTCACTTACCTAAGCCTGGGCTGTGATAGCAACTTGGTACAGAGTTTAGTTCTGTAGTTTCTTGCTTGTAGTCCAGAAGGTGTAATTTTTCTTCTTACTCATCAGTAGGGTTGTTCTTCATGTCTGTTTAAGTAAATGATTAAATGGTCATGCTGCTCTGGTGCTTATTTTTGAAATAAGCATCTGCACAGTCAAAACAGGAAGGGAGGTTCAACAGATGAACAAATGCTGCATGTCTAGAGGAAAAGACCTTCCCTGCGTCCTTACGTGGAGGCCATGGATGATTGTATGAAGTCTTTTAAATGGGAACAACCCAAAACTGCAAAATAAGATGTCACCTAAGAGCTATTAAAATTGTCTTTCAAAGCCAGGTTTGCAAAAACTGCCAGCCTTGTGATACTTGGCATTTCTAAAACCTTACTCCCAGCACAATTAGTGAACACTGAGAGTTCAGTTTCAAGATAGCCATTGCAGTCACCAGGAAGAGCTGTGAAAAAACATCAGCTCTTCAGAGGCTCATCACATAACTCGTGGCAGGACCAGATTTGGCTGAATTAAACGATGCAAACGTTGGGAAACCTTTGGTGGCTTCCCTCACCTCCAGACTGGTGCTTCTTCAGGACAAGTGATGCCTGTGACATGTCAAAAGGACAAACCCCAGCCCTGCAGTTAGATTACCCTGATGCACTTCCAAATCTCTCAAGTTTTTCTTCCTGAATCATGCCAGGAGTCATCTACCAGGGGACAAATTCAGTGTACTGGGTCATATGGGACGTTATGGCTTGATAGTAACAGGAGCATGCACCTTGAAATACTGCATCCCACTGGACACAATGTGTTTGGCCGCACTCTGTGCTTCCTTACACCGAGTGCCCAGCAGCTGGCTGCGGCTGTTGCTTGTTAGGGCAGAGCACACAATGCGCAGGAGTGCTGCAAATGCACAGGAGAGAAAACCAGTTGCAAGCAAAGCGTCCTCTCCTGCACTCTTGTCAAGCACTGACCCTTGCGGGAGACAGGAGCTCACCTCTTCCAGCAAGAAAGGAAGATGCTACGGTGGCTGGAGAAGGAAAGTGTGGCATGGGGAAGGTTAAGGAGGGATTACTTGCAGTGCTGGTCACTGCAAAGTAAGAGGGAAGGGGGAAATTCCATGGGGAACGAAAAAACAACCAAGTCCCCCTCTGCGTGTGCTTCCGAGCACCTTCGCCGCGCTGGCAATGCTCTCACAGGAGCGGTGCCTCTCGGGGCGGTGCACGCCGCAGGCCTCTGCTTCGGCTTCCCCTCCTCGTACCGCCTCTGCTGCCTCATTTCCTGCAGCGGAGGCAGAGGCGGAAGCTTTGCTGCTAGCTCCTCTCTGCTTTTCCCCTTGCCCGGCCCCGCTGACCTGCCTTCTGCCCTTCGAGATGCCGGTGAGGGGGCTTCGCATCCGGCGCTTAACCTGCCCGTGCCGGCAGGGAGAGGGGAGGGCAGCGGCCACGGCGGTGGGGCCGGGCCGGGGGGGTGAGAGCGCTCCCCCCGGGGCTGGGACAGGGGTTCTGCCGGCCTTGGGCAGCTGCTGGTGGACCAAAGGGGCGATAAGAAACCCCAGTGAAAGAGGGAAATTGCTGCTTATGGGAGGCTGTTGCAAGGGCGACGCCCTCGTCTTCCTCCTCCTCTTCCTCCTATTGCCGGGGATCCCCCGGTTGCAGCCAGGAAGAGGGTGGTAAAAAGCAGTGCTGTGCTCTGGTGTTGTTCACACCTCTTTCTGCTAGGGGATGCTGCTTCCACACACACGCCCCTGGCTGCATCCCCTTCTCCCCCCACAAAACATAGGCTGTGAGGAGGTGAAGGCTTCTTGGTGGGAATGCTTGGAAAGTGCCTAAAGCTGGACTCATCAGTGCTTAAAAATCGGTTTTCCAGGGAGAATCTGTCACATGCAGAAAGGATTTTGTCTTTTTTTTTTTTTTTTTTTTTTTTTTACTTAGACCAGTTTTACAGTGCACAGAAGGGTCTATTTTTTGGCTGTGTGGGTTCATGTTAAGACTCGTTTTATTTATTATTAGCTAATATTATTAGCTAGACATGCAAATAAAATACAGTCATATTTAATGGCCAACTAACTTTCATGGCCCCATAACTGAGGCAGGAGAACAGGGCTGCTGCTGCCTTGGTGCTGTGCAGAATGGGGTCTGGCAGCCTCCCCGTACCTGTTTTATGCTGTCTCCCTTCACTGTGATCAGAAGTGGTGCCAGTGATGATGCTTCCATGGTCTCGACCAGAATAGCTCTGAGATCTGGGCCTAAAGAGAAAACAGACATTGTTTGTGCAAGGAAAAAATACTGGAAGCATCACTAACAAACTAGACTGACTCCTACTTGACACAGGGGACACATGATCAGACATGGAAATGTCTATTTTTCAGCAGCGTTAATAACTATCTGTTCCTGCCATCTCTAGGCTTACCACTCCACTTTAATGGACTCAGACACCAAGTTAGTTGGGAACATGGCACTGTTACCCATCAGAAGCCAGTTCAAAGGCCCAGCACCTCGGGAAAGTAAGTTTATAATAATCTCTGAAACCACTGCCTGTATATAGCTCATCATCATCTCTCAGTTTGTTCCAAGCCAGCACTAGCAAGAATGGTGAGAGGAGCCATGAGTTGATTGGAAATGGAGTGCTATTTCTAGTTCATATTTCTATAAACTGCACTTTATAGAGAAGTTTTCAAATACTTAAGTTGTTCAAATCATAGCGAACAGTTACGCACAGAGAAATACGCTCTAGCTAAATCAGTTGTTTCAGTAATTAAAGCCTATGGTTACTATTCTCATGCTTCCTCTTGTGCTCGTCAGTAAGTTTTGAGGAGGACATGGTGCTGTGAACCCTCTGCTGTCAGAGGAAGTGGAAGTTTAGCTACAGAGAACTTGGGCTTTGGGTCAGTGACTGAAGACACTCGGCTGCTCTAAAGGGCAAGAGCAGGTTAGGCAGCACTTTAGGGTAAAATTGAGATGAAGTTACAGGCATCCCAACAGGGTCCAAAGGCAGCCTGGTCAGGATTCCCCTTCAGCACATTAAGTAGCTATTCCCCAGTAACGTGGTGGTTCAATTTGGGAAAGGAAATATAAAGGAAATACTGAATTTAAGCAGTTGGTGGTTGGCATCCAGAAGTGTGTTCTGCTCCTCACCCTTAGTTTTGAAGAGGACAATGAAATTTATGTGATCTTTTTCCAAAACCATTTTTGTGTCCCGAGGAGACTTTTACACTGTTAAAACTCTGGTGAGTTATTCAACTGGTGGAAAAGTGGGGAGCTGCTGAAATGGTGCCATTTGTGAAGTAAGAAATCATAGCAGGGGGTGGGGGGGAGAAGAAAGGAGTTCAAGCTCCTGCTAAGACCAGGAACTTCAAGTGTTAACAGTCTGAGCTCCCTGGTGTTTCACACAGCAACAACTGCTTTCTGACTTCTGCTTTTTGTGAATACCAAGGTTTTGCTTTTGCAATAATCCTTATTTATGTGTTTCAGAGAGTAAAAGTTATGACCAAATGTACTTTAATGGTGCATTGTTTAACTCTGTATTTCTTTTTTGCTAGCTAAGGACACAGATATTATAGATGAAGCCATCTACTACTTCAAAGCTAATGTTTTCTTCAAAAATTATGAAATTAAGGTAATTCTTAAAGATACTTTGCATATGGATGTTCTTTGATGGGTTGGTGCTGTGAATATTTTTTCAATGAAATAGTTCTGCTAGATAACAATAAATTCCCTTCCTCCCACTTAATTAAAGCTGGGTAAATGCCATAAATTGCATTTCCCTCTCATGGGGAAATTGTAGGCCAGAATGGCTTAAACTCATTCCCATTGCTTGCTCTTGCTTTGCAGAACGAGGCTGACAGAACACTGATCTATGTAACCCTCTACATTTCTGAGTGCTTGAAAAAGCTGCAAAAGGTAAGAAAAGTGGAATTTCTGTGCAGGAGGAAAACTGAGTCTGTTCTGGGGATACTTGGGAAAGGATTTGCTGATATTGTCTTCCCAGTGGCACAAATCACCCTGTTGACCCCCCTCCCTATTGTCAGAGCCACTGATTAGCCAAGTCTGTAGATCTCCAAAGAAACACTGTGTTCTTCCTGATGAGTTTTTATGTGTTACAGATAAAACAGACAGCTCTATCACTACATCAGCTGTTGTTTGTAACTGTTAATCCATTGTTTGTCTGGTTCTTCCAGTGTAACTCCAAAGGCCAAGGAGAGAAAGAGATGTACACACTGGGAATCACTAACTTCCCAATCCCCGGGGAGCCTGGCTTTCCACTTAATGCCATTTACGCCAAACCCGCCAACAAGCAGGAGGAAGGTAAGGCTAATCCAGCATCCCAAAAAGCTTCCTTGGGCTCTTACTTTACCAGCTGCATTTTTTGTAACTGCAGTAAGAGATACTGCTGTTAAAACTGAATGTTCTAAATCCATAGTTCCGTTTTAGGAGGGGAGCAGAGCTGGATTTTCTGACCTCAGGGGGGCAGTGGTTTCCCTGGATCCATAGATCTGACAGAACAAATAGGGATCTGAGTCTCCCTTTTGCATCAGCATTAATCACTAGATAAAATCTGTAATGGAGCCCAAGCTAACTGCTGCACTGGCAGAATAGGAAGCCCACAGTGAGCAAAGGTATCTGAGAGCAGAAAAGAGTTTGTATGATCCTTAAAATAAAAATACCATAAAAATCCCAGTTATGGCTGTAAATTGAGCAAACCAACTCAGCCAGCTGATGAGTACCTACAGATGTGAAAACTCACTTCCTGCTGTAAGCAGTAATTGTTGTTTCTCTGTTCCATTCAGTTTGATTTGGTGCTGCCTCAGTTTCCACTGTTTTTTCCTGTGCTATGTTTCAGAGGTGATGAGGGCCTACCTGCAGCAGCTGAGGCAAGAAACTGGTCTTCGCCTTTGTGAGAAGGTATTTGATCCTCAGAGTGACAAGCCCAGTAAGGTAAGAGTTTAATGTGATCATCACAGATCTAATGAGAGGTTTGCTGTGGAGGGAAGTGAGATGATGGGGGAGGGATCAGGTGTGGATGACTTTGGCACAAGCTTCCTGGCTTTTACAAGGCTAGTGAAATAGCAGGCTGCAAGTTATCAATGAATGTAATCTGTAATGCAGCAAGACAGTGAATGCCAATTTAGGTTACTTTAAAAAGCAGGGCAGTAATAAGTGGTGTCTGGTTCGACTCTTCAAAGTATTGCACATCTGCTCTTGGCAAGGTTTTCAGATGGAAATCCACAGGCAGGAATGATGCTGTTCATCTTCCAGGCAGTTCTGATTTGAAAGCTTCTTTGAAGCAGACCCTTTTGTCTCATATCCAGATTAAAACCAAATAGCTAATCAATGAGTGAATGTCCTCCTGACTGTTCATATGTTTCATGTGCAAATGTGACTGCATTTAGTATTGAAATTATTTGGGCTAATTTAGTTTCAAAGGCATACCTTTCTGATGCATCCTTTCATAATTATATTGGAATAGACAGCAAAATTAAAATAATAGAAATAAGATAAAGTAGAATGTCCTGCTTTAATTCAGAGCCCTATATTATATAATATGTATTCTCTATATATTATGTATTATATGTTATATATGTTACAGATTTCTATATATAATATTCTATATTATTGAATCATAGAATGATTTGGGTTGGAAGGGACCTTAAAGGTAATCTAGTTCCAACTCCCTGCATTATAAATTTGAGTCTATTCCTGTCCTCTTGTTCACCTAAATTCTAGCAGAAACCAGTGTGGAAAACTGTATGTGCAAAATTGGAGCCTTAACATTTGTTGCTTGTCAGAGGTTGAATGCTTTTAAGTCACTATTTTATCACCTGGAAAGGCCTTCTGGGTATAGTCCGACTTTGTGCTTCCTTCTGCAGTGGTGGATCTGCTTTGTGAAGAGGCAGTTCATGAACAAGAGTCTGTCAGGTCCTGGGCAGTGAAGAGGCAAAGCAGCAACAACATTAAACATTGTCACAGCAAGGTGTTTAGGTATTTTGCCTTTGTTTTGGATATATTTTATACCAAGGAAGAATTAAGTGCTTATGAAGAAAAGCAAAACCCCACCACAAACCAGTCAATGAGGGATTAGAGGGAACAAAAAGGTAACTTGGGTAATGTAAGCAAATATTAAGCTGGTGCTTAATAAGTGATTTCTAACATGCTGTTTCAGATCCAAGCTGCTTCATTATCAGTGACTGCAGCTGGCATTTAAAATGGGGCTTGTATTTAAGAGAAGAAATGGGCTAGCCTGTGGGGCAGGGGGAGCTGTGGGATTGCTCTACTGGCTAGAGTCTCAGTACTGTATGTCCATGGAAAACACGCCTCTCACGCTGTGTTGTCGAGTGCAGTGGTTTTTACCTTGTTTTCAATAAACTTGGCTTGTAATTAATGTGGTAACTGCTTTAAGTCTTATGGATGGCCTTTGACTAAATCAGAGGTGGGTGAAAAGACCATCATTATTGTGTAATGCCAATCAGTTGGAGTGAATCATTCCCACTGAAAACAGGGGGTTAATACAGGGGCTATAGTTTGTGGCAACGTACCTGGTTATTTAGCAGGTCTGCCTCCGCAGGGCAGTGCTCCTTGGTACTAAAATGCCTTCAAAGGGTAACACATGCAGATAATATGTATGTAATTATGCTGTAGCATAGTCTGAGGCTCCCTTTGTGGGGACGATTCAAGCACAACCATCACACGATACTGGAAAGAGCCATGACATTCCGATCGGTCAGATGCTTCCTGAGGAACTGCAAATCCAAGCTTGGTTTATTCAGTTGTCTCTTTCCCTTGTGGCAATATGTGTTCCACTGTCACCATACAGCACCAACACGCTTCTGTCAGTTGCACTAGTCCTGGTTTACCCCTTGGCATGTTGAGAGGTGTATTGCCCTCCAGACAGCACTGACAGCATGTTCAAACTGAAAGCTCCCACTGATACGATTTGCTGTAGCAGTTACATGTATGTAATATATAATATAGCCATATTTTGCCTTTTTGCAATAAAAGGGAAAAAATATTTTATGATTCACCCTTCCTTTCAGTCTACGCCTTGTAGTTAACAGTGGCCCTAGTAAGGCGGTTCCCCTGGCTGTGTCCCAGAAGAAACCCACATTTTGACGGGTCTTTCTCCTCAGTTACTTGTTTTTAAAGGCAGGAGCTTCGCTGTCTCTCAGACCTCAATCACATTTACCTGCCGTAGCCGGCAAATAACACTGTAAGAGGAAAAATGAACCAGACTCAGTAGCCATGCACACAGAGGCGATGTCTCCGCTATATAACGACACCGGACAGAGGCTCCTCCCGCTCCCTGCGAGCTCCCCTCACGCCCCTCTTCCCGCCTCAGCCCTGCGCAGGCGCACAGCCGCCCGGGGCTGCCCGCCGTGCGCCTGTCAGGCAGCGCGTCCGGCAGCGCAGCGGGACCCTGGCGGCGGCGGCGGGCGAGGCCCCCTCGGTGGCGCCATTTTGGAGTGGCGGCGGCGGCGGGCCCGGTCCCGGTCTCGGTCTCGGTCCCGGTCAGCATGAGCGTGGTGGAGCACGTCCGGGAGATGGCGTCCGCCGGGCTCCACTCCAACGTGCGGCTCCTCAGCGGCCTTCTCCTCACCATGAGCGGCAATAACCCGTGAGTGGCCCTCCCGCGGGGCCGGTGGTGCTGAAGGAGCGGCCAGGCGGGACCGAGCTGGGGGCTGGAGCCATAGACTGGGTTGGGTTGAAGAGACCTTAAAGCTCCTCCAGCTCCAACCCCTGCCACGGGCAGGGACCCCTTCCACTAGAGCAGCTTGCTGCAAGCCCGTGTGTCCAACCTGGCCTTGAGCATTGCCAGGGATGGAAGTGGGTTTGATGTTAGAGCTGCTTCTGGTGCCGGGTTCTTGCTCCCGGCCTTTCCCGGCGTTCAGGAGGAGCAGCACGGCCTGTACCCTTCGGGGTGCATGTTACAGCATGAATATCCTATTAGTGCGGCAATTCTCTCCTTCCAGTGGTCACAGAAATTCCCTTGACTCAATTAGTTCCCATTATTTTTCAGGACTGTCCTATAAGGTGCAATTTGTCATGTTGAATGGGGTTGAGGCCCTAATTGAAGCCCAAACCCATTCTGAAGCCCTAACTGTTCTGCAAACATACTGGGAGAGTTCTAAAGGGGGGGTGTAAAGTTTGGGAGCATGGGGATTAGGATGAGGAGAGCAGTACAAGGAGCGGGGTTGCTTTCAGTTTTGAGCCTATTCAAACAAAATGTGAGTTGATGTGGTTTGTTATGGGGAGGATGGGGGCTGCTTCCTTAGGGAAAGCAGTGGCCAAGCAGCTAAACACAAGGTGGTGTTGCTGATGAGGTGTCAGGGGCGGCTATTACCTCTGTTTGTATAGAGATAAAGTAAATTGGTGAGATAATCCCTTTATGAGGAGATACTCAAGGGTCTTTCCGGTGTAGTAAAGAAGCAGCAACAGTTGGAAGTTGAAGCCAAAACTACAGCTACTTCGGTTCTGTAAGGCTCTGGTTCTTATGCAGCAGCTGATCTCAGCCTTTCTGTTTGCTTTTCTTCTAGGGAGCTGTTTTCACCATCTCAGAAATACCAGCTCCTTGTGTATCATGCTGACTCTCTCTTCCATGATAAGGAGTATAGGAACGCTGTGAGTAAGTATACGATGGCCTTGCAGCAGAAAAAAGCATTAAGTAAAACTTCAAAAGTAAGACCTTCAACTGGGAATGCTGCAACAACTCCGCAAAGCCAGGTATTTAAAAACTAACCAGGTACTGAAAAACTAACTGCCTAAATTAATGTGTCTGACTCAGTAATCATAGAATCATTTTGGTTGGAAAAGACCCTCAAGATCATCAAGTCCAACCACTAACCTGATATTACCAAGTCTACCACTAAACCATGTCCCTAAGCACCACATCTACAGGTTTCCTGAATACCTTAGGTTGTGGGTTTATGTCAAGTAAATGTGACATTTAAAGCTAATTTGTTCCAAACCCACTAATGTCGTGTTTTCTAATGCAAAAATTACTGTGGTCTCAAACATGAGATGGTTTTTGTATGTGTAGTTCATGTTTTTCATTGTAAGACAGGAGCAGTATGAGCCAGCAGTAGGCTCATACTGCCATCAGTCACTTTCTTGCACTAGATTTAGAATCATAGAATAGTTAGGATTGGAAAGGACCTTAAGATCATCCAGTTCCAACCCCCTTGCCATGGGCAGGGACACCTCATACTAAACCATGGCACCCAAGGCTTCGTCCCACCTGGCCTTGAACACTGCCAGGGATGGAGCATTCACAACCTCCCTGGGCAACCCATTCCAGTGCCTCAGCACCCTAACAGGGAAGAATTTCCTCCTTATATCCGGTCTAAACTTCCCCTGTTTAAGTTTTAACCCGTTACCCTTTGTCCTGTCACTACAGTTCATAACAAAGAGTCCCTCTCCAGCATCCCTACAGGCCCCCTTCAGGTACTGGAAGGAACATAGTGTAAGCATTTAGTGAGGAAGCTGTGTTCAGATCTTTTACCCAACTAAAGCAACCTTGTACTTCAATCTTTCCCTTTTATTTCAGTGTTTACCATCAGAAATTGAAGTGAAATACAAAATGGCTGAATGTTACACAATGCTGAAGCAAGATAAAGATGCCATTGCTATTCTTGATGGAATTCCTTCCAGACAGAGGACCCCAAAGGTTTGTTCTGGCAGACTGGTCACAAGTCCTTGCTCAGCATATCTTGAAAGAGATGTTGAGATTTCAAGATGTACTGTGCAAATGCAAAATAATGTAAAGTTTATCCTTAGGCTCAGAAAGAAGCATTTACTTTAATTCTGTACTATATGATAAGAAGAAGAGCAGGTAATCTTGTGTTTTGCCCAGAAGAGGAGGGAGGAAGGCATGCTTGAAGACAAAGTTGTGAGGATTTCTCCTTTCTCATACTTGACTCTACCAATATTTCTCTTGCTTGTAGATCAATATGATGTTGGCAAATCTATACAAGAAAGCAGGTCAAGAACGCTCATCTGTTACGAGCTACAAGGAAGTACTGAGGCAGTGTCCTTTAGCGCTTGATGCCATACTAGGTAGGTGTCTGCACGCTGCTGGGATTTCAGTATTAAACACTACTACAATTTGAATTATGCTTGGGACTAGGTAACTTGTCTTGCAGTTGCATGTAACATATAATGCCTACATCATGCATGTTATAAAATCAGTGTTAAGCTGCTTGTTTATGTTTGTCAAGGGATGGAGTTTCTGGTCTGCAGACAATTAATTTGTATTAAAAGCACTTTGTAATGGCTGAAATTGATGTATATCTGCTCCTGCACAGGCTTGCTCTCGCTGTCGGTGAAAGGTGCTGAAGTGGCCTCTATGACGATCAATGTGATTCAGAGTATTCCTAACTTGGATTGGCTTTCCGTGTGGATCAAAGCATATGCTTTTGTGCATACTGGAGACAATACAAGAGCAATAAATACCATTTGGTAAGAGTTCAAAGGGCATGATACAGTCAAATAATGTATTAATATTTATATATAATTGCATTAAAAATGGCATTAATAACAGCATTTATTTCTCTTAAAGCTCTTTAGAGAAGAAGTCATTGCTGAGGGATAATGTGGACTTACTGGGGAGCTTGGCAGACCTGTATTTCAGAGCTGGAGATAATAAGAACTCTATTCTAAAATTTGAACAAGCACAAATGCTGGATCCTTACCTAATAAAAGGTGCGTAAATCCTAAAAGAACATGTACATAATGTAGTTATGTGATGAGTAACTTTAGAGTAGCAGCTACATGCAATCAGACATGCAGGGGAATGCTGTATCTGCTTGTACCTGCCTTTCAGTTCAGAAGCTGTGTATCTGGAACCATTACTGGTAGAGGTACAGTTTAAAGTAGATGTTCATGGGTTTGGTTTGGTTTTTTCTTGGTGCAAATGAACTTTCCATTTCTTGCTGATGGATCTTGAAACGTTTCTCTTTAGGAATGGATGTGTACGGTTACTTATTGGCACGTGAAGGTCGATTAGAGGATGTGGAGAACTTAGGCTGCCGTCTCTTCAATATATCTGATCAGCATGCAGAACCCTGGGTGGTATCGGGGTAAGTTCTTTTGTTGCCTTTCTTATCTCAGCTCTTGATTTGCTGCAGGCAGTGGATTGCAGTTGATACAGTGGATTCAGGGTTTTTGTTCACCAGGTGCTTTCCTATCCTGTTTTGGGGGTAACTTAACTATCCATAAATACCTATTTTGGTTGTTTTCTGTATGTTTAAACTTATCAGAGTTAACACATCTGTGCACTAATAATGATATATTAAATAGCTGTAGCAGTTAATATTCATACTGCTTTTTTTCTAAGCTCCTAAAGTTTGTTTTTTTTCCCCTGAACATGTATTCTTACCTTCAAATGCAAGAAGTTCAGTAGTTGCCTGTAATTGCCTTTATTTTTCTTCTTTTAAACCTCTGTGAATGTGCACAGGCACCACAGCCAGTACATGTTTACAACCCCTCTTGTCTTTCCATAGGTGTCATAGTTTCTACAGTAAACGATACTCTCGTGCCTTATACTTAGGAGCCAAAGCTATCCAGCTGAATAGTAACAGTGTTCAAGCTCTCCTGCTGAAAGGAGCTGCTCTTAGGAACATGGGCCGAGTCCAGGAAGCAATTATACACTTCCGTGAAGCAATACGTCTTGCACCTTGCAGGCTGGATTGCTATGAAGGTGAGTGAAGTGAAGCTACTCACACGTTCACTACTGGTTTGGTGTCATGCTGATGATTAGACAAGAGAATAGACAGTTCTTCCCTTTGTTTAATCTGGATATAAACAGACTTGGGTGTTCTGAGCAGATCACTTTGGGATGATGATGTTAACTGTATGGTTAGTTCCACTGGGAGCTTCATTTTGTCATATTTACAGCAGCTTCAAGTAAATAGTTCTGAAGAGCCCAGCTGAAGTATTCATATCTCCGTACAGGAACTGGAGAAAAAGATTAGGTGTATTTAGGTGTCTATAAGTAAAGTGATAAAGTCAATTATGTGTAGAATGAATATGCTAAAATGTAGAGTGGCTTTCTCCATTGGAATTTGTATTTGCCTATTGGAGTGTCAGGTGTTTGAAGTCTAGAGTGCTACTAAGTGCAAATAATTGAGGAGGGGTGAGTGTCTGTAGTATGAATTCAAAACCTGAAATGTTTTCCTTTTCATCTCATCAGGCCTCATTGAATGTTACCTGGCGTCCAACAGTATCCGTGAAGCCATGGTTATGGCAAATAATGTGTATAAAACCCTGGGAGCAAATGCCCAGACACTCACTCTGTTGGCAACAGTCTGTCTCGAGGACCCAGTCACACAGGAGAAAGCCAAGACGTTACTGGACAAAGCGCTGACACAAAGACCTGATTACATTAAAGCTGTGGTAAAGAAAGCAGAACTTCTTAGTAAGTTCCTTTGGGTTTTTCCATATCGATTTACTTAAAGCATGCTGCTTTACATGGAAGAGTGTTTTTCAGCTTTATTGATGTGAGGAATCACATCAATAAAGTGATGTGATGTTACAGCCCAGGGATTTATCAGTTCTATCCCGAAGGAAAAATCACAGGAATTAATTGCATCTAGCAGCTAATATTACAGCAGCACTTAAAACAATTACAGACAAAATATTCTCATTCCAGAGTGTCTCTAATAGTGAATGTAGCCATTATTGCAACAAAAAGTCATTGGTTAGAGTTAATCTTGCAAGAAGTATATTGTTGCTGTCCCCCCCTACAGTTCTGAAGGAGGAAATAGTCTTGTGATGACTCTGTACACTCTGACTTTTCATTGTTGTATCTATTAATTAAAGCTGTAGTTTTGCATGTAAACAGGTAGAGAGCAGAAGTACGAAGATGGAATTGCTTTGCTGAGGAATGCACTGGCTAATCAGAGTGACTGTGTTCTGCACCGAATACTGGGAGACTTTCTTGTAGCTGTCAATGAGTACCAGGAAGCGATGGACCAGTACAGTATTGCCCTAAGGTAAAGCAGAGACTGAGACTGCAGTATATTTATAAGAACCAATTAACTTGACTAAGTAAAAACTTGAGCC
This sequence comes from Pezoporus flaviventris, assembly GCF_033815535.1. NCBI lineage: Eukaryota > Metazoa > Chordata > Aves > Psittaciformes > Psittacidae > Pezoporus > Pezoporus flaviventris. Next base: position 12,265,795 of record NW_026892589.1, read on the forward strand.
ACTAATAGATTAGGATGTGCATCAGAGGTACCTTTACATCATTCTCCCTTAAAACCCTACAAATGACATCCCATTCATGACTTAGTTGGTCATAAAGCTTTGAACTGAGATGTGCAAACTTTAGGGACTGTATTAATGCTGAATATGCCATTAGACATGCAGTTCCTTGACTGACTGAAGGATTAAGGCATTTATGGCTATGAATTATTATATAGTCAGACACCTCAAGATCCATTCCTTTAGACTAGAAGGCCCTATATAAAAAATGAGCTATTAAGTAAATTTAAGTAGTGTGATTCAATTAAGCATAACCAAAATGTTATTTGATGGTGTTGCCATATTAACTGTTACTATGTTTTGATTTCAACAAGTTACATTTGCTTTAAATATAGCCTATTATGTCCACTGCAAACTTACATAGCTTAAATGGGTCAGCGGCTTTTCACTTGCACATAGTTACTTATAGCAATTTAAATCTTTCCTGCTTTTATGTTACTTTATAATTAGTATTATCTGGAAGAGTTGACGAAGTTTTGTGGAGGAGTGTGATGTTTAGATAAGCACGTTCTTGGGGATCAAAACTAGTTTATATAAAGATCTAACACTCAGTGTTACAGTCAGCTGGAGGTGAAGCTGCATCATCTACTAAAATAGACGTCTTGATGATGTTAAACAGGAAGTGCAGACAAGAAGATGAGGTTTGTTAATAAGGTCATAACTAAAGAAGGAAATAAAAGATTTAGGACAGTTCTTTCCTTTTCTTACTTTGCTCAGTTTGGATCCAAATGATCAGAAGTCACTGGAAGGAATGCAGAAAATGGAAAAAGAGGAAAGTCCAACAGATGCAACCCAGGAAGAAGATGTGGATGATATGGAGGGGAGTGGAGAAGAGGGGGACTTGGAAGGCAGTGACAGCGAAGCAGCACAGTGGGCAGATCAAGAGCAGTGGTTTGGCATGCAGTAATGGCCTCATCCCCCTGCTTGTCTTGGCACTTCAACACACCACCAGGGCCGTTCTTCCTTGAAGAACAGAAACAATATTTTTTGCCGTAACAAAGGACTTTAGTTCTTTTCTTACAAGACTCTGGAACCATTTAACAGTTCTATGCATCTCAATACCATGAAGATTCTTGATGTTTTGTATTTATTAAGTGTAAGGGACTGACTGAATTGGAGGTTATTTGCAACTTTCATTTCAAAAGATGCCTGCTAAAACCCAAAGCATTAGAATCTGAAGTGTGTCGTAAGCCTGATGAAAACAGCATCTGAATTCTGTGCAGGGCTACTTGTGCTTGATCGGTTTGTAAATACAGTGGTTTGTACTCCTTTGTGGAAAAGGTCTTTCTCTTGTTTGTGTGCTTCCATTCGGGCTGATGCTCCTGTTGCAGCCTGGAGGAGCTGCTTGGGCGTAGCTGAAAGCAGCACTTTTCTCTTCGCTGTGTTTGAATTAACTTGTCTGTTTGTAGGGCATTACACGCGCTGCTCAGGAGGAGTTCGGAGCACTCAGAAACTTGGACTTCCAGGACACTTTTGTAGCTGACTGATTTCTGTGTGTACAGCGTTGAGCCAGTGTTGGAGAATCACAGTTGCTTCCTCAGTCCTTACTAAACCCTGTAATCGCTTCCAGTCTCAAGATGAATGTTTATTTCGAAATGCAGTTTTATTCCAGGATGCCGCTAAAAGGTTTCGGAGCAGTGACTCAAAGCACTTCCCATTCTGTGTACAGCACTGACGTTTAAGGTGATATAAAAAGAGTTCATCCCTCTTCGCTTGCGTTACTGTAGAAACGTTAAATTATGCAAATACACGTCTTGTCTTGGTTTTTCCACGTTTATGTACTCTGTGTTTCTGTCAGGTGACACTGGAATTCATGTGTTTTCTCTCACCTTTTGAAGCAAAGTTGCTTCATACACAGATTCTCAACATCAGCATTTCCAGGGCGAATTGCTTTGTGTAACCTAGAAACCCCTTCGGTTTTGTGGGCTTGATGTGTGGCAGGAGGGATGACTTCTTATTTCTCTGAAGGTTCCGATTTCCTTACTCTTTACTAAACCAGGTATTTTTATCTTTATACTGGCAGTCGAATTCCTTTTGTATTTATTCTGTTAGCACAGGTATGCTGGAGCACAGGGACTCTTCGCAAAGCTAAGAAATAGTTTTGAGTATCCGGTGGAGGAAAAGGGGAAGATCACCCTTCTCTACTTGTAGGTGTATAATGCAGATAAGGGTAAAATCTCTCCCTCTGTGATGTGCATTGTATCAGTTAGAAAAACGCACAACAAAAAGAATAAGCGGATTGCTTCTATTATAGCCTGTTTTGGAAGTATTTCAGTGTCGCATCTTACAAAGCAGGAGTCTAATAGTTTATCCATTTAAAACCAGAAATGGGTATGGTTAAAACCATGGTAAAACCATACATGGGTATGTTCTCTCTTGGAATTTTGTGGGCTTTAGGCTTTCCAGAATATCAAATGGAATTATGGTTATTTGAAGACTGTATGGGAAGAAGAGGAAAGTGTGTGCTGTTGCCGCCGTGGTGATTGGCTTGGCAGGAGCTGTTACTGCTCTTTCCTTAAACAAATACACCAAAAGGCTGCGTTTCAGTCGGAGCAAACATTTTGCTAATTGCATTCTGGTGGGTTCTTCTTGTGAAGAATCTGTTCTTGCTGTTGCTCTGCATTGTAGTGAATGGATACCAGCTCATTGCACATCTTTCATAACAGAAATAAATACAGATGTATCTCTTTGTTTTCTCCTCAAACTTGAGCACTCATCAGATTGTGTTCTGCATCTGGAAGCTGGGTAGCTTCATCAGCTTTATAGATGCATCCCAAACCTCTGTTGTGGATGAAAGAATGGAGTTCTTGATGTCACTAAACTAAAGAAAGGACATACTTCTATGATATTTAATTTTGATGAGAGAAATAGATGAGCTATGTGGTCTGTATTTTGCCACCTGCTGGGCCATTCTATTCTAATGATGCTTTTAAATAGGTCATTAATTGCAGGCGGACACCACTGGCTTTAGGCATTTCCAGAAGCATTCACATAGACCAGGAAATTGGGGAACCACAGTTCTACTAAAGCCACTCTAGTATCTTTGTAGATAATCTGGTAATTTGTTCTTTTAGAACAGACAGGAAGCTGTACCGCAAGATGAGTGTGCTCTAAAGAAACCATCAGTGTGCTTAGCAAACAAGTCCAGTGTGTGTAAGGACACCTGAAGGTAGCTATGAATAGAGCTGTGTCCTTGCCTCTTTCCTGAGAACTTGGCTCCTTGTTGGCAGTGGAAAGTTCAGTTGGATCCTGCATATGATACCTCTGTAAGTACCTGATGTATTGGGGTGATACAGCTGATAGTTGTACAGTAGTGACTACGGAACTTTAAGGTGCCATACATGCTGAGTGCATCATATAGATATATTTAGCAGTAGCTTCAGAATTCTAGAGGGATTCTTCTTTCCTATTAATGAGCCTTCATTAGCGCTCTAAGTTTAGAATGTGATCTCTGGGTTTTGCGGAGATCTTGCACCCTCCAGTTCCTGGTGCTCTAGTTCAGGGAATAGAACAATTAGCTTATGATAAGCAGCTGACCTCGTTCTGTCTCTTTATCATGTGCTATGCACCATAGAAGAGAAGATCATAAAGCCAAAAACGGGAGTTCAGACTGTGTCAAGTCGTGATGTAAGCTCCCCAGTGTGAAGCGATTCACAGGTGAGGCAAGAAAGCCTCAACGTATGGGGGTTGTAATGTATGGGGTTGGCCTGTCAGCAAGTGCTGGTCTTGGGCTGGATAAGGATAAAGCACCTGTGATTGCTTGAAATCCATGAATTTGAATCACAGGTGTCATTAGTAAGTTTGAAATCTTTCCTACTCTGCCATGGGAAAGATACAGAAGTGATGGAAAGGAACTGAAGTTTTTCAGACCTCAAATCCATTCGGGTGAAGGCTAAAAGACTGAGTTTACCAGAGCCTCAAAAGCAAACACGTGCTCATGATGTGGCATGGAATTACCTAAATAATGCAGGCTCTGTAGCAAGCGATGTGCTCATGCTTTGTGGTGTGCTGCTAACACCTGAAATATTGGCAGTATTTCTAATTCTGATGTCCAGATCTTGGGTGAAGCAGAGCTCATAGAACTGAGGACTGCTGGCCAGGATTAATGTTTTCTGTCTAATTGAGGTGGTGTTTCCTTTTCTATTACTGCTGATTATAGAGAGGTGTTTGATTAACTAGGACTTGTTTTTATTCCTTTTGCTAACTGTGTTCCACATTAGGCCTCTCTGTGCGGTGATTTTCCCTCCTTGCTTTTCAGGAGCTCAGTGATGTGCAAACGAATCTATCCAGGGTAGAAGCAGGGAGCATTTCTTATCTCCTCACTTAGATCTGAGCCATATGGAACTCACAAAGGCTGTGCCTGCCATTCTGATTTCAAGGTACACAGCTATACCATAACCAGATACAAAAACACAGATCTAACACCTGGGCTGGGAGACTTTAATGATTGACAGAAGTGAACTACTTACATTGGCAGTTGATCCAAGAACTTGGGTTGAAGTGGCAGTACAAAAGGACTGATATAAGGAAGAAGTTCTTTCCTGTTAGGGTGGTGAGGCACTGGAATGGCTTTCCCAGGGAGGTTGTGAATGCTCCATCCCTGGCAGTGTTCAAGGCCAGGTTGGATGAGGCCCTGGGTGAGATGGTTTAGTGTGAGGTGTCCCTGCCCATGGCAGGGGGGTTGGAACTGGATGATCTTAAGGTCCTTTCCAACCCTAACTATTCTGTGATTCTATGATTCCTGTGCTGGGGAGGTGGTGCATTGCCCTGTACTTTGCTGTAAAGGCCATTCAGATGCCAGCTCCTTCCCTGAACTGTTTGGCTACTAGAAAATTCCCTGAATTTTTGTTGTTTCTGCTTTTTTCCTAATGTTTAGTCTATAATATATAATATTATTCTTTGACGTGCATTGTGGACAAGTTGAAGCTGGTAACTTGGCTTCATCCTCTTGGAATACTAAATAGTTTCCCAGCATGATGACATCAGAGCAAGAGCAGCATCTGCAGCCACACGTCTTGCTTACGCTGGTCTGAGTAAGCTGCATCCGTATAGTTCCTCGGATAAATGTTTGTCTATCAGGAAGGCAGTAAAAAGCTGCAATCTGTGACCAAGGGGCTTTTTTTGCCTTGTAAAACTTGATGGGGTCCCTCAGTTTCTGTTTTTCCTACTGAGGACCATAGTGAAAGCAAGATATGTTCGTATGGATTGAATTGTCTCTGTCTATCTGGTAGTCCCAGGGGGCCTGGATTGCAGGAACCTATTTAACACGGGGAAGGTTTGGCATTACAATGAGAGAACAGTATTAGCCTAAGTTCTACCTGCCCTGAGTACCTACTGGATTCTGGTGTTGCTGCTGGCTGTTACATGAGGAGGAATGGGGTTTGAAGACAGACTTCACCTTTCCTCAGCTTTCCAGGACAGCTTTTAGTAGGCAGGAAAGGAGGAGGCGGCTCCTTTTGGTGTCTGCTCTGCGGAGGGTAATGTCACACTGGACCATGGCCGGTTCCATAAGGCTGGAGGTCAAGTGTTTGCTCCCCTCATGGGAATCTTGGCCTCTGAGACGTTTTAAGGACCTCCTGCCCAGTAACACTGGAAATACTTGAGTTTTTGCAAAAGGGATTTAACCCTTCCTGTGCTGTGCTTAGATTCCTGCTTTTGTTCCTGCTGCCTCTTGCCTGGAAAGGGCGATTAGGAAACAGATTTCATCTCCTTTCATGCTATGATTTATCATCTATGCTATGAATTCCAAGGCTTTACACAGTTGAAGGAAGCACATCCATCATCTGGCTGTAAATAGTGTAGAAACGTTTACAACTTGCTACAGGGATTCCTTGTGTAAGGGACCACGCTGCCGGGCGCGCAGCCATGGCACGCAGGGAGGTGCTGCCGGTTGCAAGCCGGACTTGGCCCCTTCCTAACCCCACTGAGGTTTGCCTTTGCACTGTTAGCAACAGGTAAAGGGAAACTGAGTAGCTTGGTGGGATGCTGCCAGCGGGGCTTTCACCGAGATGGAAGTGTCTTGGTGAAGACTTCAAAGCCTGTTGTGCAGCTGGTGAGGGGAGCTCTTAATCCCATTAGGATTTAAGATCAGAGCAGCAGCAGCTCTGTTTTGTGAAAGGCTGGATGCTGCTGGTCTTTCAATGTACATCTGCCTGATGAAAGCCCTTCTGAGTTAGGTAGAGACCTCCTCAAGGAGCATCTGGAACCTGGTTAGATGTAGGGAAGAGCTAAATGCTGAGCTGGTCTCACCAGGACAGCTCTGAGTTTCCCACCAGCCACTGGCAGCAGCAGTGGTTTAGGTCTCTGGTTTAATTGCATGTCCTGATGCAGATCTGATGCTGTGCAGTGCACACATTCATTCCTCAGGCCCGTTTTGGCACATCACATACAGCTTTTTGCTGTTTTATTGCAAAATCAGGTTGACACATTGCTGAGATGTGGGTAGAAACATCACTGGGGCTGCTTGGGGAGGTTCTGGAGCTCTGGGAGGTGGAGGACCTGTTAAAGCAGGTTCTAGGTGCTTTGGAAACTTGGTTTCTGACAGGCCACGTGCAGCATGCCTTGTCTGAGATTGAATTGAGCGGAGATTGAATTGATGCTATAGCAGTTTCCTTCTGTTCTTGTTACCTTGATCTGTGGGAGGTCTGGATGCTGTGAATATGGGTAGTGGGGGGTTTGGGAAGCAGCCCATCGCGAGTCCATGCTCTCTGGTTGAGGCTGAAGTCTCCAGCACCTGATGGCAGGTTTGTGCCCATGGGTTGGTGCCTGTGCCTCGATTCTTGTGCCGTCAGTTCCCTGAAGGTATGAACCCTGCGGTGGGATGTCCCAAGAAGCTGGCAGTGCCCATAAACAAGAGGCTTAGAGTTTTATAAAGCTACAGGATTTGGTGCCCACATCTTAGAAGCAGAGGTGAACTGTGCCCACAGCAAAGCAGCCGCTGCAGAGAGGACTGGAACTGGTGTTAGCAGCGTGGTGAGATGACAGGCATTTGGCAGGAATCCCTGGAAAGCTGAATAGCTCCACCATGAATCGCTGTTGGCATCGCAGCCTCGAGTCAGCCGGCCTGCAGACAGCGAGGAAGGGAAAGGAAACACATTTGATGAGTTCAGGGGTGATGGGAGCCTGTTTGCCCACTGCAGGTCAGTCCCAAGTCATGTTTAAGTTTGTGCTTAAGTCATAGTGAAGGGCAGTGACAGGAGAAACCTCATTCCAAGTCATGACTTCTGCCAGGGGTGTCCGTGCAGGGCAGCAGCAAGCACAGGATCACAGATCTCCTTGTTTTGCAGTCACGGTACACTGGAGCTGCGTGACTTGGTTGGGAAGGTGCGAGCTGGCTGCAGCTTGATTGCTGGGAGCTGCTGATGGTATCTTTCCCCAGCAGTAAAGCAGTGTTCCTTGCCTGCCTCTGTAGGGAAAGTTGACTCCTCCACCTGCATACATAGCAGCCTTGGCTTTTCCTCTCTTGCTTCCTAATGAAAGCAAAGCTGGAGGTGACGAGGGTGATACCAGAGGAGTTCTTTAGTCATTGAGCTCAGGTGCCTGTGTAGTGTTAATGGGATGGTCCAGCCGTTGGGTGGCCCAGGGGGGGCCTTTTGCTGGTGCATGTTGGTGTGTGCTGATGACAGGCTATAAATACAACATCAGGAAGAGCTGCAGTTGTAGATAAGAGCTGAGTGCTGAACCCGGTTCTGACAGCCTCAGCCCAGAGGTGAGGAGCAGAGCTAGCACTACCATAGTAGGAAGTGGGCACAACCACTAATGCATCCTCCACCTTCCTTTAGGGCAGCTCAACAATGGAATTCAACCCTTGTATTTTTAAATGTCACACTGTTGTGCTTGAAGGGTCTCATACATGTCACCTCATTTAGATAACGCTGTTTGCTGCTGGTTAAGAGGCATTACTTTGACGTTAAAGCACATTACTGCAGTTGGCTGAAGCTGTGTGGGTAGAGAGGCTCCCTTGCCTCTTACTCCAAACTAAACTCAGCTTGGAAACTTACAGACTCCTGCCCTGTGAGTGGCTGGCAGAAGGGCCCGTGGTTTGGAAAGCAGCAGTGTAGAAGTACTCCGAGTAGGTTACTCATGATTTGCACTGAAGCAAACACATTTGGTTCATCTTCCTTTTGCCTACGGAAGGGGGAAGAGACTGAACAAGTGCTTCGTGCTGGGGCAATTTAGAAGATAGAAAAGGACAAAAGAAGTGAAGATGGAGTTGGGAAAGAATCGTTTATTTTGAGTTTCTCAGAGGGATTTTACAAACAATGGAGCAGTTTAAAAAAATCGAGTGATCAAAGTACTTGACAGTGTCCCTTAAACACACACACAAGCCCCCGGACAGAGGAAATCACACCAGCGAGGAGGTCAATACTGCCGGAAGAGCAGCTGGCATCTGCATAGTTCTAGGAGGAAAGATTGCAATGTGTTGGTGCTATAGTGAGTGTCATCCTGGCCTTAATATAAGAGAGCTCTGAAGTATGAACAAATGTACCTGCAGAAAACAAAGTGCATAAAATAACACGCAAAGTACGGCTGGTCGAAGAGGTTTATTTACCTGATACAAATGAAACCGGGTGTGATGCTTCTTACTGTCAGCATGGAAAGAGACAACTGATCTTATTTACAGCTTCTAAAGGTCGCACATGCAGGTGTGGTCACTGGTTAAAGTCGGTTGTTGCCGTTTTAGATAGATGCATCACGACAGTTTGTATTGCACCAACATCTGTCTTACTGCCTTAGATTTAAATAAGTTACATTACAGTGCAAAAGAGGTCCATTTGCACACATGATAAAAAGAAAAAGCCAAAGTTCTGAACTGGAGGCTTATGGTTTAACATTCACCTGTAAGTTACTTCCCAATGGATTTTATAAATAGTATAGCATTGTACATAAGCTGTTCTAGAGTAGTACGGTTGGGATGATACAATACAGAGAAAGATTTGGCTATGATTGAAGGCATGCATTATTTTGATATTGTACATTGTATAAACTGACATTTTACATATAGAAATATGGGAAAATTGGCTGACAGCTCCACAATTCCTTGTTCAAGGATAACCCAACTCTTCTCCATGCAGCACAGAACCCAAACTCCTCTGGAGACAGAGTTTCCCATTCGGTTTGCTAGATATTGCACGGTTGTACATCTGTAATAATGAAGTCCTAATGGTACCACACATTTCTTCCACAGAGAAACACAATGAGTTTTGTTTTAGGGAAAGCAAAGAATCTTTACACAATACATGCAGAAGGTTTGGTAGATGTGTTGCTAAAAACACATGCACGCAACAAAACAACCTTACATTTCTGCAAAATTGTTTAGGAAGCGATTACTCCAGTATTGCTGAAAAGGAAAGAAAGAAAAGGCATCAGTTAATGAAAGGATGAATGCTCAGTATCATCATACAAGCAAGACTAAGATCAACAGTGACAGAAGAAAGAATGTTAAGTTTGATAACTGGCTGCCCTGGCATTGGAGGGACACTCTCAGGTTACTTTGTTCTTAAAGCCCAGGACTCTGGATTATGGCTCAGCAGCGCTGAGTGCAGCAGAGCTCCCTTTCGCATCAGCAAAGCCAGTGCTTCCTATGTAAGACCTCAGTGAAACAGAATTAAGACATGTTTAGACAGCTTTTGCCTTTCTCTGCCTGACCAATGGCAACACACAAGCCTCACTTGTTAAGTTTTATACTACAAGGTTTGAGCTCAAGTTCTTAAGAACTCGAAAGGGTGGTTTCTATTCAAGGCATTATATCCAAGCTTGGCCACAAAGTGACCTAACAATGTCCCTTTTCCAAGTAATGCAGCTTATTCTGGGAAGCAGTAGGAAAGCTTTGAAGAAGTCATTAAACTACACAGATTAATGTGTAGGCAAAGGGTAGAGTACAACGTAATAAAGCTACTACTGTACTTTACCCCCGAGTACAGCGCACGGTTAGCCTTGTGTCTTGGAGAGAAGAGTACTCAATTGCCTACAACTTGATGGTGGCTCTTCAAAACCCTGCTGCAACACTACGCAATTTAGGCTCTCCTGCTAAGATTTGGGAATGCATATTAATGTAATTAAGGATGTAATTAGCAGAGATTAGGGAAACAGTTAATGGTTAGAAGTGCAAAAAAAGTAAACAAGACAGGTGCAAGAGACAGACAGCTTTGGATCAGTTTTACCTCCCTTCATCTCAGCAAATTCAACCATCTTTAAGCTGTTTAGCGGGTATATCCTGTGCATCAGCTGTGTTCTTGGAACAGAGACAGAGGACTGCTGTACTGCATTCTATCATCCCATTAAAAACTCATTTTCTTTCCACTGCCCTTCCCTAAAATAGCCTCCCTACAAACATAAGCCTGGTAGCATTCTGACAAACTCATATATATTTTCCTGCAGCCTCTTTCATCCTTATTTATTTGTAATAATGCTTTAGGGAACTAAGTATGAACTATTTTTATTGCTTGGAAAGCAGCAAAAAGGAGCCGCTTGCTGCGTAGCTCACAAGCAGCACTTTGAATCACAGCTGAAAGCAGAGAGGGCCTGAGGCACTATAAAGATAAAACCCCCTGTCTAAAATTGCCTGCCTGCAGCTGCCTGACCCTTTTCTTTGCTCTGGACCAGGCTACAGAACACTGAGGTCAGGAGGAGCTGCTCTGGTACCAAACCCTGCTGGTTTCCCAGCATAAGCTGGTATCCTTCCTGGTGTTCTTGACATAAGGTAGCATTAATCCCATGATTGATGCTAGCCTTACACACCTCTCACACTAGAAAGTAAGTGGCGATACGTGAGGACACTAAGGAGTCCTGGAGACAGTGGAGATGGAGAAGCTGTGAGATGAGAGCAGAGGGAAACAAAGTATAAAGCTGCTTTCAAAAAGATGGGCCCAGAGATAAGGCCTGGGTAACTTTATAGTTATTTCTGCTTAAATAAGTGCTTCCATTGATACAGTCACAGGGTTAACATGTTCAGAAAGGAGTTGCCTATTTCCATCCCCAGATGACCCTAGTACAGTGAGGAGGTTGGAAAGGAGATGTGTAGGGAACAAGGAAACTGAGAGTTTCAACTCCAAGATGCTGGCGAGTCAGTTTGTCCTAAATGGACAAGAACTCCCTTCCTGGCTTCTCCAGATGAAAGGACTGACAGCTAAGGAATGATCTACAGGATCTACACCATTAAGAATCAGCATTTTAATGCACACATTTTCTTGCAGTGCATTAATAACCTTGCACTGGTTTTCTATAGTTTCTGTAACTGAGCAGCACTGCCTCATGCTATTCCCATGCCAGAAGCACACACAAGAACCTCCCTCAGCCTCCTCAGCTGAGAAGGGTTAAGACCAGACCCACAGCTCCAAGATGCCAGACAAGGAAGCTTCCAGCAGATGCTGATTTTACTGCCTTAAGAGGAAGCTCATGGTAGGTCTTAACATTTGGCCAGTCCAGCCCACACAAGGCTGTTACTTACTACGCAGTGGCAGCACTTGGAAAGCAGAAGAACTGAAAGCATAGCAACAGCTACCACTGAACCCAAGGTAAATAAGAGCTGATCTTAAGGAACCCTATTGCTCCATTTCTACAGGAACATTTGGACAGCAAGACTGGGAGAAATAAGAGACAAACAAGGTAGATGACAAGTGCTTGGGCTCTCAGGAGCCCCTTATAAAACCCAACTATTCTCATAACCTCAGGAGCCTGTAGGATGAATGCCACTCCATTCACCCAACCATCATCCAGCTTTCCAAGGCAAACTCCAAGGAACACAAGATCCTAATGGAAGCACTCCCAAGACATGAGAAATGAGCGAGCTGTCAGATATCCACATGGAAATCCATGACACAAGCAGCAAGATTCATCTTCAACACAGACAGATCTCCAATAAAGAAGTTGAAGACTGAATTCTACCATCAACAGTCATTTTCCTCTTCAGCGTCTTAGAGACAGAGGAAAAGAGGGTGTAGAGCAGGATTATTCAGCATAATACACAGGGATAGGATCGTACAAGCAGAATCCTTCATGGTGACAGGAAGACAGATAACTTTAAAAAGCTCTGGAGGTTCACTCAGAACCAGTGTTCAAAGAGTCTGTGGCCTTCCTGCCCTGAAAAATGTTCATCAATAACATTGGGAGCACACAGAACTAACTTGCTAGTTCTTTGTTTCCAACAAATCACATACTTGTGATTTAGAATTCCTTGAGATCAAAATAGGTACATGACCTACTATTTTCTGTTGCAAGAAACAGGGACAAGTCTCATACTGCTCACTTATTATCAATACAGCCAATGGCTGGTGCTGGCCATTGGTTTTGTGGTATGCAAAACCTTAGCATGCCAAAAAGACATGTTCTTCCACGCTAAAGAGGGCCTTCAACAGGATTTAAATGCTTACAGTTTGGCAACACACCTACTACATCATCAGGTCCAGCTCCTCTGAGTCACTTCAGCATCAACTTCAACAAGTCAAAGTCTATAATATAAACAGTGAGTATTCACAATGCAGTGGGATTTCAGACAGGGCCTGTGTATCCTGAGGTTAGTATCTGTATTTGAAAGCCTGAAACCTAGAGAATTATCTGTGCTCACTGGATTCCAGCTGGCACAGATGGAACATAGCTTTTAACTATTGTTGTCCTCTGTGAGGAATCAGAAAGCTGTTTGAATGTGGTTATTCAGGCAGATGAGCCAGCACAAGATAACACAGCACCCGCTACTCTAACAAAGACATAATGACCCCAGTCTGATTCTCAAAGACTCTCCTGTTAAGCTGAGACTGTTCTTCTGTCTCTTCAGATGACCACTGTAAAAAGTGTTCCCACTCATGGGAAATAAGCTGGTTTTGCAAAGAGGAGTACCTGCACTTTGAGCACTGCAGACAGCAGAGAGTAAAGAAGGGTACAGTCAGCTCGGAGCAGCATCCCCTACTGCAGAGCAGGAAAAAGCTTTGGAGTAAACCAGCACCTGACCACAAGTACCAGAGTGTTTTGGACACTGAACATACACATTAACAGCTGTCAGTGTCTTAAGTTACAGATTTGTTCAGTATTATCTCAAACTTAAGACCAAAAGCTGTAAGATCTTGGGGCACTGAGGCTCCTGGGTGCTATAAAACAAGCCCCTAAAATGCACTAAACCCAAAAGCAAACGCTTTGCCTTTGGAATCAGTAATTTTTGAGCTTCAGAGCACAAAACAAGAGTCTGAAGTGGTGATAATAATGTAGCACAGCAGAGGTTGACAAAACACAGCATGGGAATGAAGGAAATTACTATTTATTCTTCAACACGTATACAGCATATGCTATTTTACAGCAAGTCACCACTGGCATGGTGAAATGGGAAAGAAATACTCACTTTAGTCGATGAAAGTTGGAAGGCATTGGAGAAAAACACCACAGTTAGGACTGTTAATGACTTACACGTTGTTGGTACAGGACTGAATTTGAGAACATGCTTTAACATTTACCGTCATAATGAAGGTGGTTAGTGCCACATTAAAATAAAAATAGTTCTATACAATATGTTCAATTTGGTCATGTGCTATTTACAGATTTTACAAAACACACACACGAGCTTCGTTACTTCAAGTCGGGCTAACAACAGGCCAGCAGAGTAACTCCATGTATACAGCTGATCATTAGTGCCCTAAAGTGTAGGAAAAGCCAATTTCTAGCTATGCAGTGCAAGTTATTTTTCCAGGTCTCATTAAAAGTTGTGATCTTAAAGGGGAGGGGGGAAACGAAGAAGAAAGGATCTGACACAGGTAAATAAAGTATTAAAACCCAACTTAACCCCTCTTTTGAATTAAAACAGATTGTGGTTGTTAAAAAGGCCTGGTTTAGATTTAGGTAAACAGAAGTAGCCCTCCCTATCCCTGCATAATGGGCAACGCTGGCAAAATAAGGTCCGTTACAATAAAATACAATAGACAAATAAATAACCTTAGAAAAAAAACAACCCTATGCGTGTGGAGAGGATGGAAGAACCCCGCAGGCTGCACCTGGAATGGTGTTTTCTGCACGAGCAAGGTTAGGCATACCTCATACAGAAAGTGGTGTAAACAAGGACAGTCAAGAACCAAGAGTGAGGGGGGGGTAACAGAGAAGAAATCCTGCCCGAGGTAGCAGCACTCTCTACCCAGTGCAGAAAGTTCTGCTTCGGAAGCAAACCTGACTTTATGACAACTTAAGTTTGGATGATCATGCAGAAGACAAACAGTTACATGCTTGTTTAGTTTTAAGACGACACACATTCATTCCCTAAAATCTGCTGCCAATTTAGTTTGATAGTGTCCGCTGGCTCAAACAACATCACCTCTTTTGTTTTTTGTACACAATGAATAGACTATTGAACAGAACACTGTACATGCTTTCATCTACAAAAAAATATTTGCATAAAATAGTGTTAGTTCTCTGTACATGTCAATGGACACTTGAACTGTGTATAAAAGAGGAATATATTGCCCCCACTGAAGTCAGAAAAAAAGCAAACAAACAAACAGAATCTAGATTATGAAACCTCCATCACCGGCAAATATGTTCATGTGAAAATTCAGCAGAAATAGACAGTTGCTCTAAACAATAAAAAAATTAAGTTAAACTTTTTCTCTTTGAATGTAAAACTTGTCATCGTGTCAGTCAAGACCAAAACATATCACTAAAGTTAGTGTCTGTGCTGTAAAGCCAGATAACCAAGGGCATAGTAATGAACACAAACGGCCAGGAAACTCCTTCGGTGCATGCTGACAAAGAACACTCTTTGGTGGCAGGCCGCACACTATCTTTACCAGGTTCCAGGTAGTTACGGGCCACATATTTAAGTGTTTCATCCAGCAGAATGACAGGTAGGGAGATTTTCAATACCATCAGCCATTGTGTCACGTTCAGAGGTGTGATCTGGAAGATAATCTGAAAGGAAAGCCAAGCATTACATCTGTTCTCCCTTCTCCATCCCTCGCCTTAAGCTGTAGACAAGTTCTTGCTCTGTCCCCAAGAATCAGGGATGGGTGTAAGACAAGTGCACTTACTGGAAGAGGTTCCACATAAAGGATAAGGAAGTGGAGTGACATGGACAAGCAAATGGCGCCCACCAGCCAGATGTTTTCCCATGGGGGCATCCGCATCAAGGACTGGTTTTCTGATAGACTGCAACAGAAACACGGTACAGACGTGTCCATAAGACACCAACAGGAAATGCAATACATCAGAAAACTAGCTGGAAGGAAAAGCAGCATGGCAAGTCACAGTTATCCCAGTCATGAAAGAAAGAAAGATACGGTTTATAGATATGTTGCAACTTTAAGCTCCCTTGGAAGGCTGCTCAGCAAAGCAGACCTAGTTCAGCCTCGCATTTGTTTCTTAAAGCTTTTATGTTCCCCTCATTCCTGATCTAGTCTGTGTTTTTCACTATGATGCTGACATCCTCTCCATGAGAGGGATAAGGGAAAGATGGGCACAGCAGCGCATGACAGAACTCTCCCCAGTTTACTGTACGCCTGGGGACCTACTGCACCCACTTCTGAAGTTCACTTCAAGACTGGCTATACAGAGAGCCAAGGACTTGCACCCTCTTAATGCCTGTCCTTTCCTTCTGCTCTTCAGATTCCATTTGCATTTAGGCTACACTGTATTAAAGGCCGCGATCCAGAACATCAGATGTAGAGCAACATCCCATTATGTAGGGCTACCTCAGTAACTTTACAGTATTTAAAGTTTATTTGTTTTTAAATTAACTGACCTCTAAGCTATTTGAAGAAAAATACCCTTGACATTGTGCTATTAAGTGGTTTCCATTTATAATCTAATATTAATTGGCTAAACCCACACTCCCTTAGGGAAGGAAAAACTATTTTCCATATCTTCAGCATTCTTATTTTAGTTCTCCTTGATATCACTTTATACCAACATAGGAGGGATAATCTGATTGATTAAGCTTAGATTAGAAATAATGGAAAATATTTCAGTTGCTCATGCTTAGTGAAATACCAGAGTGAATTGGCAGACTTAAAAATATACCTTATGATAACAGATCTCAAGTGTTATCCCAGAGAGTCATTTTGTTGGCACTACAGGATTCAGAAAGGAAACGTGACTCATTCTTCATTAGCTGAGCTGTCCATAGGCTAGCAATCAAACTGCACAAAAAGCAGGGTTTTGGATAAGCTGTGCAGAACCTTTGCTCTGCCACTTGGACATACAAACCTGTTGAGAGCATTGCACATCTCTATGGTGACAAGTACGGAAAGAGCCATTGTCATTGGATAGGGAGACTCAAAAACCACACAGTCGACACCAAAGAAGTCTGGATTGTCCTCTTTGCACTGCAGAAAATGGCTCTAGAACAGGAGAACAGGAAGTCACTTTCACATCTCACTGACTTGTCTCATGATATAAATTTCTGCAACCTATTGTTTTGCTACAGTCATTGCAATAACCAGTATGAAAACAAGCATGTACCTCCCCTCTCCCCCCAAAGATATTAAACTGAGCAAATACCAGCTGGTAGAAGGAAACTCTTGGACCACCATCAGCAGCAATAAACCACCAAGCAGCAGCACCCACTGTGGCAGCACCAACATAACCTTCAAGAAAGCAAAGCGCTGTTATCAGTATTGTGAACTGTGTGAGAGACAAGATCTCCTCTGCCACACTTGAACTGCTACCTCAAGACCTCCAGTACTGTAAAAGAAATAGACTGTAATTCATCTATTGTAACTCATCTATCTCCTGTGGAAGAAATCTGCTCCACCAGTTGTAAATTACATAACCATTAAATACTCTCCTAATATCTGTTTATGGAAGCTGACAGCTAGAACAGTTAAGGCAAACAAGAACAGCACTTGGGAGTAATCAACCTGCAATTTTTCTTCCTTCCTCTCAGAACTCAACATGTCTGTACTTACACTAACTAACACTAAGGTTTGCCTTAAGATCTATCAAGTCAGATAGGAAAATTAAGGTCATAACTTCTGGCATGAAGACAGGGTGCATTATATATCCATATAGATACTTATTCTAGCTTTAAAGCACTACAGCTGTATTTAAGGTTTAAATCTACATCCACAAATTGATACTCCTTTATTTTCCCCCATTACAGCCAGCAAACCGGTTGTGTTCTACTCAAGCACAAAAATGACAGTTGTCATTTTCAGGTTTAGGAGTAGTTCTTCATAGGACCTCAACAGCTAATGCAGATACACATTCACTAATGGCTAGTCTTGGTTCTTCGCTCCCAATCCCACAACATGCTTGTCTTCCTAAGGCTGATTTCAGCACACAAGGAGATCAGACAAACTGCTTTCAAGTGGATCTCAAAAAAACCCCCACAAAACCTGCCTAAATTTACTTAAGAAAAAGGCTATTACTACTTACATCCGATAGCTAGGTAACGGAAGAAGAGCCATCCACTGATCAGTGGCTCTTTAGGGTTGCGTGGTGGCTTATTCATGATATCAAGATCGGGAGGATTAAAGCCCAGAGCAGTAGCAGGGAGACCATCCGTCACAAGGTTTACCCATAACAGTTGGACAGGAATTAGAGCTTCAGGAAAGCCCAGGGCAGCAGTCAAGAAGATACTATAAAAAAACCCACCAGTTACAAGCTTATTCTTGTGCCACTAAAGAAGTGCTTTTAATTCTTAAGCCTAAGCCTGTAGCATCACTTCTCTCAAATCGAGTTATCCATTTAATACCACAAGCTGAATATTCACATTCAGAAAACTGGAAACTAAACAGCATTTTAGCTCAAGTGACTTAAGCTTCATATATCTAGATCACTGCCAGTCTCTGCAAACATTTAATCAGCATGTAACTTGCATGGCTTTGAGCCTGTGTGAATAAATAGAACAGAAACAGAGGCTGCAGCAAAAGCCATATGAAGGACAGCTTTGAAGTTTACAAGAAACAAGGCAAGACAATCGCAAGACATCTTCACTCTGGGATGTAAGAAAGTATGCTTTGATATAAACTGTTAGGAGATCAGTATTTACATTCTGTTCCCAGAAATGCATTCTGTGGCATTGGGTCATTACTCCTTCCAAAGACACAGAAAACATGTTCTTCTGTAACTTGAGGTTAAACAAGCATCTATGTTGTATCTGCTCCTAAGTTAGCTGAAATACCAGATCTTTTCATTTTTAAGGTTATTATTTGCCTATTCTAGAGTATTACTCCAATCACAGAAATAATTCTGAAGCATTTGGTCACTAACTGAACTAGAGTATTATATGCAATGTCAATCTTTTGTGGTATGCTAAATCTCCAGTTAAGACTAGTCTGAAGTACACAGACTTCCACACAATCACAATGATCAATGACCTGGAGAACCTGTTTCTCTGGTTTTAGAGAGAAATACTGGAAGTGAGTAACTAACAAAGAGTCCATCATCACTACTGCAGGTCAAAC
This sequence comes from Pezoporus flaviventris, assembly GCF_033815535.1. Taxonomy (NCBI): domain Eukaryota; kingdom Metazoa; phylum Chordata; class Aves; order Psittaciformes; family Psittacidae; genus Pezoporus; species Pezoporus flaviventris. The sequence goes on from NW_026892589.1 coordinate 12,284,229, forward strand.
AAAAACATTTCCAACCTACCAAACAACTTCTCCAACATTGGAGGAGATCAGGTAACGGATGAACTGCTTCATGTTGTTATAAATGGCACGTCCTTCTTCCACAGCAGCTACAATAGTTGAGAAATTGTCATCTGCTAAAACCATTTCAGAAGCAGTTTTAGCTACTGCAGTACCAGAGCCCATAGCAATTCCAATTTCTGCTTTCTTCAATGCGGGGGCATCATTGACACCATCACCAGTCTAGAACAAGAATTTAAAGTTGAAAGAAGAAATAAGGTGGGCACTTACATATAGGACCAGAAAGGAATTTTGCACTGGCTACAGTTCTGAACCTTTAAAAAAAATCACTTAAGGGCAGAACTATTCTGAGGCTTTGTGTTCAGGGAAACATAAAAAACAAGTGTTTTCCAAAGTAAGAAATTGGGTTGAAAAGGCATAATTTGGGTGTAAACAGCGTGTGCCTTACAAACAAGAGTTCAGTTACTTACCATAGCTGTAATCTCATCAAAAGACTGAAGAAACTCAACAATTTTGGATTTGTGGGAAGGCTCTACCCGAGCAAAGCAACGAGCATGGTGGCAAGCATCTCTCTGGGCAGCAAGTGAGAGCTCATCGAACTCACGACCAGTAAAGGCTTTTGTAGAAACATCTTCATCTTCCACAAAGATACCAATGCGACGGCAAATAGCCACTGCTGTGCCTTTGTTATCACCAGTAATCATGATAACTCGAATGCCAGCTTGTTTGCACAGCTTTATAGATGAAGCTACTTCAATTCTTGGGGGATCCAGCATACCCACGCAGCCAACAAAGGTCAAGTTGGTCTGAAACAGAAGAACACCAGGTTTTAGGAGACTTCTCATCTGACAGTAGTGAAACAATCATTCTGCTTGCTAAGTATCTCTCAGTGTAGTCGTTTGTTTTCATTCCTCATTCACAATATTCTGTGGTTCTACCTCAAGCAATTAAGACAGAGGTCTATGTCGTGTTGCCATTTGGCCAAAACCAGTGTATTATGAATGATATTCCTGCTCTGGTGTCTTTCCTTCCTCCTGAAAGGGTTACTTCACGATGTTCCCTGTTTCACCATCCTGAGAGCACTTTGGCTCTGACACTGACATCAGACAGCTGGAGAAGAACTGAGAAATAACAGATCTATACACGCATTAAAAGGAGATAAATAAGAATTGAATGGTTTTGGAATCACAATGCTACACAATACCATCTGCACGATGAGCATATGGGATAACACAGTTAATTCTCAGAGCACAGCCACAACCTGAAGTGGGATCCTACCCTTACAAACATATCTTGCTTCAAACACACTTCTTGTGTTTTTGAAATGTGCTCTAGTTGTCAGGCCTGCAAACTCAACCTGCAAGCAGTCAAGACTCTCTTTTTTGTAATCAGTGCCAGGAGCACAGAGCACAAGCCAAAAGCTCTCACGTAACTGTTGTCATTTCCCCCCCCCGCCTAAATCCTAGATACAGATTTCATTGGAAAATTACAGAACAGCTAAGATGATTATCATGGACCACGCTTTAGCAGCTGACAGTATGGAGGCAGGGAAGTGAGCTTAACCCTCAGAGCACAAAATGACAAGTATGTTTCATCACAAAATACCCAAAGAGGTCTTGCAGTTGAGCAACGTCAAACTGAAAACCAGTAAAGCTGACACCACAATGCAATTTGTGCAATATTTTCAGAGTTTAAGGTGTTCTGATCCCAAGGACCCTATGTATGCACATAAAATAATCCAATTTGCAGCTAGCTGTCTAACTGCATCAAGAACACAGTTTCTTCAAAGTCATGTCTAGTCTGTTATCAAACTGAGCAGTCCCTTGTCAAATATGATTAACTATTGTGCCTGGTATCAAAAATACTCAAAGAGAAAACTCTCAGATGTAACTTCCTCAAGAAGTAATCAGATGTAAGGAGTCTCCAATTCTTCAGTCTGAAAGAAAGAGAATGACTAAAAGGATATTTTACTAAACTTACCTCATAGTTAATGAAATTTGAGGAGTCCTCAAGATTCATTTCCTCTTTTTTGGGTGGACTGTCATGAGTAGCCAGAGCCAAGCAACGCAATGTGTCTCTACCAGTTCCCCATTCTCTAATAACAGACATTATTTTCTGCTTAATTCCTGAGGTTAATGGTATTTTAGCATTTCCAACACGGACGTGCGTGCATCTGTCAATTACACCTTCAGGAGCACCCTGCAGAGGCAAAAAAAAGTCATTTAGCTTAATAAGTCCCTTTCTATTACAACATCTGCTCAAATTACAAAGTCCTTGCTTCACCTTCAAGCTGCAGTTGTGCCATAACTTAGTATTGTGCTACCTCTGCAGCCATTCCATAACTACACTTTCCTATGTGAGGAACTGACCTTAACAAACATCTTGCTCATGGATGTGCGGCTTGGTTTGTTCGGTGTGCAATAGACAGACATGGACTTTCTGTCTCTTGAGAATTCCAGAGTGAATTCTTTCTTCATGAGTTGTTTTATCACCTTATAAAGAAAACAGTGCATAAAAATGCAATTAGACAATACCACAACACTCACTCCCCAATGAATTCCAGATAAAAAGAAGAGTACTGACCGAGTTGCAAGCATTTGCACGTTCAATCCTAGAAAGCCCTTTCAAGTCTGTGTCAAACACGTTCATCTTTTCAACCAGACAGGTAAGCGCTGTTTCTGTGGCTTCACCAACTTTTTCATATACTCCCTTAGCCTTTAGTTAAGACAAAGCAAACAAAACCACACAAGTTTACTTTAAACCTCACCTGGAACCTACCAGAGACAAATGCTCAAGTTTCACAATGGAAAAAAAGGCTTAACAAGCCTTACAATGGCTTATGAAACAACCAAAAAATCCCCTAGTTTTAAAAAGCAGCTTTGATGAGCATGATTTGTATGAAGTTTCAAGCCTTCACTTGAGAGTGAAGGCTTCAAATGAGCAGAGAAAGTTGTCAGTACTTTATCATCAAGCATTTAAGTCATTATGAGATACAGCAACCTTAAGAAGACAAGGCAAAGCAAGAAAGCAGCAGTGCATTCTACACACCAGGAGACCTCTACATTTCAGATTACATGTGCTGCCTGGCTTTCATTTTCTCAGTGTTCAAACAAGTTGTTCCCAGAATTAACACTTAAGAGGTCCTAAATACTCTCCCTCTTGACTAGAGGGGGATTTACCACTGAAAGGTAATATGCAGTCAGATGAGAACAAACATTTATCCTTATTCTCACACTCTCCTCTGTTCTAGGATATGTACTTACTTCATTGTAATCCAAAGAGGAATCATTACAGAGCGCACAGATCGTTGCAAGTTCCACAAGGCCATCATACTGGCTACATTTAATAACTTTGTCATCTTTATGCCTTTCCAAAGGAAGAAAAGGGGGAGATTTAAGTTAGTTATTTAGTATTAGCATCTCACCTTTTCCTCCTCTTTAATCCCTTTACTGTATTCCCATTTAGTACAATGCTTATTAGTTATGGGCTTGGAACTACAGAACAAGAAAACTGTCGAGAAGAGCAGGTTTAATAAAAAGGTGAGTTCTGAAGTTCAGATCAAAGAGTCGTGAACAGAATTACATGGTCATCAATGAAATCACTACCTGAATTACAAAACCTTATTTCCTCCAGTGATAGTCATACAGCAATGCAGAAGAGCTCAGGGAAGAGGCATATGAGAGCAGTATTAGAGTACGCACATGACTTGGCTGTTCCAAGCAGAAGAGGGATACTGTTGGGAGGGATATACTTAGGAGTTCAGCTTCCTTAACCTTACTGCATATTCTAAAGATTTACTGCCATGCATTAAATGCATCCTCTGGGCAGGCATAAAAGAGATTTGGCTTCTTATTTCTTAAAAATTACCCTGTGTTATATGTGACCCTCCTAAAGCAATGAAGAGCTAAGTAATTTCATAACACAAATGCCACTACAAAAGAAATGCTCTGTTCTAGTAGTCATGTATACCCAATGATGAACAGCTGAAATCTTTCCTGAAGTAATGCACCATTTAGACGTCACAAAGAAGCAGCAACTTCTCTGCTTTGACATCTGGAGATAGGTAGCAAATGAATTCATTTTCTGTAACATTAGCATACTTCTAGAGTAAGCATAAAAGACCCAAGACAGTGTTCAATACTGTTATTCCCCCCCACCAGAATTAGCAAGACATAACTCATATACGACATGTTTCATTAAAGCTCCCAGGGAGTGGAAAAAAGGTCTGGTGGTAGAAAGATGTGGATCACTACTCCAGAAGAATTCCTAACACAGACTACAATGTGTCCTATTATGTAAGCTTTTGTTCAGTCTCTTGCAGTACTGCAAACAAATTCCAGTGTTGTATAATGCAGCATGTGAACCAAATGCATCTTAGAAACACAAGTATGTTTTGCAAGTGCCATTTTGCACATAATACTATACCTGTAAGTAGTGGCTTTAAAGTGTCAACTCTTTAAACTTCCCAGCAGCTCCCAGTTTGTCACACTGCCTATCACAGTTAATACTTCCTGGTTTCACCTGTTCTGAACTCAAAGAATTAAGCTGTTTGACAATCTCCTAACATCCCTGGGAAATCTGTCACTGTAACAACATTTTAGTTTTTCCAGTAAGAAATATTTGTAATTTTATATTCTGAACAACATCTTAGGGGAAGTAATGTATCAAATACTGTAAGAGTGATTGAAAAAAACTGATTTATTGCAAAAACACTTAGTGGTTATGAAACAGAGTAGGCTGCCTGTACAGCTGTGGGGGACAACAGTATCTGAAGTTAAGTATAACAAGAACATCTGTCGGGAAGGTTCAGATCTAGGACAGGTCCTGCTCTGGGGCAGTGCAATGCACTAGGCTGCTTCCTAATTGTCCCCATAAACTTCTTTGTCAGTGACAGTTTGCAATTCAAAGTCAGTCACCTTAAAATCCTCACAAAGCCAAGGATTTCAAAAGCTTCCATAAATGCAGAAATAAATCAGCCCTAAAGGTTTCAGCATTTAGCTATTTGTTTCCCTGTGCTCCAGTAACAGCCTTTCCATGGCCATTTCCCTCTCACAGAATGTTCTTTACGTACGTGAATACGGCGCAATGAACATGTTTGTTCACATTTCCCTGGTTCCAGCAAGTAAAAATAGAACGTTAACATACATTGATGGCTGTCATCTTATACTCAACATCTGCCACCACACTATATTTTATTGTTTTGTTTATCCAGAGCTCTTGCAAGACCAGCTAAAGCGTAATAGCTGGATGCTTTGCAAGAGCTAGAATGTCACCTTGCCTAAGTAAATGCTGTACCCTGAACTGACAGCATAAGCTTTTGACAGCAATTAGCTCTGAAACAAAAGAGAATTGGGGAATTAAGATTTCCAGCTGCTGAGAACACTATGGTTTAACAGCTATGAAAATTAAACAGAGATAATCACTATTGAGATCAGTGAAGTCATGGAGTCAGAGGCACGCATGTGGAACTCTGTAAGGTTGAAATGTTTACAATAACTGACTCTTAAATTCTACTTCATACATAGTACTATTCTCTTTTGCAAGTAAAACTGAACTGGTGAGATTAAAAGCATATGGAAGACTGCAAAAGTAAAAGGAACTGCAGCAATCCAGTAAGAAAAAGCTCTCCTTCTAGAAGCAGAGCCCTAAAAATACCTAAAATTGTCAGGATGAATCACCTATCCCACTACTAGAGACTTGCAACTGATGAAGTAAACCAGACACATCATTCCTTTCCTAAGGGAGTGGGCTTAACACCAGCTCAAATACCAATGGCTGAGACAAACACACATCTATTCAAGTACAGATGCAGAGACCAATAAACTGCTGAAGGTAGGGGACAGGAAATTGCAGTAAGTTTAAGAATTAACTCTAACACATTCATAGGAAAAAAAGAATCTCCTACCTTCTCTGAGGAAGGGGAATAGAAACACTGAGTTCACAGATTAACAGAAGCTGTTCAGATTCATGCAGGGTTTTAAGCACTGGGATAGCTCATCTCAGTCCAGTAAGATTTCAGTAAAATAAATCCTCTCAACTTACCCCTAATTTACTTTTAGGTTATCAAAGAAACATTGGAATGCTGGAGTCTGTGTTCAGTTAGTTTCATGAAGGTTTAACTGAATAGAATTTAACTTCCTTTTCCTGTTAATTACTTTCCCCTCTAGCCCTTCAGTGTGCATTCTCACTGCTTAAGCTTTTGTTTATTAACTATCACTGCTGAATATTCCATGCATCACTTTTCAAGCCTAAAGTAACAGCGCATAAAGAGACAAATATTTAACTCCAACAGAACACTTACACTTCTCCCATGGGAGCGTATGTTGAACCAGTTACAGTAAATTCATTCAGAGAACAGGAATCTCCTTCTACTCTCTCCAGGATAAACATCTGAAATTAAGAGTTAGAAGCATTATTACTTTCGAACAATAATTAATGTAGAGATTTAAACACAGGTGTTAAGCAAGCAGGTACAAGAGGCAAGCTCAGGTTGAACACACAAACTAGACAAAGCCAGATATGACATTATGTACTTCAACCAAATATGTGTTTGCACAGCCCCTTATACTGAAGCACAAAGTGCAGAAAAGAGCATTTCTGCTTAATTGATCTCATCTGAGAACTGAATTGTGGCACAAGTACATCACATAATTGAAAGCCACATAATTACACACACTTAACTTCAGCTGTGAAAACTACTCACACATCCACTGGACAATCCTGAACATAGCCCAAAGCTCTTCCTAGGCTTCAGACGTGTAAATCAATTCTCCTGTGTGTATTTAAAACAGCAGCTCCAATAAAAGCAGCACAGGGCAGCTCGGAAACTGGAAGTTCTCGCCAAAGTAAAAATAAAAGCATCTACAAATACCAGAAGCTTCTAGATCTAAGAAGTGAGATTTTAGGCAAGAGCCAGACTATGGCCGGTTTCCCTTAATACCAGCCACTAAGTTTTTCCTTGCCCTGGTTTTGTAGTTTTAAGTCACCTTTTTTAAGCTATCAGTGCACTGGATGATACATTCAGACAGCTCAAGTGCCCTTCTAGCACAGGCTGAAGTGTTACTTTCAGCTAGAGACTCAGTTGCACCCCATGGCACCTGCATCTCAATCTTGCCTTTGTGTTTGTTTCCTTTCTAGGAGACCTATAGGCAAAACCACATCTGGGATTGATGGGAGATAAAAACCATAGTGCCTGAAGTTGTCATACTCATACCACGACTTGCTGGAGTGGCAGCAGAGAAGAAAATTTAATCACTAATTGATTCTATATCTTAATGGAACATCTTACCCATTGGTTTGCATAAGCCATTTTGCCAGTGTCTTTCCTTCCCTATATTGTGCTGCCTTATGTTTTAGGCAAACATCTTCACAACATACAGCCTAATAATTAGGTGTTCTGCAACTGATCTGCATCAATGCCCTATAATCTTCAAAGTGGTTTAAAGATCAAAAAGCTAGACAAGCCGATGAATCAGAAGTCCACAAAGAGAGTAAGAGCATTCTCAAAGGGAGATACAGCAGGAGGACCTTAAAACACATTCCCTCAAGTCTCCTCCTAAGGCAGTATCATTTCTGACTGAAACCTCTTTAGTACAGAGATCTTTTGGACACTCAGTCGTAACTCCTGACATAAAATCTAACTACAAGTAGCATTACTGTTGTAAACCAGTCTTCCTCAAAAGCCAAGCAAAAGTGAAACCAAGCAGCAGCGTAGAGTTCACAGATACTATGATTTTGCTACATTTTGCAAAATCTTGCAATGAAGGTTATTTTGTAGCTGTCAGAGGTTAACAAGGAACCAAGCGAGTTGCACTGGACAAAATCTGAAACATTTAGCCCTTTAAACGCAAGGACTAGAGCAGTTTGAGCTTTTAAATAACCACCACTTAAAGGATGAGTTAAGCAGGAAGCCTTCTGCTTTTGGCATCTGCATGATGAAAAAAAATCCCTGCAAAGACTAGGGCAGTTATGCAACTCTACTGCAAGTAACCTCCTCTAGAATACTGATGAGCAGCTGCTTTGTGTCTCTTAGGTATAAATACTACAATACTTAAGGAAGTAGAACAAGTCAACCACCAATTAGAAAGAAAAAGCCATCAATCACATGAGAATAAAGTGCTTAAGGCTTACAACCTTTCACCACTGGTGTGCAGCACTCAACATTTATACGTTTGGAATTCTAACCCGATGTAATGACTGAACATTTGATGTCCTAGGGTTGCTACACCACCACACATCTACAGTTACACAGAAGAACCTCATGTTTTCTCCATGAAATTACTATACCAAATATCAAGTATAGGAGAAAGAGCTGGCAACTGAACATGCGTCATGTTAAGCTATAAAAGCCCCAAATTCATCGACACTAGAACGAATACTGGGGGGAAGGGACAAGGGGTACTAACTTATGCTTACCTAAAGATATGCCACACGTTGAAGATGACCCTGGCAATGCTGGTGTCAGATTAGTCATACAATACTGCACACTGGGAACACCAGTGATCTCCATCAGACCAATAAGAGCTACTGAAGATAAAGTAGCCAAATAAAGGTGGAACCACTCAGTAGTGGTTATCCAAGTTACTGTAGTAATGGCTAAGTTTCCCTTTCACTGTCATCTTGCTAAGTAAAAGAAGCAAGTCTTTCTCATTTACACTGTAGAAGCAAGATGTGTGTAACTACCTTACCTTTCTGAAACGGGATTAAATCATACTACATAGTTACCAGTAGACTGAATGGTTTACAGACAAGTCAATGGAAAGCTGCTTGCAAACAACTTTGCCTTCCATCAAGTGAGGGTACAACTATTTTTGGCCATGACTAAATAAGGGAAGAGATAAAAGCCTTAAACACTACACTACACAGTGGAAAACTGAATTAAAAGTGGAAGCTTATCTTAGGAAAATAAAGCAAGATTTTTATGATATGAGAAACCCAAAGACTTGCAATCAAAAGAATTCAAGCAATGCTGACTATTCAGAGGGGCTGAGGAGAAAAAGCAAAATAGAAGCAGCTAGTTCAACATACCCTGCAGACTGACATCTGATTCGTGGTCAGAGTACCAGTCTTGTCAGAACAAATAACTGAGGTGCAGCCCAAGGTTTCCACAGAGGGAAGACTTCTAACAATGGCGTTCTTCTTGGCCATTCTCCGGGTTCCAAGAGCCAAGCAGGTGGTAATGACAGCAGGCAGACCCTCAGGAATAGCAGCGACAGCAAGAGCAACAGCAATTTTAAAGTAATAGATAGCACCTCGAATCCAGGAGCCACCGTGAACCGGATCATTGAAGTGACCAATGTTTATTATCCAAACAGCGATGCAGATAAGCGAGATGACTTTTGACAGCTGCTCTCCAAACTCATCCAGTTTCTGTTGCAGCGGGGTTCTCTCCTGCTCAGTAGCCACCATCTCATCACGGATTTTGCCAATTTCAGTGTTTACTCCTGTTGCAATAACCACTCCCATAGCTTTACCAGCAGCAATGTTAGTACCCTATGTAAAGAAAAGGGAAGAGGAAACTTATAGCCAAGCTATAAACAGGTTTGGGGGGGGTGTGTGTGTCTGTCTGGTTTTGTTTTAATTTGATTTAAAAACCCCAAACCTACAAAACCACCTTAGGCAAGTCTAGACTGTGTTTCAGCTAGGATACACAAAGAGATGAGGAGAATGACATTACCCCAATATCTGTTAAGGGAATACTCCAATGTAGAATTTCTGCTTACAGAATGGGCCCCAACTGAAAAAGTACCGATCGACAATAAGCAACATAGTCAAACCCCGCTGCTGAATAAGCAGTATGTATTTCAAATGGAATTTTAAGCGGGTTTTTCTTTCCTTCCTTTTGTGAGGATTGTATTTTGCCATATTTAATGTTATTTACTATGAGTAATAGATGTGCTCTCTGGGGCTCCCTGTGAACAAACTCAACATGAGAAAGAACAGTTAGATTTTCTTCAAGGTGCCTGCCAACAATATGGGAAGTTATTTTGTTATCTGAAAGGCATTCAATGCTTCCTTTAAGGAAATTCACACAACCTACTTAATTTCTATTGATAACTAGCTTTCTAAGTTTCAGCCACCCAACCCCACAATTGGTGTGGGCTTTCTTACCAGTCTTAAGAATTATTACTTTAGAAAAGCAGCATAAAAGCACTTTGAAGGTGTGTGTTCTTCAGCTTTCAAGACTTTCTCGTGAAGGACAAAAATTAGTTTCCTCATATAAACTCGTTCCAAGCAACATCTTCACTCAGGACCTCTTTTATTAGAAATTATTTCTATTTTTTAATTCATTTAGTTCCATGTACATAGACACACACAGATAATACAGCAAAGAAGTCCTACAGCTTTTAGGTGAAGACCTGAATTCTGCATATTTTTGTTTATCAGCTTCAGTATTATTTTAGAGAAGTTTTAAACATCTAAACCCAAGTAACTTACAGAAAAAAGCATGTTCTTCTTGTCTTGGTTTACAGCACGAGGATCAGGCACAGGGTCAGTGTGCTTAATAACAGACACAGATTCACCTAAAATTAAGATAATAGTCTTAAGAAGAGATTATACATATAGCACCTGGAGTCCTATAGGGAATCAAAAAGTTATAATCCTCAGTCCTAAGATTTTGGAGGCTGTCAAACTTCTTTCCTCAAATGATTTTATTTAATTGCTTAAGTGAAACAGGAAATATTTCAGCTGACAAAAAAAATGAAGCCTGGCTTTTAAGGGAAATAGGAAAGTAAACATTTTATAGAGTTAGACTAAATGAAGCAACACCATCCATGTCTTTCAAGGAACAGGAAAAGTAAGCAGCTGATAATCCACCCCTTCTCTTAATGTAGGAAGATCTACTCCATGAACTATTGTGTGTGTTTTTCATGCAATAACAAGCATTTCTGTTCTTTATGCACTGCAAGAGGTATGTTCTCCTTTAAATAATTAGATGTTACCAGGTTACCAGTTATACATCTGTGATTGTACACATCATTGTTATACTGGCAGACCTGATTTAAGTGTCATGCACCCATCTGGTTGTTAACTCTTCAGACTTCAGAGATGTCTTCCATAAAGACCTTGAGTATCAATTTCTATAAGCATGTCACACAGGTATATAAAGGTTTCTTTTCTATAGAACAAGGATGTTAATTACCACATCAGAATTCATAAGAGGCTGCCATCAGCTTCCATCACAGAGTTATGGTATTTTTTCTAAGCCAACAGAGCCAAAGCTTCCTACTTTTAAAAGCTTTAAAGTGGCATTGTAGTCTTCAGTTGTGCTTTATCAGTTAGGAGACTCAAGCATCAACTTAAAATAGGCTGAAAACAGAAAAGGCTTTCTTTAAAAAATGAATTCTGCTATTTAAACAAAAGTAAGGACTTATTCCCATTCTGGTTCTGGTGCATTTCTTCTTCTACTTATTTCAGTTCTGACAGCTTGACGAACATGGAGTGCCTACATTTTCTTATGCTAAACGTAAGTAAGCTCAATCAGTTCTAGGCTATTCAGCATCTGTACTGAGAAACTTTGGAGCCTGTTTCAACATAGATTTGAGGATCAAAAATAGTTTTCTTATGAATACTTTACTGTTTTAAAATTCAGAGCTAGTTAACATTAATTTATGCTACCAAAACAGGCAGACAGATCTTCATGTTCCAGCCAAGAGAATCCACATTACAGCACGCCTGGTTGATTCCTAGCTTCTTTCCTATATTCAGAAGTACTGCTACTTTGTTTTGTTTTCAACAAATCTGAAAAGTGCTCTAAATATAGCTCCTGCATTGGAGAGCTGGTACCAGGAAACACATGAATGTTCATGCACAGAATTTCAGCAAATAAGGCTTTAGGACACTCAGTCTTTAGGAACAGTGGTTTAAAAGCTGCCTGAATTTCAAGTTATTCCTTCCTGTGAGATAAAAAGGGTAACGGTTACAAAAGACATTTAGTAAGTTTTCCATACTTTCATTTTTGAGCAGTGACAAGATGTTCAAACCTAGAAGACTACATAAATTAGAACAGAAATCCTTCATTTTGCAGTTTCCCACAAGTTACTGTGTGTCTTGGGAGGGATAGGGAGAAAGAAAGCCCAAAAAAAGCATTACACTTCTCAGTAAGAATGTTTATCCCACTAAAATCAACATGTAAAGCCAGTAATGAGGCAATACATTCAGCCACTCGAAGAGTTAAGTTACTAGATCAGAAATCTACTGCACTTTAATGCAACGGAGCACTTGAACAGCTACAGGCTTGTTTCTAATTGATTATTCTAAACAGTGAAAAGGCACTGGCAATTATGCACATAATTATCCAAAATTCACAGAAATTATACCTGTGAGAATTGACTGGTCTACCCTTAGAGTTGTAGATTTGATAGAAGTAATTCTTATATCAGCAGGAACCTTGTCTCCAACTACAAAGAAATGCACAAGACAAAGTTAGACTGTTGTTATCTGAGAGATTTCTAACCAAGCATACTATTATCTCCATCAGCCAGGAAAACCATTTTCCAGTAATGGTCCAAATGACTGAGATTACTAACAGTGTATTACTACTTTGTGGTTTGCAATACTCCAATTTTCTGAGTATCCAATATATTTCAGCAATTGAGATTTGCCCTCAAGATCTCTATCCCTACCTAACCCCAAAGGAAGAAGCTGTAAATCACTGGATTGTTTTTCTAATCACATGATTAGCACTTGAAAGCAAAGGGAAAACATTATCAGGGGAAAGATATCTATTTCAGAATATGTATTTATAAAAACCCAAACCCCAGAGCTAAAGTGCATCAAGTTTCCTTTTCAGGATGACTGGTCCTGGAAAGTCATCTGGTGGTTTTCCCTATGCCCAAAGCAAGTCCTCTGCTCTCCAAAGACCAGAATGTTATTCACATTTATGTAGAAGCTAAAAGAAGCTGTATTTCCTTTTCTTTGGCATCAATTATGAGAATAATGTGCTCCTGCAAATCTGCTCTTTTAATGTTATCCTTTAATACTGTCAGATGTTTCAGAGTTAGAAGTTAATTTCAGGTCATACACTAGCTTTATTTTTCAGTAATGCTTATTAAACATACCACAATCCATGTCCCAGTTAGAATTCTCTCAGCACTCTTCTGTTTATCTTGTCATATATACTTCTACTTTGCAGAAGAGAACACTGGAGGGAATAAAAACCCAAACCCTCCAACCCTGGTGTTTGAGATATGGAGGCAGCAGGAGATACAGGATGTTAACAGTATGCTCCTAAAGATGGTAGAGGGTAAAGAAGTCAGTTGCCAGAGCTGTGTGGCCAGTTCAGCTCCTGCATCTCTGTCATCCCAGAATTCTTCCACTGTCTTGCTTCCTCTTGTCTAACTTTTCCTCGTTTTTAAGAGCTAAAGCTCCACCATTTTGTGACTACTGTGAATAAATGGCTGCATGCAAATTAACTTGTGCTAAAGCATATTAATGAGAGTCATGTTTCTGACTCATATTGGGGGTTCTACATTCCGTATGTCAATATTGCTGATGAATGTGTATAATCAAACATTCCTAATGTAATTTAGCACTGCGTGTATTCAAGCCTCAACTTCCTTTTTATGATGAAATAAGGGAAGGAAACAGAGAAGGGAGAATAACTAGCTTATAAAAGCTGATCTTCTCAGTAGATGGAGCCTGTGTCTCTGCAGTAAAATTAAAACAAGCTGCAATTCCTGCAGGAACTGCTTATGCAACTAACAGCAATAATGCACATTAACAAATAACAACCATGAGAAACTCCACAGTGGTGGTGCAGCCATAGAACATACAACCACTCACACAAAAACTATGCAACAAAACGCTGAAGAGAACTAAGAGCTGTTTCAAATGCTAAGTAAACTTACATCATGTGACTTCTTCTAAGGTCTAAGAAATCCCAACCATTAAAATCAGCAAAAGATTACATAGTCTTGCTTGTAGACTTAGATACCTATTTTTGTAAGTAGGTATGTATATGAAGGGATCCAATAAATCACCACAAATCCCCTTTCTGTATCATTACAGTATATGAAAACTAATTCAGCCACAATGCCCTTGAGCAGCAAGAGAAACCAGCAGTAGACAAACGGTGACCTAGACCAAAAATGGCAAAACTATTCAATATGCTCTCTTGATGTCATGAGGAGGTTTAGATGCAGACATATAGTAGCAGCTGTTTTTTTAGCTATCACTGAACAACAGGCTAATACTTCAGCACAGTGTGGTGTAACCCCTGCCAATCTGCAGAAACATTCTCAAAGCACTTAAAGCAGCTGGAAAACTACAGCCAACCCAGATACACTACCACGTTTGACAATACTGTTCAGTATTTATTCAACACTAGCACAAAAAAGCTGTTCAAAAATAATCTTAAAACATTCCAGTAACTGGACAGAACATATGGAAAAGTTTGCAAGTGCTTTTCCAACCTATTTCTTTTGAACAGCTCAGCCGTTCAAACTAGGAGAGACCCCTGCTTTAACAGACAACTAATACTCGAGCATCAGTATGTCCATGAAAACTACCACCATCATTATCAATTGTCTGAATCACCAGAAATGAAGCGTTAAATTTATTAGGATACTGCGGCTTTCTATGTTCCTCTCAACAATTTAAGATAGGACACATTATTCAATCACCATCTTTGCCTGAGAAGCCTGGAGTGAAATATTCGAGGCATTTCCAAGAGGCAGGAAAGCTGTACATCAGGGTCAGTTACAGAACTATTTTAAGCAGCTCTTTGCAAAATAACAGCTCTGACAACCAGTCATTTATAGACTTGAAGATACTTTCATGAGCATAACTGAAACTGAATGTACATAGGAAATAATCCTATGGTAGATAGGAACCCACAGGAAATTTCAGTGAGCCGTCTAGTGCAGATCTCATCTCAAAGTAGAAGGCTTTCTTTCCATACACTTCAACGCAGGAAAGAAACTGGGGTGTGGTTTAAATACAATTACATTTCAATCCACAGAACCAGTAGAAGTATGACCCAAGACTTGAAAGACAAGAAATTAGAAGGTGAATATGTATTAACATTGCTAAGTACAGAGCTGCTACAGCCTAAATGGATATAAATCCAGTTTTACATCTAAAATAGCAAGTCAGTTGCAGAAGTATTTTCGTTCATTACTTTAACCAAAGGGTTTTTAAATCCTAAATACTCACCCCATTTCTACACCTATTCTGAAGAAACCAAAGCAGCTGCTTTCAAAACTGCCCAGGTACATGTCCTTAAAGCACAGCACAGCCAAACGTGTAACTACTGATTAAAACAGCCCTTCTAACTATAAAAGTGACTGCTCCTTGAAAGAGCAGGAATAGTGGTTGGTTCAAATCATTACAGTTTTATTCATACAACCCTTTTATTCATGCACATGATACTCTTTGAGTTTTTATACTGAGATTCAGCACACAATAAAGGAATGTTTAAAACCAACCTGGTCCCTGTAAGGGGTAAAACAGAATAAACAGCAATTCTATTTAACTGCGCACGAGTCTGTACTGAAGCAGAATATTAAAGTTTCCACTCCTTGCTCAAAGCTGGAGTGGTATTTAGTTGCGATTTGAATTCTTAAAGTTTATGTCAATTATTTTAAAAGAGCCATACTCCCTCACTGAAAACACAGACAATTGAATGTCTGAAAATCCTGGATTCTTCAGCTACCAATCTTATTAGCAGTGTTATCTCGCCAAGATTCCTACTGATTACATTTAACACTGTAGCATTTCTTCTCAAGTTCAAAGCGCTCCACATCTTATCTTACTCCTCCCAGTGCTGTGGCAATGTTATAGGTCATTTTCCACTCTGTATGTACAGCAACTTACATGTATGTTTAATTTCAAGCACAGTACAACCCCACTTATCAAAGCTCATCAAAGCAGGCGTGCACCTGCAGAAATGATTGCAGTTCCCCAAGAAGGGGTTTCCTCACAAACTAGTCTTTAAAGACAATCCAGCACACAAACTGCCCTGCTCACCTCGCAAAGCTGCTTGAAATGGAGGAGGATTCAAGTCTCCACATCAACTACAAATGTAGAATACATTAAGCAATGTTACTCCCTATTTAACGACAAGCAGTGACTAAAATGATCAACTCACCATGTAGGTATTTCATTTGAGCACTGATAATCCTTTTACTTTACCAGTTTCCAAGACAGCAATACTACTTAATATTTAATTTCAGAATTTGGTCAAAATATGGTTTGAGACATTCACTGGGAGGCCTCTACAGCCAAAATGCACTACTGGCATGTTGCAGGCTAGATCAGCTTGTGGTTTAAGCAACCAAGGAAGATGGGCAGAAGTGCCGAGGCACACTTCTACGAACAGTGAAGCTGGAGGCAAAATAACCTTATTAAAGCTGTGTGGATTTCAGTCCCTGTTATATTTTTAGCTACATCTGGGTATCAACAAAGAACTTGAGACTACAACAAGACCAAGTTTCTTTCTTTCTTTCAAGTTTCAAATGTTATTATAGGTCTTCTGACCAAAATTGTTGGTAACAGGAGATGCAGGAAGCAGTACTAACCCCCAATAAGCCACTATGATAGACAAGAGACCTCAAAATGAAACTGCTACTTTAAATGTGTACTTTGAACACTGATATCAGCTCTGTTAACTGCCTCTGGTCCCTCCCACTTGCTAAGAGGAGGTTTGCAAACAGGTACATTATAAAATGTGGGAAGTTTTGCTTCCTTTTTATGTTAACAGAAGCATTACAGGAACAATTTATCTTCTCAGCAAAGAAAGTTACATGTCTGCAAACAGCCCACCTACCAGATCACAATAAATCAAAGCACTTTTGCCTGCACAAGTCAGAATGGTTGTTCATATACAACATGCCCCTAAAGCTTTCTTATTTATGTTTATCATTAACTAAAGCTAGTGTCTACCTGTATCTGCTATCAGCAGATCAGGGCTGGAACTGGACTTTAGCAATAAAGATTATCAGTACAGTTCTAAACTATTCTGCCATTGCCATCCAATTTTGTAACTGTTTTAGGCAAGTTCTGAAGAACTAGGACACTATTTCAACATGTGGTTGAAGAATGCAGGAACACAACAGTTCCCAAAAGCGAGTAAAAACATCCCCCAAAAAACTGCCATAAAACACCAAAGGGAGAAGACAGGAAAAAGTAAAAAATTGTGTCATTCCACCCCTCCCCTTTTAAGGGTCTTGATAGGCTAAGGTTTATTATTATATGTTCCAGGTCTTAAAAAGACACTAGGGTCTTTTTTCTGCTCCATTAGGATGCTCTAATTTCATACGGCTATGGTAGAAATGCTATCAAATTCTGCAGATATAACCTACCACACTGCTATTAGAACATACCTGCTTCAAAATACACCATGCATGGGGTTTTAACATTAGAAGAGTCAGGAATGCATTAATAAAGATTTAATACAATTCTTTTGCCAAAAAAAACATTAAGTGTTAGCAATTCTTGCCTTTGTTTCAACATTACAAATTACTAAGGGTACAGTTATTTAATGCATTTTTCCTAATGAGATCTTTAGCTTCTTGGAAGAGTTAGTCATTCCAAAGTCCCCTTTCTTGGCCCAAATTAAGTTTCCTATCCTCTAAATTAGAGGACACACCATTGCGTGAACATTTACTAATAAGCCGAGGCAACTGAAGCTTCCAACATTAAGTATGGACATCACCTTAAGGTTTAAGAATTGAGATGGGTAGACTTAAAATAACACATATGTGATGCTACATACTTTGATAAACCAGAAATGAGCATTGTTTCTGCTGGGGGACAGAAACAGTTAAAGCTTACACCTGACCAGAACAACTACTTCTATTCAGAAGTACAGCTGTCACAGCACAACTGCTTTATATGTTAAATTTCCTTAACACAAGCTCAGTTTAGCCCCTCTTCCCCACTTGCATGCACACAATCTCATCTTCCTATTGTGTTTCATTTTGTTAGACTATCAGAAACCTCATTTTTCTTCTGTAGCAAGAGTTTTTAAGCATTTAACACTTCCTGAACAGGGTACAATAAAATGCTACCACAAATCAGCAGCTCTACAGAACAGGAAGATTGAGCCTATCTACACCTTCATACAAGGCCAAGAGTGTCAAATTGTCAAAATTAGAAGAGCGACTATGAAGCATATTTTAAGTCTGAATTTCCATTCCAAAGCAGTAAAATATAGCTTTTTCTGACAAGAAATCTAATACCACTGGGCCGTTCAGTTTTAACTGTACCACTACAACACCATTTGCTTTTACTGCTAGGACGACAGAACAGCACATTTGAATACATTCATTCTTTGCTTTTATGATGCACATTACAGATTAGAAAATGTTCATGAGAAAAAATTATATACTGTACTAAGTAGTGCATAAGACTTGAATCATTCCTATTGTATTTCTTCTTGTTTTGTACAAACACATTTTTAAGTGTCACTCTCTCTGAAGAGGGCACCAGAACACTGAATAAAGTGTGCCAATGGACCCTGTCTGTAAGTCTGCACTTATTTCTAATCTGAATTTATCTACCTTTAGCTTTTAATTAGTGGTTCTATTTATATCATTGTTTTCTAGATTAAAAACTCTTGTGATCAGCCTATAAAAATAGCAGAAAGAACAAAGTGGCAAATTAGGTTTTAACTTTTGCCAGATCAAGTAGAGAACAAAGCCATCTTCACACCAAAGCTGAAGCCCTGTTTCCAAGGTAGGTTGCATTTGGGCAACACAGGGACAAGCAGGAAGAATCCTGGAAGGTGCATTATAACTCTGAGGGCAAGTTGTCTTCAGCCTTGCTTTGCCAGGGTGATATGGTATTAACAGAACATTATCTTCATGGTCAAGTATTTCGGTCAGTACTACCTGTGCTTCTAATAAAACCCAGCTGCAATATTGATTCTAATCGGAGTATAGAACATCAGACATGGTCTGAATTCAGACAATTAAACCACAGTTTCATTGTTTTTACCTAAGAGTTTGGCAACTCTGGAGGAAAATGCTACAGGAGCTGGGAAAAAAAACCAAACAGAAGTGCTTTGCAAGTTTTCAAATGTGTGTTCAAAGTGACACAAGTTTAGGCTGTGCCCTCAGTTGAACCTCACCAGACTTCAGTGGAGTGTGCAATGGAGTTTGGACAGCATCTGGTTATGTCACAACTGCCTCCGATACGTTCATGTTCGACAACCAAAATGCCTGCTGAAGCTCAGATTTATGCAGCACTCGTAGGTATGTTTATCAACCACTGATCTTACTTCTGTATTTTTCCTGGTTCAAAAGCAGTACTTTATGGAACAGGCAAAATAAGTGCAAACCCAACAATTTGCACTAAGAAAATCCAAGCAAACCAAAAACTAACTTGCAGTCAACTTCTTTGTGTCTCAAGTGACCCTCTCAGCAGTATGCTTTTGTAACAGCCTCCAGTAGGTCACTATTCTGGACTTAGGTCTTACTCCTTTTCATTGCTTTTTCATCTCAACAGTTAGAAAAAAAACCAAACCTACATCTCTAGTAGCGAGTCTGAAAAGTGATTCTAGTTATTCAAAAAGCAACACAGGCGCAAGGACCCAGACGTTTTAGAGTGAGATCCTCAATATCAATGTTAATTGCTTATACTATCAGGGAGAACCTGGAGCTCTTCATAACCACACTGGAATTTGAAGGAGTTCAGTTTAAGGATCTGTCTTCCCAAGCTTCTTCACCCCAAAATTTATCTTTCCTTAATTATAAGGTATCTATGCTTTAGGGAAAAGTCTTAAGGTACTCTGCAGTTAGAATTAAAGGCCTCAGAAAGCAGTTCTTGCATGCTTTATGCTAGGTATAATCTTAAAGTTAAATTTTCTGGAATACACACTAATTTAATAAGCAATAGTTTCTGGGAACTCTGTGTGCATTTTTAAGCATTGAGTACTTACAAATGTAAGAGCAGATGACAAGAACTATCATTCAAGACATCAGAGAAAAGGGGAACTACCATGGCTCCAGTTTGGTCACTTACAGATTGCAACTAATATACATTCATTTATTAAATTACAGAAAGTCAGATACACTGTATCTAAAATAAAACATTTTAGACCAGAAAATACAATGGAAGTTTCACGAGCTTCTGTTCCCAAATGTGCTTCTTTAAAACAAAATTATTTGCAATCAGCTTATCTTAACTTGTATACTGGACTTCATACACAACTTCTATGAACTAAAGCCATGCTGCTTTAAGTTTCTGTTTAAAAATGTTACTTCAACCAAGGCAAACAAAACCTCAGTTAAAACAAAGGACTTCTTTACTAAGATACCCACTAGTTACAAATTTAGAGTGCACCCCCCAATAAACTTAAGCTTTTATTAGCAGCAAGATAATCCATTTAAGACAGGCAAACTGAAAAGCCATTTAAGGACAGCATCTGGCCCTTTTTTCAGTTCATCAATTCTAAGAAACAAACAGTGTATCTTAGTAACCCTCACACATTACAGTTCTGAACTATGCCCACCAAAGGTCTGCAAGCAAATTTAAGGCATACAGCCCAAACCTGTAATCCCAATTTCATCCTGGAGAGTTCCCATTGATAGAACAGTATCTTTTCCAGCATCTCTGCTTAAGTGGACATGGAAGAAATTCTTACAAACACATACAGTTAAGAAATTCACACTCTCTGGGCAAACATGGACTACAGTGTCAGCTCATATACCTGCATTTTAGTGTAGGATTGCTGTTGAATTTGTTAACTACTGGGAAAAGGACCCAGTAATTGCTCATAGTGTTCTGCAGTATCTGTATGCACACTGATCCCCAAGAGACATGTAAGACATTAGGTTATCTACCACTTGAGGGATCATCTAATTCAGGTTATTCTATATTTACTGTAAGGTGACAATGCAGTCCTGCAGTTTCTCCCTATTACTTCTAGTCAAATAAACCAGCATCTGTTTCCTCTGTGAACTGATCACTTAAAGAAAACATCTTCCAGGAGCTTTATTTTAGAAGGCCATGGGGCAGACTGTAGTCTATATAATGAATGCAGTCAAATACCATGAACAGCATAAGGACCCAGAAGAAAAAGTAATAGCATAAACCATTATCGCACCGTCTTTGGCTTATGTTAAGCCAACCAGATTATCTTTAATGGGTTCAAAACTACTGAAAATACCAAATGATTTTGGAAATGGCTCAATGCTACTTATTCTCAGGAAAGTCTTGCAATATAAAGAGACAAATACATTCCCCCATTTTCAATCTACCAGTTCCTGCAACAAAGACATATTCCTGTGTCAAACCCACATACAGCTACTTCAAATTAACATAGATGTTATAATGTTAAATACAACTATGTTGTAATGGTAGATCTGTACAAAGTTGTTCAAAATTAGGTATCAGCATAGGGGAGAAACCTATCACCTGGTTATTTATGCCACTTGGTTGAAAGATATCTGCCTGGACACACAAATGTCATTGGCACTTTGCCTAGAATTTCATACCCAGATATGTATCCCAGTATGAAGTGCTCTGTCACTTCCCTACATGGTCATCTTTTTGCAAACACCATGTCAAAGGCCATCGCAGTACTCTTGCACTTGAGGCAGAGACATGCACACAGTCTCTCTCACCTCCAGGTCTTGACACTAACGCTGGTACATAGTGTCTTGCTCTTCTCTACTTGCTTGGTGGCTTTTCTGAGCTTGAGTACGATTCAAATATCATCATTGTCTAGCTACAAGTTAGAATTTATTGTTTCGGTGTCAGAGTTCATCTTATACTGAAGCACTTCTGTATCAAACATCAATGTGACTTATGCTTAAGGTACCTTCACTTAAAGCTGAAGTTGATCATATTTGTCAATGTAAGAAAAATATGCTGAGAGCTTAAGACAAACTGTTGCGTCATCAGCCCCAAGGCAGAATATTTTAACCAGCATGAGCTTCTACAGCCAATCCACAAGCTAGACCACCTACCATAAAGGACAGTCAGAAGCTGGGTAATTTGGTTCCCCTACATGAGCATACTATTTTTTCAGTTTGTCCTCCAACTCTTCCAAAATAGAAAGACTCAAGCAGAAAACTTTCTGCGCTCTAGACACCTGGCAGAGCAGCAAAATCCAGCATTTTTCCTTAGTGAGATACCCCAAACCAGCCCAAAATACATAGTCATCACTTTGCAATTTACCAATACTGCTTTAAAGTACCAAAAAACACAACCCCAGTGTATTCCCAGGATATAAACTGCTTCCAAAACTACCATTCTATTGCTGACATTTAAAAACAGGATGAAGACTTGGACTAGACATTTACTGCAGAATCTGTAATTTATACAGTTCTGTTTGCCTCAAAAAGGACACAAAAAACGTCAGCTGCTGAAATCAAATCTCACTGAACTCACAGCTTTGATTGTACAGTGTAGCAATAGGGAGTCAAAACAGCTGAGTAAGTGACAAGGTATCACAATTCACCCTTTTTTTTCAGCTATCAGCACTTTGTATTTGTACTTGTTCCTCATCAACAGATGTTAAGAGGAAACTAGCTTCAGCCTTCATGAGATTCACACTTTCAACTATCACAGCCAGGGCTGCTGTGGCTGAAATCATCCTATGCACAAAACTGAGGCTCCAAACAGGGCTCAGTGAATGTTAAAAGTTTCTCAAGAAATGAAAGCTGGGCAGAGAGCCAACACAAACTTCATTTTGAGTGCATACTCTCTCTGCTTGCTAATTAAAATAGGAGGATAGTCAAGTTTGAGGGTATATATTTATCTCCCCTTGAGACAGCTACCACCTCTAAAAACAAAGTGACACTAGCGCAAAGAAAGTTTGATGTACACCCTAAATTGTTCCCAAAGGAACAATCACTCACTTAACAGTTAATAATGACCTACAAAATATGAGTATGCCATCAGTCCTGACACTCTACAAGAATCACCTAGTTCTATCTGGGAAGGGATAGGAAACATTAAAGTCACTGACAGGTCTGGTTTAAGAGAAGTTATTGGTATAGCATTATCACCAAAATGAAGGGGGTTTAGCTGTCAGTATACAATACTTCTATTTTTGCACTTCTTCCAAACAAAGATATACCTCTTAGGGCAAATCCGAGTTATCAGAAAGCTGGATGCAATAGTCCAGTCTTTTAAGACTGGTACTTCAAATGCTTACACTGGAGAAACAGGAAGATCTACTTTGTATAGTTCTCTCTCTATTTGTGGTCTCCTACACAGCAACAGGCAAAAGAAGCAATAAAGAATTATGAAAGATGAGGAAACAATGATGCCACATGCTAGTCATACCCGCTGAGAGGGCTGAGGATAACGTCTGTAAGAGAGTTTGAAAGGCACTGCTACTACAAGTGTCAGAGTTGGAATAAACCTTATCTTTCCTTAGATAAAGAGCAGAGCGTGACTAAAAACAAAGTGTCTTTACATTCCAAATCCTAAGGAAACTAAACGTATTTAAAAGCAAGGAAAAAAAGAGCATTTTGTGATAGAAAACAGGCAAGTTAAGACACTCTGAAACCAGACTCTAGGAAATAGTCCTGACAAGTGTTAAACCTGTGCTCCAATTAAGATGCTTTGCTTTTAGACCTACCAATTAAACTAAGTGGCAATTTGAAAAACAATTGCCTCTGTGCAAATGCACATTTAAGGTAATTATGGATGAAGAGAGGCAAGACTGATCTGAATTGAAAGCACATACTTAGGTGTCTTTGAAAACTCCCCCCGGGGCCTCAAATCATTAAGATAAGGCCCCCACAACAGTTTTACACTACTATGCTAATACATGTATGCAGTACAGAAATGAGTCTTACCTGCCACTTCTACAATATCACCTGGGACAATGTCTCTTGCTTTAATCCTCTGTACACTTTTTCTGTCTTGTCGATACACTTTACCCATTTCTGGTTCGTATTCTTTAAGGGCTTCAATAGCATTTTCAGCATTTCTTTCCTAAAACATAACAAAAAAAAGTGCAATTTTAAAAGCCCTCAAGGAAAAATACATGTCAGATCTGGTTTTTCAAATGCATTTTTATATGGATACTGGTGATTCAGCTCAGTTACATTCATTAATACAGAAAATTATGTGACCTCTCTCCTTATAAGGCTGCTGAATGGAAATAATTACAACATAATTCAGATATTAGAGGGCATTTACAATCTAGAAGTTGTTTATTCAAACCCTGCAGCATTTCCCATCAATAATATCTGCTGTGTCTTGTTACTGGGAGGCCACACAAAGAGTTCTATGTAACATATGGATGCTTTTTGACATGAAAAAAAAAGCCCTAAGCAGAAATAAGGCTCATGGATATAGCCTTCTCTTAGGTGCATCTTACCAGCTGAAGCAGCTTAGATTCAGATTGGAGTGGACTAACACTACTGAATTTTACTTACTTACAGAAATCAAGGGCTGCACTAGCAAGGAGGTTGCAGCTAGGTGGGTGTTGGTCACTTATCCCAGGTAACAAGTCATAGCAGAAGAGGCAACAGCCTTAAAGTTGCACCAGGGCAAGTTTAGATTGGACATTAGGAAAACCTTCTTCACCAAAAGGATTGCCAAGCACTGGCACAGGCTGCCCAGGGAAGTAGCTGAGTTACCACATCCTTGGAGATGTTGAAAAGACGTGTAGATGTGGCACTTATGGACAGGGTCTAGTGGTGGACCTGCCAGCGCTGGGCTAGCGATTGGACTCGATGATCT
This sequence comes from Pezoporus flaviventris, assembly GCF_033815535.1. Classification (NCBI taxonomy): domain Eukaryota; kingdom Metazoa; phylum Chordata; class Aves; order Psittaciformes; family Psittacidae; genus Pezoporus; species Pezoporus flaviventris. The sequence continues at coordinate 12,308,895 of NW_026892589.1, forward strand.
TAGAGGTCTTTCCCAACCTGAACAATGCTATGATTCAGCTGGGACAGCCAGCTCAGTGTGTTAGACTATATCCCTTTGTTCAGCTTGTTGCTTGATGTTATGGTAGTTAAGACTATCTTGCTGATCACCAAAGTACTAACAGACGGCACTTTGGGAAAAGTGCATGTGAGAGAAAAGGTTGAGGAGGGCAGATCTAAGGCAATGACTCAGCTGCTCGCATCCAGTACCTGTAGAAACAGATACATTTATGGGTGGAGACTATGTACTGAGACTCATTTTCCATGCCCATTAAGACAAGGGAATGAGTCATTTAAGCTCTACAGCAATTGTTTCACAATTCCATTCACTGCATGTGTGTGTATATACATATGTATATATTTTCTTTGTACACTATCATGTCTGAAAAGAAAGACTGGTTATTTCCTACAACGAGGTATACAACTCCAAATGAAGATTCTCAAACTATACAGATAGCTTTACCTTACATTTCATATTTAAAGTTACTACATGCAGAATTGTAACTCAAAGTTTCAAGTTAAAGATTAATTCTTGCACAATTGCTTCATAAAGATTTGAAGAGAAAATGACACTTAAGGGGCAATGCTGTCATCTCCCAATTGACTGTATCTCTTCCCTCCATACCAGCTCTAGCAGTCGCACAGCAAGCTGCTAATAATGGAGTTTTTCCAGGGTTAGTCTTCTTGTGCACAAGTTAGGCAGCTTACTTGGCAGCTAGCACAGAGCAGAGCATACGAGTGTGCAGTAATGCCACTCACTGCCCTTTCTGGTGGCTTGCAGTGTGTAGGTTCCTCTCTAACATGTTTTAACCTGTTAATAGGGCTCCTCCTCTTAATTTTTTGGTTCTTTTTTTGACAGGTTCACATTTTAAGCATGAAACCTAATGTGCTAAGATAGCAAGTAACTATCACATTAACACCAGCCAACCAACCACCAAAACCAAACTTACAAAGAACCTGAATTACCCTAAAAATCCTAGAAAACCTTTTATCTGTAGAAAAACAATTCTAATAAAAACATACCCTGCCTGAAGCGATCAAAATAGTAACCTCAAGTTCTATGAACAATTTTGTTCTGGCATCTCAAGCAGTGTTAAAATGTGTTACTGGTATTACTGCCTGTATGATTTATAAAAAGCCATCTGATTGATATCACAGCTGATAATGAAGGAGAAATTCCATGGTATGTAGAAGAAGCTTCTGCCTTTTGACAGCCACGCAGCCTTTTGATGTACGTTTAGCAGGTACAATGGTAACTGAATAGGAAGAATTAACACTATTAATGTATTAATAAATGTACTAAAACACAGCACTTATCTCCAGAGGAAAGAGAAGAAACTAGATTACAAGTGTTCCATCCTTTGCTCCTTAGTTGGGACAAACTCCCTTTGTTGCAAGCTGATTCAATTGTTTGGCTTTGCAAGATTTAACTTATTTCCTTCATTCTGGACTACCCCGTCCATGTGCTCACCAGTGTGGGGCCAAACACACCGATGGGCACTTTGCCTCTTTGGCAATACTTCTGAAGCTTTCATTTTACTTTTAAGTCAACACTTTCTGTGCACAAGTTTTATGGTATGTTGACTCTCAGAAATCTAAAGTTAGTAACACAGATTACTTGCATTGTATGAGGCACCTGACACTACACTGTATAGTCCTTCCTCTTAAACCAAGAAAAACCTAAACATTTGAGATTTGACATTGTAAAAATAGCTGCATACCTGCCACACTCCCACGATCGCATTAGCTACTAAGATGAGTAAGATTACAAAAGGCTCTACAAATGCTGTGATTGTTTCTTCACCCTCTTCAAACCAGGCCAGGACCTGGAAGAGAAACACAATGACTTAAATTACTAAAGGATTTACACAGACACCTTGCAAACTTGAAACCCGGGAAGTTTCAGTTGAGTAATTCTGGAAACCCCTCAATCTTCCAAGTTGTAGCTCTGCAGTTCATGAATGAGCTGGCAATATGCAGGGAAAAAGGAGAAAGAGAATCTTTAGTAAAGTAGTACAGAGTTTAAAAGAAGAGCAGCCTTGGAAATAAAGGAGCAAGCTATTTATCTGGGTAATGTATTACTACTTTTGCTTCACAAATGAAAGCAGAAGTTGTGACAACAGCTACAGACAAATTAGTCTGACTACTCAGAATACTAAAACTTTGCAGAATTTGAATTTTTAACCAAGTTAATTGTTCTTTACTGATAACTCAGACACACAAATGGAAACAGCTTTAAGTGGAACAGATATGAAAAATAAGTATTTACTTATTTAAACATAAGCAGTGTCTTATTGAAGCACCTAAATGAATTATATAGTTACATCTGAAGTTGAATTCTGAGCGGAGTAGCTGGTAAAACCCAAAACTGGATTTTAAAGATTTAAAAAAAAGTAAATCAACTTGAAGACTTGCTTGAAAGGCTCCACATGTTTTATTTCAGTTCTTTTGCTTTAGAATGACACTCTAGTTTTAGCCTTCTGCCATTCACCTGATTTGAGTGGGGATGTGTCAGGGCTTATGCAGTGTTCTGTCACTACTGAAAGTCAAACTTATATGACCAGAGAGGAAGAGCTTTTTCATCAACATGTTGAGCAATAGGAAGCCTGGAAAGTGACAGTAAATAGGAACAACGTGTTGAGATAATTAGGGCTGGTAGTCAGGCAACAGCACTCTGAATCACTAGAAGACTGCAGTGAGCAAACCGTTACTAAAGCGAGCGCCATAATTCCACCAACATGCTGCTCAGAGCTATTGCTCAATTGTGAAACACTCCAGGATGTTAAAGGGAAGGAGAAGCAGCATGAAAGCCTCAAGCAGAAAACAGACTGTCAAGCAAATGCAACGCAACAACAGATTTTTATGACAAAAAGGATCAACTTATAAGATCCAGGTTATGATTAATAAGATTGAAACTTTCCAACTGGCAACAGAACATGTTAAGGGTCTGTGTAATCCCTCTGGAGAAGGGATTTAGTTAGGATCTCTTACACTCCCTACATCGCAGTATTTCTTCCCTCCTCCCACACCACTTATCTCCAATCCCCAGTAACACCTTTAGCCATTTGACCTGCTAGAGCAGTCGTACAGTCTATGCCACAGTCTTCACGCATTACCCTTTATTTCATGGACAGCTTTTACTCTGCACCAGCACTGCTGCCACCCGTGTAGCTACACAAAAGGCTAATGGTACATTTCCAGTTTCCTTAGCATATAACAAGGTCACACACTGCCATCAGGAAAGCTGCTTAGTATCTGTTTCTCCCCTCCCTTTCTTTATTGGAGCTCTGCAGAGTCTATTTTGCTTCCAACAAAGTAAGTAAATTTGATCATTGTGATGTTTGTAACAGAGCAGGCACCTACAAGGCACCTGCAATAAAACATCTGCTTTACACAACACTAAAACATAATCCTTTCTGACTGAAGACCACATGTCTTATAACACTGAGAAAGCCTGCAACTGTAAGAGGTAAGGAAAGTAGGTACAAGGACAGAAAGATCCAAGTATGTCAAGGAGAACCAAAATTAAGTTTTCAAGGGATCTTTTCTTTCAATAAGCCATTATTTCAGAAAGAACACATGAACTCAGCTTAGATATCCCGACAGTACAGATCTGATTGTTAAGATATTTGGGTTTTTTTGGCAAAATTATCAATCTATGACCAGATTAAAATGAAGTACCTAATTAATGCTGGAAGGCAGCAACACATTTCTCCCCTAAAAGGCTTCCATGCAATTACTAGTGGTGGAATGACCTAAACTCTAGTTCTAGAATGTTTTAGAAAATATAGTCATAGAAATAACAGAATACATTGCGAGTTCTTGGGTTTGTCATAGCAGATTACAGCTATTTTAACACTACATTTAGGATACTAGTGATATATAACATGCACTACTGTAACAGATGAGGTTTATTATTTTATAGCAGCCTGAAGTAAAAACAAAACCATAGTAAAACCAAAAGAAAATGCAGAAGGAGGAATAAAAGTATTTAACTAAGTGTTTCTAGTAACAACAGATCATATGCTGAAGCCTGGTAGAGACCAGACAACTCTTGTCAAAGGCACTGAGTCCTTGTCGAAGTTTCCACCAGTATACTTTTAAGACCCTGGAGAGGTTTACAGCAAGAGATCTTTTATTTGACTACTACTCAGAAGGGCCCCATCATATTTCTGCCCTTATCACTTTAAGACTCACATGCAGAACAGCTTCATTTCCAGGTCATTGATCTCCAATGTACTGTTCAGACAGTATGGTCAGTAAGTAAAGCTGGCATGCATTTAAGCTTAAAAGAGTGGCTTGGTGGGGAAAGAGTAAGAAAATTGCTCAAGAGAAATGCAAGTCTGAAAACATAAGGAGAAACTTCAGACACAGAAGTCCCATACAAACAGCCAATCTCAGCAGCAGCTTTCATTCAGCATATTTGCTTTAGGGTTGCTAGAGCTATGGCTTGCAGAAGTCTATTTTAATCAAAGCCTAATGCGGTTAACCTGCAAGATACTATACACAATGACAGGCAAATGGCACTTAAGTCTTCATGGTTATTGGTAAAAAGGGGGCAGAGGTACAATGCAGAAGGCAGCCAGCAATGAGATAGCTACTGATGCAAACAGCTAGAACAGCAGTGTCCCTGCAGCTTTCTGCATTTCTGCAAGGTAAATTATGTCTGTATTTTCAGGTAAGCTATGGAGGCAAGTTGCCTTAGATGACTACTTACCATTAAGGAACAAACAGAATTAAAGAATGGAAGTTTGAAGACAGAGCTGGGTTGCCCAGCAGGCTGTACCCGCTTACCACTAACAGAGGAAAAGCAAACAGTTTGTTGTCAGCAACGTAACAAGGGTATTTGTTTGGTTTTCCTTTTGACAATGGAAACTTAGAAGAAGGCTAGGCGCACAAGACCTCATCCTAACAGAAAGGAGCCCCGGACTAATTAAAACAGGTCATGTAAAACTATGGACTGCTTTTAAAAGCTTTCTTCTCACAGGATACTGTGAATTGAGACTTTTTGGACAGAGTAAAAACTACTACTCAGAAACCTCTCTTTCAGTGTTTTCTCTTTTGAATACATGTTAGCTTAAAATTAAGCACTTGCAAACTATTTCAGTAGTCCTAATACTTGTTCCATGACATTTATTCTGAACACCAGGAACTGCTACAGAAAAAGCTCTCAGTTTTAGGTCAATTTTCAGTAGAGATTTTTATCTGCTACCCAAGGAGAGGAGGAAAAAAGAGGAAACAATCAAAAAAAACAAGCCAAGAGAGTTTGACCACACATGTAAGTACAAGAATTTTACCAGGTTAGCAGGTTAATAGCACCCATCAGAGACATGCTACTCTGGATTTCTGAAAATAAACACGTTCCTGTGTTTAGTGTAACAATAAGGAAATGAAAAAGATACATAGCACCCACAGTCTGATTTTTACAAAGTAAAATGGAATCACAATCTCTTGTCACAGCTTTAATCACTCCTCACCCCATGAGCTAGTATCTCAGCTGCTATTAAGTAATCTGAGTTTAGCTGAAAGCATGTCAGTGTAATGTTCCACAGCAATCTTTAGGTTGCGCCACATACTCATTGCTACTGACCTTAACAGGTAGGTTTTGGGGTGATTTCAGGGCACAGCCTGCACATTTCTGCGGCACACCTTACTTCCTCTAAGAGTATCTTTGCTCACCTTTTGACATAGATTAGGTTATACTCCTGCTAATTTACAGTTTATAATCATCTCTGGACTAAATCACAATATATTGTTTTAATCTAAACATGGATGTCCACTGCCAAAAAACATTCCCAGAACAATCACAATGCTCTTAGGATGCTGTATTAATAATTCAGGTTTGAGTAAAGTTTGTAGTCTACGCTGCACCTTGTAGAAGAAAATTCATTCTATGTGAAGTCCAAAGATAAGACTGCACAGTTAAGCATACAATCACTCTTTAAAGCATATATACTTCACCAAAGAAAAACTGTACATCAGATGCACCATTAACATCTTGCAACTTGTCATTTACACAGCAAAGCAAGCTGTTCTTTTATGTAAATAGTGTAGATCTGAGTACATGCTACACAAGCAGCAAGAATTAAAAGCCATAGTTCATGGAAAATTAAACATCCTTTTACTTGCATGCAGAGTCAGGCTGTGAAGGCCCTTGAATCGCCGAGATACACCCTACAGGTTTACTTCTCTATAGGCTTCATAGAACACTGAGACAAAGTCCAAGCCTATACACAGATCTATTTACTCACCATAAGAAATTATTTATATTGTTTCTCTTCAAAAGCCATACTTAAGGCTTCTACTAACTAGACACATCTGTAACAGCAGTTCCAACTTGGAACACAGAACATAGTGTCTACAGCCAACAAACACGCAGCATATGACCCCTCCAATCAGCCAGGGTGACACAGATTCAGCTGTTAGTCTGATTTATTTTACTGACACATACCTGACAGGGGGTGTGGGAGTAGAGGACACAAAAGGCACTTTGAACAAAGAAATATATGTTGTATGTAAGAGGGGATGTTTCTGCACAAAAATCTAACGCAGACCTCTGTTAAAAATAGCTTTTTCTGTGCAGCTACTCACAATAGTAAAAAATCTAGCATCATTTATGATCACAACACAGTCACCAGAAAAGCTTCCACAGTGCAAAACAACGATGATCTATACACTTCAAGATGCTCTTTCTCATACAGACAATAAATGATCATCTTCTGAGCAAGGAAAAAGCCAGAAATAAAGTTTTTTAAAGTACAAAAATCGTATTTTTTATTAACATTTCATCAAAAGAAAATCTTTGCTACTAACATCAATTTATAGTGGGTATCTGTAGCTCTCAAATAGGAGACCAAAAAGGCAGAGCAGTAGCCCAAGGTCATATAGCATGCCACTTGCACAGAACCCAAATCTATCCCACACTCCATTAAAATACAGCCTCCTCTTAATTAGGTAGTAAAATTAAGCATCCTGAAAAAAGAAACTGAATCCAGATACTAATCAAGTTTTCAAAGAGGGCTTGGCAGTGCACGTTCTATGACCTCTGTCAGTCTGGTATTGCATTTACTCAGATTCAACAACAAAAGCTTAAAATTTGGTGAATTTGATTTTCCACTTATTTGGCTCTAAGAAAACCACATAATGTATTTTGGCATGAAAGCCTAACAACCTTCTGCACTGCCATTTATCTCATGAGATGAAAGTCACGCCTCTTCAGGTACAGAAATACATCCCCTTCTTACCCTCTGGGAGGGGAAAATGGGAAAGAAGAGGAAAAAAAAAAAATCTTTTGAATGACCTGTTCATTCAATTTTCTACAGCCAGCCTGATTTACTCCCCAGGAAACAGAAGAGTGAGTAAAGCACATCCGTCTCCATGCTCAAGACCAACGCTCAACTGGTGATGGTACATGCATACCAAAACCCAAAGCGCTTTGAGAAGTGTCAGTGTGGGGATAGCTGAAGCCTCTCTTGGTGGAGGAAGAGCAATACAGCATGTGCTGCAGCAGCCACAACAGAGCAACCCTCCCCCATCAAACATTCTCCTCTGACCATCCTAATTAGTTTGCCCTTAGCTAAAGGGTCACCACAATTTCCACTCCCCCCAAGAGCTGCAGCATTTATTTTTTCTTAAGTAGTTAATTACAACTCCAGGGCAAAGTCTACTATAAACTTTTACTCCTACCTAAACAATTTAATGCCCTGCACACTTCTATTTCTGTTGTCCAGCTCCCCAGGACATACAGCCTTCAACTTCCTTCTGCATGTAGCCTTTATCTTCCTTTTCAGTTTTTCAGCAAACACATACCCTTTACCCATTAGGTAAAAAGATTGCATAAAAATGCTTTTAAAATTAAAAAAGCCAAAATTGTTCTTATTCTTTTAATCCTGTATGTAAAGCAAGATGTCCACTTAAATGACTAGACTATTCAAAGGTCAGTTACCAAATTTGGTCAACAATGGTGCCATCACAGCCGTCATCATTCTTGTCACTGTCAAAAGCAACAACTGTCACCTTGCTATTATCAGGAAGGGAAGGCAACTGGAATATTCGCCATGTAAATTCTATTTACAGTCTGCACTGCATCCAAAAATGTCTTCCAATGATTATACATTGAGCTTGATAACGATTAACCCAAAGGCAAGAAGAATGTCCAGTTAAACACTTACTCAAGGTTAGTTTTCAAAGCCAACAAGAGCATTGGGAAATCCCACCTCAAATAAGCAAACCGGGTTGAATGAGAAGCACTTTTTAAAATACCTGTCAAGTGTGGTTACGTACTCATGACTCATGCAATGAGATCCCCTGAAATTTTGGTTTCTAGCATATGGAAACCTCTGCACAAAGCAACTGATTTAAATGATCACGATTTACTTTGTATCGTATACTTCTACCTTTTGAGAAAGAGTAACTCGAGTACATACAGCTCCTACACATTGTCATTCTGCAATACAGAAGCCTATGAAATGAAAAAAATCATACTTACAAAAGATATGCAAGCTGCCAGCAACAGAATTCTAACTAGTAAGTCTTCAAACTGTTCAATCACAAGCTCGAGTAAGGTTTTTCCTGCAATATGTAACAAAGCCATTTAGTTGTGTACATTTAAAAAAGGATGAATTATCAACAAGAATTAGCAGATTTCATGAACACACTTACCCTCCTCTGCTGGTAACTCTGTCAGTGGAAGATTTTTCCAGGAAGCATGTCAAAGAAAAGAGATCATTGGAGAAACACATTAGAGAGCATTGCAAGGCATCCACTAGGTATCATTCCTGGTTTGCACACTCAACTGGGTTGGATTTGACGGACATACTGAAAGCCTCGTTAAGGTGCCTCTTTTCATTAAAGCATCTGAATAGGCCTGATGGGTTTGCGTTTTAACACACTTAGAGGTTAGCCGGAATGTGCCAAGGGTTACAATTCAGCCAAGTCATCACTCCAGCCAGCTGTGGGACTAGTGCTGTTGCTGCACACAAAGGGTCAAAGGCTCAAAACGCTTTTCTAACGCTTTCTGACAAAGGTTTTCTTCCACATTCACTTAAAAAAAAAAAACAAAACCAAACAACAAACTTGGCTAAAGATATTTCAGATTCTTTCCTCCATTTTAAGGGCATTTTCTTATTTCTGCTCTCCCTTCCATTTCCTTACAACTAGATTTAGTAATTCCAAGAGGCAAAAAAAAGCAGTGTTAAAGCTAAAAAATGCCCACCCTATAATTTTCTCATAGCTTTCCAGTTTGGTACAACAGTATTGGAGTTCAAAACGGACTGGGAAGGCCAAGCAGTAAGGATTACAGGAAAAAAAAAAGAAACATCGGCCGAATTCTGTGCCCCGCCGACTCGAGAGAAGAATGTAAAATAAGGGACGGAAAGGCACTGAAAAGGAGGGGAAAATGAAGGTCAAGACGGACGAAACCCACATTAAAATCATAAATAAACAACCCACAGGGCTTCATTTCAGACTGGAAGAAGATTTCCCAGCGTTAAGGTGAAAGGAAACGGAGGTGACATCCTCCTTCCCAAAGCAGCCCTGTGAGCTCGGGGTATGAAAGAAACCCACGAGGTGGAGTTCAAGTCAGCCATCTTCTCTCCCTCGCTCCTATTCCGGGTCCTGTAAGAGATGCCGGCTTCGCAAATACACACACGTTTAGGCCTCCAAAGAGGGCCCCGGGAAGGATGAGCTTAAAAGAGAAAAGGGATGGAGGAGAAGAGAGGGGGAAGACGACGAGTGCCAGCGACAGCATCCCCGCGGCGGAAGGGAGGCGGCGGCGCGGGCCGGTTCACCTACCATTGGAGCCCCATTTCTCCTTCAGCTTCTTGACTTGCTCCAGGCTGAGCCCAGTGCTTTCGTTGACGCCGAAATAAGCCAAAACTTCCTCCACAGTCTTTGTGTGCGCGTTCTCCATGGCTGGGGCAGGGAGCAGCAAATGGTGCCTCGCCTCTTCCTCCTCAGCGGGCGCGGCGGCGAGCCCCCTCCTCAGCCCCTCGCTCTCTGCCCCACCACCCCCGTGCTATCAGCATAGACCCCCTCCCGCGACTGAGAGGAGCACCCGAGCCCACCTCAGCGCTTCCTGAGGGAGGTCGAGGGGGGAGGGGGAGAAAAATATACTTAAAAGATTAAAAAAAAAAGGAGAAAAAGGAAAAAAATAAAAAAAGGGGGGAAGGAGCCGGGAAAAAAAAGCCCTCGCCCCCCTCCCACCCCACACACCCTCCGAGGGAGCCGAGTGGCCTCTCCGGTGGGGATGAGCGGGGCTTCAGGCACCCCCCAGCTCCGGGCGGGCAGCTGAGGAGAGCTCGGGCCTCCGGAGCCGCTGTCGCCTCAGGGGCGCGGGCGTGCGGCGGGTGCCTGCGCGGGGATGGGCCGCGTCCAGGTGACCGAGCGGCCTCTCCGTTCGCCTCCCCGGGCTCCGAGCCGCCCCCGCGGAGGACGATAACGGCACGGCACGGCACGGCACGGCACGGCACGGCACGGCACGGCACGGCACGCCTCACCGCGCCCGGCTCCAGAGGCGGGGTGGGTAGAAAAAGGCGTAGGTGCCCCTCTGCCCGCCTCCACCGGGAAGGGTCGGAATCGCCCCCTCCCCTCAAGCAGCCCGATCCTCCCCCTCAGCCAGCCCTAGGCCGCTGTCTCCGTCGCGGCTCGGGCTATGCTCGCCCCCCCTTGCTCCGGACCCGCCGCTCGCTCCCGTCGCGCACCGGCGGCGGCTGCTCTAATGTATTTCAGGGGAGCTGGGCCGCCCGGGCCCCTCTCGCCGGCGCGGCATGTGGACGCCGCTCATTGGCGGGGCTCGCGGCGCGGGGCGGGGCGAAGGAGCGGCTCCGCCCCGCAGCGCTGAGGCGGTGGCAGCGGCGCCTGGCGCGGCCCTGCGCAGCGAGGCCGCCCGCCCGCCCTCGGCTCGGAGGAGGCGGAGGCGGGTGATGCAGACCTCATGCGGCGGCAGCGGAAGCGCTTTCGCTCCGCAGTGGGAGAGGCCCGCAGGTGGGGTGGCCCCTATCCCGCCCCTCTGCCCCGGCGTGAACCGCCGTGGCCGCCCTCTGTCCCGGCCTCAACCCCCGCCGGGGGAGCTGAGGGGGCGCGCGCCTGCTGAGGGGAGCTGCCCGCCTTCCGCCGCCCGCGGTGCGAGCTGTCGCGATAGGTGAACCGGCGCAGGGGTTTGGCACGGAGCTGCCCCGCGCGTGTCGTGACAGGAGCGTCAGCCTTACTGTGGGGACTGCCCTCATTTCTGTCGTGACGGGAGCCTCATCCAGCCGAAGGGTGAGTGTGGGGCTGCCCCCACCTCTCTCGTGAAAGGAGCCTCATCCCAGCCAAAGGGTGAGCGTGGGGCTGTCCCCGCCTCTGTCGTGACAGGAACCTCATCCAGCTAAAGGGCGAGTGTGGGGCTGTCCTCGCCTTTGTCGTGACAGGAACCTCGTCCAGCTAAAGGGTGAGTGTGGGGCTGTCCCCGCCTCTGTCGTGACAGGAACCTAATCCAGCTAAAGGGTGAGTGTGGGGCTGTCCCTACCCCTGTCGTGACAGGAGCCTCATCCAGCCATGAGTGTGCCTGAGGTGAAGGAGGGAAGTGAGGGCTTCGTGCCTTCACGCTAGGACAGAGGGGTTCGCTCCGCAGAGGTCCTGCCCCTGCTCTGACGAGGCCTGTGCTGGTGCTGAGCAGTGCCCTGTGCACAACTTCCCCTGTTCCCATCACACGCTGCCCCGCCAGCATAACAGTGACACGCACACTCAGCCCCAGCTTGCACAGCGATAACAGAAGGAGGTATAAACTGCACGGTGTGATTTCAGCAGCGGGTGTGGTGTGAGATGCCAGCTTGCCTCAGCGCAGTATCTCGATAACTGACACAGACCCACAAACCAATATAGAACACAGAAACCTGACTTGATTTAGCCACCCCACCACATAATTCACAGGAACTTCAGTGAACACAATACAAACTGAGGGAGGTCAGCACCAATGGACGGTAACGACACCTGCAATAGGTGCACAACACATAGCAAGCCGTTCAGTACACAGTGTAAACGCCTTCCCTTAAAAACCTCTCGGTGCCAAGTGATGTTCTTGTATATGCGTGTGCAAATAAAAAAGCTGGTCTCTACATGCGTGCTGGCTTACATAAATGCAGATCCTACATACAATCTGCATATCCATCGCTGTTACGAACCACCCACAGTACCATGCTATAAGAAACTGAATGTCTGATCTGGAAGAAAAATATCTTAGTCTTACCTCTGTATTAGCAAAAGGAGTAAGGAGATGGGACAGTCAATATAAAATCCCAATTTTCTAGGGTATGCGTGGCACCTATATACTTTCTATTAAAAGTACAAGTGCCCTAAAAGAGACTTCTCTGTACTTAGCCATTGTTCAGATAAGGATAACTTCACAGCATGCCTACACTTCACAGGGCCATTCTGAATGAAAATCCATTGAATTAGGTCTGATGATCTAGTAACAGGAATGGGAATTACTTATTCCATGCATTTCCCATATTAATTTTCTTGGCATATCAGCAGGATTAATTAGTGTGGCCTCATGTGGCTTGAATGCAGTTACGTTGCTTCTCCAACCACTACCTCACACTGCACATAGACATACCCTAACTGTTACAGAGATCAACATGACAGTTGCATATAGTTTACTGAATGTTTCTTAACCAGTTTTAACACTTTTCTTGATATTCTATGAGCACATCATCCTATCATCCCCAAAACAGAACTGAAGTCACAAGGTGCACAGGCATCTGAAATTAATACTCTCACAAAACAATGTCTTTGAAAATACGCACTTTATGCCAAGAAAACTGCTGATCGATGCCTGTTGCTATGTGGGCCCACATAACCCACACCTACCTTCAGTGTCCTCTAGCACACAAATATGTACATGTACACCTCTGTCTCCAGACACCTCTGCGTGATAGACTCGGTGCCAGTCCCCATATTATGTGTATATGCAACATTTAAAAAATACATCATTTCCACAGTCATTATATACAGAATAATGCCAGCTAGTTGAATTAACATATTTCATTGACAGCACAGTATGTCTGTATGAGTAGTTCCTTCTCCTCCACCACATTAACAGAGCCTGCAATATATGTAAGCTTTTTTTGTCAAAATACATTTACCGCAGCAATGTTTTTACACAGAAGCATATTTTAGTAGCCTTCATATACAAGAGCACCTGTAAAGGACTTGAGAATCCTGCCTTTCATTTTCTTTCTATTTTAAAGTATTACTTTTAATCGTTATAAAAGAGCAGTACAATTAAGCATCAGTAGCAATTTTCAAAACAAACTCATATTGGAAAGAAACCTGGGTTATGTTTCATATTCTTTCTCCCTCTGATATACTTTGTATGTCATTCTCAGTTTCCTTATTGTGCCTGTTTCCAAAAAGGCTTATGGAAAATTATTTTAAGCATACCAGAACCACGGCATGTGCAATTAGAGCTTGGCAGAGTGTGTAATAAAGGAGATATGGTGTCCTTTCAGTCTAACTTGTTAACAGGTGGAAATGCTGCTGGGAAAGTGAATAGAGTTTGCATTCTAGTGAATCCTGGGGAACTGGTGGCATTCTCTGGGATTCACTAGTTCACCTACAGCTTGACAACTTCACTTCCACTGTTTGCTTTCTTGTGCATTAAGAATAGAGGACTTGGGTTTTCCCCTTTTTTCCCATCTTTTGAACATAGTGCTCTGCCTTTGTTTATTTCTGTCCTGTGTTCTGTTATGGCTCAGTGAATTTTGAGAGAAGAATGGCTGAATTAAGGACTATTCTACAGGTCTTTCCAGAGCAGAATAAACTGTATTTCCTTCACAATAGCTTCCCTGTCTTTCCACCTATGTGGAAGCTGACCAGTGTGAGGATTTCTTTGCAGGTGATACCCTCCAAATGATTAAAGATCTGACAGATTCATGTTTGAGTGACGTTTGCAGATAGGATGTTTGGTCTGGACAGTGTAGTGCAGACTGAACAAACAGCCATGTACATACCGCAGCAGAAGCAGTACCTGCTAATTTTGGCATCACTTGATATCACACAGAATTAGAATTGTCTTATCTCTTAAAGAAGGTGGGAAAGTATTCCCAAATCAGAATGGTGGCACCTCAGCTCTGCCTTAGGCAACACAAGACCATGAAAGCTTCCAGGAGACTAATGCCTCCAGCAGGTATGGGTAGTTTTACATTCTCCATCTTTAAGGAAGAAGGAAACCAATTTATTTTGCTGTGAAGTTGCAGTTTGTTTTCAGAGTGGATCCCCTTAGAGCGGTACCTTGGAAAGAAACATGACACAGTGGGCCAGCTTTGGCCTTGAGAAAATTCCATTCACATAATGGAAGTACACCATTCATACATTTGGCCTATTATCTTTTTTTCACTGTAATATATTAGAAAAAGCAGCCAACACATCAGGCAGAAGCCTTAAAACAGTTCCTGTAATGCTTACTAATTGAAGTAAATGGGAATTTGGCCTGAGAGATGACTGCAGGATGCTTTCCTTCAAAGTGCAATAACATTAAGTCATCCCTGTTGCTGCAAAGCAGATTCACAGTAGAGTTACTGGTTGTAATACAAATTGTCTCTTGCTGTACACAAAAACATACTGTTTGTAGCTTAATCTGCAGACAAGAGTAATAGTTTTTACTGGAGCTAAATGTAGCACCAAAGGGCAGTACACAAAATGCCAGTTTGTGGAGCCAATACACCTGAACCTCCAATAACCTTCCTATTTCAGGCCTGCATCTCTTTCAGTGCACATAGACAGTTACACTATTCTGCTTCATTGTGCCAAATTATGTCATGATTTTTACAGACTGGCTAATTGCCTAATGGGGCTTAGGTTGAGCCCACCAAACTCACCGCTCTTACTACCCCAGCTGCTATCAAATCCAAGTTTTCATGAGTGACAAATAGGGGAATTGTTTCTTCCTCCTACAGTACTATTTTATTCCTCTTAAATTACGGTTATTAAAATGTTTCAGCCACTTGAAATCTACTAAGACATATTGAAATACTGCAAGTGTGCTGTATCAAAGTGGAAAGGTTTTAAAACTGCTATTCTGTCATAGGATAATGCAGTTTAAATATAGTAACTGTTTTTTCCAGTCAGCTTGCTCTTTGATTTCATGGTATTATGTCAAGAGGGTTTTTTCCCCCCCTCTATCCCTGTAAGAAGCTTATAGCTTAAACAGCAAAATGCAAAAAATACTGAGTTGAAAAAGTTACAGAAAGCCTGTAGAAAAATCAGTGATAAAATATTAGTTTGAATTTTGATAATTAAGATAATCTGATCTTATTCTGAATAATTTTTATTCCAAGGCAGTGTGTGTTACCATATGAGCAGCAGGTAGAATTTGACTTCGATTGAGACCAGGAGACTGTGAATACAAAGGGTAAGTGTTGTTGCTGGGAGATTTCTAGAATTGGATCACTGTTCCTGCACACAGCAGCTGCTTGCTGCCTTGGGAGTGTAAAAGAGACAGTGAGACAGATTCTCATCTCAGTGACAGTGACTATAACAGATCACAGTTTGGATTGGTAGATTTCTTCCTTTGTTTCTCCATCCTATAGATAGTCACTTGGTTTGTTACCAAAGAGTCCAGTAGAGTATTTGCCACAATAATCTGCATTTCCCTGTTTGGAAAAATCTTTCTGTCTATCCCATGCTGACGTCAATAGGAGATCTAGAAGTATGGGATAGAGCAACATTCTATCAGAACCAAGATCCATCATGCATATCTGAAAAACAATTTATCCTTATTTGATGGCCCAGTCATTTCTCTTAAAGGGAAATCAGCTTGACTGCTATCTTAAAAATGCACAACCAACTTTAGAAATAAAACACTGGTCGGTGCCCATGAGATTTGAATTCTTATCTCATCCTGACCTGAATTTTCCATCTAATTAAGGTCTAATTCTGATTAATTTGGCAGCTAGCTGCCATTTTTCTTGTGTAAATATCCCTTGTGTGTTTCTGATTCTCAAATTTGCTCTGTGTGGAACGGGCTGGGGATGCTACCAAGTTTGCCAGGGGCTGTGTGGTCCACAATATTTATAAAATGGCAATATGTGCTTTGTAAGGTGTTATAAAATTGCCCTACATTTTACATCTGTAACAAGTTGACGGCTAATTGGGATGTTATAGATGTGATCATACTGTATAGTACTTAGCAGTAGAGCTTAATAGTGCAGTGAAAGTTGAATTACTTTGCTCTAGGATATGGGCCACCACTTCCTGAGCAAAGAAGTTGTTTCAGTTTTGAAGCTATCAGGCAGGAGAACAGTACCAGTTTGGACACATAAACGCACAGCACAGCCTCATTTCTTACAGTGTTAAAAGTTGAGTTGACAGTTTCTTTCTGTAATTCTTGAGTATGTTAGAAACAGAAATGCAAACATGGCATTTAGAGTTTACCTTGACTTACTCTCTTCAACATATTGTGTATTAGTCAGGTCGAGGTGAGCTAGCCTGGTACTTAGCAGGCTAATGACAAGTCCTAGAAACTACCAGGTACAAGGTAGGGCAATAATTATTGTAGATTAATAGTACCATTGTATCCCTCTCTAGGGGCACTGTAAATTCAAATTCCTTTCCTGCCTCATGGATATTTATGGAGATGTAATCAAAGTCTTGTACACTAAAAGCAAAACAGTGGCTTGTACTTATCCACAGTGCCTTGCGTGATCCTGGCTGTGATAGGATGGATGAAGGAAAAGATGTCCAAGAAAAGCACACAAACAGCTACGCTTGTCAGATGTTTGCTTTAGTCTGTAGGTATTGATATTTGTATTTGTCTGACAGCAGCAAGGACAATCAGAAGGTAACTCAGTAAAGTCAGTTTCTTATCTTTTCACCTATTTACTCAGGCTTTGTAATAAGACTCTGGTTAAAGTGAACCATCTGAATTACTTGTTTTAAATGTATTTTGTTTCCTTTTTTCCATCTCTTGACTCTATCAGAGGCTGTAACCAAGATGGTATAAACAATAGATAGGTAGCATAAGCAGCTCCACCATGCAACGGTTGTCTGTCATTCCATATATTTACTAAACCACACTGGGAAAGTCATACTCTGATTTCTCAAGATTGAAAGGAAGACATCCAGATGCACTCCATGTAGGAGACTAGCAATAATGTAAGACTGAAAAGCTTTTCTTAGTCATGGAGATTACTTCATTTTCTGCCATTGTTTGGGACTAATGGCACATGACTACTACTTTTATAAGCCTTGTGACATTCTGTGATACGATATCAGCTGAAGTTACTTTCTGTGCTTTTTGTGGAGGATTTCCTCCAAACTCAAAGGCAGATGTTAGTAACAGTGAAGTAACACACTTCAGTTTTCAGGTATTCATAAAATAACTATATACCATCGAACAAGCTCTTCTATTGGTTATGTGGTCCTTTTATGTTGATTTTTTTTCCTCTCTCATGCAATAAGACAAAATGAAGGATTGAAACCAAATGCTCTGTTTAGTTTACACCCACAGTCCCATGGGTTTTGTTCTTTAAAGGGCAGTATTTCTGCGGTAAGATTAATGGGTACGATTACACTGTGTCTGTCACCTTCCCCTACCTTTCTTAAGGTCTTTACACCTGCTTTCTAACATGGGCTGCTCAGGAGGAAAAGAGAAACTGCTGGACTGCCTCCATTCCTAATTAATGTGATTTGAACCAAACCTGAACACATTTTCTTTACTGGAATAAATGTTATATTCATTTTCCACATTTCTGCTTCCTCACCACGTTTCTACAATTCGATACAATCTATACAGGTATTTCACACAAATTACTTTTTTGATGGGGTTTTAACCTCCCAGATTACTCAGGGTAGTGTTGGGTCACGCATAGAACAGAATTCTTACAATTAATCGGTCAGAGCTCAAGGCTTCCAATAGAAGAGATCTGTTTTTCTCTGTGCATATGTTTCTTATATGTCAGTGGTGTTGCACGTGAACTCAAATTATCCTGACCTACAATACTTGTTCTATTTCAAGGCTCTGGCTTTCTAAAAGATGAAATCCTGGGTGGTCTGGTTTTATTATTCCTTCCCCCCAGTTCTGTCAGAAAAAGAAAACCTCTCCTGAGTCTTATCTTAAAAATACTGTTAAGCTCTGAAAGCTGCTTCTGCTTCTATGGCACAAAGCATTATTGAAAAGATATTAATTTTTACCACCTACAATTGCTCAGATGGAGAACTTAAAGAATTCTTTTCCACTCCCATGTTGAAATAATGCTGGCAGCATTCTTGTTCCTTGAAGTGAGCTATAGTGATCTTCCTGCTATGTGCAGGTTGGGCTTTTTATAACAATGCTGTTGAGCTTCTAATATGATATTAAGAATATTAACAAACATCGGTAATAACAATTACAACAATAATAATAATGCTGATGCTGTGATTACTGTTACTTGATTATTAATTTGCATTTGCAACTTCTTCCAATCAAGGATCTCAAGTATTTCATAACCCTTAATGAAAATGCTATGATACAATATCCCTGACAGAACAGTAAGAATTATCATCCCCCTTCACACAAATGGGAGCTGAGGTTCAAAGTCATAGTCACACAGTCTATGGTAGAACTAGAAATAGAAATAGTCTCCTGGCTCCCAGTCCTCTTTCTTCTCCAGTCACCCTAAATAGTTTCTAGTGTAGTTTTGTAAGACATTTATCACATGGTTTTCTAAAATCTTGTCCTCTTTGTTAAAAAGAATTATAAGTGATAAGGAGAGTACCTAATTTTTGAATGAGGTTGCTGAAATGATTCTAGCTGTTTCATGGGCAATGCAAGAAAAGTTTCATGAGTTAATCCTGACCCTAAGCACACCTAAAATAGATACCTTTGCCTCCAGCTGATCAACAGGCTTACTAAGATTGCCTAAATAATTTATGTATAACCAACTAGTGAAAACTAGATCTTCTGTGATTTCCCTAGATACACATTCTGCATGTATCATGTATATACTTGTCTATTTCTGATATTCATTTGAAATTCAGTTGGGACTTTTCAGAACACTTTTGTACTCCAGCTGTATAGCTCTAAGAAAAAGCCATCTGGAGACATAATACATTGAACTGGGCAAAATAATGTCTTAAATCCAAGTGCATAGTAGATGAAGATTCTGAATTTTCTGTTATTGAACAGTGGATTAGAATTAAAAACCCCACAGTTCTGTCTCTGTCCCTGGCCTGTATGACAGTGGATAAGCATTTTGTCTCTCTTTGCCCTATATATACGATAAAAATAATGGCATTTAGCAACAACATTCAAAGACAATGTAGTGATATGCAGTCGAGAGAAATCTGAGGCCTGAGAGGATGATTAAATAAAGTGGAAAATTAAATAATCTCATTTTCTTGTTTACAGCACAGAAAATGTGAAAAACATACTGTCCCAAATTGTGCTTTTTGGACACATTTGCGTAATGCTGCCTTCAGTAGAGTAGTGAAATGAAGCTTGGGTTAAAACTTGCTCCATTGTGGAGCAAACATTTTCTTTTCCAGGGTCTGCAAACAGAAAGCAAAAGCATTAGCAGACATTGTCCTACATTGTTCTCACTGCAGATTCAGGAATCTGTTTCTCATCTGTAGCTGAAATGGAAGGTACAGTACAAACTGTCTATCTGGAGTTCATAACTTTTAATCCAGAATTCATAACTGGAAAACATACTTTGTCTCTTTTGGATAGCAATTGTTAAAGGCCAGTTCTTGCTCACGGCTGCTCTGCTGTGCCAGGAATGCTTTGGACTGTTTACTGGACTTGTTGAGACTGCCTGCAAAATTAGGGTCAGGTTGTAGCTTCCATCACCCCTGCAGGAGGTGGAGGAGGAGCACCAGGTACTTCAGGAATAATTTAGGTGTGGCAGCCAGAAGTTTTGCAGCAGTCACTGAAAGAATCCAGTCAACATTGTTGTTGCCCCACATTGGCTCAGCTGTACTGGTTGGTGCTGCCTTCATCTGGGGAGTTTATGGCAGCACTGAACTAGAACGATGCTTGTATAGCTCTTTACACAGCTCTTTATGAGCGTGAAGCACTATTGTTCCAAATCATATCATTTTACAGGCACCTCTACCTCTCCATGCTATTTTTATCAATCCAGTAATACCCATCTATGCTCACAGTTAGCAATGTCGCTGTGTTCCTCGTATTTCTGTCTTCACATATTCCATCTCTGCACAGTTGAAATTCCTTCAGGCCTGAGCCTCGGGGCAGTATGTTGTGTTCATGTACCATTCCCAAATGTGAACTTGATTACCCTGCACAGACAAGAGTTTTCACATTTCAAATGTCACAGAAAAGACCAAGAAGAAAGACAAATGAAAATCTCATTGAGAATGTAAAGACATGAATTGTTTCTGACCTGTATTCATTTAGCACCTGTTTATGACAACTGTAGGAAGGGATAAGTGCATTTGCGAATTCATATTTGCTGTGCAGAATTCCATGCTGCTCTGCAAGGCTGGAAGATCTCCACTGCTTAGGCTGACCTTTAAAGGCAAGTACCACTTTTTTCACAACGTTCACACTCACTGAGCCCTGGTAATCTGGCAGGTATTCTGTCAAAGCCTGTGGGTGCTCATCATCCGTAAGAAAACTTGGAGCATTCAATATCCTTGTATGCTGAGACAAGTTTAGGTGTGACATCTGTTAAGGCCTCAGAATACTGAAATTGGGAATTTTCTAGCCATTTTGTGTTAAATATGGTGTGCTCGAGCCATCATCAGCTTCTATTGCTTCTATGTTTCTTCTTTCTGTACAGACATCTTGGCTGATGGGAGAGATAAAGTCCTACCCTGTGGCTAGGCTTGTATGAAACTCATCTCAACTGTTACCAAATGCTGTGTCCAGCTTTTTGATTAAATCCCTTATCACCTATACTTTTACATGTTTTGCTTAAAAAGCTGTGGTCATCACCTGAAACTATGATTTTCCAGTTAATCCTTTTGTTTATTCTGGCTGACATTTCTCAATTGTTGTTTGTTGCTCTTTCTTTATGTTTTAATTCCTTCTGAATCACCCAAAAAAGAGGCCTGGAGGCCATGGTAAACTGAAGCAGTACCAGTAGTTTCCTTTTTTGCTGTTTTGGCTCAAAGAAGAATCAATTCAATTACTCTGATTAGGAAAGAGGCTCAGTTACATTCGTTCTCACTTCAGTGTGGTGAGAGGACATTCTTCCTTTCCTGAGTATGATGAAATAAAAAGCAGACATTGAAGGGTGGGATTTTTTTTTTTAAGAAGGGAATATAAAAATCTCAGGCTATAAATTCTTCGTGACAGTAAAAATGTGTATCAGACTTTTTGATGAGTTGGCTTTGTGCCATTCAGCAGTCTTTACGCTAGATCATATGTTGTCTGCGTGAACCTTTTTTACTTTATGCTGCTATAATCTTTATGTGTCTGCCCTCTCACAGCCAGAATAAATGTCATACAGGACATTCTGTCCCATTTGTCACAAGTGCTATTGTGTGTCTACCCTGGATCCATATTGGATTAGTATTGATGAGAGATCCTAAGCACTTTACATGGAGAGATTATCAAGGAGGGTGCATAGAAATGCAGATACAAAACCGAAGCTCAAGTGCTCACTTTTGGAAGTAGCTGCATTAAAGCAGTCTGCTGAAACATATTTTGGAAGGTCACTCTCTCATTTCAGAGATGTCTGGGAGAGGTTTGACATTTTTATTAATAATTGTTTATTCTTTGAGCTTTCCTTTGACTGTGTAAGTATCTGAGAGAAAACCTGTAATATCCTTTCAGAAAATTCTAGCAAAAGCTGTGCTATACATAGAAATGCCACAATCTCAGAACCTCCCAGACCGAAAAGTAAATGATACTTAACTGGTGAGATAGGGATCTCCCTTTTCTGAAGGCATAAAGTTTCCAATTTTAGCTCTGGGGTTTCATGGCCTTCCACCTGCCACTGGGCCAGAAGGATGACCATTTGTTGTCTTGCAGGGCAGTGTCAATCCAGAAGGACATTCCACTTGCGATGGAGAAAGTGGACATTTTGGGGAGGTATATATTCAGTTACTTACATGACAGCTGTTTGGAGAAAGGAGCCAAGCACTTACAAGAATGATTTTCAATAGGCAGAAATTCCCAGCAAACCATTCAGCTTTCTCTTAACTGGATTCATACAGAAATAGCAAATAATTAATTGAGGCCAAACTATGTCATCCTGAGTTTGCATTAGCTGGAAGGTTTAGAAATAATTAAGAGCAAAACTGTTAGTTCTCCATTTAAATAGCTGCTGCTTATCTGGCCAGTATGAAAGCCCAATCTGTTGTATTCAATCAGCTTTCAGCTGCTACTTGCCACCCGCCTAATTCCCCAGTCCTGTCTCTGTGCTGTGCTTGTGCATTCCACTACCTGCTAAGTTAAACCCTGCTGTCCTGGTTCTGCGTGGAGATTTCTCGTGCTATTCAAACTATCCACCCTGGTTCAGAATACAGCCCCCAAACCTGTAGGCTGTGTTCCGTATCCATACAAACATGGTTTCAGTGGAGCACCACGTGGGTGAGAAGGGGAGTCAGCAGCTGTGTAGTTTAGCGCACAGGATTAGGATTGTGTGCATTCATACCATTCTCTGTGCATTTATGCAGTTTTGATAAGCTGTTGAGCTGCAATATCTCCACCTTAGGTTCTCCTTTTTAAAGTGATGTGCCTGGCAATGCCAAGTTGGTCATCCAGACTGCTCTCAACCATGGTCACACTTCAGATGATGGCATATCTCAATTTTCCTAAATCTCTTTGTGTTTCAGCTTCCATAATCATTTATATTGCAAGAGGATTAAAAGAAAAATTGATAATTTAACTCCTCATGTGCTCAGCTTGTGCTAGCTTCTGTGCAACTTGTGAATGAATGCCACAGGGAAGTCTCTGACAGTTCTAAAACTGTATGGGCAGTGTTAGAAATACACTGAGATGAAAGCGGTTTTTAGGTTGAGAGGCATTCTAAGCCTCAAACCCGCACCACCAGTTCTTTGCTATATTAAAAATGACAAAGTTCATTGCACAGGCATTTGGCAGGAACTAAAGAGTAACTCATTGACCTTTGCAGATTAAGTAATCCATATTGTTATAAGGAAGTGATATTTGAGTTACCAACAGCAAATGTACACAATTATCTTCCATTAGCCTCTCAATGGAAGCAATCAGGATTTCCTGATCCTAACATGTTTAGTGTTCTTGGCATCTTCAATATCTGTTTGCTGTGCTCTGTGGACACATTAGTTCTCTAAGCATATCAGAGGATGCTTAGTGCACTGCCTGCTTTTTTAGTCTGCTGGAAGTGCACATATGGAGGACAGAAGGGAGAAGGCTGAGGCTTGGGTGTGCAGATGGGAGACTGAAGGCTCCGTGCTCTGCTCTCAGATTTATCAGAGACCTCAATGCCTGTCTCTGTGTGCCTCAGTTTTCACTGAATGAAATGGACTGAAGTGTTTGCACAATACAGAGAAACTCACTTTCCCTTAGAGGGCTTTGAGATAACAAACAGCAACAGAGCAACAAGGAGCAGTTTTGCTGTTTCTGCAGAACGTTTCTGTTACAGAAAGAAGACATGACTGAAAATGAACCATGTGTATAATTCAAAATTTGAATGCAATAAAAGTTAAATGTGTTCCTTTTCCTTTTGTAATTTATTAACTCAAACATTTTTTCAAAAATTGATGGGGAAACAATTTATAAGAAACTTCTTTTTTGCTTTCATCTGGAGAATGAAATGATCTTGTTCAAGTGCAAATGAATATGTCACATTCGTACATGATTTGCAAGAAGATGAATGAGTGGGTCTCCTTCTCCAGTCTGTCTTCCATTTCTAATTCTACATGAAGATTACTTTCAGATTCACTGTGTGGGTCTTTATGTGGCTTGTTGCACACTGAAATAGATGGGCCACGCTCTTGCTAAAGCAGTGTTTTTAAAGTTACTTTTTTATTTAGAGCTTGTTGTGCAGCATTGCATTGTTCATCAGCCTGAATGCCTGAGCTCAGAATTGTGTGGCAGATGAAGGAAAGAAACCCTAGCAATCCAGAGCCCCTGGACAAGAGAATCACTTCACCTCAGGACATTGAGATACTTTATCTGGGTGGCTTAGGAAAAATGCTAGATAAGACTGAAATTTAGAGAGGCTGAGCACGGCCAGGCTCAGCCCTTGGATTATCAAGAAGAGAATAAATCCAGCAACTGGCATCTGAATATGTTAGTGCTGTAGATTCTAGCATGGAAACAGCAAACTATTTATGAGGCAAAAATATATCAGAGATTAATTCAGTTCTATATATAATGCATACATTTTACATATACAAAATCCTTGCCAAAATATGAATAATTTGCAAGTACACTGAAGTTAGAAAATGCCAGAATAAAGGTTGCCTTTCCATGTATATGCCCTAATCTTTAATTACATGATTCCTGTCTTCTTTTTCTAACTCTGAAAGTTTCTAATTTCAGTGCGTGCTTGGTTTTGCAGTGCTAATACTTTGTCTTCTAAATAAAGACTTTAAGGATGTATTTCCCTGGGTTTTCAAAAAAGCATTTGAAAACTATGATGTTCCATCCTGACACCCAGATGGGTCCTTATCCAATTTTAACCTTTATCTGTCACCCTAGGAGGCTCCAGAGCAGCTAAAACTGATGCTGGTGTGATCCTGAAGTCAGAGCAGAGATGCTGTGTGTCTTCTGTCATGTGACAGAAAGCTATAGGTGTCAGATGAGAAGGCTGTAAGGTAAGGGAGCACCTGAACAGAGTTTTAAATAAGTTACTTATTATTACTCTCTCTCATCCTTTTCTATTCATGAATGCTCCATCCTGTACAACCATTAACAACCTTCCTTAGACAGCAGTCACGTAAACTTCATCGACCTCATTCTGTACGGCCTTGTACCATATGCACGGTCATTTCTACTCATGCAAAATGAATGTAAAATGTTGATTTCTGATTTGCTAACATTTTGAAACTCCTTGGCATTAGTTCATGCAGCTGTGAATGGTAGCACATAGTGCTGCAGCATGCAAATCCAGGACCCATATGCTGAGGAGGGTTACACTTTAAGCTGATTTTTTCACCATGGTTGTAAGGCAGAGCAGTCACACTGACAGCACGAATGCAGTGTGCTAAATCATTATTCTTTGTCTATCATGGATTGAAGAGTTTTGATCGATAGTGGCAACCTGCAAAGCCTCATAAAAATTGTTCATTTCCTAAAATCTATTTCCATGCTTAGGCATTTAGTCTTTTGTATTGATGACTGAGAGGGTAATATTTCAAGTCTCTCTCTGGGCACAACAGAAATGCTCCAGAGCATTTGAGCATGTTGACCTCTGCTGCATTGAAAAAGCAAGTTCTAAATTGTCACAGAAGAGGAGCTTCCAGGACACAGGAAACTAATGAGAAAGCCTGGAGGTAGAAAAATATCCTAGATCTGTGAAGATTCAGACAGGGGCTTAGAGGGTGAAGTACTTGCTATGTTACTTTCTTTTTGAGTCATTTAAGCCAGGACTATGCACCTGGTACTGGAGCTGAAAACTGAAAGTTCTCCGTAGGAGCTGGAAACAGTGACAGGCTGGCTTCCATAAATAATACTGGAAATTAAACAGTGATTTCACAAGATCCAGGACATAATATAAATAAGAAAGCAGAAAAATCCAGGAAATCCTTACTTAACAAATGTTTTCTTTTAAACATTATATGCTTTTCTTGATCTCTGAGTTGTCTTCACATTAGACACTAAACTGTGGGAACTAAAAAGAATTGGTTTTCTCTGATTTGACCTACTGAAAGCATAGTATGTTCTCAAGCTTTTCAGTTAATCCAAAATCTCACAGGCCTGGCCAAAGGTAAGAAGCCAGTGAAATACTATGTTAACAAGAGACAAGCTTGTGTCAAACCTCCTAAAATGCTGCATGCTGACACCAAACATTACAGCATTTGGCAACTGCAGGAGATTGGATTAGTGCCGTAATTTGAATTGAACAATCCCAAAGGACGTTCTAGGCATCCAAATCCAGCCAGGAGGTAACTGGACCAATTTTACTGGATTTATACCCATAGGAATTTGGTCCTTTTTGTTGTGGCCAAAATGCAATGCTCAGGTTACAAATGCTGTGACTTCTTTTTTAAAGAATTGATTTGAAAAGTCATCCAGTTATTTCAGGTAAGCACAGGTATTAATTCAGATAACTGATCCTGCTGGTTTCGTCTTTGGCTTCTAGAGCAAACTGGGTTGCTGAGAAGTGCAAAGGGAAGAAATGGGAGCAATTTTGAGTAAGTTTTTCCGCTAATGGTGTACACTGCTCTCTGCTGTTTCTATGCCCTGAGTATCCTCAGTCCACCCCATTCTAGATTCAGGACCTGTTTAGGTCACAAGGGTTCCTGTTCTGTCTAAAGCATCATCGCTGTCTGCTATTTATTACATAGTCCAGTGGACTGAACGACCTGTGAATGGGCCAAGCGCCAGAGGAAAACATGCACAGGCTTGGGGCAGCCAGAAAACTACTAGACAGTCACTGAGAAGCTAAGAGGGGTTTTGTCCTGTTTTGCTTTGTTTATGTTTTCTCGTATCTATGTGGTTCTGAAAACCACAATCTCCAGTCTGGAAAATACATATTTTGGCTTTGTATGGGTTTCTATATTCTGTTCATCCCACTCAGTAGTGTATTAACTTTTGTCATATGATTTGTTTTTTCTCTTACTGTCTCCATGGGAAAAAAGTGTTGGAACTGTAGTCCTTATGTAGTGCTTAGGTTTATTATTTCTATGTTTGCATTACATGCAGATGAGGACCTGCATCTTGCTTAGGAGGGAATGGTAGCCTGAGCATGTTCAGGAAACCTGGTGCTTCTATGGAGCCGATGTCAAGTGTGACGGTGGGTAGCCATTCTGTATCAAAGGAAAGGATTTTCCTTATCCTGTGTCTGAGCAGCAGGGAGGCATTTCAGCAGCCATTACAGTAATTTCTGTATCTCGGGAGGCTCAGAGTTGCTGTAGCAACCTTTTGCTAGATAGGAATTTGGCTGGTGAAGCCCCACAGGAATCTGCTCCCACTCTCAACTAACCTCTCACATCACCGAGCTCAGCTGCCAGGGAGAAACCCCAGCTGTGAGTCAGGTGGGGTGAGGGACCTCTTTCCACAGGTTCCTCACAGAACTTTCCCCTAATTACCAGGATCAGATGCTTTCTGGCAGTTTTCCATGGGGCCGGAGATTTGCTGTGTGTACGGAGTTCTGCAATTGTAAAAATGGTCATAGTAAATTTGGAGCATACAAACAAGCCCTTATTCATGCACTCACAGATACAGAAGCTGAACATGCAAAAGCAGGGAGTGCAGTTTTAGAGACCAGTGTGGGAAGTTTGACTGGGAGGCAGTGGTAGTTCTGGTGACACAAAAGAAGTATTATAAAGTCACCGAGGGGATCAGGCAGATGGGAACAGACTTGAGTAGGAAGGAATACAGACAAGGTCCCCAAAGCCTGTTACTTTGATTTGGATAAAAAATGAAGTGTGAAGTTGGTCAGAGCATGAGGGGATGCATCACTGCTAAACCAGTTCCTTCCAAAGTGTGAAATAGTTTCTAGAGTAATGAAAGACAGTTTTTTGGCCTTCCAAGCTGCTGTTGGTGGAGAATAATATTTAGAAGACTTTATTTATAGACAATATTGTCCAATGATTAGAGACAGTTATTGTGGACTCTAGGCTTTTGTTTCTAATTCTACAGGTGACTGCCATCGTCAAACCACAGCACCCTGTATCTAAAGACTAGAAAACAATCAATTGAATTAAAACAAGACTTTGACATAATACAACTTAAGCTGGCCCAAATCTGGTACTTCTGACAAAGAATGAAGTCGTGCTGCCACCTTACATCTTGATGCTGGTTTCTATCCCTGTATCCTCCCTCACTGTATAGGTACAGGCACTGGGAAGTTATCCATGACACAGCTGCATCAGGAGCAAGGAACCAACTGCAGGCCTTAAACCCAGACTGAGATGTCAGCTATAGTCTTCATCACTGAAGGGTTCAGTTAAGCAAGCATGCTCGGAGCTTATCTGACAGCTCTCAGGTAAGCTGGCCTTTCCTAGGACTGTGTACTGCCTTCTCTTTTTACTCTGTTGGAGGAAGAGGAATTGGCATAACTACTGTTTTCCTTTTATACATTGCTTAGTGATTATTGCTTTGGAATCAAGACATGTAGGGCCAGTTCCTTCCCTGGTTTCTAGTTCCTGCTCCCAGGTCTGCTTCTGTAACTCATTAATAGTCTGTTTAGACTAAAATATCAAACAACGATGGAGCAGGTACCAAAATCAGTGGTGATTTGAATTAATATGCCAGGCTGGAGAACTAGATGGGTGAGGAGCCAGCCCACACTCATTTTTGCCAGCAGTGTTGCAGGACAGCTACTTCTGACAGCTAGGTGGTTGGAGAACTGAAATTTAGCATTGTCCAAGGAGCACCAAAGCAGCCTTGAGGTGCTCAGAGGCTCATTCTGTACTAGAGATGTATCAGCTTTATAGAATGGATCGTGAGTCTATGAGGTTAAACCAGTTTGAATCCTTAGTGCTAATGCAAGCTTTAACTCTTGCAGACATCATTTGAAGTTCTACAGACAGGTCACTAAATACAACAAACTGTGAAAAAAACAGTTAAAGTTTGATTTTTAAACCAGGGTCAATTCCAGAAAAGACAATCTATTTTTTTTTGTTTGGTGTATCTTTTTTGGTTGTTCTTTCAACCAAATCCCCCAGAGTCTGAAGCACTTCTTGATTATGCAAAGAAGGAAATCTATCCTGACAGTTTTCTTAGGCTACAGAGAGATGTTAGGCCTCAGACAGAAAGTGGGCCCATGTATGGGTATAGTCAGCTAAATGTGTCACTAAGTGGCAGGAAGGAAGGCGAGTGGGCTTTGGGAAGCTGACTGATCTCTGTGCACTAGCAAAGCAATCAGGACTGAATATGGACTGTGTCCTAGTTACACTTCTGACTATTCGGGGAGGGTGGTGTGTGTATGGGTTTTACTGTATACTTTTAAATACAGCACCCAGTTCTGAGGAATCTATTCCCAACTAAAGCACACAAGCTTTGGAAAGGTCAGGGAGAGGCATCTCTAGCTTTGGTAAATAAACACATCTCTTCTCTGTGGCTGGGATGTTGTATTAATAGCAATAGATTTGGTTTCGCATTGTGGAGCTCCTCCTGTTTCATTGCTATTGAAGATAAGAGAACACAAAATGCCCTGTCGCCGTCCCTATGAGAAAACAAGCCAACAGGCAGATACTATTATGTTTAAAGATATTACTGAGGCAAAGACTTGGGGAATGTTAACATTCAGGTTTATATTCAGTAACTACTGGATACCATGGCTGGCACACCAGTAACTCAACATCATTTAATGTCTTACATGAAAGAGTTTACAAGACAAAATCACTGCAGCAGAAAGAACCTAAATGAAAGGGTTGAGCCTTATGCAGATGGAAGTTGATTTCTCCCTTTTGCATTTTTCGTAGTGATTCAGTTGCAGCAAAAAGTAACATCTTTTCTGCTTCTTAACCCATTTTGCTGTAATCTGTTTTACTTCAGTTTGCAACCTGGAGGTTCTCAGACCTTCATTACAGGATACTGGGACTGGAAAAGTTTCTCCAAAGAGTTCTGAAAGGAAAAGATTTCTGGTGAAATTGTAAAGCCCTCTACCTTGGCAGTAAGCATGTGTAAAATGCATTTAGAGATCTGTACCCTAGAGCTTCTCTCCACAAGTTAATTGGGAATCATTAATTCTAAAATTCCACATATGGAATATCTTACTTTGGAATATGTGCTCCTGAGAGGAAGGCAGATTTAGCCTATGGTAGCTGGTGAATAAGAAGTGTGATGGGAAGAAATGAAGAATTTATCTGTAATTAGTTAGCATATATGACACATACTGTTTCTTTTCAAACACTAGATAGACACTTACTACATTAGATAATACATGCTCAAGAAATACCTCTTGTCCTTAGTGACACCTTTCCTTCAGATCGGGCATCAGTCCAAGGAGGAGACAGTCTTCTCTTCTGCAAATAAGCGTCTTCTGTTGGAGAGCAGATTGCTAGATATAAGTAAAAATAAACACGAACCAAATCAGATAATTCTCCTCCGAACAGTTGTGTCCTTGCCCTTGAAATGTCACCAGCTCCAGATTTATTTCTTTCCCTCATGCACAGGTAGAGAATCTGTTCAAAGGGGAGTTCTTCCTGCATGCAGAAGCGTTCTGTAAAACTACACCTTTACGTAGGACACATAAACAAACCAAATGACTCAACAGGAAAAAAAGTTACATACAGGGAGATCTTTTCCTCCAGGGATATTTTTACTGTAAGAAAATTAAACTATTGGCAGAAGACAAAGACACTGAAGTCACCGGCATTGTTCTTTCTCCAGTCCAAGTCTGACCAGTCTGGAACTTCATTTTTGGATGTGGTGCCTGATCTGGCCCTAAGGTAGCACTGCAGCTTTCTATCTGTCCTGGGAAAAAAGAGTCTCAGCTGAGGTTAGGATGCTGCTTACATGTATTTGTAAGTGAATGTCACTTCCCACCTGCTATACTCATTGCATTCTACAAGAAAGGATTGATTATTTCTTCTAGATCAGTACAGATGCAAATCCCTCTAAAAAAACAGTAAGAAATTCTGGGCAGACACAATGGACTTACTGAACAATTACTGATGACTCCTCAAGCTGATGATAAATGTTCAAAGTAGCAGTCTTTGTAGTTAGGTGATTGTTCCATATTGCAGCTTCCTTACCATTTGAGAACAACCCCACATTTAATTCTGCCATTGCAGGAATTTTGGCTGAGTTAAATGTGAGAAAAGATTTCGATTTTGAGCATGAAATTTCTTTTAACTGTGATTTCTGATACAACATATGCCATAGAAATGAGGAAAAAAAACCCTGCAGTTAGTATGAGGGCCTCCTGGTCTCCCTGAAGGATTCTACGTGCTTCAGTATGTTAGTGCTTGAAAGGATTTAATATAGATGGGTTTGGAACAGAATGAGTTGTATTTATACTTGATCCAGTAAGGTTTTCTTTTTCAAACAGATCTAATAGTCATCAGAGCTGGGCTCTGAATCAGATATTCTAAAGAAAATGTAAATAAAATTTTAAATTTTGCCCATTATGTTTTTAATTTAATTACATCATAGGCTGCTGAAATTTAAAATACTTATTTTTACTCCAAGAGATACCATTATGAAATTGCAAAGCCATATGTAACCCACTGCATTTATATACAGGCTACTGGAAAAGCAGCTTTGGAAACAGAGTGTACCAGTCTGAATTACTGCAAGAATATCATGTTCTTAAAAGGCAACAGACATTAAATACCCAATACATGAGAATAATATGGAAAATCATCCAATTAGAACTTCAGGATTGATCCAGTTTTTTGGCTTTCGAAAACCAGATTTGTGTAGAGGATGGCTTTGCAGCTGAACTTTTGTGTGGTGACTTTGGCAGATTGAACCTGATACTAAGAACTTAAATCTATTTGAACAACACCTGCATTTTCCAGCCAGGTATAATAAAAGGCAACAAGTAGACCCCTGATGATCTAAGCAACAACCTAATTGCTGTTCTGCTTGACAAGGTCATAATCTGATTTCTGGGTATATATTAATCAACGACAAATTAAGCTACTTCCAAGAAGATGGATGTCCAACATCATTATTGCACGTGTCTTTGAATAACTCCTCTTTTCTTTCAAGAATGAAGTCTGTTCTCTGAGTTGCAGCTGGAGCATGAGGGCAGCTCAGGCCACCCCAGATCTCAGGAGATCAATAGTGTGAGCAGCTGATGATCTAATTATGGACTATTTGGGTCGGACTCTTTTCTCCTGGCTAGGTGGGAGCTGATTGACTCAAAAGAGGTTAGTTCATTCAGTTCATGGGGGTTACAGCATGCGTGCATCATTCCCCTAATAACTGCCATCCTATTAATCAGAAGGAGAGTCAAACATTTCCTATAAGCAGTCATTTTGATCGTAGGTAACATTTTAATGCATATCTTAATGATACCACACAAATTGCTGGCAGTTGGGTATGTTATTATTACATTCCTATTAGTTATGTATATTTTTATTAAAGCTCAGGGTGAAAGCATTTACTCATAAAAATACTGTTTGTGGCCATTTCCTTTGCAACATTTAACTCTTCATTTTGCAAAGGCAAAAAAACAGGCTGTTACAGTGCATAATCACTCACGCACTCATACTTTAAGCTGCTCATAAACAAGACACATGATGATGTAGGGCTTATTACATATTTTGAATGTTCATTGCTTAAGAGATTGAAAAATATCATGTCCTTGAATTACATAATAACCCAGAATGGATTCCAGTATCTTTGAGTTTTCCACGTTTGCTTGAATGAGCAGTTTTACAATCTCCCTCTTGTCGTATTTTACCTCATATGAACCATCAGCCTGGGTATTAATGTAGCACTCCATAAAAGCCATGAAGTCCTACCATACAATGAGCAAGGCAATGGAAATGATGGGATACAGTAATCAAGGCAGTCTACTTTCTCCTTCCAAAATCCTGTTCAGGAAATCGGAAGGGCCCTGTCCAAGACATTACATCAGGAAAGTGACTTAGGCTGATTTATACCATCGTGTAGGCAGACACCTCCAGAACTTTATGTTCTAGTTTAACACATGCGTACATTCTGTGAAGAGAGGACAGGGAGCTGATGGAGGGAAAAGCATCCCCTGGAAATTCAAAAGCCCAGGTGATCATTCTGCATCTTTGTGTTTCATTTCTTGAGGCGCACATAAAGGAAAGGAGCAAGACACCTCTGCCAGAGCTCAGCACAAGTTGCCAGGATTAATTTCCTGCCTTCCCATGCTGATCACTTGGTGAGTATTCCTTAGAAGATAAAACGTGCTTCTGTCTTGTTTTGTGTTACTTAACTCTGTGATCACTCACCATCCCATCAGGGGGGAGGGTTTTGATGAAGGGGTGATTTTGCCTTTGCTTATAAGATTTTTAATAAAGCAGTTGTAACTTTTCTGCTGTGTTCAGATGTCTTGAGCCAATCACTGAAGCACATCAGGGACAGCGGGAACTGCAGACATAGGTGCGGGGCTGCAAAACGTTCTCCTTGGCAGGGAGGGCAGTGTAGGAAGTTCCTACCCCTTGTTCTCTGTGTCCCTTGCTCCTTGCCTGCTGCTCTCTGCCCCTTTGTGCTTTTACAATCGTATGTGGCTATAAACTGAGTAACTGAGTTAATAATCATCTTTCACCAAGTGACTGTGGGAAGCCTGAACATGCAGCCCCACAGAGAGTTGTGCCAGCACAACTGAAAACACCATTTTCACAATCACTGTAATCTGTTTTAGACTGTGGTACCACAGGAACAGGACAGTCCCACTTCTCTCAGGCTACAAACTGGTTTTCCCCAACTATTTAATAACGTGTATTGCTGCGTGCTGATGTAATCCATCAATGAATACACTAGCAGAGAATTTTATAAGTCATCTGGGATAGGATTCTTCTGGAGGCAAAGCTGCTGTCTTCCATAGCTTTTCTCCCCAGCAGCCTGGGTTTTCTTTATGGCTGGGTTGCCCCACAGGCTCTATAAGTGGGAGTGTGTTCTGATCGTGACCTAGTTTCCTTCCTGTACTTTAACCGGCCCACTCATCTTAGTGCAGACCCTTCTAGCTTGTTGACAGCACTTACAGTAATAATTTATGTCTAAAAAATGAGCCTGCAGACAGCCTCTTACAGATACTGCACTGGTGGACTTGTGTGGCCCCAGTGTGTGGCAGCAAACAAGCCTGGAGAAGGGGTTTCAGATGGGTTAGTCCTCCAAACCCCATAACCCGCGGTCAGTCATACAAGCAGTTTGCTGACGAAAGTGGTTACAACTGGAGGAACCTCGCTGTGGGGACTGACTTTTAGTTACCATTAGTGCAGTAATGGCTGTGAAGCAGCATTCCTATGGGAAAAGAAAATCCTTTCTGTAGGTGTTTTGTGATGGCTCTTCTTTGGGCAGACTGGCTGGGATTGCTGCTGGCTCTGCTCTAGTGGCGGGAGGTGTGAGTGTGGAATGCATCTATGTGCAGTTTGTGTTTAAAGCAGCCTTTTGAGAATGTTGGTTTACTGTCTATGCCTTTAAAGATGAATTGTGCAGAGTGGGTTAGCATATACCAAGTAATGCTTTCGGTTAAATCGGAGTTCTCACTACAATTTTACTGGAGGGATTTTGGTTTTGGAGAAGCTTTGGCTTCTGTAAAACTCCATAGATTTCAGCACACTCTGTGCAGCACCCTGCAATTTAAGCTTCATCCAAATGGGGTTTTTTTAGCTTTCTTTTAGATTCCAGGTACCACTTACTGCTGGATTTAATCTCCTGGAAACCTACATCCTCATTGTATTCAGGGAGCAACCACAGCAAGTGCAGTAAGAGGGCAGGCTTAATCCATTCTTACTTACTATGTGCTTTATCTCTGGCCAGTAATCACCCCCAAGTTAATTAGCTAATGTTGTGTTGAGGTATCCAATATGTGTGCATCAGGGAAGCAGTAACGCTGCAAACCACTCTATTTGTTGAATGCCCTTTTTTAAAAACTGGATGTACTCATATGGATTGTTTCAAACAAAGATAAATCACAGCAGGACCGTTTCCTGCAGGTAAGAGTGGCTCTGATGCAGCTGCTGTAGCAAAGAAAAATTCCCTTATTATGAACCTCCAGTGTCCATGCCTTTCCATGGAGAATATCATATTGTAGTGTTGCTGAGCCTGCTAGAGTTTATTGGCTCCTTATGGAACTATGTAGTAACAGCCTGAATGTCTTCTTAGTAAGGAGAACATTTCCATCAAAACTCTTTGAGTTGGGTTTTTTTTTTGCATTAATTAAAGAACCTTTTTGGGGGGGGTGTGGTTTTTTTTCCCCAAAAGTAGAAGTTTTCTTTTGAAAATTTTAACTTTGCATTAAAAGTTGTGGGGTTTTTTAAACAGGTTTTTTCATTTTTTTCCAAGAAGCATTATGAACATTTCATTTTAACTCCCCTGTGGTACATGTTTGTATCAACAGTCAGGGTTTTTTTAAGGCCAAATTTATCCATCTAAACAGGAGCTATCACCATTGACTGGTTATTCATTAACTGAGGTTAGCCTGGATTTGTTCTCATATATAAAAGGAAAATTGAATGCTCCAGTGACAAATCTGCTGCCTTCCTTTTTGAGGTCTAATTCCAACCAGTTCCATGCCAGCACACTGAGGTGTACACCAGCCAAGCAGAAGCAGCATCTTTGGCCAGGGCTGCCTGGGGTAATAAACCAGAAGCACAAACTCCCTTGTCCCTTACCATGCTCTAAGCCAGCCACTTTTTCTCTTGTAGTGCTTTCATATTCATGCCTCTTCTCTGTTTGAAGACAACATTGACTTATATTCACAATCTCTTCATTTCCTCTAGATGTTTAAGAAAAGACAGAATTTCCTCTTATTTTTGTGCTAGCTCAGATGGTGAATGCGCTTCAGCTATAGCACAGAGTAGACACTTGTAGAAGACTGACAATGTACACAGAATGGGCACAGAAGTAGAACGTTGCCCCAGAGTGCTGTATGCTGGTGTAGAACAGAGAGCTAATCTTTGTTTGCATGCGTGCATGCACAAGCACACACACAGGGGTTCTATTTAGGGCTGCTTCTCTTGATATTTATCTCTCTGGGATTATAAAAAGATCTCAAGATAAGAGAAAACCTCACATTTAGTTTCGCTGACTCCATTAGCTCAGTGGAGGTACCTGTGCTGCTTTATATGGTTGAAAGTCCTTGTTATGATTTAATGAAAAGCCCCTTCAGGAAATGCCTTTAGGTTTCTCTGTATCACATTTATCTGTATCTGTTATGACTTTTCTATTACACCTTCCAGTGAATTATCACATTGCAAATGTATAGGCATTTTACTGCTGAATTACCCTTAGGGAGTGTCAGGGGTCAGATGAGGATACTCAGAGCAAGGACACTGACTGCTGCACTGGGAAATTCCGTCACATTTGCTGTATCACTCCTCTGTGTTCAAATAAACCAAACCTCGGGCAGGATGAGGCTTTGGGGGTCTGAACTTGTGCTCAGGACAAGACTCAGGTGGTTTTCAGGGAGATCAGGTTGGGAACCCTGGGCATGCCCAGGGACAAGGATTAGATCCTTAGTTTTGCTTCTGTTTCATTCCATACTATGGTTTGTTCATCTAGAAACGACTATAAATAGCAGCCACTTGTTTTTGTGGCTGTACAGTCAAGAGGCTTTACTAAGAGTTGTTTGTAAATTAGTTTGAGGTTCTGTGATGAATGGTGCTATACCAAATAGTTTATTTTAACCTGCTTAATGCGTATGCTGATATAGCCATGCTCACGTACATAGGGGTTCACAGGATCAGCTTCTCTTAAGCTGTCCGCAGATGCTTTACATGACAATGTCATAAAATCAGGGAACTGGATATTCTAGAGTTAGAACTTGATTCATCAATCATAGTAAGTGTATAAGAGAGCTACGAAAATACACATGGACACTAAGTGTGATCAAATAAAATAAACAATATACATTTACAGCTACATTTGCCTATACCAGTTGTGTCAAATAGATTCCACTGGCATTTCTAGGTTTAGAAATATATATATATATACACACACTTTGATTATTAGGTAACACTGGACAACATTATCATTGAAGAAAGTAAATATTGTGCAGGAGAGATGATGAGAATACTGTACTTTGACAATTCTCTTTATTCACAGCAGTGAAACTGCATTATTGCAAGAGACTAATTCCATTTCCTTATGGAGCGCAGTATGCCTATAACAGAATGAATTAAAAGATATTGATTATGTAGAAAATTAAGTGCAGACTACTTAAAAAAACATCTTAAGTGATTGGATGTAATAAAATGTTACAGATAAAATGGCACAGCTGGCAAAGCAAGTGAGAAGAAAACAGTCAACCCCACTGTAGATGTCCACAGAACCTGGCTCCTCACCTTGGCTTTTAAGCTTGAAGCTTGACAAACACTGTTTCTGCTGGGATCTGGACAGGTGGCAGTCCCATCACAGTGCAGGCACCAGCATTACCACTGTCCTCATTTAGACTTTACATCAAGTCTGTGTGAGCTCTGGCTTGAAATCAGATTCGTTGTGTCTATAGGCAAAGGCTAACTCTTATTTATGAACGCTAGTTCTATAGAAGCAAAGGTATTACATAAAGGACCACTGCTGGTTTAGATTACACAATATATTTAAGGGGCATGTGATATATCAGAGGACTATTTATATGTACATTTGAAAGGAACTCTTGATTACCTAAAATAATTCTTCTCAACAATCTAAACAGCTCAACACTGCTAAGAAGGTACAGAAAACAGTTCGGCAATGGCATAAACTAAAGCTGTCTTGTTTGCAGGCACACAAAAGGATTAAAGAGTATAATTTTACTCTCTTAGACCAAATGAAGTCCTAAATTGGAAAAGCAGCTCCATCCAAGGTCGCCTCTGTTGTTTCCAAAAATATCTTGAAACAAACGTAAGAGGGGCACTTTGTTGGGTGTTATCTGGACATATATAGTTTCAATCAAATTCTTCAAGAAGTGTCAGAATAAAAGTCGAACCTTTGTTTGACACTGCCAGGTCACTGCAAGTGAATCCCTTCAGAGCTTGGAAATAACTTTGATAACAGAATTAAGGACTAAGGGATGTTTTCTTTGCACTTAAAGAAAAAGCCACGTTAATTTGGGATGGAATTGGAATCACTTCTTAGCCATTTCATACAAGGGCTCTATAATTCTTTCCGCCACATGGGGTGAAGTGTTACAGGTTGTGTTAATGATCCCAGGGAAATATTTATAGTGCTTTTTCCAGTACAGGAGTTCTGCCTTTTCCTCCCGTTGTATTTTACGATCAGCCTTCACTTTGTTCAATTAAACCAAGCAGAAAAGAACCCTCAGTGTATATAGATTTTAAAGTGATGCATTTCACATACGAATGGTTGTAGTAAATAAAACCACAAAAGGAATAGGAAGCACAATGGTAAGAACCCACTATAAAGTACGCCACGCTCCACCTCTTTGTTAGAAGAATTCAGATTGCTTTCTAGTTATTAGCTGTGGGAGATATGTTCCTAAGGAGGCTTCATTTGGAGGGGATGCTGTCATTGCCCAGGAAATAATAAATGCCCAGTTCTCATTACTGTCTGCTGTACATTAACTTCATCTCTCACTGTTTCCTGGCTCACTTGTGCAGACCTGAGCAGCCCATGGAAAATGAAAATGAAGTAGAGAAATCCTTTAGGACAGAAAGATGCAACATGAACGCAGAATATTAGTGGAACAGGTTGTCTGTGGGTGACTTTCTCATACAGTTCTATTTTCTTTTTAATATGCTACAAAAACACAGCAAGCTTTAAAGTAGGGAATAAGGGAGATGGGTACAATGGTTTATAAATACTTTAAAACCCTCAAAGTCTTGGAATACTGCAGTCCGCAGCCTGCTGGTTTGGAGCACTGCATCCTTCACGTAGCAGTCGATAAGCAAAAGGCATAGTTTTCATGTGATTTTTAAAGCCTCAATTTTTAGGCTCCCAAATTAATCAGCGCTTCTTGCTTTGGGGAATTCTTCACTAATGGCTCTACAATTTCTGTCTGATAACTGCCAGGAAATGCCTAAACACAGGTTTACTCACCAGAAAATGCTGCAATAGTGTAAACCAATTAAACTGCTGAATTATTCATATTGTATAACCTGAGAGTTACAACTGCTATTTCCAATAAACAGGAATCCAGTGATAAAAAGGCACTGAACCCCCACAAATTTTAATTGCAGAAAATACTGAGATTTTGGGGCTTTTATTTGTTTTCAGTATGAACCAGTTGTAAAATGTATATGAAAATATATAGGATTCATTCCTTCCTTATTTCCCTATGTGGTTATTATTTGCGTGTGATGTATGCCTTTCTGGTTTTGTTCTTGTTGCTCCCTAAGGGGCAAGCATGTTTGCTATTCCATTCCAGAGAAAAGAAGTAGGGAGAGAGAAAGGATTTTATCTTTGAAAACTAAGATCCCATTTTCCATACTCCTCATCAACAGCATTTTTTCTGGTATTAACAAAATGTGCAGGATTTGCTTTATCCTATTTCAAGAACAGACCTAATGAAGTGCTTATTGTATAAATGAGCGGTTTGAAAACCTGAGCAGTCACAATGAAATGTAGAAGCTTGACCATGACACGTTATTCTGCAATGACAGACTGAAGCAGTGTAATAGACACTGGCCTGAGTAGCTCCATTTGCAGGAAAAGAACTCCAGTTCCTGGCATTCAGCAAATGCTGGTTCTGTGTCTCCTAATTTGCCAAAACATACTTTTTTTCAAAACTATGAGGAATAAAAATGCAGAAAAAAGGGTAAAAAAATACATATTTTTTAATACAAGACATGTTAGCAATGCCTTTAAACACAAGGTAATGCATAAAGTTGTATTTCAGTGCTAAACAGTATAAATACATCAGTGCAAGACAGCCTCTCATAGATGCCTAATAAAAATCAAACCATATTGCTAACTTGAGTGCTTGGATTGTTTGTGCTGGGAAAAACTTCCAGAACCATCTGATTTTTTGTTATAAGTTAGAATGTGTCTAATGAAACATTGATTTGTGTTGGAGGAAAGTCATTCTTTTGGGTAACTACAGTTCTTTTTTCATCCTCTGTGTCTGATAAATCTGATGCTGGCCCTTTAATTCCTGCTTGTTCTGTCAGGAGGAAGAATACAGAGCTAAATCCAGCAGACCTTATTTTGGCAAAACTCCCACTGAAGTCAGCGAGGGTTTTGTGACAGTAAGGACATGATTTGTCTCACAGTTCCTGCTGGTTATTTGGGATATGTCTGCTCCCCCCTCAACCACCAGAGCCTGACATCACCACGGCGCAGTGGCTCACAGTGGTTTTATGTCTCTACACTGGAATCATGGAAATCAGTGTAACGCAGCTGTGACCAAATACCCTTTTCTACCCAATGACTTTGGAAGAAAAGACCTTGCCTTGGGAGCTTGGAAGCTGATGCCACAGAACTAAATGCTACAGAAACAGAGACACTGAGAATTTGGAGAACTTTTTAAACAAGCTGGAAATAGGTCAAAATCTGATTGTTAAGAAACAACTACCCAGATGGGTGTTGCCCAGGCAAGTGGTACCTTGTGATAAAATGTTATGATTTGTGTAGTACTTCCTCCCTGGAACACTGGTATGTCCATGAAAACGTCAATCCTGTTTCCATTCTGAACTGCAATAGAGAAAGCAGCTGGAGAGTTTGCAGCGTTCCTTCAGCCCAAAACCTGCTGCTGGAGATGATAACACAGACAGGGCACACGTTCAGATTCCTTAGGGTTTTTCACTTGAGTCTGAGCAAATACAGAGCCAACAGGAGAAACCAGATCTGCAGCCAGACAAGACACTGGGAGAACAGCTTCCCACACTCGCTGTGTCAATGTGTCATGACCTTGCTCCCAAGGGGACACCTTTCAGGTGACAGCACTTCAGCCTCCCTGGCCTGTCAGTCATACATCTGCCTTCACTTGGAAGCTGGCTCCAGACTCACCAAACACTGCCAGAGTGATGATTTAGGAATTGGACTGATACTGCCAAGTGGCTCTGCATGGATCACCTGCTGAGGACAGCCACCAGAACATTAGCAGTGATTGTTCAGTCGCTGTTCATCTGGGCCAGACACAAAGCACTGATCTAAGGAGAAGCAGCAAGTCGCTTGCAGAATACATTTCATGTTGCTTACAGGGTACTACACTATCCGTGCTTAGTAATCTAAACATCCTCATGGCAAAGACATCCTCTAGGCACTCAACTGCGGCTGAATGCTTCTGCTGTGCTGTGGTTTACAACAGCGAGCAGCATCACGCTGCAGGAAAGTTATTAAGCAAGCTTGGAAATCAGTATGTTTAGACACAAATACAATAGAGCAGGGCTTAACTGTTATGATTGTGGGCAACTCTGTGCAGAAGACTTTATTAGTAGTAATATCCATGTGAGTAAAGATATACAAATAAGCAATGCCACATCTGGGTAAGTTAATACCTATTTTATTTATTATCATTCAAGTGGAAGTAAAATGGTATCACTCATCTAAACACAATAATCTGATCTCCAGATGGTAAAATGGCTGGTCATGCACCACAGAGATGTACTGTTTTCTCATGCCTGTTTCTGATGGCTCTAACTATTTAATCTCTCAGGTCCATGCGGAACGTGCCTGTAGTGCTCAAGACAGTTGAAGCCGCCGTGACTAAATAACCCAAAGCTGCAGAATACTGTTGTAGTTTTAGAGCTGGGATACTTCTCATCCAGGTCTGGGTGAAGACAAGGAGAAGCCTTTTGAAACAAAGCTGCTCATGAGGGACTGCATGGATCAGTGTTCCAACAGGAAGACATTTAGTAAGTGCTGGAGCCCTGAATTTAGCCATGCACATTTCTGACTTACTTGGATCTGCACAAGGAAAAGGCTGGTATTTTCCCATATAGTGCATTTAATCTTATTAGTTAACCAGTTAGGTTATTAATAACGACAAAGTAAAAAGAAAAACTAGAAGTAAGCTTTTAGTTGCGAGTTAGTAAAGATAAAACTGTGATTTTTGAACTCTCCCCTCAAGTCATGAGCTAGGCTGAAAAGCCAGTGAACAGAATCCATTAAAGTTACATTTATTAAATGCCCACTTGTATAAAAAGCTAAAAATAGCATTGAGTTTTTCCAATTTTCTTTTCATAACAGTTATTATGGTTTTCTGCTTCATCTCAGAAAGTCATTTTGCTGCTGCTGCCGTAGTGTATAATCTGTGTGCCCTTTCTTGCCGCAGTACAAATGACAGAACCTTAATCAGATCAGAACAACAATCACGTCATCTTTGAGTAACCAGCAATAAACTGTTTTTACAAGGAAGAAAGATGAACTATTTTTAGGGGAACTCTGAACAGAAAACCAGAAAATGATTGTACTCAATCTTACTCCACATCATTGCTATGAACGTCAAAAGCATTGCTTCCTCCTGGGCAGCAGGCTCATCCATGTAATACATCTTTGCATTAATGGCTTAGTCAGATAGGGTTTGTAGGGTTTTGTTTTAAACTTTTGACTTGGAGTATACAAAATTCCCCTTTCTCCCTGCCCTGTCCAGTGACTCTGAACCAGAGGCTAATTCCTGAGTAACCTGACTGCCTGTTTTTGGTGATTATCCCATGTTTTCAGCATGTCTCATCTCTATTTGTCTGTTATTTTGCTATTGCTGCCAAGCATTCAGCACAACCCTCACCCTGGCCAACTTCACCTGTACCCGTGTCCTACACAACAGCCTTCCTTCCACGCTCACTGAAAGTGTGCCTAGGGGAAAGCTGCAGCTTCTCCTTGTCCTGGGAAAGCTCAGTGCAGCTGTTGAGAAAGACTATCTTCAGCTATTCGGCAGTGTGGGAGGGCTTACATGAGGATGTCCTGGAAATCTGTAGATCTGAGACCCATTCCTTACACATACCCTGCGGTTCTGAACCCTTTGGTGGCAGCCAGATTAAGTGTCATTAAATGACCCATTCAAACCTTTTTCCTGCGGCCCTGCAAGGCTCTTGTCACTGACAATTTACCTTCTTTCACCTAGGAAATGTGGAAAAAAAGAATACCATGCAGTCAAAATATAGTCATCAGGTTTTATTTTAGTTCTGTTAACAAATACATTGAATGCAAAGCCAAACCAGGACCTGTATAACCACCATCCTCTCTTCTTGATACAGAAAACAGCAGATCTCATAGTTGGGTACCAAAGAAAGCAGAATTACTTTTTAGGTCCTGAAAAGACATTCTGCTTCAGGCAGGAAAAACTAAGAACAACCCCAACCACCAAACAAACCAAACCCAAACCTATCAGGAAATTCAATAAGCCAAGAGGCTAAGGAAGAACAGCCGCAGTTCTGGGCCTGCAGACTTATCTCTCTGCTTCCGATCTCTGGTTGTGGCTGAGAGGCTCTCACCCGAAATGCTGAAGCGTGAGGGACAGTTTCAAGCCTCACCCACATTCCTCTTACCCTGGGTCAGCTCTGGGTCTCATGAGGCAATACGAAGGGCAGTGACAGTTGCCTGTGGCTCACAGGTGAAAGCCAAGGGGGACGCAACCC
Source organism: Pezoporus flaviventris (assembly GCF_033815535.1). Taxonomy (NCBI): domain Eukaryota; kingdom Metazoa; phylum Chordata; class Aves; order Psittaciformes; family Psittacidae; genus Pezoporus; species Pezoporus flaviventris. Next base: position 12,352,097 of record NW_026892589.1, read on the forward strand.
TGCCTCGGTACCTGCTCTGCACACCCTGACACACACAGGAACCTGTGTGCTGAATTGACAGCCACCAATAACCCTCCTTGGGTGGTGTAATCACTTTGGAACCACCCTGCCCTGACAAAACAGCTCAAAATGTCCTCAGTGGAGCAAGCGTTTAGTCAACCACCGTTCACATTTTCACAAGGGCAACTCAGAAAAAGCAGAAGGTGAACGTGCAAAAGAAATACATTTGTCAAAAACAACCACCAAAGATAATGGAAAAAAGCTCAGACTCCAAGTAATTGCTCTCAGAGCCTGCTCCTGACGCTGTAGCAATGATCTGTCTCCTGGAAGCACAATCACTTGAACTCAGCCGTGCAAGGAAAGTATGAGGAGGAGTGTGCCGGCGAGGTCTGGGCAGCTCAGAGCCAACGAGGCTCCATTCTCACCAGTCACACTAGGTGAATAAAGACAATAGGGAAGGAGAAGGCTAAGCCAGGAGGTCCACAGTTACACAATATCAAGTCCCAGGCCTTGCAAAAATGTAACCTTAGTGATACAGAGTAAGGAGCAGAGCAATTAGGGAAGTTTTCTGTGACCCTGGAGAAGGATTTCTTTTCCTTTGATCTCTCTGCAGATGCATGCCATTCCCAGCCTTGTAAACCAAAGATTTACGATGAGGTTCACCCCGGAGCAGCTCTCACAGCAGATCTTCCTAACCACATTATGTTCTCTCTCAAACAGTGGAGGAAAAGCTTCCTCGAGTGCTGAGCTGCTCTAGTTGTTTATCCACCAAAACCAAACAACACACAGCGAATTGTAGAAAGGATGAAAGCATTTAGTGAGGGTTTACCTTTAAGAAGCCAATGCAACATCCTCCCACTTTACATTGGTATCAGGAGTTCATAATACAAGCCTGTCTTTACCTCCTTCCTGGATGACTTGACCAATGGCTGTTTGGTTTTGTTGTTTCAGAAAACATTCCCTCTTACATTGCATTAACTGCTCAAAATCTTGCCACATCTTCATTTGCTTCATATTTGGACCATGATTTTCCCGGACAACTTTCTGCTTCTCTCGTAATTTCTGTTAAAGATACAAAACTATCAGTTTCTGGGCTGGTTTCGTGCCACAGGAACTGCTCACAAAGGCACCTTGGAGTGACAAAACATTTCTATATGCTACTGAAATACCATTTTGTTTGCATTGCTGACACTCTCTGCAAGTGATAAATGCATCAACACCTGGGACTTGGATCTCTGTGCGCACTGACAAGTATTTCAGTGGTTTTCAACTAAATAACTGTCTTCTCTATCTGAGAAGTTATGCTAAAATCTGAGCCCATTGCCATACAGAGCTCTTGCGCTATCCAGCTGCAGCCTGCAATGGATTTGTATCATAAAATGATGGAATGGTTTGTGTTGGAAGGGACCTTAAAGCTCATCCAGTTCCAACCCCTGCCACAGGCAGGGACACCTTCCACTAGAGCAGCTTGCTCCAACCTGCCCCTGAACACTGCCAGGGATGGGGCAGCCACAGCTTCTCTGGGCACCCTGTGCCAGCACCTCAGCACCCTCACAGGGAAGAGCTTCTGCCTAATGTCTCCTGAACCTTCTCTTCTCCAGCATCATGACATTATACAAACAAAATCAGTGCTTTACAATTAAACCCACTATTGATTATTAACAGCGACAGCCCAAACCTGTACAAATTGCTCACAGACTGACTCAGAAAAAGGAAACTAATAAAAGAAAGCTGTCTGGTGTGAGCTGGAAAGCCTAACCTCATCCGTGCTCATCCGAGCTTCACGCAGGATTAAAAAGGGACAACTGCTTTTGTTTAACACTGCTGCGTTGATGATCCCTTGGCCTTTAACAACAGTGATCAGGCTGACAGGCTTGAAATTTATTGTCTTCAACAGGTTGCTTTATATACAACATAAAATCTGAGCTGGCACAGTTCGTTATACCCATGTTTCAGTTTCTTATCCAAATGGTTTTCAGGGAATGTACTGTCACATTAAGCTGTTTGACTATCTTTTGCAAGTGGCTCATGCTACGCTCTGCAGGAAATCAAGCCCTGAGCATGATCTCTTTTCAGGGTATTAGTTACCAATGCCAGCAGTAATGGAATTTCTTTGTAGGCTGCAACATGCTTTTTATAAAAGACTGACCACAGCCTTTGGGAATAAGCCCCACAAAAATATGCACTGCACAATGTTGTTACAAGGTAAAAACCTCATTCTTACCTTCCCAAGGTTTTCTTGTTCCAGGATCATTCGTGTATACTGCTCCCTAAAGGAAAGATAAGATAATTTGATTATGATTTTCTTTGGTTCTGTGTAATAGGACAGAATAATGATGCAGGTGTGGAAAATGATAAAAGTATTGGGAGGTCCCTAAATGAGAGAGGAGGCATGAAGAAACGTTTTTGTCTTTGGACAACATATCAATCCCCTGGCATCAGGATCAGATCTCTGATTCTCCCACCTGTGCATTTGGGGTAAGTGATACTGGAGAAGAACTCTTACACTTTTGAAGCAGGGATGGTCTGGGGAGACCTTATAGCAGGTCCAAACCATCCTATGATTCTACGATTGCTGATATATGAGATTTGGTATATAATTTTATCCTTCCAGCTTGAAGACAACAGCAAGATCATTCAGATAAGATGTACTTGATCCCTTTCTGATAGCACATTTATCCCGGTGATATTCGGAGGTCAGCCAGTGGCCTCACTTGTACATGTGAGCCTTTAATTGCTGTGAATGTAGCGTTGGAATGAGTGGGAAAATACAGGAATGAAGGGGAATAGCATTTCACCCCAGGTGTGGGGTGCAATGGATCCGCTGCACATTCCTTGCTTTCAGAGAGCAGCCATCACATTTAGGTGCCTAAATATAGGCTTAGAAACATAACTGTTGACATTCATTATTACATATCTTGGCTGAACACCTTTGTCTGTAACAAGTGGCTGGATCACTTTGACATAGGCAAACTTGATACATGAAACCTGACAACATATTATGTAAACCAGCAGCAGGATTCAGATACATTGCTACACACTTATTTTAAAATGTGACAATAAAATCCACTGATTCACCTGAAAAAAAGAAAGATCAGGTGTTATATTTGGTGGGTAACAGGTACGCTGCGTGGCTGAGAGCTTGCTAGCAGAATTAAAACTAACCCAGCTCATCTGAAGAGCTTTCCACATTGCTCAGGGAAGAAGACCTTTGCCTAATCCTAATTTCCAGAAAGCAAGCTCAGTCTTCGTGATACCAGAGCAGGAAGATTGCTAGAGCGTGGTGAGCAGCCAAGCAGAACCAAGGCATTGTGTTTCTTCTGTTCCTTCCATTCTATTCGGTACTCCAGGTTCCTGACTGGAGCCCCTGGCCTTGCCTGCCATGCTCCCTGCAGAATGGACGTGCAAGGAATGAAGCTGGATCACTTTATGATCTCTGCCTCTCAGACAGCTCTGACCAGGACAAATCAGTGTCCTGAGGCTGCTCAGCTGATCCCTTCCAGCCCTCACCAAAGCAGAGATGGAAAGCCACACTGCACCTTAATTCCACTGGCACACAGCAGATGTTCACATGCATTTGGCTTCAAGAACACAGTTGTTATGTTTTTTTTAATCAGAGTTTTCAAAGTTATCATCAGAAGATTGGATGTCTTTCCTACTAAGTTTTTCTTTACTATTTATAATGATGACTGGAAAGAACGCAACTTAATAACTTCATCAACAAAGCCACAACTTTCTATTTTTAGAGAGGAAAATTAACTTCCCACATTCCTAAGAAGTGACTCCCCAAGACAGAGAGTTTATATTCAATAAAGGGGGTCTGAATTAAGACTTTTTTTTGTTCAATACATTGTTAGGAAAGTGCTGTTCTATTTCTGGTTCATTTTTACTCCGTTTACATTCCAGTCTCTGCTGAAAATACACTCATATCCTAAAAGGATGTCTAGAAAAAAGATTTAATTGTCTCATTTGAGATGTTGCAATTTGCTGCATTGAATTTCATTTTGAGTTGTTTAAATGCGACAGGTCTGTGACCTCTTACAGAAGGTCAGAAATGTGCGTAGTCACTGTGTGAGGATGATTTCCCCAGTGAGACAGGGACAGTGGTAATGCTCCACTCGCATTCTCCTCGCCATACCTGGAATGACAGAGCTGGACTCACGCTCAGTTCCAGCATTTGGCTTCCATGGGTTTTCTGGGGGAGAGCTCACACTGGGGATGGTCACTCCAGAAGCACCAGAGTCAGAGCACTTCTTACTTGGTGTATGTGCACAAGTGCAGACCCTCCCTTTACCCACAAGGCCATAAAAGGCTGGACCCGCATTTCCTCTCAGCCGTTTGGCTGAGCTGGGCTCCTTTTCATCCTGATGGATATTCACATCATCACTAAGATTTTTCTCACAATCACTTCTCTTTTCACACTTCTGGTTATTTTTGCTGTTTCATCGTCTGTCATGAGATAAATCTTTATTTCCTACAGCCTTCCATTACTTTGTGAGATGGAAGAAGAGGCTTCTTAGCCTCCATTCACATTCTATCTCCTCCCACCCTAACATCAGTAGTTCTGATTCTTTTCTTATTCTTATTTTTCCTGCATTGTTTACTGTCATATTTCAACATTTTCACACCTCGGATCCTTGTGGAAGGTCTCTGTGATGGATATTAAACTAATCCTTTACTTCCTTGAGGTCTCTGCCTCATGTTCTAGAGCAGCAGGAGATTGTGGCTGCCCCATCCCTGGCAGTGTTCAAGGCCAGGTTGGACACAGGGGCTTGGAGCAAGCTGCTCTAGTGGAAGGTGTCCTTGCCTGTGGCAGGGGGTTGGAACTGGATGAGCTTTAAGTACCCTTCCAACCCAAACCAGTCTGGGATTCTGTGATGAGATACAGCTCCACTGGAGCCAGTGCAAGGTGCACAAGGACAACTTAGAGTTAATGAAGGATCTGATGCAGGAAGGCCTCATGTCGTCCTGAGGGGATCCCTGGAATTCCTCATTCAGTTCAACACACTAATTTATTCTTCCATCTCTTTTGAGAAGTGACAGACAACTGCTGGTTCTCTCTTCCTGTTGTGATGTCAGCACGCTGGCAAGGCTGAAGCTTTCCAGTGCAATGCAGAATCACTCTCAACTACCTAATGGAGCAGTTCTCTCTTTGCTTTGCACCCAGTCATGTTTTTATCTTGTTTTGTGAATGGGACAATTTTGTGCAGCATTTTGGCACACTGTACAGAAGACTGTGCAGGAGCCACAGCCATGACAGATGACACAGATCCCAAGCAACAATCTGTCCCATCACTGAAATACATATGCAGAAATCTAAGAAGAGGCCTTCACCAAGGAATTATATTGCTGTGGCTGTTTCAAGCCTAAATGATAAAGCAAACTGTAGGAACACTGGTTGATGCACAGAGTGAGATGGAGGGGTACGAGGCAGAGCTGATGAACAAACATATTTAGCATTCAGTACAGAGTAAAAAACCATCTATATGACATGGTAACATTTAGACTTCTTAGCACAGATAATCAAACCAGAAACATTTCAATCTTTGGCAGGACTGCATCATTTAAAATAGAAAATGACATGGAAAAAAAAAATAAGCTATTCAGTTCATAACCTTTTGTGCTTCTCTCCCTACCAGGCAAAGAAAAGGGGTCCTGAAAAGGCTCACAGGATGAAGCAAGTGTCTTCAATGGAGTGAATTAAATTGAATGCAAAGATGAAGGTGAGTGTGACAATGCAGAACAGTATTCATTCTACTTGCAGTCAGAACTACAAACAGGAGCAAAACAAAATCCATTTATGATGTATATACACAGTCCTTCACTCCTGTACCAGTGCTGGTGACAGCTCTTATACTGGAAAGACAAGGAGAAGATTTGCAAGTAATGGCCAGAACCTGAGGGGAGCATATGGTGGCTCTCCAAGAGGTGGTAGACCTACTCCTGCATGCTGGACTCTTGGGGGGGGAAACTTGGCAGAGGCATTATGTGTGGTAGAGCCATGCTTCCTGCAGGGTTTCTCTGAGCTTGTGCCAACAGAGGCTGCAAGTTAAAACCACTATCTAGGGCCTATAATCTCCAGCAGGAAGGGAAAATCTTTTGGTATGTCTGGGAGAACTCTTAGCTTTACAGCAGTATATACTGGAATTCAAGATGCTTATTTTTAGATTATTATAGTGTTTCTAAATTTATCAGGTGAACTCCTCCAGTTCAAATGCCAGTGAGAAAATTCCAAACTTCAACCTTAGTTTATGAATATCCTTCACGTTAACACAAAGGAAGGGCATTAATGCACTTACCGAATGGCCTTTCGCCTCTCCTGTGGGTCTGAGGAGACATATGCCTTCATTTCTTCTTTAGCACGCTGCAGCTGTATTTCTAGATTCTAGAAAGAGGTAATTAAATATATATATTATATAATTGTTATTTCATTTTACAATGAACAGTTTGGACCCTCTTGTAATCTTACCCTTTTCATGCAGTTAATGTAATGGTAGTTGCTTTCTTCCTGAACACACTCCTCAAGAAGCCCTTTCACTTCCTGTGGCACAAGAATAAGATTTCAAAGCACATCAAAACTGAAGTCCACAGGAGATGCCCTGTGTTGCTCTATAAACTATAAGAGACTGGACCAGAAACAGGCATAATACTGAATAAATTCTCAGATGCTTATATAATTCCAGCTTTCCAAAAGTCCCTTTTAAAGTGAAAGACAATAGATTTGCAGTTTTGGTCACAGAGATGCTAAATGACTGCTAATGGCTGTTTATTAATATGACTGACTTCCAACAGACACCTCAAGTGCTGCCAAGACTCTTGTTCCTATAAGCACATAAGTGCTAAATACAGTTGTGAATAAGCATTTCCTGGTACTCATCTGCAAAATGTATGTTAGAAGCTACAGATATGTTAATAGTATGCTAATTAACAATCAATAATTACACTGAGGAGTATGTTGACAGTGGGTTAGTCCCATCTCTAAACGGTCTGTACAAAACCACCCCGATAATCCAAAGGGAATTCATGTACCCCAGGTCACACACTTATCAACTCCAAAGCTGACTTTCAGACCATGAGCTGGAAAATGGGATTCTGCTGTTCAGCTGCAAGAATTTGCTGACACTACTCATGTCCAGCTTAATCAGGGGATGTTATTGTCATCATGTGTTAGAAAATGACTAAGATTTGTCTGCCAAGAAAAAGAAGCCTTGATTGATACTGTAAAATGGTTCTTACGGAAGGTCTGCTTCACAGCAGGTTCATCTGTGGATTCTCTTATTTTGTTGGATTAAGCCATACAAACGTACTTCAGTGCACGAAAAGAATTACCTAGATGTCTACCCACACTTTCAATGTATGCCTTTTGTATTATGACACCTATTCTGTATGTGGGCAAGGTCTTCAAAAATCAAGTCCAGGCTCAATTCACAGGAGGTGATCTAGTGAGGTAAAATAGATTCATATGAACATATGAACACTGTCCCCACATTAAAGGACTTCACTGGTTTAAGTGCCTCCCTTCCTTAAAGTGCTATAGCACACGTATTTTATGGTGAAATTCTTTCCCAACAGATCGTATTTAGGCCAGCAGGATTTCTGGGAGATGCACCTTGCTAATCAAAGCTGGACGTTGCCGGATGGACTTAGGTACCACCAGGTTCATTGGTTGCTGGAGATATACGAGACTGTAGCCAGTCCGCAGCATCTTCAGGCATGATTTGTGTAGCTTTGGATCACCACTGATGGATTTGTGCTTCCCATGTCCAGAGGGAAGCAGGGAAAATACCGTACCACAGAAAATAACGGGTTGCACAGTGTTTATGAACATGCATCAGCGAGCCACCACCTTACCTGTTCCAGCGCAGAGCGATTGCTCTCTAACCCTGCTGCACAACTGTTGTATTGCATTTTCTTCTCATCACATTCTTGAGTTAATTCCTTATGTAAAAAGGGCAAAAGGAGACATAAAAGAACTCTTCGAGTGACTGACATGTGACATTCAGGCAGACGATGCTGCTTTCAGTCTCACACATCACCCTCAGCTGCTGGCACACTGGCAGACACTTACATAAACCCAGCAGGCACATGGGTGTTATTCCACAGGGGGAAGCCACAAGGCTCTACATGCATACTGGAAGCTCAGCTGAACACACCACAACAGGGCACATCTCTTCACAGTCATAGCTTTGATGTGCTAGGTTAGTAAGCAGTGTTTGCAAGAAGAAATGAAAAATAATCATAAAAATAGAGATTAAAAAAGGATTAGTATATTTGCTACCTATGAAAAGCCAGCTTTCTAGTTGTACACAACAATCCTGCAGTGGATTTCGTTTGTTGACACTTTTAATAGAACCATTAAAAGGAATTCTTCTGGAAATTCAGTTGACAGAACTGGATTGCTCTATTTACTTCTACAGCAAGGAGCCAACTTAGAGCAGCTGCGGACCTGAATGACTTCTAATTTTTCAGCTCTCTAAAACTTTGAAAACAAATGGATAAATCTGTTGCTCCCACAGACTAATATAGGACTTAGATCAATGAATTCAACTCTTTGGATAAGAGATTTGCATCCGTTTCAAAAGGGGAGCGTTAGTTGAAATCATTAGCTCAGAGATGCAGAAAAAGCTTTGAAACCAATTGAAAAACTCACTTTGCTATAGGTTTGAACCACAATTTTTAAATGTTCTCCTGGTGCAATGTTTTGAGTTGCTCTAAGGGACAAAATCTTCAGCCTGATTTTGTGTCTGCACTGTCAGCTTTTATGAATCCCACTCTTTAGCATGTTGAAAATCGTGGCTGACCCATTCTGCTCTTCCCAGCTTGTCTTTGGATTATGTTCTTGTACAGCAGTACAGACATCCAGAAATGAGACTTATTTGGGATTCTGATTTGATTTACATAGCGTGAGAGAAGTGCTTCTACTAACCTGGCATTTTTGACGCAACTGCCTCAGTTCTCTGATGACAGGAGCTAGGCTTGCCTTCTTCTCTGACACCATGCTATTCAGTTTTTTAACCTGAGAGTGACAATAATACACAATAACTCTATGATACTAATAGTTCATTTATATAATAAGGAATGGGAAAAGAAAGAGAAGTAACCCAAAATATATAGAGAAAAATGTGTGATGAAGCCAGAATTATATAGAAGTTCAAGCCTAATTAACAAAGGGAAAGAGCTCATCTTGCAGCAGGGTCATTACCACAGACAAGGAATTCTGCTCCCATTGTTTCAAGTGAGAACATCATAGAGAAGCCATCACATAGGAGACACTCTATGTGCCAGACACCTGGAGACCTTAAAGAGCAGGGGAAAATGAAGACCTTGCATAGAGGTGGATCAAGAGAAAGGAAAAATTCCTTAAGAAAACAAACAAAAAAAAAGGTTAAATAAAGTTTGAAAATGCTAAACCAGAATCACTTTAAATGATTTATACTGAAGATTCAAATTTGATCCAGCTTTCTATCTGAGAATCATTCTGTTTTAATTACACCACTTCATTTTAAAAGCACCCTAATGATTTCAAAGAATGTCGTTCTGCTTTTTGCTCTTTTGCTATATTTTCACATTAGAAATTCCCGTTTTGTCTTGCTTCTATGGCTATGTGGGAAGTTAAATTAAAACATGACAGAACTAAGGGCAATTGGAAATTGGGCTACAGAATAAAAGCCAACAGATTTAGCTCTTAAACCTGGGTTTATATGTTTATATGCCGAGGAACCAGACACCCACATTGAGGAAATACAATAGTTTAAGTCAAAACTCACCGTTTCAGACATGTTATCTAGTGTCCGGCCTTTCATTTCATCCATTTCACTTTTTACTGCAGATACTCTTTCCAGCTCCTCCTGCTTGTAACTATATCCAGAAATGCCTTTCTTGTCTTCAATAGCTTGCTGCAGACACAAAAAGTAAACACAGAATGTGAGTCCATCAAGTAACATGGCAGGGGGGTTGGAACGAGATGATCTTAAGGTCCTTTCCAATCCTAACTATTCTATGATTCTACGAAATTCCTTCAGAAAGCCAAAATACTGTAAGAAATGGGAAAAGGGAAGTACTGTAATCAGTTTAAAAGTGACGAATAATCTAACTGCCAGGAAAACCTCACTCTATCTATTGCCTGTACAGTAGCATAGTAACAACTATCCTCACACTATTTGGTCATCCAATGCCCAGTGAAATGAACAGAAAGTTTCCACGAGGTCAAGTGGGCTTTAGGTCAGGCTCTGAAGCTCAGTGTGTAAAATGCAGCTGTTTAATCTGAAGATGTAGCTAACTGTTTTTTAAACAACTGTCAAGCAAAACTAATTACGGGAGTCATTACAGTAACACTAATACCATCTTACTAGCAAAGTCTAGCACTACATCACCCAAGCTTTACATTTAATTATATGTTGATGTAATGCTCTTTAGCGACGCTTGCTCATTATTTTCTGCAATCTGAAAGCAAAGTGTTGATTTATGCATCCACAATTTGTTAAAAAGCAAAACATGCCTTCTAAAAAGTGCCGTATCTCTCTGAACTCCAAGTCCATTATCCTCAAAAACCTTTTACAACCATCTGTTTAAGAAAAGATTTGTCTCTTTTCAGACTTTAATAGCAGTGTGTAATTTGACAAGGTGTTATGCCCAGGGCTAGAAGAAGATTTGATTCTATGGGGAAAGAGTGCACGCTAGTCATCTGGTGGGAAGATCTTTATGGAGTCAAGGCTCTGTAGTTTTCCTAACAGGTAGTTTAGGAAAGGTCAGACCTGAATGAGAATATACTGGTGACCATGTGCAGCCACTTCAGAGAAAGGCTTTGCCTCTGCTGTGATTTCCCTGTGAGATAACCCTTGTGCACTAGTGATCCTGCTGCTAACAAATACTTCATCACTGCTTATTCCCCTTTCTTCTAGTGAGCAGCAATCATGAGAACAAGCTCTGGTCCTACAGCAGTGGGGGCTTCTTTCTACCCAGGTAGCAGTTCTGGTCTTAGTTTTAACCAAACAATGAAAGCTACTGAAATAGTGCGACATCATCCACTGCATCTCTGCAAGTATCTCTCCAGAGCCTAACCCATGTATTTTCACACTTTCCATTTTCTTTTAATAAGGCAAATACTTTTATGCTTCAACATGCAAAATACGTACAGATAACAAGCAGGACAGAAGATAAATAAACCCAAAGTGTTGGATAATAAGAATACTGGTATTGGAAGAAAACACTACAGCAGTGGCATTGCATTTGGGATGCATGTTTATTCCCTGAATGCTTCCAGCTGTGCATAGCAGAAATCCTTCTCCTGCTGTTCTGGCTAAAACAGCCCTCATCCAGTTTTACATTTTTCACTGACTGTGAAATGCATTTTCTTCTAAATATTCTGGGGTTAGAATGTTTCCTTCCTGCTGGCTCTGTTTTTAAATACTATTCCGATATATTCTGCAGCAGTAACTTGAATCCTATTTGCTGTTGGTAATTTTCAAAGCCCTTACTATGTATGTGGATTCCAGAAACTAATTTAAGCATCCAGCCTTGCTCTAACTGGCGTTAGTGAAGATCTACCATTGACTTTAAAAAGCAGGGTCAAGCCCCTCAGTCTAAAAGAACCTGCAGGACAGTCATGACTGCCTGTAAGAAACAGTTGCTGAACATAAAGTACAGCAGCTTCGCATAGTCAACAGACAGAAATAAACTTTATACCCCAATGACTCTTTTACTAATGCCAGCAGGAGACCTGAGGACTGTATGCATTAGAATCTAACAAAACAACATCCATGTTATTAGAGAGCTGTTCTCAGGGAAGGAAGGGTGATGGACTGTGGGAGCAGTAAATGCCTGTATTACCAACTGCTGCTGAATAGCCTCGTGGTGCTGTTTGAGAAGTTCTTCTGTCCTCTGGAGGATACCATACTCAGCTGTAATTTCTGCTACTTCCAGTCGCTTCTTCTTATAAAATGTGCTCTTGCTCCGGAGCTTATTAACATAGTGTTTCAACTGGGAAGAGAGAGAGAGACAGAAATCTCATTTAACTTAAAGCAAAACAGAGCCTTATCACAGGCTGTTGCTATCTAAAATAGAATTATCCTATCTGGACTGCATATTGAAGATGTTTAGAACAGAGACTGGAATTCAGGATTCCCAGGGTCCATTTATTTTCAGCTCTGCATTTGTTCACTGAGGGAGATGAATAAAACCAGCTCTATTGCTTTCTGTGTCCCAGCTCACCCATTTGCAGTAGTGAGAGCCCTCCGTTCTGCTCATCACCGTTTGACAGTTGGGAAAGTAATTACTCTTTGCAGAATGTTGTGAGAATCACAGATAATAAAGAAGTTAATGTAATAGTAGTTTGCACTGGTACCAGAGCACCAGATCAGCAGCGCACAGCCCCAAAATGCTCTGCAGACCAAGAAACATGATAAGAAAGTGCAGAAAAATTGGAAGAGGGCCTGGGAAAGGACAACCTTTAAGTGGCAGTTCTCCATAGTCAGAATTTGTTGTTCTCTTTCCTTGACTCTTGCAGACCTAAATGATATGATTGGCTGAGTTTTTCAAAACAGGAAAAGAAGAGCAGAGTCCTTGCACAGAAGCAGTGAAATGCACTATCCATGTCACTCAAAAATGATGGAGAATTTAGATTTTTATTAAAGACTAAGTAAAATAGCCTTACAGTTCAACACCTTAGCTAATTTACATCTGAATCCATGTTTGCTCCAGTTCTAACACCTATGAAATATCAGGTGTTGAAACAAACATGCAGTATTTTTCTTTGCCTTAATGTTTTCCATCTGTCAAACAGGCTTAGCTCTTCTATTTTATGTGAGAGCTACGAGACAAATGATAGTCACAACTAAAAACTGCAGTCAGATCCAGAGATGGAAAGTAAATCAATTGATTAAAGTAAATGATGTAAGCAAAGGCTTCAGAATGTTCCTCGATGAGGAGAGGTTCCATGTGTGCAATGTGAGCACAGAACAGGCAGCCCCGCAGAGAGAACAGGACTCCCGCTACCACTGGTATAAGTTTAAAACCCAGCCACAAAGGAACTTGGGGGTTTGAAATTTACATTAATTTTTCTTGGTGCAAAATTATGCGTCTCCTTTCCAAAGACTAAATCCAACAAACCGGTGTGACCACAGCCCAAGAACCCCCAGAGTAACTGTATGTTCTATAAAAAGTGTCCTGGGCACAATGCCCAAAATGAAATCAACCCTGTTCATCTGCCATCCTGTGCGATATCTAGGCCAAAGCTGCTTCTCTCTTGCTATGCTCCAGAACTATTTTTAAAGCCAAAAGCTATAAACGTTTTTGGTGAAAGAACAAACCCACAAATTACTCAATGTGCTCTATGCAGATTGGACTATGCATGGCTTTGGAACACCGGTTTACATTGTGTGTACAACCTAGGACAAGGGTAGACAAGGTCACCTAAGCCACAGCACTGCACAGCGGAGGCAGCCCTGTTACTGTCAGCCTGGCTCTGTTAGATTATTGGCACCCTGAATAGAGTATTACCAGAATTAAGTCTTTTTCATAGCAATTCTGTTTCATAGTCTCTTAGTTAACACAAAAGACATTTCTTTTTTAATTGCTTAGACAATACCAAGGTTTCTGTGATTTTCAAGAGAGTACAAAAGTATAACGTCCCCAACTAACTGAGGAAAACCCAAGTGAAGCACAGTCTTGATCAAGTAGTTCCTGAGATACTTCATTTGACCAGTGGAATATAGTAAAGAATGATGTAAAAGATTAAACTTACTTAAGACGTGACCACATTCAGCTATCAAATCTCAATGGTTTTCTGTCAGTTTAGCCCAGGATAAAAAGCCAACTATTATTCTCTTCACTTCTATAGCTTCTTTTAAGGTCTTGAAAATAGCTCGAGTGGGAGGTTGAGTATTTGCATATTCAATATTCAAAGCATAATGTATTTTACAATGGAAGTCAAAGGATCTTGTTGATTAAAGAGCTAGTTCTACCAATGTTCTATTATTAGTTGATTAAGTTAGGACTATATCATTAAAATTTCATCCAAAATGAACTACAAGTTGCTCACATTGACAAGCAAAACCTATTCATTTAGAGGATGCTGTCTATCTTTCAGCACAATCTCTGGCTTTCTAAAAGCAACCTCAACCTCTCACACAGCTTTTATTGCAGCAAACGAGACAAAACAAGGTATAAACAACGATAATATCTGTAGCCTCCACCTCCTCCAAAGGTTCAGCCCCTCAAAATCCTGCTAACTGAAGGCTTTATATCAAAGGCCAAAATCAGAGGTGGAGTTATTAGATTGGGATCCATTTAAGTCAGCGGCTTGTAGGGATCTTATGGCAAAATTGGGTTTCTTCAGCCTAAAAGCTGAGTATCATTCTGTAGGTTTCCAAACAATAAATATAAGCTGCTTCTAAAATACCAGTGCTTTCATCTGCATAAGCATTACTTTGGAAGCTTTGCACATTTCCTGCTTCCATCTATATGTAAATGAAAAGCCAAGCCCCTAAAGTGCTATAAAACATTGTACTTCGCTGTGGTAAAAGGTCTGTTAAATAATTTGCACAGTTCACAGCAGAATAACACTGCTCAGCCGGATCACTTTACAGTTCACCCAAAGGAATCTGTTTTCCAGCAGCAGTGGCATTTTCCCATAGACCAGGTCAACTTCTTCCTGCGTAGATACTCAGCAGGCTCAACCTACAGAATTCCCAGGGATCGGCCAGTGCCCGCAGTGAGGCACCACTCAAGGCCATGCCATAGAAAGCTTTTCTTTCTCAAGCAACTTAACGCAAATAGTTATTTAAGCTTCAAAGATTACATGACTGGACAAGAACCAAATGCTGGCACTGAGTTAGCAGTTAGAGTAAACAAGGCTGAAGCCCCATGTTTGCTAGGCAGGTCAGAGCCCCTGCGATAGGAAAACTATCCAAATGAAAGCAAGGAAGGATTATGCTTTTTCACTTGGCTATTTTTATGGATGACTGGAACATAACAAGTGTGGAATCTAGATTATGAAACAGAGTGAATGAAAACAGGGCTTTGGTCTCTTTTACAATGCCCTGCAGTATGCAGGTATCTAGCATCCCTGTATTATGTTCTGTTATTAATCTAAAGGATCTAGCAGCATTTGTGCTTCACCACTTATTACAACCTGAAAGAGATTGCTGTCACCAGATGAAGTCTTATCACATTGTTGTGAAGTCATTAAGTTTTATGACAATTCTAAACACAACAAGATGGAACCACAGCTATTGAAATGGCTTCTCCAGGACCATAGAGCAGGGAACCCCACAGGAACAAACATAAGCATGTTGACCACATGCATCACTGTGTTGCTGAGCTGGGATCAAAACCCAGCTTCTCTAATGCCTCGTTTTATGCCTTCACTATAAGCCCATCATTTTGTCACCTTAAAACTAACATTTGCCCCATGTTTTCACATGATTCTTATTCCAAGATTATGATTAAAGGAGAAAATGGATAAGCTTATTTTCAGGAAAGAACAAATCCCAGATTAATCCCTTACTTGCGAGTCACATCTTTAAAACCAGTATTTTCTGGATCACTGTATCAATTTGATGGTGTTATAGTAATCAAAATATTCTTCATACAAAAGTACTTCAGGAAGTAAAGTATTAATAAAAAAAAAAACAATCTGTCTGAAATACATAATCTAAACAAGGTTCCAAATAAAGTTTTCTTAATAAAATTACTTGCACAAGCCCAGTAACTGCAGAAAAACTCTATTTCTATTAAGACTTGAGGAACAGATGCTTTAATTTTCTAACTAGACCAATTAAGGGGTAAAAACTGTCCAAAGTGTTCAAATTCAGGCAGGAAAAGTTCCTGATCATAACACATTTTCAGCATTTTTTCCTAAGAGGTTCTAAATTTAAGCAACTGTTGGCTAATAACTCCTACAGAGGAGGACAAACTTCTAGAATATAAAGATAGGAGCAGTATTACCTCAATCCATTAAAATGAAAGTATCCCACAGCCTGCTTATTGGCCAGCTCAATCAGGAAAATTCTTCACTAGCATTAAGTAGGGTATCTCTCCTAGGAGAGCTTGCTTCTAGTCAGGAAGGAGATATTAAAGTTGCCATCACTAATAATTTGGATCAATCAGAATCTTTGTAATGAAAACCCATTCTTGGTTATCACTGAAAATGCACAGCTCAATAAGATGGATGATTTATTCATACCAGTGGGTGCTGAACGAGCATTCAGTTCAGTACAGATTCGTCTGAATCACTGCATACATTTGGCTTAAATGATGGTTAACTTCTCACAGCAAAAAGCCTCTGGCTTCTGTAAGAGCCCTACAGTTTTGCCACCGTTGTTCTCACACCCTGATTACCAGCTACTCTCCTATTTGTGTTCGGAAGGAGCCTTTGATAGACAGAATATAACTGGACCTAGAACCATAGTGAAAAGTTAAGAGAAAGATAGCAAATGGATAAGATAACATCCCCTGGGTCCTGGCTTAAACTATTTAACATTCAAGTTGTGAGCTCCTTTACAGCTACTTTCTTAAAATCCCACCCACCTAATTTGGAGCCTGGTAACTCGTTTGGATGGATTCAGACAGACCTGAGAGTTTGAGAGGAAAAGTGGCAAGATCTATGGTCCAAAACTGCTTCCTCTGTTTGCAAAGTGAAACCCTTTTTAGATTGTTTTACCAGGAGGCAGGTAGGCATGGATGAGAAAATTAAACTCCTTATGTAAATGAATGTGCAAACCTCACGTATCTTAACAACCTGATAGGATTTTCCATGCTGCACTCTCAAAAGCACGTTCATTTCAACTGCTGTAGCGAAGCACCGCGATGGCACTGCTGTTCTGATGCCTTGGGAAAGTCTAGGTCCTTGGGGCCCTATGCTGAGCTCTGAAAAGCACAATGCATTGTGTAAAGAGCTAAAAATACCCCAGCTTTACCTAGGATCACTTGTAATTGAACCATCTAGCCTTCTAAGTGTCAACATTTGATTCCCTAATTTTCAGGATCTGACAGCTGCAGCGAGGAACCTGCCAACTCTACCCCATGCTCATTTTGCTTTGTTTGAAGTACTTGAAAAGATTCTGTTCTCCCTGAAACAGACTATTTATTCCTGCTTTTTTTTTGTGTTTGATGTAAATGAGTTGGTCATTCCCTGCTGTTTCCTCTAAGGTCTATCTAGGTGTACAGCTCCCCAAATGCTGTAACATTCCTTTTTACAATTACAGAATAAAGGAGAACACCAGCACCTGAAAACATGAGCCAGGATTGACCTTTTGAGGTCTTCTTAGCACTTCATTCACCAAGTGGAGATCCAAATACTAGGATCCAAATACCAGCACAAGATGGGAAGGCACCATTTCTTTGATTGCCAAGTCTTGTGAGTGCCGTGATGTAAGAGGGAGAATGGGAGAAAAATAGTTCTTTGATTAAACTGTAGCATTCAGATAGGTAAAACATGGCAGGATTAAAAGCCCATTTTAAACTTAAGACAGCAAAGCTATTTGTTACAACCCCTGCTTTCTTCGTTTTTTTAAACTGGAGGAACTAAATGTAAAATGTGTGTGATTGCAACGAGAAAGCATAAGGAAGCTTTTGGCTGTCTGAGAGGGCAAAGCGAAGGTTGAATGTACAACCCCTTTGTGTCCCCATCAAACACGTGTATTGCAGCAGTGACTCACCACTACATTAATCAAGATTTCCTTCAGCATTGGCTCAAAGCTGGAGTAACAAAGCACTGAACCAGAAAACACAAATCTAAAGGCATAACATACCAGAAATGAACCTATAGCAAAAGATTGTCTGGTGAACTGATGAGAGAGAACCTGTTCACTTCACTGTTGCTTCCGTGCCAACTTATTTGTCTCATTTATCAGTGTTGTCTTCTCAAAACCTAGGCTGAAGCAGTACTGTATCTGTAAGATGCATTTGCAATGTAATTAATGTACTTTAAGGAGATACAGAAAGTACAGTACCAAGGTCCTTCACAGCATTTTTGGCAGCAGACACTTATGAAATAATTAAATACCACTATCTCCATTTTCCAGATGAGGAAACTGTGACCTTTGCAAAAGAGGTGATCAAAATAATCAAGAATTCAAATCCTTCCCTGGTTTTTAGCCATAGGAAACACTTTTTAATGCTCTACACTACTGCTTGTGAGTACCACTGCAGTTTACCTAATGAAGTCATGATCAAGACATGGATTGTACAGTACTGCCTTCCTTGGGCCAATGTGCAGAAAGGATATGACAAACCAGGAAATGCTTCTTATGAAAAGACAAGCACTTCTTATTTAAAGCTGATGGTTTTGCCCAAAGTGCTGTCATTTGTTTCTCATTTCTCAAAAATGAAGACTTGAAAGATTTAAGAAGTCAAAAGCAGAACACATTTGAACAAAAGGAAGGCAAGTTATGTTCAAACAGGTCTTTTTTCTGTCTTGAGCCTCATGTCAGACACTTAAATTTTTCATTATTAAGCCTCTCATGAGGTTCCTCCTCACAAGGTTTCCCTCCTGCCCTGTTCTCCTTGAATTTCTATGGATCACAGTATATTATCCTCCTCAAGAACAGGCACAACACTAATTATTTTTGCACATGCATTATCTGTGCATGTGCAGATAATGTAAAACATATGCTGCTGTCTTGGTAATGCATTCTTGTTGATCTATTAAACACTTCTTTCCCATCACGTCATGAAACACAGGCTGTCTGCTTTCTAGCTTTATTTTTCACTTAAAAAGTTGTCCAGGACCCTAGCAACATCGCCCCTGGGACTCAAAACCTTGTAGTGGAGAGAAATCTAATGCAGTGGTTGTTTTATTATTGCTTGGAACACCCTTGGAATGTGTATAGCGTGTCAGGGTAAGAGAAATCGACATCTCAGTTGTTCAGTGTCTGTGCCATTAACTTCCACCTGTAGTTTTCATCTTGATGTACAGAAGAGGAGAAAGACAGGAGGCACGAGTGAAACATGCATGGGCTCCATATCACACAGGAAGCTTGGTGTATGGGTGTACACATACACATTTCCACAGTCTCTTTAAGACTCCTTTAAAAGAAAGGATGTTTGTGGAGTGGGCATGTCCTATGGGATTAGGAAGGGAGTTCCTGCTACAAAAGGTGTTCCCTGGTTTGAGTAGTATGTTAAAAAAGCACAGAAACAGGCAAAGAGAAAGAAAGCAGAGTGTTACTCTTGATAAATGGCAGTGCTAATGAAGGCAATACAGGAGGGCATGAGAAGATAGATTAAATCAAAGAATGATGCAGCTAAAATAGTCCTTGCTTTAGTGAGTCTTCCTGGAAGTACACTTAACAGGCTTTATCCAAACAGAGAAAAATTACTGTCGTCAGGAAAGTCAATTCATTTTCCTGACAAACCAGTACCCAGCTGCAGCAGCCAGATTCCTTGCAAACATCTGAAGAAGAAAAGGCTGCTTCATTAAGTACAGCTTCAGATATGACTTGCCTGAGCTACAGTGACTGTGCTTGTCAGAGGATGTACTGCAGCTGAGCTTCAGGAGGGTCTGGGGAAATTTCAGTCAAAACTACAACAGGATTAACTGCACTTCTGATATTACTGGTGTTGTGCTTTATGATCAGATATCATATAGGGAATGGACAGTAATGCAGATTTTTATTACACACCAAATAATAAAATTAATCAATGTTACTCCTCACTTGAGCTCCTAATCAATGAATCCTTAACTTCTGTAGTTAGTTATTTGCCATCATACCCTTGTGATGTTGATGTTATTCTGATCCAAAGTCTGGAATATCAAGACAGCCAACATTAAATCCTCATATACCTTGCAATGTATTAGGTACAATGTGAGGAATTTAAATTAGAATTTGAAAATAGCTACAACCCAAGCACTGTTGCAGTATAAATAGTGGGAGGCATTTAAAAGCACTGGACAGCACCTGTATTAGCTGTACTTCAAAAAAACAAGTCTTCAAATATGATCATTTTGGATTTTGAGCATTAGAAAACCCAGAGGCCAATGTGTTGCAATGCTGAGGCCATGTATTTTGACAGGATACTATAAAGGTGGATAGGATACTGTAGGAGCAGTCATTGCAACGTAAAGTTAAAAGAAAATTGTGAGTTAACAAAAACTGATCCATCTCTCAAAGATTTCCTCTCCCTTATATCCTCTGTTACAGTGCATACCTCATCCCCCTTCAGAACTTCAGAGCCTTCCAACTCATGGGCCTGGCTGGTCTTCTGCTGCATCTGCTTTTCAACATTGGACAGCTCTTCCTTAGCAGCCTGGAGTTGCTCAGCCTTGGCTTCCTTCTTCCGGGACATTATAGATGCCTGCGTGATCATTAAAAATGCATATGGACAAGTAAAGTAAAAACTGCCTTCCTTCAGCATTAGTAAAATGTAATCCATTAAATTTCAGGCACTGCACCACTGAAACCACATTTTAACTGTCAGAAACTGTTTTTCATTAAGCAATGTGAGCATGTCTCACTGCAGAGAAAAAAGCATTGATTATTCATTAGATACAGTGGGTTAAACCACAACTCCTCTAAAGTTGATTGCAGGCTCCCAACTTCCTTCAGTATGGCTGAGATCCCAAACACGCCCTTTTTCACACATTCGTGCCGACAGATTTTACATTTTAGATTTCCATTTCTTCACCTCATTTTTTCCATTTTCATTGAAGAAAAGGTAGGCATTTGAGCTGCTTCATTTCTTCTACTTAGTCCCTTTCTGTGCATATGTAAAATGCACCAACATGGCTTAAGTGGAAAGTTATCCAAGATTTCACAAATGTCATAATACAGATTTTTATAACTCCAACCTACTCCAACCTACAGAAATATGTTATCCTAACAGCAGATCTGAGCCACTAAATCTTGGCAAATAGCTGGAAGACAATGAATAAAGCAATACCGTACAGAAATAGTGTCGATTACAGATTATTCCTCTGTTTGAGTCTAGAAGATAGAGCATTTAAAAACCAGTATTTTATATAAGACAATATTTCATAGTACCCAAGATTTGACCAGAAGCTGATGGATTTTAGAACATAAGTGTACTTTTGTTCAGTAAAACAAAAAGGCATCTTTATTGACACAACAGATTAATTTTGATGCAGGTGCAGGAATTTGGAGGTATGGCTGGTTTCTTCATACAAAAGGGAAAACTTACAAAGAAATGAAGCAAAATACAGAGCAGCTTTCTCCCACTAGGTGAAAAGAACCAGCTTTATGTCTAAAAATATACCTATCAGAGTTCTGCTGGGGTAGGATCTCGGCTCTTTGCTTCATGAGATATCTGCAGCGACAAACTGTGGAACAATATATACGATCATTGTGTGGAAAAGAAGCCGGTCCCTCGCGGAACAAAGCAAAGACCACTGCATGCTTTCAACTCACAGCAGCAACCTGAACTCCTGCAGTGGTTCCTCCACTGAACACAATTATATCCCGAGCCTGCTGGTCCTGCTACCAGCACATTATGTGGCAGCTTTTCTTTCGGGAAGAAGAGCATCTCTTACGGAACAAAACGGTGCATTTCCTATTGCATATGTGACTGAACTGCAGGATGCATTTTATCACTATTTTTTGCCTCCCACTGATCCATTTTACTTCAGCCTTTTTATTTTTTGAACCATCACCATAAGCATCATCATGAAAATCTTCATTAAAATTAGCAGTGGTACAGGCTGCCTGGAAAAGAAACCACATTTCTGTGTAAGCTCTGAAAATCTCAGAGTTCATAAATCCTTTTTAGAACTTGTGAATTTACTCAGACTACACCAGACAGCCTATTTTATAGAAAGACTATTTTATAGCCTCAGGATGAAAAAAAGAAATCAAAGAATACCTTCTTAATAGATGCAACAGGAAAAATAGCATGTGGTAAAACACAAGCAAGGGGTACAACTGAAAGCAAGCCTTGCCTCCAGGGCTGGCTGCAGCCATCAGCCCACATGCTGCCTCTTAAGAATCTGTCCACAGCTGGAGCTTTACCAAAATAGCTCCTCCAAAATGATTCTTCCACAATTGCTGGGATGCAGCTGAAGTCAACACCTAACAGCAGAAGGACAGCAGTCGATACGAACTCACTAACGTGCCTGAAAGCAAGTGTCTGACTCAGCCCTAAACATACATATGTTCAACAGCTTTTTATTTGCTTTTTGTCCTCCCTTATTATGCATTTCACTGATTTATGCTAAATAAAGACAAAAATCAGGACACAAACCAATCAGGGACTGAAACTGCTGCACTGCTTCTGCTTAACAAACGCTTTGTTCCTCCTTACCTGTTGGCGGTACATGGAAAATTTGCTATCAGCTGGCTCATACTTCATCATTCTTTTCTCAATAAGCTGGTTCATTTGTGCATTTACTTCATTTATCTGCAAGACAGAGCAGAAAACTAAGGAAATGGAGCTTTATTTCTTTGTCTTCTCCCAAGAATTAAATGCTTTGCAAACCAGATTTTCAATCCAGCTAGTTCCATTTTTAAAACAGAGAAACAAACCCAAAAACCTCAGTGAGTCATTAAGCACTGGCCAGGAAGAGGCTAAGGTTTTGCACTTCCAGTTCTGTGCCTTTATGATAAGGCAGAAGCATGATGTTGGCCCTGAAAATGAAATAAACTGGTGTACAGGGAGAGCAAATGCAAGGGACTCGGTAGAGATGGAAAAAAGACTCATATTGTGACATACTGTATGAAAACTGTCATTTTATCAATATTAACTAACATTCCTTTTCACTCAACCATTTATCACAAGTTTAAAGGGGAGCAAGCAAAGACTAAGTGATACCAAATTCATCAATACTTAAAAGAGTTGCAGACCATCATATTCCAGCTCTATTGTACTTTCTTTCTACTGCTCCAGAACGCAGTTTCTCCACAGTCTCTTTGCTGGTCCACAGTCTCAAACTGTTGATGTTCATTCTAGCTGAAGCTTTAGAGCCCACTGCACCTGGAAATCACAGCTACACCAGTGTACTGATTCCAGCTTTTCCAGTCCTGACTTAATGCTACCCCGGGACTCTCATCAGCCATGGAAACCGCAGCCCTAGCAACCTTCCTTTAATTCTCTGCTAACTAGATGAGTGCTGATAAGCAGTGTAAATATGTGCTGAAATCCAATAATGTCAAATCGTACCGCAGGTAGCACTGGGCATTCCCCAGACATTTCCATGAGCAATATCCGTGCACTTTCAAACCTAAGTATTTCAAATAAAGTGTTCCACAGGACTAAAAATACTCCACCACCTGCGAATTCTATTCCTTTACAAAAGCTATTAGTGGTAGAACAGGCCTGAATTTGAAGATGGCATAAGAATTCCCTTGTGTGAATAAATTCCTGGTTTATATGTTAGAAAATGCAGGACTGTGGCATTCTCAGTGCAATCCAGTTCCTTTTTAAGGCACTGAGAAAACAGAAGGTTGACTTTTAAAAAAAGAAATGCTGTCTAAGGCCATGCTGTGATAACAGCCAAGTAGATGACATTATCTATTTTGGGTTTATTATCTATTAAGAAGAGCATACTTCCAAAATATAACAAATTAAAAGGTGACCTCATGGAGAAAGAGGGGAAAAAAAACAAAACAACTTTGAATCTTTTTACAATATTGCCCAAAATATTGTAAGAACCCCAACAATAGTCTTGGAAAGGAAAGCACAAACCCAGGCTTCAAGTGTGGCTGAAAGAAATAACTGCAACCACAAACACTGTTGTGATTAGAAAACATGCCTGAGGAAAGCGGAGGCTGAACCACACAGCTGGTTTATTATTTCAGACCTCATCTACCATTTAATAATGCCGCATCCTTAAAAGTCGAATGATCGGGATCCAAAATAGCATTAGGCTGTCACTGACTTTACTTTTGTTAAAAGTAGTCTTAACCTTAAAATAGAATGTATTCCTGATGACACTTGACTGCTGATTCTCCTCTGATCCAAGAAACCCGTGGGCATTTCTTTCTTGCATTACTTTGGCATGCTCTGTGTGTGAATGCACAGGCTACTGTGAAGTTGATCACTTGCTTCAAGACACAAGAAGGATGGTGAATGGCAGCCCACACCCATGGGTAAATCATTCTCTGATCCATTACAAATACTCTGTTTCCTCGTTATCTACATTTCACAGCAGAGCCTGAGTTGGAGATCCCAGGGTTAGTAAAAACCAGCTGGTAAAAGAAGCTGACATTGAGACTGAACAGTCTCGTAGCTAGTACTATGTAGGACTAGTCTTCCAACCCTAGCTAACATTGTAAATCTTCAGCATGAGTAGAAATACGAATAATTAACATTCATATAAATTCTTCTAGAATATAATGTTACTTATTTAATCTTCCATTTAGGATCATGCAGATATGAAAACTTCATTGAATTAAATAAATGGACTTCTGTGGCAACAAATACCTCTGCACATATTGGATATATACTACAAATAAGGACTTTTGCTCATTCTAACACCATTTGTTTTTAACATCTGAAAAAATCTGGAAAGGTAAAGTAAGTACTTGATTCTCAGATTTCCTTTGGGCTTCCCAACTAAACCAGACTTATTCCAAACACTAAGGAGTTCTGAGCCATTGCACATTAAAACACAATATTGTGTAGATGTATCACCCTGAGAACATTTGTTCACCACTCCATAAGCGCTCTCTATATGCTGCTGTAAACTCCCTTGATAACCAGTGAGAGTTTAAACCAAGTGAAATCTGAAGAGAATTAAAATCAAATCTTTAGTGCTAATTTAACACCTCTGCTCATACCACAGGAAATTGCTAACACGATTTTCTAAATAGCATTTAAGGACACGGTTGGTTTGGGTTTGGTTTGGGGCTTGTTTTCTTGTTTGCTTGGTGGGTATTTTTAGGAACTTGTCTGGGAGTTTGCATTTAGTAATTAACACATCTTCTGCTTTACAACTGAAGGGATGTTCCTTTGGGAATTAGACATTTTCTCAAGGATATAAAGTAGTGTACAAGAACCTGAGACTATGCTATGGAATACAAATTAAGCGTGGCCTTGGTTAGCTTACCTTGCTTTCAAGTACATTGAGATCAGATTGGCTCATAGCTGGTTCTGCAGCCACCTTTTGTAAGATGTATGTTGAATTCTTCTTGCTTTCCAGCTCTCTAGGTAATTTTTCAGTAACCAGGTATGTATTGAAATTTATCTCCTCTTCCAGTTTCTTCATTAAACCTTAAAAGCAAATTAAATCAGTGTGTCTATAAAAGTAACATAGCAGATAATTAAGTCTGATTTCACCAATACATTAAGTATCTAGTAGCAGATTATGATAACAACAGCATAACACTTGAGTATTCTTTTCAGAGCTCAAAGAAACAGGTAGTTACTTGATTTAGATTTTTAATCTGGATGTTAAATAATATAAGTATTATTATCCATCTGTATCTCCAGCATATACCTATTAACTCCTTGACAGAATCTTTTCATCTGCAAACAAGGAAATCCCTTCTTACATGAAATTCCAGCTGAATCAGATGCAAAATTCAACACGCAGCACTGACACAGAAAGCCATTAACCTGATGTGTACCTTCCACACATCAACACACTGGATTCTGTGTTACTTGTGTTGTGAATTACATTCTTCTGAAACCTTAAAAGTGAAGAGCTAGACTGTGGCTGCTTACGCAGATGCTGATGAGGGGCAGCAAAGCATATCACAGCTATGCCGTACCCCTTAGAACTTCCCTGGCTGGACCAGGGGAGTGTGCATCCTGAAGCTGGTGCTACTCAAGGATTACAGAGTTCATTGTTTCATGTGAATTACTTCATCTATAGACAGAAATCATCTCAGGGTGAATCCTTTATCTGTACAAAGATCTTAATTTGGCCTAGCTCATGTATAGATTTAGTATATCCTTGAAAAGTCTCCCTGAAAATAAAACTTGATTCCAATCTGGCATCTAAAAAGCCCTTAAAATGAGCAGAATTTAATGTATGCCTACTTTAAGGGTCTTTTGCATTGCTGGAACACTTATAAATTGCCTTCCTGTAAATAGCACACTATTTTTTTCTTGTAAGAACAAGCATTCACTCTCAGGACAGGATATAGACTACGAATGCTGAAAATAACAATAAAATAGAAAAACCAAGAAGGAATGCCTGAGTAGTGATAGAAAAAAATCTGTTGAGCAAAGCAACTCCATTTGTAAGTCATGCTCTACGCAAGCCCGGTGCACACTGCATGTTACCATGCTTAGGATGACTTGGCTCTTACCAGGTAATTTAGCCTTCATAGCAGATAAATACAGGGACCTACAGGTAAGAACAATACACAGCTAAAAAAAAGTGCAACAGAGATGGAAAAGGAGGTAGGTGAAAGCAGAAATTGTGGTTCTCAGGCTGAAGAGCCTGCTGACCACATCCCTGACTGACAAAAGGAGGAGGTTAGAGCAAAGTGAAATAGAAGCCTAGGAAAATGTGCCCCCAGGGCTTCTAGATCCTCCTCACCCTCTGCTCCCAGCTCAGACTGAAAGGACAGCTACTGGGTTTAGCTGCCAGAGGGGAAATAAGCCATTAGCTCTTGAGAAAGCCTCAAGAACTAGAAGAAAACAGACCCTAGGGAAAGTAGGGTTGCTAACAAAGTCAAGTCAACATAAACTAAACAGGAGTGGGAATTCCTCTTTTCCAGCAGTTTAGTTGGTTGATTTCTGTGTTTATGAAAAGCAACACTGCCACAGGATCTTTTCCCCTTTGTGGAAAAGTCATTTATCTTGTGCAAAACAAACAGCATTGATACTGGTTTCAGAATGGGTTAACAGAATGGGTATGCAAAAGCCATTATGTACATGGCACTACAGCTATACCCTGACAAACACACCTGGACTCACTGAGATTTCCCACTTCTTTCTTCCAGAAGAACTTGATTCCAGTCTTCCTCAGCCCACAACAGAGCTGGGCATAAGGGACCACATTTTAATGTCTCACTAGAGATCTACCCCCTCTGCAAATGCAGCAAAGCTTCCCATGTATGCTGTGAGCAGAATTACCACCCCAGAACTGACAAGAAACACAGTTTGATATTTAAAACCAAGACCTTTGGTGTTGAAACCAAAGTGATATCAATTTAATTATGCTGATATTAAATATTAATATTTTAATCAAACTGATTTCTTCCTTTCCTCTTAGTAGCAAAAGAAATCTGCATCTACAGCCTATACTTTATTTCTTCCACCTCTCCAGTTTCCTTATAAAACTGTACATGCTTCTATTTGTTGTAGCTATGACACTCAGGAAACAACCATGCCTGAACAACTCCACATGAGAGTGCAGACATATGCCTCCACAGGCTATAGCCTTGATCACTATCTAGATCCATTTCTCAGGTACCTCTGAGCTACTACCAACTCCTTTTACACACTGGCTGGTTCTGCATCACGCTTACTCTTGACGGCTCAGCAAGCAATGAAGCAAGTTAAGACTTGACATCTTTATGGGGAAAGACATGATGATGTCAACATCCCTCATGACTAATGTAGTTTCTTTCCTAACTACTCCAGATATATTTTCCCTCCTATACAATTCAACATCACACAGGGAGAAGTAACTACCTGAGAGCTACGTTTGCTGCCTAACAGAACCTTAAAAAAACAAAACGTAGGGCAGGTTTTGGTTTAATCTTTTTCTCATTGAAAAACATTCTTGTTTCAAATTCCCAGGGTGGAGGAAAGAAAAGCAAGCATGCTTTAAACCTTTCCATTACACATATAAATTCTGTTTTTAATGTTTCAGCGTTGACTTACGGTTACAAAATCCACATACGTAAGCTGCACAGAAAGCCTGGCTCTGTGCCCTAAGGTTATTTTAGCAAGGTTCTGCCAACCAAGTATTTACATGTGGAGAGATACTAAGAGCAACTCATGTTTTCCATTCAGATTTTTTTGTTATTATTATTACAAAGAGAGGGATGGGAGAGGAGTTTCTTCGTGCTTGCTCAGTCACGTAGAAAAGAGGCAATTTTCTATGCATAATTCTGCTAATAGATCTAAAACCATTCTATGAAAACTTGATTCACTTCTTTTCCCTCTTCAGGCTACCAATTGTGTGCATCCTGTATCAAAACTATTTGCAGCAATAACTAATTTTAAACCAAGAAAAAAAGGGGACAGTGCAAGAAGAGCACTCATTTCATAGACTACCTGCCAACACTTTAAGACACATAGGAAGGCACATCTAGAACAAACTTCCACATGCCATTCACTTCCATCAAAGCCTTCCCTTCCCTTTCTGCAACCACCCTCACTAAGAGAGTATGTAAATTATTCCCTCCACAGCTTCCAGTATTTAGCAGAAGGAAACTGGAAGTGATATCAGAGGCCTAGCACATGCAAACACTGACAGGTTATGATCAAAATCTCCTTGAAGATATCTCCTTGAAGAACTAAAAAGCTTCCAGAATTTGCCTTTGTAAGTTATTCTTCCCATGCTTATCATTATTGATGGTCTTCAAAAATCTCTCTGACCTTTCAACATTCTTCCTGAACTCTGTTCAATGGACAGTGTTGCAGTGATGAATACTTCAGAGCTAAGAAGAGGTAACATAACTCTCCCACTGCATTTTCTTCCAGAAATAAATATATGGATAGCACCACATCTTTCAGACTGTTCTCCCATTTTATACTATGGCCCACAAGTCCTTTTCAGAGTCACTTCTTAGGAAAATGTCCCACATGCTATAATGACATCCTAGAGGAATACTCTGGCATTCTGCTATTCCTTAAAATACATACTGTTGGCACCGACTTGGCTTCCTAAGTGATTAAGGTCACTTCGAATCAACCGTCTCCTCATTATTCAGTCATTGCCCCTATTTTTAGTTCTCCTGGCTATCTCACCAGACCTCATCTGCTGTTTTCTTTCAGGTGCCCAGTGTAAATACTAAACAAAAAAGAGCCCCACACTGATTTCTGCATGTCCCAAGTAGAAACGCATCCACTCGGTGATGATTCCCTGAGCAATTCTCTTTCTAAAACCTTCAACAAACTCCTTTTAATCCTCTTAACAGAGCCCATGTTGAATTATGCTGCCTTGTTTGTTCTTCAAAATAGGGTGCCAGTTAAGAGTCAATGGTCTTAAAGAAGTCAGCCACAGCAATACTATGACTCTGACCAACCAGGCTTGAATTCTCATCAGAGACATCAGGTTAGTGTAAAAGTGCTTTAACCCCTGAGCTTGTATCCGTTGACAGTGACTTTATAATAAAGAAATCATTTCAAGATGGAAATAGCGTTCCACCTAAGCCATTCTCCTTTACCAAACACATCTATAATATACCACGACAATGGTATCTTTGAGGTTCTCAGTGCTCTAGATCTATTACTACATATTAACTTAATGAAGTATAGAAATTACACATTTCACTGTTTATCAATAACCACCTTAATACATTATTTTAATCAATATTTTCCAGTCATCCACTTCTTCATATTTCTGCCAATAAAGTGAACAATCATGTCCTATAAAATGACCAAAGATCAAGAATTTCAGTAATTCTGATCAATTCTTGGCATTAAACATTTCTGTTTGTGCCAGCAGAGATATTCAAAGCAAAAAGAAGGGAATCTTGCTGAGGAAGCACAAGCTAGGTTATGCAGACAAGTGGTCAGTGCTAATAAAAGTGCTATTCATATCTGGAATAACAAGACTACCAAAAAAAATTCCCAGAAACTCTAAATTCATGTTACTGCTATCAACAGCAACTGCCTCTCTGTAGTTAAATATACTGAGTAGTACTGAAAAACCACCAAGGAGTCTGCTGTAGAAACCAGTATGATCAACCTTAGTCCAAAAAGCATTTCAAAACAATCACCTGGTTTTCATGATACAATACAAAGTCTTCTAAATATTCTATTTCCAAGAGTTACAAACCTACTAACCATAAGCTGTACTTTCCTGGCTTAGCTAAAGCAGACTGATGCTAATTACATACAAATGATACTCATCAATATGTGCTACTTGCATTCCTTTTCATTTCTTTAAAGTACTTCATCCTAACTTAATTATAGGATGAAGTGATCAAAGCAGCATCTGTAAGCCACAAAAAAGCTTTTATTCATTATCAACAACTTCTATCATTGTGTCTTGCTTTAGAAGTAAAACCACCTGAAGTATTATAAAATCGTTTTAAAGGAAAGTCTAAATTCCAGTGAAAATCCACACCTACCATCTCCTGACCTGTCAGCACACAACTTATACTGACCTGAGCAGGCAGCTGAGGGACTAAACTACAGCCAGAGGGAGTTTTTAAAGGAAAATAAATTGTGTTAACTGTAGCCCAACAAAGCTTTTAAAATAAATGGGATCCTGTTCAGTGCACTGCGGTCACCTCATTTCAATTATTTCAAACACACAGTTGGCATTCTGCAATTGCTACTACAGGCTTTGTCTTTGTAACTACTACAGAGAAAAGCAGTTGCAGAGCAACTTTGTTTGGGCAACATTTCAACACAAGTTTTCTTGAGTAATGACTCTGAATTTTTCTTCAGAACATCCAAACACTTTTTCCCCTGCAAGCAGGACTCAAGATAAGGAAATTAAATATGTTAACTTTATCTTTATTTTCATCTCAACGATTAAATGACATATTTACTGCCTTTTATTATGTTACCTTTGCTTCTGTGAACTGAACCCATCAAGTTTCCATTGGCCTTAAAAAGAAAACCCAGGAACTGAAATAGAACTGTTGACACAGCTTTGCTGAATAAACTCTCTGATACCTACTGCAAAAATGGAACAGTTATAAAATCCACTGCAGGTCCCTTGGAGTAGAGAAGATAGTTCAGATACTCTTAGTTCAATCTGTGCTTCAGCAGCTGATGAGCATCATAAAAGAAAGTAAAATCACAAAGTAACAGCAATGCAACGTGGTGGTGATGGAAAAATCTCTCTAACTCAAAGCGGCTGCCAAAGCAGTTATGTGATGCAATGGGAATATTAACTACACCTGAAAGAGGAGGACAGTGACTTACTTTGTGCAGTTTAAATTTATAGACAGATTCTATAATTTTGGATGTAATTTATATGTATAATAAAAATCATTCTATGGCTTTTTTTTTACCACAGCAACTTCGAATGCAACTGGAAAAGCCCTGAGAAAGTATCATTCTGAGTCTTACACCTCCATGCTACTTTACATGCAGTAAAGTATTTGCCTATAAATCAACCCTAATCTCTGTATGAATAGCACATAAAACATCTATTGATCCTGTGATGTGTTATTAGCGACTAAGTGCAAGAGACAGACTGAAGGGGGGTAAGTGATTTGCCAAAGATCACATACATCTGAAGCACTGAACCCTAACCTTACTCCCAGTTTTGCTGTCAAACTGCCAGGCTAATCCTTCTTATATTTCCCTCAAAGTGATTAAACCAGCAGAAACCTAGATATTGTCAAATCTTAGCCCTTGGAGACAGTTAGTTATGCATTTATCTAGTAACTGCAACTCCTTCCCACCTGCTATTTTGATAAACAATCCTATAGTACTAACTTTCTCTACAATTAATATAATTTATTTGCAGAGGTGATTTGCAAACTGAGGTATCACTGAAAATGAGGAGAAAAAATCTTGCTGTTTTACAAGTGCCTGTAGTGATAGGACAGGAGGTGATGGCTTTAAACTGAGAGGGAAGATTGAGATGAGTTCTTAGCTCATCTCAGCAGAAGTTCTTCCCTGTGAGGGTGGTGAGGGTGGCCAGAGAAGCTGTGGCTGCCCAATCTCTAGCAGTGTTCAAGGCCAGGTTGGACAGGGCTTGGAGCAACCTGCTCTAGTGGAAGGTGTCCCTGCCTGTGGCAGGGGGTGTGCTGAAGGTCCCTTCCAACCCAAATCAGTCTGTGATTCTGTGATTAATGTAATACAGCAACAGACAATCAGCTACAATAGTGTAATGAGAACAAAGTATTATCATATGTAAACAAATATATTTATATCTAAATATACAGGCTTCAATAGATAGATATATCTAGTAAAATATTTATAAACATAATCATAAGTGAGTGTATGTATATATATAAAAACCATGATCTATAAAACTGCCTAATTAGAAAGTAGTTTTATTTTTAGTACCATGCAAACCTACAACACAAAATTGCACTACAATGAGAAAGAGGCCTTAAAGCTTTCCAAACTTTCAAAGTATTTATAGGAGGTAACTAGAAGAAACAAACCTACACTGAATAAACCAAAGTATTTTCATGTATCTGTATATTCATTGAGGAAAAAATATTCAGAAGCAGCATTTCACCAACACCCAATTACAAATATAAAAGGCATAAAACCTTTGGGAAGACAAGCTCCTGATTTAGTAAGTGGTTTCTGATTTTTCCAACCCCTTGTATTTCCAACTGTGGGTTTTTTTGCAAAGTATTATAGTCAGTATTCAGTATTTAACTGGTTTAAAGCTTTTTTAAGAAGTGGACCTCAAAAGTATAATTGATATCATCTTCCCCTGTGATTGTTTCCTTGGCTTTTTGTAGCAAGGCATATTCAGCCTTAGTATCTCCAGCATGTGACTTTAGAACATGAGCTGTTTCTTTCCTTAGATCCTCTTAAGTTCTGTACACTTTCTGGCATTACCATATTACTGACAGCAGCCAATTTTGATTTCATTTCTAACAGAGAAGTGTAAACCCCCAGCCTTTATAGATTACTACTTACCTTCAGGTTTTGAATCCCCTGCTGCATGAAGCATTTCTTTCAGCTGGAGCTGTGCTCTTTGCAATCTCTGCTCTGCACGGAACAACTTTGGAGAGAGAATGGGACACAGATAAGCTCATTCCTTTGAAATGCATATTCAAACACCTAAAAAAAAAAAAAGTACAAAAAAATCCCAAATATAAAAAATGATAGCTATGAACATCTGCTGATTGTTTCCCAAGGGAACGTGCCAAAACAAATTCTCAGCAATTGGCCTGGCTTTACTCGATATTCTGTAGTGTTCATGGAGGATTCTTGTTCTCCCAAGTGGTTTCTTCTCTATGGCAGAAATTCATTGCTTAATTTTCAACCAAAAATACAAGTAGCTTCAACATCAGAACAACAACAAAAAGACAGCAAGACTCAGGATTGCAGCAGCTAACTATCCTTGTACTGCAGTTCTTGCAATGCAGCTGAGTTGTCACAGAGATCCACTGTCCAACCTGACAGCACACTGGGAAGCTTGATGCCAGGTAACACCCAGCTGATGATCGTTTTTGTGATTCAGATGACACGCATCAAGAACTGGAATCAGCTGGACATCACATTCATTTACTTGTGATCTCACCCAGGTTCAAGCAAAGACTCAGCAGCTTGACAACCAACTGATTCACATGGATTCCACATCCAGATATAAATGCAATACTATGTGGGGATTTCCCCTTTTAATACAGTGTTGAAGTTAATGCTACAGAATTTGGGAAGATGATATGTCAATATTGCACTGGATTTATAAAAGAATCTTGTTTTGACAACATAGCTGGGGAATTTGGATGTTAACTGCTTCCAGTGTTTCCTAGGACAATCTTTTTGTCAAACTCAGGGACCAAAATCCCAAGGTTGCTCCTGCATCAATATTCCCACCCAGTGAAAAGCTGAGGTACTTGCTGTGTTCCTCAGCCCTTGAAATCTTGGTACAGATGCAGAGATACAAATCTAAGGAAACATTTGCTCACTCCCATAAATATAAAGAATTCTCTTTGGGTGCTACAACAGTAAGTCATGGAACATATCCTGGGACTGCTACATGATGATATCAGTGGCAGCTGAAGCAGCCAAGTTCTTTGAATGAGGTCTGTGGATCTTGCAGGGTCAAGCCTCTTCCCTTAAAATGTACATAGATATTTTAAATGGGATTTAATTTTCTGGTGCTGGGAGAAACACTGGATTGTTGTTCCTGATGTACTTTTTTAAATGCATTACTCCCAAACACATGTCAACCACTATTTATTTTAACAGGTATGCTTTTATGGCAGTACCTGATTTTTTTGTTCCTGCTTCTGTTGAGCCAAAGATTCTTCTCTCTCTTTTTCTACACGAAGCTGTCTTGCTATTTCAAGAATTCGTGGATGATTTTGTACTGTCTCCACCTACAGCAAGTGGATAAATAGTGCATGTTACTGTCAGATAGTTGAGAAATACATTAAAGAGATCATGTGTTTCACAGGCTCACTGAGCACTTCCTTTCCATACATGTTACTACTCAGAAATGACAGCAAAGTTCTGGACCCAAGATTCTTAAGAGCTCTGGACTAACGCCTAGGGAGATTCTCTGTGGGTCAATTAGTTACTTGATTCCTTCCTAGACATAGAGTATGTTTATCTTAATCCTTGTTTGCATTCCAAAATCAGAGTTGCAAGCCAAGGACTATGACACTGAAACGTAATAGTGTCACTTCTCTTACTACCCTCTTCTTAAGACGTTCCACTCTTTTGACAAGTTGATCTTTCTCCTCTTCCATTGCATCAATGTCCTAAAAAGCAGAAAAAAAATAGATAAATGTTAATTTATTTACAGTATCATACGGATTGGACTAAATTCTGTTCAAATTAATATGAAAATCAGAATTCTTCTCTGAATACACTGAAGTGGTTATAATTTTATTGATCTATGATCACAACATGCAGGATCCCAATCTCTCTTCTCTCTTCCCCCACAGTTCCCACTCTGTTTCTGCTGACATTGCTTCATCTGCACTTTCCATTATTAATGTGAACATTTAAAATAAAAGCAGGTGGATTTCTCCAAACTAAAACCAAACAAACAGAAACCACCTTGCAAAAATCAGTATCAATTCAATACCTCATGCAGTCTAACGTATGGTTCTTAATGTTAACTGGCACACGATTTTGCACAAAGTTGCAGATGAGTGATGTTTGCTGACACTTTGTAATAATGTTGTGTTAGAAGAAATACTTTATAGTGCTAAAACATGTATTTAATTATTATTCTCCTATTTTACAGCAGCAGGGCTCCACAAACTGATAGTTATAAGAGAAAAGGAAATAAATTCTCCAAATTTAGACCTCATCTCAACATTTGCTTAACTTCTCTGTATGTCTTATTGAAGAGTGTGTAAAGCTTTTCAGTATTTTGCTGAAACAGGGCAAATCTCGTTGCTTAACACCTGGGCCACACAGGATCATCATTTTTATTGACTTAAGCTCTTAATTCATTCAGCTCCCTCTGAAATTATTACCCTGCATCAGTAAAGCAAACAGCTTTGTAGCAGTTTGCATTCAGAGGAAAGGGAGTTCTAATATTTGAAAATCCTGCTGAACAGAATCTTGGCAGCCTTGGTTCCCAATCTGCTTCAGAAAGCTCAGCTCTAAGCACAAGTGAGGATTTGCTAAGCTGTTTGCCAACAGAGAACAGTTTCAAAAGGCAGCTGCAGTGCCCACCCGCTCTGACCTCTACAACTTGCACTGCAGTGAGTCCATAAACCCAACAAAAATAGAACTACTGACATTCAAAGAAAACCCAACAAAAAAAAAGTTGTGTGATTTTGTCAGATTTTTTTACCCTTCTTATTTCTGCAGTAGATAAACCAGATGTTTTGAGCTGCTCACACTCCTTATGTAGGTTTTTAAATGCTTCCATCAGTTCTTCATACTATAAAATGAAATAAAAACCATGCAGAATGAGCTCTCTTAAGGATTTTCAGATCAACATGTTGCTTTACTACTAAGACAGTAAATATTTAAAAAGAAGTATGATGAGTACAAGAATTAAAGGTATTTTTTCCATCACAAAAGCTTGTCAACTTATAAAGCAAACCTAAAAAAAAAATAGCGAATTATCTTCTACTCGAAGGTACACTCAGAAGTTTCACAATTTCTTTGGTATTTTCACCTTATAATATGCAGTGTATTTTCAAAACAGGAAGATAAGATGTTATCTGAAAGGGATGATGCTATATTAACAAATTATTCTCTCTTACTGTGTGTATATCACATACATAAATTTATCAGCCCAAAAAGGAAGAGTTTGATCCCACAATATACTTGATCAAAGCAACGGGGCTTGAATTTAGAGAGCACTGAGCTTCAATCCATCAAAGCAGTCCAAGAGCACACCCGACTTAACACGTGAGAAACAGTTTTGACACATTGCATAATCATGCCCTCAGTATATTACAGAGATTTATATATGCAGTTCAGTGGTTAGAAAGAAGTAGACAGTGTGCTACTTCCACACCAGTACAGTGCCCACCAGTAATCTTAAACTGAGAGGCAGTGTGAAAGTCTGTGTGGGTAGAGAAATAACAGGGGACAGAAAGAGTTTAGAAATATGGATAGGAAATAAATTTAGATTTAACTTGGGAGAAATGCAAGCTGAGACACAAGGAAAGATAATCTCCACAGAAACAGCCATTCAGTGAGATGGAAAAATCTAAAAAGAGAAGATCAAGTCATTGCTTACTTCCTGGAAAGAGCAATTGATATGAATGTTGAAAATAAAATGGCAATGGCCAGTTCAAACAAAGACATCCCAGCTATGTGTGATGAAGCAGCAATTCTATTCTATAAAACCCTAGGGAACCAGCATCTAGAATGCTCTGCTCATTTCTGGTTGTTTTAATATCAACACACTGATAAGCTGGAATAAATGAATGAATGAAAAAACCCCAACAATAAAATGGCTCCTGAGAAGAAGATAAAATAATTGATTAATTGGCAAATAAAGGTATGATAAGGTATGGACACACTGGACAATGAAGAACAAGTTACAGAAAAGTAAGAGTAAAAATTCAACTGGCCTGCATGGTATCACTTGGGTGTTACAGAAATACTTTAACAAATAATGAATAGCAGGTAGTCTGAGCAACTCTATTCCTGACTGCTGATGTCCAGCAGCTTCCCTTTGCATGGATTCTCTACCTCGTGCAAAAGGGGATTTTAGTGAGCCTTTTCCTTACTCATAGAATCATAGAATAGTTAGGGTTGGAAAGGACCTTAAGATCATCTAGTTCCAACCCCCCTGTCATGGGTCCCATTATTGGGACACAAAATTTCAAGCCCAATGGCAAGAGTCAAACCAGGGCAGAGCACATTTTGCCAGAGCATAATGAAGGGCAGGTTTCTCACCTTCACCAAATAAAAGCTGCAGCTACCCCATGTGCACCCAAAGGGCACGACACCATCAAATGACCAAAGAACACCCAAGTTCCTATAGTGGAAAGAAAGATACCTGGCACCTGGGGGCAGCTCACTGAAGACTAGATTTATGCCTGAAGTTGCCTACTTTTAAATTAAGTACTGCAGCCAATCCAATGTTTAAATCACAAAACAAATGCGAAGGTGGCCAGTATCCCAAGTATCTTGTTTAAATGATCTACAAAAGGATCATCTGTAAGGTTCCTTCCAACTCCAACCATTGTATGATTCTATACACCCATAAAACTTGACCATGTTCTAAGATTTCCAAGCTCTTATATTTGAAATGTTTCTCTTAAAAGACACTATGGGAAGCCTGTATCTAAATTATTTAGGCTAAATTCTTTTACTCAATTGTATCTAAATATTTGCATTGTGATTTTAACTTATATCAAGGCACTATATTATCCAGCTTCTGTTTTGAATTAATCAGCAGGGCATTAGTTAATAACATGGTTATATTACTCTAATCCCAAAAAGGAACACATCTTAGGTAATGGAAATAATGGAGTTAGATATTTATACATACTAAGACTATGACATACTGAAAAAGACCCCCATACAATCTGCATTCTTTTCTCTCTTTGCTACTTCTGCTTAGTTACTTCAAATTATACATCCAGTATTGTTAGTGGCAACAAAAAAAAAATAAAGGACTTAGTCAAGCTTCAGTTAAACTACACAGCTTTGCTTTAAAATAAATCAAGTTACCTGCTACAAACATTCAAAACCGCTGTGATTTTGCACTATACATAGCAAAAGGCGGAGAAAACTGGATAAAAATTAAGTTAATATGTACCTCAGATAATACAGATCTAAACCCATAACTTTGGTTCACTTTTAAGCTTTACATTTCAAACCCACCCAGTCTGACTATCTAAAATCAACATTTAATGCTCACAAAAGAAGTGGGAACATAATGAGCTGAAATGTCAAGCCAGGAAGAAGCAATAATTTTACTTATTCACAAAAAAAATAAGGTTGAAGCAGAAGTGGGATAAGGCTAATACAAATATTAAGGCCTAAAGAAAATTGACTATTAGGAGACACTGGCTTTTGGTCCTGACATTTTCTGCACTAGTTTAAAGTGGTAATTTATGAAGGTAAAACCATTCATTTCGTAGTCTGGGGGGGGTGGGGGGGGGGAAGTGTTTAAAAATTAAGAAATAATAATCTACCTTGGCCAGCATGGCTGTGAACATTATTTAGCACCAAGTACTTAATGGGCTTAAAACTTTTCAATTTGATGCTACCTATTAATATGCAATTTCAGGGTTATTGGAAGAAAGATGGTCAAGACATATACTTCTCATCACAAATCTCTGCTCATCCTTGATTCCAACATGCTTTTACTATACCTCACTTGAACACGGATCTCAGCAGTAACTCTTCCTGTTGGCACTTGAATTAACACAAGATGTTGGCATTCATGAAAAATGGTACCTGTTTGTTGATGTCAGCCACAGTATCATCATGCAGAAACTCCGCTGGCACTTCCAGTTTTACCAAGAAACGTGCCAGGTAAGCTCTCTTCTTGAGTTCATTGGTCCTCTGAAGAAGCCAGTGTAGGAGAGGATGAATTACAGGTTTGCTTCCAGTCACTAACCCTTGGCGAAATGCACTCCTATAGGAAAACAACAAAAAGAAAATACCTCAAAGTAAAGAGCAATGGCTTGGAACAAACAATTTGCAGTATTTTGATGTTCCTCCTCCACTTGCCTAATGATTTCTTAATGCTGTTAAAAAACAAAACCTTCATGATGCCAATTTGCTATTTATGATCTCAATTCTGCTACCCTGAGACAGATAAAACCCCCATAACACATCAGAAGGTTAAAGCCGGCCACCATGACTCTTCCTTTTCTGCTATATTCTTCAGGAATAAAGGGGAAGAGTGTGGGTTTTCTGGGTTACAGCCAAGCGCAGGAGGGTGCAATCCAGCCTCGGGCGGCTGGTCCGAAGGGGATGGATGGGGAACGGAGTGCCCCTGCCAGTCATGGGGCACCCTCTCCTGGCTTGCTCCGCAATAGCAGCCGCTGCAGCATGGCCCGAGGGGCAGTCTTGGCTGGCAACCCCTATAGCTCACCCTACAGGGAAAACGGACAGGCTGTCCTCAAGGCATTACATGTACCCACCCGGGCAGTCGAGATCAAAAATACACCCAACTATTGAATTCAAGGTCCGTATAAACTGTGAAAGATGTTTTACTGTGGTTTGTAGGCGAATAGATACTTACAAGTCCGATACACTTCCTGGAGGTTTGTATTTAAGGATACCAAGAAGATTCAACATCCTTTTAGCCGTTTGTTCAGGCAGCTCCTCTCTAATATCAACAGCATGCTGGATGGTTTAAAAAGAAAATTAATTACCCACCATTTGTCCAAGTCATGTTAATTAAGTAGCAACACTAAAAGAATTTATCCATTCATCATATGTCAATGAAGTGAGATACTCCATTACAGAACATCATTTTTAGCACTGAACTTCAGTTCTCTTCTAACGGATTTAATTCAGGTGAATTTACTCTAGGAATACATTCTGCCTGCTCATGGGACCTCGTCTATGCAGACAAAACAATCGCTGCCACCAAAGAAGCCAGATATCCAAGCACACCAAGGCACATGTATCTGCACTCCAGATGTATGAACGATCCCTTCTATCTTACATGGTTTTGGTAACCTCAGAGGAGAGGGATTCAATATCTACTGCAACAGCTAATTGATGGTTCAGTTCTTGGCCAGTTGTGCAAGACACAGCCTGACATCTGACTTAAGAACACAGCGGTTGGCAGTATGAACGCAGTTAAGAGCTGTAGCCTGATTCCCAAGGAAAAATACACAGTCATCACTCTCCAGAGGACAGGCATCCAATATCCCTGGCCCAGGAAATACTGCTGGTTTGCCAAAACACTTAGATGTATAGACAGGAAGGATTCTTGCCAGGCACATTTATTTCCAGGAAGCTCCATACAAGCTATATTGGTAAATCAAACATGCCACAAGATTATGCAGAGCCAGACCTAAATAAAAGCAGATTTCTGTGTCAACCCCATTTGAGATGTCCACAACTATGCAGGCCTGAGCACCTCTGATTGCCTTCCTTACCTTTGGGTCAATCTCTCCCAGAACATCAGTGAGCAGCTGCAACAGCTGCGTTGACCCTAAGGAGTCAAACGTGATTAAATTGTAGTTCTTCCTGAAGGGCTCCTGATTGAGCTTCTCAACAATGAACTGGATTTGGTCACTCATTATCGTGTACTGGAACAAAAACCTCTGCAGAAGAGCTCTGAGGAGGCCTCAGCAAGGTGCTGCCGGGAGGTTGAAGGCACCACCTCAGCGAGGCCCGCAGGTGGTGAGCTGGCACCAGGCTCGGCGGGGCACGACCCGGCCGCTCCCTCACTGCCCCTACAGCCTTCGAAGGACGGTCCGGGCCCCTCACACAGACTGTGGGGGGTCAGCGGGGCCCAGGTCCGGCGGCAGGGCCCTGAGGCACCGGGGCGGCCGCGGCCTCGTCCTCCGGTTACCTTGGTAACGGTTGCCAGGGCGGTGGCGTCACTTCCGGCGTGCCTCTATCGGAGCGGCGGGAAAATGGAAGGTGGGGGAAGAGTGAGGGGGTGTCAGCGCATGCGCAGAGCGGCGGGGCGCGGTGAGGCGGTGCCGGGCTGAGGAGAGGCGCGGCCGCCGCGGCGGGAGGGGCAGGGTCGGGCCGGGCCGGACATCGGTGATGGAGGGCGGGTTCTCGCCTTCCCGCTTGTACCGCTGTTCCTCGCACCCCAGGGGAGGTAAGGCGGAGCAGGCCGCACTGTGAGGCCTCCCGGCTGCGCCGCTTTGCCAGCCCGGTGGGGCTCTGGGAAGCTCAGTCCCCGCCTCAACACACGCTTTTCCCTCCCTGAATTAGGCAGGAATTGGGATTTCCTCCTCGTTTCCAGACCGGAGCGGCCCTGCCTGTGCCGTGGGGTGTAGCCCCAGCGCCATTCCTAACAGGGGTTTAGCATTGGGGTCCTGTCCGTGCTGTGTGGGAAGCGTGGCTGTGGGTGATGCTGTGGTGTGTGCTCCATAGGGCAAGTCTCTTGTGGGACTTCTTCACAGCACAAGTGCTCTTGATGCAAGGAACAGCAGAAATAGT
Organism: Pezoporus flaviventris; assembly: GCF_033815535.1. NCBI lineage: Eukaryota > Metazoa > Chordata > Aves > Psittaciformes > Psittacidae > Pezoporus > Pezoporus flaviventris. Next base: position 12,393,338 of record NW_026892589.1, read on the forward strand.
TTTGAGATTCACCCTCTCCAGTATATACTTAGCTCTGCGGTTTCTTCAGAGGGAGGCTGTTGTCGCATGTGTAGGAGATGTACAAACAGATTGATGCAGTTACCCAATTAAGGCTTCTGGCAGTCTTTGACAGCATAAAGAGATGTCAAGTGTGGCTGATACATCCATCAGGTGAATGGTTACTTCATTGCTTTGAAATGGGAAAATGTTTGGAGGATGCCGGTCCTGTGCTGAAGCTTAATCAGGGCAAATGGCAAACTTATGTCCTTGGGGTTGAGCATCAGTTGTCAGCGTGCCTCAAAGTAGCAATAAGTATGTAGTGTGAGCTATGCTAAATGTGAGGCAGGGACAGGAGCTTCCAACGCACCAAACAGTCAGAAATAGGCTATATATTAAAGTGAATATTGTTTATGAAATGGGTATCTCGCGATCAGCAAGCTTTTCTGTTTCAGATCCTTCAAACCCCATGCTTAGACCTTAAATAGGTGGATTTTGGAGCCTTTGCTATTGCAATTAGCTTCTTGGATAGTCTCAGAATCCCATGTGATTCCACAGATGATGGATTAAAATATGCAGTGAGTCATATTAAATTGGTGCCAATTGAAATGCACAGGTTGTAAATCACTGCAGAATTTGACTCAGTAAATAGCAATCATAAATGTAGTACTTTGCAATTCTAAGCACTGCGTCTATCTTAGGTTAGCTCCTTTTCTTTTCTTTCTGAGGAACAGAAAATGCCTCATAAAATAGTGATTTACTGGTTTTAATGGAAGCCTGCATTGGTGTCCTAGCTTTTGACTGGCTAAACTAAGTTACAGAGGGGATGGATGGGTTGCTTGTGATTGTGCATGAAAGCTGTGGCAGAGCCAGGAACATAATCCAGATCTCCTGACTCCTGCATTTGAACTTTAAAACCAGATCATGTTTCCTTTGTGCTTTCAGGCTGTATTCTGACCTTTAGGAATTGTATTTACCTACAAGTTCCCAGAAGAGATCTGCTTTCCTTTGGCATGTTTTCCAGATATCAGTTACACTTTTCTTCTGATGAGTACTTTGAGCGTGTGGAATACACACAGGGAGAAACAAAAATGGTGTTTCTTGTGGGTGCTCTGGGCCAGGTCTGCTTTAATAGGTAGTAGGGACCACTTCAGGCTAGAGAAACACTGTTTCTGTAGATACTCATACACATCCTTTCTTCTGACTTTGGTGCGGAGTAGAGAGCAGTTGTGCCTACGGTGCTGAGGATGAAGAGGGCTGTGTGCTGGGTACAGTGGGAGGGTGCTGCTCAAACAGTCTCTTTTACATCACACTGTTTCAGTCCCCACGCCTAAGAAGCAAAGGACCATTCCCCTTCTTCTCATGTCTCTGTGGCATTAAAGAGGCAACAGATAAACAAGAGAAAGGATGTCTGAAAACTTTAGAAAACACCAAGATAAGAAGAAAAAATGATGGTGAAATTGTTTAACTTTGTCATGGTGGAAACCCATGAAGTCTGATTGTCCTGACTCATGGGGAAGGAGACCTCTGTGACCAAACACCATTAGAACTAGACTGCCTGAGCTCTGGCTTGCTTTCCTATTTGAAAGCTCAAGTGATTGAAGGCAGGAGCAAAACCATATGTTGGAGGTCAGTTCTATGGGACTTCCCCACTTGGGGAAAGTATCAGGGATCCTCTCTTGTCCTTAAAGTTTTATGTTTTCATGATCCTTTCCTCTAACAGTTTTGTGCTATTCAAAGCAGCCACACTGTTACCCCAGGCTGCCTGCCTACTACTGCTTGATACTTAAAGTCTCTAGTGGTGTCTGAATTTTCATACTGTCTAAAAAGAAAATGAAGGCTAAGCTCCACATCTTGACCTCTGTATCACAACAGAATCTTCACAGGCATGAAAGAGATGATAGTGCAGCCCTGGGTAAATATTACAGGAAGTAGCTGAGATATTTGTTTGATGCTTAACTGGTCTTAAGTTATCTTAGCTGGGGCAATGCAGTAGCTGGATCAAGTCTTGCAGAGTCAAAGTGTTCATATATATTTGTTGTGTATTTTTCCAAATTCCCAAGTTAATTTGCATGGAGAGTGATACAGGATTTCAAGCAGTTTCCTGATGACGTGAGACTTATTATCACAGTTCAGCCCTAGAGTTCCATCCAGTTCTCTGGATAGGGTTTATGTTTCCTATTGCTTACGAAAGGCTTATGGAAGCTGCTAATTGAAAAGGGATCGTGCAGAGGCGACATGTGGAAGGAAGGGAATGGAGCCTGCAAATAAACTATCTGGAGCTCTTTAGATCTGCAGGCTTGGCTTCATTGCTCCCTCCTGACTTTCTCCTCCCTTTATAGCTACTGCTGTGTGGATGACTGCCTTGCAAAACTGAGAGAGCTTGGCCATAGAGGCAGCAAATCAGAGTGGAACGAAACCTGAGCAAATCCAAATCATGCTCCATGAGCAAAGAGAGCTCACCTTATATGGGAACATCAAGGGCAAGAAGAGGAATATGTCTCGATGAGCTGCTGAGGTCAGATCCCAGACAGAGGAAGGATGTTAATGTGAAAACAAGAGTGTTTAGGAAGAGAAGGCAACACTTATTCCTGCTTTTCTTCTACAATCTGAGCCATCTTGTTTGTCTCTCTTATTATAAATAGTGCTATGTGTATGTACACATAACAGTAAGTCTGACTGTTCTATTAAAAATCAATTTCTCTGTGGCTCTTCTAGCAGCAAAATGCATCCCATGTTTCTAGTTCTCACTTGCAGCTTTTTCAGTTCTTATTCTGTAGCAGGATTTTTCTTGCTGAAGTGGCACTGATACCAAGCCAACAGTGTGGACTGTGATGAGCGAAAGCCTAAGGACCTTGTTCCTGTTTGCTAAAGCATTTAAGACAATGCCAACAGCAAGAAGCCTGTCTGGTTCCGAGTGTCTTGCCATGACTACAGCCATAGGTAGCATCTTGGATGATTTAAAATACTAAAGGATTGGAAGAAAAACATTAGATCTTTGTTGTAGGGTTTGTGTATTTTGTGCTGTCTGTGGGTCTTCTGCTGCAAGACCCTGGTCCTTTTAATCTGGGTCTAATGGACTCTGAGCTAATACTCTTGTCTTTCAGACTCTGAGCCTGAGATTTACAGGTTCCACCTTAACAGCTCTGCATCTTTACAGCTTCACCTCCTGTGTTTTCAGTGTGGATGGTGGCCTCACAAATGCTTCTTGATCCCCTGGACCAGATACCAATGTTGGTTTGCAGCACACTGACCAGCTCTGGCTTGTGCATGGCTCTGTGTAGTTGAAGAGGCTGCAGCCAAAGTATGTGCCATGCATTGGCTCTGCTAAGAGAAGTAGTGACTTTGTCACTCCCTTGTAATCCCATGACCTGATACAAAACCGATTTAAGAGCAAATAGCACAGTGTCGCATGCAATGTGAGATAAGAAACTGGAGATTTCTGTGGCCATTGGTGACCCAAAAGCTTGCTTTACCATTGCCTTCCATGGCCATTGTCAGCCCTGTGAAGTGGGTGCTGCATGTGTCTTTCCAGTCCAGAACTGCATTACACTTTCTTTGCACTAGTGCATTACATTTTCTTTGCGCTGGTGCAAAGTGTTGGGTGGTGGAGAGTCAGGCTTAGAAGGAGATCAGCGTGATGCTGGCTTCCATCCATATATCTTCATCTCTGCAATTGTCCCGGGGTTACTTCAGACTGGCAAAGTCTGGTAGTACTTAGAAGAGATGATGCCACCAACAGAAGGTGACAGGAACAGTACTGAACACTCAGCTCTGGAGCTCCAGGGGAATTACAGTGCTTTCTCTGTGAGCAGACTGAAGGATGTGGCTCTTTGGGCAGTTACTGATTCCATAAGGCCTGAGCAAATGTATTGGGGGTTGTCTGGTTACAGCTTGGCTTTCAGCACTTTGAGTTTTGTGGCAGCAAACAGGATCATTGATCTGGTATTAGACCATTCCTGGAAGGTGGATGTGGTTGTGGGAACATTGTGGTAAGAGTGTGGCATAGAATGTTATCTAACAAGGCGGAGTTGCTTGGGCAGAGTTAACTAAGCTTCCTCTAAAAAACACTTGCAGTTTTGTTTCTTGTCTGAAAACCCAAAATAACTCCATGGAATAATCTCAGATTTACACCAGTGCTTCTGAGATTAGAACCTGCTCTGTGGAGTCTCCTATTCAGGGTCAGATGAAATGGCCACTCAGGCCTTGCACTAGCTTTCAGGAACAATAAGATGTTTTAGGAATATGCAATAATTGATTGCTTCTAAAGGGCATATTTTCCTCTTTGCTGCCAAACTAGGCCTGTTCTCTGTGATAAGTGTTTGCTGAACAAAGTCTGCTGAAGTTCATGAAGTTGTTTCATTCTCATGGGAGGGCAGCAAGCCAGGACATTGAGAGCAGTGATCCCAATCTCACGCAGAATCAAGTCTGCAGGAAATTCAAGTTGCCTTACTAAGGTACTATACCCACCTACTGCTGCTCAGAGCTGCCAGTTTCCAACAACATGGTTATCCCAAAGAGCTGTTCTCCAGGAGGAAAAGACTCATCATAATAGAGGATATAAATAAAGGAACATTGATCAGCTGCTTTGTATTTCTGTTCTCCAGATACTATTTTATCTCCCTTCAGAACAGTCTGTTGTCAAACTGAAATGGTGCTAGCTCTTATGGCTTGTTTTTCAAAGCAAACCTTTTATATCACTTTTATGTAATGTAGAAAGTATCTTCTGAACATACAGTAGGCTTTCAAAGTTGACAGTGCTTTCATGAGTTAGATGAGCTCTATGGCTTTCCTGTCAGCTTAAAAACAGAGGCGTCCTTCCTTCTTTTATTAACACATTCAATTCATGGGAAAGTAAAAATGTTAGGCCAAGGTTTTTTGAAGCAGTCAGCATGAAGCACAAACCCAGTCACTCTGGAAAGCTAAGGACTAAGTATTTTAAGCTTTCTTAAAAAAAAAAAACCATGGAGAGGATGTTACAGTTTGGGATAGAAGTCCAAGTCTAGGCACGTAACATCTCAACATGGGTGAAAGTATTGGCATGACATCAAGCCCTGTTGCAGTTAATTTGTGTTTCACAAGTGGCATCTGAGGAGCCAGGATGTCACCTCAGGTTGCCTGTATCATTTAGGATGGGAAAATAGCAATTCTCTTCTTGTGTATATCAGTTTGCTTCTGACAAAGCCAGAAGTTGCAGAAGTGAAATCAAGGCAGACTTTGGTCCAGCTGGTGCAGGTGTCTCACTCAAAAAGGCTCTCAGTCACTTGAAAATGTCCATCTGACTTTTATCTTGCAGGGCATTTTATCCTAGAATGATAGAAAGAAGCTGACCTGGTTTAACATTGCAGACTTACTTGTCCATTCTGTTTTATCTGACAGTTGTATTGTCATCACTTGCAGACTCCATAGGAGACAGATGAAATTAACAGCTGGATTTGCACTAGTGCAAAAGGAGTTGCTTACACAAAGGACAGGATCTGGGATACAGCAGAATACACCAATGCAGGCAAGTCTTAATGTCAGTCCAGTATCAACTTCCATTGATACATCTTGTTGCTTTCCTGACATGTCTCTATCTTATTTAGCGTGATTACATTACACTGGAGTCACCAATGTCTAAAGCCAAGTCTTCCATTCCTCCTTTTTTCCTGTCTGAGCCAGGTAGAATGTGGATGTCTGTCATGGGGAGTTAGAGCAGAAGCAGCCTTCTTGTCCTTCCTGGTGATGTTGACTTTCACTGGCAAAAGTATGGGACTGTTAATAAATAAAGAATTAAATATTCCACTATTATTGTGCTTCATAATATAGAAGAGAGTGTGAAAAATGGGAAAAGGCAGAAATAATAAAGGAAAATATTATTGTAGGCAAGGAAAGGGCTTTTTCCTATTTTTGCAGGTAGCTGAGCCTTTATCTCCAAAAAGCCAAATAATTAGTAAGGATTATACCTGCTCTGCAGTGTTATTTTCTCTTATTATTTGGTACTTTTACATTGCAGCTGAGTAAGACTTCTTACATAGGTATGAGAGATATTTATATTGCTCTATTATGTAATTATCACATTCCCTGGTAAAGACCAAACACTCACAGAAAATGTTGATTTCTAGGAGTGCAAAAAGAATTAAGGTTTTCTGCCCACCTTTATATCCTTGTTTTAGTCACTCACATTTACATAAACTTTTGACCGAAACAGTTGGTTTCTGAGTCTATTCCAAGACTCAGATATGTAACTGCATGTAAAACTGTGAAGGAAATTACTTCACCCTCAGCCCAAACAACGACAAGCACTGTTGGTTGACCCAAGCCAATGGCTGAATAAGGATTGATGAGGTGTGGCAGGACCATGGTTTGGGTAGTTCTTACAGCTTCCTCCTATAGAAAGCTGTAACAGTCTGAAATGTCAAGCCCCCTGTTTTACATTTGAGGGAGGAATCCACTGATGTCTTGAAACTGTCTATAATTAGTGAAAAATTCTTGTCTTTGCTAAGTAAGAGCTTGTTTCTCTACAGGAATTCCATCAGGAAGATGTGTGAATTATGATGATACTGTTAAAACCTGTGAGGTCAGGGCATGGTGCCCTGTGGAATCCCTGGGAAACACCTCTGGGTAAGTGCAATCTGCATTTATTTTATGTCAAAAGAAGGATTTATTTTGACAAAGTCATGATATTTTAGGATAATCCCTTTGCCTAGGCACATATAAATCTCATGTACATAAAGCAGCTATTTCCTTCACAGCCATACTGTTAACACTCATAATATCCAAGTAAATTACTTCTAACAATCTGTCCTGCTGTATGATTCTGCAGTGAAGTCATAGCTTCCCTGATACACTTTGTATCATCATGCAGCTGCCATAGAAACAGTTTTAGATGTCACAGGCTCCTCTTGAATTCACTAGAGGCATTTGGCTCATTAAGTCAAATGTCAAGGAAAATGAATCAATGTAAGATGGGTTTAATCAGGGACAGAAAGAAAAAGTTCCCTAACTTGGGGTTTCCTCTGCAAGGCTTAAGGCTTTATAGTGTAGAAGTTCTTTGTGGGTTCAATTCTCACAGTGAGGTTGCTTCCTCTTCCCAGAACAGTAGGGGTAGGTTGGTTGTCTGCACATTGTGTTGCAGCTAGTGTTTGGGGATCCATGTCAGGCTGAAGAACAAACAGTCTCTCTGTCCGCTCTAGGTAGATGATGAAAACCTCAGTGCTGGCAATCTGTACCAGTGAGCTGGAGAAAACTCTAGGAAAAGGGCTCCATGGAACAATGCTGCTGTGACCTAGGAAGAAGGGTGCAGGGGCCTCATAGCCACCTTTTTTCGTAACCCTGTGACTGTACAGTGTTCTAAGATGAAAATGTTCTATTTCTATTCTGTACCAGCCAAAGCATGAAAAAGCCTATACAGGATTTGATTTCAATTGAAATGATGCAAATTATTCTCTAAGAGAGCAAATGAAGCAGCTTTGAAGTATATGTGCAAGAAACTAGGTCAATTATCACTTCTATTAACTCATTCCTTTTAAAAGGTACAAGCATGATTCTATGCATGTATCCCATCTTTTCCCTAATTCGGGTTTTTTTGCAGAGACTGAGCAGTTTTTCCACTGCCAGGTCCCTTCCAGAGCCCACAATGCCTCCTGCAGCTCCTTCTGCTGGCTTTTCTTCAGGTCTTTGAAAGAATTGCCATTCTTTTCTTCTGTAGACAGAGTTGGGATCTGAAAAAGGCTTTGTCCAACAACAGGAAGGCTGTAATTGTTCATACAGCATCCGGGAAAGATATGCATGAGCTTCCTGAGTTAATGAAATCCTAGGGTTCTTTATGAAGTTTCAGTGACTGCCAGTCAGTTTTAAATGTCACACTGTGTGGGCTCACTGCTGTGAAAGTTACAGAGGGAATTTTGCCTTTAATTACATGGCACAGTTGACACATTCTGTCTTGTTTCCTGACCTTCCTCTGAGGTGCCAGGAGTCGGTCACTACCAGGGACCAAAAACAATGGTTGAGAGGATCGATCCAAACCTCTGATGTATAAAGTTCCTTCACAAGTTCCATTGGCAAGGTTAAAATAAGGAATCACTAAAAAGCAAAGTTGCGTGTTTGTTTTCTGCCAGAACAATACCTAAGACCAAGGTCAGAGCCCAGGAAGCTTTGCTGTCTGGTTGAGATACTGAGGTAGCAGTGTTGGGCTTTGGTTACACCCATGATTGTCTTTATTGTCCAAATGCCTTTGAAAGGTAAGTTTCATGAGCTATATAGGAGGCCCCCTTTTCCTTCCTCTTAGTTATGGCAGGAGCTGAACAAAGCCATTGCATGTTAGCAAGAAGACTGATTGTTCATTTCTGCATGAGGCTGGGCACAGTTGTTGGATTATCTGGCTGAAGGACAGCTCTTTACAGCACCTTTTTCAGAAGAGCTTTGGATCAGATTCCAGATGTTTTCCAGCAGAAGAATTATGGACAGTTTCACATTATCGGTTCATTCATTTGCAGTTCTTTAAAAATTAAAATGTTATTAATGTCTTGACTGTTACGCACTGAGACTCATCAGTGACTTTCGTGTCATCCACAAATGTTAATTTGGTTTGCAGTCAAGTCTCATTCGTTGCCGTGGTTTAGAAGACACTCATGAGCAGTCCCTCATGGAAGCTGCGTGTCATCCAGCTAATGTATTTCTTGTCATCACAGATCTCTGATGCAGAGGCATTGCTCAGAATACAATGATAGGAAAAATACTCTGTCTTAGAAGCACTGTCCTTTATGTGGGTGACTGCTTTGAAGACTGGGTTTCCTCTTTGGAATGGCTGTCTTAATGGAAATTAAGATATTCCTGGTTCATTCTTAAAATGGAACAATGCCAGTATTCCAGTTCAGCATAGTCCCTATGCTAGATAAACAGTGCTAAAAACTGTATCTCTTACTTTTATATAGCCTTGGAAGGTCCTGGATATAGCAGAGATTGTCTCACACAGTCTAGACCAAGGTTAGCCAGCTGGCAACCTGTGGGGAAAATGCCTTCTTTTGTGCCACATTAGCTTCTGAGATATCACCCGTTTGAGGAAGGGTCAGATTGGCAGCCTGCTTTCCCTTGTGTTTGCATCCCACCCCACCTATATATTTTAGTGGCACAAACCACTGCGGGGGAGGTCCTCAAATGGGAATCTGCTAGAAAGGCAGGACAATGTTTGATGATGTGATTGATACCTGACTTCCAGAGGCATCCTGTAGGATCGAGCACACGGTTCATTGTTTCACTGTCGCTAGCTGGACAGCTCTGGTTTAAATGGCCACCTGACTCTGGGGACCAGCAATGAAACTGCCAATTCATTGTACAGAAATCATCAGCTGTCAGGTGGTTCTTACTACTATTCTATAGCAAGATTTATATGAGAAGTCTCCTGAGACACAGCTGCATATGGAGACTCCAGTTAGACTTGGCCCACACAAACAAATGCAATAGAGAGGGAACAATCTCAAACTAAGAAAACAACCTATATCTTTCTTGATCCCCTGAGCCACCCAACTCTGTGCATTTCAATGTGTTATTCTTAGCAACTTATTCCTCCTACTGACAGCTTTCCAGGTAATAGTAAAGTAGCATAACATTAACTCTTGTGTTCAAGTTAAATAAAAAAGTTAGTTAATTTGATGTTTCTTTTTTAGGACTGCTGTTCTGAGGAGTTCTGAAGACTTCATTGTGCTAACAAAGAACAACATTCACTTCCCAAACTTTAATTACACCATGGAAGTGCAAACATTCCTCAGTGTTTTCTGAAGAGTGAGTAGTTGTGCTTGGAAAAAACTGCTTGTATAAATGGGCACCTTCTTTAATAAAAAAGGTTGTGAATTTAGATCTGTATCTGCTCAAGTGACAAATATCAAGTTTCTGTAATTCTTTAGCCCTGTTAATCCTTCAGGAAGCAAGAGAAATCAGGAGAGCTTAGGAATAGAGCCTCCCAGAAAAACACTGTTTCTCTCATACACTGGGCAACAGAGTTGTTCAGTCAGATACACTGGTTTATGTTAGGGTAAAATCACTAAAATACAGCACAACAGACATGTGCTTCACATTATAAGGTGAAGGTATTTAGTTTACACAGGTAAAACTGTGCTGGTGATAATATCCAAAGAGGAAAGAATTCATCTTGATTCCCAGATCCCGGTGAGGGATGTATACATCTGGTAGCTACAAAATCAAAAGCTCATATTCTTACAAACTGAGCACGTTTCACGCAGGTTCTAGTAAGTGTGAAGTTCCTTACCTGTATCTGTAGCTGCTCCAGCTTGCTTTGAAATTAAACAACTGTGTGTGTTCTTCACAGCCTAAATATTCCACCAAATTTAAATACCTCCTGCACTTACAAGATCAGTTCTTCGCTCTGTCCAGTTTTCCATCTGGGAGATACCCTTCAGGAAGCACAAGAGGAATTCTCTGAGGCGGCAGTGAAGGTCTGTGATACCACTATTTTTTTTTTCATGCTCAGTGTTAAAACATTAATTAGTGCATTTACTTAATGCTCTTGTTGTACATTTTGCTGTCTGACATGTAATGGAATTGTTCCAGGTTCAGGACCTGATTGTGTGAGAAGCAAAGTAAGCTCAGTCTTCAAGAATTAAATGTGCTTTAACATCTCACCCATTGGACCCATGTTGACAGAGTTGATATTATTTTGCCACTATTATAGCACACAGAGGCCCTTTTATAAAGCACAGTGCATTTAAATAGATCCTATACAAAGCTGTCACTCATGGTCATCTTTTGATTCTACTCAAGTGGATCCTAAATTCTAAACCATATTGAAGCAAGGGTGTGATGAGGTGTGGGGAATGATGACTTGGAATGATGTTTGATTCTCCTTCACTCTTGTAGTCATGCCCTTAACCTGCAGTTGCTGCACTTGTGTAGATGTATCATGATGGTCATCTTCCAAATGAGCATGATTGTATTGCAGGAGATTTTGCGTTGAAAGGCCTAGAAATTTCCAGCAAGTGTTCACAGAATAGCTGGAGCAGATTCCACGATATAGAAGCTGAGGCTTGAAATTACCTAAACTTGTGAGTTTTCCAAAGCAGTGAACACAAATAAAATAACAAAGTGTTGTTCTTCCATCTGGGTAACCTCACAGTTCACTGAATTACGATTAACTCAAAAGCAAATCAGAGCTTTCAGGTCTGTGTGCACATAGCAGATTTATGAGAAGTTTTGACAAAAAAATCCTGCTGTGACTCCAGTTGTAAATAATTACACAAAGCATTTATCCAGTGTTTATCAGCCTGTTGTAAAGTGGTCCCTCAGATCTAGGTCAAAACTCTTGTGTAACAGCACTCTCTTTTTTTGACTTGCAGCATAACTATTACTACACTATGGGTTTTCATCCTTTTGTGATGCTAACATGAGTGCCATAACTGTCTAGGAGCCGCCAGCGTGTTCCAAAGCTGCACTATGCTGGAGCTGTGCAAACACAGACCAAAGAGGTGTTCCCTCTGACCTAGCAACCAACCTGACAGAGCTCTGAGCCTAAGGCTAGCAACATTTTTATAGGCAAAGCAGTTTCTGAGAAGGCTTTTGGAAGAAGACAGTGGAGTAGTTTTGAAGATGTTTAGTGTCAGGTTAACACTGGGGTCAAAATGCCAAGAATGGGTTTGCCCCACATTTTTAATCCTTTAAACATCAAAATACCAGTCTGCAGAAAGATTATTTTGCTGCAGTTCAGCTGAAATATCTGCTGCAGGAAGTGAGCAGCACAGGCTCACTGGCTGAATACAAGCTGCTGGCAGAGTGTGCCTGATGCCAGACCACATCCTGGTGGCCTGACCATTTGTCAATCAAGGGGTTTATTGGCAAGGAAATGTCATTCTCTAATCTCTCCAAAATTAAAACGAGGGGCAGAGTAGTTCAGTGCAGCTATTTAAAAAGCAAGGACAGTGAACGTTGAAGAGCAGTGAATAGATTGAGCATAATACTATCTAAAACAAGCATGGATGTTTTGGCAAAGATCATACACAAACCCTGCCATGCTGCTGAGCTGGAGTGCCAGCTTGTATAAACAGAGTTGCTGGTTTCAGAGCTACCCAAGTGAGTGAGGGAGTTAGAAATGATCCTTCTGATAGTTATGTTATATTAAATGATCCTTAAATGATAGTTAATATATTTCAAGAGAACCCTTTTTGACATCAGTGACATGTCATAAGAATGTAAAATATTATCACATCAGAGGTCCACCAGCCCAGTGTCCTAAAGCCACCAAATATCAATAGCAGAAAAGAGAGAAATAGAACAGGTAGAGAATGCTGCTCCCCCTGCAGCCTGGCTGCCCGGCAAGTCAGGAAAGCTACTTTAGACAGCTTATAGCCTCTGGCTGCAGGAAGCCCTATTGATTTCCTCTTGGTTCCAAAGGGAATTTTGTGATGGACACATGCAAACAGCCTTTAGCCTTCCGAAAGAAAATAACTACTTGAGGTGCAAGGGAGCAAGGCTTCAGCCAGTGATCAAGAAAGCTCTTACTTAACAGCTCAATTCTGAGCTGTTACAGAGGAGAAGGCTTCTATGCCATCAAGAACAGATGTGAAGTCACCTCTCCCCTTAGGGCTAGAGAAAACCTCCGATCCTGGAAAATGAGGAGAACTTTCAAATAAACCCTAAGTGTCCTGCAGGCTTCAGAGGCTGAGAGCTGGCCAATAAAACACGTCTTGGCCACAGGCTGTGGAACCCTTCAGCACAGGGAAAAGGGCATTTCATGTCTGTGCCAGCAAGGAGAAAGCAGAACACATTACAGTGTGTTTTTCTGAGTGACTCACTGCCTTCAGAGAATACAAATCAGATCGCAGTGAATGGGAAGCAAATGATCGCATGATCTAGGGAACTCTGATTCAAAGCACTCAAAGTCTGCCAAACTTAGCTCGCAGTAGGATGTGCAGGAGAGGGTGGAATCAAGTAAAAGCTTTCTCTGAGCTGGTTTGTTAACATCAAGATAGCAAAGCAGAGCATCAGGGGCTTTTCTGCAAAGAGAAAGGAAAGGAAGGGAGGAAAACGTGGTTTTCTTTAGATGTCTCTTGTCATCCAAATGAGTACCTGGAGATGGGAGAAGGCAGAGGGCTGAGCTAATGGAATTTACACCAGACATATCCTCTTGGAACAGTTTACTCTTTCAATACTTGATCAGGCAACCAACTATAAAACAAATTCTAATTGGCAGTGACAGAGTGAGCTGGGAGGATCTGCTGCCCCTGGAACTGACCTTCTGTCCCTTCAGCTAAGCAAATTCCCATTCAAATTGCTCATCTAAATGAAGGAGAACAGGACTTAGAGATCACTCAAGTAAACCAGTCAAGAATGAAACAGCACTTTAAGTCCCGACAGCATGTCTGAGGCAGAAGGCATATGGTTGTTGTTATCAGAGGTTGGATATTCGTATTATTGTGTGGATTAGTATGTCTTTCAGTTTAATGTTATGATTTTGTGTGTGCTGCCAGCTTTTCATTGTCAGATTTAAAAGGATTTCTTTGTTCCATGCTTTGTGACTGCTTTTTGATCCATAAGCTGATGCGAGCTGTGCATCAGGTCATGTTCTTGACAGAGTAAGAAACTGGAAGGTAGTAAAGGCTCACATGATTCTTGACACTCTCTAGGGATCGAAGAATGAAAAATATCTGATATCCAGCATGCTAAGATGTGCTCAGGAGTTCAGAGTTGGTCTTGGATAACATGATATTAAAGCCCTCAGGCATGGGCACTTTTGTCATTGCCAGCTCCTCACACATCCTTGCTGTTGTTTTCAATCTGCTTTGTCTATGATTGAACTTCCTGCAGTTTCCTGCTCCTTCAGTTAGTTCCATACCATGTCTTCCTGTTCCCTTGTCCCCATAATTCCCCATGGCCTTGCTATCCCAGATACTGCAAATATGGGCAGTATTATTGAGGTAAAGACAAACACTTAACCTTTGGGATCCTTCCTTCAGTGGGGAGAACTAAGGGATATCATTCCAAACCGATTTAGGTTTCTGCCACCCTCCCATATTTCCAGATTAGATTCTGAAGGGCTAAAACTAGATTCCTCTTGTCTGCCTCACGGAAGTAAGTCCTGTGGCCAGAGGATGTATTTTCTAGAGTCAGCTAAAAATTGCTGCTCTCCCATGGTGGGTTATGTGCCAGCGGGAGAGCGTTGGTGTTGAAACAACTTGTGAGGTGTCGATTCAGTTTCGCTAGGGTGGGCGATGGCAACACAGAAAGACAATCCTCCTCCAGATCTGCTGATCCATCATCATTATCCCTATTGTGCTGTGTCAAATGAGAAACCCAATGGGGAGGATCACTGTTGTAAATTCTCTCTGCAGTTGGATGAAGCAGTAAATGCTTTTTTCTTTAATTTATGTTGGGAATTGTTGTCACAGAGCCACCCTGTGAAAGTTTGTGATGCTGGCAGCTGCTGCACCAGTGGGTCCAACGAGAACCAGGATAATGCAGAATCTGAGCCAAAGCACACCAGTGAGTGGGTTGTTCGTTGATGAGAAGCTCAACATGACCCTGGCAACGTGTGTTTGCAGGCCAGGTCAACTGTGTCCCAGGCTGCACCAAAAGATGTGTGGCCAGTAGGTGAAGGGAGGGGATTCTCCTGCTCTGCTCTGGTGAGACCCCAACTAGAATACTGTGCCCAGCTCTTGCAGCCCCAACATAAGAAGGATGTGGAGCTGCTGGAGTGAGTCCAGAGGAGGCCATGGAGATGCTGCGAGGGCTGGAGCAGCTCTGCTTTGGAGACAAGCTGAGAAAGCTGGGCTGGTTCAGCCTGGAGGAGAGAAGGCTCCGGAGAGACCTTAAAGCAGCTCCAGTGGCTAAAGAAACCTGAAGAGGAGCTTTTTACAAGGACATGTAGGGATAGGACAAGGTGGAATAGCTTTAAACTGAGAGAGGGGATATTTAGATTAGATATAAGGAAAACAATCCAGTGAGGGTGCTGATGCACTGACACAGGGTGCCCAGAGAAGCTGTGGCTGCCCCATCCCTGGCAGTGTTCAAGGCCAGGTTGGAGCAAGCTGGTCTAGTGGGAGATGTTGCTGCCTGTGGTAGGGAAGTTGGAGCTAAGTGATTTCAAGGTCCTTTCCAACCCAAACCATTCTATGATTCTGAGATTGTACCCTGGTTTTAAGATGGAGTAAGGATGTGGCACAACTTGAGCTCATGCTGTGACTTACCTTGGACATTTAACCTTTTTTTCCTTTCATGGATCTTTAAAAAGAAAACAGAAGAAAGCATGTGACTTCCCAAAATCTTCTGATTTCTTATATACTGAATTCTTATATACTGGATTCTTATATACTGTCTTTGGAGAGGCACAGTGGCCTACTGCTCAGCATAGAACAAATACTTTGACCTAAAGTGCTTTCTTCTGCCTTTGCTTTACTCTCTGAGGGAATGGTTTGGAAATGTAGGCTCTGGGGTGAGTTCTTAGGGCTTCCTTATAGTGGAAGATTCCAGGCTCCTGCCTTTGCACTGCTGCACATCAGAATCCCAGCTGAGTCAGGAGCTGACCAGCACCATGAAAAGAACATGGAGCCAAGAATCATCTCAAAGCATGACTCCTGAAGGAAAGAAGTCCAAAAGAGAGATTGCTTGAAAACGTGGTCCTGGGCATCTTTCTGCTCCAGCCTTACCACCTTCCTGCAGCCCTGGATCGAGAGACTCTGGAAAGAGGCCATGGAGCACGTAAAGTTTCATAACTCGCTGTTGAGGGCCTCCTGGTCCATCCACACTAAACAGGCTCATTTTAGATGATTTCAGTGACATGAAGCATTTTCTGAAAGGCCCAGCTGTTCTCTTGCTATTGCTCCTTTAAGCTTGAACTCAGGAATTACAAGGAAAAGTGCTTTTATTGTCTCTATGTGTTATTTTGGGACATTTCATTCATACTCATTGAAACTGTAATGTTGGATTTTGGCCTCTTGTTTGCTCTTAGCTTCAAACAGGCCTTTCCTCCTTCACCTCCTCCTCATGAACAGCTCAGTGCGAGTTGCTTTGTGCACTGATGTGCAAGGGCAGAGTGCAGCTGAGGAGCACCATATTTGGGGTAGATTAATCTGTGCTCCAACACCTTTTCAGTCCTTTCTTTTTGTTATACTTGGACATGTTCTATTTTTGTCGGAACAAGGTGAGAAGGATGCTAATGTATATATTCTGCCCTCCTTTCATCTAAGCTTTGTTCTTTGAGCTAACCCAGCAGTTTGCCATTCCGTTTCCCACATATTTTAAAATACATTGCTGGGAGATTATGCTAACAGCATTTATATCTTCACTGGTAATATGCATTAATTGTATTAGCATTCATATTGCAGCATCTTATATATCTAGAGTGGGAAAATATTATAATTGGCATTAATGCGTTCCGGTTCTGACACATGAGCTCACTCTCCTTTTGGAAAGAATTACGCTGAATATTCACTTAAGACTGATTTTAATCTCCTTTTACATTTATATGCATATATTCTTCCTTATCCTCTCCCCTTTTCTTTTTAATTCTGTCAGATTTGACTGTTTTTGTAATAAATAGAGGGTTTTGCTAACTTGTAGCTGACCTAAAGTCCTTTTAATGATTTCATACTCCCTGGATTTCCCACTGCCAGTTTGTCAGTTCCCTTCACCTCTTTCTAATGGTTTACCTGCTATTATAAGGGTTATGGTGATGTTTCTAAAATAAGCATCACATTGGGCAGCTCACCATCATGGAAGGTGCATGAATTAGGTGGTGCAGATCTCTGCTTTTGCAGCAAAGATTAATTCTGTGAGATTATAAATGTAAAGGATTTGCTCATTGTGGATGGGAGAATGACTGTTTCAGCCATGCTTCTGCTACCTCTTACAGGCAGTTGTTATGTCCTTGCTCTGAGCTGTCTGAAGTGTTAGGATGGCCTGAGGTTATATGTACAGCTTCTTTGTGAGATTTCGTAGCCCAGAGGAGGGCTGACAGCAGCAGACTTACAGGTAATGCCTAACTCCTGTTTGACCAGTATAGAGGTGAAAAACTCCCCATAAACTTGCTAACAGCGAGTAGCATGGGGGGGTGGGGGGGGGTGGGAATTCTCCTTTATTTAGCAACTGGGGTGAGAGCATCCTCCTCCGGGTGACCCACCATAACCCCGGTGTCTGTGCACAGCAGCGGGAGGCCTCGGGTACCCCGGGGGTTATCCCCGGAGGGGTCAGGGCGGTGGGGAACCGCTCTTCCCTGCCGAAAGCAGCCGGGGCAGCCGCTGCCTCCTTCTCGCCCCGCCCGCCCAGAGCCCGGGGCACGCTGCGGGGCCGCTCTCCGGGCTGCTCGGGGCGCTGTGATTCCGCGGGGCCGCGGCAGCCGCTGCCCGGCGTGTTAAGGGGGGTTCCCGTTCTCGCTCCCGCCCTTCCCAGGCCTCCGCAGCCGCCGCCATGGTGTCGTGCGCGGCTTTCCAGAGCTTCCTCTTCGAGTACGACACCCCCCGCATCGTGCTGATCCGGAGCCGCAAAGTGGGGCTCATCAACCGCGCGGTGCAGCTCGCCATCCTCGCCTACGTGATCGGGTGAGCGGGACCGGCCTGACCCCCGGCCCCGGGGAGGGGGCCCGGGGCGGCTCCGCGCTGAGAGCCCCCGGTTGCGATGCTAAGGGGAGGGAGCCAGCTGCAGCTACCGGCTGCTGGGACCCCCTCTTTTGTGTCAGGTCTTAGGGCTGAAGGGAGGCTGGAGATTGCCATGGGTGCCGACACCAAGAGGTGACAAGCTGGGGGTGGCAGGGCTTAAATGGGATAAGAGGGCTGCTCAGGGAAGCTGTTAGGCAGGGGAGGACCCCTCTGGAGTGGAGACCATCCCAGAGGGTGGTCGACATTCACCCGGCAGGATGTGCATAAAAGCAGTGATTATACCCTGCCAAACCACCCTGAGAAAAGGAACATAAGGGAGATTGCTTGTCTTGTGACCCCTTCAGGTGACACACGAAAAAAGGAGACATTCCCACTGCCGGTGCTGATTTATGGCATTTACGTGATGGTTTCTTTCTTGCAATCCTTCTTTGACAGGTGGGTCTTTGTATGGGAGAAGGGCTACCAGGAAACAGACTCTGTGGTCAGTTCTGTAACCACAAAGGTGAAAGGAGTAACGCTGACAAACACATCCGCCTTGGGAGCCACGGTCTGGGATGTGGCTGACTATGTCATCCCTCCTCAGGTATCCGTCACTTTCACATGCAGAGGGGGGGTTCTAACAACCAGCTATTGCTCTGCCAAAGTCCAGCAAGGTCTGAAGCAGCTTTGGCTCCAGCGTGGCCTTGATATGAGAGAATGAAGCAGCTTTGCTTTGCTGCAGATCATGTTGAGCACCTGCACTCCTAGCCCTGGGGAGGCTTGTTTCAAGGAAAGAGTGTCTGTGTGTTTGTATAGGAGGGAGAATCTTTCAGGCTTGAGGAACAGAGTTTCAGCAGTAACCACGTGTGCTCTTTCTTACTGCTGTCTAAAGCAAACAACTCAAAGTTAACTTGTTGGCAGAAACCCCAAGAATAGCCTGCAAGTCACTTGATCCGGAACTGAACAGGAGGTATTGCTGTAGTTACTGATTGACTCTGTGTGAATCTGGGCTGTGTGGGCAGTATGTTCAGGGCTGCTGGTTGTGGGTCACTCTGCATGAAGTGTAGTGAGGTAAAAGTGGCAGATTTAGCCAGATTTTGGCCAAGTGATCCTATTTGCGTGTCGGTGGAGAAGCAGCAAACAACAGATCCTGAACTGTGCAGATTTGAAGATCATGGAAGCTGTGCTCCCTGGAGAAACCAACAAGGACTGGTCAAATTTCTAATAGATAATTGCAAAGAGTGGGAGTTGTGCTCAGGCTTGCAGCTGGAGGTTGATTTCTGCTTCTGCCTCGTGACTCCGTGAGGAGCTGTGTGATCCCTGTTTTCATATGTGAATGAGGAAATTTGGGCCAAGTGGGGGGACAGAAAGGGTTGCTAGTCCCACAGTCCTCCCTCCACATAAAGGCAGTGGCATTAGGCAGTACATGCGGGAATCTGCTCCTTCAGTGCTACACCAGCACTGCCCAAAGCAGGTTCCCTCTGTGGGGCCACCTGCGCTCTATCATTTGGCACAGTACCTTGGATACTCTTTGCAGACTCACTCTGAAACTTCCTCCTTGTTTTGCATGCTCAGGAGGAGAACACGGTGTTTGTCATGACCAATGTGATACTGACACTGAACCAGCGCCAAGGCCGCTGCCCAGAGGTAGGTACAGGATCTGCTTATATCTGCCTTGTCAGGGTGGGAGTGTGGGGGAGAGAGTTCATAGAGTTTAGTGTAATTATTGCTTCTTTCCAGCTTCCAGATGATAAAACAGAGTGCGAGGTGAAGAACAACTGTGTTCCAGGGTATGCCAGCACTCACAGCAGTGGTAAGAAGCCTGCTGCAAGGGCTCCTTTCAGTGTGTTGTGATACCTGTGTGCTGTGCTGTGAAGGAAACAGAATTTGACTTCAGTCTCCTTGTTCTCATTCTCTCACATCTAAGAAAACTGAATGGGAAGCTTAAGTTTTTCTTCTGGGGGGCGAGCAGATGGGCTTAGTCTGTGGTGGGTGGATGCTGGATAGATGTGTGTTTTGGTGAGTTAGCAAACAGGGCGAGAGCGTTTGCAAGACCTTGAGCCCGTGAAGCAGTGTTTCATGTAGATGAGGATTTGACTCAGAAAAAGGATCTGATGCTTCTTTCTCTGAAATTTCACTATAAATTGCAGTGGCGGTCTTGGTACTGGCACTTCACCTCTGAGCAGATAGCTTTTACCTTATGGAGTGAGGAGATATCACAGGGCATCTGCTGCCTCTGTATTTTTCCTTGGTGGCATCTCCATTAACATGACTTTCTAGGCATCCAGACTGGGGAGTGTGTACCATACAACAGCAGTGTTAAGACCTGTGAAGTCTTTGCGTGGTGCCCTGTGGAGAATGATTATCACATACCCAAGTGAGTGCTCTGTTCTCCTACTCTGCATCGACCCTCCTGAGAAGAGGCTAGCAGTATGCACATTTACTTACTTTTCCTATTGTTTTGTAGGCCAGCATTTTTGCAAGGAGCTGAGAATTTCACCATTCTGGTGAAGAACAACATTTTGTATCCCAAGTTCAACTTCAGCAAGTAAATAGTGTGGGGGCCCTTCCACTGTCTGGGCTCTTGGACAGTAAAGAGGAGCTGGAGGAGTGGAAGAAAATGCAACAGATCTCTCTCTCTGTTCCCCTTCTAGGCGAAACATCCTCCCCAATATCAACTCCACCTACCTCAAGAATTGCATCTATGACTCTCGGACAGATCCCTTCTGCCCTATCTTTCGTTTAGGGAAAATAGTTGAAGCTGCAGGGCAGAACTTCCAGGAAATGGCTGTGGAGGTATTTCGCAGATCCTTCTATTGGGCCTCAGTTGTGTAGAAGAGGAGTGGTAGGTGGTTGTCCCCCTCTGCCTCGTGGCATCAGCCACAGGACACAGAATAGCTGCAGAGGGGTGAGTTACTCTGGCCAGATGGACTAGAGCGAGTTCTGCTTGACAAATACTTGGCTTTGGCTTGTTTGGGTGGGGTGATCTGCAAGGCCCTTCTATAGTAGCAGGACTGTTTGACTGGGACTGGGACATGGGTCAGTAAATCAGGGTCCTGGGTCAGCAGAGAGCCTAGTGCTGGGCTGACTGGGCACTTGCTCACCTTCTCCTCCCCTTGACAGGGTGGAGTCATGGCGCTGCAGATCAACTGGGACTGCAACCTTGACAGAGCTGCATCCCACTGTGTGCCAAAGTACTCCTTCCGCCGCCTGGACAACAAGGACTCTGCTCACACTGTCTCACCTGGCTACAACTTCAGGTAATGTGGCTGTGGAGGGTCACCTGGTGTCCCCGAGGCTCAGTCTGCCACTGGTGTTAGGAAGTGCCTGCGCTCCTACAGCTGCAGGTTCTCCTTGCTGTAAAATGTGGAGAGTTTCTCTGCTGCTGTTAACACAGGGCAGGTCTGATCTTCACTGTGTGCAAACAGCAGCGGAGGGGAAAGGTCAGTGAAGCTCCACTGATTGCATCAGTCTCTTTACATCATCATTTGCATGGCCATTTGGGCCAGCCTTCTGGGGCATGGCAATGTGAAAACTGCTTCAGGGTGTGCTGACAGGGGGAGGTTTGAGAGCACTGGGGCGTGGAGATTGGAGACTAAGCATCTCCTTTACTGTGGACAGGGGAAAAACCAATCTCTAGAAAGTGGCTCTGCACCAGGAGCATCCACCATAAACACACTGTGGCCAGTATGGATAGATCCAGCACCTCCAGTAAAACACCAATGCAGAGCTGGGTAGCTGGTTGTATCCAGACTCAGAGCTGTAATAACAGGGATTGGCCTCTTGCTGAGATCCATTTGTGAGGAAATGTGGCTCAGGGTTATTCTTGCTTTTAGAACCACAAACTCTCAGCACAGGGGATCTCTTTGATGGAACCTGAATGGTTTCACTGAGAAGCTGCTGTCATACAAACACGTGTGTTTGGGAGGTGCCAGGCCTGCAAGTACTGGGGTATTGGGTGAGACTGGCTGGAGGAAATCACAGCCTGGCCGGGATGGGCTCTGAAGCGTTCTTGCTAACTCCAGACCATAGTGCAGCCCCTTACCAATCGTTCCTCTTTTCTTCCACCCTCTTCTCTGCTTCCTCCTGGCTTAGTCATCCGTGCGGTGGAGTAAGTCTGATCTCACTTATTCTCATCCCCCTTCCCTATCACTTGCCTGCGAGTGACATTGTATGGGACAAGGAGCAGCTTTTGTGTGCCAGGTTGAGTGGTGCTGCCTGCTCCCGGCCCTGCCCTCTCGTGGCTACCTGCACTCATGCAGCTTCCTGCTTGCCTCTCTCTGAGAGGGCTGATCCTCATGTGTGGCTGAGTTTCTTCCTGTCTGTCCTTCTGCTTTCTCCCCTTCCTGTGCCTTGCAAGTTTCCTGATTTGGCTTGTGCTAACCGCTATCTCAAATTCGCCTGTTTGGAGCTTTTCTCTTCTGTGTGCTTGCCTGCATTACGTCTTCATCATTTTGGTACTTCTAGAGACAAGCATCATGTTCAGCCCATCCTCTTGGAATGGGGAGCACACCTAAGTGTTGCATGATCAGCAAGCTGATCAACATAAGCAGCCTCAAGATTTTCCAGCTAAGCTCTGACCTATCTTTTCTCTAGGTTTGCAAAATACTTCAGGGATAGTAATGGCACTGAATCACGGACACTTGTCAAAGCTTACGGCATCCGCTTTGATATCATAGTGTTTGGAAAGGTGGGTGACTTAATTCCTGGAGGTCTTGTGGGGAGGGCTTTCAGAGATGCTGAGAAGCACATTGACCCTTGTAACTGTCTTCTAGGCAGGAAAATTTGATGTCATTCCTACCATGATTAACATTGGCTCTGGCTTAGCACTGTTTGGCGTGGTAAGTGACCTATCTGCTCTTGGACTCAGCTGTGGGTTAGTGCTTCACTTGCGAGGATCGTTGTTTTAAACTTTTCCACTGTCCACCAGGCAACGGTGTTGTGTGACGTTGTTGTTCTGTACTGCATGAAGAAGAAATACTACTATCGAGAGAAGAAATACAAATACGTGGAGGATTATGAACTGGTGAGTGTCAGTGAAGGCAAAGTTGCTTCCTTCCCAGTCTGAAGAGATTGAAACAGGATGTAGAGTCTGCATCAGAGATTTTGAGCCACTTCTCTGAGGAAACTTTGTCTTTGTTACAGAAGCTAATTTTTACCTCAAAGCTGCTGCGGAGAAGAGCATTAGAAACAAATATTGTCATGTTTCCTGGGTAACCACTCTTGGAGAGGGAAATGTATGTTCAAGAACTTGTCATGTTCCCACTGCACCTCTTTTTTGGGTTGCAGTCCTTGGCAGTTGCCTTCTGAGAGCCGTAGACAACAGCTCTGTCCCTATCAAATCCTTCCTTTTTGGCTTTGAGGGTTCCTGCTGCTGTGAACAAACTCGTTCAATGGGTTGGTATTTTCTGGGAGGAGTATGCTGACAGCCACAGCTACAGCTCCCTCCAGGACCCAAATGATCTCTTTGGCCAATAGGACTTAGTGATATAGTGGGGTTGTTTGACTGCTACCAAGCACAGAGCTTGGCCCTGCTGCTGTGTTTGCTGGAAGTGTTGCTACAGAAGGTGGATTTCTAAACCAAAAGGCCTTGTGGCACTGGAAAGTAAAGTCAGAGTAGTGCAGAGGGGTTTATGTGAAAGGAAGGGAAAGGAAGAAGCTATTTCTAGTAGAAACCTGTGATCTCTGATCCTTGCAGGGAGTCGGTGAGACATATGGAACAAACTCCTGACCTCCTGTGCTACAGCACAGACTGCTGCTGTGAACGTGACTCTGACCCTGCCGTGAAACCCACCTGCTCTTCCCTGGGGGAACAAACCTGAGAAAGGGACTTTTTCTTCACTACTCTTCACTACTTCGGCTGGCTGGAGCTAACACCCAGAGAGAAGAACTGGGTCTGCTCCTTGGCTGCTGTCCTTCCAGGTTAATTGCACTAAGCAAGAGGGAGAATTGCGCTTTTATGCCAGGCTTCAGCACTGGCTAAGCCTAGGACGGGGACTGCTCTGACATTCTCATTTTGACAGGCCTCCTTTCTGGTAGCAGAGAGCACAGGGTGACAGGCACAGATTCTTCCTTGCAGTGAACATGGCCCCTGCCAGGTCTTCCCTAACCTTGGATGAGCAGCTCTTTGCTGTTGTCAACTCACTTTTCCTTGCCCTGAAGGATTGTCATGCTTAGCTGAGCCTGTACCTACCCTTTAATCATGTCTCCAAGCTCCAGTGGCCACAGACTGAGACAAACCAGTGGCTGGTGCCATTGTGCTGTGGTAAATGGCTCACTGGTTACAGATTATTCTGTTTTTTTTTTTTTTCTGTTTTGTCTCGTTTTTATGGTACTACTTTAAAATTTACTTTCTTTTTAATAAAATATTACCATCTCTCAGCCCTCCTAAGGTCCTGCAAGCTGGGTTTTACTTGTTTATTTTTCCTCAGGGAGAACATGTGAAGGTTAGGGGCAGTGAGAACCGTCTTCATTTTACACAGATACCATTAGAGGAGGGCTATCAAAGCCAGTGCTGCTGTCTGCTTGGCCTCTTGGTTCTCTCAAGAGTGATGCAGTGAGAACAGCTTCTGCTCCACCTTGGATCTCTTAACACCATGTCTGGGTATGTTGCATTAAAAAGGGAAAAGGCTTGAGAGGTGGAGGTCAGGGAGGGTTAGTTGAGCATGGCTCACCTTTTGTTTTAGTCTTTATTTGGCTCCTGGTGCTGAGTGTCTCAACTCAAATGGGATAGAATCAGAGCTCCAGTCTGTACATGTGAATGGCCCAGTTTGGATGATGCAGTGGCTGGAGCTGCTGCGGTCTCATCCTGACCCCAGTAATGGCAGAACACCAACCTTCACTAATGCAGGGAGGTGCCTTCAGGCTCCTCTTACAGCAAGGAGGCTCTCAGAGCTTAATAAAGACCAGTCAAACGGGATAATGGTTCCACTTGATCACTAACTCTGGGTTTGGTTGCATGTCATTTATTTCAACTTGTACAGTGAAGTTTGAACAGCTCTGTGGAAAAACACTTAGTTGTTGGTTGTTTTTTCCTTTCTTCTTAGGTAATATAATTTAAAAGTGGTAAATACACAGTATTTAAACTTGATACACCTGATAAAGTTAAATGCATAATAAAGGGATAGGAATGAAACACAAGCCTTGGTCATTAAACAAACAGTATAAAAATCAGCAATAGTTCAGGACCTTAGAAAAGAAATGGATCAATTGTCTGATAGGTAAGAGAGGACCACCAAGGAAAACTATTCAGACAAGAGGCCTGGTTTCCCCTTAGCACTTTCCTGTGTGCTCAGAGCCAAAATGGCTTAGTACCCAGCATTAAGCCTACAGTCAGCACTGGGCTTGCTTGAAGAGGAAGGGAGCTGGGGAAATCAAGCTAGAGCCCAGTTCCAAGGCACAAGCAAAATGTTTACTTCACTATAAGAAAGAAGCTAGCTCTACTACAAAGGAACAGCCGCTGGGGAACTGAGCACGTTGCTATATACAGCACAGCTTCTCTAACAGGTCATGCAGTTAGACAGCCCTTCCTCACACAGCCACGCTTTATGCTTTCAACAGAACTCATCAGCAAGAACAATTGACATCGAGTTTGTTTCACAGATGTGCGTTTGGCTGCAGCCCGCCCAGAGCTGGCACTGAGAGACAATCCTTTTGGAGCTTGAGGATCCTCCTGAACCGAGCCCATGCTCACTGTAAGACACTGAGCTATGGTAGTGCTTGAGACCCAGTGGCTTTGTGGCTGGGCATCGAGGAACTGGTACAATTTCTTCTGTTCGGAAGCTGCGTTGCACCTGACAAGCCTGTTTGGTAAGTGTAAACTGCCTCACTAGGCACCCGACAAATCACACACCAGAGATACGCAGCACAGAGCATCTCTACAACTCGCCTTTAACAGAAACACACCACACACGTTACTATGCCCCAGCTACAAACAATCACATTCCCTGATTCTTTTTAATTGTTTCTTTTTTTTTTTTTTGGCAGAACAAGTCCATTTGCAGGGTTAGAGGATGCCCCCTCACATACATTCCTGTTTAGGAAGGGGGGAGCAGGCAACTGTAGTAGTGCTGGCACCCAAGTTACCTGTTTGGTTTTGCCATAGCTGAAGCTGCAGGGCTTTGGCATAGCCTCTGAGTAAAAATGGTAGGAAAACAGTGCATGTCTTATGGCTCCAAACTCCATAGTACTGCTCCTAAACCACAAACCATTGTCACTGGCTTTGGAGAGAGACCAGCCCCAAAGTGTTTTGGTAATAAATTGTGGTTTAGGGGGAGCATTAATTCAAGTGATCAAAAGATGTAAGGGCCAGTTTGTGTAGGCACCCGTGCACTTGCTAACGCTGTCCTGGCTTTAACAAAGACCTGTCTTAACCAGGAAGCTGCAGTGGGGAAAAGGACCTTGGCACGCTGCCCAAGGTAAAGGAAGACAAGGGGATGGTCATTTCCTGAAGTGTGGTCAGGGTTAGCAGGCAGAGGTCTTACCATTAACCAAAATACTTGTGTCTCTCCTAGTGTCTTCTTCCTCAGGGCAAAGAATTACTCCTTAGCAGTCCCTTACAGGCTTGGGACATGCAAATCCTCCCCCTCTTTCAGGTACACCGTCACTTAAAACACCTCATTCAAGGTCACACAACCACATCAGACATTGTCAGATCTTACCCCCAAGTCCTATGCTCCATCCACAGAACAGCTGTACTTACCGTGACCCCTTTCCTCAAGCAAACCCTGATTCTTCTCCAGCTCACCCATACTCTGCCACTCTCCAGCTCTGCCCAAGCAAATCTGGACATCAGAATCTCTCCCACCACACAATAGATGATTAGTTTTTTTACAAGCACCACAAAATAATCAGAGTAATCTGACTGAAGGTGAAGGAGCTCTTCATAAGAAACAATCCATGAATTAGGTATACACTTAATTTACTAACAAGCCTCTGATCCACAGGCATTCACAAATTACTGGTAACGAACTTGCAAAAATACATAGCATTGGCCCCAGAATCCAGATTAAGAGTTTGGAAAATTACTACCTAATCTAAGTATTTCATTAAGATCTTAAACTCTAACAAGCCCTAAATCTATACTTAAAAAATAGCATAACTTGTATTATTTTTAATTGTAGTAAACCATGTAATGTACATGGAACTGAAGGATTTTACCCTGAATTTTATATTTCATAATATATCTACCTAGATCAAGTAAAAGACTTAGAAACAAACAGTTGTTAGTGCTTCTCCCACTGTTCAAAACAAACATTCAGCTAAACACCACCTTTTACTCCTGTGTCTGCAGCAAAAATAGTTCAAACTGAACTTAAGCCCTTAAATACCTTTTCCTTTCATACACTGAATAGTCAACTTACCAAGTCCTAATCACACCAAGACCTTGGGAATGGCATTAATTACACTGGGAGGTAATTAACCTCACTTTCTGAGTGTCCCGAAGATGCTGCTTTAGTACAGCTTGGCTCACAAAGGCAGGCATTCTTTAGAAAGCTGGAAAGGTGGCTTTTTGCTTTGTTCCCATGCAGTTAAAAAGATGTCAATTAAAACCAAACCAGAATGACGAGAAATAGATGCAACAACATTTCTGGCAGGCTGTGAACCCTCAAAGTGTAGTTTTACTGTTGTGTATGTCACCTACACGATGGGCCTACAACACCCCTGGGATGCTGGCATCAGCCTCTGGAAACTATTTGGCATTAAAAGCAGTTCCAAACGCATGTTTGTTTGACTGCTTTGTTGGGTTCTTTTTGCTCCACACAAGCTCACCTCTGCTGCCAGCCAGCGCCTTTCCTGTAGGAAGTCAGCAGTGCCAGCGATCGGAGATGCTCGATGTTCACGACAAGCAGTCGGATGTCTGGTAACATGCTGCTATGGAAGCTCTACATCCAGCATTATACTGAGATAGCGCCATGTCATGCTGTGTTCGGTGCAGGCTCTGTTGATGTCGCTCATCCTCAGCTGCACACTTTGTAACGTGCCCTGGACCAAGCTGCTCAACAGAACCATAAAGTAGATGCTCACGAAAGAGGTTCCTCCTCTCCCACGTTGGGCAAGTCGTTGCATTTCAGATTATCTTCACTGCCTTGTTTCCTGCTTTCAAAGGAAACAAAACGGTTGCTGAGTGACTTACAAAAGCCAAAGCAGAGGCACCAGCATCATGGGAGCTTTGGGACCCTGAACATGTGTCTTACCCCTCCCAACTCCCCTGTAACGGGCTGGAAGTGCCATAGAAAGATGCTTTTCAGCCTATTGAAGTAGCAGGATATGTCACATCACGAAACATCATCCCTCAGCAGTTACAGGTCACACAGAAGGCGTGTGAAGATCCCAGCCACAGCCCCACCGAAAGGTTCAAGCCAAACTGCTCAAATTCTCCTGTTCTTTGCAGTGATTTCCAGAGACAATTTCCATTAAGACAAGCTGCAAACGTCATCTGAGGTTGAGGTGAAGCGATGACACTTACGGCAGCAGGTTCCCGGGGGCAGACAACGACCGCTCCTCCCTCCTGCTCCCCTCAAAAGGGTTCCCAAAGGATCGCTTCCGGATCATCGTTTTAACCAAGATCTGCAAGACCAGATTGGAGTTCATCAGGATGCTTTCCTGTCATTCAAGAGCAACAGGAACATGCAACCCTCATGGCCAAGTGATTATGAAAACAAGTGAAAACAAGTCAAAGTTTTCTTGTAACAAAAAAGCAGAAGGAAACATGTTTACAAGTCTGCAGCTGGGCTTTATCCTCTGAAAACCATGGTGCAACTGAACAGGTAGATGACAACCACACTAGCTGTGAGCAGCTGGAAAGAAGAGCAAAGCCAAGTTTGGGAAGGTTTTCTCCCCCCAGAAGTAGGTTTTACTGATTGTTGCATCCAGTGCCTGCAAATCCCCAGTTCCCCGTCATTACCTGGCAGAGGAATTCATTGGCAAGGGAGAAGGGAAGGAAGGAACCGCCACAGTTTTGCCTTAGGCTGCTGGGAACAGAGCGATTGTCAGGGTTCTTCCCAGTCATCCCCCGACTTATTTTGCTGGTGGGAGCAGAGAACAACCAGTGAGCAGCACTGGCCCTGCCTCAGCATGTGCATCCTGCTTTGGGAACCCCTGGCTTCATTTGATACTGCTTCTTATCCTTCTGTGCCTTATTTATCTGCTCACCACAGTGCACCAAGAGCTCTTACACATCGGAAATGCACGTGCCAGTGAGGTCCCACAGGGCAAGTCAAAGCCACGTGAATCTCAGTGTTAATGCCTGCAGTTGGATGCACAAAGATCAGGCACTGGAGGGTAATTCTGAAGAACAAATGCAAATGGGAAGCACAAGCTCTGCCTGGAGGCGGTGTTATTTAAGAGGCAAGAGTCAGTAAAAGCTCATTTGCCCTGAGCTGTGCTAAACACACCTGGATTTAAACAGGGCTGAGGCATCCTCCACTGCATCACAAGAAGTCACCTCCAAACAGGAGAAAGGGGGAAACCCCCTCATCAGTGGTGATCTCATTAGAGTGAGATCTGCTCTTTCAGCTTGAGCAGCACAAGGCACATTTGCATGTTAACATATCTGTGGTTGAAGAGACTCATGTGGGTATCTAAGTGGGAGAGAGCTCCAGAAATGGGTCCAGATGTGGGCACAGCCACAAGACAGAAAAGGGGATTCAAAGGGAGACCTGTACTTCAACAAATCACAGCCTGGGTGTCTACAGGCAGGTAACACTGTGACAGGAACTGTGAATGGTCACTTCTCCAGCATAAGGACATCCAAAGGAATTGTTAGATTTAAAACCCCGAATGATTTCACTTCCCACATAAGGCAGGGTTACGCTGTGGTTCTCACCACCACAGTGGGTTGCAGAGAATAAAAATATGAGCTTGAAAAGAGATGAGTTCACCAAGAATAGCTGCAGGCGGGGGCTAGAGCACACCGTGGCCCAGATAAAAGCTTCATCCCAGGAAGCTCCTGCAGCCCCTAAGGCTGAATGGGCAGAGCAGGGCAGGAGCTCCTTGTGCCTGGCCAAAACACCAGCTCCCAAACACAGGCAGGTCCTGACCAGATGCTCTTTTGCCCTGAGCAAATATAGTGGTATTTAGGCAGCCAGGTCAAGTGTGAGGAGCAGGAACCCACTGACAGGTCCCTTTGGGACCACTCTGAAATACTCTGGCCACCTCCAGCAAAATGCTGAGACCCCATCTCGCAGCACTTGTTTCTGAGAGAGGGAAAGTCTTTGCTCTAATCCTGCCCAATGCTTTTGCCCTTCAGCAGCAACCTCCAGCTGCTTGGGACCATCCTCGGAGGCAGCATGGACCTGGCTGTGCATCCGCAGACCATCATCTCATCATCTCCCTCATACTCACCACAGTGGCCAGGCTGGGGATGTGCTTGACCGAATTCTCCACCTCCTCCTCCGTCACCTCGACGAGGGTGCAGTTCTCATCCTCCGTGGGCAGCAGCTCCGCTCCGTTCTTGGTGACCCAAGGGTGCAACTTCAATTAATAACACAGCCTGTCAGGAACGATTTCCTCTTTTTCAGGACTCCAACAACACAAGCCTGGCAAACGCATCTCCTCGCCCAAGCTATGGCCCTTAACGTGCTCCTGAAGGACCAGGGAGCAGGGGAGAGATGTGCCGCCTCACTGGTGAGCCAGCTCACCCCAGCACCACCAGGAGCAGAAAATGCTGTGGTGTGGCTCATCTAGAGCCAAAGCTGGCCCCATCTACACAACTGGTTACCTACTGCACTGAGTGGGTTTTAGGGAAGAAGACCTATTTTCACTCTCATCTGTAAGATGAGAGCGACATGGTCTAACATCACTGCAAGGGAAGTTGGAACTAGATGATCTTAAGGTTCATCTTAAGGCCCTTTCCAACCCTAACTATTCTATGATTCTGTGACAATGCCAAGAGTGATTTATTCTGGACCATACGTATGAGCCATAGTGATGGGGAGGACCCACCAAGCCCTAGTCTTGGACCTGAATTAATCCACGACAGAAGGCTGAAGCTCCTCTTTCTCCTTGCCCACACACCAGGCGTCCGGGGCAGCTGCAGGAGGAGCACAGAATGGTTCCACAATTCCCCCACAATCCTTTCTCCCTACCTTAGTCTCCATTTTCTCAGCTTCTCGCCCCTTCCAGGCTCTCGCAGGGGCACAGGACCAGAAATCTCCTACGAAAGGCTGTTGCACAGTACTTTCCTGGTAGCAGAGGAAATACTGTGCTTAGGGGATTTCCTTTTGCCTGTGACTTCTCTAGGCACCAAAGGTCCCAAAGCTGAGCAGGTCCCGGAGCAGGGGAAGGAGCTGGGACTTACCTGCCCAGGGACCTGGGCACAGGGGGAGGACCTAGCCTGGCGCGATCAAACTGACTCCCAAAAAGAGACGAGTAAGGACAACCCAACAGAAGTGAAGCCACAGCCAACACCAGGGGGCTGGGTCAATACCTTGATTTCTGGGACCGAAATCCTGGATTCGGGATTTTTATCCAGCATCCGTGTGATCAAATCCTTCAAGAAGTCTGTAACTTCTGGCCTGGGGAAAGGAGAGGAGAGAGATGAGATGGGGAAGGGGATGGGTGCTGCAAAATATCCCCTTCGTGTGCAACCTGAACCAAGGTTCCATATGTACAGGGCTGGGAGAGCCCAACACCACTTCCACCCAGGCTAAAACCCAAGAGGCAGCAACTGCTGAGGTTATTCTGTTCCCTCAAACGCCTCTGCAGCTTCAGTCACTCCTTCAGCTGCAAAGCAAGAGATGCTGCCTTCATGTTTAATGCAAAGGAAGTTTTCCAGGGCCAACAGAAGGGCTCAGAGCCTGAGTTTTGCAAACCCACAGCCCCGCAGGCCCAGCTCCACCCAGGCAGCTCAGAAATGGCTCAAATGAGCTTTAAAATAAGGGCTGGGGCGTGGTTTATTGAGCACTTACTGGTCTGGGAACTCCAACGTTTGGGTCTTGATTTTATTGTGTAAACTGAGGATCCTTTCATCCATAAAAGGGCACTGCCATGAAGAATAAAGCAATGAGAAAAGCAATGACCTCTGATGAGAGGCAGCAGTGGGGCAGCCAGTTGAGCATTGGGATCTCATAGTGTTTGAAGGAGGGTTATGGGGAAATACCAGAAGATTTCCTGTTACGTCAATGTCTTCTTTTAAACACAATGAAAGTAACATTGGAATAAAACGCTCAAACAGGAGTGCAGATCCCACCACATATCTGGTACATGGGAGACACACACCAACCACCCACAGCACTGAAAACAGTCTCATTACCTGCCCAAACACGAAGCAGTACAGCGTGATCCCCATGGCCCAGACATCCAAAGCCTGCAGAGGGAAGGAAGCACAGTTAGATCTGCAGCAGACAGTGCGTGAACAGAAGACCAGTCCAAAAACCCTCAAACTGTTATTAAATACCTTTCCAGAGAAGATTTTCCTGGTTTCCGAGAGCGTCTCCGGGGCCATGAAGGCAGGGGTGCCCACTGTGTTGGTTAAGAGGGCATCAGCTCCCTTGAACTCATTGCTGACTCCGAAGTCAGCAATCTTGATGTGCCCATCTTCCCCCACGAGGAGGTTGGAAGGTTTGATATCCCGGTGGATTATCTTTTGATAGTGCACTGCAGCCAGAGGAGAAACAAGGGATTCAGCAGCAGCACTGCTCTGCAGCAAAGGAGCCACAAAGCCTTTCTGCTAACACCATGACCAGCTCCAGCTTCAAAAACCCGTGTGCAGAAGCATGTGCCACCAGAAAGGGCACTGCACAGCAGCAGAAAGTGCAGTCCCTAGAAAAGAATAACAGTAAGAAATACCATCCTTTCGGCAGACACTTACAGTATTCAATGCCCTTGATCAGATCCTGGAAGTAGAACCGAGCCTGGTCCTCACTGAGAGGTTTCAGGGTTGGGATTTCCATCACGGGGCTGCAAAGGCAACAGAGAATAGACCTCGATCCCAACCCATATGTGCCAAAACAGGTCTCAGAGGCTTTACTACCATCTGTTGACAGCACACAGCCCTGAAGGCAAGCACAGGGTGTACAAAGCTGTGACCAGGTTGGGGAGATGTGACCCAAACCCATAGGAGACCCACCATGAACCTCCCCATCTCCTCTGTGTCCTGCAGCAGCCTCAGGTGGCCAAGCTGTGCCACCACCAAACCCACCTTCTGTTCATGCTTTAATAGGTTTAAATCTGGAATCCAATACTCACCCTTGCTTCACCAGTTCAAACACTGGAACACAAAAGAGAAGGTGATTACTGATCATGTCCAGGTTAGAGCTCCTACGAGCACAATCTCAGCACAAAGCAATTATTTTTATGACAAAAATGCTAAAAATACTGGTTTTTTTTTAAACAAGGAGATGTCACCTCATGTAAGGCACGTGGTGTTTTGGTTGCTCCCATTTTCAGTTGAGGGGATGCTGCCAACTACCTCATCAGTGCTGCAGCTTCAGCCTCATGGAAGTGGCCCACTAAACCCCCCAGTTTGCCTGCAAAGGCCCAAGCAAACCCCTGCACTTGGCCATGAAGGCATCACACGCTCCTCTGCTGGCAGAGGCTGAACATAAGTGATAGAAAAGAAGCACCTCCTCCAAAAGTGTGTGTATTTGCATCAAGCAAACCACTGCAGCCTGCAAGAGAGGTTGGGAAGTGGCTCATTTGGACCGTGGATAACTAACACGCGCTTTGTTCTCGAAGCCAAAGAAATGAAGTCACTTTCTAGCAGCCTGAGAACATGACACTGGTGCCTCCCATGGCCAAGCAAGCCCTGATGTCCAGTTAAAGCCTACAAACACTTCAGTCTCCTTTCTGAACCCAGACTGGATCCCATTTTCTCTGACCATTAGAGGGAATTAACTCCTCTGGCACATCCAGGCCACACCAGAGAGACCCAACCCCAAAACAGTCACCCCACAACACAAGAGCATCTTTTTGCCCTGCCAAACCCCATCCCACTGACACCCCATGAGCACTGCAGGGCAGTGGCCAGTTACCCATGTACAGGTGGTCCTCACTGGGGTCATCCAAGACCTGCCAAAAGAAGCAGAAAGGCAATTAAACAGCCCCCAAAATCCTTGCAAATTAAAACATGGTGGTTTTTTATTTAGCAGCCATCTCAGTTCTGCACCATCTGCACCATTAGCACCGTCTGCTAATCTCTGAGCTTCTACCCACGAGGGGTAGGGAAAATACCCAAGAGGATGGAGATAGAGCTGTACTTTAAGGAAGTAAATATTTAAAACACACAGGAAGCATCATCTGATTCACGAGCCAAATCAACTCCAGCCTGCACATGCTTAGATCTTGATGGACGTGCAGGCAGTGGGTGGAGGGCAGGGTGGCTGCACCACAGAACCCACAGAAACACCAGCTCCTCCTCAAAACCCTTCTGAGCACTTTGTTTTCCCCAGGAAAGTGACATTTTTCTGCATTTCCCTTTCTGGGCAGGGAAGAAAAAATCCTCTTTTGGGAGATGAGAATAAAAAGCCCTTTTAAACCAGGGAAAACAGGAGTCTCCCATAGGCAGGACATGCCAAGGCCATCCCAGCCCCTCTGCCCAAGGCCATCCCCGCAGCATCCCGGCTCCTTCACACTCAAGGTGGACTTTAGAAGGGGCTGGCCAATGCTCACCTCCACCAGCTTCACCACGTTGGGGTGGTCCAGCTTCTTCAGGATGGCAATCTCCTGGTAGACCTGTTCAATGGGCCCTTTGGGCTGCAGGCAGCCCTCGGAAGCAGCTTTGGCTCCGCGGGGCGGCGGGCGGCCTGTGAGAAAGGCAAAGATGTGGTGTCCATCTGGGAATGAACCTCCCAGGTCCTTAAAGCACCCCACAACCCAAAGCTTTGATGCCACTTACGGGGAAAGCCTGCTTGCCTCATCAGCTTCTTTTTGGAGAGAACCTTCATTGCCTGCAAGAGGGGAAAGAACATGGGAACTGGGGCAAAGCAAAGATAAAACAGGGCTGGGGGATGCGGCTAGCATGGAGCCAAGCAGGGAGTCAGCAGAGGGGATCCATCCTCATCCCACTTGCCTCTCTGTGGGCTCTGGGAACATGCACTACTCACATAGTAGGTGTTATCATCCTCATTGTAGGCCAGCTTCACCACCCCATAGGAGCCCTAGAAAGGGGCAAAGCTTTTAATTAATATTAAAGGGAGGAATTTATTAATAATAGTTTTAAAGTAATAATAATATTAATAAGAATAATTAATAATAATTTTAAAGATAAATACAATTCCATCAGCACCATCCCAAACGCCCCCATCCCACCCCAAACCCAGCCCATATTCACCTTCCCAATCTCATCCTTCAGCTTGTACTGGTTGAGCTGCACACAGTCCTGCGGGGAGAGAAAAGGGGGATCTGACATGAGCCACGAAACCACTTGCATTCACTTTACTCCTTTGCTCTTTACTCTCCAGTAAAACTCTGTGCAAACCCACACCCTGCTCTGCTCGGGGCTGGGCAGCTTTGATCCCTGAGCCATGAGCACCAGCCACGTGTTGGTGTGTTTATAGGCAGCTAATTGTGAGTGTTAACAGCCCGGCAGGCAATATTGTCTGCTCATGTGGAACAGGAGTGCACCAGGGGCACGTGGTGGTGGGGAGAGCCCTGGGGCTTTAATGCCAGCGACTTGGTGCTGATTATTTCTATTTCTTATGGGCAAAGCAGTTGCTCGCTGCCTGTTTCCTGGCAGCACTGGCAGGCTGGGGGCAGGCAGGGCCCTTTTCTCTTTAGACCTCTGTGGGTTTTTCTCTTTTCTTTTTAACTGGGAGATGAGGAAAATCACAGTGTGCCAACAGCATCCCCAAAACACAGCCTTGGTGCCATCTGCAACAGGCACAAAGTGTGGTGAGCTGTTGGGTCCCACCTCCCCAGGGCTGTCTTTATAGCCCAGGATGGAGCAGGACGTCCCACCGCCACCCACCACAAGATGCCATGGGGTTTGATCCCGAAAAACCAACCAAGAAGGAATGCCACAGGGGAACAAACACGTGTACAAGTGTTCGTCCCCCCTCACCTGCAGCCCCGTGATGGACACGCGGTTCGATTCCACTGTTGGCCGCCGCGGCAGCCGTGGGGAGGAGTGTGGGGACGTCACTGGGGAGTACGGCAGGGACGGGTAGATGAAGCGCTCATTGGTGCTATCGCTGCTCCCGGGGGAGCGGGCCGGCTGCGACCGCTCCTGCAGGGACAGCTTTCGGCCGGAGAGGTGCAGCTTCGCCCTGGGCTCCTGGCTGTCCCCAAAGCCCTCGCTACCGGACACGTTCATCTCCTCCTCCTCGCTCACGCTCCCCGTTGTGTCATACTCGGTCACCACGATGAGCGAGGCCATGACGAGACTGTGGGGGCTCAGCGCCGGGGGGTTCCGAGGCGCCCCAGGCACGCGGTGGCCGCAGCCTCTGTCACAGCAGAGGGGCTGCAGGGTGGGAGAGCTGCTGGGGATGCATGATGGCATGGTGCGACCAACGGCCTCATCCTGGCCGTGCTGGGACCTGCAAACACACAGCAGCTCAGTGGGCTCCCCTGGAGAGCAGGATTTCCTCCCACGGGTTGTTATTCTATGGATTGATTAATTTATTCATCCATAAAGCCAAGGGCAGCAGCAGGATGGCACCCCTGTGTGCCCACCCTGCCATGGGGCAGACCCCAGGCAGGGACCAGCCTCAGCCCCAAGGCTGCCACCACTGCTCCTTTCACTCCCTTTATTTAAACACGCCAGAGAATAACAGTCCAGTAATTTCTGCTACAAAAATACCCTAAAGGGGTATTTTACAGGATCAGGATGCAGCCCTACACTACACTGGCATAAATACCACTTGGTTCCCTGCTTTCCTGCTCAGTTCTACAGTGAGAGCAGGCAAATCTCTGCCAAACACCCCCTAAACAATGCAGTTTATGAGTACAAGGACCCACTTACCACGTGTGGGGTGCAGGATCAGCCCCCTGGGCTCACTGCCTCCTCCTGCAGCCTGTCATTGCCAGTGATTTCTCTTCCTTGCTCTGGGTTCCCTACGGTCTTCTGTGCAAAACTCAGGTTCCTGAACCTTGAGATACAAGAGAAACAATTCAGTGAGCCACAAAGAAGACTTACAGATTCTCAAATACTTCAACAGCAATTCAAGAAGGGTAGGAAACGGTGTGGATTCACACACCCTGAACGTCCTGCTGCAGCTGGGGCACTCTGACGCTTGGCTGGTTGTGAGCAATGGCTCTGCCCTGCCACGGTGCCGGGGCTGGTTTTAATTTCTAGGTTAACGAGTTTCTGCAGAAGCAAGTGAAAAAAAACCATCCCAAAACACAGCCCAGGAGCAGGAACAAGGCTTGAGGCGTTTTCCTGCCTGGTTCCCACACCTCAGCGAGGCGGGCAGTTAAAATTAGCTCCACTCATCTCCATTGAAGTTTCTGTGATGCACCCGCAGCACAAGCACTCTGAATCAGCCCCGCAGAAATCACGGGTCAAGTGCAGAAATCAAACCCTCTCCCCCTTCCTCAAGGCTCCACAATGGCCTAATTGCTGTTTTCAACACCAATCCATAAACCGGAGGCTTTTCTGCCCGAGTGGGATCAGCCTGGGGCTGAAGCCGACCCAGCACCGCTTGCTGTTTCGAGGTGCAGAGACACGCAAGGGATGGGGAGGCTATAAATAAGCCAACGAACAGCAACAAGGACAAACTATTCCAGAAACGCCGCGTTTCACAAGGCTGAATCCGCTCCCAGTTGGAGCTTTGCTGGGCAGGAGAGCCGGGAGCTCCTTGTCTTGGGCATTGTGGCTGCAAAATCCCCTCCCTGGTGCTGCTGGCAGCCACGGCAGCATGTTTTACTGCACTCCCCAAATGGATTAAAACAAACAGGCAGCTTGCCCCGTTCACCCCGAACCCTCCGGGATGCATCTCGAGGCCAGTTGCCATTTGCCTGGCTTGCTTCAGGCACGCTGCCAGCAGACACATATAAATAGCTGTCCCCCGAAGCCGGAGCTGATCCAGAATGCCATGCCATGTGCCCTCACCGTGTGCCACAACCGCACCTAAAAAGGCAGCTGATGGATGAGGGCACCCCAGGAGCATCGCTGGTTGCAACACTGGTCCCCAATGGTGGTACAGCACGGGTGGGCATCCTCCCTGCATCCGGATTTCCAAGGGTTCATGCTGAACTTTGCCAGGCTAAACCAACACTGAGTTATGAAGCCTCTGCCACACTTGAGAGCCTAGCGTGCCCTGGCCAGCATTGGCTTGACCAGGATAAACATATCAAGGCTGATGAGTTGAACCAGGCTCCCCCAGACTCTCTAAACAGACTAAAAGTCATCCAAGCACCATCACAGTATCAGCAAGGGTAGAAAATCCAGGGACTTCTTCCCTTGGTGTGTGTGCAAAGGGACCAAGCATGGGGTTTTGCAGAGATTGGCCTGTGAGATGATACCTTCCCCTAAAGAAACCCAAACGTGGGATCATAGAATCATAGATCCCACCGTTGAACATGGCCCCATGGGATGTGGGACAACTGCTAATGGTAATGCAACCTTAACAAGCATACGGCGAGGCTGAGGAGGAGAAGAGCTGCATTCCCATCCAAAGGGAAAACCGAAACAGCTGGAATGAGGGGAATAAACCTAAAGAGGGGAAATACAGCCCAGAGGCCTTGGCTTCACCAACCCACTCGGTTTGCCCAGGGAAAAGTGGCACATTCTGGTATGAACTCCTGCAGATCCTTATGTAAAAGCAAGCAGCACATGCCCACAAAATCCTCAGGAACTCGAACAGCCTGGTGTATAGGAATGATTTATCGGCACGGCTTTTGGCTGCAATCCACACATAACCCATAGCGGCTGCGGCAGGATTATCGAAGCAATCAGTCTCGCATCTAATTCAGCAAGGAGAGGGATATTAAAATGAAAAGAGCTCTGTGAAACCCGGGCTCTCCCTCTCGTTCAGCGTCCATGCGGCTCAGTGGAAACGAATGGGAGTGAAATCAGCCCCCGTGAGAGAGAAGTGATTTTGACAGCCCCCTCCTGCCACCCCAGCTCTGCTGTGAGCATGTGGTCCCTGCGTGGTCCCTGCTGGGATGCACCCACCTCCGGATGGGATCACACTGCCTGATTTCAGGAGGGAAGAGGATGGCACCTTGCAGCCAGCCACTGGCTGCACAGATTTAAATGGGAGCATACGGATGCATCGGCCTGTCCTTCCCTCCCTGGAGCTGTTTCTCTACCCCAGTGCAGGGTGAGCAATGGCAGGGTGCCCCCAGCTCCTGCATGCTTGCCTTCCCCTGCCATACTTCCCTCCAGCAAGGCCACAGTGTCAGGGTCAGACCCTCCTATGGCAATATGACTGGGAGGCAGCTCCAGCAGTGACACCTCCCTCCATCCTTCCATGGGGGTCAGCTTATGCACTGCAAAACCAAGCTGTTTGTAACAAAACTGAACACAAACTACCTAAACCAAGGCTGGGTTTGCTCACAGAGGATCCTCCCCATGCTGCCACCCAAGGTCTGTGGTTAACAGTTAACCATGGCCAGCGCATGGGGCAGTTATCACCCTTGCTGGGCAGAGTCCAGGGGCTATTTTGCTAT
The DNA here is from genome assembly GCF_033815535.1 of Pezoporus flaviventris. NCBI lineage: Eukaryota > Metazoa > Chordata > Aves > Psittaciformes > Psittacidae > Pezoporus > Pezoporus flaviventris. Next base: position 12,432,445 of record NW_026892589.1, read on the forward strand.
CCCTGTGGTCACTGTCAGCGGTGGAAGTGCCAGTGCCAAGAGTGGTGTCATCTGCAGCAAATGGGGGCATCGATCACAGTTTCCCTTCCTACGGGCGAGCGCAGATCTTGCCAAAAATATATTAGTCACTGTAGTATACAAAGACCATATGCATCCCCGCCTGACTTCTAATGGAAAAATATCTCTCATCAGCTTCTCTAGAAGTCTGAGGGCACCCAAACTAATGAGATACTCGAAACAAACACACAGCTGCCATCGACACCAGGTCTCTGTGCCCAGGCAGCAAAGGTTTTCATTGCCCCTGGGGTGAACAGAAGAGCCTCCTGCGCTGCCTGGCCCATCCAATGCAGTGGAAAGGATTGGAGACAAAATGCAAAGCCAAGCTGGTAGCACTGGCACAGCACAAAGCCCAGTGGAGGGCTTCAGTAGGAGTCAAAACACATCCTTACCAAGATTATAAGAAATCTTGATGACAATGCCTGATACTTCTCAAGCAATGAGTACCCCCAAACAAGAGTGTAAGCTCAGGACATGGTGTTGAGCACAGGCCAGGATGCACTCAGGAAACCACCATCGCCTTGTCCAGCATCCCAGCTTTCCTGGAAACAACAGCTCCAGCTACAGTACCCACAAGAAAGGAAATGAGAGCAGCTCTGTGCTTTGTGAACACCACTTAATAGACATTAGGGCTGAGCTGAAAGCAAAGTCTCCTCCAAATTACCTCCCCAGTCTGAAAACAGCCACCTTCCCTGGAACAGCGCTGGTCGATCAATCCCCTCGCAGTGCACTCACAGATGGGTGGCTGCTTTTCCTAAAACTAAGTGCTCACAGAGAGGGGCCAGGAGAGGGAATAGGCTCCTTCTCCCAGGAGAGGGGCTACCTCTCCATTTAGGGGCCATGAACGAAGCTCCAGCACCCACAGCCACCACAAATGACTCTCAGCACAGTTCTCTCTGCCCTGAGGACAACCTGGTCCTGTCCCCAGGGATGGTTTCTGCTCCCATAGCATCACACAGCCGTGTGGTCACCCCATAGCTCCATCGCAGCAGCTTCCTGCGGTCATCCCGCTGCTGCTCTTGGTCTCTACTTTTACCTTCACGCACCTTATGCTCTGTGCCGTGCACGTGGCCACAGGGCTGCGTCCCACCTCCTAACCACGCTCAGGCACTCACAGCAACAAAACCGGTGGCTTCTCCTAACAAGATCTGTCCCCTGCACGCGGTCACTCCACCAACTCCATCCCCTCCATTGTCTCCTGACCTCTCATTGCTCCTTGACTTTAAAAATCCCCTCCTTTTCCCAACTCCACGGCCTAACTCTCCCGGTGCCCCCACTCCAAGCCCGCACCTCCCCGGTCGGGAGCCCCATAGGGTTCTGCAGGTCGCCTGATGTCACAGGGACAGGCACCACCCTGTCACATCCCCAGCCCGCGGATGCTGACAGCCCACCGGGTACCACCGGCATAGGAAAGGCCAGCGGGATGCTGCCGGGCCCGGCCGGCCGCGGCGCAGCAACCCGAAGAGGGACGGGGAGATGCGAGCACGGATCCCGCCCCGCCGGGATGCCCGCACAGGCCCCTGCGAGCCCCGCTGCAAGGAGCTGCCGCTCCCGGCTCGCAGCGCATCCCCGGCCCGGCCGCCCACACCCGCCGGTGCCGGTGCCTCCGGGCGCGGCTTTGTCTCCGCAGCCGCAGCCCCGGCCGAGCCCGCCCCGGCCTCCCCGCCCGCACCCGCGGCCACCGACCTGGCGGGACGCTCCGCTCCGCCGCCCGGGGGAGCGGCCCCGAGGACCCGGAGCCGCCTTTGCTTTCGGTTCCGCTCCGGCGGTGGTGGCGGCGGCAGCGAGGGAAGGAGGGAGGGATGGATAGAAGGAAGGAGAGAGGGAGGGAGGAGGGAGGGAGGCCCCGCTCCGCCCCGGGGAAGGGGAGGTTTCCCCCCGGGCAGCCGCATCCTGCCCGCCCGCCCCTAAAGCCACTCTTTGGGGTGGGTGTTTTTGTTATGGTTTGGGGCTTTTAGGATTTTTTTGCTTTGTTTTAGTATTTTACCCTCCTCCGACCGCGGCCCCGCCTTTACCGCGCAGCGCAGCCTGGGGGGGGGGGGGGGGGGTATGTGTGTGGTGTGCTCCGGCCGGTCCCACTCCTCCCCGGTGTCCGGCAAACAAGCCCCAGCCTCCTCCCGCCGCTCCCGGCCGGAGCTTCTTTCCCTTTTGCCCTTGTGCAAACACTGGCTTTGCAGCATGAGGTCAACGGGTCCAAAGGGGCTTAACTGAACCAGCCCTCCCACCATGGGCTCTACTGAGCCATTGCCCAACGCTTCCTAAATAATCACTTAAACTGGTTTCTAAAACCCCCTTTCTGTGGAAATGTCACAGCGGCCACCATCAGGCCACTGCCGCCGCCTCTGAGCACAGCTCCTGCCCAGGTTGCTGCTCTGCAGCGCTGGGACAGAGGCAACCCTGCCCCATGGGCACAGCCTGGAGCTCCCTGGCTGGCACCGGCCCTTTGTAAACACCTCCCTTGCTTTGTCCACGCTAATCCTGGTTAGTTTCCTTACCAAGAACATTCCCATGAAGCACCGTTCTTGCGCTGAGCTCACCTGATCGACTCTTCCATTCTTGAAGCAACAGCTTCAACCTCGAGCAGATGCAAACGCTGTTACTTTGTGGTATGGGCACCACTTTGCCAGTGTAGAGCTCCCTGGAGCACAGCCATGCTTCCAAACAAGTGTTACAGACAAACGCTGCTATTTTGACCAGGATCTTGAAAGCCACTCTAGAAGTCAGGTTTATGCACTTACTGGGACACTGTAGGTGCTCCAAATGTTTTATGGATTACGCGGATTAAAATGTAGCTGAGAGGGGGTGAGCCACCAAAACCAGCGTTCCTGCAAGCCTGCGCTGCTCTTCCCTGTTAGAAATAAAGTCAGTGTTTTAAAACCAATGCACTGATTACCTGCCAGCAACCACAATCCAATCCAGTTTAACAGGATGACTAAACCAGCACTGAACTACCCTTATTTCAACCCCATTTTAGAGCTTCTCTGCCCCAGCAGAGCCATGTTTCGGGCTGCTCTTGCATTGCTAATAATGCCACAGTTTAATCTAGTGCTTCCTGGCAGGGCATCTCCAAGCGTTTATACTCATGATGTTCACCTTCTATATAGTCAAAATATGAAAGGACTGGATCCCCTATCCCCAAGGTTCACCCACAGAAGGTTTACACTCCCAAAAGAGCAATCCCATCTACATCCCATCAAGGATCTAATTACTAGAACTCAATGGAAGCATATCAGATACTGAGCTAGTTGCAACCATCTTCATTTATTCACCCCTAAAACCAGAGCAGGTAAATTACACCAGCACCTACAGGAGAACAAGTACAATGAGCTGTGCTGGGGCTGTTCATCACTTCTCTCAGCTCCTCTTTGCACAAGGACACACAGAACAACGCCGGGACTCTGCACCATTAGACTTCAACTGAATCCTGTTTTTTTTCCCCTTCTGCCAGCACCATCTGTTTCTATGGAGTAAACAGCGACTGTAGACAGGTTAAATGCAAGGACATGTTTTAAACAAGACCCATTCTATACCACTTGAAACAAGAACAAAGCAGCTTCCCATACATTTTCCACTAGTTTTGTTCCTTAGCGTTCGTAAAGCTCTGAAAATGTCACAACAAAGAACAGATATTACTTCATTGTGACAGCACCATTCCCCTCGGTGTGTTTATCATGCAGACAAGAAAGTCTGTCCATTTTCCCCTGTTCAATTCTTATTCTTAATTACAAGTACAGAATACAAGTGAAATGGGTGGAAAGCCATGCTTTCCCTTATGTCATTGCACACAAAATGCAAGTTTGTTCAATAGAAGACCATGATTTATTGGCAGTCATTTCGAAACATGGAATACCGAATATAATAAAAAGACACTTGTAAAAAAAAAACCCACAACCCAGGAAAACAAACAAATCTCATCTTTAAATGCATCACTTGAAGGCATTGATCAAGGGGACACCGTGTGCCGGCAGCTCCTGGTGCAACTGACGGAACAACATGGCACATTTGTTCCTTTCCTGGGTCTTGCCTAGGGTGTGGAACAGCCGGGCTTGGAAGTAGAGGACGTCTCTGAGTTGCTCTTTACAGTCCACTTTGGCAAAATAAGTCTTGGCTTCATTTAAATTCAAGATAGCAGATTCCAAAGCTGTGGAAAGAAAGTGGGACAGTCACATTTAAGATAAGATCACCATAACAATTCCAAGTGATACAGCTCAATTCTGAGGAGCCCAATGACAAATTCCTCAGCTTTTCAAAACAATTTGTGTCTTAGCAACATGCTCTTTCAGTTCTGTTATTCAGCCTTTGCTGCAAACCATGGGTGTGAAGGTATGCGGATAAACAAGACTCCACTATAAACATCGTGGCTGTTGAATAACTCATTTTGCTATCTTAAATCTAGGTAACACAACTGCTATATCATTCAGTGTTTTCAATGGTGATTGTGTAGCAAGACCCCAGTCTAATACACTGGGTTGCACTTCTCAGCAAATGTCAGCAAGGAAAATCCCTCTCCACTCTACCTTCAACCTTCTTCTGTGGTGTGTAGGATGCTGCAGAAGCCACCTGACATTTGGCCACCAAGAACATGGCACAGCCTTTGTCCAGGACAGCTCCGTGGGCCAACACAGGTTCTATTGCCATGTGCAGAATATTCAGGGCTTGTTCAGGGATGCCAAGGATCAGCTGAAAGAGAAATACTTGCTGGTCTAATACTGGAATCCACTGGTAAGAGCAGCTTCTTCAGAGAAGAGCAACAGACATCACATCTGCTTCTAACAACAAGTGCACTATAGACAAGGATGTATATTTATGTGTATTTTTCCCCCACAATCTTCTTTTAAATCAAAACTTACTAGGAGAAACAAGCTGCTATTTGAAATGATTAAGCATGGCTTCTCTACCACAGTCAATGCTGACAACCACGTCTCTGCCAGCTCAAAATCAACAATATAACTGAACTCCATTACAAGTGTTATTTTTAATTCAAACACATGCCAAAGTGAGCTACTAGAAAGCCAAAATACCAGCACAAAGAATAACAACTGAAGAAATTAAGGCAGGGGCAATTTATGCTTGCCTGCTTAATTATATGCAATAACTACACATCTTAGTGATACACATGAAACTCAACTTCTATTATCTTCCTCACAAGATCCTACATTTAGAATATACTTCCTCAGAGTCAATAACTCAATTCCAACAAGGCTGCATTCTTAAATCTTGCAGGAGTAAAACCAGTATCCAGATCCCCAGAATAAATGTTGCCCTACAGCCCCGTGAAAACACAACTCAGGCATACCTGGGAGAAAGCCAAGTTCAGCACAGTTTCAGAAGCCAAGTACTGGAGGCTATATTCTCGAGAGAGGGCAAGAGCCTGCAGCAGGACAGGCAAGGCAATGGTATGACATGAAGATCTCCAGTAGAGCTCTGCTATTGACAGGAGTACACTAACCAAAACGGGGAAAGAATTACAAACTTTTCCTTTGATAAAACACCTTCACTTGTTTCTTCGATCCATAATGGTATTGATTTTATTATGAATTACATTACTGCACATACAATAAACTTAAATTACATCCTTAAGATGAGATGCCATTGATATCCAAAAGGATTAAACAACACTGCAACTACTCTGAAGGTCACCACAAAGGTACAACTACCCACATGCATTTCTATTTCCTATTTATTCTGGATGCAGTGTTTCCCTCTTCTTGCGTATGTCTTTATGCAGCTTGAAGTCTACTGCCTTTCAGTTTACATATTTAAAATGACAAGATTCCAATTCCACAATATTTTGAGGATTCCTCCATACCATGATTAATAAATGAAATTATTTTTAAATCTCCAAATCACAGTAGGTAATCTGAAGAGTAGTGAGGTTAGAACACAGGCAAATGGAAATGGCTGATTCTCATCACTGCAAAGTGGCTTTAATACTCTGAAAATACAACATTCTTACCTAATCACCATCTCTGTGTTCTTGATTTTCTGGCAGTGGATCAACAATTTCTGCAAAAGTCTGTGTGCCTCTGACATTTGATTTTGGGCTTTCAAGACAATGGCTTTTCTGCCGTGGTGGAAAGAAAACATCACTGATTGTGGTTTTGTGTTTTAGATACAACTCTGCTCTTCAGAACATAAGTAAAATAGGTGTCTATTGGTGACCCTCTGTTTCTTGTAACTGCAGAATGGTGTTCTGACAAAGTGTACACATGGTGTACATGCTGACGGGGAAAAACAGGCATCTCTGATTCCAGCTGGACAACTCCCAGGCAGAAAGGATCACACTCATACAACAGCTTCAGACAGAAAACAGGGATTGCCAAAACCAAAGGCCAAACAGGCAGCGCATGCAAGCTAGAAAGCACAATTAATTAGCTGTAAGAAAAACAGGTATGAGGTAAAGTAGCTAAAATTGGCTTGAACTAACAAGGATATGGAGCAACCGGGAAAGAGCGAGAACAGGGAAATGAGAAGCAAGTACACAGCAGTAGGGGATGTGTACAAACGCCCTGAACGCAGACACTGAGTAGAACACGTAAAGATCAGGGGAATCACAAAACAGTCCAATTCCAGAAGGACAAACATCAGGTCCCACAGCTTGAATACTGATCTTCTGGCTTACTGGCACTGGTTATGTCTGTAAGTGTTCTGCCTCATCAACAAGAAATTGCTTTTATCAGGAAGTTGGTTTTCAGGCTCTCAAACACCAAGTTTTAACTCTACATATTTCTAACACATCTTTCTCATTTAGGAACAAGAACCCATTAAAGGGAGTGAAAAAACATATTGCTCCATTTCATAGCTGTAGAAACCAGGACACAGATGAAGACACTCAAGCTCAGAGCAGGCCTGAGATCCATCCCTAGCTGCTTGACATAAAAATCTGCTTTGTGCTTAGGTTTGAGCACAGTTACGATGGCAGATTTCAAAGAAGTATTTTGTGTTCTCACAACAGACCTACAGCTCTAGAATAACACCAACTTCAGCAGTGCTACTGCAGTTCTTAAAGTGTCCAGAGAAACGACTGGAAATCATTATTGCAGGAAATACTCTAATGGAATAAGCACTTCAGAATAGACAACATGACTCCACTTAGCTCTGGAAAGGGAAGAACATGTAAGCACACAGAACAGAGCTATCATTTTGCTAAACTTTTCATTGTCTTTATGGCAGACACCTGCAAGTGTATGCAGAGTCATGATTTCTTACCTGTACACGCCTTCAATGCTATTCAGTGCTGTAATTCCAGCTACAAGAGAATCTGCTATATGGTATCTGCCATCATTCATGGCTCTCTCAAACTGTATTTTCTGATCAAACAGCATCCAAAGCTAAACAAAGAACACCAGGAACAAGTTTTAGAAGTTGTGCCCAACTCATTTTCTAATCCCAAGTTAGAATTGACTTTTTCCCTGTGCATATTTATTTCTAGACACAACTGTCACCCTGCAGTTACTGGATTTACCATATTGCTATCCTCAATGGAAAATGGCTCAGGTCTGGATTAATGTTTCAATACCAAAGCCCACCTATTTGACTGCATTTTAAGTACAAAAGCTCTTCTGAATCATTACTAAACAAGTAGAATCATAGAATGGTTAGGGTTGGAAGGGACCTTAAGATCATCCAGTTCCAACCCCCCTGCCATGGGCAGGGACACCTCACACTAAACCACCTCACTCAAGGATTCGTCCAACCTGGCCTTGAACACTGCCAGGGATGGAGCATTCACAACCTCCCTGGGCAACCCATTCCAATGCCTCACCACCCTTACAGTAAGAAGTTCCTCCTTATATCCAATCTAAACTTCCCCTGTTTAAGTCTGAACCCGTTACCCCTTGTCCTGTCACTACAGTCCCTAATGAAGAGTCCCTCTCCAGCATCCCTATAGGCCTATGTAACAAGTAGACTTGTTCTGTAGTGAAAGGGACCAAACTATATTTAACAGAATCTTGAAAACTTCAATGTAAATACTGTCTTAGACTCATGTGTTAATGTGTTTACCAGAGTTACACAAACTCCACCCTATTCTCTGTTATTTCTGGATTGCAGTATATCAAGATAAGCAGCATCAATTAAACAGAAGTTTGAAGCTCCAAATCAATGCACAGCATGTAACTCCTATATGTGCTCATGAAGCAGATGCACATTCCTCTCATCAATGACATTTCTATTCAAAAAGCTTTTTCTTAGGAAGCTAGGGTGAGATAAATGTCTCACCAGTCTCAAAACAACAGGGCATCTTTTTCATGCTTCTGTAGCAAAGTTTATGCCATACAACTTCCTGTGAGGTCATGAGCCAAGTGAAATTATCCAATGTATAGCCTAAGGCATACAGAGGAAAGAATTCAGGTGCAATGGAATTCAGGTCCTGTTGTATAATAGTTACATGATTTACAAGCTAAATGACATTCTACCTGTGCATGTTGACTGTTGGGAGGGAATCTTTCCTTCAGGTGTTTCAATATTTCAGAAGCAGCTGCAAAGTATCCCTGTAAGACAGAAGGAGCACTGTGATTAATGGACACCGGGGCAAGCGCCGCTCCCCTTCATTGCAACACAACCTTCACAGCCAGAACCTGCTGAGCCAAAGCCTGCATTTTCTTTGCCCCCAGTGCAGACATTAAAGTCAGAACAAAACACAAGTCAAGTCTCGCACTCCCTGTCAATAACACCCACACGTCCTCTCGCCCAAATGACATTTTGCATGAATAGCCATAAACCTCACCTGCTCTGCGTGCAGCTCCGCCAGGTGACACAGTACTACAGCAAAGGACTCTGTGTTATTCTGCTGAACGCCCACATTCACAGCCTCCAGGCTGTTCATGCTCAGCAATGTCTGGGCTTGTTGGAGTGCCATGGTGCTTGTGCGAGAGAAACATCTTTTAGCTTTCAAGCAATAAACACAACTATTTTTAATCTATGTTCTTGTTATGACAATAGCCTGCATTTTCTGGCAAGTCAAGGACCTGGGAGAGAATGGAAGCTTGTAAAACCACTGCTATCCAGGAACTCTGGACTACACATGCACATCAAGTACTACACACCAAAAGCTGCACACCGTCTAAGCACAGAGATGCTGGTAACGGGCACAGGAACAACTTACAATCTATTTGCCACTGCTAAATGGAAACTCAGTCTCTTCTCCAGTATGAATTTCAGAGGAACACAACAGAATGGAAGTAATTGCTCTCAGCCTGTACTGAATCAGAGTCTGATTGCTTTATTTTAGTGCACTGAAGAGACACAGTCACTTGTTGCACCTGTATAAATAACTCATAATGCATTATGTGCTAACAAGTACAGTGAGCTAACCCAAGAGTTCAAAAGAAACAAAATACCTGCGGCCATACAATCTCCAAATGGCAGTCTTCTGTGCTATACTAATATCAATAAGCTCTGACAAGCTGTGTTTCCAGTGCAACAGATCAGAATCTTTTAAGGCATCCATTAGTTTGTTGGCAGCCTTCCCTGCAAAAGCTCTTTGCTGAACCAAGGACTGTATTCCCAGGGAAGCAAGGTACTGGGAAGAAAAAAAGCATATATATACATATATATACAACAGTACTGAAAGACTGCAAACAGAGTCCACTACACTTGCAAATTACACTGGAGCAAGAGTTCTGAACTAAGGGGAAAAAAATCCCAGAGAAAAAGGGATGATGTTATTCAGTACAGACAAAGGAACACTGCTCCAGGCATTTCTTGAAATACCCACTTATGCACACCCACACGCATGTGAATGCCATTTTGTTAGATGTGAAAGGTAATTTCCACTCCTCCACATAGAAGTCTTAAAGAAGATGACAGGACTTGTACCTGGATTTCTCCAGCGATGAAACAGCTGTGAAAACACAGAGCCTTCCCCCCCCTTCCCCACCAAGCAGCCATGCCTGCTCTCATCTCCCAACATCAGCAGTTTAGCTCCTTTTAGAACAATTCTCTTAAGAAAGAGCTTGCAGATCTTGGGGGAGATAGAACTAAACATCCATGGTGCAAAACTGTCAAAGGGGAGGGCTGCCTTGCAAGATCTCACAGCTGGGACAGAGCCCTACAAGTAAACATGCGTTCAAAGCCCTGCCAGAGGCACCAGCACCGAGTTGTTCTATGATTCTCTAAGAACCTCCCTTTGAGCCCCAGCAGATTGCGCTATGGGCCTAAGGCCAAAATGGTGCATGGGGGCGGGCCAGAAGCCACAGAGTTTTTCTGCCTGAAAACCAAACAAATGAGAAGGAAAAACAGTGAGGCTTGCAATAATGCACTGGCATTAAAGCAACTGAACTCTGGTTTGTTAATGTGAGGAGTAAAACTAATAGAAACAGCTGGATTTTGGAGTGAGATTCGCTTACATTCAGTTATGTATTTTGAGTAGGCCAGCCACAAAACCCAAACCTCCTCCCACGCTCCCCTCACCACATGTGTTTTCCCTGGAATAAAGTTAAGGATAATTGAAATGAACTTACTGGCAAGCCAAAATGTAAAGATTTGTTTACAGAGTGCTCCAGCAGGACACAGCTATCGAATATCTTCTGCTCCAAGATGTACAACCAGCTCTAGCAAGGAAAGAGAAGTTAAGTCCCATTGCAGACAGCCAAGGGCTGCAGCACTTTAAACTTTTAGCACGGAATGCACAAGAACCCACTGGAAATAACAACCACTCTTCAGGATTAATGTGATACTAAGGAAACCTCTATTTAATGCTGCACAGCAAAATCACATCAGAAGTGCAGCTCGGCTGCGATGCTTGAAGGCAGTCAACACTGAACTGGAGGTTCAGGGGAATGCAGAGAAAGTAACGCAGGAACTGGATACCATTGATGCCAATTCATCATACCAATAATATACATTACAGAACAAAATACAGAGTATCTAAGTCTTTCCCTCCTCCTTTTTGTTTGCTCAAAAGAAGGCTGATTACCCTTTCAGAATCCAAGAGACAGGAGGAAAGGAGGAAGTTTATGAAATGCTATGTCTCTTTAATACACGTAAGACTAAACTTTGGGCTTGGTACGAAGGTTTTTGTACTCTAGGATCACAACTCCTGTTTAAAAAAGTAAGCCTGAGCTACAACAAAACCATCCCATGATGCCCCTACAGGTGCTCTGTGTGACCCATCTGCCAGAAGCACTTCCACCCTATTGCTGGGCAGTTATACTTGAATTACTGATGTAATTTGATGAGCTACCATTGTAAAAGTAGCCCTGCAGCAGTTCACTGAGCAAAGGGTCAGATCACAAAGGTGGCTTAACCTTGTTTCAACACAGCTACCTTACCAGGCAGTGCTGCAAGCAAACGTGGTCATTAGACTCCTGTGCAATTCGGATAGCTTCCTGAAGTGCAAGTTCAGCCTGTTGGCTAGAAGCAAACAAAAAGGGAGAATATATTAGTGTTCCCACAGTGCTTAAAATACAACATTACGATACTGAGGAATATTGATGTAAATTATGCATATAGCACTCAGGAGATAACTCTGATTAAAGACTGATGAAAAAGCCTGCATTTTCCTCCTGGCCCTTCAGCAATATATTCTAGTCTGGAGGATAATAAGCAAGACAACATCTGCATGCCTCTACAAAAACACAACTATAACCCCAAGCAGGCTTTCAAACCCTGTACAGGCCAACGTGCCAAGCTATTGTTTGAACAAGGGCAATGTTAAGCATCTGGCTGTGTAGAAAACACAATTTTGCAGATGTCCTTCCTATCTCCAGCCCTTTTACGTGATTCCTCCAGGCAACAGTCAATATATGCCAACCATATATGGAGGTGGGTGAGCCAGCTTTAATCGATAAAGTAACACCCACCCCTATGGCATTTTAAAACTAAAAAAGCTCAGATGGCTTTTCTTCCTTTAATGATCCCTTTTCGAGATCATCAGCTCTATGCTGATTTGAATGTTAACAGAAAACCAGCCAGTTTCTTGAGAATATAGCTGAAAATAGGCATCCACGTCCACTGACCTTTCTGAGGTCATGGAAACGTAGCAATGGAGAACTTAAATACTCAGGAAACAGTTGCAAAAGGACACAGACAAATGTCAACTCTTACCCTGCTGGAGATGGCTCAGTTATTATGGAAACCAAATAAATGTCAAAATGAAAACAAACCCAAACAAATCAAGATTCCAAGAAAATTCCAACCCAACTAAAGCTGTTATCAAATTAAAGTCCCTTCTTCTCCTGAACAGATTTTCAGAACAAACAGAAGAGCTATCTATCAGCACTTACGAGATGAAACAAGATGAATTTCAGTGGCATGGTACAATACAGTGACTTACTAGTGGCCAAAGCGACAGTGCAGTGCAGCCAGGTTCAGAGCAGCGTATCTCAAACTCCGACCATAACCTTCATCCCCATTGCTTTTGCTTTCTGCTCCAGTGAGGATTAACCGGTCAAAGTAATGAAGGAGGCTGTGGGTTGAACTGAAGACATCTTGCACTCTGAGACTATTTAAGTAGCTTAAATAATGCTAAAAATTGAAGCAAAATCAGCTTTAACTATCCAGAACTACTAAAACAAAGGGATGTTTATAATTACCATGTAACTTCTCATTGAGAAAGGTTGCCTAATAAGTGCAACCCTGCAATACTGCATGGCCAGGAAAGGGCTTGATCAGAAGTTGCAGTGATGCTGATACTACCTGTGCAGAATTCCTGTAAAACTTGGATAAAATGGGTCATTTGCCCTAACAGGTAGTGTTCCATAGGCCAACATCCGGCTGTCAGAACTATCCCACCAAGCCTGACACCTCGACATAGGTAGAATTCCTGTATTTATGTGCTAAGTGAGGGAATGGAGGCATGGCTTCCACTGTGCACGCACTGCAGAAGAAACTTTGAACTGTGAGCACTGCTTCCAGATGCCGTGCAGATAAAAAGGAGATGCTAAAGCTATGTATTCTTTTCTTGGCACTGTGGGACCTGGGCAGGACAACTCTTTAAGTCAGATGGAACCCTGGAGAGGACTTCAGACCATTTACATGCAACTTGCTCGCATTTTTATCATCTGCTTATATTTCAATACAGAATAAGTTACTCCCAAATAATCCCATCCCTTTGCAAACAAATCTCTTTACAACCATTTTGGATGAAGAAAGAGACACTTACTGCTTCAGCAAAGTCTGGATTAAATTTTAACAAGTTGTTCAGTTCCTTTTGTAAGGATGCTGGAGCGAGAGCCTTTGTTTCATCATTCTTTAATAAAGAAGCCTGGAATGAAAATTGAAAAGCAAAAGTAAGATAAGTGACAATCCAGAGGGTTACAAATGTATTTTGATACATGCTTGTCAGTTTGTTATCTGCTTGGAGGTAACATTAAAGAGATTTTGTAACAGCTCTGTTTACTGTGCCACTGAAACATCAGTGGCAGTTTTGTGCTATACTGTATTATAGCATTCACTTTGCTGAGATCAGAGAGACCAAGTGAAACAAAAGCTTATTTAAAGGAGTGTTTAAAGGTACTTAAAGAACTCTGTTTAATTTTCAATTTGAAGAACTAATACAATGGATTGCTCACTGGAATTACAAGCATCTTCTTACAAAAACAATCAGGGAACTAAGAGTGAATCCATGGTTTCTTCAGCAAGTAAATCAATAAAAAACCTGGAGGAAGTCCAGACCTAGCAGAAAGTCCCAAGCCAGCTGATGGAAAGACTGTGGGGCCTTTGGGTCAACTGAGAGCTGCATTTGTATGTGTGTTGTGTCTTTTTGCAAGGCAAATCCAGGGGCCAGTTACTTGATAAACTGAGACTATAAGCCCAGTTATTGGTGAAATCAAGAGCGAGAGAGCACACGCACACAAAAGCATACAAGTGCTTGTATTTCACACTAATCATCCTCATCACACTTCATCCTCATCAGCCAGAGAGGGGAAGAGGATAACAGACAGCATGCTGGGCCTCAACACTGCTTGCACTGGAAGCCATGGAGCTGCAGGAGCTTTGCCATGATCAGGCTACCAGATTCAGCAACCTCTAAAGGTAAAGAACCTAACAGGACTGGGAAGTTACTTTGAACTCTTAAAAGGTATACAAAACATCTCTTATTAGATCTAACTTTTATATTATATTTATATTTTATATTTATAATTTGCAATTTATTATATTTATATATTTGTATGTATTTCTACTTAGATTTTATATTATTTATATCTTTTTTTTGTTTCTCTTTATAAGTTATTACAAGCATGCAGTGCTTTAACTGCCATTTGTGCCCATGTGCATTTCTGCTCCACTCTGTATTTATCAGCTGGAATAATCAACAAAACTGCGCATTTCACAGACACCAAATCCAAAGCAAACAGTGGGAAGGGAAGTGACCTTCTCAGCATCAAACATCATCATCTGGTGTGCAAGTCTAGATAAAGCGCTTTTAGCCCCAAGTGCTCATAATGAGCAACTACAGGCAAGCTATCAACACATCTTTAACAGATCTAAGAAAACATCATGCCTGACACTGTGGATAGGACTGAAGGTGAAATTCACGTTACAGATCATTCACTCAGCTGTATTCAGAATTAACATACCTGCTGAGAAAGAAAATACTCTGCTTGTTTCTGGGAAAGAGGCCCGCTGCAAGATATCTCTTCTTCCCTGCAAAAAAGCACTCAGGTTAGAAACAAGAGCACTGAAATAGAATACAAGGAAATACATTGTATTGGACACTGCACACTTTTGCTTTATGAAGTTTTAGGAGGCATCACAGCTCAGAGCATGAAAGGAAACTAAAAGGAGAAAGCTTAATAAATGATTTCACACAGTTTAGTTGTAATCTTGACCTGCAGACCATAGTCAATATGAATATTACCCTAAATACATGTGAAAACCCAATGGAAAAGAGCAGATAGAAGATTTGGGGTTGCCATCTTCCAGTGGCTTTGCTCTGCTTTTCCTTTCTTCCAAAGACAGTCACAATGAAATGAACTGGCACTTGGGCCACATACCTCACTCCAGAAAACAGCTGTTCTGCAAGAGCAGTTTCCACTTTATTCCAAGGAAAGCCAGCAAGTACAGCAGACAGCCAGGCTCCAAGAGCTGTTAACTGACTCATGCTGTGGCAGAGCACGCACAAGCACAATTTTATACAAGGACAGTTTAGAAAGTAGTTTCAAATCCATGGATACACAAAACGCTCTTGGGATTATTCTTACAGTGGAGCAATTCTTTAGCATGTGAAAACTCACAATGTTTGCTTCTCAGTTTTTGATATGAATAGACGTGAGTTCTATTTGGAGAAGGGCAACAAGAGAAACCAAAACCATTAAGCTTAACTTTCCCTTAGCGAGCAATCTTTCCTTGTTGGAAGCAAAAGTAAAGCCTCCAACGGCTTTAGCGCCTCACAAACTAGCACAATTCACCCGGCAGTGGGCTGTACAGAAGGAAACTGCGGGCAGCATCTGGCTTTTAACCTGTGATTCACTAAGAGCGCATGAGAACCAGTCCTGCCATCTTCTACGACGGGCAGAACTGCTGTCATTTGAAAGTGTTACCACATGGTGGCACCAAGGAAACGCAGCAGCCACCCGGCCCTGCCAGTGTGCATGAGGCTTTATAAATCACTACATCTCAATATTGCAGCTGGATTTGCTAGTGACAGAACACACACATGACCTTGATGACCACTGGTGGAGTCTGGAAGGTTTAACAGCAGCAGCACCTTGATCTGGACAAAGCTTAAGTTTACTCTGATGTATACAGAAGTAATCTGAAATAAGACTTAATTCTCTTAAGAAGTGGGGAAAGACTTAACATATCACCTTAGAGGTAGATCGAGTTCTTCTTTCTCCATCTTCCCCTCAAATTCCTCCGTATTTGTCAGGTCCATATCACTCTCATCAATTCCATTTTTTTTCTCCTCATCATTCTGGAAGTACTGCTGAAGCGCAGTGTAAAGTTTATAGACCTGACTAAAAGAAAGCTTATTGTATGCCAGGATCATATGGCGCAGAAAGAGGCCTGCAAAGGAAAACATCTGCTATGACAACTGCCTGTAAGGGCGCTGTTTCAGAGAGGAGACTGGAAACCATCATAAGCAGAAGCTTACATCACATTATTTGATTTCACTTCAGTGTCTCAGTCTACCAACTGATAAGACTATCCTGGAGGGTGTAAATCTGGTATTACTTTAGTGGCAAATCTCACAGACCACCTGATCACAGCAAAGTTAAGCTCAGTGTAAGAACATTACAATATGAAACATTCGAGCAAGAGAAAAATCAGATCATGCAAGCTTTACACCTCCCCAGAAAGAAAACCAAAGCTGTCTCCTGAGTGAATTACATAGAATCACAGAATAGTTAGGGTTGGAAAGGACCTTAAGATCATCCAGTTCCAAACCCCCTGCCACAGGCAGGGACACCTCACACTAAACCATGGCACCCAAGGCTCTGTCCAACCTGGCCTTGAACACTGCCAGGGATGGAGCATTCAAAGCCTCCCTGGGCAACCCATTCCAGTGCCTCACCACCCTAACAGGAAAGAATTTCCTCCTTAGATCCAATCTAAACTTCCCCCGTTTCAGTTTGAACCCGTTACCCCTTGTCCTGTCACTACAGTTCCTAATGAAGAGTCCCTCCCCAGCATCCCTATAGCCCCCCTTCAGATACTGGAAGGCTGCTATGAGGTCTCCACGCAGCCTTCTCTTCTCCAGGCTGAACAGCCCCAGCTTTCTCAGCCTGTCTTCATACATCAGTGATAGCACATCAAATACAGAATACGGGTAACAGTTAGTTACCTACTACACTTGTTTTATGAACTTCTGGCTCTGTGCCTGTAAATGAATCAGAAAGGTCATCAAAAAATTGCTCCATATCTTTCAGTTCTCCTTCTGCCATAAGTTTCAACCTAAACAGGGAAAAGAAACCCACATTTTTAAGGGCATTGATAAGATGCGTCAAATAAAATATTCTTCTATTTCAGATACAGATGAGTAAACACAACCAGAACCAAGTGGCAGCTACTTCATTAGGCCCAGAAGGGTTCTATATTCGTAAGCCAAATCAAAACATACTAAATATTAATAATAAGTATAATAATAATCAGGTTTGGTTGGGTTCTTTTTCCTTTATAAACAGTTAAGAGCACAATTAGGAAAGATGGTTATTCTTTTAATATAATGAATAGGTACCCAAAACAGAGTGATTTTTAAAGCTGTTGCTGTTCAGTGAGTTAGACAGTGTCAAAACAGATCTTCTGTACATACAAACTTTAAAGCAGACAGCTGTGGTGTCCGGGTTTGGGGCCTTTCAGAACTTATTTATGAGAGCTTAGAACCACAGAGTGGTGTGGGCTGGAAGGGACCTTAAAAACCATCTAGTCCCAAGCCCCAACTTAGGTAACTATAGAAGTACGTTTCTGCACCTTTTTAACTACTCATTCACAGGTTCCAGAGCACTTCTCAGGGCAGATCTCTGTAACAGAGCATGCAGAGAGCACCTTTACCATCTTCCACAGAACCACTGCTTGCAGCAGCCGTGTTTTCACCTTGCCCACAGGGAACAAGGACCCGACGGGATGATCCGCAGCGCTCCTCAGCTTCCAGCACTGGAGAACCCTGCCCCGCTGAGCAGCCTCCCTCCACCACAAGCCCTGAGCGGGGCCCCTAACCCCGCACCCCGGTACGGGTCTCCCTCGGGCAGGCGGGGAAAGGGAGTCGCGGCCCCGGCGCCCACCTGATGTGCACGGAGCTGGCCAGGTGCGAGCAGCACTCCTCGATAGCCTTGCGCAGTCGCGACAGCGGCATGTCAGGACCCTGGGGAAGGGGAGAGCGCCATGTCGCGATATGCTGTGGCGGTCACCATCCCTCCCCCCCCCCGTCCCCAGGCCCAGGCCCCGACCTGCAGCAGCGGCAGCAGCAGCCGGTTGAGCCGGCGCCGCTCCAGCAGGCCCAGCTGCGCGCCGGCACGACCCAGCTCGCTCAGGAGCACCAGCAGCGCCATCTTATAGGGGGTGACCCAGTCCTTGATGCCGAAGACGTTGGCGTGCACCACGCCGTTCGTCATCATCGGGTTGAAGTACAGGCTCTCGTGCACGCTCGCCATGGCGGCACCCGGCACCGGCAGACCGGGAAGGCGCTCTCGCCCGCCAGCCAATCGCCGCTACCGCCGCCGTCACGTGGGTCACACCGCGCCCAATCAGAGCGGGGCTGTGCGCCGCCACAAGAAGGGCCGGTTGGCGGGATGATGCTCCGGGAGGGCGTTCCGGGGTGGAAATGGGTGCTGAGGGTAACGGGGGGCTCTGAGTGCACCGTGCGGGGCCCCTCCGAGCGGCCGCAGCCCCTTCGGGCACGCTACAGAAGGAGGAGCTATGGCCCGAGTCGGTGCGGGTTGGGCACTGCCTGCTGTCACCCACAGCCCGGCCGTGCCGCCCTCGTTACCTCAGGCCTCCATGCTGCTCCCGCCACAGCCCTGTGGGGACCGGCGGCTCGGTGGGGCCTGCACTCAAACCGCGAGGGCCTCGGTGGATGCACTGCAGCCCTCCGCGGGAGGTACGATGGTCACCGGTGGTGTCCCTGCTGTCGACCGTGTGTCCTGGTGAGGAGAACCGCAGCGAGGACATGGCGTTTCCCCATGGCCGCATGGAGGAGGCCGTGGTGGGGTTCTCTGGCCCATATGGGAGGGCTGATCTGTGCTCTCATGCAGGCATTTCCTCCATGGGATCATAGAATGGGTTGGCTGGGTTGGAAAAGACCTTAAGGTCATCTAATTCCAACCCTCTGCCATGGGCAGGGCCCACCACAGAGTGAATTGATTCCTGTTAGATTGCATTTCTTGCCCGTTAATTATGATGCAACAGGAATATTTCCACACCCAAGTTTTAATTTTCTCAAGAAGTTGTTAAAGTGCTTCATTAAGGAAACTACTCCAATTATTATAACAGTCCTCATTTTTGCAAGTGAGAGCAAAACAATGCTCAATGTTATTATACATCCGAGTGCCCCTGGGGATTCCAGTTAAGCTGCTCCTGATTCACGCCTCGGGGTGACGAGGGGAGGAGGAGGCAAATCAAGCATGGAGTAATCTTGTAGAATGCATTTACAATTCATGTTGTAGCTGGTTGTTGATGGCAGAATTAATGATAGCTTCCTAACCCTCAGTGAACTGATACTTATTGAACTACATTTGAATCTGAAACACAGGAAATGACTACTGCTGTTAAGTTATAAAGGTCATTTTACTGCCGTTTCCTGAAAATGAAGTGTGGCGGTTTGGGAGGAAGCACTGAAATGGTGGAGTGCCTTGGCAGGGAGAAGTGGGAGAGGAGGCAGCGGTTGGATGCAGCCAGCACAGGCAGAACTTGGAGGGTAAAGGAAATGACAAATACATCTGGGTCTGGTGTTCCTGTATAACGCTTTGAAACCAACGTGTGAACTCTGCTAACAGCCCTTTAACGCGTGGTACAGGGAACAGTTATGCATTTTAAGTGCTTTTAAAGCATATCTAAATAAACCCACACAGCTCAAAGCCAACCCTCCAAATAAGCAGCAGGAGATTATTTTGGTTGGTTTAAACTCAAGATTGGGTAATGCAACTGAAAAAGTCCTCTTTTATCTTTACTTAAAGTAGGCTGATGCTGATGAGTAATAAGCTTGAGCTGCTGAAACATGAAATGGCCACTGCTGGGTATGGGGACCCATGTGTTTTCGTGCAACTCTGAACCTGTTGAACCAAGCCTCGGCAGCCTGAAAACCTTCTCAAAGGTAATTCCAAAGTGATGTGCGTCTCTGGTATAAAAAGAGAATGCTATAAAGATTCTTGCTATGGGTATTAATATCCAACGTGAAATTCCCAACTAAACCCCAATAATTCATTATTATTATTATTATTGTTTAATTTTACTAAAAAAATTTGCAAGTTGTTACATTAAACCCAAAGGAATATTCTTGGTAAGAATAACTTCTGATGATGTGTAAAATCTTGGGGGATTACTGAGCTGCAGCGAGTCATTGCCACTTGTTAGTTTGTGGCAGAAGGAAATGGGACATCAGCATTAATAGATTTAAATCTTTTAATGCTTCCTTGGCACGATACAGAAGGCTCAGCCAGGGCAAGTCTTTTATTAATAGAACTTCTGCAAAGGCAACTTTTCAGCCACAGGGAAGCTGATGGAGTGTAAAAACAATCTCCACATTAGCATTAGACACAGTAATGCATTAGAAGTGCAAAAAATATCACGTTACACGTATGATTCATCAAGATCTGCCCAAATTAAGGTGGGAGTGGCAACTGCAGCTGCCAGCACAGTCACCAGATCTCAGCTCTCTCAGTCCCACGTTACTCCCTAAAACATCTGTGTTTGGGAGGATTTCTTGCTGGCAAGTCCTCAGCTGAGCTAAAGGAAACATTTTTAGGTTTCAGCTCAGTTTGGCTCCTCTGTGGGACAGAGATTTTACCCCACTTACAGTGACTGCATGAGGAGCTCTCACATTTTAGGGTTATTAACAAAAATACGTGTATGATTTGGTAGTTTAAGGGTGACTCTGAATTGACAGGTGACATAGAAGTTTCTAAAGCCAAACTGTACTGATACTCCAAGGTGTCTGTCCTGGGTTCAGTTGTAAGTTATTTTTCTCCTTCTTAGTAGCTGGCGCAGTGCTGTGTTTTCAATTTTAGTCTGAGAACGATGCTGATAACATACTGTTTTCAGTTGTTGCTAAGTAATGCTTACTCCGATCAAGGACTTTTCAGTCTCATGCTCTGCCAGTGAAGGGGGACACAAGAAGCTCAGAGGAAGCAGAGACAGGACACCTGTCCCAAAGCAGCCAAAGGGATATTCCGTACCACAGCACATCATGCCCGGTATATAAACTGGAGGGAGTTACCCAGAAGGGCCAGATCGCTGCTCTGGTCAGCCTGGTATTGGTCGGTGGGTGGGGAGCAATTGTATTGTGCATCGCTTGTGTTTATTGTTTTCTTTTTCTTTCCCCCTTTTTATATTCTCTCCCCTTGTTATTTCCCCTATCATTATTATTATTGGTGGTGGTGGTAGTAGTAGTTTTGTATTGTACCTGAGTTACTGGACTGGTTTTATCTCAGCCCATGGGATTTATATTCTTTTTTGGGGGAATAAAGGGGAGGGAGTGTGTGAGTGGCTGCGTGGCTCTGAGTAACCAGCTGGGCTTAAACCACGACAGTGCCTTAAGGCATCCTCTGCCATAAGAAATGTGGGAAACGTGCCATTGCTCATTCCAACATGGTAGTCACAAGGTTGTTCTCTCTTTTCAGCTGCTTTGCCTCAAATGACAAGTTATTGGGGGGGGGGGGGGGTGTGTGGACATTTTGTATTAAATCATGTGTAAAAGTTCACAGCCTATAAAAATCTTGCTGAGGATCAGAAGCATTTCCAAAAAGAGATGACCTGATTTCAAATTAAAATATGGTGTCAGTGCAAACCCAGAAGTTGGACTGCACAAAGTATCTGCTCTTGGTGCTACAGCAGCCAAGACTGTTCTGTTCTCGTGGCAATTACATACCACTTTTCTCTTTACTCAGTTTTTGTATCTGACTTGCTCCAGAAATAGCTCCTTCCTGCAGGAATTAGTAAAGGCTGCATGCAACCTTCTGTGCGGGTAAATTTGATTTACAGTCACAATTTATTTTCAGCCACTTTTGTCTGTTCCTCGTCTTGGCAAAGGCCTCCTTTATTCTTGGCCTTGTGCACTCTTATGTAAAGCTTTCGTGAAGGCTTGGTTGGGTTTGTATTGTGTGGCTTTCTCTAATGTAATCCTCTGGTGAAAAGCTTTCAGTTCTTACAACCTGTGGTTGTTATTTTATATATATATATATTCCATTCACAGCACTGAGATGCTAATAATGGCATCTAGAAGCTAGCTGGAGCTGGAGCTTTAAATAACAAAGCTCTTCTCTATTACTTAAAGAGTATCACCAAAAGGCTTGGTAGGAAAATCAGCACTGTGCCCTTTCGCCTACAGCACAGGGGCTTTTAATTCCACCTCTGACAATCCCTGCTTGTTTGCAGACGTGCAGAGACTTTGGAATTCTGGTGACTGCCAGACTCGACCCGAGCTCTGTGAGCAACGTGCTGGACACCATGTCAGTGCTTAGACCCCATGTCTGTCAGTGCTTAGACCCCGTGTCTGTCTGTGCCTGACCCCATGCCTGTCTGTGCCTGACCCCGTGCCTGTCTCCTCACTCAAAGCCCGCCTGGCGGGTTACAGCCACCCTGCTGGGTCGGTGTTCACAGCCCCGTTACCCCGGTAACTCCTCCCTCCCGCACCCTCCGGTCGGGTCCCTCCGTTACCCCCCTCACTCTTCTCCCGCCAACGCACAGGCGCTCCCTCTCCTCCCATTGGCTCCGCCCGCTCGCCGTCGGCGGCTGGGCAGCCAATAGCATGCGGCGCCTTGGGAAGACCCGCCCTCCGTGAGGCGGCCCGCCGTAGCGCCTCGCGGGGCGGGGGTCGGCGCCCGGGCGGACGGCGCCGGGGAGCGAGAGGCGGCGGCGGAGCGGCCATGAAGGTGAAGGGGGTGTTGCTGTGGCCGGGGCAGCGCCGTTCCCCTCGCTGCGGGGACGGAGGAGAGGGACGAACCGGCGCGGGACGGGGTCGGGACCCCGGTGGGACGGGCTGGGCCGTACCGCCCCTCCTCTCTCCCACAGGCCAGGCCGCTGCCCGGCCCCGGGCCTGCCCCGTTAGTGAGGGACCCCCGGGCCGGGCATGGCCTCGCTGAGGAGCCCCAGCGCCCTGCACTGACTCAGCAGCCGGGCAGGGCCTCCTGCTCCTGCTGCCGCCGCCCGCGGCGAGCCCCCGCCCCTGTGTGCGCGCCGCGGTCGCTTCCAAACCCCCCCACCCCGGCCGCCGCGGCTGAAGGAGCGGGACGGAGCCGGGCTCGCGGCGGTGCGTGGGGATTGGGCCTGTGAGGCGGGCGGCGGTTGGGAGCCGGCCCCCGCCCGGCCGCTGTGCGGGGAGGCCCCGCTGCGGCCACTGGTTCGGTGCCCAGAGGAGCCTCTTTCGCCTTCGAGGTGATGGTTGTGCGTTCAGGTGAGGGCTGCGGGTTGCGGTGACCGGGGATGTGCCAGTTCGGTGGGTTCCGAGGGGTGCTGCGTTCCTGAGAAAGCTTTGCTTTATCGCAGGATGGGGGTAAGGAGGAAATTTCAGCTACAAAGAGAGGAAAAACACCCCTTCTGCTGCTCTCCTCTTGGTCTGGTGGCTTTGATGGCACATTCTCCTCGGACTGGTGTGGAAGGAGCTGCGTGCAGCCTCCCAGCTTCTTGGGGTGCTGTCTTTCTGAGGGGAGAGTCTCAGCAGGTTACTGAACGTCCTTAAAGCCAAAAATGAGAGCAGAGAAGTTCCAGGGCTGTATTTTGCCTCTATGGGATGCACATAACATATGGAGAGAGAAGATAGCGGATAGCAGCGTGTGAGAACATGGAAGTGGTGCCTGATGTGGTTGGAAAGGTTTTGGTGCAGAAACGGACAAAATTTGAATTAATTCTCGAGGGAAGGAGTTTCTGTTTTAGTGTGTCTCATTTGCACCTTGTGTTGGTGCTTCTCAGCATGGTCTCATTTCTTTAGAGAGTAATACGAAGAGTCTAGACGCTGTAATTCGATTATCGGTTAATGAGACACAAGTGCATAGAAAGCATTCACAGCTGACTTAGGTTAAGGAGAAAATTAACGCTGCCACGTTGCTTACCTCTCACCTCAAAATGACTGAATGCTTGGCAGTGAGTGTGGAGAGGTTTTGATACTATCAATGTTCATTTATCCAAATAACAGTTGTCCAGAGTATCTGTTTTAGTGTTGATGGTGATGTCTGAGCACTTATTGAAGGCTCTTGGATAAAACAAGTCTAGGAAGCAGGTGTTAAACTACCAGGGAAATTGATAATTTTTAAATATTAAATAATTTACAAATACTCTGTTTTTCAGAAGTCCCTGCTTTTTAAGGTTTTAAAACTTGGTTCTCTCTTGGCTTAAATCATTGGTTTTTGGAATGTATTTCTAGAAAGAGAATAACTCTTGCCTAATAATCTAGCATAATTAAGCAGAACTTGTATAGGAAAAGTTACTATTGATCTGTTTCCACTCTTTATTATTGGAAATTGGAAACCAAGCATGGGTTTGATGATGGTTTAATGATTGCCAGAGAAGTCTGATCACATGCTGGAGAGGCTCCAAGTGCTCTGTATATCTGGAGTGCAGCCACGTGCTGGGGCTACCTGTGTCTTGGCCAGGGGTCAAGGCAGGGCCACTGGAGCTTGTCTCCCTTGAGCTCCATTTGCAGGAGGCTTGAGGAGGAGGTTTTCTCCTGTGCATGGGGTGCTCACTGCCATGGAGGTTTCTGGTCATGCCTGGCATGGATTCTGCTCTTGAAATACCTGTAAAATTAGTGAATTTAATTTGTTGCATGTATATTTGATGTTATAACTGCACAGAGTGTCATGTGATGTACCGCTTAGGAGCAAAATGACTCTGTTCGTTATTTCGCTGTATTGCAACACTTCTAATGTCAGCTTACAACAGTGAAAGTGAAATACTAGGTTTGTGTGGGTTGGAGGGATGCTTCTCATCTTCTGTACTTGAGGCACTTGCATGAAGGTGGTGGTGTAGAACACGTCTGGTCCGACGGCATTGCTCCTCACCACAAAGTGAGGACTCTTTCCTTGCCTGTTGTGCTCAGTGGTTTGAAAGGAGACATCCTGGCATAGCCCAGGATATTGTGTTATGTTCCCATAAACGAAACAGGACCGTGTTCTGTCCAGGGTAAATGTGCAACTTAATGTAGAAATTAATCCAGTTACTACAGCAATTAAAGCGCCATCATTACTGAGCTGAAGTGTTGGTTTAGGTTTTGCAGTGAGAAGTCTCAAAAAGCAATTATTTTGTGTCTTGGGAAAAAAAAAAAGATGCTTCCCTGGAATGAAAACCAGAGCAGCTCTAATCAGCATAGTTAAGAATATATATATATTCTTACATATATAATATGTATATAGTTGAAATGTTGTACCACTCAGCTTCCTTTCAGAAAGAACTTGACATGATTCTTTCAGTGAGCCACATGACAGTGATTAAACATGTGACCTGAAACAATTTGGAGTCCAAATTCCAGCTTTAGTAGAATATGCACTTTTGATAGAGAATCTAGTGCCAAAGACTTCCAAGGCTAAAAAGTAGCCATTGATTTATGTATTTAGGGGGTTTCATAGTCTTTAAGGATTGTGTGACTCAGAACTGAAGTTTAGTCAATATGGAGTAAGTTCATTTAGAGTCAAGTTCTGTTAGACATTTTGTGCTAGGGAAGGTCTTGAAGAACATTTCCCTCTCAGAGAAACTGGAGTGTAACTATTTCTAATGAGGTTTGGTTTAATACTTTCCAGTTTGAAAATCCAGAAAGGTTTTTGGTGTTTTTTTAGAGTTGTGTGTGAGTCATAGAAGAGCTGGGTTAGTTCTGCAGAGGATCCTGCAGGGGATCTGCTCTAATTATGATAAATTGCCGTGTTGCTACTTGTCATCTCATCAGGTTTTGCCCTTCACCTGTGACTAGCTGTTAGTCTTGTTCTTTGCTTCGTTGTTGCATTACCTCCTCATTCCTTACCCTTTTTGCACACAACTGTGCTAGCAAAGGAGTTATAAAAGCAAGCTCCTTGTGCCTGTGTTAGCTTCTTGGAAGCAAATCCCACCGACTTTGGCTTGCAGCTGGGAAGTGGGGATTATTGGGCTGTTTCAGCCTGGTGCTCTGGGAATTCGCACCACATGCTTCTGGGATGATGACAGATGGACTGAAGTAGCTCTTCAGTAGCAAGGCACATCTGATGTGGGCTTTCAGATATTAACTCTCTTTTTTTGCTTTGTGAATGTTTTCAGGCGGGAGCTACTTCCATGTGGGCTTCCTGCTGTGGATTGCTGAATGAAGTGATGGGGACTGGAGCGGTCCGTGGCCAGCAGGCTGGCTTTGGAGGAGGCGCTGGCCCATTCCGATTCGCACCAAACACGGACTTCTCAGCATACCCTTCCCCAGCTGCTGCAGGCACTAACATAGTTTGCAAAGCCTGTGGGCTTTCCTTTTCGGTTTTTAGGAAAAAAGTGAGTATATTTCCTATTGCATAATGTTTTTACTCATAGGAGCTGATCTGTAGGCATACTGGGAGATGAATGTGTATTCTTCTTTAGATAAAGAAACCCAGGGCAGAGAGCCAGGGAAGGGAGTAAGTGCTTTACTCTGAGTTCACAGGAAATTAATGTCAGACAGGATTAGAAGAGTCTGATGTTCATTAATCGGTGACACACAGGATCTGCTCTGACCTAAAAGTTAGAGGATTCTAATTTGTAAGATGTGTGCTTTAGCTTCAGAATCTTAAACATTAAAACAAGTCTGGTTTTGAAGAGGATACCACACATAGTGGTTGAGTACTGGAGTGAACGAACTGGGTGATGGAAAAGCTAAAAACTTCCAATGTAGAGCTTCTTTCTGTGACATACTCGTGTCATTCTGCTTGCTTCCAGACCAGGTTTAGTTCTGTTAAATGCTATTGCACTTCCGCAGCCTCTTGCTTCATTTGGAGGTGGGTTGGTGGGTTAGTAAATGAGTTTGTTAATACTGTTGCTGTGTGTGACTGCCCAGTGTGACCTAATCCCTTGCAGCTCTTTTAGATATGAAGCCTCATTCCTCAGTTTGAGTGTTCAGTTTCCCCTTCCTGTGCATCCTGTTGTTCACATGGCAAACACGTTGAATTAAGCATTATGTAGGGATGTTTTATGAAGCTAATATGAATTTACTAAGATCCTGAAAAACTTGATTTGCTCACAGAGCATGGGGTGACCATTTAAAATCACTGCTCAAAGCATTGCCTGTTCTAGCTTGTGTGTGTTGTATGAGCCTTGTGAACAAAGCTCTTGTCAGAAGTGACATTTGGGAGTACTTACCTGCCATGCAGTTCACTACATTTAAAGCTTACTTTGAGTTCTATGAATCAATTGAGGAAGCAAAGTGTTCTTTAAAGTTTGGGGATTACATTGTTTTTTACACGTGTGAATATAGCTGTGACACTCAGTGTATTCAGATGTATTTTAACATACCATGATATTAACTGGCATTTAATTTCTTTTATTGTCTAAACTACATCTGGAGTACTTCATCATTTGTTTATTCATGATGTTTTTTCACTGAACCCTCAGATATGGTTGTAGCTTACGGGAATGCTACAGAAGCAGTGGGATTTCCCTGGAACTCCTGTTTGACAAAACAACTGTTTCATGGGGCAGTTTTCTAGACTTGCATCCTAAAAATGCTCTTTGTCAAAACTGACAACGAAAAGGCTTTCAGTAAATGACATAGCCCAGAGAAGGGAAGAACAGGGTCTGCCTTTGTTACTTGTCCAGCTGAGTGGTTGTTTTCTCTTTCTCCTCAGCACGTGTGCTGTGACTGCAAGAAAGATTTTTGCTCGTTTTGCTCGGTTTCACAAGAGAACCTCAGGAGATGTTCCACTTGCCACCTGCTGCAAGAAACAGCTTTTCAGCGCCCTCAGTTAATGAGGTTGAAAGTGAAGGATCTGCGCCAGTACCTGATTCTCAGAAACATACCCACAGATACTTGCAGAGAGAAGGAAGACTTGGTGGATCTGGTGCTGTGCCACCACGGCTTAGGTTCGGAGGAGGAGATGGACGCTAGCAGCTTGCACTCGTCACGGTCACAGACTTCAGGGTTTTTTACTCATCCATTTTCTATGTCTGTATCGGTGTCATCTCAAGGAGAACTTGCAGACAGAAGTGGAAGCACAGGAAATGGAACACCTTTACGGGTACAGGAATTACTGTGTTGGGTTATGGTCTGGCGTAGCTTTTTCAGTAGGTATGCATGGCTTTAAAATAAAACGCCAATTGGTACACCTTGGGGTGGCAGGAAATATACTTTTTTCTTTTTATCTATCTCTGACCCGAAAACAGAAGATTATTAGGCAAGATTCCCAGTTGAGGTGATGGAGGTGACTTGAACAGATAATGCTTAATAGCAATTGAAACTTCAGAGTGTCCTTGTCTGTGATCAGTTTGGTACAAAGGAAGATGTTTTATAAGGGATAAAGTGGTTTTATCCTGATAAGTTTTGTTTTGTACACAGGGGCAAACAGAAACGTCTTCTGTCAATAATGAAGAAGAAGAAAGTCCAGAAGAGCAGGTGAGATGCAAACTATCCACAGAATGCATTTTTGCCTTGTGACACTATGAAGTGTTGAAGTTTCTGTCACATTTAGTACCTTGTTCTGATTAGTTAGCTGTGACTAACAACGTGTATCTGTACATAACTTGCTTTAAAAAGAATAGACCTTTAGCCAAGGTGCTGTTGCTGAATGCAGCACCACATCTGGTGCTGTGAACTTACCAGGACAGCTAAAACCATGTAACTGATGTGTTTCAGACCCCTGGACTGTCCAGAAAGCGAGCAAGGGCGTCTCTCTCTGATATTTCAAGTCTGGAAGACATTGAAGGGTTGAGTGTTCGGCAGCTGAAGGAAATACTTGCCTGTAACTTTGTCAACTACTCAGGATGCTGTGAAAAATGGGAACTCGTGGAGAAAGTGAGCAGGCTATACAGAGAGAGTGAGGAAAACCACAAAACACGTAGGTTTATGTCTTATTCTCACTTTTGTAAGATTTATTTTGGGGTCTCCAGTAGCTGGTTCTGCTAACAGAAGGATTTGGTATCTAACTTGGGTCTGCACGCCTGGGCCAACTGGAAAAGTGAGTTTTAACAATCTAGGGTTCATCTAGAGTAGTTCAGTGTGGTTCTAAGGGATTAAATGAAGCTTTCCAGGATTGTGCTGGGGTTTTAAGCCTTTTTTCCAAAGCTCAGAGATCTCAGCTTTCCCCGTGGAGGTAAAATTGCACAACTGAGAACCGGTTCCTCAGAGAACATGAAACTTGGCACCTCTGCATCCTTTACTAGGTTTCACAAGGCGTCAGTGAGAGCTGCTCCGTGGCTGCCAACAGGCCAGAGCAATTCAGGTCTTTTATTGTGCTAAGAAGTAGAAGCTACAGTGGCAAAAGTCCAAGTTCAAGTGGTTTAGTCTCTGTACACATTTTCATTAGGTGGTTCTGTGGCCGCAGCTCGGTGATGAGTGTTCTGCCCTCTCTTACACTCAACCACTGGAGTCCTTCCCTTGTGTGACTGCTGTATGTCCACAGACCGATTCATGGTCAGATGTTATATGCTGAAAAGCAACTTTTTTGGTGTCATTATCAGCTTCAAAACCACCTGCCTGGCTCCTCAATGCTGCCCCCAGCAGCTGGGCTCTGAGGAATGGGGCACTGTGGTTGGCTGGAGAACTTAACAACCCTGGGCCAATGCCCAGCCACAGACACTGCAGGGCCTGTGATAATTGAAGTAGGGCTTAAGTGAGTATCAAAACGGGGCTTAAGTAGGTGTGAGAGCATGGTTTAAGTGAGACCCTCCATTTGGTCATAGACCAGAACTGAAAACCTGCCTCAGATCAAGCTGTAAATGTCTCATTTTTATAAATTTACCTGGTTTTCTGCCGTGGTCTGATGGAACATTTGGTTGCTGCCAGGGGCTTTTGTCTATTTGCAATGAAACTTGGCAGGCTTTGTTCAGTTCTGCCACCTTCACAGCTTCCTTAGAGCAGACTAAGAAGTGGAAGCCTTATTATTATTATTATTATTATTGTGTTTAATCTTCTGAGGAAAGCATTCTGCCAGTCAGAATAAGCTCAGAAATGGAAAACCAACACGCTCTGAATGTTAATCCAGCACATTACTTCACGCTCATTATAGTCTGAATGGAAAATGGTCTCCCAGTTTAAAGAACAAATCCAAGTACTGGCTGTTCACTTTTTAGGGGGTTTCTCGTTCTTGTTTCTTCACCTTTTTTGAAGGAATATAGACTAATTCTTAGCTGTGGATTAGAAAAACCGCTGTGCCCAGGCAGCAGCACCACTGCCAAGTGCATGATCTCCCTTCTCTGTTGGGTTTCAGAGGGCGAGAAGATGCAGCTGACGGATGACGACGACAACCTGTGTCGGATCTGCATGGACGCCGTCATCGACTGTGTCCTGCTGGAGTGTGGCCACATGGTGACGTGCACCAAGTGTGGCAAGAGGATGAGCGAGTGCCCCATCTGCCGACAGTACGTTGTCCGGGCCGTGCACGTCTTCAAGTCTTAACCCCAAAGCCCAACGGTGCAGTCACCCATCCAGGATTCCTGGGGGCAGGAATGCTGAACCTTGGGGTGCGCTTCAGCTTTTCAATAAACACCATTCTGAAGATTAAGATCCTAAAGGTTTGTGAGGGATTTTTCTACAGCGTAACTGAATGCCGGGGTTGGGCAGGACAATTCCTGTGTGTACAGTAACTCGCCTTACAACCCCACACACTGTTGGATCAAACTGTTTACAGCAGTCCTTGCTCTCTTCTGAATAATGCCACCTCAAATGAACGCGTTCACGACTCAGCAAGCAGTCAGGAACACCGCTGCTTGCCTGTATTTGCGTGTGACCTTGTCTAGTGCATTAGAAGCAACAACTATCAGTTGAATATTCAGCTTTTACGTAATTATAGAATGTAAGTGCTGCGACGCTGCTCCCGCAGCAGTGGTAGCAGTGAGCTGCGCCTGTAGGAAGCACTGCCATGAACGGTACCTGCACAGAGGCCCTTAAGTAATGTCTTGCCATTACATGTGCTGTCCTGGCCCTTCCTTGGAACTGTACACGAGCCTCCATCACATTGTGGGGCACAGTCATTGTGCAGGGCTCTTCTGTGTGGTGTCCAACTGCCCATTACTAAGTGTTTTTTAGTTAGGAATAACCTATTTTTTTAAGAAGGGGGTATATAGTAACCATACTACTGTGCTCCTTAAGCCACTCATGCCTATTGTAACTATTACTCTTAAGTGTGATGATTGTACTCCATCTGTACTGTGAATACTAATCAGGGTCATGAAACTTCTTGCTGCTAACATGTGGAATGTACTCATGGTGTTACTGACCTTAAACAGGCGGTCGTTGTTCAGGGGAAGGGGGATGTGGTATTTGTTTGAAACCTCGCATTCACAGGCTTTAACCAGGGCTGTGTCACCAACAACCACGCTTCCCCTCGGCTGCTGACTCCTGGTGTTGCTGTCAGCCCTTGGCTCTGGTCCCAGCTGGGCTCTGTGCCATCAGCAGAGGTAAGGCTCCGCTCGGAGCAGGGGTTTAAGTGTCCTGGAGGATATGGAGAAACTTGCTTGTGTTCTAAGGACAGGATGCTGCAGCCAGTCATGGCCGTGGCTGCCTTTAAGTTCACTGTAAAAACCCAGTGGAGGCAAAGCAGGGATGTGGATTTTCCAGGCAGTTCCTTTAAGCAGGGCTGCTCAGTGAAGCTGCAGCTTCTCCTTTCGATTTCCTGTGTGGCAGCAAAGTAACAGAGCCAGGGCCCTGGGGAACTCGCAGCTCTGCCAGGCCTGCTCCCATCTTTGATGTGAAGTTACGCTGGCTTGAGACAGCAGCTCCTCAGAATAGCAGAGAGCTTGCACCCGCTGTGGGTTATTGTTCAGAAGGGAGCAAACCTCTCACTGGCTTTGTTTTCTAGCAGTAACTTTTTAATGGCACCGAGTGCCCGGAGCCTGTGTTCAGCAGGGGGGGCAGTGAGGAAACCCCCTCTCTGTAACCTCCGTGCTCATCATTTGCCACACAAGGGTAATAAAGATTTGTGATGGGCGTTCTCAGCCTCTGCCTCTTTCCTCAGCTGCTCTCGGGGGCTCGGCTCAAGCTTTAACCTTGTTCTTGTGCTGTCAGTGCTCCTAGAGGTACAGGACAGGGCTCAAGCGCTGTGAACACGCTACCTGGAACACACCAAGCGGATCGAGACCAGGAGCACTCATGGATCCCCCCACGCAGCTCCCCCCTTGTGCCACGGAACAGAAACCCGCAGAGCCAGCACCTGTTTTTGTACAATTGTTTATACAAATTCAACAAAGGTAAAACTGCATCAGGAAGGTCTACGAAAACAACACCGTACAACAATGGCACTTATGAATGCAGAAGTTTACAATCAGGAAATAACCATGTTATAAACCTTAAATGAGAACTCAACTCACACTTCAAAGAAAGAGAGACTACGTTTGACCATTTATTCTACCGCTGGACTCACTGTATAAATTAATTCCATATTGAGTACAAGAGCTCATGCTACAGAGTGAAACCCTCCTATGTGCAAAAGCTGAAATTGGAATCCTTTAAAATTTTGAGAAAAAAGGTGATTTCTATACAGATAAAAGTGGTTTTTTTTTTTTACTTCAACTATAATTTACACCTTATTTCCACAACATGCTTATGTCACTTCTGAAGTATACAAAGCAGGATATAAACTTCCATTAAAACATGCTTGAAGGTTGAAAGTATGAACCTACTTTTTCCTGACCTGGGCACGGCTGTAGATAGATACTGTCTACGAAGTATAGGTTAAGTTCTCGCCTACCATAAGTAAAGATAAAAATTGGCAATCAAAACCGAAACACTGGTAATGCATTCAAACATTGCATAAATAATTTTTAAACAATTTTTGTACAAAAATAGTTCTGCATAATGTAAGATGTAACAAAACAAAACGTGGGGGAGAAGGCAGAGAGAGCTGTAGTGCGTGGGCCGCTGTCATGACACCGACTTCTCGTTTTTGTGGTGGTTGTTTTAAGAAATGAAAAGCAGAAATCAAATTTACACTACCAAGCACATGCTGTGGTACTTTAAATAACAGTATTTCATGGAGCTCGGTCGTCTTCCGGGTGTGAACAACTCTCACCAGTAACAGTCGCCTTATGAATTTGCATAAGAGCCAGTGCAGGACACCCCAGGGAGACCGAGTTCACCAGTGGCACAAGTTGAACTTCGTAACGTGGGTAGTTTCACGTTGTTCTCAACAGGAGGTGTAAAATCCCATCGCGGTATTTTCCAATATTCCAAGTTCCCAATTGAAAATAAAATCCCTACGTGTGTTCAGTCCCGTCCCCCCCCAGCCCCAGTATTTACACGTGTCCTTTAACTAACTCAGTTTTTGCAGGAGTTTTTCTTCCACTTGCCCAAACTGAACACTTACTGACATCTCTGCGATGAACTGCTCGCAGCCTTCCTTCGTCACTTGCTTGCAGTACCTCAGGTCGATCTGGCAGATGTTTCCGCAGCGTTTGAAGTAAGACAGGCACTGGTCAGTCACCTTATTGCAGTCTGCGGAGGGGACACACAAAATCAAGGGGGGGAAGTTCATGGGGTGTCTGGGTTTGGTCCCCAGCATCAGGATGGTTTGTCCTGGTTGCAGTGGGAAAAGGGATTTCCCTTCTCCAATCCCTGTCACTCAAGGCCAAGGGGCGATTCAGGTTTGATATAAGGCAGAAGCTCTTCCCTGCGAGGGTGCTGAGGCGCTGGCACAGGGTGCCCAGAGAAGCTGTGGCTGCCCCATCCCTGGCAGTGCTCAAGGCCAGGTTGGACACAGGGGCTTGGAGCAAGCTGCTCCAGTGGAAGGGGTCCCTGCCCGTGGCAGGGGTTGGAACTGGATGATCTCAAGGTCCTTTCCAACCCAAACCCTTCTGTGATTCCATGATTCCCATCCTCCTCCCCTGTGCTCCCGCCTCTCACCTGACAAATTGATTTCCGTTAAAGAATCCCGCGTGGTGGTCCCGACCGCGGTCAGCAGGTTGATGGACTGATCCGTCACGTGGTTACAGTAACTGAGGTTGAGTTTGGAGAGCAGAGGCATGTGCCTGATGATGAGCCGCAGGGAAGCGTCTGTGATATCCAGGCCAGCCAAGCGCAGCTCCACGATGTTCCGTAGCTTACTGCGGTTGTCGATCTGACCTGGGAAGCGGAAGCAGACGGTCACTCCCGTGAGTCTTCCCTCCACCCCGTGAGCTGCCAACATCTGTATGAAATGCACCGTGACACAACAACACTGCTGCCCTAAGTCAACTTCAGGCGCTTTTGCCTGTCTGGAGTTTCGGAGGGGACGTCAGCAGGAACACTTTGTCTATGTTTGGAACAGGCACGTGGGCAAAGCCAGCTCCTGATTCCAGAACAAAAAGGGATGAATGTAACCGCAGGGGCCCAGCGGAATTGCACGTCGGGAATAAGCGGTAGGCTGTGCAGTGCATGCCAGAAAGCAGATCTGATTTGCTCAAAATTTCACCTGAGCTGACATCCGGGCGAATGTGGCATGCCCCACAGAACTGCTCCTTCCCTGAACTGGGAGGAAGGGTTTCCATACTCTCTAAAGTACACCCGCTGCAGCCTGAAGAGAAGAAAGTCAGACAGAAAACCAGCGCAGTGGCTCAGACTGTTCAGCAGGCAGAGAACACCACTCGTCACCCATCCAGCGAGGAGGTGTTGAAAGTCACTCCTGTGAACACCCTGAAGCCCAGAACCCCTCCGGCTGTAGCCGTGGGGGTTTCTGCCCATTTCCTCTAAGGGCACTTAGCAGCAGTGACTGGGACAGGTCCCCTGGCTCCTCCCGCCTGTTACCTGGCCGGTTGTCTGTGGGCGGTGACAAGAGGTCTCTCATTTGTGCGTCTTTCAGTCCTTCTGCCCACTGCACGTCCAGAGTTCGGAGTAAAGGACAACTGGAACTACAAAGTGCTGACACTGCTATCCACGAGCACCCTGATAACAGCAGGTCTCGAAGACCTGTGGATACAGAAGACGTTGGAGCACAGGGAGACATCCACCACAGTGATCTCTGCTCCCATGGGCAGGAGCGGGGATTGAACAATCCCAGCGCTCCAGGGCACCCGTAAGCCTCCTCCCTGCCTAGCTCTCCATCCCTCCCACCACCTAGAACTTCATTACTGTGGGTGACAGCAGGACCACCCCCCACCCCTCTGCTAAACCCCTCAGCACAGGCACCTTCCACAGCAACATTCATTAGCCCTTGTCAAAGACCTGCCTCAAATTAGTTCATCCAACAAGTCCCAACAACCAAGTTTGAGCCCATTTTAACCCACCAAGGCTTCACTGCTACAGGTCTCCTCCCCTAGGATACCTGGATCCCTGCAGACACTCCTCAGGGAACTGCAGTTCAGATAAAACTGGTTTGCTAAACTGGGTGGTCCAAATAAGCATCACTTACCTGGCAGTCTGTTGATGAGCCAGCTCAGCTGCTTTTTAGATATATTTGTCCAGCTAAGATCAAGGGTTACAGGCTGTCTCCTAATAATGCCGCTGAGCATAAGTGGAGTGATGGATTTACAATGGTTTAAATCTATTTTGGTCCATAATCTTTTGTCACAGCACCTACCCAAAAAGAACAGAAAAAAGCCAACAGCACTTAATCTGGCACTTGTTCTGGTTTCTGCAACACTTTAAAAGGTGCCATTAAACAGCAGGGAAAACGACAGCATTTAACTCAAAATAGCAAAACTCAGGGTGAGTGACGCTAAAAGCAGCCCGACAGCAGCACGCAGCATTACCGGGGTTTGAAGCTTCCCCATCAGGCAACCAAGCAGGGAGTTACTTCCACAGAGCTACAAGTGTCAACAACTTCAGAGCCTATTTGAAGTCATCACAGCGCTTACTAAACCCCTTTCTCTACCCTAAAGACAAGCCACAACTCCATGCCTACACTGAATACAACTGGGTTTTAATGTTACCGCCCTGATTCCCCCGTGCTTTTCCTTCCTTAAGCCCACTGAACCCTCTCCTGTGCTGTGTGTTTGTGTTCTTCCTGGCTATATGGCTTATGTGTTTTCACACTCTCTTTATGGTGCTCTATGGGCAACAAGCAAGAAATCCTAGCGAGTGTGTGAGGTTCTAATGGAAAGAAGTGAGAAAATGCAGGAAACCCTGCACTGAAGTGGAAAAGGCATTTCCCAGCTTTCTGTGACACCGGGAAGCCCACGGAGGAGACGCTCACACACATCATCCCGCACCCAATTAGCAACCTCTCAACCTCCCCGTTTTTTAACCCACTTTGTTACTACACGGTGCTAGAGAGGAGTCTCTGTTACAACCTGCCCATCTGTGCACACACGACAGTTGGATGTGAGGTGACAGCCAACAAGAGGCTTCTCTGCAAGTTCAGTGGAAGACAAACGTGTCCACTGAGGCCTCCTGCTGCTGCACAGTCACAACTGTGTCAGTGTTCACATGCTGCTAGCCCTGAGCACCGAAAGGACACGCTGTGAGTAAATACAACTGACAATTCCTCCATCAGCTCTGCTGACAGGGAACACGGCGAACAGGATGGCTCTGCATGTACCCTCTATGGGTAAACAGCACGGACCTTCTGAGCAGAACACCAAGACCCCTTCACTGTATCTCCATAGATATTTAACAGCTGAACTAAGCAAACAACTGCATTAGCAATCAGCAAGTCCTGGGGGCAGAATGACACCGAGACTTGGCATGACCTAGACGGGCCGTTCCTGCAGGCAGGAACATTGTGGTGTCTGACTGCAGACCAGGCTGTGCTGGAGCGCTACGGCCCCGGCAGGCTGACGCCAAGGCTGACACACACACACACACACAGAGCTCCCATACCATGAAAGCTGGAACTGCTGTTTCTGAGCAAGCACTAGAAGACACAATGCTGCTTCTGCTCCAGACACTGCTGGTCACCCCTTCCCCTTGGGCTCAACACAGCTTCAGTGACCTGCACAGCTCTTCTAGGAGATGTTAGTGCCTCCATCACCCACTTCCCATTCCAGTCCAGCCCACCACACACCAGACCTATCTCGCCTTCCCGCTTCTCCTTACCATCTGTTCCAGGTCTTGCAAACTCTCATACAGATGCACAAGTCCCTATGACTGAGGTAGCTAAAGACAGCCATCCAGACTTCCCTCTGCATCACGTGGGCTGCCCCGTCATCCAGGGGGAGCGAGTCCGGAGGGGGGCTGATGGGAGGTGGCCGGATAACGTGCCGTTCCATCTGGATGCATTTGGGAGGCGAGAGCGAAGGCGGTGGCCGGGTGATGCCCCTGGGGGTGCTCCGCAGGCTGGGGATGAGCTGGTGCCTCAGCTCCCGGGGCGTCCCGTTCAACCCTTTGCTGAACCTATGGAGTCTCTCGCTGTTGTTCAAGGCGCGCTTCGGCTCCTCGTTCTCGCTCTCGGGTTCAGATTTGATGGGTTGGTGGTTCTCATTGGCAAGGCTGTTCTCGGTTTTTTGGATCTCCTGGTTAAGCTCCTTGCTGAGCTCCTTGCTCAGTTCCTTATTGGGAAGCCGCCTTTTCCTCCTCATCTTGAACTTCTTCTTGTCCCTGGGCTCGGCACCCTCCGTGCTGGGCCCTGCAGTGGGCGAGCTGGACCGTGACTGGTCACTATCCTTGGACCTGGGAGGTGCTTCTGGCAGGTCATCCTCTGGCTCCTGCTTGAGGCGCCGCAGGGGTTTGATCATGGCAGTTCGGTCATCGGGAGCCTTCCACGATCGCCGCTGCAAAGGAAGAGACAAGGGCTGATGGCTGAGCAAGGACAAGGAGCTGGGCAACACTTCACATGCTGATGATGCTCCACACAGGCAGCCCTGCCCGGCAGTCGGGCCGCCTGCCAGCACTTGGCCCCCCCCATCCGAGCACCAGGGTACATTCACCGGCCAAAGGTATCAAGTTCAAGTGCCACCGTGGATGAGGAGCCCAGCTACTGGCTCTGAGGACTCCCAAAGAGTGACAAATGCATTTATTCACCATGCATAATCCTGCAGATTTAAGGGCCTTACTCATTACACAGCAGACAATCCATCTATAGAAGATAAGCAGCACACTACAGACAGCCTCTTCCCCAGCAGGCCAGAAGAAACCAGGCTTGGGACACATTCACGGGGCACCATTTTAAACACTGGCTGACATGCATTCAGTCATGCCTGATGGCCAAGTTCTGAAACCTGCATCGGTCACTGACTCAGACCGTGGCCGTGCTGTTGTGGCCCTCACTGCTGGATACTCACAGCCTCATTTAACCACGCTTTAGCCGCTCCTTTACCTCCTGCTAAACCCTCTTTGTCTTCTCGAGCTTCCCCACCTCCGGTGCATGCAGACTGGGGAGTGTGACTGACAGGTCTGACGTGCTGCTGGCCTGACACTGACACCATCTCCAGTACAACACAGGCTGACAGGGGTTAGCTGGCACCTTCCTCCCTGCCCCGGTCCCTGCTCCTAACAGCAAACTGCACTTCACTGCTCACATTAATCACATCTCTCTTTGATGCACACCAGACAGAAGCGTGAGAGACGTACAAACTGAGACCAGGGAACACTTCAAGTCTAATCTGATCACTACAAGCAAGAAAGAAGCCACCAACTGTTAAAATGAAATAGCTCTAATAAGAAGAGATCTGGACTGGCAAGGAAAGGTGAAGTGCTGTGAACACACTTGTTATATCAAGAAGGTCTGTGCTTTTGCAATAAACTAGTTGGATCGAGTCAGTGGATGCGCTCCTGTGCTCCAGACTGCGGTGCACAGCAGAGAAAGCTGATCACCCTGTCTTTAAATTAACATCTTACAAAGGGAGAGGCCACAGGAAGTTAATGACAGGTTAGAATTAAAGAATTACAACATCAGACTATTTGCAGCATCCTTCACACGAGGTGCACAGCTCAGAGGCACCACACTTGTGTTTTCATGGCAGATGGAGGCAAATCAATACCTGCGTGCCAGGCTGTCCCTGGGGGGGTCAGTGGAGGGCTCCAGGGATGTGCTGTGGCACAGACTGGGGAGCGGCTGCATGGCAGGGACAAGGTTCAACCACACAGGAAGAATAAAACATCAATATAGAAACAGGATTTTAAGCCCTTGGGTCATCAAAACACAGCTTCTGCTGGGCTCTAATATGGGACACCAGAAAATGTAAAGCCAGACACTGCAGCTAAACTACCCTGGAGTGTAAAGGTTTCCATGAGAGAGAGATTCTGCCATTGCAAGATGTAAATGGGATAATAAAAATGCCTGCAGTGACACAAGGACATGACTGATAGAGAAACTGGCTCACCATTCAGCTCACATCAGGAGAAGGGATTAAAAGGGATTGAGAAGACATCTATTAAAAGGCAAAGTACCTTCTTCCTGAAGAGTTTGTCTTCTTTTCCAAGTTTTAGCTGTTGGAAGAAAGAAAAGTAAAAACCCCAAACCACGACATTGGTTGTGCTGTCTGATGAAGGTTTGGTGCCGTCCTCACATGCTGTGAGGAGCAATTCAAGCCCTCCATGGACACTGTGGGCAGTCCAAAGGGATGGGAAAAGGAAAGCATGGCCAGAAAGCAGCTATGCATGAACGGGAGTCTTCAATTTTGCTCTCTCACTCCACCAAAGCAGCCCCAATCCCTACATTTACTGTACTGCAGCATTCCCACTATCAAGCCTTGCAGGCCGGGCTGAATCCCTTCCTCATGTACTTCATGTGCAATACAAAACCAGCCACTGATTCTGAGTTTAAAGCCATCAGCCATTTACTCACAAGACAATACTCCTATCTACCTCTGCAAACCTGCCTTTCTGTATGGCCCAAGTATGGTATTTTGCAATCCACATGACAATTCAGTGTCCCTGCCTGGCCCAAGCGCTCGGACTGTCAAACTCAGGGACAAGCTGCCTACATGGCTGCTGTGAGCAGCTCCTCCTCTCTGCAGGCTACAGAAGGTGTCATTGCTAAAGGTCCTCTGATGGGTCCTCCCTGAACCAGCCACAAACAAGCTGCCAGGCGCCACCGAGTGGACAGAGATGGAAGAGTTCCCATTGCAAACTGCTTTTCCCCCTTGCTCTTCCTCCAAAGCATCTCATGTAAAGACTTTTCAGTTAAAGTGGGGTTTCCAGTATTGTGCATAAACCAACAGCCACAGCCCAGCGCTCTCAGCCTCTGAACGTGAACCCAAGTGGCACCACTCAACCCCTGCCCTGTCACACTGGCAGCTCTCAGAAAGGAAGGCGAAACATCAGGGAACAACGTGGGGTTAGATGAGCTGTCAGCCAGGAGGCCCGAGCCACCAGCACAAAGGGAGGGTTCTGGCATACCCGCTTTCTCATGGGGGATTCCTGGGGCTTCTCAAACTTCCTTTTCCTCCAGAGATGCACCTCGTCCGACTTCCTCCTCAGGATCGAGTCAACCGGAGCCTTCTTGGAATGTTCCTCCGACTTCCTCCGAGGGGTCTCCTCGCACTCCCCTTTCCTCTTCGCTGCGTCTGTCACCTCCTTGTTGTCTCTGTTCATTTTCTGCTCCTTCAGCAACGAGCCCGGCAGATTTGATGCGTATTTGAATCCTGGTCCCCGCTTTTGCTTGTACGCCAAAGAGACACAAAACACAAACAAACTTTATATCTTATGCCTTCATCTGGGCCGCCTCGAGCTCTGGTGGGTTGAGCACTTTGTAACACACAAAAGGATGAGTAAGGAGTTAAGAGTAAA
The DNA here is from genome assembly GCF_033815535.1 of Pezoporus flaviventris. Classification (NCBI taxonomy): domain Eukaryota; kingdom Metazoa; phylum Chordata; class Aves; order Psittaciformes; family Psittacidae; genus Pezoporus; species Pezoporus flaviventris. The sequence goes on from NW_026892589.1 coordinate 12,472,808, forward strand.
GTAGTTTCAACCTTCACAAGGTTATTTTTGTAACTAGGCGCTTGCAAGTGTCTGCCTGAGTAAAGAAAGAATGTTTCACTAATTCCAACAGACACTTCAGGTTTTGCATAATTGCTCCTAGAGTTTGGGGGTTTTCAAAGTATCTGAATGGTGGAAATTAGCATGTGGTAATGCACAGAACTAACCCAAATACTCCCCGGGTTCTGAGTGAAGTGTTGCTACGTGGAGCAAGAATACAAAGATTATTAGAGAATAGAAAGCCATCAGCTTATTTCCTTCGACTGAATTAAGCACAAAATGAGAAGCTGGTATGGGGCAAAGTTGGATCTAGAAGCCAGAGGGGATGCCTGAGATGTTGTATCTCCTTCCAGCACCGCTTATTCCCATTTAACTCACTTTTCCAGTTTTCCCTGCATGGTTGCACTTTGGACACTCCCAGCAGTTCGGCAGCTCATCGTTCACCACACCATCTGATTCCTTCACCTGGGAAAAGAGAGGCACAGCTCAATCCACAACTGCACTGCAAAAGGCTACAGGTACATCCTGCAGAAGCGTTTTGTACAGCTCCGTTTTCCCCTCACCAACCACTGACCTCCCTGTGCCTGCAGTCAGATCACCCAGCACGTGTTGTGCCATCCTGCTGGCGCTGAGCAAGCCCTGGGTTCCGCCCAATTACCCTTCTTATCATGCCAGGAGAGGAGGAAAGCACACTGGCCAAGCTGGTATGTGACAATGGGTTCAGGTTTGGGCTTTTTATGAAGGTCAATGACAATCACCATTAACACAGGGCCCATTCTGCCCTTGCAAAGAACCCAAGGCAACAGAACACACCCCAGCAGCCCAAACCAAACCCCCCAGGACCAGGGCTGCACCCATGCCATCCACATGTCCTCGCACACCAGGGAGTTGCACAGCTCGGTCCCGTTCCCCCCCCTGGTGTGAGGCACACTCTGATCTCTGACAGGAAGGGATTCTTCCCATGCCCACATTCTCACATACGTTAATACCACTCGGCATTTTTAGAAGCAAAGCACCCTGCACTGTAATCAAGTGTTCCTTAAAATACTTCTTTCTGGACCAGAACTCGCAGTCCCATGCCTGCAGCCCTCAAGCCCATGTGCCAATAAAGATGATGGGTGCCAAGTCAGCTAGAGAATAGGCACTTTTATTCAGAAGACTGGACACACGAAGGCATTTTGAAGGTTTCTCACACCCACAGCAACCCAGCTATGGAAGGAAGAGAAACGCTTACTGCTTCGCTATGAGAGACTGGCATCTGAAAGAGAAGACACACGCTCTGTGTTGTCACACTACAATGAAAGCACAGTCCTGCCCTGCCCAGTCCAAAAGCTGCTGGTTTCTCAATTTCCATACAGGAGCCCACATTATTTTCCAAACAGGAGATAGGTGTTTCTGAAAAGATGTCTCTGTGAATGAAGCCGAGGATGAAAAGCAGAGCTAAGCTAAAAACACCCTCCACACAACTCATACGCTTACTGACAGCACATTCATCCTTAAGGGTTTAGTTATATATGCAGAAAAAAAGCCTTGGCAGGGGGGCAGAAAACCCCATGCTGCTGTGAAGACAAATAGCTGGGCACTGGCATCAGCAGCACAGGAGCAGGAGACTGCTGCTGGAACAGGCAGGGGCAGAGATCTGCAGAGCTTTCATGCTGCTGAAGCATTTCCTCCTCTCCTCCCAGCGCAGTGAAGAGGCACTGGCTGTGCAGGAACCAGCCCATGGGTTTAGGGGAACTGCTTCCTCCAGTCCCCGAGCCAGACAGCAGCCAGGCTGGTTTCACTCTAGCGAGAGCAAGGCCATGTCAGCCTCTCTCAGCAAGTCTGCTGGAGTTAATAAATGAGTAAATGAAGTGGGCAGGATTTAAATACTGGCTTTATCACAACTGTGTGCCTTTGAACCTTCTTTCCCATGGTAGGTGTAAGATACTCCAGGAGTTGTTGTATACATCTCTGCCTCAGGGGAACAATTCCTGGCCCAAGCCCAAGCTGGGAACAAGTTATTTCCCGCACTGAATATAGAACAAATGCTACTGAAGGGAAAGCATTACAGCTCTGTCCCCTCTGTGAAGTTTAAGGAACTGAACAGATGTGAGGGGCTGTAAGCAAACTAATTAGACACACACAAACCAGCACTGAATCTGTCCCAAGCCTTTCAGGCTGGGTGGGAGCCAGGTTTGAGTGTTTGCTACAAACAGCAGGTGGGTGTCTGAGCCACAGCATGAGGCAGCTTCAGAACCGTACCTGCAGCACGAGATCAGCCATTCAGAAAGTCTAAACGTGAGGCTACGCTACTGGGAACTCTTCTTGTTAGGGAATATGGAGCCTCCAGGATGCCAACATCCCGGAGCGAGAGCCATGAATTCTGGCAGTGCCAAGACTGAAACAATACAGGCAGTGGGACACAGCTGGGTTGAAGCCATGGGCAGCAGTACAGATGTGCTGGGGAACATTTTCATATCTGCTGCTCCGACAAGACACCTAAATATCCACCTTTTCCATCATTATCACTAGATCCACCTAAGATGAAAAAGAACAGGCTCCTACTGCAGAAAACAAACCCCTTGTCCTTAAAGAAGCAGCGTCAGATACTGCAGGCACTCGCAGGAGTCAACCAGCTTCAGCAGCAATTTGAGATGAAGCAAGAAAAAATCATCAATATCAGTTCCACTCAAATGCTCTGTAACAGCAAAAGGCAATATACCTGCAAAAACCTCACTGGCTCCCTCTGGAAGCAATGCTGTGCTTGAGAAAAGGCTCACCGAGATCATTCTCCTAAGGAACTCTTCAGCAAAATGACCATTTGTGGGTATTTCCAAGGAAAGAAGCACGTCAGAAACATCCCTCGATACACCTCAGTGCATGGAACATCCATGGTTGTCCATAGCACAGCTCTGATGCAAGCACCTAACGTGCTCTTGTACCCAGGGCTCTCCCAGTAAGAGGCACCCACACTGCGAGTGTCTCAGAGCACCTGAGCTACCCTTGATCTCCTCAAAGAAGTCTCCCTCAGACACTGTTTTTTCATGGAGAAAACCCACCACAAACATACATAGCCAAACCAGGAAGAGGAAAAGGACGGACTTCAAACCAGAAACAACCTGCCCTGGAGTTTAAATTACCCCCTGCATGTGCCAAACTCTTCTGCAAGCTTTGGAGACGTCTTGGAGAGAATTAATTCCACATGGGAATAAGCCAGGGAAGGACACTCCTCCCTTCACTGAACCAGTTTACTGCAGTCCCCCCCAAAAGTACATTTGCCACACATTTAATTGGAGCTGACCAACAGTTCACATGTACTACAGCAGCAGCAGCTGTCCTGGGGCTGTGTCTGCATTCAAACGCACTTCCCACAAGGACTATTTATGGGCTCCATCCTCTGGGCTTTAGCTCATGTCAAGGGCTCGAGGACACGTAGACATGGCAACAGATCTTTCTCTCACAGAAAATCATGGAACATGGGAATAAAGAGCAAGGAGGGATCCAAGGAAGAGGCTCCATCTTCCTTTTGCTGTTCCCCTGTGCACAGATTCACCTCGCCTTCCAAGATGATTCTGAAATCCTACCAGTGCCCTTTTGTCTCAGTAAATCAACAGCACTGGTTACCCCAACATCTCATCCCAACAGCAGCATTGAGAAATTAAAATGCAAGACACACAAGGCAGGCTGTAAGTCTCCCATTGCTTAATTTTCAGAGACACCCAAAGCAACATTATTCCTAGTTACCTGAACGGCACTGGGAACACCACATGTGCATAAAAGAACAAAGCAGCACTTGCTTGATTTCATAGATCTGACCCACATCCTGTACAACTAGCCCCAAATGTGGTGTGGGGGGAGGAAACTGTACTTGAACTGACACAACACAATTGTGCCCTCTGCTCTCAGCCATGAAGTGACAGTGACACTGTAAAGCCAGAGATGGAGGAGTGCAGGGCACTTCCAGCAAGGACTGGGACAGCAGAACAGCAGCTACAAGCCAAAACTGAGGTACCTCTGCTAAGGAGCAGCTCCTTCCCTTGCTTCATCGGCCCCCAAAGCCTCGTTTTAAGCACAGCCAAGCAAGCAAAGCTCCCTTTCAGAGCCCATCTGTGGCAGGAGCTGTGAGCACCAATTTCATGAATCAGGGAGACAGCCACAGTTCTGGTTTGCCAGCTACCCTACTTTCTGCTCTAATGACACAGAGCTCAGTGCAATCCTACACAGAGCACAAGAAAAGGCCAGGAGAGCATCACCCCAGGCCTGCATAAGGAACATACCTCTCCTCCCAGAGATCCCAGAAGAGCCAAAAGCTGCTTTCTGGGGCACGGTGTGTCAGAATACATTTGCTTTGGCAAATCACTTTAACCATAAACAAATCAGCAACAGGAAATGGCTGATCAACTGAAACAAACCAGCTCTGGAGAAAGGAAGCTTCTAAATGCTGATACACACAGATGTGCCCAAAATGACACTTTTGCTACCAGTCAAGAATATAGCTGCTCACAGGACTCAAGTCAGCCAAGGGTGAGCACTCCTGCAGCTTGAAGCTTGCTCAGTTTGTTCGCCAGAGCTGCAGTCTTTCTGCTGCAACATTTGCTTGCAACATCTTTAAAGCCAGCTGCTGCTGAAAGGCGCATCTGTGCCTGGACAAACACCACCAGCAAACTGCTCCTCTGTACTTGTGAGACACAGGAAGGAGCTACCGAAACGGGGACTGTGACTAACTCATCCAAAAGCACAGGCACATTTCTCTGTGCTCTTGAGCTTCCCGTCCCAACTGAAACTCCTCACTTCCTTAAACAAGAGGCAAAAAGAAAGAAGAACGGAACAGAACACAAGACCTTCACAGGCACACACACTTCGGCGGCTGTCCAAGGCAAGTTTCTGCTTACAGGGGATGCTGTTACATGGAAGCCAGTCAGGGCTGTGTGTGCCATGGCTCTTGCCCTGCTTCTCACACCAACTCTTTGCTCCCTTATGTTTCCAAAGACGAGAATGGGAAAGCTTTCCCATTTCTGTGCACTGCTTTTACATTAAGGTGATAACCAGTCCGGTTTTGTTTCCAATGTGTATCACATCCTTGTACTCACCTTAAGGCATCCTGGGTGTATGATTTCATTACAAATGGAGCATTCCATTAGCATGAGATTAAACTTGCTCTCCTCCTCTTCCACCGTGTCCTCCTTCCCAGCTTCTCCACACACCAGACACACAGCAGTATGAGGCAGCACCGGCTGTGTACACACATCAGAAAGAAATCTCAGTCAGAAGACATATGGGAACAGAACGACTCCATGTGCATTTACAGTATCCTCATTTCAAAGAGATAAACAGGGATTAATTGTGCAAAATGCTGAAGGCTCCAGCCCAGCAGAGCAACGAAGGCAAGAAAAGCTGGTAACAGTCAGAGCTGGGTACCCACACCAAGCATCACAGAACACGTTTCATGCAATGGAAGTGCCCTTCCCGTACCAACACGGGTTCATGGGGCGCCCAGAGATGCGCAGAAATGCCTTCTCTTGTGGGTCCCTTCAATGTGTGAGCTGACACAGACATTGGCATGCAAGTCACTTCACCAGCGTACAATGGGAGGGAAAAGAAGCAACCTAGAACATCACTGTTCACATCCATTAAGCTTTACAATCTGACCAGCAATTTGGCAGCTCCTCTATTTTACAAGCAGGGCAGACAGATGTTACGGGACCCAGTCCAGGTCTCCCAGCAAGCCCACAACAGAACCAAGAACAGAGCCCTTCCTAGCTGACAGTGAGCTATCCAGGGCCCTGCTCCAGACCTGAGCACTGCAAAAAAGCATTGCACAGACACTTAGAGAATTCTCCTGCAAGTGTCAAGTGAGAAGCACACTGGGATTTTCCTGTCTTTTGCTGAGGCAGAAAGGGACCTGCAGCACCTCACCTATCTGTCACCCATGTCATGCCAGTCTAATTAAAAAGCCACCTTCGTGCTAACAAGGAACTAACTACTGGTTTGCAGCAATAAGGTATAAGCCTCATTACAAGAAAGAAAAGGAAGATCCTAATAAGAAGCTGGCTGTACTGTGAAATGCAATCGATTAGGTTGCAAGTCCTTAACTAGTAAGCAGCCAGAGGCAGAGATGTGGCTTTCCACAGCAAGGATCTCTAGTAGATGGAGTGAATAAAATCCCTAAGTAGGTACTTGCACACCAAACCAAATCTATGCAGCAACAGGGCATCCTCCAGCAAGTTTCAGATAGGGAAACCCCAGCTCTAGTAAGCTGTTGCAGAGCAGAGTGTGCTGCCCCACACAACAACATCTCATACATTAGCTATGGCAACACTTCCCTGCTTTCTCATGCCAGTACTTATCCACACTCCATTTTAAAGGCATTTTGCAAATACTATTTAATTCCCACCCTTCCTCCAAGCACAAAATCGGAATCTCCAGGATCCCATTTCACCAGCAGGTAAACCAGAGAAGAGCTAAGCTGTGCAGAACAGTAAGAGCTCTGTCCACCCATTTTGTCCAATCTCCCACACAACATTTATATCCATACACAAGGACCAGCACAATCTTTATTGTCCAGGGAATGTCCTCTGTGCCCCAGCCAGCTCTGTCCCACTGCCGGGCTGGAACAGCAGTTGCTGTCACAACTCATACCCCCAGCACAGAGCCCCGTACTCCCTTCACACCTATTCAATGCTGCACAAAGTGTCCCAAGCACCCCTGTTTCCCTTCTTGATATAAGCAGTGATGCAGAGGAGTTTCCTGTTCTCCAAACAGCAGTACAGGCTCTCTGAAGGCTTCTGAGTTTAATGAAAGTCTGTGTCTAGTTAATATTGTCGATGAGTTTAATGAAAGTCTGTGTCTAGCTAATATTGTCAATGTTATTAACCAGAGGAAGCACACTCCCAGAACTGTAGGGATCATTACTTCCACAGAGCTTTGGTGGGTTTGGGCTTTTTTTTTTGGCTGGAAGCTGTTGGATAGGTACCACAATATACTACTACTGCAATTGTTCGAGAACATAAGAGTAAAGACAATAGCATTGCTTACAGAAAGGTAAACCACCCTTATAAAGTTAAAACAGTTCAACTTGTTGATCTTCTATGCTTTTGCTGCTGTCAAGACTGGAATACTCCCCTGCTATTTACACCAAAGGGAACATATGAAGAGCAGAGATGTCTTCTTCAGAGCACGCAAGGACGAGACAAGCAACCAGAATACCCTGGCTCCCAAGGCCTGTACTCTAACCACAGCTTCTGGAAATAAAACTGCAGACACCAAGAAGAAAAATGGTTCTTTATTAGAAGAAAGGGGATGAGAGGATGACTACACTCAGCCAGAAGAGAACCCAGTTCATCTCCAAAAGGCTCAGCCTGTGTTATCAGGAGTGAAACACAGCTTAGAATGAAAGTTTCCTTCATCACTCAGGACAAGAAAGAACACTGCAGCCCTAATTTAATCCTTCCACTAAAAAGGCAGCACATTTTCACTATTTCTTGCCCCTGGAGAATAATAAATTCTTCATCCATGCTGTTCAATTCATGCCACACTCCGGGAAATCAAGTGTTCAAAGAAAAGACACTTGAGCTGCAAAAGCACTCTGCGGAAAGGTAGATATTCTATGTACTTTACTGAAAGATCCAGCAGAGCCGAATCCAATCCTCTCTGTCAAGAACAGTGCGTGGCTTAGAACAGACCATGGAGTGAGCTACCAGGAGCAACGACTGGAAACCTTAACTGTTTTATCAGGCTTTTTTATCAGTGTCAAAGTCATTTAATGCCTCCACTTCAGATTCCTCATCAGAATTAAGGAAGAAAAAAAAACAACCCCTAAGTGAAAGGAACTGTAGCAAGACTTGAGAGAGAAATAAACAACATTCCCTGCCTTAAAAAAGCCCCAAAACACAACAGAAAACCAAGCCCTTGACAACAGCATAAACAAGACCTTTCAAAGAATTCAGATAAAAGCTGAAGCTAATTTTTACCCTTGAACGGGGACACTGTGGACATGAGACCTCAGGAGAAGATCTGCAACAGGCAGTACGAAAGCAACAGATTCAAAAGCCGCTTGGACAACTTAATGGAAGGTGAATCTGTCAATATTTGTTAAATACAAAGCTATCACTTATGACTCAAGAAGCTGCTAAGCAATGTACCACAGGGGCCCAGGAAACTGTCTTTGACTGCCAGCTTGCTCCGTTCTGATGCTCATCCCCTTGACAGCCATTTCCAGTCCCCGAGGAAGACAAGATCCTGGCTTGACGGCTCTTTGGCTCATCTGGATCAGAGCCTCTGCTATATGCTCTTGTTTGCTATACGACAGCAAACACACTGAAATTCAGATGTTAAGTAACCTGGGGCTGGAGTCACGAGTGCCAACATCTTGGAGGATGCCAGCCAAAGATTTCCCCATATCTTAATTTGGTTAAGGAGTTCAGATGGTTGCAAGACAGCTTTTCTCAGGAAATTCACAGATCCAAACCAAACACACCTCTTCTCCCTTTGAATTGGAACTTCCTTCTCCTCCCTAAATCCCAGAATTTCAGTGTGATTTGAGTGCCAACTCCCAGTATAATCTCCACTTCTACACTACTGAGAATGAAAGCTATGCTATTAAGCTTCAGTAGCATTCTGGTTTAAGACCTGGGGGGAGGATGAAAAGCAATGGGAAGACGAGAGGCCAGGGATCACACCAGTCTGTCTGATGCCCTCCAAGCAGAGTTCTCAGCTCCACACCTTGTCACCAGGAGACCCAGACAGAGGACAGAAATCTCCCAGCGACTCGTAGCACCAGGCACACTTACTGCGATACACTGCCTCATAATGCAGGACTGTTTCATCCTGCCAGGTCCCCCAAACTTCTTCATGTCCTTGCAGAAGTGACACTCGCCGCACTCTGTCCGCAGGCAGGCCTCGCACTTGCGGCATCGCGTCCTCCTCCGGCGCGCTCCGGCGGTTGTCCGGTTAGCCGCGAGCTTCACCGCAGAAGCAGTGCCCAGCTTCCCTTTGGGCCGTCCCACTGCCCTGTTCTGAAAGAGGCACACACACAAGGTTAGGCACAAACCCCACTCACCACCCAAATACACAACTTCTTGGACAGGAGATGTATACATCTTTGATGTGAACTTGACAGATGTACAGGATTATACACAGACAGGTAATGCTCAGCAGATGCCTGCGACCACTCTTACAACTAAAGGAGTTCCCTCACCTTTTCAAGAAAAGATGCATCGTAAAAAGACAAAGAAACCAAGGCATAAAAGAGAGGTCCCAAGCCTATAGCAAGCCCACTTCAACAGGAGGGCAAGGAGAATCCATTTATGCACAGCTCATGGCAAGACCAAAACCCAAGCGATGGGCTTGTAGTAAGTAAAGAGGTGATCTCCATCACAGAATCACAGAAGGGTTTCGGTTGGAAAGGACCTGAAAGCTCCTCCAGCTCCAACCCCTGCCACGGGCAGGGACACCTTCCACTAGAGCAGCTTGCTCCAAGCCCCTGTGTCCAACCTGGCCTTGAGCACTGCCAGGGATGGGGCAGCCACAGCTTCTCTGGGCACCCTGTGCCAGCGCCTCAGCACCCTCAGTGGAGTTTCTTCCTTATATCCAACCTAAATCTCCCCTGTTTGAACCCATCCTGAACCCCCTGTCCTATCGCTACAGTCCCTCATGAGGAGTCCCTCTCCAGCATCCTTGTAGCTGCCCTTCAGGTACTGGAAGCTGCTCTGAGGTCTCAATGCAGCTTCTCTTCCCCAGGCTGAACAGCCCTAATTTCCTCACCCTGTCCTTGTATGGGAGGTGCTGAGCTCCAGGCTCTCAGCCCTGTGCTCGGGTTAAGGCAGAAGTTCTACTTTTCTCCATTGGAAATGGAAAAACCCAAGGAGGCAGCAGAAGTAATTTTGAGGTTAGGTACAGTAAAGAAACATTCAGTAGCAATGGCTCAGGCCACAGCAATCTCTCTATAAAACCAGCAGAGTATGAAGTACTGCCAAGTGATAAAGTAGGAAATAAAACACAAATAGTACAAAGCCCTTCTAAAGTAGTTCCCCATATATCCAATACAGGCAAGTTCTCAAAAATAGAACACTAACTGATGCTGTGCAAAGGCTAAAAAGGGCATCCCAGGACTGGATTTCAATGACCTTTAAGACAGAAGCTAAAGGACCATGAAAAGATTTTAAATGATAAGGTTAACTGCAACATATTCACTCTGGGCCTCTAAATTTCATGTTCTCACCAGAAACTCCCTGTTACACACAAGAACTTCCAGCTCAAGCCAAACATCACTAAATACCATGTAATTGTATGGGGCTAATTACACAAGAATTGGCTTGGCTCATTCTTACCACTGACAGCTTTCTCCATAAAGATGATAATAACAGGACTGCAAAGCTCATCTGGTTTAGCATTTATCCAATTTTCCCACCTTCTGTGCACCTCAGCATATGACCAACAAACCAGCAGGTTCCACTTGCTGCTGCTGCTGCTGACTTCTGGGCAGCCACCAAGGCAGGGGAGGATGGTGAGAGAAAGCCAGGCCGAGTTTCCACCACAGCTTTTGAAAGACAGGGTACTGAAACGTTCTACTCACTACTACAAAGGCTGCCCTAAGTGTCCTGCTATACAACCCTGAAGAAAAGCCACATTGTTGAGTATTTGATCTTCCTCCCAGCTGACAAAGCAAAGCTCCACTGACTTTCTCTGTGGTACAGAAGAGCGCTGGTACTTTAACAGTCTCCATCCCAAGAACCTCTGTGCTGGGAGATCAGAGAAGCCAGGAGCTTGACCCCTTTCCTTTCCCTCCCACAGACCCACTATGGTAACTGAGGGGGGGACAAACCATTGTTCAGTCCATGAGGTTACAGAGATTCCAGCAAGGTTTTGATTCTGCTCCTCCGGAGCAGTTTGTGTTCTGCTTGCAGGCTGAGTCGCACCGTGCAAGTGAAGCTTCCTTCCCATCAGCAACTGCACCAGACGCCTGGATTACAGATCGATTTCAGACACTCTAAAGAATAAATATTTACCTTTTAGACCAACTTTTCAGCCTCTCAAGGATAAAGTCAGCACTGGCAGGACTGGCTTAGTGGCAACCTAGATAAGAGATAATGTCCTTCCTCCGCATGAATCACTCCTCCGTTCTCTCTAATAGAGTCTCCTTCAACTAGCAAGGGAAGCGAGACACACAAACCAAAGGCCAGACATCAGTGGGAACAAATTAAACCAAAATATGTACAACAACCTGGGCAGTTCTCTCTGCCAACAGCACATGGAAGATTCTGCATGAGCATCTGACTCCTTCCCACTAGGTTTGAAGAGGATCAAGGGCTTTTTTAAGGCAGCAAAACCCAGTTGTGACACACTCAGAATGGTCTTTTTAAAACATGATCTCTTTCAAGGAAAAATCAAACTCGGTACTTTTCCAGCTGAAAGACAACTCCCGATTCTGCCACAGTAATACGAGCCAAGTATAATTCTGAGGACAGTGTTTTAAGTGCCAGGGCACTGCGAAGATGCAGGTGGTAAAAAAAGGCATCACCTGAAACACAGAAATTGAGAATCCCCAAACAAGAAAGTAGAAGCAGGAAGGTGAAGAAGGTACAAGAACAAGTCAGGCCAGCCCACACCACCCAACTCAGGTTTCCTTAAAAACCACCACCACCCATCAGACACAGAGGTGCAGGCCTCTGGTCTCACTGTATGTAACATTTCTTACCCACCCAGAGCTCTTCACGTTAACAAATCCAAGCGATTGTCCTAGCTGGGTTTGCACTGATTTACCACCCGACCAATCCTCACTCCAAGCCACGTTTTCACTCCAGGATGTTGCAGCCAGCAAGCCTAGGGAGGCCTTGCAGGAATTCCCACTAGTATCTAGTTTCAAGGGGCTCCAAAGTGGTCGCTTAAAAACCACCACAGAAGAAAATCAGGCCTGTGGGTTGCTATCCCAGAAAGGGGCTGGGATTCAAGGGGGTAGAAGGAGCCTCCAACATGACTTGGGGTTTATTTAGCACATGGCAGCCAGCCAGATAAATTCCAGGTCGATGTTAGTGAGGAGATGCTGCAGGATTTCCAGCTCAGACTGCAGTTTCACAATGTACCAGCCTGGGTAGGAAATGCAGGTAAAGATTTCCTTCCCAGCTCCTGTTCCCAACCCATCGCTGCCATTTCCCACCCGCCCAGCACCACTCTGTGGAGCTGCCTCTCAAATAAACAATGAGTGACAGGGGATGGTGGGATTCTTTAACCTGGATTTACCACGGTGGCCAGCTAACAGCAGCTCCATGGCCTCAAGCTCAGGACTAGGTGACATACTGAGCCCTAAACTAGGCTCTGGACCAATGCTGTCTCCCATCTGGGCAGCAGGTCCTACCATCTCCTTTCCCAAGGAGATGAGCCGAGACCCTCAAGCTCAGCCTGTGACTCCAGCAGTCCCCAGCAGCTACCTCTGAGAAGAAATCTACACCAAACCTGACGAGATTTTGTTTTCTATTGAACCTTACAACAAAAATCAGGCAGTTGAGACAGAATCTGTCTGAAACACTACCGAGGGACTCCCTATGCTCTCCAGTGCCTCCACAGAAACTGCGCCCATGCTCCTCTTGCCACAGCAAGTCTTCAGAAGAGAAGGATGCTGAGTGATGATAACCACGCTCCCAAGCTCCTAACAAAGGCTGTGCAAGCAGCTACTGAAACATATTAGGATTAATATATTAAATCTACCTTTATTACATTGAAGCCTAGAAACCTGAAAGACTAAACCAAGACCCGTTAACAGGGCATCCTGCTAGAACTTCTTCTCTTTTGTGTTTTGAAGTAGGGTTTACATTGTCCCCACCAAATTACTACTATGCAACACACAAAGGTAACCTGCTCCTGCCCCTGAAGCAGACAGTGTGGCCTCCACAGCACCTGGATACTCGGAGCAAATTTAGGCCATCCGAATGTAATACACTATGAACTACAAAGCCATTCACTGCCTGCTTACAGGTACTTTAACACACTTTCACCCTGTGTCACTTCCTTGCCTGGCAGCCATCAGAAAGCCACCCACCATCATCACCAGGGTCAGCAGCAGCAGAGGCACCTCTGAGCACAACTCTTACTGCAACAGAAACACAACTTTGATGTTCACAGCAACAATTTATTTCCTTCCCGGTTGTAAAGAGTAACTCAAAGACCTTCAGGTAAACAAAAATACCAAGATCCTCAAGCTTTAGAGACAACACTTCAAGAGCTATCAGCTGTTAAATACATCATTAAGTAGGTGCTGATGTTCCCCAGCTGATATCCCAACACCAAGCAGGAGTTGTCACCAAGCAACTCCACATATAAACTCCTCTGCACTGGAGAGGAAGATCAGCTGACCCTGCATCCACAAGGAAGAAGGACCTGGTCCTAAAAGCACGGCTGGCAAAGCCTTCAGCCTAGAAACGAGCTCTTCTGCAAGTGGCCTTTACCTTGGCATGGGTCTTATTCCACCACTCAGCTTCAGTGACCTGCTTAAGCTGCTGCCAGTGGCACTGTACCAGTATTTCAGACTAAACATCTCCAGACAGAGTGTCCAGACAGAAATCCAGGGACATGTGCAGTGCCCTTCTGAAGGGCTTATGGCCAGCTCAGCAAGTCCCTGAAGCACTTCGGCTCCTAACCAAGTACAATCTGAACAGCTTCTGTACCCACTGCATAAACCTCTCCAAGACAGACATCTTACATGTGTAGTGTTTGTTGTTTCAAGGTGCTGTGCCACATAAATATATCCCTTCCATTTGCAAGACACAAGTGATTTCCTTCCAATTATCCTGTTTTCCTGTCCACTAAGTCCACACAACTGCCTCAGCACTGAAAGATGGATGAGGACCCAGGACTTTTCGGGGTACCAGCCCTGTGCTTCGACCTTTGTATGGCACAGCATTCCAACATAATTGTTTTAACAGAATTAGAATAGATAAATGTAATTTGTTGTTTCTTTACAAGATCTGATAAATAAATACTGTGGGGGAAGGGGAAAAGCCACACACATTAACCCACAATTCATATCGTCACCTAAACCACCACCCTAAATGCGTTGGGTTGTGGGCTGATGCAGGGCACTAGAGAAGCCCACAGGTGCTACAGCAAAGGCTTCTGGTCAGTTGTTTCCTTGCCTCTTCCCATAGCATCAGAGGTGCGCGGATGCAGAGGTGCAGTTTTCAATTTCCAACAGGATGGGAGTTCTGGAAGACAAGGCTCCCCTAGTACTGCCCAGGGCCAGCGAGCAGCACTGTCCTCTACTACTCCAGTGACAGGTCCCTCTCCTATCCTTCCAATCACATAGTTTTGGCCTTCCTAACAAGAAAACCAGTCAAATTCACAATTACAAGCAGCGGCGTAGACCAGCAACACACACACCAGTGTACCGGACTGAGCTCCAACAAAGTCATTTCACCAGAGGTCTCTGAAACAGACCCTGTCATTAGCTCTACATTAACCCTGACACAGGGGTACGCACACACTGTCCTGCACTAGATAATCACACCAAGTCAACATACCCTCAGCATTAAATCCTCACATCTCTTCTGTTATTAACAGAAATCCCTGTAAGAGGAAGAACTTAGAGGAAAAAGGAAGGAAGGACAAGACGATGTGACTGCAGGAATTCTGCGGGGACGAGAAAGAAGTCAGTTTAAGATGGCAAAAATCACACTGATGCCAGTGACACCCTTAAGAACTGTATTAACTGAAGAACAGAAGCCAGCACCACAATCTAACACGTCTGGCTACAACACATCTGCCCAAAAGTCTACACACGCGAACTCCAGGAGGGTTGTTTTCCTCTAGCAGTGACTGTTTACAAGAGTCACATCACCCATCATCAGCATAGGCTCCTGCCAGGGTGGAGGTGTCCTGCAAGACAAGTCTAAGATCCCCCCATTAAGCAAGCAGCAGCAGAGGGAAAGGGAAGGTGGAACTTTTTCAAGCCCAGCCATCCCCAAACAGGAGTTTAATCCTCTCCACATGTCCACTGCCACCACCTCCTCCAATTCATATCTACAAACTTTCTCATCCTCTCCTGCAAAAAAAAGCAACGTAGCTCCTCATGACCACTGCCAGGTGACCACACAGCTCCACTACTGAACAAACAGATCCATTTCCCACAAGCAAATAGACAAGTTTATACCTCGCAGGTTCACCTGCGCATTAGTGACACTCCAGCAGCTTTTCTGCCAACACAGCTACGTGGTTTAGGGTGTGATAAACTGGCATGTCAGTGCCAATGCAAGTGCCCCCGTTTATTTTCCTCTGGTGGCAAGGAGGTAGAAGTTAGGCCTGGAGGGTGGATTAAGACATATTGGCAAAAATATGCTTTTGTAGATAAGCTGCATCCAAAGTAGGAGGCTCTTAAAAAGAAAGACACCAGTAAGTCCCATAGACTTGGGGCCCCTTGTGCTTTGTAGCTTTTCTTCTCACTGCTACTTCAGGGCAAATCCTCCTACCCCCACCCAGGAGCTTTTTTTATCAGGCTGTTTACACATGCTCAAGTGTCACAGTCAGAAACTGAGTTTCTTCCTACCTGGAGAGCCTGTGGAAGGCTGCTGCCCTCCCCATGGCCAGCGTCAGGCAGGATACATGCCCTGGCATCCCACGCTTCTACACCCCCAGTGCTGACCACAACTATTGCAAGTGCAGTAAATCCTACCCACTCTCCTGCTGGGAAACCTGACAGTCTTTCTGCCTTCTCAGTTTAGACAGGCTTGGGAAAGAGGAATGAAATCGAGAAGAAAGATGGGAGTGACAAAACCAGCAGCTCCTACCCAAACACGGGAGTCATGCTGTTGAACTACACCTGTAGAAGCAAAGCCTTTCACCTGTTAGAAAAAGCTATGTGATACCTATTTGACACATCCCATGTAGACAAATAGAGGAACTACACATCAAAGCAGGCTGGTACGAAAACACACTTGGATCCATGTGAGGCCTTCTTCCACTGAACAGTTTTGAGCAGAAAGAAAACCGTTCCACACATCTTTGCTACGCAGGTCACAGCATTGTAATATAGGCTCAGACCAAGCCTTTTAAGCAGGATCTCCACTTTCTTGCATTAATTTTTGCTTTAAACTATTAAGATCTCAAAATGCTATCAAAGCCTCAGAATTTAGAAGAGCTGAAGAAGCCCAGAATGTAACCAGCCTTCCGAATTCACCCAGGAAGAACTAGCACTTCCATGGTGATTCCACAGCTGGTACAATGCAGCAGAGGCCAATCTGCTCTCCCAACCATTAGCTCTTCTAAAAGAGCATACAGAAATCACAGCAAGATACAGATGGGAAGGGGAAAGGCCTGACATGGGGCAAAGCTTAAGAAAAGGAAGGGGGCTGGACATTTTAACTCCCAGGCCTGTAAGCTGAGCAGCAGCACAGGCCTGTACACTCACACAACCTGCAGAATTAAGTAAAGCCTTAATAAAGTTACTCATCCAAAGCTCTTGTGTGTCTTGGACTGACACTGCACCAGGCCTGTGTAGCCCATCAACATCTCTCTCACTGTTCCTGCACCAGATCCTCCATCCCTGGGCAGCACCCAAGGCACACCACCATCACCACTCCAAACTCCTTCTCAGCACTGCTTTCCTGGTGCGATTATGAAGCAAAACATGATCAAGTTATTAGAAACGAGATGGGTTTTGGAAGATGGACTCAGCACCCGGCCTAGGCAGAAACTTGTCTCTAAAAGCACATTATCAGACTATTTCAGAGAGCAAACCACCTTGAGTTATGAATAAAACGATCAAGTTGATGTTTAAATTGCCTACACATGTTTAATACTATTCCTGGTGCATTTCTAATTGCTTAGGCACTTCTTAGAGAGTAAAATACACAATCTAGAACACATGTTCTGGATTATTTTCCGCAAATTACTTCATAAATTTAAAAAGTTTCTCCTCCTTCCCCCCAGGAATAAAATAAAATTAAAAAATAAAGGAAAAAAACCACCTTCAGAGAATAAACCCTGGAAGTATTAATAAAAGTTCTGTTTTCATTTCAGCACGCATCTTTCTCTTTATTCTACATCCCTCGACCCTGGGAATGGAAAGGAGGTTCTGGCTATAAATCAAACTAAGACAAGGTGGCCAGGCTCAGCATCGCACTCTCTCCCGAAGTCCTGCAGCCCCCTCAGCGATTTGAGGAGCCTTATTAGCAAATACTAACAACAATGATAACGATGCTGCTCGCGGGGCCGGCGGGGACCCCCCGGCACAGCCACACGCCCCGAGCGCATTCGCCTCGGAAGCGGCGCGGGGCCCTCGGCGGTGCCGAACTCCCGGTGCCCCGGGCGGGCGAGGCCGAGCGCCCCGGGCCGGCCCCGGCGGAGCCTCCCGCGCCCCGCGGAGCCGCCCGCAGCCGCGGAGCCGCCGGGCGCAGCCGCCCCGGGCCGGGCCGGGGCCGCTCCCGACCCCACATTGTTCCCCGTCCCCGCTGCCGGCGCGGCTCGGCGCGGCGCTGCCCGGCCCCGGCCTCCTCCCCTCCCTTCCTGCTGCAAACTTCGCCGCCCGCCCCGGACCTGCTCCGGCCCCAGCTCGGGCCCCGGCCCCGGCTCGGGCTCCGGCTCCGACTCGTAGTCCTCCTCGTCGGCGCTCGCAGACATGGCCATGGCTCATGGTGGGCCCAGGCGGAGCCGAGCTGACATGGCTGGAGCGGCGCTGCTGGCGGAGCCCCGCTCCCCGCACACACACACACACATGCAGGAGGAGGAGGAGGAGGAGGAAGGGGGGCCGTGCATATTCATGCCAGGCAGCCAGGAAGGGGCTGGCCCTGCCGGCACGGCCAATCGCGGCCCGCTCGCACAAAGCCGGCCTGCGGGGACAGCGCGGCCGCTCGGCCGGGGCAGCGCCGGCCGCCCCCCACCGGAGCCCGGGGCGGGGGGGGGGGATGGTGGTGCCGGTGGTGGCTTTAAGGCCCCGTTGGCAATTAGCCCCCCCGCCGGTAATTAGCCCCGCGATCGGCCGAGGGGGCCGGGCCGATGCTCGGCCTGCCTGGGTGTGCCGAGCGGAGCGGGGCGGGGCGGGGAGGGATGCGCGGCCGCCCGCAGGGTGCTCGGCGCTGCACGGGCTGCCGGAGACAAAGGAGGCGCGCACAGACAGACAGACACACACAGCCCTCGCTACCTGCCGGCTCGCCTCCTGTTGCCGGGGTCGGGACGGGAGGAGGGAACCTCCATCCCTCGGGAGGAGGAAAGGCACCGAGCAAACTTCGGGATTGCAAGCGATGCCCCTGCTGCATCACTTCACGTTGGGAAGGATGGAACAGGATGGGATGCAAGGCAAGCCGGCTTGCGGAGCTGCTCACATCTGCGCTCACTCCCTTTCCTGCTGGCTCCTGAGGAACCATTTCCAGCCCTACCCTGACCCACCAGTCAGGTTTTGCTACAAAATACCCTCCCTGCAGTCCGAGATGTTACACATCGGTCGATCACGGAACCTGTTCTAGATCCAAAGGCCACAGTAGGGCCAGCACCTCAACTGCCTTTGGCCTCAAGAGCTTGCAGCTGAGGGTCAAGACACAGAGGCCTGGATGTGAGTGCTGAGATTTAAATTTCCCATTGGATTTATGGGCCCGCTTGCAGGGGAAATCCCTATTCCATGCAAGTTGTTAGGATTTTGCCTCTGGCTCCTACGCCCACAACACAGAATTAAACACAAGATTAAATATTTGCATGTGCTGAGCAACCAAGAAGCCATAAAGAAGAACATCTAATGGTCCCTGCATCAAGATTTTTGTCAAACTAGTTTCAGTTCAGTTCCCTGGTCTGACTTACCACATGGTCACATAAACACTTCAGGTAGCCCAGGAGAAGAGGCAGCAACAGGCAGGAGCTGGTGGCTATGCTGCCTCAGGCCCACTCCCAGCCCTTGAGACACCATGATCTACAAAAAGCCTGGCCACTCAAGTAACAAATACAGTGAAACTTTAAGCACACCTTTACAGGTGACTGCTGATAAAGCCAAGTGATTCACGTAATGATGTCCCTTCCTTATTCCAAATACCTTATATATCCACTGCCTGTATGTCTGTCCTCTCACAAGCTCAATCTATGGGTATGTGAGGGTGTTCTCCCAGTTCTGCTCATCTGTGATGCCAGGAGCAAAACATTTACTTGCAACACATTACGTTGAGTATGTTCAGCCTGTCTCCTCAGGTTTCTCTCTTCCCCCATTGAGTTCATACACAACCAGGAGCAGATGAAAGCTGAGGCACGAAAGGCATGTGCCTAAGGCCTTGGCTTTCAGAATCACAAGGCAGTATCAGAATCCAGTGTTTTCTGGATTCTGGAGGGGAGAGGAAGGGGGGATGCATGTCTCATGACAGGGCTACAAAGGAAAGCTTTACACTGTGCAGCAAGGATAACCCACACCATTACAGCAGCGATTGCGGTTCCATTATCCAGTTGGCCTCCAGCAGAGGCAGGAGAACAGATGACATCCATAAGGAGGATGTCTGGTCCCACACCTGCCAAGACCCAAGTCTCCATCAGCCTGTGCCAATTCCATGTGAGGCTCTACATAACCTGCTTCACACTTGCTCATCCCTCCAGCCTTTCAGCTCCATAATCCAGACAGGGGAAAAAAAGACAACTTGTGACATCCCCCAAGGACAATCCACCAGTCACACCATGGCAAAATGTCATTCATAGCACATTAAGTCATGACATGCATCATCCTACTCCTCTCATCTGCAACACGTACAGGCACTCCGGGTATATCTGCATCAGCCTAATAGGGCTGCAGCAGGTCACCAAGTGTAACCCACGCTGAAGCTCACTCCTCAGCCACCTGAGAGTGTTCCACTCCGCTGCTTACAACTGGAACACAAGTGACAAATGAGCTCTAATTACAAAGCCCGCATTAGGAGTGAAGCCACATATGCCAACAAGATCTCGGAATCATTTCCAACTGCTAGGAAAACTTTGCTGAGATGGTGTTTCAAAAAGCCCATTTGGATAGGATAGGATATAAAATAGTAAACTGGGAATTGGGGCAGGGGAACAACACAATAAAATAAACTTTTCTGATGATAATGGCTCTCAAAAGATCTCATCTTGTACAAGAGCAGCTAACCATTCAAAGAAATATTTAATACACAGAAAGAACTATTAAGAGAGCATTTTCCAGCTCAATTCTTTCGGCTTGTCTACACTAGAGAACACTAAATTACGACAAACAGTGAGCAACAGCGTGCATTTGACCAGCCTGGTACAGTTTACATCAGCTTACAAAACCAAGTAAGCAGCCCTGACCCTGGTCATGCCTGTATCACTGTAACTGTGTCCACACTGCAGCTTTGCATGATATAATTCAGTAATAAATAACATCCTTACTTAAACTTCTGAATGAGCCTTAGTGAAAACTGCAGGAAAACAGACCGTACCTTCAATTCTCAACTGTTGCTTTGATTGCACCTCACCTGAAGTCATGTATGTCTCATCAATATCATAATCTCCTCCACAGAAACCAATTATGTTGTCACAAACTGAGACAATACCCTCAAGCAAAGAATAAACAGCAGGAGCAGATGAGTGCCAAAGAACCAGATTTTGTTCTCATGCAAATATCCTTAAGTAGTAAAACCAAGGTGGGGGGGAGGAAGACTACAACCCCTACCTGGTACTCACTCTGAGCATCTCTCCTACCAACAGATTTCAGCCAGTGCTAAACGGAAGCCATGGTTTTGTACGAGACACCAGAGTTCATGACTCTATGATTCTCAATATGAGGTGAAATAAAGTTTTTAATGTGGCACAAACACCTTTGATTAATCTGCCCTTGAAACTTCTTATGTATCTCTATAGAACACTGTATTCAGCTGCTATTAGAAAAAATATTTACATGGAAACAACTGGAAAACAACCTCAAACTTGTTCATATGCAAGCCCCTGGATAAAGATCTTGTGATGTGAGCTGCTGCTGCTGCTTTCTGCAGGCCAGCACATATGTCTTTGAAAACGAAACCCACTGAGATGTTTATGAATCACTATTGACCTGTATCAGAATAAGGGAGTTACCCAATAGCTTTCCAGGGTTCATTGTTTTGGTGTAAGTGTCCATTCACATGAAATATGATCTTAATGGTTGGGCCTGGGCAAATTTCATGCCACTTTTCTCAGGAGTTCTAGCCAATATTTCAGTCACACTCTCAACACCAGCAGTGACATTCTGACAACCTAAATATCCATCTACTATCATGATCTTACTACTTCCTACTACCTATCTGAAGTATGACATAAGAGTCCTCACCGGATGCATTGAGTACCCATCACAATCTCTTTATTAATCAGCCTGATTGATCAATCTTAGATCAAATAAAGTAACTCAAGACAAGATATAGTGATTGCTCCCTCCATGTAATGCCTACTGCACATACATTCCCTAACCAGCATCCAACACAGGACAAGCAAAGGCAGCAAAGGTTGTATGACTATCTCCTGAAGGACAACCATGGACTATCACAGTGCTGTAGAGGAGCAGCAGCAGCCCAGATAGAATGTGCTGATAGTAACTCACTCACTTTATCTAATAGGCCTTAAAAACCAAGCACCCCCCTCCCAAATCCCAACATCCTGTCATCTTAAAAACCTAATATACAAAACTGCAGTGAAACATCAAGTTCATCTACTACACAAGACAGGCTCTTCTCTGTTGGGAGAGCCACAGCATGATTGGGACTATTCACTGGGAAAGGAAGGAAACCCTGCCGTGCTTTCTTCTTCCACAGATCCTTATGCCACAGAGTGTTTCCACAGCACAGTTTGTGTTTCCAAGAGCCATATTCTGTCGGTAAAAGCAAAAACTAGTGAAATAGGCTCCTAAGAAGATACGAAGCGACTGCCACGCTGTGGAGGAACATGCAAATTGATGTAGCTGAAAGAGTGGATTAACCAGAATATGTAACCTGCTTTCCTGGGAGTGCACTCTGACACATGGAGCTGCAAGACAGTCACTTGTGTCCAACCTGTGGGCAGCAGCTTTAAAATCTAGAGACCAAACTCAAGCATTCAGAGGCAAACAAACGGTAGGCAAAGGAAAAGCCCAAGTACAGTTTGCTTTGTGACAGCTCAGGTGCTCTGCTGTCACATACAAACCTGACTTGGATACGTAGGGAAACATCCAGCATATAAACAACCAAACCACAGTAGACTGTGCTTTGATCAGAATTTATCCCTATCTTCTTTTGCATTTGCTGATTTTCAAAAAGGAGAGCACTTCTGTACCTCTTCTCTGTGGTCTATTAATGCCTGCAGGAAAGTCACGAAGTTGAAACAAGACTTCATTTATATTCTCTGCAGCGTTTAATTTCTATGTGCTATGGAACTAAAAGGAAGCCATCTTCTCAGGGACAGAACATACAATTCAATTCTGTTCTGAAAAGTGCCCACAGGATTAATGTCCATAATTGTGCAGCACGTGGAATGACACACGCCTTCCCCATTGCTCTGCCAATGTGCTTCGATCCAGAAACAAAACTATTAAATCTCAGATACGTAACTCAAAGCTTCAATGGTTTTAATGTGAGGGTGGGGGAAAGCCTGAGGATGCTGAAATACTTAAGCTAGATTCAAACCTGAGCTTTTTGTTTGGTTTTGTTGGCCAACTCAGCACTGCAGATAACGTACACGAGCTCCTGGTGGCAAAAACTGAGACCTGGCAACTCATTTCACACACACTAAGAGAGAGGTCTTGAGACTAAAGTAGTTTTTACCCGCTCTTTTACTGTCATGAAATAAAGAGAAAGCTGCTCTCTTGAAAAATGGGAGTCAAGATGTAGTTGGGAAGAATTCCTCTTGCTGAATATTCATGCATATGGTAGAAGAATGACAATGGGAGAGAACACATAAATCTTCCCTTGTGATACTTGGAGCACAACAGCTCGAAAATACAGATGTCTGTTCATTTTTCCCAATCCATTCAAATTTCTACTCAGAGTCAAAATGGCTCTAATTCACCTATTTGATGGATTAATCACATAAAGGCATTGGTCAGATTTCAAAGCAAGTGGCTGAGAGTTGATAAGAAGGGAAAATATGAAGTCAAAGATGGAAGATTAAGAAGGTGTTCATTCAAGTCCTTGCTATTTATAATTACTCCCTGAAGGGACACAATATTTCAAGTACAGCCTCTTAAGGTGAGAAATAATCTGTCAAGTCACCAGGCAAAGCTTTTAGAGAAACCGAGGCACTACACAGTGAAGCTCTTTGGGCATGCTCTGTACAGCAAAACCTGAAACTCCTCTGGCCTGCATGGAGTTACCACAGAAATGCATTTGTCTTGAGGACTGATGTTCATAAGAGACTGAAGCAGTGCTAAATAAAATAAACAAATCAGGCAAGTTGCTGCCCCAGGAAAGCAGATGCTTGACAGAAACTCCCAGTAGCTTCACCAGCCTTTCTTTACTCCTTTGCATGGTACCCGAAGCAGTCTTTGGTTCTGGTGCATGAGTCTTCCTCCTGCTCCCAAATGTAGCAGGGAAAGGGCTCAGTTTCACACAGCTACTGTGGGAAGTCCCCTGAACAAAAAATCCCCCAAACCTCAACTATGTGGTTTTGTTTCTTAATGGAGTTGTCAGGAGCCAGATCTGGGGTATCTTTCTGAAGAGATTTCAGCTCTCTCCTGCCACATGGTAACTACAACCCTACAGTAGAAAAAGAACAGAAATTATTCAAAATTATTTAAATCACTGATTCCAATCGCAATTTAAATCAGTGAAGAGAAAAACAAATTTGAATTTATTTTAATCCTCATTTTCTTTTGTAGTTCAGTTATTTTGTGCAAGAGAAATTAATTATTAGCATCTGATAACTACCAAGAAATGCCTGATTTGCAGCAGATGATGAACTTTATAATCAGGACTTTTTATCAACAAAAGGATTCACAATACACACGTTTGTATATGCAAATCTTTCTGCAGACTACTGGCATTTAGAACTGCTGTTGACACCAAGCAGAGTTCAGGCAGTGCTGTGTGAGATCACTTCAAACACCTTTAAGCTGGCGCCTGGCAAGGACAAAACGTGACAGTTTTAATCCCATTTTTGCTCCCATGCCACTTGGGATGATGGTTCTAAAATTTATTTGAATCTCAACCAGAAAAATACATCTTACAACAAATTACACAGATTGTTTTGCTGTATTTCTGCTATTTCCCTCCCTCTCACTCCCTTCCCAGATGTCTCTCCAGCACTAGGACTCCATTTTTACTTTAATGCTTAAATGCTTGTTTTTAATTGTCAGCATTTGCTTTCTAACACATTCATATTCCCACAGGAAGTACCCTGAATAGATCTCCAAAGACTGGTCTCTCTTAGGGGATTTGGCAGAGTTTTCCCACTGCTACTACGAGGAATGTTGCTTTCCTGGTGGTAGCCCCCGGGCAGGCTCCTGAAACTGATGTTGTTTTGATGTTGTGCCATTTCTGCGTGCTCAGATCTGCTGCAGACACCACTCCGGTTAAAACACTAATTGCTGGAACTAGTACCTCACTGCTCCTGCTCCTATGGGTGGAGCTGGCCCAGCGATAGCTATGGCAGGAATTCTTAGTAAGCAAGCAAGTAAAAACTGGAAGTATTTATTCAAAGGTTTTCAGGAATGTTCTTTGTCCACCTAGCGCCTCTCTCCCCCCCCCTCCCCCCCCCCCCCATTTAGAGAAAGCCTGATGTAAAACAATGCTCAACACCTGTGAAAAATCACATTAGTTTCAAGCTGAAGTTCAGCAAAACACCTGAATTTATGCTTTTACCCCCTAATTTTTGCAGAGAATCAAACGTATTGTGTCCACCGATTCTTTGTCGATTTACTTCCTATTTCTTGAGTTGAATCCGACACGTACTGTTGTGTGTATGTTCAGATTGGAGCCTTACATAAAGGAGCTCTGTTATTAAAAACTGGTAGATCTTCTCCCTTCCCAGCGCTTTCAATGTGAAATACCATGAATAGGGAAAAAGGTTCCTTGCTGGAAAAAGCCAGCAGACACATGAACGTGCCTAAGGACCTCAGTGGGCTTCACATCTAGAGATGGTGACTAATACCACTGCCTCTTATTACTTCGAGTTATTTCTAAGAGTCTAACACCCTTTTCACCACAGGTGTCTACTGTTTTTCTTATGTGCTGCTTATTCCAGCCTATGCACAATGATCAGAAATCTTATTTCCAGCCTAAATCTATTTATAGTAAGTTTATACACACTTGTTCTCATGCCAACACTGTCCATTAGCTTAAATAACTCTTCCCCTCCCCTGGTGCTGACACTCCCTGAAGTACTTAACAATCATCTCCCCCCTTCAACTTCATTGTGCCATGTTGAACAAGACACGTTCTTCTAGCCTCTGCTCTTAAACGTCACATCTCTAATACTATTTGTGTTTGTGGAGTCTCATATCCACCCTCATCTCAAAACTGCCTATAGTGAAACTAGAACAGTGAGAGAAATGATCAAACATATGGTATGGTTTGTGTACCAGAAGAGATGGAAATTACCAGTGTTTTTCAGCTTGGGAGTGAGGAGGGGAAGACTGAGAAGAAGTAACAGGGATATAAAAAAAATCATTGATCTCACAGAGGAGATGAATAGGAATCTCATTCAGATTTCTGAAAATGCATGATAGAGAGGGCACAAAGTGCATTTCTGATATTAAAGGACACCTGAATACATCAGGAAAACACCTGAATACACCTGAAAACATCAGGAGGTACTTATCTACATAGGGCAGGGACACCACAGGATGCTGTGGAGATCAGAAAGTCCAACAGGTTCCACAAAGAATTAGGTAAACTCACAGGGGGGTAAATATTCTACACCAGGAGACACTAAGCACAAAAGACGCAGAAACAAGATGGAATCATTGTTTCTTACAACTCTTTCAATAGCTGTGACTGGCCACCACCAGAAACAGGACACCAGGCTACAAGGACTGGCTGGTCTGATGGAGCATGACTAGCTCAGCCTTCCCTCAATCACACTCATCGGTCTTTTGCTCTGCCTCTTGCAGGTTAGTGCTAGGAGTTAATCCTTCTTTTCCAGACGCATGGATGTGTCTGTAGAACTGTGAAAATATATGTCTGATGAAAATAATGGAGAAAAAAAATAAACTGCTGTAAGACAGAACTCACTAGAGATGGGGATCAGATGTTGCCCACGGAAAGCAGAGTCAAAACCCCTTTCATTGCACCCTCCAACCCCCAAACCAACAGCAAAAACCCAACATCAGAGAGGTCTTCCTCTTGGGGTATTTTTATGATCCCTTGTTCTTCCTGGTTCTCATGCATTGATACAAAGCTATGAACATTACTTGCATTGCCAATTGCAGGGCAAGTTGGGGTTTTAAAACCAAAAAAACATAATCCAATTAAAATTTCAGTTTGTGGCCTTTACTAATTAAGTGTTCCTTTAAATAAGAATATTACCATTCCCTTGTTATACTTCTCTAGTACCTTCTCTTTAAACCAACAGGTAAAAATTACACAGAGAAGTGTATGACCATCAGAAAACCTGCCACATACTGCAGCACTGTCAACCAGCTACTGAAAATCACCACTTCACCTCCTGCTCACCATCAGACCTTTATCATAACAAATGCAGCTTTGATCCAGGTTAGAGAGATGAGAATCTGGCTCGTAGTCTGCATTTCTAACTCTTCACAGAACAAGAGAGTCCAAACATATCTTAGTTCTTTATAGCTGCTCTTCATATAGACAACTAGAGATCTTTATCACAATAAAAACAGAAGGCACTGCCATAGAATGTAATTACATGCTACTATAGTTGACTGTTGTCTTCCAGAATAGGAAATGGTTTGAAAAATGCATGGTTTCTGCTTGGGCCATACTCTGAGTTCCTAAAATAAAATGCTACCCTGATCCCTGTGCAGATGAAATGGGAACCCTGGTATTGTAGGGCTGAGCAATCTTGAGTGGGCTTCAAGATGTGGCTTGATGTTGTCAGCTTCTGCACCAGTGAGCTGCCCTGTGTCGCACTGGGGCAAACCGGGTTTAGGTTCTGGTCTCTTTTCACACCACCCATAAGCTCACAACCCAGGAGTTACTTTGTTACGATTATTTCTTACTCCTCTTTAGTCACTTAAGAACCCAAAATCTCGAGGCAGCACACACTATAGAGTTCTTCCTTTCAGGCAGCAGGCTACCATCACAAAGACCCCACAGCTAACACTCAGCACTCTACAAGCAAGGGCAATTTACTGTTGCACAAGCCCCTGGCAAAGGAATAGGGATGGGTTTCCATATCCACAGCTGTATCCATACTCTGCAACCAGCTAGGAAAAAACATGCTGTCTAGTCTGAAGGTACATAAACTATAAGGCATCAGGACAAGTAGGTTTCAAGCATCCACTTGGTCCCACATTCCTGATTTCTTGAAGAGGCCTAACTCAGGATCACTGAATACTGAGTAAAGTCAAACACTTTGGTAAATGAATCATTATCACCCAGACTTCTGAAGATGGACTGCTTTCTCTTACTCTACAGCTAAAAGAAACAGGCAGGTTCTTGTTGCTTCTGAAAGAGCATTTGCAAAAAGGAAGAAAGAAAGGTGACTGCTGGAGAGTAATTATTGTGCTAAATGATTATCAATAAATTACAAAGTATAAAAGACTCCAAAAAGCTCCATAAAGATGAATAAATACGATCTGGAAGAGGAGCCTATGAATCACCCCCCATTTCTCTATTACCATAAAATAATAATGTTTCATACACTTTATTACAAAACTCTCTGCTGAGGGTGTCACAGATCTTTATAAACATTAATTTCACCTCACAAGCTCCCAGGATGGAAAGCACCATCTCCACAGGGAAGAGCTCAGGGAGCAGAAATGTGTCATTCACCTTACGTAACACAAAGAGGCTGCAGCAGAGCTGGGGACAGACCCTTGCCTCCCATTTTGAACACTAACCACAAGACCAAAAGTCACCCATTTGTTTTACCTCCTCACAATAACATTTTTGATCATTACTTCTCTTTGTTTTCTCGGTGAATAACTTTCCTGGACGGCAAACTGCAGTATAACTGAGAGCCCCAAATGCCTTTAAAAGAGGAAGATGGGAGCGATGCTGCACAACAGGAGCACAACATCTGAATGGGGCTTCCACATACTCAAGTTACACATCTTGCCCATTACACCTTATCCACTGTGAGCTGTGATTTAACATGTTTCTTCTCTAAACCCCACATTTTCAGTCTTCAAGCGACCATTCTGCAGTACAGCACTGTGCACACTTGGCATGGCACACCACCACCACACAAAAGAAACTGTGACTCAGTTTTCAAGGGAAATATTATTTGCTGCTTCAAAAATCATCTCAACTATTAAAGGCACGCTCTTTCCAAAGCGAGTCAATGTAGCTAACCCCACCCTGCCACAACTTGGGCTATTCACACAGTTTAAATCACTCCCTATGCCCACTCCAGGCAGCTTTTAGAGTTCTCTCCCCTTGCTCTATGTTTTTCCTGCTCCATCCTTTTTCAGTACTTGCCTCTCTCCTCTCCCTGCTCTCTAGTTGTTTCTAGTCTCTTCCTCTCCTTTCTTTACAGTCATTTCCATTTTCTTTGAAATGTATTGGCATTAAACACTGGCTTTATCCTTCCTTCTCCATCTGCTGCTCTTGTCTTTCTAAATCTCTTCTAGAGCCTTCTCCTGGGAGAAAGCAAGAGCCATGTTTTAGCGTTTATTGCCTTCTCTTTCCGGGTTTCAGTTCCCTTCTTTCTGGAATCAGACTATCCTCCTCTCTCTGGAAGCTGATATAATAGCTACAGTGTCTTCTTAGCAGCCCCACAAGAGCTGGCACCATGCTGCATTGTATCTGTTGCTCCTTTTGGACACAAGTATCCCAGGAAAGGCACTGTTAAGTAGTTGGCATTTCTCCTATATACTACAAGAGCAATACAGGAAAGCGAAATCACTGCTAGGTTTTACTCCCCTGCTTTGCACTCAGCATTTGTGGAACCTTCTGGCCATGCAGACTTGCTCCACCAACTACAGTGCAATTTGAAAGGGAGTTTCCCCCTCCCTAAGGGTTTTCTTCTCTGCAAAATCTTCTATTTCATTATCAGGATTTACAGGGAACAAAGGAGAAATAACCAAGATTAACTCCTACCACTGCCTTTGCTCAACTCTCCCCTATTTTGTCTTTCCAGCATATTTTCCTTTTGGACTCAAATGCTCAACTAAGAGGTATCTTCCTCGCCTGTTCACTTGGCCTCTGTTCCCAGACAGGGGAAAGAGCTGTAAGTGGAAGATGACAGGGACAGTTGCCAATTAAAAGAGCATCAGCAAACTCCTTTTGGGAAGCAAGCAGCCATATCTGCACCTGTACCTTTTAACTAAAACATGAGATACAATGCAAACTGATCACAGATTAAACAAAGCGAATATGATGGGAATGGTGAAAGGATTTCCTCCTGTTACAAATTCTGGGTCATTTCCAGACTTCAGCCCAAAGCCTGACTTTCTCTGGAAGTTTTCCTCGTACTTGTTATTAGATGACATGTTTAACTGTTACTGTACACTAAAACTGCGTATGCTGCCTCCTAAAAGGTTTTGCTTTCAGAAAGGCTCAAGGAAAATAAACACCAGAAAGTTAAAAAGAACCCCTTGCAGCCAGCACGATGGATTTGCAAAGAGGGATAAGATTTAAGTCACAAAACCCACAAATCTTTTACAGTTACAGTTATGCTGCCAATGCACAGAAATAAAATACAAGAACTGAACCATTTATCAAGGATTCCAAAATAAAGCAAACAAGAGCATTAGCAAACGCCAAAGCTTATAAAAGCCTTGAAACACTGAGATCCACACTTCTTCCACGAGCTCCAAAGGTACAGCACAAGAGTCAGGGGTTTCTTAGCTTTGTTTTATGCATTTCACACAGCAGCTTTCCTCTGGTCACAGAGATTTTGCTTTATTCAGTGCCTGGAGTAGGTTTTGACTGATGAATGAACAGCAGCTATCAAAGCAGTGGAGTGGGGACTCCCACACCTATTCCTCTCCAGGTTTTCAACCGTTGTTTTTAAACAAATGTTTGAAACACAAAGCATATTGCTATGGATTTATGACAAGCTAAAAGGGAAATACGTATTTAACAAGGTAGAGCTTATCTGCAACGTGCCCAGCTAAAACCCAACAAGAAACCAAGAAGGAACACGATATGCTCGCTCTGCCCCACTCTCCCTTGGCAGTTTGATGTTTATGTCTCCTGCTTCCCATCTGAAAACAGAGTTCTCGTGGCCACCAGTGATAATCTGCAAAGCCGCGACAAGCGCGGCTGCCCAGGGAGTGAGAACAGGGACAACAATTCCCTCAGTTATTTGAGAGTCCTCTGCAGTAACAACAACAGCAGCTTTGCAGCTCGAAGCCTGATTTAACTGACTGACCCTTCCAGCCTTTCTAAAGAAATTATATATTATAAAACTAATCCAGTGAAAAATGCAAGTAAAAATAGCAGCGATGAGACATCTTCTAAATAAGCAAAGCTGCTTTTACAGCATGCTGCATAACTGGAGTGTGGTAAACATACCACTGTTATAAATAACATCCAGCCTTTTAGCATTATTCTTTGCTTCATTATTTGAAACTCTTTAGAAGCATTAATGAAGCCAGCCTCACGGTTCCCCTGCGCAGTGAAGAGATTTACTCGCATACACAGGAGGAAAAATGAAGATACAGGGACTGAAAACACCTCTCCATAGTTACAGTGGCACAACTGTGTTGAGAATTCATTCAGGAGGTCTCGTAGTGCAAGAGAAAGCAACATCTGCTCACATCCAGATGCGAGTGCTTTTTAAGTGACCCGTTTATCACTTAGGATTTACACATTGTTGAGCTTTACACAAAATCTGGCATCACCATTTTCACATGTAACCATGACTAGTAAATGACCAAGACACACATACGTTTTATTACCGAGCAAGGCCCAAACATACTATATTTAAATGGAAACAATTTCTCCCTGCTGAGGCACTTCCATGTTCTGCTTCAGCACTTCACCATGAAACGTTTAAAAATCACATTTCATGTTAAAGGTGGTAGCAACTGCCACAGCGTCACATACAGCACTTTGTTAGGTTATAGATAACCAACCACCAAGACCCAACCCAGCACAACAATGATTAGTAAGAAACGATTGCAGCTCATTACCTTTGGGGACTTCTTGGGCCAGCTGACCACAGGGACACCCGAAATGGCAAGATTTTGGTCATCATCAGCATGTTCCTTCAGGATGTTCTGTTGCAAATGAAAAGGCCTTCATTAACCAGGGAAACATTTCTCCAGCTGGAGAGTGCAGAGTCTTACAGAAGACAATATTCCAGCCTGATGAAAGACAGAGCGACAAGATCTCTGCTGCCTTGTTACATCTCTGCAAGGTACTTTTGCTTCCAAACTTTCAGTTCACACCGAAACTCTCACACCTGTCATTAAGAGCCAAGCTGGGGAGTTTCTTGCAGAACAGACAGCAGAATGAGCCATGAATTACCTCAAATATTACAGGCTTCTTTACAACTGGTGTACCCAAAGGACTGGTGTGCTTCCGCTGCTATCAGTCTAATAGTAGTATGATCTCCCCCTCTAAACTGCAGCTCAGCAAATCATGAAACACCCCAACAACCACCACAACCAAACACCTCTCCCTGTGAAGGCTGCAGAAGACCCAAGAAGCCTCTAGGCTCTGCCACCATTCTTTCTGCAGTCACAGGGCATCAGATGCCTGAACATTCAGGTAAGCCAAGATTCAGAAGTGTGCACTGTAACCTTTCATCTTTTTGCATGTTCCAGAGCACCACCGTTTCCACTGGCCTTCCTTCCACACTGACCGGGGCAGAGTGACTGTGCTCACTTTATGTGCTCAGATAATGCATTCAGGGGATCCCAAGTATTCACTAGGAAAGGATCTGACTCTGGCCATTAAGGAAAATAGACTTGTCTCCCTTCCTTCCTCCCCCACCAAATCCTTCTGCTTTGATGCACTGTCCTAGAAATTTCATGAGTGGGTTGCACTGCCTTACACAGTTTCTACCGCTGTGAATCACTCCCATGACCATATTAACTCAACACAGAGGTGGGGGAAGAGCTCTAACTGTACTCAACTGTGCAGCTGGGAATAGTCCACACTTGCTTCCCATGACTCTCTACATTCTTACTAAGCAAGCTAGAGCTCTTCCTTTGGAATTTAGGTAGCTGAAGACGACAACAAATGGAAACAAAAACCAAGCGGGAAGGTGGATTCTGCTGTGCTGCTGAACGCTGAAGCCCAAATAAGCACTAACAGATTAAAGCAGGGAAAAAATGCTGCAATAAACCAAGAACTGCAGGTTGGAAATCACCTTGTAACAGAACTCAGGAGATAACCCCAGACAATGAAGTTCAACGGTGTTGCCACCAAGTACACAGACTTCTTGAAAACAGCTTAATTAGACAACAATAGGCACCAGGCTCTGTCAGTCCCCAGTGTAGAGCTTAATTATTAGAAACTTCACACGCTATACAAGAGCTTAAAATACAGTAATTGTTTTTAATAGGAAGCACAGTTGGAATTCATCTGTAATCATCCAACTAACGCCCGGAGTACGATGGCATGTTCCAGGCCCCAAGAGCCTGAGCAGGCAGACTAGCATCCAAATTGGGGTTTGGAGGAGCATCCCTGGGGCTGGCTTGCTTCCCTTGGGGCTCAGACAACCTGCTGGATAGAGCCCAATTCCCCAGACTGTGCTTAAATGAGAGATGCTAATAGGCTAATAGTCACTGCAGCACATCAGCACAGTGCTGCTGCTGCTCCAGATTACCATCACACCACTAAAAGGCTGGTCTTGATACTGATTACTCCGAAAGCAGCGCCCAGGACCAAAATAAGCACTCCCAGTACAAGCCCAGTTTCGTCAGCCCAGCACTGTGGCTGCACTCAGGAGCTTGCATAGGCACAGCCTGGCTGGTGAGGAATAAAATGCAGCTTGCCTCAACCTGACCATGATCAGTCTCTGTTGCGCACCTCCAGCCCTGTATTCTCTGAGTGAAATGGCTAACAGTTTTCATACAGGGGCTAGTCACTGGCAAATTAAGTCTGAGCTGAGGTTAAGTGAGAGCCTCTTGTCTCATGTCCTTTTTATCTGAGAGAGTGATCACTGCATTAACTGAACTGCAACCACATTCCGAGTCAGTTTTCAGTCCTAAAACCAGAGAGGTCTTTAGTATCCTGATAACAAAGCCAAAAATCTTCAGAGCAAGGTGGCAGCTCGAGAACCATACAAACAAAGGACAAATTAACCCCTCTTTACTTTGCTATTCTCAGATTTGAAAGCTTGTAAGACAGAAAACCTTAACACTTCCACTAACAACCGTCAGAGACACTGAGTTCAATAGAAAGCAGAGTATATCCAAGAACTTGGCAAGATAATGAAGGTTTCTTGTTCTCATATGTATCACGTGAAAATATTATCCAAGGAGAAGTGTAACACTATGGCAGTTTATCATCTCAGCCAGCAGATAACAACGGATGTCTGAGCAGCAGAACCATAACCACTGAGTGCAGTGTCAAGTGGCAGCGCGCAACAGGCTGGAGGAGGCAGACTTGTGTTCACCTGCTCAACAAACAAGAGAAAAAGAAGACAAAGCAAAGCCACAGGGCTCCAGTTAGACACACACTGTGCTGCTCAGCCAGCACAAGGCTGCCCGATGCACTACGCTTGAAGGCTGTGGTGACAACAGCAGGTCTGAAGGAAAGAAAGTGATTAAGCATGTAAGAATTCAGCTTAGCCATTAATTTCAAAAGCACAGCAAGGAATGACTCCCCTGAACTGCATTCAGCAGAGGGGTTTTTTCCCTGTCATCAGAATGAAAAGGGGGCAAGATTTCTTGGCAAGAAAAAGTAAGGACATATTTCAGTAGATATCATCTGTCTTGCACAAGAATCTGCTGCTGCTGCCAAGGAGTTGTGGATATTTGACAAACTCTCTTCTTCCAACTGAGTTTCTTCTGCCCTAGTGGACTTCCACAGTCCCTTCTGAGGAACAGCAGCATTTTTGCTTTGAAGTGGGGAAGGTCTGTGGCATTATTAGGAGGCAGACCTCCCAATCCTCTTCCCCAACAACAGCAAAGGAATTACCATCCCTCTGGTAACACAACAGAAACGTTGTGTGCTGAAATCAGAGGCTGCACACCGACAAGTATCACTGGCAGAGTGTTTAATGTGGGATGCAGACTGGCACAATCAAAGGTCTGCTCAGCTTTATGGGTCCTGTGATGTGGGGTGCAAACTACACCAAGGAGTAAGATGGTTACCTCTTTATTCCCTCCTTCATGCATAAGTTCACCCCAACTGCATCTTTAGTGTATTGACATACTATTTAGCAGCTAAATATGAAGCAGAAAAGCCAGACAATGAAACTCTTCCAATCCCCAAGGCTACCATTTAAGTAAAATTACTTCTTAGTGATTTTTTTCCCCTCCTTCTCTTCCTCACCAGTGTAGGTACTTTTCCAACAGTTCAGCTGGTTAGTTTTTAAATTCAGAGCTGGAGTTGTTGCACTGTTTCCTATTTCACTTTGGGGCATGTATATATATGGAAAACAAGCTATGGCTGCAGGCTGGATGTGCCTCCGACAGCAACACCACCAGCAAGGATGAGAGGGCAACGGCTGCAGTGTCTTCCGGCTGTTCCCCCTGCCAAGCCTTCTGTAGCTTGGGTCAGCTGAGCACTTTTGGGGAGGGTGTGTTTATCTGTGCAACAATTTCCCCTCACATTTGCTGCACATACAGCTCACACAGAGCCCATCCACAGACATTTGGATACAGAGAGCGTTGCATCTCCTTGGCTGATTGTTCAGATGCCATCTGCTGCAGAGCGAACGCTGCTGCCTGTAATCGCTGTTTGGAGGCCTATGAGAAGCTCCTTTGGTGGTGAACACAAGTCTCATGTGATGCAGTACCCATACAGCAGAGCTCCAGCCAACAAGAATTTAATTCCTTGTTTGAGCTGAGGGAAGAACTGACCCACTCCCCAGGCAAGGCCCGTGTCATGCTCTGCAAATAAGCCTCCCTTGTGCTGCAGCACTCCATCGATCATGGTGATAAATGGGTTCTCAATCTGCACAGGCATTAGCTTGGCACTTCTGGATTGCTGTGTCCCACTGGATAGTTGCAGTTAGTTAGGAGCTTAGATGACACATAAGGAATTTACACAGGCTTAGTTTGGTTTTCAGTCTCCCTTCTCATAAGGAAAATAAATTACTTCAAAGAGTCTCACCTACTTGACATTAAATAGCTGTACATAGCTGTATTTACCACTAAGAGCAGTAATACAGTCACCCATCCTCTACTGTATTCTTGCTCAGATGGGAAAACATGGGTTCTTAGTGAGTTACCTTGATTTGTGCTGTGAAACTTCACATCACTGAATAAAACAGTTTCCTTTCTCCAGTTTAACTACCCATATCCTATTTTCTGAAAACATTAATTATCCTAGTGAAGCACAAAGACAAACCTGAATGTTGTACAGAAAAGCTCCTGAGTGTATTTAATTAACAAATAAAACTGCCACAGTAAACATGGATTTATTTTCTTCAGGAAGAAACCTGTTTAAGACTTTCCAAGCAGAGCAAGAGCTTTCAGACTTTGTCAGAGCATGTTTCTACCATGCTTTTGTCAAAAATAACTCACAAATGGGTGCACTAAAAGGGTACTTTTTATAGTACCTTTACTTGTGAACACAGTCACAGCACGTATGATCTGCACAGCTGCTTCTGCAGGATTTCTGCCTCCATTCAGCCACACAGATGACTGGTGCTCTGGAGGCTCACAAGGGTGAGGTAAAGGTGCCAGGCTTCTGCTCGCACTGCTGCTAATGCTATCAGCAAAATCCCCACGTTAACTCCTGTACAAAGTGGAAAACTAGGAGCAAAGTAAGAGTATGATTTAGTGGTCAAGGAGATAAATACCATTCTGGTAAAATGGACATTTCTAGATGATACAGGTCAAAGCTTTTAAAGCAGGTTTTCACAGGCAGTCAACTAGTTTTATCTTCCTACTCTTCCTCATGCCTGGCTTGGGATCTGGATGCTAAAGATCAGAACTTCTGCTCTGCAGAAATGTGAAGCAATTTCAGTTTTAACAGTACTAAAATTATCCTTTGCATATATTGCTCTTAAATAATGCTAACTTTTCTGAAGATCACACCTGTGGCACTAAAAACAGTATCCAAAACTATGGTTACGTTTATCTTAATCTCTCTGCACCTTAGCTCTCTACCTGTGAACTAGAGATAACAACAGCACATCAGTTACCACTTGTGAGGAACGTGACTACAGCAGTGATGAGTATCACCAGAAACCCCAAGGGAACACTGGTATCACTGTGTTCAGCTGAGGGTCTGAAGAGGATGTCAACATACCTAAGACCTGCTGAAGAGCAAGGACAGAACAAAATGCTGAACAGCCACATTCTGCACACCAAGACAGATAGGAATCCTGCAAGGACCATTGCATTAGATGACTCCTAAAGGGCTGAAACCAGTCACTTGGCAACTTTTCCATCAGCATGCTCTATCCTTTGAGGGTAGGAGCTCTAAACATACACTCATACACTTGGTTTGGATTAGTAGGTTTTTTTTTAAAGCCAATAAACTGAATAAAACAAACTTCATGCTTTGGTATCACCTGGGTTACAAGGAAATAGGATGCTCTGGCTCTACCACGTAAGTGAACACAGGGTCAGAAAGAAGCAGTATTTTGTTGCATCCAGGATCCCGGATGGGAATGGGATAATCCAAGGCAGCCACTGATAAGGTGTATTTGCTGATGAGGAACAAGGGAAGGCCTGTGCTGGCAGTCCTGGATTCCACTCCTTACTGAGAGAAAGAGTTCTCAAGCCAATACTGAGAGAAGTACAACTCCCCTCAACTCCTTCAGAGCACCTTGCAAGTGGATGATGGAGCTGTATGGAGAGTCATAGAGGAAGCAGACTACAGGCTTTAGTTCATTTACTACGCTATAGTAACTCCCACTCTGATAATTGAGGGCTGCCTGTGGGCCAATACTGTAAAAAAGATGGGTAAGAAAGTTCTTTTAACAGTTCTTTAGACACGGTTCAAGAAAATGTTTAACACCCTTTTGAAGGTGTTGCTCTGGCTAATCAGTCACAGGCTCACCAACATATAGAGGTGATTCCAGAGAAAACAATTCTGCAGCACGGATGACGTTTAGATGTGGTCATGGGCTCTTTAACCAGCAGGGAACCATCAGTACCCAGATGTTGGGCTACATCCTGATGGTTACAGTGTGTGCTGGCAAGGACAGAAAGTTCAGAAGCAGGCAGTTAGCAAAGGAGATGGAACATCAAGACTGCAACTCTGTGAGATGCACAAAATAAACTGGCAGATGCCCACTTATCACCAGTTAAAACACAGTAACACCAAAAAGGGGCTTTTTCTTAAATGTCCATTTGCAGTTCTCCATCTCTGCAGCAAAGCCACTGGAGAGCAGAAAGAAAACATATTCCTACACAGTGCTTTAAACCAGATTCACATCTGGTATCTTGCCATGTTCTAGTAAGATGTCTCACATTGCACTGGAGTATGTCATCAAAAGAGCATGCATGACTCTGAACATCTGCACTGGTTATGATGTGTTGTACCCCCTTCTGGGATTTCAAGAAGGGGAAGTTTACTTTCAAGTAAAAATAGGTTTGTGTATCAAGAAAAGTAACACTGCCATTCCTCCTCCTTCACCACAAATTCAGCTCCTGGTCTTGAAGCTTCATTTTGATTTCTGATTAGAAGACAACTGATCACAAAGCAAGTGAGTGAATCTACAGCTCCACTTTGGGCATGTGTGGCCACCTTCGTGTTCAAGTGGCTGATTTTGTAAGAAGAGACTTTCTGAGATCTTGTGGTTTACTAAAAGGAGTGCTGTGTATCACACTTCAGGCTCCAAGACTGTGGGATTTGGTTCCACTGCACACTGCATATGTTCAGCCTTCTTTCTGATGCCTTTTCGAAGCAGCTGTTACACTACTTGCACTAAAAAAAGCACAGGCTCCCCTTTTACCATATAAACACATATTTTTCCCCTCAGATTGTGGCTTACACAGCTCTTAGATAGAGAACACAGGTAGCTGAAGAACCCCACTGTACCCAGCAAAAGCACAAAACCAGCAGTCCACACACAAGACCAGGAATCAATACTCATAGTTCCAAATCAGGCCAAATTGCCATGAGCACAGGCTGACAAGTTTAGCCTTATATGACAAGTCCCATCGAAAGCATACAAAGAGTATGCTGCTCCCAGGTTTGATTTGAATTAGTAAGTCTGTATTTGATACAGTGTGAAAACAGGACACAGAAAAGCCAACCAAATGGTCCAAAGGGATGCCATGGATCAGGGGCAAGGCTGTGACTAGAAGCAGCAAGGCCATGTGGGTCTTCAGGAGGAACTTATCCCTAAGTCAGATGGGGATAAATTGATACTGGTATCACTTCCAGCATACTAAAAATCTAAAGAGTTCTGCCATTAGTGAGCATTCACTCCTCACATCATCTCCAAAAATAGTATGTTGTACCAGTGGAGAATAACTATCAACCTATAGAGGGCAATGGAGGAAAAGAAAACGAAAAAGGTGAAAGAAAAAAAAGCAACTGAAAACATTAGACAATATAGCACTGAATTACAATCCAGGGCTTACATTTTGTATGTCAGTTATTAAGGTGTACTCAGAAAGACACTAGACTAAAACCAGCAGGTGAAGACTATAAATGCATTGTACATTTCATGTATTATTACAAATGGGACATAACTATGAGAGGATCCAAACTTTTGGCCACTACTGTAACAGTCAGGAAGTACCACACCAGTTAAACCAGCCTGCAAACAGCTACCTCCCCAGAGCAGAGAGAGCTTCTGTCACAGGCTGTCTCCCCTCTCTGTGGCACAGCAGGCTGATATGAGATGGTCACTACATACAAGCTGCCATCCCTCTGCTGCAGAGCTTTGCTTTCTGATCTCCTGCTGTCTTCTACATGCAAGGACCAGTTTGCATGGCTCAGCAAGCTATCACACCTACCTTCATGTCCTCTAGGAGAGCCTGCGGATCTTCGATGCCTTCCGGAACACACTTCTTGTTCTCTGGGAGAGATTCAAGCTTTTCCACCAGGGCTTTCAAACCCTTCAGTTCAAATTCTGTGAGGTGAGTCCATTTGGTTGAAACTTCTGTAGCTGGAGACCCCGTTGGTGTTTTGGGATAGTCCGTGGGGGTCGTCGATTTCACACTGTCATCTGACTCATTGGACAAAGTTCTTTTTAGGTACCTCATTACTGTGGCTTTTTGTTTTCTTCCTGCACCTTCCTTCCCTTCTGAGTGTGTGCTATTGGGTGAGGAGGAACCATCCACCAAGGATTTGGAGTTCTTATCCAAGCTGTCATCCTTCTCCTCCCGGATATGGGCATCACAAGATTCTTCATCCATGTCTAACCACGAATCTGATGAGTAGCTGTCTGTGCTGCGTTTTCTTTTTGCATCTGAAAGTTAGAAAAAGAATGCTGAATGTAGCTCAGCTCAGGCACTTCTCTATCACCAGAGCTAGGTGCTGCCTGGTGAAAAGAGCACTGGATAACACCTACTAAGTATGTGAGAAGAACAAGCTTTTTTCAGCTGATTTCTAATTTGGGGGGGGGGGGGGGGGAACTGTTTAAGGCTGGATTTCATTAACATCTACTCAGTTCAAATGACTGGGAAACATTTAGGGAAAAATTATGCTTTCTTCAAAGCTTCAGTCCTCTATGCCTTCAATTAGGAGTAGGCAGAGCTCTTAAGTCACACACAATTAGTTTTCCCACAAATCCAAGAGAGACCAGATTCAGCAGCTTTACAGCTTTAAGAGAGTTAGCACACAAAGAGGAGGGGAAAAACGATGGCAGAAAGCACGTTGAAACGCTCTCCATCATCATTCTTCCAAGAACTCTGCACAGCACAAAACCAGCGTCTCAATACTTCTCCTCTTCATGAGCAACTGTTGGCAAATCAAGAACCCCCACTTGTTACCACAGGAATACTTACTGCTCTTCTGAGGCAGAGGATTACAACTGCACTTATCTTACAGACAAGAAGCCAAAACAGACTGAGAAATGCAGGGACTGTCACAGAGTCGCATGATCCTCGTTTTGTTAATGCTCTCCCTGATACATTCTAGATGCTTCTCAGACAAATCTATAGGCAAGTTTCTGTGTCTAATGAACTATTAATTGTAGTTTTGTATTAGGCTTCCCCCTAAGACCCCAAGTGTTAATCAACTGTGTGCAATCAAGCACTGAAAGCAATGTAGGAAACTAGTGGCCAAGGTTCCCTAAAGCACACAACTCTTTCTTATTTATTTGACACCATTTCCCTTACTAAGTGAACAACACTGAATGCAACCAGCAACAGCAGGAATTCTGTGGAAAATACAGTTAACACTGGCAACACCCAGTTAAGCCCACGTGAATTTGAATGCTGGCCGAAACGGGTATGAGATCAAGCTGCAAACAAAAACACTCTGCAAAGGAAACAGAAGTCAGACAGAAAAAGTGAGTGAACAATTAATGAAAAGCTCCTTTCACAGCTCTCATGCTTTGCAATGCAGTAGCTCTGGATTAGGACAATGTGAATCATGCTTAAGGAAGGATTAAATGGACATTAATGAAAAAGCTCAGCATCCGGTTGTTTAACAGTGAGGTTCAAAACAAATGCTGAAGCCCAGTTTCAAGCTGGCAAATTCATCCTTATCACAGGATATATAGGAAATATATCTGAAAATGTAGATGTTATCTGTCAGCTGGGTAACAAAGATGCAAGAGGCAGTTGCAAGAGTCATAGTCTGAGAGCAGCCTGGACAGCTTTGCAGTTGCAGATAAAAACTCAAAGGCCAAGTGCCCCTCTGCATGTTAGGGCCTAAGAGAAGAGTTGACCACTTTACACCTCGCAGGACACGTGTGCTGTCATTACAGTGGCTGCAAAACTCAAGCATTTCTGTCCATTCTACTCCTTCAGTCATGTCTGCAGTTTTCCTCA
The DNA here is from genome assembly GCF_033815535.1 of Pezoporus flaviventris. Lineage (NCBI taxonomy): Eukaryota > Metazoa > Chordata > Aves > Psittaciformes > Psittacidae > Pezoporus > Pezoporus flaviventris. Next base: position 12,513,852 of record NW_026892589.1, read on the forward strand.
GAACCAAAATGGCCATAAAATTACTCCTGAGAGGCACATTTAGGCTGAAATGCCTGTGAAAAGATGGCAGTGACAGCCAACTCCAGCTCCATCCAGGGCAGGGCGATGTCCTCCCTGCATCCCTCCCAGAAAGCTTCTCCATGCAGAAGTAGAGCACAGTTTATTTTGTGTGCTGAGGTGGTGACTTGCAACACTCCACAGCAGCTCCTCCTCCCTGGGCTGTGCTATTACACCCCCATGCTTCTCTCAGAAAAATAAACAGGATTAGAAAATATCTTAACCAGAACATTTAAAGCACACTAGTTCATCCAACTTGGATTTAACAGTGTTTTTCCCTTTGCCCACAGTAACTAGCACACTTACCCACCTCACAGGGCTATATAATCAGCTTATGTCATTCTCCCATTTTACAGCTGAGGAAACAGATGCTTGGGAGAAAGCAGGACTTGCTCATTGTCACACACCAAATCTAGGGAAAAACCAGGATTCAGAATCCAGGCTCTTGGATCCAGGGCTGGAGCCCATTCTCAAGCTACGCTGCCCTGGTGAGCTATTTCACAACTGACTGAAGCATGAAAGCCCAGCCTGGATGGAAGAAGATGCCACTGATAAAACAGAAGGGGAAAGCAGATACACATCCCTATGCCACCAGCACGGCATCATTAACAGAAACTGGTATGGATCCACATAAAGAAAATACATTTATGTCTTCCTGTGCTGTGGCTCTGCTGAACAGGAACTAATGGTTGTAAGTGGGGCAAATCACAAGTGTAGATAAGGCCTAAAGAAACAGAAGGAGATCATGTTATGGAGGTGTGAATAATTTACTTCAAGTAATGCTCTGATGCAAAGAGAAAACAGCTTTCGAGAGACATCTCCACTTTTTGTCTCTTGCTCTCATCTATGGAAACAAAAGGCAAGACAGGAGTGGAGCACCACAGCATACTGGGGACCTATTCCCATCAGAAGCAAGCACCCGGGGGGGCAGCAATTCTGTTCTGCCAGCTGCCACCCTTCCCTGCCACGGGCTGTCTGTGCAGGACAGGCCCTGCTGTGCCAGCTACAGGGTAAGAACAGGCAGAAAACAGTCTAAATCCAACCTCAAAATGAACCACCTCCAGCCAAGAGCCCTGCTGTGGGCTGTTCTCTGTAAGACGGGCAGTTACATGATGCTCTGCCTAACTTGATCTTTGAGGAAAGGGCTTGCCTTTAACCTGAAGTGTATCAGTGTAGTCTGGAGCACAAGGGGATTACAGTGCTGGTGCACCATCAGATTAAGTGTGGGCTTTCAAAAGACAACAACTGTCTGCTACTGCTGCTAATTCAAAAGCAAGCAGCCACACAAAACACTCCCACAAGGGAATCGATAATGGAGGGATAGCGGCAAGATGAGGAAGGTTCAGTTTTGTGTTTTCATGTGTTTTGTTGTAATGCAACATGCCATGATTTTTATTTATTCATTTTAATGAAAACAGCTTCTGACTGAGAGTTACCACCCTGTCAGCAAGGCCCTACTAAGCACAATCTGCATTTACTCTGTCAAGAAGTGCATTTTAAGCTCTGTATTACCAGGGTTTCACTCACTTGGAGGTTTTTGATTTATAAAGTGTCTCCATGAAGAAAAGCTGTCGCTATGTGCACCTGAGATTTCTCCTTCTGAGTCAATGCAGCAGCCAGCACCAGGTCAGAACTCCAGCTGCAGAGCGGTTATCCAGTCTGGCCTCCTGTAGAATTCAGTGCTAAAAGACCTTTACCCCTCTCCATCTCAAAGCAGCTTATACAAACCAGTCAGAGACATAACTCGGTGAAGAGGAGGAGCAGCACAGGCTTGACCACAGGACAGAGAGCTACAAATACCTTTCCTAAAGCAGTTCACTTCCCTGTGGGTTCTGGGCAAATCACTTAATTTTCCCCATAGTTATCCACTTGTACAAGAAGGATAATTATACAGTTTCTTTCCTTGCCAGAAAGCAACTTGCTGTATTGTAGAACTTAAAAGGGAAGGGGCTGAGGTGTAATTACGAAACCTTTCTAAACTCTTCAGAACAGTCCAGCGCAGAATATCTACCTTGCCATCCCCAGCTCCAAACCTGACACTGTGACTTGGGAGCAGCAGTTGCTATTAGTCTGCTAAAGACAGCAATGACATTTTCATTAGCAGTAAAAACCTGAACATACTGGAAATGGAGCACCCCACACAGAAATCACTCAATATAGTCTAGTACCTGTCTATCATAAGCAAATCTATTCTATCCCCTGAGAAGAGGGAAGCGGAAAATAAAGGACAGACATGGCACCTCCTCCATGCCAGAGGGTGCATTTTCTTCATCCATCAAGCTTAACATACAGTTAGAGCCATCCTGTTGAAATTTTAGCAATGGGAAACTTAAAAGCTGCAGGCTACAGAGAAAGCACATTTCTGATAGCCCAGTATCTTCTCCCAATTACTCTTTGTCAGCTCACTCTCAAGATCCGTATCTCACTGAAGGTCAATTGTGGTTGAAAACATCCAGTACAGACTCATTCATGGTAAGAGTAAAAATAATGAAGACATATCCATCCCGAAACAGTGCATGTTCAAATCTAAGAGGAAGCCCAAATAAGATCCCTTTCTGATTTCAGCCAGCGGGACAAATGTCACAGTTGAGAGAGGGACAAGGGAAAGAAAAAGAGAAAGAGAGATTGTGTGCTTTTACAGCAGCCTGCAACTGCTGTCATGTCATCATTCCCCAGAGTGTTTGCCCTTCTGTGGAAGAGAGCTGAAAAAGAACAGTCTCACACACTAACTAGGAAGCAGCTGCCTGAAAACTCATTCTGGGCCTGGAGAATGGAAAAGGAGGCCACGGTCATCATCTTCCAACTCACTCAGAAGCACTGACATTTTTATTTAGGGGGTGGGAAGGTTTCAGCCTTGACTACATTGAGGTGGGTTTGGGTTTTTTTCCTGCCTGAAGTTTGGGGAGTTGAGCCATTTAGAAACCAGAAATACAGAGGACAATGTAAGTTGCTATACTAGCGTGTAACTATCAGAACAAAGGTACTGCAATACAATCACAAAAATACACTCATGAGCAGGCAATGCCTTGAAAGAGTCACTCTGAATTTAGCAACCTTCATATCAAAGCAAACAAATACCATGCAATGAATACACAGTATGAAAAGTCTAAAGATATCCTTAAAACACAACTGCTGATGAACTCGGGTTTCTGTGTTCTCCACAAACATTCTTCTATCACTGCACTCATCTCCTTTTCCTCACACAGGAGAACAGAATCTCTACCAACGCTGTGCAAACCACCTTGGGAATCTCAGGGACCATGGGCAGCATCCTGTGCTTTCTCTGCTGGACATCCTCCTCAGCTAAGAACCAGCTGTTGCTTCTTAGATCCAGTAAGAACACTGTATCAGAAGATATATAGAAATACATATATATATACACACACACAAAAAAAGAAAGCACCACAACTCAAGGGTGAAAACTAGCAAGTTCTAGCACCCAAAAGGAAAGGTAGAAAGTAGACATTTAGAACAATTTATGTTAAGGGAATTATTTTAAAACAAATAGGAGAAATATTAAGATTATTCCAGAGAAATTTCCAAAAATGAATACAAGGATGTGAAGGATTTTTTCTTAACCCAAGGACGACAGAAGACAATTACATCTATTAAGGGGCCTGCAGAGAAGTTAAGTACTTTGTTTTCATTACTTTTTAAGAACAATGGGAAATTATTTGTCAAGGGATACTCTCTCATGGGAAATGAAGAAATTGCTTGCAGACAGAGAAGTCTCTAGGAAGAGATGATTTAAGGACCTCAGCAGTTCTGAAGCTTAAAAAGTAACAGCAGGGTTTTGAAACACTGACCTCATGTGGATGTACCATCCCACAGCAAGTGAGTGATACCAAGATAGACGCCACAGACCAAACAAGTGTAATTCTAGGATTACAGCTCATAGAGATTTGAGTAACGAGGCTGGACACTGAGACCAGTTAAAGGATAAGTATTTGAAATGGTATTACTCACGCAGAACAAAGCAGCAAAACAGCTCTGTAAAGGTAAATAAGATACCCTTACTCCTCTGAATTTGGCAAATGCCAAGGTGAAAAGGATCCAGTAGACCCAGCAGATACAGATCTGGGCTTTTGAACCACAATCTCCAGCTGAAGAACTATTTTAAGGTTAAGATTCTGCCAAGAAGTAAAAAGCCAGTTTCTGACCCAAAAAAAATAGTATACATCTGTCTCTCCTGCAGAGAAAGGCTCTGGATGTCAATGTCAGAAATTGTGTCAGCATGCTAATACTCTGAAGTCAAGAGACAGCAGGCAGGTGGATGAACTACACGCTGTCAGTAAGATACCGCTTTGGTAAGATGAACGTACCAATCCCCTCAATACAGTGAGAACAGGTCAAGATGTGCCCAGCCAGACCCCCTTAGCACCCAGGAGGGCTGCAAGTCAACTCATCAATCCTACCAGCAACAAATACATTCAGTTGTCAGTAGGGTTCAATTTTCAGCCCGATCACAGCGAGCAGCTGCACAACCTCTGGAGTTCACTAAACAGAATAGTCTTGTGAGAGCAGCATGCTTCTTAAAGCAGCTTGAAACAACCATCAGACCATGCTCAAACAACAGCAAAGAGTTTTATGTTCACTGTCCACAAGGCCAACAACTGAAGCCACCACAGGAGACAAATCCATTTCCACCACCAAACCATTTTCCATATAGCCAGCCAGGCTCCTTTTCCTGATGCCTTTGCAGCTGGCACTCTTTGGTCATGCAAAACAATCCTTTTCCCTTCAGACACTGGACATCTGTGGTCCCCAGTGAGCTTTAATATGATTTGAATCTCTCCACTAGTGACTGGACTGAGGCACACGTCATGGGGATCACCAAACCATTACCAGTAACCACTGAGTTGGGCTGGAATTCACGCCAGTGATTTAGCTGGAAAAGGTCCCATCTCAATATCCTGAACCATCCACTCTCCACATACAATTTGTTCTGAAATTACACCTCAGGGATCTGGCACCCCCACCCTGCAGGATGAGCCTCTTCCCATGCCAATGGTTTAGACAACATTAGAACAACAGGAGGTTGTTCCTTGTTTTCCAGTGAATGCAGTTACCAGAGTTTTGTCCCTGCTTTATGAAGAGCTGATCCAAGGGGCTAAATCATCCAGGAGGAAAGGATGAACTTCCATAATGAGAAAAATTCCTTCCCACAGAGTTCCTGCTTTGCTAACCCTTCTGCCCAGGGTCTCAGAGCTAGGGAGAGAAACAAAATGTGAAGCACCCAGATCCCAGGCAGCTTCTCTGGCTCCTCTATGCAGACGCAGCTTTCTCATGTTATTCTTGGTCAGTAAAACTCACTGGAGAATGAAATCTACCCATGCCTTCTTCAATCCCTTCTACCAAGAGTAATGCTGGTAGGTGATCAATTCCTTCCTCTGCCCAGAACCTGAGGTAGTTCCAACCATGCCAGGTTCACTCCAAGCAGCATCTTAAGGAGCAAGAGGCATAGAAATTCTTTAGCTTTCCTCCATGCTTTCCCCGAGCCTGTTAAGAGTTAGATGCTGCTTGCGCTACTTTCAGCCACTCTGCAACTAAAAGCGCAGAGGCCACATGGCCCACCCCCTTGTTCCATTAAAGGAAGGAAAGAGGGCAGTTCTGCAAGGCAGCAACTAGAATTGTCACACATTGATGTAAAGCTCGCATCAGTGCCAAGGTAATGCCTTCCTGCTGCAGGCACATCTATCCATCTCTGCTATGGTCCATTTTTAGCTATTGCTGTAAAGGTTTCTTTGACCTCCCTGCACTTGGGTTATAGATCATAACGATTTGTGTAGGTGTTTTCTGGGGTTTGTTATTCTGAAGAACTGGAAGTCAGTCACCAAATATAAAGAACTAAAGAGATTAAAGAGAAGAGAAAGAAGCCAGGTTTAGTGACCACAGTGCATTCCATAGAAGAGACTCTCTATAAAAGGACTAACCATCCATCCCACCAGGGCAGTTGCGATGCACACATTTTTGGCTACTAAGGCACTGTGCCTCACATGGCAGTAAATCATCTACTGTTTGGCAGATCATCTCAACACAAACACTACTGAAACCAAGGAACAAAAGCATCCAAAAATTATTGTTCTAGGATCCACTTGCTAAAGGAACGTTCAGCAAATATAATATGAAGTAAGCTGGCAATTCATAGAAAGGCTGGAGACTCCAGACCTTCCCCACCCCAAAATAAAGTAACAGTTCTCCAATCCATAACCTGCTTTGCAGAAAGCAAAGCAGCAACCAGCCTAAGGTGCCAGCACCAGTTCTGAACATGCACTCAAAGGATTCACTCACCAATTAACATTGATTCTTTCTGGTACTCTTTGCTGAGGTGGCAGCGCTGGGTCACACAGGACACGTATCTCTCCAGAACATACCAGCACATTTCATAGTAGAAAGGATAACGGAATTTGGCATGCACCTGAAAGCAAGATCAACACTGTCAGTCCATGGGGAAGGCAGAGAAGTTTGCAGCACAAGGGCCAGTCATCATTCTCATCGTGTTATCAAGAGCACAAACAGTATGCAGGAGGGGGAGGGGAGAGGGTGGGAGCAGAGTGAGATGTATGCCTTCAGCATACCAAATGAGGAGCCTGCCTGCCTGCCATGATAGCATCATTTCTTGGTTCACTAATTTGTATCCTCTTGGGGTGGTGGGAGAGGAAAGGGTTTGTGGTTCTTGGGAAACCGTGGAACTGATGGATGGCCCCTACAGCATTATTTCCCTCCTGTATAAACATAGGGTGGTCACATACAGATGTCAGTCACTAAAACTCGAGTTAAACTAAAAGTGAGTTTGTTTTATTTCCTGAACACTATGATTCTTAGCAAAACGGTAACATTACCTAAAATGAGACCAGCAGGAAATACACCTTTTACAATTACAGTCTTCACAACAATTTCATTAAACAAATGAGCACACAAATTCTTGATTACTGATACCTACACATTAAAAGTAAAAATCCCTCCTGTGGTTTACACATTTGCCACAAACAGAACAGAAAAAGCAGGGTTTTAACAAAAGATCCTGTCAAGCTGTGCACTTTTTCTTACATCTCAGACCTGTTGTTCTCACACAAAAAGCTTCTTCTCCAACACTGTGTATTTGTGAGGTTATTTCAGATTCAAAAGAAAACAAAGTGGGTTTCCTTCCTTTGCAACACAGTTTTCTATCTACAGGAGGTCACTGTACCAAAGAATGTGGGAAGCTCCTAAAATACAAGACCAAATGCAGATTTACAGCGATTTGTTAAAATGGATGCCATACACCTTGCATGCACTGGTACTTACACTGCACACTTCTTTCTCCTGTTGCAGGCTTACACGCATGCATTGCACTGGGACTGCAGGAACTGCTTTAAGGCATTCTGTGTATATTACCAGCTCACCTAGCCAAGAGGTATCCCCCCACCTTTAATGGACTGCACCAGAAAGGAGTATTAACTTAGAAAGCCCACGTTTAAAAGGCAAAACCAGAACAACCACCCCACACATCACTCCAAACCCCAAAGTCTGAACAGAGCCATTATCCCAGCACCTGGAAACTCAGATTCTGCAAAGCAGGCACTGCAGAAACTTCTGCCTGGTGATAAAAGCAGCCTCCTGAGCTTGTCAGTGATTTATTACAATGCCCATATGTGAGAACTGTCCCCAAGGTGGACAGTCAAAGAACTTGTCTCTGCTCCCAGGGCACAGAAAGCACACCACTTTTAGTAGTAAATCAAAATGCAACAAAGGGGAAATATCCTGTATTGTCCCACTAAATGGATCACAGGGGAGGATGTAAATACTCCATGGCAATTCCCCAAAATTTAGATCTCATAAATTCAACACAAATGTAGCTCATCTGAGCTGTATGTTGCTATGGGTCACGCATCCAGTGGTGCTGCACCTTTTCCCATGTCTCCCTGTGAGGTTTGTTACCAAAAAAAAAAAAAGGAGGGGAAAAAAGACAAAAAAAGGCAAAATCCAACCAACATCCCCCTAAATGTGAGAACATTTAACCCCAGGGCCTTTTTGCATTGAAGAACATCTTTCCTTTGGTTTAGTTCTTTGTCATAAAGAAGAGATCAAGTCACTTATCACTATTATGGAACACAGGGGAAATCAGCCATGCTAAAATATATGCTAATAAAGGAACTCAAATTTGTCCAAGAGAGCACTGCAGGAAACAAAATTTGCAAAGAATTGACTTACAAACAGGGAGCCGCCTTCCACCCCTCAGCCTTCAAAAGGTTTTCAGCCACATGCCTGGGAATATTAAAGACATCATTGCTCAACATTTGTTGACAGATTCTGAGCTTCACCAAATTTAGTTGTTACCAATGTTAATTCAATGTGAAAGACAAGGAAGTAATGCATGCAGTGCTCCCATTATGTATATCAATCTTTAATATTCAATTTGAGTTCCTAATTGCCTCGCTATCAATGTTCCAACCCACAGCAAATCCCTCCATGCCTCTGTAATGCGCTAAGTGCTGGGAAGGCTCTGCTTTTACAAACCTTCAGAAGGAAGAGCTACCATATGCAGCAAGAGATACTGCGCAAAGATCAACAGTGCCTTCTCCCTGTAAAGCAAGTCTAAGAGGGCTTTAAAAGTCTTTTAAAGTTTGCCTTATGGAAAAGCATAGAGAATTATGTTATTTAGGATATCCTTGGACATTTATTCATTATAATGGATGGGAACTGCGTTATGTACATGTCCATACTTTTTCCATTGTACACTTATGGTCAAATGAACCCTTATGGGGAGGAGGAATAAAAGAAAGAAAGAAAGAAATTAAAAATGTTCTGTGATGAATTTAAAGTGTAATATCTGATACAGACACTGCCAGAGGACTAAATCCCCCACCAGCAGAGAAATACATTGGCTCATCTAATAGGCATTTCCAGCTCTAACTTCTGTGATTAATAATTTACAAGCCACTGAATATATTTTTTAATCATTCCTGTACAGCAAGAAAAATCCTCTCTGGAATATGATCCATTTCTGCAGTGGAAAGGGAAATTATTTGAGAGACTTCTATCCCCCTCCAAAAACCAACCGAAAAACAGAAACAAGGCACATGTTTTCCTGAAGAAAGCGTTACTCTCTTCCACAATGTCCGTTAAAATCATTACAAACTCCACTTGTGTTTAATCAATCTAATCACAACATGGAAAAACAATGCCTGAGTGTTTATAAAATAATGAATCTATCCACTTGGAATGTTCTTTTACACTTCTGAAAACACAATCAGTAGCAAACACCATCATCTGTGAGTGACCACCTTACATATCTATTTTGAGTGCTTCTGACCCCGTTCATGCCCTGATACTTTAAGGGAATTAAATTCATACGAGTTGGGAGTAAGTTGGATGCATTCTTCCTCTTCAGTGCTACAGAGCTGTAGCATCCCTATGCCAAGATGATGGATCTCTGCATGGCATTCTGTTTGCCGTTATCCAAGCTGGTCTAGCAGAGAACTAAACAGCTTGGCCTGTTTGACTAGCTGTTAACTGGCCTCCAGGAAAGCCAGACTGCAAAATACGAAGCTCTAACTGTAACGCTGGAGAATATTTGTTTACCTCAATTGCACATTAGGAGCTGTTGCCAACAACAGACATGGGTTTTATTACTCCTTAAAACTATTTTTAAATGGCTATAACCCTCTTCAAAAGTCTCCTAGGGATATGAGAAATTAAGCTGGAATAAGCATGACAAGTATATAAACCAGGCAATTTTATCAGGCTGTAAATCAGCGTTGCCGTTTCAACCATGTATTTATTCTTGTCTTAGCTGCTAAGACAATAACAACTACACCTAGCATAAAAACGACTCCGAGTATCAGCAAAGATGATTAAGCATTATACAGCAGGTTTAAACACACTGAAATGTCCATAAAATCATCTCTGTGCAAAATGAAGATGGAAAACACACCTGTATTACACTTTGCTTTGAGTGTGGCAAATTACTTAGCCAATCCCATCACGTAATTTACTTCTGTGCCGTACGCAATGGGGAGATCAATACTGATGAGGAACTCATTTGCAGTATGTTCACACTGGTGAATGTGTGCGAGCTACACACTGTGCTAAGCCTGCTACAGCAGCCAGGGGATGAATGGGATTATTTGAACAAAGACATTACAAACTTTGATTACTAAAGCAAACAAAGTAGTACACGCTAGAACCCTGTTTAGAAAACATTCACCCCTTCAAGATTCCTGTGATATTTTTAGGTGGTGTGGGGTGTTATTTCTAAATAACAGTACTGATGTGCCTGTCTTTCATCATACCTCTGCATGCCTTAGTTGCACATCTTGTATTTTGAAGAAAATCTAAACCAAAACTGACAAGACAAAAGGTCTGATTTAGGACTTCCAAATGCGGCAGCACCCCCTTCCAAAATGCTGTGACAGGACATTTCCAAAGAGGCAGATGCCCAACTGCCAGAACCTCCCCAGAGGATCAGGCTGTTAGTGACTTTTAAAAGGCATTTCAGTGTAACTGGCTGGCAAGTTCCTGAAAGTCAGCAAAAAATATTTGACTGTTACAAGGAATTCTGCCTCCTGGTATAAAAGCTTAAGAGATCAAAGCTGCACCCAGCTTCCCAAGGAGAAGGGCCTGACATGAAGCACTACCAAGCAGTTACAACCCAATCTGTGTGATGTTGGGTTGCTCAAGTCCTGTGGGAACAAAACAGCTTTTACACAACTTCAGGAAAAAGAGCATTTCCTTCCCATCTTCCCCATAGACATGAATAGAAATAACTTGTTTCTGGCATTGATCCTTCCTCCCAGTCCCCTCCATTCTCTGCACAAGTTGCCTCTGCTTCTGGCAGCAACACACCCTCCCCTTAAGTTCCTGCGGCCCATATATCAGCATATATTGCTGGTTCTGATTTACAATGACTCTGAAAACCTCCCTGTGCCCTGTCTAAACACAGTGAGCCCCTTCTTGCCTCTGCCATCATAACCTTTTCCTGTCCAAGTCCCTTTACACTTCCTGAAGGTACTGGACAGCCTTTCCTCAGGACACCTGCTCAAAATCAGGCCAAACTCCACTCCAGTTCTCTACCTCCACTTCTCTCTGCTACACTCCCTCCATTCCAATTCCCCTGAATTTCAGCTTTTGTCTTCATCCCTCTTCCACTGAAAATTCATTTCTTCTGCTTAATATTCCTTTTCTTCATTAAAATCACTCCAGGAAGCCAACTGCTCCCATCACTGTTTTACAATGGGAAGATTACCAGGCCTTGTGCACCCTGCAAAGTAAGGGAGGGCGAGGGGAAGACCCCCCTCCTCTCATCTACTCAAGAGATGGATTTCAAAACAATACACATTTCCTCCATGCCTATGCACTCTCACTGCAAATAAAGCAATCTGGGGCAAAAGCCCACCTGGAACCAGAACTGTGCCCTCTTGTAGAGGTGAACAACAGTGAACTGTACCAAAGAATTGCAACTTCCTGCTATTTTGCCAGCCCCAGTCTTCATTACCATCACAACCAGCACTTGTACCAGTGGTTGACCACCACTGGCTCAGTGCAATGCCTCCAAAAGTCAGCCGCAAGGCCCCCATCCAAACTTGCGCATACCACTGGTCCATTTTTGCACAGGAACGCTACAGTTGCCTTGCACAGCTTATTTAACAGCTTACTAAAAGAGTGGCACAGCATTCAGATTCTGCTGCTTTATGAATCTGTTAAGCATATGATGACTGGTGTTTATGAATCAAGGGTAACCTTTTCACTTCAAACAAGGAGGCCTCACAGTAACCTCCTCCCAAAGGCAACACTCCTTCCATCAGGTAGATGCTACAACCAGATGAACATCACAGTGGTCAAATTAATGTCCCACCCCAGATTCTTTATATTCCAAGAAATTCTTGTATAGTATTGAGTCATTGTAGGAGAAAATCCTGCACAGTACATAAGAAACATGTGGTTTCATACACAACTTCTTTGTAGCTTTGACAATTCAGCTGTGGGCAGGAGAACCATCCTAGTCCCATTAATTCTCCAGGCCCAGATATCCACATCAGGTGTGCAGAGAGAGATGATAAGCAAGGGGTTACTGGTGCTGGTACAAAGGTCTGTAAAGCGCAATACGTTTTCATGCAAAAGGGAAGGTGTTTGATGGAAGTTTAACAGACAAAAGACACAAAAGGGACACGTCTGTGGGATGCAGGCAAAACAGATGAGTAAATCCCACTAAAAATAGCCAACATTTGAAAGTCTCATTACTTCATGTTTACCTTGTTTCAACAACTCTGACACGGAGATCCCCTCACTTCTTGTTTGTCAGAAGGGAATATGACAGGGACTATGACAGATCACAGCCACAAAGAACTGTTCAGTTAAAAAGAGAATGAAGTATCCTTACCCTTGTTCTGTCCTCAATTTCATAGATGCGAAGCTGCATGGGAACATTAAAGCTATGCAGGATATTTCCACCAAACACCAGAGAATCTACTGGAGTATAAACCGCATGTATCCACCCTAGAGAGGGAAAGCAAAGAACTGAGAATGCCTCATGCTATGTAGCATTACAGAGCAACTTACAATCAAGTTTTAACCACCCCGCAAACCCCACTCTGCAGGGGATGAGAGGTTAAAAGGTTAAATGGTATCCTCACAGCCACATTTTAAGACTAGTCATAGGAGAACAACATCTTATGATGTACAGTCTTAGAACCCTCTGTAAATTGGGTTCTTCTATTTATTCACAGCACAGTTACAGTGTTTACTGGGAACACACAAGCTTGTGACTCAACCACATCCATGACTAAGAAGTAAATTCAGTCTGTTCAATATACTTGGCTCTCCGATCTATCTACTGGCACCTCCAGTAGGGTTGCAAATCATGTTAGCAGTGGTGGTGGGCAAGGGCTGTGGAACTGAACTGAGTCACACCAAACTTTTCACACCAGCCCCAGAGCATCCATCTTCAGATGTCAACAGCTTCAAATGATTACCACCAGCCCTCCTTCAGAGGTGAAAGTTTCACATCCTATTATCAACTTCCTGAAGCAACCAAAAAGGTTTTCACTGCAAGCCATAAGTGAAGGGATTTAACGTTTCTAGTACTGGAGCTGAAGAGGCTGTTCTGACCCAGTCCTGCAAAGGACTGAATTCATCTCACAGGCACCAAAGCAAAGGAAGAAAACCCAGGCATAGCAGTTCAGGCAGCCACACTCCAGCTCTTTGCTTTCTGCATTGTTTGCTTGGTATGTCAGCAGCTGAAGCACTGGCTATGCAAGACTGCAGCCTCTGATCTCTGCAGTGAAAAAGGAATTGATCCCACTAATGATCTGGGACCCACAGAGACCTGACACTTTTTTTTCTTCTTTTTTAATGAAAAGCATTACAATTTATAAGCCAGCAGACAGCAAAGCAACAGAGGGGGCAGTCAATTTTCTCCTCACTGTGCAGTACTTTCCATTAAAGCTGTGGCAGCTTTCCTTCACTTCCAGAGCAGGAGTGAGGGAGCAGGAAAATGCCATTCAGTGAAAGGGTTCTCCAGCCAGCAGCCACGAACGCTCTGCTCTGCACCAATCTTTACACCATAAAGGCCTGTAAGGCTGCATCTGAGAAGTCCTTGAGCCACAGCAGATAGCAAAACTGGGGCTTTACTTTAAGAGATTATTGGTAGGAGAGAGACAGGAAGGAAAAGAAATCAGCACGTCAATTTTCTCCCTGGAAACAAAAGCCTATTGCTCTGGAGACATGTCTCTGAATTTCAGAATCAGGATGGTTGTGGTTGGAAGGGAGCTCTGGAGGTCCAACTCCCCTGCTCAAGCAGGGCCACCTAGAGCCAGCTGCCCAGAACTATGTCCAGATGGCTTTTCAGCATCAACTAGGATGGAGACTCCACAACCCCTCTGGGCAACCTGTTCCAGTGCTCAGTCACAGCTCTGATTCCACATGATAAATGTCATGCATATAAAAACAGCAGGTGGCTCAGAGCTCTGGCACTCTCGGGATTATTGCATCTTTCCTGCTCCAGTTAGTGTAATTTTGGTTACAGAGTCACTCACAATGATCCAGCTTGTTTATTACTTCCAAATCAAGAACAACCAACCACAGAGGGAGGGGATTTTGTCACATAAGGGTAGCGTGGCAACTATGTACATCAGTACTCTAAAAACTCTTCAGGGCTGAGGTAGTTCACCACATGAAAGACATCAATCTGTACTAAGAGCAAACTACTGGAAATACAAATGATCTTCCTGATCCTAGTCTTCGGGAACGAAAAAAGATCCAAGATCAAGGAAACTGGGGCCACTGCTTCCACTAGGTAATCAAAGATTGATGTGTATGGGGGAAAGAATGGAAACCATGTGCTGAAGTGTATCTGTTGCTGGGTCCCCAAAGCCAACTTACTGGGTAGGTGCTGAAAGACGGGGTCAATCTGTGTGACAATTTCACCTTCATTGTCAGGTTTAGAGCTGAACAAACTGAAGCTCAGAAAAGTGCAATGGCCAAGCGAGTGGTGGCAGAAGACAAGCTCAGAAACAGCCAGTTACAGCAGAACACTGACAAGTCCTCACTGGAACTTCCCACTGCAGTTCTCTCAGCACAGAGCAGTCAATGTACTGCTCAGCAGACGCATTGGAGCTGGCAGTTCCAGTATGTGTACTGGCAGCTCCAGTAAAATAACTTGTTATTTTAGGGGAATGACCAACATAATTCTAAATACAGTTTGTTATCAAATATTAATAACCTCAGTAAAGGGAGTAACTGAGCTGAAACCTGGCTTTTTAGTCCTGTATGAAAGGCAGAAAGGAGATACCCTTAATTCTGCAAGAAATAAAAGGAAATTGCAGTTGTTCCTCAAGTATATGATTTTGCTATAACCACGCAGTTGCCTCCTCCTATAAGTCGTATTTCCTTAGTGAAAATTTCACACTGGAGTGCAGTTGTTCCATTGGTTCTTACTCTTTGGGTTCCACTGCTCACATCTTCCCTGACCTCTCGACTTAGCCCCCACTAGATGTCAAGGGTCTCTGTGTTAATAACCACTCTACTTCCTCAGTAGCAGCCCCAATACTTCGGGGTGATGTGAAAGGGTCTTTCACTGGCTTGAGCCAATGCCCCACAAATGGTGTCCCAAACAAATCCTAAACAGAAAGATTAGCCAACATTAATACAGTATTGTTGAAGAGCTGGCAGAGGTGCAAACCAAAGGTCTCCTGTAAAGTAACTGAAACACCCTCTGGTTATGCAGATAATGTATTTAATTCCCTACTTACATCTATAATCCAAGTCTAAACTCATCTTAGAGTTAGTACTTCAGCTCCTAACTTCTGAATCAACTAAACACCGTGTCTTTCAAGAAGCGCCTGTTTCTAGTAAGAAGACTGAAAATGCTGCTTTTTATGAGACGGTTCTCAATAACAAAACCCTGTGATGAAGAAGCACTAAAATCCATCAGGGTTGGGAAAACACAAATAAACCAGAGACCAAGCAACAAGCAAAAAGCCATTAACTGTAAAGTCCTTGGAAGTAAAGTTCGTACCCACAGCCAAAGCAAGGTGTGGGATGATTTCCAGGCATAGCTCAGGGATGCATAAGGACAATGCCTATGGGTACCACCCTTTCACTGTTGAACACATTGAGCCAAGTCCCAGGGAATCCCCAGATCTACAGCAGCTCATGTGCTCCCACAGGCAGGATCCAGCCCACAGCCCCTCTGCCAGCTACAGGACACAGCCCTGTCTGAGGAGTTACCTGCTCAGAAGAGATTTTGACCACTCAGCTATATCACAGTTTTCTGATCACACACTGCATCCAAAAATAGCTTTGACTTGCCTGAGGAACATACATGGAATATTAAAACTGCAGAGACAAAAGCATAGGACACTATGGGCAAGAGCAGACAAAAAAGATGGCGCATTGACAGGGTAGGAAAACCACAGGAACTGGCACAGATATTAAAGGGGGGGTAAAAATCCCCAAACTCCTGTTCTAATATTAACAAGGCTGTGTAGAGAGAAAAACTGAAGAGGCCAGCACCACAAAAGCAGGAGGAAACAGGTGAGTAGAAAACAGTAAAGAGCTTCCATAAGGGTAATATAGAATCATAGAATAGTTAGGGTTGGAAAGGACCTTAAGATCATCTAGTTCCAACCCTCTGCCATGGGCAGGGACACCTCACACTAAACCGTATCACCCAAGGCCTCGTCCAACCTGGTCTTGAACACTGCCAGGGATGGAGCATTCACAGCTTCCCTGGGCAACCCATTCCAGTGCCTCACCACCCTAACAGGAAAGGATTTCCTCCTTATATCCAATATAAACTTCCCCTGTTTAATATTGCAGAACTAAGCTCTGAAACAGATAAGCTTGGATGGCACATTCAGTTCATTCCCACAGCTTAGATACAAGCACTATTCAGAAATAAACTGAGGATGAATGCTCACTGTGACCATTAACAAACAAGAAAACCCATCCTTAAAGCTTCCCAATTGCAAAGGTTTTTTAAAGAGGAAGACAGAGCTCCAGAATAGAAGCAAGCTGCAAGTATGCACAAGACAAAAGGGACAGCCAAGGAGTTGCTTTAAAACCATCCACACCAATACATCTGCCTGTCTCACCTTCAGCCATGCCATTGCTTTTCACTGGATGAACTGACAGGTCTGTTGACACGTACGATCACATCACTCTGTGCTGTCGTGTCTGCTCATGTATGTCTGCATCTTTCAGCTCTCACAGCAAAACCTTGCCACCCAGCCTCTGATACAGACACCTCTGAAGTGAATGTCACCAGTTCTCCCCTCTGTGACTGCTTTCTACCACTGACACAAACCCTGCTCCTACTGCACAACCCTGTGTGTTTCACGGCTTAGTGCAAGACAGGAGGTAACATCTCTCCCCTTGGTGAGACTCTCAAAAACTGTAATATTCCCCCCAAAAAATGAAAGAAACACAGAATAAAATGGCATAATTTAATTTTTCCTTAATGATAAAAAAAGGACAGGCGTAATATCATGAACAAATAGACTGAAAAAGTCAAAAGTCAGTGGAATAAAGTATAGTTCACTTTTGGCTGAAAGAAACAAAAACACATGCTAAACATTATCTAAGGCTACAATTAAATCCTATACGTGAAAGACACACACTGTGTGCTTCAAGGATTAGTCATGAACCAGAAAACTCTTCCCCATGGCTGACCAGTTTCAAAGCAGCCTGCGCTGATAGTGGAAACAACTGAGTGGATGTGGATCCAGCCCACCCTTCCTTCGCAGGCTGGTCCCAGAGCTGGAGCAGTGGAGCAGGTCCATGGCCATGGCCACCACACAGTCCTGCCTTGGGAGCCATGCATCAACTATGAGCTCAGCTAAATGGGGATAACAGCTTTGGGAGTCCAGACACTGCGCAGTCACTGATCACTGTCCTTGTTTCAAGCCTCAACAAGACAATCGTCCACTTACTGTTTTCCTCAAGTGTTTTTTCCTTCCTAAAGCCATCCTAGTTTATGAAGCCAAGCCAACATCGAGCAGGAATTCTGTTCAGGAGGCTCAGAAATACTCTCAACTGATTTACAGTTAGGAATTATTCCACCACTAAGATACACTTGAATATTTAGATGTTATCTTCTCTAGTAAATCAAGAAGGTAAAATTAACAGTAACAAAAGCTCTTCTGAACCGTTAAAAGAAAGATACGATCTCATTATCTTTTGAATTTTATAGAACAAGTATTATTAAACACTACAAACTTGTTAGAAGATTTCAGGGGGCTGCAAATTCCTCCTGTATCTTCAAGGATGCAATCATCCATCCGAGAGCAATAAAAAAGACTATTAAGTTATAAAGCTATGGGGCAAACAGACTATTAAGTTATAAAGCTATGGGGCAAACAAGCTCCAAGCCAAACCCATGGTGCACCTGTTTCCATTAGGAACTGCACATACATTTGCGATATAGAAGGCATATATATTTTCCTGCAGCTTGGGGTGGAATAGATGAAATTTATATGTCTCAAAAATAAGAAGTGACTAAAGAGGCAACCTCAGAGTGGGCACGGCCAGCAAGTGAAACACTATTTCTCTCATCTCAAAAGAAGGATGATTGAGTTGTAATAGTGCCCACGACCAAATGTATCAAGAAAACATCATGTTTACAGTTTTAAAGTAAAACCCCCTATTCATTCTGCCCCAGTAGTACAAGCAATATGGCAACTCTCAATCTGATACCATTTGATAAAAATTAGGCAGAGCATTGCAGAGGAATAGAACTAAAAATCCAACATTACACTGTCACCTCCTATCTGAAAGCAGACACCAAGGGCAAAAAACTCTCCTCTCTGATCCTCTCCACTGATTTTCATCACTTGGTCCCTAAAGGTTCCAAGCACGGAGCTTCCATTAATGTCACTGGAAGCTCCCTAAACAGGAAAAGCTAAAGAGCAACCAAAAATAGCCAGGCAGCTCTGCAGCCCCAGCATAACTCCCTGCAAAGATTTACCAGTTAGATTTTAATAGCCTGTCATTCTCCTTGCTATAAAGACTCTATGCTACCTTCTGGCCCCATCACATAAGAATTCACCAAATACTGACTGGCAGAGCAGAGGGGACCTAAGACCGCACGCTCCTAACGGGCAGAATCCTACTGATAACCACCGATACTGCATCTGAAGCACTTCAAATCCTTGCAAATGGCTGCCCAGAGTCCAGCACAAACCCCTGTCTCCTTTCCTTCCCAAAAACATTTATCTGAAAAAGCCATTATTTCTGTATTTGACTGGAAGCAAGAACTTTGGAGCACTCTCATGTTACCATAATAATCACCACAGACCAACAAGAATACTGTGTTAAGACTGTGGCTTCACCTCTCAAGAAATTGAGAGACTATAATAGCATCTTTCCATGTCAAAGGCCCCAAAGTGCACTATAAAGAACATAAGTAAAGTAAGACTAACAGCTTACTCCTCAGTGGAACATTACCAACTCTGAGGTGAAGCACAACTGTTGTAAAACAGCAACTCTAGCGAGAACTTTGGAGAGGAACCAGAAAGGGACACCATGCCCAGTTTACATTAAGTTACCCTGGTCTGGACTTTGACCATAGGAATGTCTAATAAATCAGCACTGCAAATTTCTTCTACAATATCTAATTAAGTGGCAAGTGACTTCTTGGACCGTTATTTTATGGACCGTGTAGTGGTCTGTTACTGAAACCACTACCCTCAGACTTAAAGGACAAGAGTCACTCAAAATGGCCCAGCTACTCGAGGATTTGTGCTCCCCCACAAACACAGCTCCCTGAGCTACCAGTTCACACACAGCACACTTCATCTCTTCAATACACTCATCACATTAACGCTACATGTTTGGAAAGCCTACAGTAAGAACACGCATGCAGAGTGAACCCAAAACCATCTCTGGCCTCCGATCAGCAGCAGAGGCTCAGGAGACAGTAAGAGACAGAGTAACCTAACCCTCGGTAGTATTCACCATCTCCTATCAAAGCAGTGTGTATGCAAACTTTCTTATATCAGCCACAATGTAAACCCTGGAATCAAACTGTACCCCCAGTTAAGTGTGGCAGCTTCCTTGGAGCTCAGCAAAACTGTTCTTCACAAAGAGAGAAGAAAAATCCAAGTTTATCCATATTCTGGCAGACCACATTATCAGTAACAACCCAGAACTGGCTCGAATTCACCTTTTCAAGGCACAAAATGATTACACTCTCACTTTACAATAGTAACAGAGACAAATCCTGCAAGACAAATTTTCCACAAGAGACTACTCCCTGGCCTGCTTTTCTATGCCCCAATCCTGCATGTGCAAACTCTTTCGAATGTGAAGTGCAAGTCTCTACACCAAGCATATATATACATATGTATGTATGTGTGTGTGAAAGGTCTTCGAGAGATGCCTAGTGGGAAATTGAGGAAAAAAGCAAAACAAGCTCAACAGATTTCAAACTACTGCAACACCTTGTCTGTGGAGGGCAAGGACAATATCCACGTCAAAGCTCTACCACTTACTATCAAAATGACATATTCAGCAAGGCTAAAAGACTCAAAAGAGCGAGTGGATTGAAAAAGGATTCATTTTTTATTTTTATGTATGCTGAATTTTGAGCTTGGGTTTAGGTAACAACACGGTTCAGGAGTACACAGGAGAAACTAAGGTGGTTTTCAGATAATCCAGATGAAAGGGAACTCAATGCATGATGTGCCTACAGTAATCCCGAGCTGTACAAACCCAAGGGATGCTGCTCAAACACCATCCCTGGTGATGAGAGATACCCAAACTGCTTCTCCACAACACCTCCGCAATGAACTCCAAACTTCACACATCCTCCCTGCAAGTCATCACTGGACACGCTCATGGTATGGG
This sequence comes from Pezoporus flaviventris, assembly GCF_033815535.1. Taxonomy (NCBI): domain Eukaryota; kingdom Metazoa; phylum Chordata; class Aves; order Psittaciformes; family Psittacidae; genus Pezoporus; species Pezoporus flaviventris. The sequence continues at coordinate 12,534,234 of NW_026892589.1, forward strand.
AGAAAGCTACAGCACAGTATTGTCCAGTAGTATTATGCTTTTTCTCCTCCAGGTCATCACAGTTTACACCTGAGAAGAGCAGCACACTCTATAAAGAGCTTCCCTTCTACCTGGCATGTAGGTCAGATAGGCAGTAATTCAGTATAGCAGAGCAAGATGTGTTACCTTGACTAAATTTCACCCGTGTCGAACGCTTACCCAAAGATCAAACATTGCCCATGGTAACACACACAGTGAAAACACCCCCAAGGCTGCAGCATTCCTTACTAAAATCTTCCTGCATAAGGACAAGTTCTCCCCCAACCTGGGAAAACAACAGTCAAGTTTCTACAGAAAAAGAAATACCCATTTGCTGACCCTGGTAGCAAGTACAGCTTCCTCCCTTCTTGAACCTTCAACCGGTTTAACATCTTGAATCCACATCTAACCTCAGCAGGGCACAATGTGGTACATATCTATCAATCAACAACTATGCTGACACTGGCTTGAACAATTATATTAATGGAAGAGGCCAGATTCCTGGTTGATTTTATCACTTTACCACAGACTTTACCAGAGTTGATCATCCTTGACTCATCAGTGGGAACTGGGAAGGTGGGAGGTGAGAACTTGTAACGGTGCTTTGCTTGTTTGAAGAAGTCCCATGAGGCCATCAGGAGTACAGCTTGGCTCTGATGCAAGGACCCACACAGTATCCCTCAGAAGCTCACTTCCCCCAACCCATACTTCAGAGGGACTCCTAAAATGCTGCAAGAGGCACCCTGGCCTGAAACCACTCACTATGCTGACAATACTTTGCTCAATTTCTCCTTGATACCAGAGCTGTAATCGTGTCTCTCAGTGCTTTGCAGATTAGCAGCACAGGTAGAAACTAACTGGTTTAAACTTAATCCTGAAAGGCTGATGGCAGTGAGGAAGAGGAAAATACCAAGGCCCTGGTGAGCACTATAATTATGCCTTCTGCAAGAATAATTCCCATTCTTGTCCAAGTGGTTTGTAGTTTCAAGGATTTACTGGATCTGCTGCTGATCCTAGATTTCCAGAGAAGCCTTCCATCTCCCACAAGCTTGTGATTTCACTCCCTCACGTGTCTTGTTACAGTCTTCTCTACCTGCTTCATCCTTACACTGCTAGGGTATAACCACCCCCAAAAGTTACTTAAAACCAGGAGCAGAGCAGGATATTGCATGGAAAAAGTCCTTTCCTGAAATGCTCTCCATTCACAGTCCAGCTGAGCACTAACTATCAATTCACACTTTCTGTGACCAGACCTGTAATTAGAACGCATTTTCCTCATGGATGAGTTGAGGCTGCTCAAGACTTTGTCAGGCCCAACGGAAAGTATGGGACACAGTGGTTTTGTAGGCACCCATTACTGGAACCTCAACACTATGAGCACTTACAAAGTACCTACAAAACACATTCAAACATTAACTAATGTGACAGGCACATAAACCAGAGCAAAGGGGTTGTAGGAACTGACCTATTTTACACAGCCACGCTCAGTTCACTGACCTGGAACAGCCTTTAATTAGGCATTTCCATGCTCTTAAAACAAACATAGAAATAATGCCCTTTCACATAAATAAAGAGATTTGCAAATAAGTTTTCTGAATGAAATGCAGCAGAGCCAAAACCCCTGAATCCATGAGGTGCTTACAGAGGAATTATTCATTTGTGCCTTTCAACTAGCCTGAAGTGTTTGAGGTATCAGCATTTCTGTACTTTGGGCCTTCCTAAGAAAACAGAAACTGAAGTCAAACTCCACATTTGGAATCACTTCAGCCACCATGTTACAGCTGTGCCCTGTACAAGCTCCCACAACTTGCTGTATTCCAACTGCTGAGCATGACTAAACTAACATACAGAAAGTCTTATTCGTAGGAGGCTGCTCACAGGGGAATGAAGATAAATACAAAGATGCAGTAACGGGATCTAAGCAAACAGCACAGGCACACTCAAACACCCAGTTCAAACAGTAAGAGCACATTCTGACCTGTTTCAAGGGAAGACCTAATTCCTTTAATGGATTAACTCTTCCACCTTCAAAGTCATTTTGCCTGTCACCTCCCAGGCTGATTCTTACCCAATACTTACACTAACAACGCTCCCTAGTTGGCAAGAACATTGTTGCTGTTTTCCCATAACCTGCATTCTCTGTCCCCAGGACTGAAAAAATAACAATCCTGCCTCCACAGAATCATTCTAGCACTGAAAAACTACCAAGCTGTCTTCCTGTCATGCACAACAGCTACCTGTATTTTTCACTAAACAGACACAATGTGCTCCATCATTATAAACCAATTTATGGTCCTGTAATAGCCAAAGGAAGCAAAGCCTGATACCATCTCACTATCTTTAATCCAAATTAGGCAGGAGGAGAAAGGGCTGAAGCCACCAGCCTTGAAAGCAGCAACTGTTTTGCTGCTTTGCAAGAAGAGCCTGAATCATCCAACCCAGCCACTGAGGTGGGCAGCAGTGTAAAATTAAGTATGGCTGGGCTCCTGGAAGGTGTCCAGATTCACACAATCTCCATCAGTAGAAATTCTGAACAATTATGACAATAAAACAAAGTTGTTTTCCCCAAGAAGCAACCCTGAGGGAGCACAGGGCCTGCTCTTCCATGTACTGGAATCTCCACTGAGCTCCATCAGGGAATCAAGACCCACCTCTGGCTATAGACAGAGGCAAAGCAGTAGGTTACTGAACCTACTGAACCCAGGTGAAACCTGCCAGGAGAGATCACAAAACCAGTCTATTTTTCCAACAAAGCCAACAACAGCAAAAGTCAGTGTGACTCTGATAAGAAGGGGTGGACTGACAGCCCCAAAGCCCCAAGTCCTCTCTCCTTTTCCTCAGTACAACACGAGATCACGGCATGCACTTCCTCAAAGCACACTTCCCATCAGTCTGGATTTCAGTCTGGAAAATTAAGTGCACTCAGTCCCTAGCCTTCCTTCTGCCACAGCAAATGAAGAGTCAATACAGAGTTTAGAGGTGAAAGATAGTTTTACAAAGAGCTGTTAAGTCAACCACAATCCCAGCAACTCCAAACCCAGGTAGTTAACAAGTGCTACCTGAAGGAATGAAGAACGTATAGCCTTGTTTCAGCTCAATTCTTTGGCATCGTTCCACCCTGTCTCCCAGAAAGATATCACTTTGCTTTCCTGAGAGAACCCATTCTTCATAAAGTTCTAGATTCTGCAGAGTGGGCGGAATCAGCCAGAAGATCTAAAAATAGAAGAAAGATTTAACTATTACCACCAGTCAACAAAAATACAGAACAGAGAGGCTCCAACAAGGTTAGCACGTGTTAGACAAACGCACATGGAACACCAAGCCTGCTTTCTGCATGAAGCACAGGTTTTCCAGGTATTGTGCACAGAAGCAGAGAGCAGACAGCAGCAGCAGTTAGTCCATGTGCTGGATGTGGCAAGGTAACTGTCAGTTGTCATCTCTCTTCCATGAAACATCTTACTCAGAATATGCCGGCATAGTTTACTCACTGTTTAAAACTCTGTGTTGGTACAGTACATCCTCATTGGACTATATAGATGAACAGTACCTGTGGCCTACTTATTTCAGTTCCCAAAATACCCTGTCTATACTACAATTGGAAAAAGCAGCTTAAAAACAGTGAAGATGCAAATGTAGCCATCCCTACTGTATATGTTAATGCTTCTATATCCTGTAGTATTTCAGTTCCAGCATAAACCGCATGTGCACACTAAAGGAAAATGAAATCTCTAAAAGAAAACAGCAGCTCTAGATACAGGAGACTTGAGGGCACTCTGACCCAACAAGGGTATACACAGCCACATACTCACTGCAAGGCACTTCTATGCCATGCAGCAATAGCAAGCCTAAAAGCACCACCAACAGCAAAGAACTCATACTGTATTTCAAGTAAACTACTGGTCTGTTTCATGAAGGTGAATGGTGCCCTTCTAATTCAGCAAACCCTGTGTACATCAACAAAGGGAGCTGAAATGGAGTGATCGTTGACTAGCCCCCTCCCCCCAGAAAAGGGGTAAATAAAGGAAAAACTAAAGCAAGCAACCCCTCCTCTCCATAAGAGGCACAGAGAAATAAACCCAAACATCAAACACGGTTCACCTACCTTCCCCCCACGGAAAACGTGATACCACACTGAAGTGCCACCAAAATCAATATGAAAATCAGTGAAGCATCCTTTCACACTCATCAAACAGTACCTGTAAGCAGAGTGAAAGACAAAAATGAATCAGGCTGAAACAGTTTCTTTCCACATCTTAATTTGCAGAGGATAACTGTATGTGCAATACTACCGCCACCAATTATGTTCCAGCATTTACAGAACTGGTTTTGTCTCATGAATTAACTATAAGTAGGTTCCTGCTGAGAAATGTTTGTGTTTCCTATTCATACAACTGGAATGAAAGTTTGCAGAGCTAGGAAACACAAAACCATTAAAAGTTACACTGTTCAGAAGTATTTCTTATGCCATGGCCAGTCCCCTGGGTGAGCTGGTTAATGCTCTCCTCCACCACCCGAGAGACGTAACCTTCACCACAAGTTGTACACAAATGGCTTCAAACAGCAAAGTTTTAAAACATCTCATTTGCTTAATAAATCCTCCTGAATGTTCTTTACCTACTTGCTATTTTTGCAGAGACTGGGGGACAGAAACCTCATTTGGCAAATTAACTCCTTTTTGTTCACATTTCTAGGCATTTCTGCATCAAAATACATCAAGAAACGAGCTGGCAGCATCACTAAGTATCAAATCCACTCTTTTTTTAACGCTGTCTTGATTCAGGTTTTCAAAGCAGTTTAAAGTCAGCATCACTGGAAAGAGATAAGAGCTTTCATCTCACTCCACGAATCTCAAGACTCCAGCCACCATCTGTAACTAATGGCCGAATTACAGCCGCTCTCCTCACTAGAGGCACCTTTGCAAACGCAGGAAACACACACCACTTAACCCACTAACCTCTTTTCCTTGTTCCGGTCTCCGTTTCATGGCTTTTTTTTTTTTGGTTGGGCTTTGTTTGGGGGTTGGGATTTTGTTGGAAAGGGGATTATGGAAATAGTGCGAGCAAGGGATTTGTCCAAAAAAAAGAAAAAAACAAAAGAGGAAGAAAGAAAGAAAAAAGGCTTCATTTAACTGTATCTTTTTCTCATCACATTCAGGTAGAGAGAATCTCAGCAGTATGCAGACGGCGTGCAAAAGTCCCTCTAGATGATAGGCTGGAAAGGACCTTACCATGTGTCTGCAGAAGGCTGGCAAATCAGAGCGACTATAGGTACATAAGAGCCCGCTGCCTAGCAACCACATCCCGAGCCCGAGTTGACAGAATGAGACGCAATGCTGTCATGAAGACAGTCAATTTGTGGGCTTCAAAAAAGGTCCTGCGCCTTCATCTCACAATTAAAACCCCTCCTGGTGCAATTCCACGTCTCTCCTCTTGCCCGATCTGGAATTGCGTTGGGCTTTTTTTTTTATCCTTCGGAAGCAGGAAGAGAGCTTTTTCTGCCCCTGGGGTATTTCAGATGCTTCAAAAATCACAGCTCGCCAAGAAGCTGTCTACACTCTCAATATGCTCCACTTCAAAATATGAGTCCTTCCCTCCCAAACACAGCTCTTTTTCTTTTTTTTTTTTTTTTGGTTAATTTCTCCTTTTTCTGTTTTCTCTACCAAGATGTTGTTGATTCCAAGTCAGATAGAATTTAAAAACAATATAAAAAGCCCAGAAAGGAAGTAGCCTTCCTTCCAGCCAAACTGCACAAAGTCACAGATTGAATAATTGCTCATAAAACACACACAAAAAAACCCAACATGGAAATTCTCAGTTTATGGGCACTGTTGAGTATTAAAGGTTCATGTTGGTTTCAAGTAAGAAAATCCAAATCCTTATGGAACCAATTATTCTCAGCTTCCAAAAGGTCAGATGTAAAATACATCACACTAACAAAATTCTTCTAAGACAGTGCTACCTACCAACAACCACCCGTTCACATTAAGAGATTCCAAAAGAGCATAAATGGCCCAAGCATTTGCAGGTTTTATTTATTCCTCCATAGTCCACAATCTAAACTTGAAGCTGTTAATCTGTTTGTGTTCAGAGAGGAAATAACAGATTGAATTCTCTGTCAAACCAAAGCGCTTAAGTTTTGGGGAGAAACACCAAGGTGGATGTAGCTGTGAAAACGCAACTCTCTTTTCTTCCCCCCCCCCCCCCCCCCCATTTTCCCTCCGTTTTCTTGAAACTCCCCTAAACACAACAATTTTCATTCCAATAAAGGTTGGTTTAGTGAAAGAGACACATATGGTGATTAACAAAACCCTACAAAGCATCTGGAAAAAGAAACAAACAGCTTTTATGTCCATCTACAAACGAGCCCTGCCATTTCATTTCTGCTGTTAACCTTACAGGCCTGCTTTTGTCCAACCCCATCAGCTACCTAACGGCTCAGGAGCCTGAAAAAGCCATCTTCCGCCATACAGCGCTCTCCCTTGTTGCCAGAGTCTGGCACAATGCCTTTGCATTGACCTCTACAGCTTCCTCTTCCAATGTACACCGCAGTCACATGGTCCCAGCACAGCTCCACGCCACAGCTAATCTTATACAGGGCTCCGCTCCAACCCCAGCAAGCACCTTCATCATCACTAACAGCTGCTAATTTGGGGAATGACTCCACTTTTCAGGTTTTTCCTTAACAACAAATTGAAATAAATAAATAAATAACCGGGGGGGGGGGGGGGGGGGGGGGGAGGGAAGCACCAGAACACAGCATCCATATTGAAAGAAACCTAGAAACTCCATCCCACTGTGTGTGCTCTGGTCTCAGCTTTTCTGCCTTCAGCGCCCTGGGCCACAGCAGGTAAAGCGGGTTACAGGAACACAACCCCATGCAGAGCGCAGGGAGACAGCCTGACCCATTACACCCTGAAACACCAACCGATGCAAAAGATGCCCCAACTTTAATATTTTCTTCCACAACTGCTACCACATCCACTCCTGCACACTCCACTTTATCTCCCTGCACAGCCTCAGTAAGGGTTTTAAAACATTCATCTGCTTGTAATCTGTTGTGGGGGGAGCTTCCCTTCCCCACTGAAGAGTTTGGTTTATGCTCTCCACAAGCCTGAAATTGTTCAAGTTGATGTAGTTATTTTCGAGGAAGAATGATGTGTGGTGTGGGGGAAAGGGGAACTTCCCCCCCCAAAAAAAAAAAACACAAATCTCAGATAATTTGCTAGAGAAATGATGCGAGGAAACATGGAGTAACCTGAAAACTCCCAGGGGAGCACAAGCACAGAGATCCCCCAAAAAATAAGAGAGAGAAGGAGATGATAGGAACGAAGCTAAACCACTAAGCAAACACAGCGAGCTGGGAGCACAGAAACAAGGCAGAGACACCGCTCCCTAAGCCAGCGCAGACACCACACTCCCAGGCAAACCCACAATGCACTCGCCACGCATAGCTACGAACCCGCAAGCAAACAGAGAAACAAAGACAGCGACGGACACGCCGGGATGCGAAGGCAACGGGCAGAGCCCCGGCGCAGGGGAGGCAGAGGCGCAGCGTTGCATGCACATGGACTCGGGCAGACACGCGAGCACACGCAGAGAGGCAGCGTTACCCTCAGCTTAAGCTCCTTTTCTCTGGCAATAGGCACAGCGCACCATACGGCTCTATTCCCTCTGGCATTGCGAGGGCTCCCCTGCCACTGAGCTCAGCCCATAAACCACTCCCAAACCCCAGCAGAGGCTTCTGTTTTTTGTTCGGGCCAATGAGAAAAGTATAGCTCACTCTTCCTTCCTCCCAGGAGCAGCGCCGGCTGGTTGAAATCCCTAAGCCTGAAACCGAATACCACAAACCCATGAGGCGGCCGCAAGTGCCAACGCGAAGGGAAGGAGCAGGCCCTGCGCTGGGTGCCCGCTCCCCCAGGTGCTCCCGGGGGTGGGAGCAAGGAAGCATCCCGGCGGCTCCCCTTCTTTCTCCCCAGGCCTCGCCTCACAGCATCTGGAAGCGGGAGCTGGAAAGGACGCAGCGGGAAACAATAGCTACCTTTGGGCGACTCCGCACGCTAACGGCCTGACCCGCACCGAGCAACGCTCCCACACTGGGGCCCTGCAACTGGAAGCCACAAATTAACGCCGCAAGACAAAAGAAACCATTGTCACCCGGGAGACACGGGGCCAGCCCGCCCGGCCCGTCTGCCGCCCCACCCCCGGCCCCCCGCTGCGGGGCACCGGCCCCGGCGCAGCGCACAGCCCGGCTGCCCCCTCAGGAAGGCCGCGGGGTTTCTCCCCAGGGAGGGCCCCTGCAGCACCCACCTCCGGCCGCCGGGGCCGGCTCTGCCCGTCGAGGGGCCCTCCGGAGCCGGGCCGGGGAAGGAACCGAGCTTTGCAGCCGGCCCCCGGCCTTCCCACAGGCACCAACGCACCCGGCCCGCTCCGTGCCCGAGGCGCGGGGCAGCCCGGCTGAGGTAACCGGCGCTGCCAGCCCCGAGTAAGCGCAACCCCCCACCTATCAGCACCAAATAGTAACTAATCATTAAACAACGTGTGTGCGCGGCAGGCACTTCAAAAGCACACCAAAGACCCGGGTCCTGCCCGGAGGGGGTTACGCACTGAGTCAGCCGGACAAAAACAACACCCGAGATAAGAGGAAGGCTGTTCTGAGGCACCAGAGATGGTGGGGGGAGACGGAAAACTACACTCGTGAGGCTGGGACCAAAGCGGCGACACTTCCCTGGGCCCACCCGAGGTGAAACACCGAGCCCCGGTGTGTGCTCACACCCGGGAACAGGAGCGGGGACTCCAAAGGGAAACCTTATTTACCTTCCGGCCGTCAGACTCCGGCATTAAAAGCGCACGTCGAGGATCAGAACTGCACCCAGCGGCCCTGTTGGGCTGCCTGCACATCCCGCTGCTGCTGTGTATGTTTGGTGAGCACTGGGAAGGTTACCTCTGAACTTAGACAATGAAGAGGCCTCTTTTTTACCGTGACTGGAAGCTTAAATTTAGGAGAAGGCACCCGCCACAGCAAGGAAATGACCCTGCCAATTCACAGCAAGCAGAACAGCACTTGGGTATCTGTGAGAACACAGCTCACTGCTCCATCCCTGTGATGTGGCTGGTCAGCTCCAGGCTCCCCACAAACCAGTTTAAACACTGGTGCTCGTTTTGGTTACACGCGTGATGCTGCAAGTCCTCCAAGCTCTACACAAAGGAGGATTTGAGCCCAACACACCCACCTGAAGACATTAAATCCTATTTACTTTGCTAGTTTGGACAGTTTTAATGAGAACTTGCGCTATTGGTCTCATCTGCTTGTACTTAATTATACCTATAGAGCAGGTTTGTATCAAAAGCAATGCACAAATGACATACAAAGTGCATACAAGTATCTCACATGCATAAAACAGCGCCAGGTTGCGTCGCGGGACCTGCGAGCTCCCTCAATTCAAAGGGCAATCTCTGTCTCCAGAGGCAAACCCTCAGCTTCTAATTAGACAACAGCTCAGCAGAGCATTTTATCATCTGTTTAAATCCAACCCTACTTAGTAAAGGAATGAATAAAAACGAATGGATGGTTGAGTAACAGCCTAGGAAGGGGAAATAGGGCTGAGTATATGGTAACAGCACAGCATCCTTTCATGAACAGTTAGGTTCCATACCAGATTCCCCACCCTTAACTGAAGAACAGCAGCAATATAAAGACCTATTATAGTCATGCTTAGCTACTTTAAGTAATAGGAAGTTTTGCAGGCAAAAAGGGTGTTGCAGGGACTGAGACTTTGGTTTCATTTGGTCCAGAGCACAAACATAAAGTGCCTGTTACTATTTCTATTGCAGTTGTGTCCTGGCACAGTAGCTATGCCACTGCTTTGCAAATAATCTTGCAAGGCTACAAACACAAAACCTAATAAAGCAGATAATTTCAGCAGGCTATCAGCTAATGAGAAATCAAATCAGCACTTCTGGGGGTGGTTTTGGTTGGTTCAGGTTCAGCCGTGTCCAGATTCAGGCTCAGCTGAATCCAGACTGCTTCAGTCCTGGTTGAATTTAACCAGAAAACTAAGTCTGAGGTTGTTTTGAGCTACCTGAAAATGGTTAAGGTGCACCACGATGAAAGGAAGCAGTTCTGAGCCTGGTTCAGTTTCCTGCCTTTAGGATTTGCAGTTCCACAGGCATCTGAGGCGATATAACAAGCTTCTGCCCATAAAAGCTGACATTACAACCACACCGCCCTTTCCTCCTGCCCTGGCTCATGGTTACACAGCATCCTGCCCACTCTCAAATAGGCTCCCATGTTTGTGAGGCCCTTTGCAGGAACTTGCACCCAGGGATGTGAAAGAGGGAGGCTTCCTCCATCCCATTGCTATGGTTTTTTCCACACTCCTGCACTGCCCTGTGGTTGGCACAAGCATTTATGCAGCCATGTGGTGGTTTGGATGGCCTGAAAAGGACCCAATTTTTCTTTATTTCTGAGTCGGGTTTCAGCCAGATCAGTCCCCAGTCCAGTTTACTCTGCAGTTGCACCATGGCGTACCCTAGCCACGAGGATGGGACAACGTGGGCATGGACTGTTCTTGCAGGGGCAGTGCCAACTTATCCCAGTTTGAAGTTTGAACACTACAACCTCAACTTGCCATCCCCTTAATTTCTCATGTTGTTTTACTGTTTGTGAGAGGTATCACTTGGACAGTTTTACCTATTTTGGACATAAACTGTTTCCCCACTTAATTCAGTCCTCCAAGGCTCCTAGTAGGTATGTTGTCATTTACTTACAGACTGAAAAAGAACCTCATTACCCATAGTTTTTAGAAGTAGTTAATGGTGCAGGTCCAAGTGAAAGCCAGGGCAGCCTCCAGCGTGCGCAGTGCTCCTGGTAACCAAAGCAGTGCAGCAGATGGAGCGTTCTCTAACTTCACTCCCAGCACGGAACTTGACGTGCAGGAGCCAAGACAGACATTTGTGTCTGGTAATGCCATCTGTGTCTGCAAAACTGCAACGCGCTCGCTGGAGTGCTTTTTGTTTGGAGGGAACACGGGAATGGTGGGGATCGCATGCTGCAAACTCCACGCATTACGAGAATGCCGAGAACAAGAATGAAATGAAACAATCCCAGTTCTGAGCAGCAACAGTCATTAATAAAGTGTATGGATATTGACAATTCACATAAAAGAACAGGCAGCATGGAACAAATGATAGCACTGACATTTAGCTCCACAATTGAATATGATCTCTTTAATAAGGGCTTATACCCTGGGACTACTGTCTATACAGAAAAGGGCCAATCTGAATTTCCAAAGGTGGAGAAAGCTAATCTCTTAAGGAGTTCCTATTTAAACTGGACAAGTTAATGAAAGAGACATCTCTTGAGAGCTGCTAAGCACACAGAAACCACTTCCACCTCAGGACAGCCCCTGCCTGAGCTGCAGACAGTGAAAGTTCAGAAGATAATTTTAAGATAAGGCATCATTTTATGCTCACAACATTCTTATACTCCTCCCAGGGCATCTATGACAGCACTCAACAGCAGTCAGGTTACCAAGCGCCATGGATCTTTGTCCTGACCCTGTACAACTTCTCTTGTGTAACTAGACTACCAGTGTTTGTTACTGGTTTTACCTTTGTTGCTCCTTCAGACTGATGAGGCGTTTGCGTCAACAGTGCTGCAAATCAGCTTTCTCTAGTCTTTATACCAGATGATGCTCACTAGCAACATCCTCATCCTCCAGCCACATCACCCTTGCTTTTCATGCTTGATGCATGGATTGACTCCACAACTCCTTTTCCCACATCAAACTCCATTCCACATTTCAAGTGCTCACAGTCTTTCACTGTTTAGCTTCTCTCTACCTATCACATAGACTAGTTTATCAAGCTGTCAACCTCCACCTTCACTTTGCCAGTGACAGCAACCTCAATGGCTCTGTCTGCTTCTTCATCAGACATCTTCTTCCTTTCTACCAGGCCATCCTCCACACATGCAAAAAGCTCCCATGTTAAAATCTGTTGAATTGCTACTTCTCTAAATTCCCTCTTTGAAACCTACCATCTGGCATTACATGATGCAAGTAGTGAACTGCAAGAATATACTCTGCTTTCTCTGCTAGATTCTGTTAGTCGTGTCGCTACCTTATCCTTTAAACCATCTCTGCCTTGCTTTGTTTACTTGCTACTTTTTTTTTGCCAGCATCTGGACTGTGCCTGCTCTAGGAAAGGGATCGTTTTCTTCTTTCTTTGTACAATCCCTGAATCATCACCCAGTTTCTTAGCTCTAGCAGATTATAAATAAAGTCATTTAGTAGACTAACCATTTGGGAAGCAAGTTGCCTGGATTCTGTTTTCTGCTCTGCCATTGGGTGACCTTAGGCAAGTCACTTAGGACATTTCAAAACACACGTGTGAGACTTGGCACTCCCATCCATATCTAGTTACCCTAACAAGCACCTTACTCTTTTCAGAACAATAGAGTATCTTTAGCTTCCACTGAAATCAATGGTACTGCACACGTCATAGGACCAGGCTTCCCCGTGGTGCCTGCCACAAAGGCTCTGCTATTATTACCTTTACCTCCCAAAATGTTACTTTTACAGAACAAGAGTAAATGCTGCATCTCGGTTTCTGACTGCACGCTCCTTTGTATATGTTAGTACCAGTCTATTTTAGACACTGCAGTTTGGAAAGAGCTCTGAGCCATTTGCAAAACACCAGAGGTTGGTTCAGCAGCAGAGCCTGGGATGCCGCCAGCATTAGGTTTGGCCAATAGAAAATGCTTCTAAAACAGAAACAGCAGTGAAGGGCTTCAAGGATTATGTTGTGTGCATCAGTCATACAGGTCAGTAGCTGTTATATCATTAACAGTAACCCCTACCTGAGTTGTACTAATTCATATGAAAATGACAGTGAACATTTTGAGGCCCCCCCAAATAGTTCCTTTTCCCAATCACTTTATAAAAAGTTTAAAGGAAGACACTCAAACAGAAGAAACAATGAGGTGAGGTAATGCCAGCGTAACTTGCTCAGAAACTAGAGATGCAGAAACAGGACAAACTGCTCTTGTGTTTAGCCACAAACCTGCCTCCAAAGCAAGAACCACAACCTATAGAGTCAGTCCAATGCTGGAGCTTGCAGGTGAAAAAGTCAACAGAAAAGTAAACTGGCATGAAGGGCAGTGACAGGGTTTCTGGGGAGACACACACCTATTAAACACAGACTTCGAGTACATCTCACAAATCATCTTTACATTTCAGCCTAGAACCTGGGAAGGAACCCAAAGCCTACAGGAGGACTTTGACTACACTGCGTGAACTGAAAGATGAAAATACACTTTGAAAAGAGATTGGATTAAAGATTATATTCAGCAAACTGCAAAATGAATTAGTCAAGGGGGTCAAGAGTAGAGCTTTTAACAGACATAAACAAACTTACTTTTTCACTTTGGGGTATTTCATCTCTGAAATTGCATTGGTAGCGTCCGTCTGCCTCTCCTTCAAATGCTGTGGCCACACGTTGTCCACCCAGTCAACTAAGTCCACCTGAAAGCCCCACCAGAATCAACTGTTAGTTACTGAACACATGGTAAGACCCACTCCCATTGGCCAAAACTAACGATGCAGCAACAGATGCTCACAGACAGCAAGAACCTTGATGCTCAACAGGTGCAACTTGTTGAGGTACAGCACCTCATCACCACCCCTCAGCCCTTTGTAATCCAGAGTAATGCAGTCAAAAGTGGCACAAATTCTGTCCTATGGGCACCTGTGAGCACTTTCTCTTGCAGCATCACCTGCTCTCTGCATTCGAATGCATTTTTTTAGCCAACAGCCTAGAAATTGCATTTATAAATGTTAAAATACAAACATAAAAGACATCACACTGTTCCAAATATCTTACATTTCAAGGAACATTAACACCATCGTTCTGGCCAAATTCTGGTTTGAGTAATTACATTATTGCTTATTGTGTGCTTCCTTCATCACTTAGGGATAAAATTCATCAAAGTTCTTGTCCAAAGGCCAGACTTTTAGGAAGTGTGGATAGGAGAAACCAGTGAGAGCTGAGAAACTGGAAACACACTGTCAGCAAGGTGAGGAAGAGGTGGAAACTGAAGATTGTTCAGGGACATTGAAACAGCTCCTGCACTGGGTGCCAGAACATGAACTGCAACCTGTCCATCACAGGCACAGCAAGGACAAGCCTGTGACTCATTCTTTGGTCTATTTTATGGTGGAGCCTGTCCTAGATACCCCAACATTCCCTTCTGGTTATGCAAACGGATCACATGGGCCAGGTTTCGAAACGGGGAAACACCGGTCAATTTGGAAAGTCCAAAGCAGGCTGTAGTGCTGGGTTTGGCCACTGTGTGGCTGTACATCCCGACCCAGCTCAAGACACTGGGATGTGTGAGTGAACCTCCACCAGTGGGTCAGTACGGACTGCAAGACCTATCCTAGGCGTTTGTTGACAAAGCTGTCCTCTGTCTGTCTGCAGCAAGCATGAAGAAGTGATAGGCAGCACCCCACTTACCCCCTTGATCGCCAAATCTTTTTAAAGGCCCACCCAAGAATGTTATTTGTATGAGTCAACTCAACTCTTTGTATCCCCAGAGGGTTTTCATGATAGGGCAATTAACACATGGAACTCTTGCAGATTGGGGCTGACCCCTAGCTATTCTCTATCAGGTGGTGTTGATAAGACAGGGTATTTGAGAAGAGGCAAAAGGAGATAATGCAGCCAGTAGAAATAGGACCAATTCCATGAATATCATGGTTGTATGTGAATACAAATTTGATGGTTACTGCCCTGATTCTGAAACAATTCCCACATCCTGATATTGCAACCCATGGTCTTTACACAACAGGGAAGATAAATCAAGTATTTCTGCCTTACATGGGCTCAAAGAGCTCTGCAGAATTCAAGGGAACCATTTATACAAATATAGATTTGACTGGTATGTGGCTTTATGTACTGCACTTCCTCTCAGCACCCACTTCCCCAGCACCCTCTCTTCTATTCCCAAGTACATAATGTGAATTCAGATCTCTCAATCAAGAGATGGAGATCCAAATATCCCTGGGTTAACAAATGATTGTGCAACTCAGGCCATATTAAATCAATATGAAGTATTCACTTACATGTGGTGACAGGTACCTAGCTGCAATTTTCAGTTGTGAGCACCCAGGAAATTTGCACAGCTGTTTTACAAGCTCACTGAGCATGATGTGCTTGGGACAATTGGAATCAGCTGAGCACCAGAAACTCTCCAGAGCACTTCCTAACTGCCCACTAATGTCTGAATGACAGCACAAACCTGCACAAATGTCAAAATACATGCTTAGGATTCAGTTTGTGATCAGAACATAATGCCCCAGATTCTCTGCTGAGTGTCCTGAGAAGACACTCTGAAATACCAATGCTATTCCCTCCATCACTGTGTGTTACTGAGTTGATGCTCTAATACTCACCTATATATGGGCACATTACTGATAAATGAAATCTTCTTTATCAATAATACCACTGTTTCACTGCCAGTGGCTCCATTGGGAAACAAAATCACAGAGCCCTCTACCTTAAAAAATGTGTACAAATCTACCCTCCTCCTCTGACACTGCCAGTTCTGACACAGCAGTGATTGTGCTGATTTAACTGGGTATAGATTTCTACACTTGATACATAGGATTTCGACTTTTTTGTTCTGGACCCCCCTGAACATTTTTTAGTTATAGCAGGTTCATATATGAGGAATTTAAGCTTCACGATAATTTAAGCTTTCTTAGAGAAGGAAAAACAATAAAGAGGTATTTCATTTTTGGATGGAATTTCCCCAAAGCACCTTGAGAGGAACTGGGTATCTGTGCAAGTTGCATGATTAAGAGCTCATCAGATACCTAATTCCTGTAAAGTGAGTTCCACTGTCAAGGAGACCAGCTCTCTACTTGGATAAAAATGAGATCCTACTACTAAGCGGAGAGGAGTTACAGGTACTTCACATCACACCTTGTTTAAACTCTATGTTTTATTGTTACAAAGCAACTTGTGAAAGGGAAGAAGCTGAGAATAAACCATCACCACAGGATCTCTTACCACATTGGGGCGCTTGACAATGTTCTCCAGCTTCGTGTGGCTGAACTCCAGGCTGATGACATTGTAGAGCTTTTCACGCTGGGCCTCCGGTGTTTCATAGTACCTCACAAATTGAGACATGCTCATTTCGACACCCTTCTGTGTGTTCACATCCATCACGTCCACTATCCGCCGGCTTCCTGCAAACACGCACAGACAGTCTCTAAACATCTGCCTTGGCTTCATTTTTATATATATATATATATATATTTATATATTATATGTATACATTTTCAAGGACTGCAGGGAGCCTGTTATTAGAGGAGGATGAGGGACCAGCATCAGCCCCTCTACATGTCCTGAGCAGCTCAAACAGTGAGCAGGGAACTAACTTGGGGCTGCCCTTTTTGCCCAATATGCCACTGAACAAATCATGCGGTGTCTCACTGCTTCACAGAGATGAAGAGAGTAGTTTTCTCCTTTACACGAATTGGCATGAGCAGAAGTACATTAAAAACTATAAAGCAGTGATATAATACGGTAGCAGGGGGCATACAAGACAAATAGCTCTCCAAATCATACTCTGCAATTTTCTAAACATCCATATGCCTCTCAAGATGCTTTTACTCATGTACAAAAATTTATTCCATAAAGAGCAAACTGCCTCACAGCACCAGATGCTATAAACTGCTGCACACCTTATACAGATTGCTGAGTATCCTCCATTCCAGCCATCATCAGTGGAGAATAAAGCACTAAATGCCATAGAAGAGTGAGCCCCCACTTTGGATCTCTCAACAAACACTACAGGACATACTTTCAGCTTCTCGAGTGGCAGACATACAAGTCTCATTAGCACCAGAATGTTGAACAGCAGTTTTAGTCCCAGCCTTTAGCTTTACACAGATTAATCCACCACCTTCTCTTTGGCCAACTGGAAGGTTTCACCTCTCCCAGCGATTTCATCACCCTAATTAGCAGTTCATTTGTGTGCAAGCAAACAGGAGCCCATGAGGGACAAGTCTCATTTCCAGGAGAGAAGGATTCCAGCAAACAAACTCACAACGCTTCCAAAAAATCACTTCAAAACCAGTTTCACTGCTGAAGAAATAGTGCAAAATAAATGGCATTAAAGCAAAATGGAGGGAAGATACAGGCCATCAGAGGGAGTTATTAATAATTGCAGCACCCGGGCTATTGTGTGCTTGGGAGCAGTATTGCAGCAAGAATGAGAGTTTGGATTGCATCACTCCATTAGAACCATCCTTAGCCACAGATAGCAATGACAGTGACAGATGTGATAATGATTCTGGAAAGGAACTCAAGACCATAAAGCTTTGTAGTCGAAAACAAGAATTCATACAGTGTAAACGTGGCCCAGTCCCACTGGCCCATCAATCAAACTCTAACCTACAAGGCTAGAGAACAGGATTTCATCCTTGGTCTGAGCTCGGGACTGGTCCTCGTGTTGCCACCTTGAGGCAGGACTCGGAGAAAGTTCAGTTATGTGTGATGCAGCACCAGAGTCCTTAAATTAGGTATTTGCATGTTTGAAACAACACACATGAAATCCAGTGTGGGGTTAGGGCTGTTTGTTGTTGGGGTTTTTAACGTTATTACAGTGGGGGAATAGACTTTTGTCAACTGAACAGATTAGCAACTGAGGTGAAGTCCTGTTAAACAGGATAAAACTCAGGCTGATTTCTGCCTGGGGATCAGAGCAGCAGCCACAGCCCAGAGGCGTTAAGCACACAGATAATGAAAAGTTGTCTCTGAAGGACTGCGTGGCAGAGGCTGGGTTCTGCCATAGCCCCGTCCAGGCTTGATCTCAGCGACCCGGTACAGCCTCCATTACCCTTTCTGAGAGAAAAATCAGTAGTTACTTGAAGAATTAAAAGCGTGAGGCCCAGTTCAATAGCAGGTTTGTTAAATGCACACGATTATCAATCACGGGCAGAAGAGCTGAGATCTGAATTGATAGTCTCTTGACTTCCAAATTAAAGAGTAATTTGAGGGGCTGTTTTTCTCACACCTGGATCCCTAACTGGCAAAGGGCATCTCTTACTACTGACATGGGAAGAAGCTTCAGTGCACCCTGCATCCTTGGCTTCCCAGGATCTTTCTCCAATATAACTCTGGACTTGAGAACACCTGGACAGCGCAGGATTAGGAGGCACTGTTTCTTCTGCAACAGATGTCACTCAGAGGCAAAGTGGTGATGCTGGAGGGGATTTTACAGCCTAAAGAAGAAACATCCTCCCTCTTCTACTGCTTCTTATCAAGCACAAGTAAATGCCCAAAGGATCACAAAGACAGTAACTAAGAAACAAGCTTGTGCCACCTTTGACAAGTGGAATAGAATCAGTTGCAGAGATGTAAGCTGGAAAACAAGATCAATCAGGAAGAGCTACTTAAGAACTGTGCTTCATTTGAAACCTTAAAAACAATCAAGTTACTCCAGCCCACACATTAGTAAAATCTACAGTAAAATGAAGGGAGGGAACAGCATACCCACAATATCTGTTCCCTTTATTAGAGGCCTAGTGATGAAGATGCTGTAAAGGTTTTAACAGATTATATCGCTGTATGCTGCAACAGCATTCATTTTTATATAGAAATGAACATCTGGAGGAGAAATTATTTGAGCAGAGTCACTGCCTACAGCTTCTGACTTGCATTATCCAGGCTACCAAACTCCAAAGTAGCACATCCCATTCCCTGACATGGAAAGATCTGGAAGGCACATATTCTCCCACTATCCACAGGAGACCATTATGCTATCCCATACTAACTGGCAGGGGACGTGGATCAGAGTAAGTGGAGCTATTCACAACATTCCTTGCATTTCAGACCCAGGGTAAGAACAAGCTAAGTTAAGACAGACACATACCAATACACTGACATGGACCAATACCATGGCTCCCAGATCCACAAGAGGGCACAGAAGAACAGAGGGAAACAAGAGTCCAGCTCCAACACTTGTTCAGCCTGGAGAAGACTCAGGGAAGACCTTAGAGCAGCTTAGAGTGCCTAAAGGGGCTACAAGAAACCTGGAGAGGTGCTTTGGAAAAGGGCCTGCAGGGACAGGCCAAGGGGAATGGCTTTAACCTGGCAGAGGGGAGACTGAGATGAGCTCTTAGGCAGAAGCTCTTCCCTGTGAGGGTGCTGAGGCGCTGGCACAGGGTGCCCAGAGAAGCTGTGGCTGCCCCATCTCTGGCAGTGCTCAAGGCCAGGTTGGACACGGGCTTGGAGCAAGCTGCTCTAGTGGAAGGTGCCCAAGCCATCCAGCTCCTTTCCTCATTACACCCCTCACCCAGGTATCTGCCCCACAGCTCCCCAGCACACCCCACACTGGCTACACAGTGCAGCCTTTTCGGCGGGCTAAATTACTTCCTTCTCATGGAGATGTAAAGCCAGCAGGACCTGACGTGTACCTTTCCCCCTCTTTGGTGCCTGCAGCTTTATCATTCGGTATAAACCTGCCAAACTGCAATAGCCCATGGTATCAGTTGTTTTCATGCAACAAAAGGCAAAGTATTTCAAGCATGTCCACAGGAAGAGCATAAGCCAGCAAAAAGTCTTAAGCCTTAATACCACAGGACTAAAGCAAGAGGCTCAGGACAAATCATGGGGTTTAGTGACATTCTACAGAATCAATTTGTATCCTTACATCTACCCAAAACAAACTCTAATTTTCAGTGACTTTGAAACTTCAGCCAGTGAAAACCACATGGGGGGGAAAATCCATATACAAATAAACGCTTGACTTTACATTTTTATACAGTATCCAAATGCATTAACCTATAGTCTAGGCATGCTCCAGGCAGCTGCAAAGACAGAGCTGGCACACAAGGAACAAGCACAGAAAGAAAGCGAATAAAAGTTGTAAAGGAAGTGGGAAGGGATAGAATTTTGTTGAATATCTCATGTTTTATTTATCTGTCAAATCTGTTTTAAGACCATTGACTGTTTCCTAAAGCATCTGAACATAAAATATATTTAACAGTAACAGATAAAATAGAGGAAAAATGTTATAAAAACTAAATAATTTCACATTAATAGCATTTTATAGTAGAATTGCATTCTCCACTGTCAAGAGCATCTTTGGGCACTGCAAATCCCATAGAAATTAAATGGTTTTAAGTGACATGTTAATCCGGCAATAGCAGTTCAAAGGAGCATTGGTTCAATCAGTGTAATCCATTCCCATTTTAGGGAAGCTGCCTCTGGCACAGAACAACACCCCAACAAGGAAAGGACAATTTTGGGGTTTCCAACCTTATTTACATGGTGAATTCCAAGCTCTACTTTGTTATGCCTCCACCAGTAATATCCACAGTGGAAAGAAGAGCGTAGCTGTGCCTGGGGCATCTGGCAATGCATGACAAAGCCCAGCCTGCAACCCAGGGTCCAGCTCCCAGGGATGGAGCACACCTCACCATCAAGGAAAGATCTGGGACATGGCTGAGATGATTCAAAAGCTCCCTGCTCCTCAAAGGTCTCACCTCCCCTGTCCTGGCTGTGCAGGCTCTGACCTCTCACTTTGACTCTAACATTCCTCCAACTTTGGGGCAAGCAAATGGGGATTCCAAAGATAGCAGGAAAACATGTTCCTTTTCCTGTTTTTCTAGTTTTTTGCTGACAGTCTGGGCTGGATCAGCTCACTGAGGGGTAGCGCATGCACCAAAGCTGGACAAGGAGAAGGATGTCGGGATCAAGAAACAGCACAAGCAGGGATGGAACAGCCAGAACTGGGAGGGAAGGACTGCTTCACCCCATAGAATGCTTCTTCCCTTTGCCCTTCTGCCCTCCTGAAATGTCAGCAGCAGCCCATAATGAGAAACACTATGGCCTTGATTCGTCTGATACTTGGCACTTAGGAAATGGAAGAAGAGCCTCAACTCCTATTCATGTTACCAGTTAATGCCTGAATTCCACCAGCAATCCTCCAGCTCTCTTTTCATCTAGACTGGTCCCATACAGGGCTGGCAACACCACCACACACCTAGTGTCTACACTTTAATGAGGACACGTCAAGATGTACATAGCTGTGATTACATCAGGCCTCCAAACATGCAGATATTGATATATATTTTTAGGTAAAGGGATAGCTACACTTGAAGGTCATTTTGGATTAAAGTAAATTATGATACTAAAGCGTAACAGCTCCAATGCAATAGCCAGCATGTTGGGTGCTATTCCTCCAGATAGACTTCTCTTTCCTAGTATGGATGAGTTAAAGCAGACGATGCTGATTGCATAAGAACAGTTTGTCTGCAGGGAGCTATTCTAAAATAGCTGCTCTGGTTCATTCCCCCACGTGGACAACTCCTTTTTACATCCACTTGCAGACAGAGGCTTTGAGATGACCATGACCACATCAACACATCAGTTCAGTTTCACTTTCATGTTTTGACATCATGGAAATACCTTCCTTTGAGGGGTTGAATTTTCATCAGAACACTCGTTCAAAGCACATTTTCTGCTGTTTATATCCAGGCACAACATGACTGTTTTTAGCAAAACTGTCCCACTTTAACCAAGTTGGGGTTGTTTTTAAAGAGTTTGACTGTGTTAAGCAAAGGACAGACTTAAAGAGAGCTCAGACAGGAAGCTCAGCTCTAAAAATAGGACTGGTTCTACTTCCAAAATGGCAAGTCAGCGGACATGCTAAACATAGGCAACTCAGTATTGTAATACTTCAGTTTTATTTCTAAGAGCTCCCCCCAAAAAGCATAAAGAGAGAGGATCAAATACCTTCTTTTTGTTTATTCTATGCACATTATCATGGATCAAGGCTCACTCACCAGGCACTCTTCTCACGCACAGCTCCTCAGGGGAACCTCATGACAAGAGGTAGAAGGCTACATCAATCGTGTGTCCGCGCAGCATTGGTTAGTGCTGAGAGCTAAACAAGCATTAAGAAATATACACATCTATATGTCCCCCAACCTCTCTGCTATGGAGGAGGACACTGAGTTTTCTGCAGTTCAACTCTCTGAACCACCTTACTGCAAAAGAGAGCAAAGCCCGTGCCAGCGCACAGGAAGGAGACAGGAGAGCAATGCCAGAAGTAGGGAAGGAAGAAAGAGAATGAACAGGACACCAATTTACACTTCATTGGTGTGACAAAAACAAGCAAGTTGTTAGATGCAGTGGGTAGCATAGGCAAGAGATGCTTTACCCAGCATATAATAGGCAGCAGTAGCAAAAACTGGCATTTTAGATGACAAAAAGATGAGCCTGGCACCAGAGAGCAGGACTGGAATCAGAGGGACAAGTTTCTGTTTCCAGTCTATTGGAACACTGGGTAAGTTTTAACCTCTCTCTGCCCTAGGGCCTGGTGTCATGACACAAACTGGTCACCAATACTCCAGAAACCAGTGAGGCTTAAATAATGTTTTTAAGCAGGGCCAGCTCTCTGCCTGCTCCTCAGCACAGTTCCACAGCTTCAGGGGAAGGGACGTGCATCCAGCAGCAGGAGCTGCTGTGGGGAATGTTCAGGGACACCAAACCGCAGCCCTAACATCCCCTTCCAAGGTTGCAGACTGGAGCTTTTCTTCTTGAACAAGAGGCTATTTAAGGGGCACAAACCCAGTGTGGGTTAAGTGAAGCGACATCCTCTGGAAGTCTTCAATACCCCACTTTTAATACAGAGAGATTTGCACTTCATTCGTGCACTGCTCTGCCTGATACCTGTGGACGCCAAAGTCCCAAAGGGCTGCTTTAGAGCTGCTACAAAGCGTTCCAATTTCCAACAAATTAGGCAGAGGCCTCAGACTGTAGGGAAATCACTGATGGAACCTTCACTTCAAGAAAATCCATTCAGAAACTCTGAAGTTTCCAATTTTAATCCTGCCTAGGAGAGAACACGGTGCAGCTCCAGAACTCTTCCATTCCTCCCAGCCCTGAGCAAACAGGGTGCAGAGAGAGGAACAGCTCAGAAGGCATACTACATTGTCTGATCCACTGGTGTCACACAAAGAACTAATAGTTTCCATGAGAAACAAACACAAACCTACCTGTCAAGTGTCCTGCTTACAGCAAAGTATGCTGATCTCCCTATCATTATTGGCTCATGGTTGGGAAGAGTATCCTTGCTTGAGTCTGGAAGGATTGATCTGTACCTGCTCATAAACCACTAGGAGATTAGGGAGTAAAGTGAGGTCTATACAGTAGAGTAGCCAAACCAAAGAAAGAGGGATACAGAGGAAACAGGAGAGGTCGCTCAAGGGAAAAGAAAGTTAAAAAGACAAGGACAAAGGATGAGCCAGGAAGTCTTCAGTGCTGAACTTGGAACAGAGAAACCTGCAAGACAGAACTGGACCGCATCACTTCGATAAGTCAACACTGCTTTTCTTCTTTGTTTTTATATTGCCCATGTTTCTTCTTCGTACTTGGCACATTTAGAAGGAACTGCAACAGCTCAAAGTGTGGCCAGCTCACACCCACAGTACTTATAACCCCTCTGCTGATAAAAACCCCATTGGTTTGACTCCATCCTCGCTTACAGGAACTTGGGAGGTATCACTTGCAGTAGCAATACTTATTTGCTGATTTTCATTGAGGTCTCACTTAGCAGCTTTCCCAACCACAGAGCAGCTTCAGACGTGAAGCACGTTGGCAGCCCCAGCAGTGACTGCAGGGACATTTGGAACTTGCATTTAAAAAACAAAGTGGTTTTAAAGAATAGTGGGAGATTTTCAAACAGGTTATGGCCACAACACAACATGATGGAGGAACAGTTTGTTCTCCTTTAGACTGGATCTCAGACATGTTGCTATAACTGCAATAGCCTTACAACATCTGAGACAACCTGACATACACTGCTTACCGATCTTCGCTTTTCCCCTGCAGCCAGGTACGTACCTCAGCTCCCTTAAAGCACAGGTTTTGGGTTTGTACCCTCAGATTAATGGGAATTGCACTGGCATGCAGTTATTTTAGTCCCTTGTGAGGAAAATCCAAGCTCAACCTCATCCTGCAAGGAGCCATCCCTATCTCCTGTCTGCAAAGTGCTCTTGGATCCCCTTGCTCCTCTCTCAGGTATCACAGAGATGTATCCCCCTGTGGATCCAAATCCCTTGATGAATTTAGGGTGTGACTTGCAGGATCCAGAGACTGAGGACCCTCAGTCTGAATCCTCACAGGCTGTTCACAAGTTGTTTTCTACAAAACTACTCAGACATTGGCCTGCCACACCACGGGAACAATGAGAATGCTTTCATTAACTCAATTTTGGCTAATCCTCCAACAGTCCTGCATCCATGAAAAAGGGAAAAGCAGAGCCCAAAGAGCAAGCCAGGCACAGATCGCACCATGGGGCACAAAAAAAACCCCAAAGGTAAGCAGCAAGAGGAGAAATCTTACAATGAATGGAAATATTTCATACAAGTACCTCCCCTCCCATAAGGTCAGTGTTGAATCCTCTCCCCTAAAAAGCCTGGTCCGCTGTGTTTTGGAGTATCAATGATTTGGACACTGGGAACAGAGCAAAGCCCTCACTGCTGCCTCAATATCCCTCCACACAGGACTCCTGGAGACCCAGCAGCTAATGACTGACTCAGCTCTTCTGCTCTTCCAAACGTGGCATTCCCATTCACAGGACAAATCCCCGTGCAGGGGGAGAACCATACATCTTAATCAAGAGGTCGATGCAAGTCTGAGGGCAAACTTTTGCACTTCCTTTGAAGAGGCTGGTTTAATTTTGGGAAGCACTCCTTAGAACAGTGTTTCTCTAACGAGCCTTCCCCCCAACTCCTCTCCAGCTCCAATTTCACAACTTCCTTGAAACAAAGGGAGTGCTGCTCTATAGAAACAGCCACACCAGGTCCCTATTGAGCAGAGATGATGGAAGGTTTCCCGAAGGGCCGTGTGTGGCTGCTTTGTCCTCCTTTTGTATCTGCAGGGCTAATTTTCTTTCAGAGGATGGAGAACTGTACAGTGATTAAGACAAAATTTCCCCTACTTGCCCATGGACCACACTACGAGCCTCTCGACTCGCTTTGTAGTTTGCTGTGAATTCAACCATGATACCATTTCAGAGCAGATCCATCTGAGAGGGGGAGCAAACAGGCAGGAGGAATGAACCAAAGAACCACCAGGAAGCAGTTACTCAGAGGCAGTTACCTGGTTTGCTTTTGCTTTCAGCTTCTTGGAGTAGTTACTAACAGAAAGCTGAACACATTTGCCAAGCCAGCTGGGAACCACTGTGCTAACACACCGCAAGAAGTGTATGTTAACGTAAAGGGAATGTTTTACATGGGCTCTGCCCTTCCTCCTGCCTTTACCCACCTGATCTGCAGTCACTGCCACCAGTGTTCTCTTCTGTGGAGACACCCCTTCATGATTCTCCATTCAGTACTAAGTGGAATTTACACAGATGTATACATATGCATCTATAGATGTATGTACATCTTTTAATATATATAAACTCACATTTCATAAACCCAGAATAATCATTACCTGTAACATTTGTGTCTCTTTATGCTCCCTTTTCATTATTACCTACTTCTAGGAGCATGGATTAAGGTGGTTCTCATCTTTCATGAAGTACCTGACATATATGTTCCCACTTTAGCTGCAGCTCCTGGGGATTACAGCAGCATATGTATTTAACAGGACAAAATATAGACAGATAAAAGAAACAGAGCCCCACACAATTTAAGGCTGTTACATTCCAGTAATCCTTTCTGTCCCAACTGAATGTGTTGCCACACTATTTCTTGTGTGCCATTACACTGTGGAATTGCAGTTATTCCTACAAAGAGCAAAATGTTGCAGTGCCCAACTTCAGGAAGCTTGCTTAGGTCTCTCCCTTGTGACAAACCCTCAACAGCCAGTGAAATACTCTGCACGTCTAACTGCTTCCACTGATGGTACAGACAGCTCAGCTGCTCACTTCAATGCGGTACAACTGAGTCCTCAACATCTTGTTCACTTAGTGAAGAACCCATGAGCAGATGTCTGATGGCACACAGCATCTCCTCCAACACAAGGGAAGGCAGACCTGTACTTGCAGGGCCAACTCCCCCTATTTATAGGGCTTTTCCCTTGCAAACATCTGGGATTTGATGATGCAGTTGATTCTGTTATCTTTCTCCACTGATTATAAACTCAGAGTCAAGGCAGGGACCTCCACACTTATTTCTTTAAACACTCAATTTGCAACTGAAACTTCTGGCTCAGTTCCTGTTCTTTTGGTCTTTCTAATGAGAAGGCAAAACCCACCAATAATCAGGTATCTCTCCGGCTATTCCCAGCAAAGAAAGCAACAGGGTACACAGACCCTTGGTTCTCCTTTCACCCTTTGCCTTGGAGATCAAAGCCTCCCACCAGGGCTTTAAAGATTTGACAGAATCACAGAAATCAAATACTGAAATGATCCATTAGGTCCCACCCTGTGCTTCATCTCCTTGGGCCAGATGAAGACTGCACTCTGCAACAGTGTTCAGAGCTTTGCCATGTTTACTTTTTGCTGCCATACCTGAATGCACTAATTTTATCACAATTAAAAGCTTTGCTGCTTTCAACTTTACTTGAATCCTTTATACAAGACAAAACCACCAAAGCTTTTCAGGCTGTGAATACAAGAACTAAATGAAGGGAACCAATCATTTTCTGTGTAAGCATCATGGCCAGTCAAATCTACAGCATCAGAGTTTAATAACAAAAATACATGATACAGCATGACTGATGATACATTCTTCACTGCTCCTATACTTAATTCTATAAATAAACCCCTAGTGATTTGGTTAAATAAAATCAAACAGTGAGTTGGTGTCAGTTGTTAGACCACCCCATGAATAGTCTAAGTCCTGTACTTGCACTGTTCCCACTGATACAATGCCCGACTTGGCATGCTGAATTCCACATAACAATGCTGCTGATCCTACAGAAGTGACCGCTGTGGTCACAACTTTAACCTCTTCAGCCCAGGGATCACAAGCACTGAAAGTCTCTTTTCTTCCTTACAATCCTCAGCGTGTTTGGAAATCGCCCCTTTCGCCATTAGCCAGGACTGCTAGGTTGACTTTGGGGGTGTAGAACACATATCCTGGCACCCAGAGCACCACCAGCCCACAGATAGAGGAGGTGACACACATTACAGACCC
Source organism: Pezoporus flaviventris (assembly GCF_033815535.1). NCBI lineage: Eukaryota > Metazoa > Chordata > Aves > Psittaciformes > Psittacidae > Pezoporus > Pezoporus flaviventris. The sequence continues at coordinate 12,561,415 of NW_026892589.1, forward strand.
AGCAGCACCGCTGTGGTTTATTTAGTGGTTTATTCAGTTTATTTAGGTCTGAGTGTAGAAGCTGGGATTCAATGGCAACAGACTGCCAGGCTGTGGCAAGCAAACTGGAGAGAGGACAGCTAAAAATAACAAATCAAAGCAAATGCACCCAGACTGGCCATTACCGTTTGGATACAGACACTGTGCTTGTGCAGGGACTCCACACCTACCCAGGGAGCTGCTGTGACAACCCAGGAGGACAAAGGCAGTGCAGACATCCATTACAAGTCAAAGGGTGAGACAGTGCAGATGCCCCAGAAAAGCAGATACTCTTTTAAATTCAATCAGTGCTGACCCAAGCAAACCACTAAAAAGAAGTAAGCAAAAAGAGAAAAGAGCTCAGACTGGTAGACTGGGGCACACATCCCTGGATGGTTCCTCTTTCTCCCTCCTTTACACGGCTCATAGCTTCCAAAACTACCCAGTGCTTCCTTCTTCACACTATATGATGTCAGTGAAGAATAATATCAAGACAAAAATCAAACAAATGAAAAACTGGAATGCGGTGTGCTTTGGCTTTCTGACATCAAAGACTACGACAAATGACTGCATTCAGTCATTGAATACAGGAGCAGCAAAGGCTAGAGATGGTCAACAGCCACCACAGAAGCCCTGGATTGCTGAGCAAGGCAGTCACCTTTCTCTTTGCTCAATCCTAGGTTAACCTAGGCAAGTGTACTTCATTTGTTCTCTGGCATAAAGCACTCACACAGGTATGTGTGTGCAGAGAGTCAAGCAGGCATCTGGGAAAAACACTTTCTTTCCTGCCTATCTACAACAGATACCTCCCCATGCAGAAAGCACTGTTGGCAGAAGAAGCCAACACAAGAGAACTGGGAAATAGACACACTCTGTATAGCTGCCCATCCTGGGCATGAGCAGTCACTCAGAATCACAGTGAGGAAAACCAAGTTAAAAGCTATTGTGCTGCCCCAGCACTTACCACTTCACTGACAGAAAGAAAGGAGCAAGGACATAAGAGGCTGTGCAGATTTAAAGACAACAACTGCAAATGTGCAGAAAGTTCTGGGATAAAACAAAGCCCCGATATTTACTGGCTACTGCTGTGCACTTGGGTTTTAAGTAGCCCATATGCTTACACTACCGCCACCCATATGGCAGCATGGCATGCCAAGAGTGAAAAATAAGGAGCCTGCAGAACAGCACTCCTCAAACTTTACTGCAGACGTGGCAGATGTTTAAGGAGATGTTAAGAGGGCCAATGACCCTCTTAATCAAATCTGAAATCACCTTATCAAGGGATAACAGTAACATTCGCTCCTTCAGAAGTATCAAGCAAATCTACCTTAGACAATGAAATTACAAAGCTTAACAGTTATTAAATTACAACAGTTTTTCTTCTTTCAAGAGTGGTCTCAAGTTCCTAAGCAGGCCACTAATTCCTCTCAACTTCTCCATTCATCTTCTTGGCTCACAGCCATTTCAGAGATCAGACAAATTCCAGCTGCTGAAATTAATCCACTGTCTCAGGTTTAAAGAGTACCCAGGATATCTTTCATATGAAGGTAGGAGTCTACTTATAACCATGGTTCCAACCGTGCAGTTTAAAGTGTTTGTTCTTTAAAGTAAAGCCACCTACAGGAGAAGTGTTTCATCCAACACATCACACACTGGTGCACATTCATGCACACTAACATGTAAGTCGTAAGCACCAGGTCATAAACATCACCAGACTAAATCACAGCGGGTACCTGCATTTGTTACACAATTAGCACCAGCAATGGCAATGTTTCCTTGGAAGTCTGATGAAACACTATAAAAATAGACACCTAAACCCAAGTAATCACAAACAAGTAACAAACCCCCCACCTTTCTTTTCTCATTATTATTGCCACAGACTAGAGCTTTCCAAGGGAGATGAAACGAACCAGGCTACCAATTGTTATTTCCTTGTGACTTACAGGTACTCAAATATGGAGATGACAGAACAATCATGTTAGAAAAACTGCAAGGAAGATTTCAGCATAACTCGAGACCAAAGGCTCAGTGGCTTCCTATGGAATTGATGTGCTTTGGAAAAACCCAGCCCTTCACTTTGAAATGGTCTACAACAAATATGTTTCCCTGATTTGAAAAGAGAACAAATGATGGGTTTAAACAGCACCAGCACACTGTAACGATGAGCACCAAAAACCCAATAAGCTTGCACAGAACACAACATTTTTTGAGCTATGTTCTCTCTCAACTCCCACACACATTCAGATGCAGAGTTATGATCATTCCTTTTCACATTCACAAAACATCATCCCCTTCCCAGGTTCAGCAAGGCCTTGGATAAGTTTGGAAAACATGGGGCTTCAGAAAGGCAGAAGATTCCTGGAGGTTCAGGCAAGATCTGAGGAGTCCACCTAAACAAAGCAGGGATAATTCACAGGACATACTAATAAAACAAGACTTTTCATCTGCTTTATTTGAACCTTAGACTGTCCTGGAAGTGTTCAAGGCCAGCTTGGACCAACCTGGCCTAGTGGAAGGTGTCCCTGCTCATGGCAGAAGGTGGAATTGGATGAGCTTTAACATCCTTTCCAATCCAAACCATCCTAGGTTTCTGTGATTGTGTGTGCAACATATATATCAGCAATGATATGCAATAGGGAAATTGCTCACCAGTGTTTCCTGAAGTCATTAGTAGGTAATTTAGATGTTTGGCACAGAGACAGCAACTGCCCCATGTCCTCTCAGTGTCAACGTGGCTGTTACACACAGCACAAATCCCACAGTGACAGAAATGATTTGCCATAAGAACCACGACTTTCAGGTATAATTTACAGTCCATTTCCCAAATATTTTAGACCTTCTGAATCAAAGTTTCCACCTGTGCTGCCATAAATCATCAACTGTATTAAAAAAAAAAAGAGCAAGTGACAATGGTCTTGACAACATCACAGGCTCAGTACAATGACTCCAAAGGGCTTTTTGCCCAAACACAATATAAGAAGACCCATGAGGTTCAGTACCTGGCCAAGAACACATTCATGGATTGCTGAAGCAGCTGTGAGAGACACACGTTTACATTAAAGGTAATCTCAAAGTGGTATTTCTGCTCTATTGTTTTATAAACCTAAATTTATTGACAAATATCCTGGCCCTGTACACAGGAATCTCCACCCCCCCCAGTCCTCCATAGGACATCAATCTTGAGGAAATGCAACTCCCACACTTTGACTGTTACACAGGAAAAACAATGTTGTTATGCAACACCACACTGTTCCAAAACATCTCAAAGTCAGGCCCTGGACTTCAGCACAGAAACGGCAGTTCATTAGCTAAGGAACAAACTCACAGAACATTTCAAACAGGGTCCAGGCAATGACAAGGCTCCTCCGCAGCAAAAGGAGAGATTTTGTACCTACACTCTGGTATTTAGCACATCAGTAACATTTCTCACTTCAAATACCCTCCTATTACCTAATTTAACTGCAGATTGACCAACTGAAATAGCATTTCTCATCCCACTTCCCTAGAATTTTCTGCCAAAGAGGTCTGGGGCTTTTTTAACCCTTATAAATGGCCATAAATCAAGCAACATTGCCAGGTTTTGTTTGTGAAGGAAGGTTAAGAGATAACCCCTCTCCCGCAGATAACCCCAAGTGAGCAGAAATGAGGCACAAGTTCCTCTCCCTTGTTTTCCTTTACATCTTTTCCAGACCTGATATTCCCATTCATCATTAAACTCCAGAGCCATTTTCTAAAGTTTGTCTTTCAGAATGAAGCAACTGGGCTATTTTAAAAGCTTTAACTCCTGCCACAACACAGGTAAATTCTAACCAGCAAGAATGCAGTTAAAAGCCTCAGTGAAGGACTGCAGCTACCACATCCAAACCTCAGCCAGCTCCACAGCGACGGCTTCACAGAGCTCAGTATCACTATTCAGTAAGGATTTCAGACAAACAGTGAATAACACATCCATCTTCAGGAAAAGCAGGTTTCAAAGACACACACAGCACAAATCTCCTACTCAAAATGTAGCTTTTCTTAGAGTCAAAAAAGAATTTCTCTTGCAGAAATTGCTAGGAAACACTTGATGATTACAGTCACCACTCCTCTGGTTTGTGTCTTAGCACAAAGACAGGCAGTTCATAAAGCTTTGTGCTCAGTCTCTCTCACAGCCTTCCCTCAAAACACTGACCTGACACTGATAAAGGCTGTTGGGGGAGCACAGGCACAAGGTGATACAGCTCCAATCATACCTTTAGCAAACAGATGCTCTACAACAGTTAAAGAAAAAAAAAATGGGAATTCGATCAATAGAGCTGCTGCTTTCCAGGATCACAAAAGTGTATGTAGGACACCTGTTAAGAGCAAAAGCATTCCCTCTCTTTCAACTAGGCAATTATCCAGCATGAGCTCAGGGTCCAGGCAGCACAAGGACTAATGAGTGTTCTCCCAGCCTTTTTCATTTACAAATTGCTTCTCCATGCCTTCTCCTGGGTTCTGAGAGTTATCACAAATGTCTACAAACACAACTGGACAAGTATTTCAAAGCAATTCTGTTCTGTATGGAGTTAATCCAGCGCATTCAAAATAACTTACCCACTAATAGCTTCACATCTCTGACGGTGAAATCCGGGTCAGGCATTCTGTAATTAGCAAAGAAAGCAATGTTAAATACTGTCAGGATAAGTATGGGTACACTTTCTTTACCATAATAAAAGAGAAATAAATGTATAGTGCCCTTTGTCTGCAATGCAGTAGGTGGAATCAAGCAAGGCCTCTCTGAAGTGTGGACAGTGCAAGTTTTAATGGCATACATAACATCTTTGCACTGGTAAGTGTACAAAAGTTTCTCTACTCCTAATGAAAGAGAAGTGTCTTTTCAAGCACTAACGGCACTGGAGTGGGAGGAAAGGAAAGGTTTGGGGGCGATCTCAATACAATTCTAAACCTGTATAGCTTGGCTCTGCTGAGTGGTTTGCAACTGGTGGTGCCTCACGTGTATCCCCTGAGGTGAACATCAACTCATTTGCCAGTGGATACAAAGTGAGGCATAGAGCAGAAAAACAATTTATTCAAAGTCCCATCAGCACAGGTTGGATTCACTGCTTGGAAATACCATATAAAAAATAATGAATTAAAGCCCATTTGTTTTCATGCCTATTCCAAACTTCCTCATCAGGCAGAAGACAACCTGGCTGTATTGGGTGAATAAGGAAATCGTTGGTCAATTCAATCTGAACTAATGTAGAGCTAAATTAAATAGCAGCATAATTGGTTTGCCCATGTTGATGCATTTATGCAATCCCTTCTACCAGGCACTGGATTAGGGTTTAATGTAATTAGACAATAACCCAGTACCTCAAATGAGTGAGGTTTAAGTGTCAGGTAGGAATTCTACAACAGACAGACTGGACTGAGAAAGAGAACAAAACCAGTGGTGGGGTTTTAAAGCTGCCTGACTTCCTCTTCCTGACAGCATTTCCCACCACATCATACAAAACCTGACGAAGGAATTGGAACACAAACCAGCCCTCTAGGACCTGCCAGTTGGTGCTATGTCCCTCTTATACTGCCCTGGATGGAGATAAACAACTTGCTTCTGGTCATAAAGGACTTTTGACATAATCCAGTTAGAAATCAGAACGATCCAGCCCAGAGGCAAACTTTTAGAGCAGTTTTTACTCTTAAGAAAATACTAAAAGGTAAGTTAAAAAATGCATCAGCTGCCTTGCATGTAACTTGAGGACCATTTGCCAGATTCTGTTTGTCCACTCTCTTTCATCCTTATCACTTTCCTCCGGTGGGATGCGGAGGCTGGACAATCTCTTTTGTTAATTCTTTGCCAACCCTCACATCTTTGCATTTAGCTCAAGGGCCCCACAGCTTTGGAATTCACTCCCTTGCTGGAACGAAACAGCCTGAATCTACTGACCTTCAGGGTTCATTCAGAGCTCATCTTTCTTTTCTAAGCACTAGAAAGTCAGAAGTAGGGGAAGGAGGAACTATTTGTGGGCGAGCAGAACATGCAAGGCTTATCTTCAGATGACACAGCTTGCCTGTATTCTGGGTCAGACACGTAGAACAATTACAGTTCTATGGCAATCTTTTCCACATCTGCACAAATCAAAGTAAAATCAAGACAAGATTACTGTGACCAAGATAAATGATGACCCTAAGCCAGATGCATACAAGCAAATCCAGCAATAAACACTACTCAAACTGGAAGAAACCAATCCTAACAATGAAATTACATGGGTAGCTCTTTGGAGAGCACACTTGGCATAACCTTTTTCTTCTCTGCAGTCTCAGGATGTATAATACATTAGCAAAAGACACTCCCAGGGAAGAATCTCAGGCTTGAACACAGCAAGTTTCAAGTACAAGAACCCATTCTGTACTTGGTGCACCTTGGGAAGCCCACCTTTAATTCAAACCCATTCTGCTGGCTGCTGAGACCATAAATGACTCCAGCTTTAAACCTCTAGTCCCCTCGCCCCCCCCCCCCCCCCCCCAGTATAACTGCCACAGTCTTACACATTTAGGCCTGGTTTGCTTCAGCCCTATGATGGCAAAATAAGTCACCAATCTTACACTGAGCAGTAAGTGTTGATTTGGTTTTCTGCATATAAATCCAGAATACCAACAATGCAAGAATTGAGACATTTTTTTCCCCTCACTGTTATGCAATTTTCAGGCAAACGTATCTTGTGTAAAAACACTCTGAATGCTTCCAAAGATTTCATATGTCATAAAATGTAGGTGAAGAATAGCACAGCAGGGTGACTTCACACCGAAATACGACTGACTACATTTGAGATTTTCAGCATTTTGTTATGTACAAACCATGCTGCCTCAAATAGGAAAGAAATGCAAAGGCTTTGGTGTGCACTGGGTGCAAACCTGCGTCTTAGTAAATGTTTAAAGAAGCCTCCTATTCAGATCCTAATGAGGATGAACTCTGGCTGGCAGACATAGCTGATTAACCACAGTACTATGCAAGATGACCACTGTTCAGCTAAGAGAGTCATCTCTCTAAACAGCATCCTCTCTCCGAGTTACAACCCTGGAAATAGGCAAACAACCCTCCAAGAAAAGCAGCTCCTCTTCTGCTAAGAGATCTCAAGTGGACTTCCCTGCTCCCAGCCACAGTCACAGCTCATGATGGTCACAAATATAAGGAAAAGCAATTTTCAAAGTATCAGTGTAATCTGTCCCCATTCATCTCATTTCTTGGCATTTCAGAGCATCTCCAAGCACAGTAACCAAACGGTTCAGCTATGCTCTGTACATCTGCCAGGCACAGACATGCAAGCTGACTGCTTCACAGCAAACAGGAGTAGAAGCTGTAAATCATCAGTTGTTCAGAACGTCACAAGTCTAAAAATCATCTTGTATCATATCTTTTACAGACCACTGTGTCTCAGAAGTCACCCTACATGCATGTGGATTACCTCATCTACGGTATCATGACACACATGACCCCCTCTGCACAAGACGGCAGCGCTAGAAAAGAATGTCCTTCAGAGGCTGAAGTGGTTCCTGAGTCTCATCAGCAAGTGACTCTTATCCAGAGGCAAGCTGTCTAGTCTTGCTCTAGTGAAGGAATACAGAGGCTATGACACTCCTTAATTCAAGCAGTACATGTCAGGATGATGAGACAAAAGGTCCTCTATGTTTTGGATCAGTTATGCAGGTGTCAATATTGCTCTGATCTCACACACAGATTTTATGTATCCACACAATTCCTATATTACATGTCAGCTACTTGTGACAGATACATGTAAGAAGTGGAAATGTAAATAAAATTAAATCACGTTCTCCCGCAGAGTGCCAAATAGGGAAGTCTGCTGATGCATTTCACTTCTGTCATTTAAAATACACATAAACTGGGTTTCCAGCCTTCTCTCGCTCTAGTGGCATTTATGCCCAAGTGCCTACAATTCCTTTACAACATCATTTCAAACAAGTAAGTCATGCTCATTTAAATGAAAAATATTAGAATGGTCTATAAAAGATGTCTGAGCTACAAAGTCTCATGTTTGAATCCCCCTGAGCAGCCAGTATGCAGTGATTCAGCACAGAATGGAAATACAGAAACAATTCACCCAGTTAACTGTGAAATGGAGAATTCAACTGATTCCATGCAGGAACCATCCAAAGCTCCTGTATCAGACAGAATTTGCTCTTACATCATACTAATTCATCAAAAATGTCCTTAGAAGAAGAGAAATAAAACGCTTCAGTATTTTCACTCTCTTCTCCTAACAGAGAATTCCAGCTGGAGGAAGAAGTGGCACATGATGTGTGGATGGTTTATAAAAGGGAGAAAGGGAAACAGCCCTAGAGAGGAGGAAGCATGTCAGAATAGGATGAGAAAGACACAAGCAGTCAGTAGGAAACTGAGAATTTGGCTAGTCCAGCTGGGCTGCTCATCACAGCAAATGAAATGCATATTTCTCCTTCACTATCCAAAGCATTAGCGTGTGACAGAGAGTCAGGTAAGTGACTCCCAAACTCTCGCTGTGGATTAACATTCACTCTTCTTCCACCACATCGCAACACAGTTCAGAATTCAAAAGATGCTTTATCCTAACTGCCAGAGCTGCAGATCTCCAACTAGAAATGAAGGGATACAGCATCCAGCCTTGCTGCTCCTTCACTTCCAACACATCCCAAAACTATCTATTTGACTACTTTGCTAATCCTTACAAAAGTACATGATTTTCAACGGTGATCTCTGAGATGTGGTCATCTATACATGGATTCATGCTATGTGTACATACACATCAGCATTCGAGGCCACTTTTTCTGCCGCAGTAAAACACAGCAGCAGATACAACCTGGCCTGTCTGTACACATGGCATAGAACCTAAAATGGGGCAGGTACACAGCCAAACCCTCCCCTTCTTCAAGGTCTTAACAAACACCACCGGTGGCTTCCAAGAAGGAAGACAAATAGGAATGCTGACTCGAAATGCATCTAAAAGCAACACATCTTGAAGAAAAACAAGCCAACACACGACACAAAACCCCAAACTACTCACTACATGCTCCCTTTAGCTTGAGGAGTCTCTCAATCCCTGGATCAAGAAAGACCAAAGGCCACTCTCCAAAGTCAATATCACATCTGGAGGCTTCAATGAAAGCACACAGCTAACCAAGCTGAGGGGAGTCCTGGGCGGCAGCTCTCCAAATTTTGGGCACAGGAACAATAGGGAAACAAATGGTAATGTGTGAGCTGAGATCTGAGTGCTGAAATATCTACAGCTGCCTCACTACAGAAGGCTGAAGCTCTCAAGAAGCAGCAGATTTCACACCTTGTGCCTATGGACACCGAAACACAAGATAAGTTTGTGAAGGATCTTGTGCAACATCTACAGCACTTCAAGAGCTGAAGCCCAGTAATGTTTGTGTCTGCAGGATGAGCTCTAAGTCCTAAGGAAAAACATATCCCAGTACAACAACATAAACATCACTGTAACTACTCCTGAGTGCCTGTAAGTGCTTCTTAGTTCAACACATAAACCAGTTTTACTAGATCATGAAAAGCATCACATCAGCTCCTATTTGCTGTTATGGCAGAAGGACGCACTGCTGTCAAATACCCCAAACACTGTTTCTTCTCTTCCTCTCCACAAGTTATACTGGGGTACCTTGATTCTTTTTAATTAAGTAAGAGGGACTCCTCAGTGCCCTAAACTTTGAGCTGTTTCAGCTGAAACTGAGCAAAGTAATTATGCTTTCAGAAAATCCATTTTCTGTCTTTCAGATCTAATCAGTTACAAAGACCTAATTTCCAAAGCCATCAAGGACCATTTATCTAAACTGTGGATTGTGTGGCTGATAGTGTATCATTGTAATATTTCGCCCTTAGACACGGTCACTTCTACAAAGAAACCTGCAGGATTCTCTTATTAAAATACCAACTCCTTTATGACTGGATATTAACAAAACACAACCTCAAAAAGATTCTAATAATGCCACGTTTTAACCAGACATAATTGAATATTTACAAAGCTGTAAGATTCTGAAGAGAGCAATTATCATGGAAAGCGACAGGCACCATTAGACATTCCACCTGTAACACACAAAACAATTGAGAAGTCAAAAATTGAAGACAGGCTCTTGTGTCATTCCAGCCTGGATTTGATACAGGAACCTTTGAATTCTGTTCCTAACTTTCATCAGTGAGTTGGTTTTGATTGTGTAGTACCACACCGTCTGCACTTAACTTTTAGGGGCCTCATTATCTGCTTGTTTATAAGCGGAAAATAATCATTCCTCTTCTCCAGGGTGCTGACAGTCTCACTAATTGCAATGCATTTTGAGATCATCAAAAGAAATACCACATACAAGTGGAAAGCATAATGGTTATTTTATAAAAGCATTTATTAATCAAGACTTGGTTGTAACTTACTTAATTCCCAGTCCATCCTTATTTCTGAAGATGAGGGGAACTCTGAGAGCTTCTCTTTGCACGTACTCAAAAGTAAAATCTGTTGGAATAATGGATAAAAAAAATCCAACATCAATTACAACAGCCTTAGCACCTCACGTTCCATTTCCTCAAAACACTCCCCATTTCCCTTTTCTCACCAAAGAACTCCACTACCAGTTAAAGGAAAATAGAAAGAGAATGCATATTTTAGGGCCAAAGCGGAAACCAGATGACAGACAATGCTCTCCCAGCTGCTCACCATTTTTCCTGTGCACTGATGCACAGAAAACAGAATCCACTCAGAGTCTGTCAATTAAGGTCTGGGGTGAAACACTCAATGAAATACCAAATTAACAGTTTAACAGATAATGAAATGACTGCACATCAGCCTGGTTCTTTGGGGGCAAATGTGTAGTTTAAACTGATTACTGAAGTTTATGTATTTTAAGGTGTACATTTCTGTTTAGGAGAAAGCCATGTGAGCATTATCTGTGTAGAGCAGAATGCCCTGATGGTGTGAACACAGAACTCTCTTTTTATGTGAGGGTTACTCTAATTTCCCACAAAGTACTTTTTAGTTACTCAAAAACTGCAGGAGCTGATAGGAATCTTAGACAGCTTTCGGACACTTGGGAAGACAGTGGAAAATAAACAATTTTGGGTGGGAGTCACACAATCAAACTGAAAATTAAACATAAATGTGTTGTCTTAACACTGCCCAGTATCACCTTGTTGCTGCACTGTGAGGATTAGGCAGAACTGGCCTTGCCTGGGGATTTCTTTATGCAACCATCTGATACAATGGCAGCGATTTGGGGATTAGAGAGGAAGTTACAAGGCAGCGATTTGGGTGAGCTGCGCCTACAAAACCCCACACTCCCTTTGGAGCCTTGTGCCACAGAGAGAAGAGGAATTCCTGCAGTGGCCATGTATGTTTCTATGGTTCTGCTATTCCCACATTCCTACAGGAAAAAAATGACTTTTCTATAGCATCCATACGCTACCTTAAAATGGAAAACACTGCCTGACTCTCTAGCACTTCAAAATACACTACATTGTGTGAAATACACCACACACTTTATGTAGTATATTCAGATACACACAAGTAGTTTAACTTCCCCAAGATTCAGCCAGCAACATGCAAACTTCCTGGGAGAGATGAGAACCTCAGACCTGAGCTTGTAGCAGTGGTTTGCTCTATTACAGAACCCATACTGACAGAAACAGGGGACACAGAGGCTCAGCTTCCACTCCCGCAGATGTATTTCCCTCTATTTTTACAACTTTTTCTTTGCTGTATTCAGTTAGCAATTACGACAAGTAGGGATATAATATTCCTACTTAGAGTTAGCAAATCAGAGCACTGTAATTATCCATTTACGAAACCATTAAAATGATGGCAACTTTATTGCTACTAGTCTCAAAATAAGTGTAATTGAATCCTCCAATTAACTAAGGTTACCAAATAAATACTTCTGTACTAGAGAAGTCTTCCTTTCCCAGAGGCATTAAACTACTGCCTCTAGGTAAGCAAATAAATAAACCACAGATATTTTCTTAAGGACACTCATCCAAGTCAGAAAGTCAACAAACATTAAGAAGAAGCTGGGAGGAAGAAGCAGAGGCAGCTGTAGGGAACAAGTAGCTCTGACAAACTGCATTGAAGCCAAAAATCACACCACTGCCTGGCAGCACCTCGAGGAAAAAGCCTCCAACCACATTCCTAGCAACAAAATACATCAAGAGTTATCATGAAAAAATAAAACAAGAATCTGGGAAATGAAAATAAATGAATCTATGGCTCAACCAATTCCATGTGTGCACACAAACTGTTTCATTCTTACTAACCACTGTCACCGTTGTGCCTAGATTCAACTCTTGGATATAAAAATAAACCAATAGTAAAACTCAAGGCAGAGCAAGTAGGAAGGCAGAGCCTTTCTTCTAATGCCCCAACAAAGCGCCTAAATCCCTTGTGGGACTGAACAAAGCAGACCCAGACCACAACAAACTAACAAAAGACACTCATTTATTTTCAAGCTCCCTAGAAAGGAGAAGGCAACCCAAAGATACCAGAGCTGCTGAGAGAGGGAAACTATGGGTTGTACTACAGTTAGTGTAGCAATGGCAAACACTGAGTATTTGGAAGGTGAGGGTAGAAATCCATCATTTTCTGGAAAATTAATTAACATTTTCCAGCTCAAAAAAATAGGTGTTTGTGTTTTGTTTGGAGGAAGAGGGGTCAGGGTTGAGCTTATCTCCTAAACAAATACCTTCCTCAGTGAGATAGGTATTTAATTTCTCCACCACATTAACTTTTCTAAAAGGAGCTTAAAATGCTCATGCAAAACGAAGCCTAAGGGAAAAAAGGAAATTTTCTAAACTAGATTAGTGGCTCCCCCGTTAGAGCCATTGCAGGAGGATTACAAACACGACTCCTCTTGCCTGAGAAAGCCCTCAGGAAGGCCGAGTTTTGGTGAAGACCATCTGGGAATCAGGAGCCTTGTCGGCAAGGCTGCAGTAAATAACGGTGACCTGCAAACCTCTCAGTCCCATTTGATTCCCGGGCAGAGCTCTCCCGTTTCCCTTCCTGCCAGGCAACCACGCTGCCTTTGCCACCGCTCCGTAATTTAAGTCACCTAAGCAAACCAAATCACGTTATCCTTTAACGCATGATAGGAACACAAAGTGATTGACTTTAAAGGTTCCGACCCAGGCGAACACCCTTTACATCCTTTCGCAAAAGGATTCAGCCAGAGCGGAGGAGGAGCGGGAATCGCCTCCGGCGACGCGGGGGCCTGGGGGTGCAGCGTGTCCTTTGCCAGGACCTAATTCCTGAGCATCCCAGCGGTGCGCGGGGTCACGGCAGCGGCGGATCCACGCCGCCTGCCCAGCACCGTGCCGGGGCAACAACCGCTCTGCGGGTGCAGGACCGGGGGTAACGGGCACACCCGGGGTAGCCCCATGGCAGGGCGGGCTGCAAGGCCCCGGTGCAGCAGCAGCCGCCCCCCGGCGTCGTCACCGGATCCCCGGGCAGGGGGCGCGGGCGCGAAATACGAACCCAGGCGCGGAACTACACGTGGAGGCTCCGCGAGAGGAGCGGAGTGGAGCGGGGCGGGGGTAGCTCCGGCCCCGGCCCGGCAGTTACCTTTCCCGTCCATGGCATGCACGAAATCCCCGTGATACAGTTTGCTCTTTAATTTCTCTTCCAAATTGAAACTCCTGATGCTGACAATTTCCTCCACGTCCGAGAGATCCTCGTTCTCATCGTACCGCCTTCTGCCAATGGAGCGCTAGAAAACAAAACAAAACATAAACACATTGTCCGGGGGGGGGGGGGGGGGAGAAAGGAGGAAAATAAATGAGAGGAAAGCGCATGCATCGTGCAGCCGAGCTGATAAACAGCTCTGGGAGGAAATAATTAAGGTGGCAAGACACAGACTGAACAAAACCTGAACCCAAACATGCAATTCCAGCTGCGTGCACAACCTTTTCCATCCCGCGGCACGGAACTAGACCCGGATAACAGGTGTTTGGCTGCGGGAACCAGCGCGGGGGCCGCGGAGCCGGAGCAGCCGGCTCGGGGCGAGCGGAAGGCCGGCGGCTCTCGCCCGAAAGTCACGGCCACGGCACCGAGGCGGTCCCGTTAAACCCCCCGTTAGCGGCGGCCAATGCTCGTCAGCGGCCGGGTTGTTTTTATTAATATTGTTATTTCTGCACGTGAATACAAGGCGATTTCCCAGGGAAGGGAATGGGGGGGGGGGGGGGGTGAGGGGGTGTGAATCATTTAATCCCAGGCACGGCATCCCGGTTTCGGGATTTACATAATCCCCGTGTTTCCATAGTCACACCGGAAGCCGCGATTTAAAAATCTATGGAACGCCGCGATGGATGCGCAGCCCCCGCCCCACTCCGCACCCTCCGTTCACCTCCGCGGCGAGGGGCAGGAACGGGTTAAATGGGGGGGGGGGGTCCCGGTGCCCCCCGTAGGGGCTGGTAGGTGGTGGGCTGAGTGCTAAAGGTAGGTCGGTGGGTTCCCAGTTTGGGGGGTCGGAGGGGCCCCCGATGCAGCGGCCACCTCCAGCGGTTCTGCCCCTCTCCCTGCAAACCCGGCCCGCGGACACAAGCGGTGGATCGGCATCAAACCCGCAGGAAAGAAAGAAATAATAAATTCTATCTATTATCGTCCCACCCTCTCCTTCCCTTCGGTTAAATTCCACCCCCTGCCCCAGTGCCTAAGCTGCTCTCTTGCAAACTACGTCGCTCTGCTGCCTCCGCTCTCCATGCACTGCTCCCTTTGCAAACAATTAAGCAAAATCAATGAAAAGGCACGAATAGGAAATCGGCAGACGCCAGCTACACACCAATCTTCTTCCAGAGTCTGTCTCTGCCTCCATTTTTTTGGAGAGTTTCATCACTTAATTGTCAACAGTTCCTGTCCTGCATTTTTGGCTCACATGGGGAGGAGGAGACCCAAAAGCCAGCGAGCTCTCGGTAAAGTTTTGCTATTTTGCACCAGCACTTTTTTTTTCCGGGGGGGGGGGGGAGGAGGGGAGGGAAGGGGAGGGGGGTGGCGGCCGCGGTGATTCCTTTTGCAAAGTCCTAAGGAACCATTTTCAGGCGCTGCGTGTGGAGCGGGGCGCAGGCGTCGCAGTGCCCGGAACGTAAACACGACCGGGGTGGGGTGGGTGTCCGGGGGAGCGGTACCGGCGCTGGGCCGGGGCCGCGGCTGGGTCACGAGTGCGCAGCGGCCGCACGCAGGCGCTGAACGGGTGCGCAGGGAAGGGGGGGGACGGACGGAGGACGAGGAGGGGGAGACCCCATGAATGCGCGGATGGTCCCTATGTGGGTACCGCCGCCGGGGACAAGCCCTAAAAGTTGCGCGGTTCCGCTTGCATGGAGGGAAGCGGGCTCAGCGTCCGCCCCACGTTGTAACGCGGAGCACGGTTTATCGGACTCCTGTAAAGGGTGGCGAGTGAGCGTGGCAAACGCTGTAAAAGAACGTTATAATAAGTGGAGTTGGGGTGAATTCCCGCCGCGTTGTGCCCACGCTATGTGCTCGTACCACGCGTGCAGCGAGGCACCCCCGTCGGCTGCTGCAGGCGCTCCGAGAGCTGCGCACCGTGTCCGTCCAGTGCGAACGGGTCCTGGTGTGCGGAATGTATTATTAGGTGCGAAATAAAGCAAAATTGCCTTTGTAATACGTGTGTGCAGCAGGTAGGTAGAAACCGCGTGGAAAAGTACATCAAAATAATAGGGAATAGCTGCTGATACAAAAGAAATCTCCAGACTGGCGATGCTGCGGGCTCGTGAAGCTGTCCCCAGAGTCCTGTTTCTACAACACGGATTCCCATCTACTCTAAATTGATGAAGAGTAAATACCGGGACCATTTCACTGCACCAGCGGGGTCAGAGTGCAGGATTTGAACAGCCTCAAGGTTCCAACGCGTGGCTCCTCTCTGCAGTGACATCTTTACCACCCGTAAAGAGGGGAGCATCAAAGAGTGCCTAAACGCGGGGCCGGGCTGATGGTTGAGGTGGGTGCTCCTCTGCTTTGCTTTTTGCAGTTGATGCTGAGAATAAGTGTGTTTGTACCTTCGGTATGGTCCTTGTTCACTGCTGGCTCTCCTGGAGCAGCACACATCAGGGAGTGCTCCGATCTAACTAGTGCAGATCTCAGAAGGGAATTGCAAACTGTCTTTCTATGGCTTTAATTCTCACAATAGTTAAACACAGACTGAAATCTCTGTTAGAGAGGGATTTTTTCTTTCCTATTCTTGCCCACTTCTACCAACAGAAACAGCCTCACACAGTACCCAGTTATCCCTTGCATACCCAACCCATCACATTCTAGGTACTATATGAAACATTAACTATTATACCAAAGCTAAAACACACTAAAGTTCAACTTTGCAGGCCCTGCCAGTCATCTCTTTGCAAAGATCCATATTTTAAGGAACCATAATGTGCATAAAGGCAGGAAAAGCCAGAGTTCTAAGGATTTAAGGCAGTGACCTTCTCATTGTGCATCTGCAGAACCTTGAAAAAAACCATGTAATTTTTCTCCAGCATCTCCCTATTTGCAGATGATTGAACTTTATGATCATATAGAAGTGTTGGATAGGCTATATATTGAAGTGTGGATTCCAGATGTCTGTTCTAGCAAGTGCATTATGAATCCACAATCCTGAAGAGATTTACACATATGTTCACCTTTCTGCCAAGACTACTCCATCTCAAAATCAAATGCATGTGTACATCTGCAAGTTTGAGGCTGCAGGACTTGTACAAGATGAATGGATGTTACTAGAGAATCATCAGATAAGAAGCACATCATCCATTCCACAAAAGTCCACCAAAAAAAGCCGGAACATAAAAGAAAATCAACTAATTTTTCTAAATTCTTTTTTTTTTTGGGGGACATGAACAATCTGAGACTCTTTGTGTATCAAAGAAACCAGGGGCTGTGTTCACCACATACACCTGAAACACCAGATACTCAAACAGGAAAGTAAATATGTGGTTTTAGAAATACCACATACTAAATCTAGGTATCTCTGAAAATAGAAAACATTTTAACCTTGTTTCAAGACAGAAATGATTCCTATTAAACTACAGTTCATTTTACCATTGAAGTAATACTGTATATAATCGGTATATTAATAACAAAGTCTCAAACTTAAAAGAAGTGGGGAAGAGGAGGCAGATGTGGGTGATGAGAATATCCACAGCTGTGTTACATAGGATAAAGCTATTTAGAAGCAATATTAAACCTAAGTGCTTCAGCATACAGGTGAAGTACTGGCAGATGAGGGTTATGGCTCATTTCCCCTCCAAGCAGATCATGCAAAGCTTTGCAGCAGTCCCTGGAGCTGGGCCCTGTGAGGCAGGGCTTGGTATGGGACAATATGGAGCTGCTGAAAGCCTGGCTTTGTTCAGTGTAAAAAATGGGGGGAAAACCACTTCAGGTGTCCAGAATGTGACAAGGCAGCAGTGGTCACTGAGGAAGGGTCTGGCCTGAACTACACTGAAAGAAAATCCACTGGCACTTATTTTCTGGATGTTAATGTAGCTTAAATTATTGAAGATGTGATCATGCCAGTGTGCTGGATCCTGACCTTGCTAGCCTGAAACGAGGAGCTCTCATTTAATTAAACTAGTACTGCAGAACTCTGCTAAAGTAAGAACTCCAGAGCTGTGCTTGGGAGGGCTGTGAAGAAAAGGGTTTATTTCACCCTTATTGAGCTTTCAAACATAGTTATTTCCTATTGGATAGAATGAAGTAATCTTAAAACATTTTTTAAGGTGTCTTTGATCCTGTAAGATCTACCATTCTATCCATTACTTTGGGTTAAGATGGAAGCCTAGATCTTTAACCGTTGTTCTATGAAGGAAGTTAAAAATACCATTTTTCTAGTCATGACACATCAAAATCCTTCCTCTGCAGAAACTCCCTCAACTAAACTTTAAGCTTTGCTTTCAGTGAGATCTGGAGAGATGTTTGCCTTGACCTCCTCACTGCTTAGGACTGCTGACAAACCTTTATTTGCCTCTTACAACTTCTGATGTGTTGTTTTTCATGCAGATCTACCATAATTTCCGTTCTGTGGTAAACTGATTTGGTTTTGGTACAATAACAGGAACAAATGGAAGTGATGATTTGCATGTGAAATGGAAATATGCTTTGGAACTGCTTTGCAGAGGGTAGAACCTTTGCATGCTCAGTGCCACATCCATTAATCATACAGTACTCCACGAACCCATTCTTCTTATTCAATCCTCCTACAGAACATACAGAAGTACATTTTTAGCAGAAAAAAAGAACTCTGAGTATCCTTGTGCCTGTGTACACACTTCTCGGGGCTTTCTGGAAAGAAACTTGGACTTCTGCCACCTGCTCCGATTGTGTTCATGCCTAAATGATCCAAGAATGGGTTGACATTACCTCTAATTAGGGGTAATAGCAGCCTGCTGCTGCTAGAGCCAGTTGCTTTCCTCTTGCTATGTCCCTCATTTCTCCTGCATTAGGTGCAGTGTTCATGCAGCCACGGGATAAGTCAGTTCAATGACCTGATCCGGTAGAAAACTCGCCCATTAAGAAGAAAAAAAAAAACAAACCCACTTATATTTTTCATTAGGTCAATTCACTGAAGCTCTGTAGCCATCTGACCGATGTCATCTACAGGATGAAGAGTGTGGTTGAGATGAAGGAAGAGCGCAGGACTACACCCTTTTGGTGGCCTTCCGCAATTGCACTGATCAGAGGGAACAACAAAGCCCAGTCCTGAACTCCAGCCTGATTTCAGAACTCCCTGAAGCATTTCTAGGAGTTAATTAAGCATGACAGAGTCTTTTTGTTTCAGCTAACTCTAGAGTAGCAGTGCAGAGGTGTGTAATAATGAGTAATTAGGGCTGGAAAGAAAACAATTTATCCTGTTTAGTTTGTACCTCAAAATGGAGCTGTAAAATGTTCTGAACATCAAGGGGAAGAAGGGTACGCTGCTACAGCCCTAATGGTTTAGCTGCAGAAGCCCTGAGCCTCAGCTTATGTTCTCCTATTTAACAAACCGACTTTTTATTTCTGATAGGAAAGGAAATGATATTTATTTCAAAGCTACAAAGATGGAAGCTGAAAGTTACACATGGGTTGGGTTTGGAAAAAGGGGATGGGATGGTTTCTTTACTGATGTTGGTAGGTCCTTTTCTGTACTGTTTCTCTGAATGAAACATGAACTCAACAGTTCATCAGTGTGCAATACTGTTGTATCTTTCAAAGTCCTTCCTGATAAACAGGGTTAGGACTGACGGACAGAAGAATAGAGAGAGTGAGTTCCAAGAGTCTGTTTTAATACAGTTCTTTAGAAAGACGCTTCAGGTCCTTCTCAGATTTATGTCTCTTGCAGGTTTGTGTTTTTCTAGAGAAATCTGATTTTAGGGAACAGGTCAAGACGTAGGTATTATTTATGCAGTAGCACTGACCCTATTAAGAGTTCAGCAGTAATTTTGTGCAGAAATGAGATGAAATAGTGAACAATCAGTTTTGGTTACGTACATAAATATTTTTCATAGCTTATGAGCAGCAATGCAAAATATTTTTAAATGTATGAATCCACAGAAACTAAACGACAGAGACGGAGTTTGCTTGAGATATAGAGGAAACTACATCACTGGGTTTCGATGGTTATCTCATCTCCCAAGGAAAATGCAGTACACAAAGGGGCTGTTAGTCACTGCTTTGCAATGCGGTGCTCAGACTTAGCCTAAGGCATCAGTGGGAGTCACACAAGAAGCCGACTGTGGTGATGAGATCTGGTTTGGGGTTGTTTTTTCATTTAGAATTAAAGCACACTGAACAAAGGATTTATAATCATAGAATCATTTCGGTTGGAAAACACCTTTAATATCATCAAGCCCAGATGCAAACCTAACCCTGCCAAGTCCACCATTAAATGCTTACTCTGGACTTTCACACAAATGGACACTATGCTGTCACACATAAAAGAGAAAGACGGTGGCAAACACTTCGTAGAGGATCTGGCACACCAGCTTTTCAGGAGAGGCTGCAGGTCAAGCTCATTTGTAGAAGAATGAGTCTGACTCATTCATTGAGGTGTTTTAATGCCCCCGTAGATAAAAATCTAACCAGGAGCTGTTTTATAAGAAGACAACTCCATTTATTTCCTGAGAAGGGAATGAGAAATTAAATCTATGTGGTAAAAAAACAGTAGTTTCAGGGAATGCCTCTGAAGAGCTCCAAGTAAGATTTTCTTCTTGGCGGCTTCAACTACATCCCTTTTACAAGAATGCCATGTAAATGAAGAGCATTGAGACCTGCGTGGCTGTAGATTGTCATCACGTTAGCTGTGCATACGTAAATGAATGGCCTTGCAAATCAGAGAAGGGTGTGAAGAGAGGAACAAAGCAAAACCGTTAAAGAGAATGTGCTGAATTTTCCCTACTTGTAAAGCGAAAAAAGTCAACGCCATAGAAAATCACCCGTGCTTCTGATTTGTAATGGAAGCAGCACTGCGGTATGTGACCATCCGAATACCTGTAAATAGTACAAGCCTCCTTGTCCGGTGTTATTTATATTGTTAAAATTGTATATTTCTTACTAGAAATGGACTGCAACAGGTTGGTTCCTTACACATCCTTTAGCTCTCCAGACCCGGCAGTGTGCCTTGGCACCAGCACTGTGTTGTCTCACCTTTTCAGAAATCATCTTCAGAGCTGTGCCATGTATTTGCTATGGAGTTCTGCTCTATGCCTAATTTTTCCACTCTGTAAAACACAAAGAAAAATAAAGTATGTTTTAAAAGGCTTGCATGAACGTGGCAATAAAATAATCTTTCAACAATGGCCTGTGTTCTGTTGAAATGTTCTGCTTGATCAAGGTTATCAGCTGTGTGCTGATAAAAACCGGGTTTATCAGGAGCTCTGGGCCCATAAAACCTCTATAAAAGGGTTGAGTACGTGGCAGAGGGTTATCGATTTTAAGTGGAATCGAGGGTGGCTGCTCTCAGGTTCAGATCCACAGGACAGATGTCGATTAAACTCTTAAGCTTTCTAGGAGGGGAGGCAGCTGAGAAGGCTGTGGCTGTGTTGTGAGGGGCTGCCACAGGGGGAACAGCCCGACCCGTTCCCCACAGAGCTGCGGGGCACCTACCGCCGGTCATCGGAGCACAAAGTGACTGAGACCGCAGGCTCCTGTCACCTGCGCTGCACGCTGGGGCCGCTCACCCTCCGCGGGCTCCGGCCAGGCCCCGCAGCGGGACTCGGCCCCTCAGAGCCCCGCTGAAGGCGGCAGCGGGAAGCGGCCTCTGGGGCGCGACGCTCGGGCTGCCTCGTTCTGAGGGCCGCCGGGAAGCGGCCGCGGAGGGGAAGGCCCGCGCCGCGCTGCCCAATCAGGAGGCGGCGGGCGGGCCCCGGCGCGCAGGCCCGGAGTGGCGCGGCGGCAGGCGCGGCCCCAGCACCGGCAGCAGCGGCGGCCGGGCCCATGCGGTGTTAGCGCAGCGGGTGTCCTCGCTCCGCCGGCGGAAGGAGCCGTCGTTGCCGCTGTCTGTGCCTCCCGCTCCGTTGTGCTCCGCCGCCCCGAGCCCATGAGCCTGAACGAGCACTCGATGCAGGCGCTGTCCTGGCGGAAGCTCTACCTGAGCCGCGCCAAGCTGAAAGCTTCCAGTCGCACCTCCGCGCTGCTCTCCGGCTTCGCCATGGTGAGCGGCCGGCCTCGCTCAGCGGGCGGGCGGGAGAGTGAAGGGGGGGCTGGCAGGCGGCCCGCGGCGTCCTTGGCGGCAGGGAGCCGGGTGTGGGGAGCGGGGAGCAGAGCCGCTACTTCCCCGTTTGCTTACCGGAGACTTCGCTGCTTTCCCCTCAGCCGGTGGCTGCAGCGGCACGGGGCGGGCACTGCCCCTGTGGCGGTGTGTGGCACCCTGGGGCGGGCCCTGCCGCCTTTTGCCCCGTCTGCAGCCCTCCGGGCAGCGGGGTCAGCGCCTCCGGGCGCGGTCAGGCCGGCGGAGGCCTAGGGCCGCTCCGGGAGCAGCGGGGCCGGGCGGGGTGCTCTGGTGCTGCGCGGTAGCTCGTTGTCCATGGAGAGCTGTCATGAACCGAGTTAGAAGCTGCCTCACAGCTGTTATCTCCGGTTACCTGCAGGGGTTTAATGCTTAATTCCTCCCGCGGAGGATGCTCGCTGCGGGAGCCGTGCTTAGCGAGGTGCTCCTCCCGCTCGCAGGGTTCGGGAATGCCAAGGCAGCGTCTTGTTTCCGTGCTTCACTTCGCACTCTGGTGTCTGGAGCACAGCGGGTCCCACAGCGCTGCCCGGGCTCTGCCGCTCCCGTTCCTCTTCCGCACCGCTGCCGCTGTGCGAACGGAGCCAAAGGCAGGTGTTGCACTGGAGCTATCCCTGAATCTTCGGTGTTGCTTAGTTTAGAGTTTTGTGCATGTTTTAGAAACGTCTTTTTTTTTTACTATGGTTTTTGCTTTCGTGTTTGGTATAGAAACGACTAGCAGTCCTTATTGTCTCAAATAAGCACTCAGTATAGATTGAAATATGGTTACTTAAAGGCTTGATCCTATAGGACAAGGGGAAATGGCTTTGAACTGATTGAGATGAGCTCTTAGGCAGAAGCTCTTCCCTGTGAGGGTGCTGAGGCGCTGGCACAGGGTGCCCAGAGAAGCTGTGGCTGCCCCATCCCTGGCAGTGTTCAAGGCCAGGTTGGACACAGGGGCTTGGAGCAAGCTGCTCTAGTGGAAGGTGACCCTGCCCGCGGCAGGTGTTTGGAACTGGGTGAGCTTTAAGGTCCCTTCCAACCTAGACCATTTTCTGGTTCTATTTTATGTCCATCCTCCTTAACGTACTAAGCTGCTAACTCTGCCATCAGCCCCTTTATCATCTGTCTAAAATGCTTCACAGTTGTCATTACCGATCTGTACAGCTCTGACTTTTGCTCTGCTTTTACCAATATATTTTCAGCCGTAATATATATTCCCCTTTAAGAGCCATTGTTCTAATTAGAGGATGCTGTTCGCAAACATAGCAGCCGGTCTGCAGCAGCCTTCTGACGGTCAAGTAAATGTCACTGTTCTCCTTCAATAGCTAAAAACAGACTCCAGCTCCTCAGGGGTGGTGGTGGACTGCTGTTGGTTTGACTGACAGGCGACTGTGTTAGTGCAGCGGCATGTTTGAGTTGGTTCTCCTTGGGTGACATGCACCAGGCTGGGAGCTCGGACTCCGCTGCTGCTCCCGAGGTTTCCTTTTGGTGCACCCGTTTCCCTGTGTCAGAGCAGTTTGTCAGGGTGGTTTCTTGAGTCAGGCTTTTACATTGAGAGAACACGGGAAATAACCGTGTGGTTTGTTGTTATCTGCAAATTGCATCTCCTTTAATAAAAATACTGTTATTTAAAAGTCATATTTAATGTCTTAAATCCCTCTGGCTTTTCTCTAAATATGTGCTGTGTGGATTCTCAAAATCCCATGGATGTATGAGGTGAGGCTTCTCTTTCTTTCTGATTCTCTAGAAGAGTTGTAGGCATTCAGTGTCCCACAGATGAAAACTGCCGCTTTTGAATTTATGGTGCTTAGGGTCTTCCAGGAAAAAGCCTCTTTGTTCCAATTAACACAATCTCCAGTTGCCAGGAATGTTACATGTGAACATTCAGTGATTTTAATTTTCTGGAAGTTGCCCCTCTCAAAAGTTCCACTCGTTTTCTTCCTTTAACAAAATCACCCTGGAAATCAACTTGTAACCTCATTGGGTTTGCTGTGACTTTCTAATCTATTTTCAGAAGAGCTGGCTTTAACTGTCAGGTATTTTTAGGTTTCTTTGTACTAACGTTGCTTATCTTTTGAAGTTCTTGTGCCTTGAGAGGCAGGGCCGCCTTCTGCTGTCACGCCTCTGCATTGTTTACTAAATGCAGCAGATTCCTTGGCACCTGATATTTGAACAAAAGTACAGTCTAGTTTTGGATCTCAAGCTTACAACAGCACTTCACTGTGATTGTTCCTCTGTTTTCCCTATAGACCTGAGGAAGAAAGAGCTTAAATGACACATCCAGGACAACCCAGCAAATTGATGGGAATTGTTAGGAGTGTATCTACGCCAGCCCCATTGATCCTTGCTTTTAGTTAAACAGTACTTGCATCCTTCTAGCTAGAGGGAAGCTTATCCCCACTAAACTCTTCCTTTATTTTGGACTAATTTTGTGTGTAACTGCAGCCATTTTGCAATGCTTATTCCCTCAAGATTGGTTACACATACCCCGGTTAAATGATGCATGCCAGAGTTGAGAGACTGCCTGGGTTAGTGATGTGTAGAGTATGAAACGCTCAGCCAGGTTTCAAACTCAAATGTTATGTTTCCACAGAGAAGATTGATTAAAAGCCTGGTTTACAGTTAGTTTTGGTTTTGAGCTGTACATCACTATTTGCCACCGTGTGTTAGCTTCAGAAACAGTTCTAGAGTCTGATGATTGTAAACTGATGTTGGAGCTAAACTCTTGCGTGTAAACCAAGCACTGACTTTGTGCAGGTTTCCATGGATGCTATCACCTAGTGCCATATGCCCAAGAGGAAATCTGTGAAGCTTATAACCTTGCATTTAGTGCAGTTTTCCAGTCTACAGTGCCACCAGTTAATACCAGTGCCCCAAATTGCTAGAGGTAAAGAAAGAAAATGTAATTTGAGAGGTGTGTGTAATCCATGAAAGAATAAGGATTCCTTCTATGCTAGTGGAGGCATCAAGTACTTCCCACTTTTGTGTTACAGCCCAGGTATTGAGGTGTGATTATGTTCCCCCTTCTATGCCTGCCTTCATCTGGTTTTATTTCTTAATCCAGTTTATCTGAATGCTGGAAATACTTTGCAGATTGGATCCAATACAACAAGCACTAGCTCATTCACACCACCAGCAGCAGTATTAAGAGCTCCAGTATAGACAGGCTGTTGGCAGGTTATTTTTGTTTGAACTATTAAGCTGACCTGTTAGCATCATTTTGTCACCAGGTCACCATCATGCAGTAGTATGACAATGTCATGATACTGGAGTCACAAACATAGGGAAGTTGTTAAATTGCAACAGTCATCAAACTGTAAAACACCTTCTCCCTCCACCACTTAACAGCTTTGTGGAAATACTTGAGCCTAAACTAGGGGTCTAAATTACATGTTGTGGTTGGTTTCTGTATGTTTAGGATTTAGAAGATGTTATGTACCAGAGAGCACAGTTTTCTTTTAAATACCTCTAACAAGGCAAGCTGGCTAGGCTGTTGTCTAGATTGTGATATATGCTTCAAGTATTGAACATCATCAAAGAACTGTCAACTCCTGCCTTTGAAATATAGCCAATATGGTCTTCTGAAGACAGCTGGAGTCATCTTTTGTAAAGACTGACTGCACTGATAAATATTTATGAAACTCATTTCCATAACAGTTGATGGTAGGACTTGAGCTCTGCTGCCGTACAGGTTCTCAAGACAGCTTAGTCCTAGGTTAGTCCTTAGGTCTAGTAAAGGTTACTCTGGTTACAAGTACAAAACCAGTCTCTTTTCTATAGGGGCTTTTTGCTGTATTTAACTGGATTGCTGTTAGAATAACACAGAACAGTGGCATACTGTAACCTGCAAGAAAGTGTTACAGGCCCAGTTCCATGGCTTTTGCTGCTACTCTGTGTTTTGTATCACTATTTTACTTACAGGTTAGAACTGTGTGCTGAAGAATCTTTCCCCATATAAAAGGGTTCTCCTCTTCCAGTCATGAAAGCAGTGTTTTGTTGCTTCTTTGAACATCCGTGTCTCAGGCAGTGTGGAGTACTTGGGTCTCTCATTGTTCTGTCTTACACCAGCTGTGAGTAGAAGATGTAAAGGTGATACTGAGCTGCTCTTTCTTCTCCCTGCTGTGCTGTCTTATCTGACCTCATACTTACTGAATAGAGTTAACACTGTGTAGAGATACTACCTTCACAAAATGCATTTACTCTTATTATGTGGGTATTGTCTTTTCATGCTTAGTAGCAAAATAAAATTAAATCCTGTGTTTGTATTCAATTTTCAGTGACTGATTCTGGCTCATACAGAGTCTTTCTGAGTTGTTTATAACCCATAATGAATGGTGCAGGCACTGTGAGAGCCTGGCTCTGCTCCTCTGCCTCTGGGAATGAATAGTGCTGTCAGGAAAACGGAGACCGACCGACCAGCTCAGAGGCTGAGGAGACAGTGCTGTGACACCAGTCTGGTTCTCAGCTTTGGTCTGTGGTCCCACACACAGACACAAGCAATGGGGCAGAAGAGGGAATTTGTTACTGAAAATAACTTGTGATGTGAACCTGAGGACTTGGAGAAACAACTTCTGTGTGCTTGGGGCTTTTTTTCTCCCTAAGAGTAGCATGTGCTAAGAGCCACTTGCACATGTAACTATATGGGTAGGTAGATGTAGTCAAAACTTAGCTTAGCTGCAGCAAGTGAAGGTAGTAAAATATTTCTGCAGGTAGGTGTTGATTGAAATATTTCAGTGGTTACCATGCACAATTCTACCTCGGTGTGTGTTGGTCCACAAGGTGAAGGTGGTGTGGCACTGATACATTTCCCCAGGTGAGATTCACATCCTCCTACTGTGTGGATAAACCCTTACAAAATGCAGCTGTGATATCGCATCAACACAGCTTGCTTTTAAGCCATTCCTGACATTAGGCTGTATAAAAATCATCTTGTCCTCTTCATTTCCTATTTAGGAATGGTACTTGTGGCCAGGGAAGAGGAGAATAATTTTGCAAGGGTATACAGATAACTCTAAACTTGTGATCATGAAGAGGTGGTTAGTGGCTTTAAGACACATGTTTGAAGCTGACATTGACTCCCTTTCCAAAGCTGTTTGCTTGTTACAACCTATGAGGCTTCTAACTACATGAGTAGTAGATGTAGTAAGAATGGGATCATACCAAGAGCTACTGTTCCTCAAAGTATTCAATTAAATAGATCATTATGACATTGTCTATATTTAAACCTGGTCACTTTTAATGAGATGGATTTCTTGCTCTGTGATTCTTGTCTGAATCAGTCAGATACCAAGGATAGGAGAGCACTTGTAATTGGAGCTTTAGGCTGGTCAGATAGCATCTTGTGGGGTATGGGACACAAATCTACAGCCATCCCATCACAGGGCCATTGGTTAATTGTTGAGCGCAGCCTCTGGTTACAGAATGTGGAAAATTGGCCACACATGCTCTTCAGAGCTATAACTAGCAGTGAGGAGTCTGAATTAGCTGTGACTGCCTGATTTGAAGCTCTCTGTTCACGGCATGCTGAACTCAGCCATGACTCGCAGCTGTACGCTAATGCTTGTATTTGATACCCTGAGAGATAGTGAGGCAGTTACAGCACAGCTTCCAGCACGTGTTACATTCCTGCTGACCAGGGCTCAGAGTCATCTCTGTGGGGAAGGGGAGGAGAGGAAGTAATCTATAAATAGCTCATAGATAATACAGATTTGAGTTAAGGCATTTTATTTCCCTTTCTCTACAGCAGTGGCTACTGATTCTAAGATGCAAGCCTGTGATTAAGTCAGAAAGCCCTTGGATACTCTATTTACTGCTGTTGCCATTGCACATGATAACAGAGAGCAGTTACCTTTGTTCCTGTGTTGAATGTCTTGAGTGTCAGTGTGACCTGCTACATGGGTGGCTCTTGCTGCAGCTCTTCCTCTTGTTTTAATTCTTCTCTGTCATGTTTTTATTTCCCTGGATACTTCTTACTTCACAAACACCTATCTTGAAACATGAATGTGAAGCTTGCATTATGCTGGAATTAAAACCAATCTAAGTGAAACCAACATCCTGCCTAGTAGCTTTATAAAACTGGGGAATAATGAAGCAAGTCATCAAATTCAACAGTCCTGCTGCTGTGGTAAAAACAAACAAGTGCCAAACCAGGACAGTTGCTTATCCTGCATTTCAGTAGCAATATGAGCTTCATTTACAGCTCTGTATGTGACAGGTTCTTTACATTAATTGTTATTGCTGGTGAAAATTGCTTTATTAGTGTATCACAGCTCCTGCAAAGTGGTGGAGTTGGTATTTGTCAGCAGCACTGTGTAAGTGCTCTTGCATGGACAGAAACCTTCAGAGCATGCAGGACTTTGATTTGCATTTAAAAGCAGGAGCTTTATTTAAGCCTCCCCCCCATTAGTAAGGCATGGAAGCATTATAAACAAGTGAAAGGAATTTATTTCAGGATATGAACACCTTAAATAAAATTGAGATGCTGATTCTTCTAGAGGGCAAGCTGTTGAATTTCATGCAATGTGCTAGTATTCAGGCTGCTATGACTCTGAAATCCAGGGCTGTCAGCCTTAATATGGTGGTGTGCCCAAGTTCAGTTATTTTCTGACAACATCTGAATGCCCACCTTCCTTATGGTTATAAGAACTCCGGTATTGCATCCTAATATCATAAGAGCCCTTTAGTTTTGTCAAGAAGCTGTATTTCAGATTCCCAGCTTTGTCAAGAGCTGTAGTAAATCTGTCAGTCATACCTGTAGGATGATCTGAAGTTAAAGTTAGCTCTTTGAGCCAGGCATTAGAACCAGGTGACCTCTTGAGGTGTCTTCCAACCTACATTATTCTGTGGTTATGCAGCGAGGCAGGATGCTTGCAGAGTAGAAATCGTGTGGCATGTGTTCAAAGAAGCTTTGAAAGTGTTGAGGGAGAAGGTGCTGAGCCATGTCACACTGGATACTGTGCAGACATCAGTGACAGTTCCTGCCCTGAGGGGCCTGTCTTCTGAACCAGCAGAGAAACCTAATAGAGGGCACAGGCAAACATCCTTCTGCATAGAACATGAGGATGTACCTGTGAGTTCAGACTCTGTATGGGTTTGAATCGTATCAGATTACCTCACTGGGACCCTGTTTTCCCAAGTGTTACCTTAAAAGAGCAGTTGTGATCTGTGCACTTTGGAATTACAGTATGAGCAAAGGAGAGAACTTCCGATGCTTTGCATCGCTGTTTGAAAACAGGCACAGGGCCTCCTACTGAAAAATGGAGCTTTTTGTTTAGGTGCCTGGCTCAAGCTTGGCCCAGGAAGTAAAGAACAGAGGCTTGCAATTGAAAAGAGCTGGCAGGTTTTCTGCTAGTTTATAGTGAAACGGGTTCCCAAATTAGCTTCCTTGACAGAAAACATGAACTGTTTTTTTCACTTAAGGGTCAAGCTGGAGTTACTCTGCTAGGCATGAGCACAAAGAAGCTGAATGAATGGGAAAGAGAAGTGTTTTCTTGCTTCCCTACTCCTGCTTTTGAGGTGCTTCTACCACCAGTGTCAGTTACAACTTAAGTGCATTTTCTTTTGAGAGATTATTTGGGACCTACCTGCATAATGAACTTCCTGTGCAAAGCAGGTCTGTGTTAATGTATTGGTCAGCCATAGAAACTGAGGCCTGTAAACTTGGGTTTAAGATATCTCATTAATATCTAATGGTTGTAGCTACTCCTGGGGTCACTGTTTTAGGGAAGCACCCAACAATATTAATATGAAGTTGTCTTATCCCAGGAAAACTTGGATTCCTGCTATGGGCATCTCCTTTCATTAGTTGTCCCTATGATTCTGTCGGTGGTTATCTAGGCATAGAGCTGAGTATCTGAAAGCTGCTTAAATTAAGCTACTCTCTTACAGGATTTGTTTTGATCATTCATGTCATTATAGCCAAATCAGAAATAGGTACATTTAGATGTAATGTCATTATTTAGCATTTCTTTTCAGCTCAGGCTAGGCTGAGAAAAGGAAGAAAAAAGATTTCTTCTTGATGCTCTGAAATGAGAACAGTAGCTCCAGGACAGCTGGTACATTGCAATTAAGAGAGTCTAAGTTCCAATTCAGATGCTTGATATCATTATTACATGGAGACATTGATTAATGGAAATAGAA
The DNA here is from genome assembly GCF_033815535.1 of Pezoporus flaviventris. NCBI lineage: Eukaryota > Metazoa > Chordata > Aves > Psittaciformes > Psittacidae > Pezoporus > Pezoporus flaviventris. Next base: position 12,591,256 of record NW_026892589.1, read on the forward strand.
AATGTCTTCAGTATTTGGCGAATTAAATACATCAGTTCTTAAAAGGAAGTCTTCATCTTAAGAAGCTCCTTAGTGTCATGGATATGTTAATATAATGAGTATTAGGATAAAGGATTAGAATGTCTTGCCATGCTTGATGGTTTTGAGTCTAGACATCAGAAAAGATGCATTCATACAAGAGCATTCTTTAATGAAGAAAACGACTTCTCGGTGCTGAAGGGTTGCAGTTCTGTGAAAAACATGGGAAGCCCAACATCCCATGAGTATGCTGGGACTTAGAGATGAGAGACCTGAGGACTGAGTGTTTGTCCTCTCAAATGTGACGTTTCCCACGGCTGAGAAATGGTGTTTTTAAACCTTTGAGCAATAATTGCATCTGGGTTAATGTAATTTCTTGGTGAGCTTCTTGGAACACTTGGAAGCTGGTAGCTGCCTGGGTGCTCAGGCTTGTGACGATAAAAGCTTTCAAGAAAGGAATTAAAATATTGGCAAATGGCCCTGAATGCCCGTTGGAACATGTCTGAGCAAAACCTCAGTTGGCTTGATGTTTGGTGCATTAGCAGAGTTCTGGTGTCCTGGAACATGCTGGTTCTGAAAACAGAAGGTGGGACCCCAGGCTAGGTGTAGCTTGATTCAGCTCTTGCAACATAGTGAGGTTTGGATGTGTTTGCAGTTGTCTTTGAATCCTAGTTGCCATGTCTCCCTGCATCCCTATTACCTGTGCTTCATCAAAGTTTCTTCATAGCAGTTTGATGAGAATTAGGTGTTTGAAATGTGTGCTGCAGGCTGAGAACTGCCTAAACCATTGCTAATGGCATGTGGTAATGGTTAAACCTGTATTGGTGGGACTCAAAAGAGCCGATTTATTTCAGGCACTGTGTTGTATGAACTTGTTTCACGGTCTTTTTGAGGGTGAACTGGTATGTTACAGAAGAACTGGGTTCATTGCTTAGTGCTACTAAGAGTGAGGTCCTGGTACAACTGCTGCTGCTTCAGTTACATGGGCCTGTGCCAGCTTTGTGTTCACCAGCGGCACTGCAGAAGCAGCTCAGCTAGCAGATCACCACTTCTAAACCCAGGTTAGCTTTTGCTGGGCTAGCAAGTCGTATTATTTCAATGAAAGATTAAGAGTGGTCTTGATCCTTTGTTGAAGAAAGGGCTGGTGTGAATCAGCCTGAACTGTGCTCAACAGCAGCCTCCACATCTCCCTTGCATTGTGTATGTGTGTTTATTTAAGATTGCTGTTAGATATTTTCTTTTGCCTCTGCATTTTAAGCATATTTTTGTCTATTTATTTAATAAGATCGCTTGAGAAAGAGCACTCAACATAGAGACATTGTTACATTATCCCCCATTTGGGACTGTGGTTTGTCTGGGAGGCAGGTTTATCAGGCAAGGTTATTTTTTAGGAGAGCTGCTGGGATTGATGTTACTCATCAATTGCACGTGTGTAAAACCACCTGACAGTTTTAAAAGGCATTCTAACTTATTTTCTTTATTAAAAAACCTTTGAGCTGAGTTTGAGCTTCCTAATGCTGTTACTTAATGCTAATTTCTGCTCCTTAAGCATAGGCATGTTTGGATATCTAAGTTTATAAAAGGGCATGGATCCATACAACAGTGGAGGGCTGGACCTTGGAGCATCTTCATGAGATAGCTCTTCTTGCCTAAAGAGGAGGCTAAATGCAGCTTCCAAAGTGAGTAGCTAGTGATGTCTGTATTACCTGCTCTGGGAGACTTTTTGTCTTTCCTTCAGCCTCTGACAGGCCTGTTTGATGCTGTGGAGACAGTTTCAAATCTGTATTCTAGAGTCTGCTTAAATACTTATTTTGAGTGAAAGACTATAGCTGAGAGCCCCATGGAAAGGTATTCTTTCTACTGAAAGGCTCCTGCTCTTCCAAACTTTAAAACAAATATCCAAGGAGAAAGGACCACCAAGACTGTGACAGGCAATCTGCTGCTGTTGCAGGCTTTCATGTTCTAGATAGGAAGTTTCATCTTTAGTGTCTGAGTATGTCTATCACAAAGTTCAGCTGTTTTGCCGGGGTAAGCTGGAGGTGGCAAAGTGGTTGTGCTGTTAATAGCTTTTATGCATATTGATGGCTTGCTCTACAACAGAACAGTAAGTATGAAAAGACTGGCCTGTGCTTCATAGCTCAGACCTAAATGTGGAGGTAATTAAAAGGGTGCAGATTGACATGAAGAGAAATTTAAATGCAGACTGTTATTTTGTTTCCTCTGGAACTTTTAAATTTAAATACTCTGTAGTGAAACTATATGTAAATGCATCTCTCATCTTTCCTTTTCAGGTGGCTATGGTAGAAGTTCAGCTAGATGCAGAACATGACTACCCTCAAGGTCTCTTGATAGCCTTCAGTGCCTGTACTACTGTTCTTGTTGCAGTTCACCTTTTTGCACTCATGATAAGTACCTGCATTCTTCCGAACATAGAGGCTGTTAGCAACGTGCATAATCTCAACTCCGTAAAGGAATCTCCTCACGAGCGTATGCATCGGCACATCGAGCTGGCATGGGCATTTTCAACTGTCATTGGGACTTTGCTCTTTCTTGCAGAGGTGGTGTTACTGTGCTGGGTGAAGTTTCTTCCTTTAAAGAAGAAAACTGACAATCCACTCCAGAGCAACAGTACTACTACCATCACATCGGGACAGGCAGCAGCCATTGCATCAACGTCTATTATGGTTCCCTTTGGACTGATTTTCATCGTGTTTGCAGTGCACTTCTACAGGTCACTGGTGAGCCATAAAACAGACAGGCAATTTCAAGAACTGAATGAACTTGCTGAATTTGCACGGCTCCAGGATCAGCTGGATCACAGAGGTGACACCATCTCCTCAGCAGTTACCCATTTTGCGTAAACCTGTACTTAAAATAAACCCACTCTTCTGCTTCTGCCTTGTTCTGTTGGCTCCCCTGCAGATGACCTGGTCAAGCTGTTGATTACCATTTAAAGAGAGATTATAAATGTTGTTCTGACCCTTGAGAGAGGAGGAAGAAATGTTTCTTTCATAAAACTTTAGCTGTTTGAAGGTATGGTTGGTAGTGTGTGCTCACACTGTGTGTGCACCCCTCCTCTTGTGAAAACTTGTTTCTTGTTAATGCTGGATGGAGGCTGTATAAACACATGGAAAATAACATCGTAAATGAGGATGTTTGTTAGGGATGGATAGAGAAGCTTCCTTTTTTCCCTCCTCTCTTTATTTGATGTTGGCATTTAGAAGATACTGCTTGTCCCATCCATATTGCATGGCATGATAACAAATTACTTGGGATATGCAGCAATTAGCACTTGGTTTCAGTGCTAGTGCTGTTCTCTCTAGAAGGCCTGACAGATGGGAGAAGTGAAAGCTTTTCACCACCTTCCCCACTAGGTTTTGCTGCCAAGTAATTGTTACTCTACTGATTTCTCCAGCGCCTTTTCACATTGTATAACCTGCTAAACACCCATGACTAGTCTTACTGTGATGTGGTATGGCCACATGAGTAGGAATGAGACTCGACTCTACTCTTCCTTGGAAGAAAATAAAAGCAATAACTGTTTTTAAAGTTCTCACAAGCTGGCACATATTATCTGAAGAGATAATTTGCCTGTTTCCCATTTAGGAATCTCTTTTTAACAAGAAGGAACTAAATGGAAATTATCACTGGATAATTTTTATTGCTTGAAAATCAAAACCACTGCTGTGTTTTTTCCAAGCCAAAGTAGTGATTATTTTATACTTTTATGTTAAAAATGTATTTTTAATAAATCCTCAGATACAAGCAGCAAACGGTGCTTTCTCTGCATTGAATTCCCAAGTAATTCGCTATGCCTTGGTCTTCCTTGTTTAGAAGAAGCCTTCTCCTTGCTGAAGTGTTGTATTTAATAACTTGTTACACAGTTTTGGCTTCCAAAGGATCTGGAAGACTCCTTTTCTCTATGTGTATTTATTTATGGGAGTAGGTTATTTGTAATTAATACTGCTGTTTGCTTTCAGACACAGTCTGGCAGTGAGTCTAGTGTCGCTTCTTGTTTCTTCTTTAAGCAGAAACTTCCTTTTGGTCTCTCAGATAAGAGGTTTGTTCATGAAGGGTTGCAGCACTTGTCCTGGGCTGCTTCAGGAATTCCAGCTATGTCTAGAGGTGGAATTTTTGGAATGCAGTTCTTTTGAACACAAACTGAGGCAGATTTCAAGTCAAATGGAACAAAACTTGACCTCCCCTTCGTAGCTAACACTGTGGAATAAACACCTGGGATTTTGAAATTGGACAGGAGTGAATGTGACAATACAGTGGGGCTGTACCTGACTGTGACTGGGCTGAACGAGGCCTCACGTACCCACAGCCTTGCCTCAGGTTATCTCAATGCATTTACAAACTGTAGGATGTGTTTACTACAGTTAGTGTGGCAGAATGCGTTGAGTACTGAAGCAGCCTCATGAAGCACATGGGACTGATTCTTCATGTCAGCACCACCACAGTGAAACGTGTTGACAAGGCTACCTGTGGTGTTTGCATTCTGAAAAATAGCTATAAAACACAAGCTGCTGGGCTTTTTTCCCCAGCAACATTCTTGGTTCATAGGCAGAAAAGAGCTTTCCACTTCCTATCTTGACAAGTCCTTTTGGCATACACAGGCTAAACTGGATTTTCCCTAGTTCTGTCATTACATTGTGCTTCAGATACATTCTGTTCCTGATGTAAATCTGATGTTGAGAATTGTGACTGCAGTCCCACAGCTGCTTATTTATGGAGCACTGGAAGGATTATGTTAGTGAAGGCATTCATGAAGCAGCATTCCAAAATGTGAAATCTTGGTAGCAGGCACAAAATACATATTCCCATTACAGGAATACTCATCTTTAGGGGAAAAAGACTCTTAAAAGTACTCAGTAAAGGAAGAAAACCTTGCACATTAGAGCCAGGGGTGCTGTCAGGCTTAACGATTACTCTTCTGTCCATAAACTGAGTATGTAAAAGTTGCCATGTGATTTTGAATGAAAGTCCAGAAAATGTATTTTCTAAGTTTATTTTGTAAAATTACTTGCTCTCGTGGATAAGTAACTGAATTTCTCTTTATTTTGTGGATCTTTTACCAATGACAGAGAAGTGTGTGGAGTTTTTGTTTGTATAAGGATTGCAGACTTAGAAGCTAGTGAGACAACCTTTTTAACTTTCTCAAGCTGGTAGGTTCTGAGCTAATGGTGCTGTTACTACAGCTGCTTTTCTGACTGTTTTCTGCACTTTAAGCCATGATATTGAGTATGCGTCTCGTTTTCCACCTGTGGAAATGGTCGTGAAAGTTACACCTTGGGCACAGTCTTGTAACTGGGTGCCAGAGGCAGTAAACAGACCTGGACAGATGGACCTAAACACTGAGTGCACTTAGAATTTTTTAATCCCTTATTTATACTAATGGTGTTATGCATTTACCTCAAGCCTTTTAAACATTGGTTATTGTATATCTCTTATTTAGATATAAAATACTTCAGTGAAATAAAATGTACTCTATTGTTGCTGATTATTTGTTATCAAGAGGCCTAAAATATACTTGTTTTCTCTATATCCCTTATCTCTTCAGCTGTATTGTGCTAATCCCGTGTATTTCTGAGGATGCCTTACTCATTTCAATCGTAACATGAAGATAAAATTTCCTGTTCACAGAGCCATTTTGAAATGCTCTTCCTCCTGTCAGCACTGCTTAAATCTTGGGACTAAGCATATTGTATTGTTACTCTCTGAGTGCTTAAAGAGACAAGTAGGTTATCTTTCAGCCTGGAAAAGGTGAAGAGTCAAGGGACCAAATGAACTGTAAGCAAGAGGTGATGCTCAGAAGCAGGCATTAATTAGGTTGAACTAATGACCCACTTGCTCTCGCCGGCCAGCTTTCGCCATCCAGCTGCAGTGCCACCTTCCTTTGGTCTTGTGGGTGATGCTTAGAAGTGGTGCAGCATTACGTGACTTGGTCCTTGCATTGGGTAGAACTGGAGCAGCCAGCGCGATGCTGGTGAGTGCTCTGAGTCCAGCACATGGCTGGCCAAGATGCAGAGCTAGGGTGAGATCCAGCGCTTGTAGGTTAGGGAGGAAACCAAGGGGAATGTTATGGAAAATGCAGAGAGAGAGCACGTAAAATGATATTAATAAAATTATATTAATGAAAACATGGTTCGTTACAACTTTGGGTCAGAGGTATATATCAGGACAAGTTTGGGGGGAGCAGGAGGGGAGAATTACTTGCCTGTACTTTTGTAGAGCTTTTCTTTTATAGCGTATAACAGAGACCTTGCTGCTTAGAGGTTAATGTGAAAGACCTTGGTCCCAACAGGAGTGTGATTTCTTTACAGAGGTGATGGGAAAAGAGTTACCTTTTCCTTTCCAAAATAAGGGGGAGTGGGAGGCTTCTGAGCTAAGCCCATGTCAGATTGGAAGCAGATGATCTTAAGGTCCTTTCCAACCTAACCCATTCTATGACTCTACATGAGCAGCCTTGAGGGAAAAGTAGGGGAAACGAAGACACAATACATCACACTGTGGATCTGAGGCTTGTTTGAGCAACTCACTCCTAATTGTGTTCTTATTATGCATCTTCTTCTTTTCCTTCAGCATCCGGTTCTTCATCTTGGCTGTCGTCAAACATTGCCTGGGCTTCTTCTAAAACACCATCTGGATCAGCCAGTTCGATCTGAATAGAAAGAATACAAATCATTTATGCAGTGTAATTGAAGAAGCGTAAGGTTTTATAGATCTTGATTACTCGAGCAGCAACAGAGAAGCTCCCATGTATTAGGATTTTTTATTGCTGCCTTTCAGTTGCTGTTCTAGAAGCATGCTACACTTCCCTAATTTTATTGGCATGCTGAACATCACTTCATCTTCTTGGAATAGCTCTGTGTGAAGGGGACTGAGTCTCCTTTAACAAAAGATATATTCTTCGCCCTTATAGTTTCAAAAGGTGATTACAGTCACCCAAGTGAGTGTTAAGGCTCCTGTTAAAGCAAGAGCCTGGAATCGAGTAACCAGACTGTGACTGGATGTAGATTCTTGAGGGGGAAATGCCAAAGCCCTGGGGGCAATGTGTCATCTCACTCCGACCTGCTTCTATATCCTGATGCTTTCTGAGGGGTTCGTGTGAATGGTGGTCTTTCAGGTGGAAGATGTCCAGGTTTCTTACTGATGTTGTTAGGCTTTCTGAAGCCTTGGCTTCAGTAATTACAAGAGCAAATATCCCAAGTCCACCATGTTGTGTCTTTCCCCATCTCTGCAGTCATGTTTAAATTCTGCCTTGATGCAACCCCATCATCTATGCACTGGATTCCTTCAAAACTGATGACATTTGCCCTCTAGTTTTCAGGCATTTTCTGTCCTGTGCATCCCCCTCTGCTCCCTTTTCCTCCAGATGAGGGGACACACTGATGCTTCTCCCATGAAGAAGCTCAAATCCTCACCTTGGCCTCTTGCAGGCAAAAGCTATTTAGTGCATGTCTGATGTGGGCAGTTTCTAACATTGGCCCTACTCATTCTTTAACAGCTGCTTGTGACAGTAATTTAACAAAAGGTTTATGAAAATCTGAAGTCAATTATCCTTCTTTTATCTGTTACTTCCTTCATATTCTGAAATCAATAAATCTCTTCCCCTGGAAAGCTCAATAACGGCCGTGAAAGCTGATGCTTTCTTTTTGCTTAGAGAGCAGAAGTGGGTCATAACTTGGTCTCTGTGGAGTTAAATAAACAGCTGGGGTTGAGCATCCTGCCTTGGCAAAATACTGACCCCTCCCAGGCTGTTTGGTGGGTTGTTGAGGCAGTTCTTGGGTGACCTTTAACAAATCTTATCAGATACATATTTTTAGCTGCAAAAGTACTGCTCTTTTCACTCTTTTTGCAAAACAGAGATTGTTTTCTCCCCAGTGAATATTTGGTGTTTGTTATTCTGTGCTGCTGTGGGTGTGCCTAGTACTTACAGGATTAGTTGGCTTGTCAAAAATGCCTGTGCTCAAAGGGCCCTTGCTATAGAAACCAGTCTTGAAAAAAGAAGGGTAGATGTAACAGCTCTAAGCTTTTCACAGCCTGTGTGTGCTCAGTATCATCTGCAACAACCTTGTTCCTGGAGCAGATGAGGAAGGGAGGCAGCTTTTACCTGCCATGGGGCTGTGCCATTCCCTGTGTTATGGACTGTGTCCTGGTTATCCAGTGAGGTTCTGCTTGGCTCTAAGCAAAGAGGAGCTTCCCCACCTATATCCTGCAGTAACTATCCCTTGGAATATAAAGCCTGTTTCACATGTGCAGCACAGGCTGTGGGCACTGAAGCTGAGACTTCTGGCTACTTGGACCCCTCCCCTGTCTGTTCCATACTGATCCCAGTCCCTGCTCTCCTCTGAGGGCATGGAGCTGGGGATAGGCTCTCCTAATCCTCTCATTCCTGCACCAAAGTGGTGTGATGGCCCAGCATGCCGCATGCCTTACTGGGAGGAGACAGGACCAGCTCTTCCTCTACAGCCCCTGTCAGCCTTAAGGGAAAAGGGGAGTGGAGGCTGTTGGCTCTCAGACACCCGGCTGAGATGTGACCTTGGGGTAAGGTGGGCAGCTACATGCACCTCTCTAGCCATGGGGCTGCTGGATGTGGGTGAGCCCCTGACTAGCCCAGGTAAAGGAAACGGCTGACACTGGCATTGCAGCCACACACATTTCAGCTTGGTTTCGTTGGCTTTAGCACTTTGGCTTGCTGAAACCATCTGGATTTGACGTAAATCCCACTATTGTCTCTGCCTCTATTGTCCCTGTTTCCTTTGTGCTGCTCCAAGTCTCTAAGCAGTTCTGGTGCATGAGAACTGCATTTTTTCAGATGTAGGTGAGTGGGAGGCTCCAGCAGTGGCTGATGAGTTGTTGTCCCTACAGGGCAATTTAGGACATTGCTGGCCAAAAGACACTGAGCACACGCCCCGTGAGCTGGGAATCCCATGGGAGCACTCACTTGAAGAGTGAAATGCTACCTGGAGAGCTTACCCAAGCACTCAGGAATGCAACATCACCAGCAAAACCAAGATTTCCAATTACCTTTGGGATTGGATATTGAGTAGGGGCAGGAGCTTCATCTTTGTTGAAGTCAATCACAAGTCCACATTTTGGCCTATCTGATTTCCAGATACCTTCCAACAGCTGCCCCTTATCCAAGTAGAAATATATCCCTGGGCCATGCTTTTTTCCATTTTTCCAGCTTCCTTCGTACCGATGTTCATTGGCTGCAATTAAATACATGAACAGACCATGAAATTTGCACCATTTCTTTAAAAGGCTACAAGCAAAATCGACCAACACAGGGAATGGACAGAAGAGGAAATGTGCTTAGCTCCTCTTAGTAACTTTAAGGGGGCTCTATTTGCTGGGCCACTGAGGGAGGAAAGGCTGTGGAAGGAGCCCACACTTGCCTGCTTGGCACACAAACTGTGTTCGCTTGCTTTGTTCTTCTCACAGTGATAGAATTTTTTTGCTGATATATGGAGCTCAGGGTAAGGGAGTAGTCACTGAGTCACTCTTTACAGCATGGGAAATTATAGGATGTAAGTTTTAGGTTTGTCACTGCAACAAATCATGCAGGATCTGTGGCTTGAAAAGGTTTGCTTGTCTGGGCATGGAACAGCAGCACTGTCTGACTGTTGTCCAGTCAAAATAATCTTGATTTCAAAGAATACTTGTAGCTATGTTTTTCCTCAATGAATTACAGGGCAAGAACTGCTGAGTGTCTGAATGGTTCAGGCAATCAGTTACAGGCTCTTTTTCCAGCTTTCTCAGTATTTTCCTGCAAGTTGAGAAAGGATTTTTTAAGGCTCTGTGCTGCTCTCCAGGATGCTGGTTGAGAAGGGTCACCACAGCCATGGTAATGTTTTGGCTTGGGATACATCCAGGCCACCTTGTTGTCACTATGAGAGTCCTCTGCTGTCCCCTTCTTCTACATACAGTGTTTCTAAGCCAAAAACCATGGGGATTTCTGACTGAGTTGTTTAGTGGAAAGATCTGTGGGTCTTAGCTGAACTTGGCCATTCTTTGTGGCAAGAGCTGGCCAAAATATCAGGGCACCCCACACAGTGCCACAGAGGTAGCTGGGGACTGCCAGGCTCCTCAGGCAGGAGCTGGTTTACAGGCTGGAGCCATGGCAGTGGTTATCTTCAGCTTGGATCTGGTGATGTGCTTATGTGCAACACCAACCTGCCCTGCCCACTGATGGGAGCAACTTCTGTTCTCCAGCCACTGACATCTCGGACACCACCAAAATCACAGACCTGGCTATGATGGAGGGACCACTGAATGCCCTGGCTGCACCATGGCACCTGCCTGCCCCCTCCACTCTCCTCCTAGAGCATCCAAGAGCTGCATTGCTCTCTACTGAGATCCCTGCTGATGTGCAATGTTCTGGTTTAAAAGCCATTTGGCACTGGTCTGTAGCAGAGCAGCGCTCCCAGCCAAGCTCACCCTCGCCAGGCACGCTGCCACTGTAAGCAATTCAATCTTGAGCTGCAGCTCATCATGACCTCCGCTGAAGGAACTCGGTTCCTTTCAACATCTCAAAGCTGCAGGCACGTGGGCACACTTCCAGCAGGCTGAGCTGAATATATTGAAGTTGTGGGTATGAAATAATTGCTCTGGCTAATTTTAACCAAAAGGAATCTAGCTTGTAAGTGGCTCCAGGCTATGCTGGAGGCAACCAGGCTCTGAAATTGTTCATCAGCTGCAGCTCAGCCTGCAGGGGTTTTAAGGTTATAGCAATGACTTTGATGGGAACAAAGCAGATCAGTGGAAGGAGTGACCCCCGGAAGTGGGTGCTGACTTCATCTGGATGAGCCATCAGTCCGAAGTGACTTTACAGTCAGCAGAGAGAACACATTCATGCCTGTGATGTGCAGTCAAGGTCGTGCTCATTCCTCCCAGCTGCTTTGCTTAGGTAATTACCAGCCTTGAGATCACTTTCAAGCAAAAAATAGTATAGATGAATAATAAGAGAATATTTATCCAAATGTCCCTGGAATGCTGAGCTTGGTATTACAGAGGATTGGGATTCTTGGCTTTCTTTGCAGGAAAAATGTGTTAAACTCCATGCAAAATAAGGGGAGGGAAAAAAACTCCAAATTCCTATTTTTATGCTGAGATAGCCCCAACATTCCCAATCTGTAATGTGCTCAGTGTTATTTCTGGGAAGGGACTGTGTACTCCTTGAGACAAGGAGGCACAAAAGCACAAAATGCAATCAGTTCCAAGTAATGTTAAGTTTGATGGCTTTGCAATGGAAAACAACTGCAGTGCTTGAAGGTAGTTGACATAATTTCAGGTACTTAGGACCTTAGTACAAAAGGTGTAAGAAAAGCAGAATAGAAAAACAGGACCTGGGGAGTATCTGGGACTAGCAGATGTCCAGGATGGGCACAGTAAAACTAACTGGTAAGTAGAAGGACAGGGTGATTGCTATGTTCGTGGTGTTAATAAACCCATTAAGCTGGTGTAAACATCTACTGGGGTGTATCCAGGACTAGCAGATGTCCAGGATGGGAGCAGTTAAACTAGCTGATGAGTAGAAGGACAAGGTAATTGCTACATCTGTAACGTTAATGATGCTGGTTATGAAGATTGGTGGGAAAAGTAAAGGACCCTTAAAGGCCACCATCACATTTTTGTATGCACGCGGGAAACTTTCTGGAAAATGATGTAAATCATGTGTATGCCCAGTGACCATATAAGGATGACCTGTATAGCAATACGGGGACACACGTTAGGAGGAGCTATCTGCCGTGTCTCCCGGGGCAGCAATATAGAATACCTGCTCATCAACTTGAAACTCTGTTGGCGAGTTTGTTCCTGGAGTTTTCTCTGAATCACCCTGAAACCCCTGAGTTCACTCAACATGAGCCAGTGTTGGAAGTAAGAGAGGGGATGGAGTGAACTCAGAAAGAAAACTTTTTTTTTTTCTACGCTGGAAACTGGACTCTTTGGTATGCACCAGTTAGAAAGCATGTCTGGCAAAGTACCTGGCTTGAAAAGAGAGATTTCTTTGCCTTAACAGTACGTTATCTCTAACCCTAAGCATCCCGGTCATTTAAATGTAAATCACAGCAAAACCAAGCTTTCAGGCATGTGGGCTTGAGCTGGCCCTTGTGCAGCTTGCCATGCCTCAACCCAGGAGGAAAATACAACATGGAGCAGGCACAACCCTGGTGCAAGGCTGCAGCAGGAGATGTGATGTAGCATACAGAAATCCGGATGGCAGAGAGAACAGCAGGGAGCAGGCAGATTCCTGGGGTGAGGACGATTGGTACTTACCTAGATGCAGCGTTCCCTGCCCGTGGGGCTTGTCCAAGAGCCATTGTCCCTCATAGACAGATCCATTCAGGTAATTCATCCGTCCCCAGCCACTCCTCAGTTCAGCACTCCACTCACCCTCATAGCGCTCCCCATTGGGGTAGATCATCAGCCCATAGCCCTGGAAATCAGCACAGATATAACTATTAGGATCCTCTGTATTGACAGAGTTGGTGTTCAATTTCGGGATTATCACTGTCTTGATACACTACTCCTGTGCTTGTTGCTCTGTCACATGGCTGCTGGCAGCCCAGCTGGGTGGCTGGTCTTGTGTTGAAGGAAACAAGAGGTGGTGGTATGGGATTTTTGGGGCAAGTGGTTTTATTCCCATGACAAAACCACAGGTTTATATCTCATTGTGTTATTATTGACACAATTGCCACTAATATTTAGCTAAAAGCAAGTTCTGCTAGCATGTAAACTGGCCTGGGATAGGCCGCATTAAAAAGAAACTCTCAACATGGGGAGCTCATGCCTTTCAACCTTCATTTCCTACTGGGACACACCAGGCTTGCTACTGCCTGGTGTGTCCCAGGCCAGGCAACTCCTTCCCCTGGCGCTGGGCACACCAAAGTTCTCTTACCATCTCCTCCATCTGTACCCTCCAAAGCAGTAATGTCCTAAAGAGCCCCTCACTTTGCTTCCTACTTCCCAAGGAACTAGAGCCAGGCCTGAAGGCTGCCTGTGGTGTGACCAGCCAGCTCAGGCAGCACTGCCATGTGTGGCTCCCCCAAGCCAGGCCAGGCACCACGGGGCAGGCAGCATCACAGCAATGAATATACCCTGTGATATTACAAGAGACTGGAGCTATAGAGCTGCATGCCAATTAGAAGGCTACGGTTTTAAGAGCAGACACAAAGGTGAACACAAGTATCATTCCTACAAGGATTTTGCACGAGATTGCAGTTATTTTACCAGATGACTTCCTCATTATGTTCCCTTTAAAAAAAAAAGTGATTTATGTGACAGGCTTATTTTCCAAAAGAACTCATGTTATTTGTCTAATGTGCTGTAAAAGGTACATTTTCCTGCAGCACTTATAACACAGGTTCCTCCAACTGCTTCAAGGATGAGAGGAATGAAAGGGATGGGTGGGGAGGGTTAAGATATGGAATATGAAACCTCTTATCCTGCTTGTCCAGGCTTCAGGAGAGTCTGAGCAGTGATCACTGCTCTTTGGTAGCTGGAGAGAGGTTGGGGCTGTAGCCTGATCACCAGGGATGGGTGGGATGAGCTCCCCTCCAGTGGGGACACAGAGGGCAATGGTGTGTTCTCAGCCACACTTGGCTGTTTATGAATGATGGATATTTACTCCTGAAGCTTCCTGAGCTTTCTGTAGGTTCAGACTAAGATTTAAAGAAAACCCAAGCCTGGAGGAAAGGCTGTTCCCATAGCTTCTACCTGGAGACACGCTGATGCTTCCCTACTGCCAGACGTGGGACACAGTGCAGCTCTTGCAGCATCCGACATGGAGAAACGAGTAACAGCAGGAGCAGTGAGTTGGGGAGGGCAGGGAAAGAGGGCTTAAAGACCAGAGCTTTTACTCTTGCTTTCATTTCCTTTTTTCCCACCCATTTATTTAGCCAACCCCCCTCAATTCAGCCTCAGTATTGGAAAAATTAGTATTTTACGTGATCTTTTTGGACATGTGCACCTGCCTCTTCCCCATGTTTTGGGGAACACTGCTTCAGCACTGGCATGCACAGGAAATATCACTTACACATTTTTGGTCGTTTTCCCACCAGCCTGTGTACACCCTCTTGTATTGCTTGGTTACAGGGTCAGGAATGCTGTATGAGCCATAACCATCGCGCTTCCCAAACTTCCAGTCACCGCTGTAAATAGCTCCAGTGCTTTTCCATTTCTGGATGCCTTTGCCTATTTACCAAACAAGTAGAACAATGGGATTGTTATGAGAAGGGATTGTTAGGAGAAGGGATTACAGGGCTGCCTTCCTACAGTTCCATCCCAGTCGAGGCAGCACTCCCTGAACCAAGACAGGTTTAGGTCTGGGATTAGGTTTAGCTTCCCAAGTTGGAACCATCATTAATCTTGATCAGGGGCTTCCTGTGTGTCCTTTGCTGAATGCACTTAAATCTTTCCAAACCTCAATTTACTGCCTGTAAACAAGCCTGTCCTGCTCTGGCACTCAGGGCTCGGTCAGGGCCTCTTTCCCCTTCTCTGTCTCCTGCAGAACCTGCCACAGCTTGAGGATACATGAATATTCCTGTAGCCAAGTCAGGAACCAGGAGAGCTCCAGGGACTGTGCAGCCAAGGCACATGCCGGTATGTGGAGCTGACTGCAGCTTGCTGTGTTTGCAGAGGATTTTTAGACATTATAACCTAGATATTTTGAGTAATTGCCTCTGAGTGCATGTAAAAGCTCTTCAAGTTACCATTCAGAAGTATTTCTGAGTACACTTTTCCATGACATATATCAAAACCATATAGAGATACATGAATGAATGCTCTTCCAGGAGCATATACAAACCCTGATCACTCCCTGCCTCTAGGAACAGGCTAAGACACCTAAATTGGTACTCTTCCTCAAAATGATGCATCTTACCATGTTTCAAGTTGTCTTGCCATTCTCCGGTGTACTTATCTCCATTTGCATCATAAACTGTATGTCTTAATCCATGTTTCTGTGCTTTCCGGTCCCGTTCATGCCAGAGAGGCTCTCTAGTTCTTGTTTTTTTTACAGCAGGCATATTGTTCCTGGCTGGAGAGAAAAACAAACTGTTGTTAGCAATAAATTCGAAATTACTAAGTCAGGTACAAGCAGAACAGTCTATTTGTGAGCTCTGTTTCAATATTCACGCAAGTCAGTAACTGATGTTTTGGAGGGGTAAGTAAAACAGAACAAACAGAAGGTATCTAAAGATACCAAAGTACAAACCAGCACTGTCTGAAAACAGGCTCACAGCACAGCCTGGCCTGCTACGAGATCTTAAATAAGTCTCAGCAGGTCGAGTCTGTGGTGGGTATCAATCTCTGTGCCTGCCAGACGCCTTGGGAAGCACAGGGAAGAGCGGCCTCTCCTCTGTACAGCTGAAACCTTGCTGGGCTCCTTCCCATGGCTGCTCCTCCAATGGCTCTGCATGAAGCAGAAGCAGTCATTTAATCAAACTGGAAAATGATTCGTTTGCTAGGAAATATCTCAGGCCATTGGAAAGCATTCATGAAATGGAGCAGGTCAGAGAGTTGCCAGTGTCCCTGGGGCCACCAGGAGCTGGGACACTTCAGATGCCCAGCAGCAATGTAGCTAAACCTCTTTTACTGCTACAAATATCCTGCAGGTATCTGGTTAAGAGGGGTTAAACCCACAATGTTTCTATGTACCACGAGGCTGCAGCTTGGCCAGGGCAGGATAAGCAAGCTGCCAGAGGTGGTCTCCTACAAACCATGCATAAAACGCCACAAAGTGGCTGTAGACACAAAAAGTAAGTTTCTATGAAGGCTGACAACACCCAGAGCTTGGCTGGAGCTGGCTGGGTGGGTGGGATGCCCTCTGATTTTGACTCCCCGGCTCTCCCTCCTGTCCTGAGCTTCTGGTAACACAGAACCACGCGGTCGCTCGCTCACTCCCCCCCACTTCTGCCTCCCCCCACTCCCGGACGGATGGGGAGGAAAACAGAACGTAAGTCCCGCGGGTTGAGATAAGAACAGTCCGGTAACTCAGGTATAATACAAAACTACTACTACCACCACCAACAACAACAATAGCAATGATAAGGGAAGACACCAAAGGGAGAGAAAGCAACTGCTCACCACCGGTCGACACGCAACCGTACCCTATCGGCGATCTAGCACTTCCGGGTACCGACCCCAGCTTATATACGGGGCATGACGTACAGTGGGATGGACTTAGGCTAGTTTGGGTCAGGTGGTCTCTCTGCTTCTTCCCGGCTTTCCCTCCTCCCTGGCGGAGCGGGAGATTGAGAAAGTACTGGGTCGGAGTAAACATCGCTTAGCAACAACTGAAAACATCGGTGCTACCAGCGTTGTTCCAAGACTGAAGTCGGAAACACAGCATTGCACCAGCACTTCTTAGTGAAGGAGAAAAATGACTGCTGCTGCTGAACCCAGGACAGATCTATCCAGTGATTTTGTTGTTTCTCTCCTTTCTTAGAGCAGAGCTCACATGCCTGCTGTGCTGTGAAGCCAGCATGGGTGAAAGCATGGGAGCCTGGGAGGAGAGGGGAAAGGAGGGGTTTTTGGATCCTTGCTAGGCGAGAAAAGCTAGAAGTTTTAACTAAGAAAATACAGTTTGTGTTCATCCTCAGTTCTCCACGTGGCTGTGGAAATGGTCATTCAACAGCTACTTGGAGGGATATCATTGTTAAAAAATGTACTTCTGTGTCCATGATGAGCCTTCCCCCCCATAAAACGCAGCTGAGTTGTGATTCGGAGAAGACTCCAGGAACAAACTCGCCAACGGAGTTTCAAGTTGACAAGCAGGTATTCTTTATTGCGGCGCCGGGAGACACGGGGGATAGCTCCTCCTAACGTGTGTCCCCGAATTGCTATACAGGTCATCCTTATATGGTTACTGAGCCTATTACATCATTTTCCAAAAGGTTTCCGGCATGCATACAAAAATGTGGTGGTCTTTAAGGGTCGTTTACTTTTCCCAACAAGCTTAATTAACATTACAGACATAGCAATCATCCTGGCCTTCTACTTATCAGTTAGTTTAACTGCTCTCATCCTGGACATCTGCTAGTCCCAGATACTCCCCATCCCAGGTCCTGTCCTCCTATTCTGCTTTTCTCACACCTTTTGTACTGAGGCCCTAAGGGCCTGAAACTATGTCAACTACCTCCAAGCACCGCAGTTATTTTCCATTACAAAGCCATCAAACTTAACATTACTTAGAACTGATTGCATTTTGTACTTTTGTGCCTCCTTGTCTCAGTTGGGCAGTGCGTGTCCCACATGGCTCCTTCCCATGGGGCTGGGGGAGTGCAGGAAGGGCGGGGGACATGCCTGGGTGATGGCTTGTCAGCTCGGACCCAGGGAGGGGTAAGGGTTCTTGTGGTCATTCCTCTTTTAGCTGTCCAACCTCAAGGAGAGGGGGGAAATTGAAGACCACCATATTGCCAGCCCTTGAAGCAGATGGTTTGGGGATGGCATTGTCTGCGATAGCAGAGGAGGATTTGGCAACTGAAGTCCCCTGGCCATGTCGCTCACCTGACTACGATGGTTTGAGGGCACCGAGGTCAGGATCTGTCCCTTGTAATGATGGAGTTGCAGCCTGCTTCAGAGGATGGTCTTTCTGCAGTGCAAACACAGGATACATCACAGCTGTGTTATAAAAATCTAGCCAATCTGTTTTAATTGATTTTTATTATAATTAATATCGAGAGACAAGAAGCAAGCAGCACTGGGTGCATCGGGGAGTCTCCACTCCGCCTGAGACGCACAAGGGGAACTTCTGGGGATAGTCTCTTTTTGGTTTCCCGAGCTTCTTGGGTTTCAGCCAATCCTGTTGTCTTCCTTTCCCAGGCTTCTTCAGCCAATCCTGTTGTCTTCTTTTCCCGGGTTTCTCCACCTGTTGCTGGGGTCTTGTCTCCAGGTGAAGAAATATTATGTCTATCACAAGTCTGACTGCCATCTTAGCCCCCATAAATTCCACTCCTTATGTGTTTATTTGTTCAGCACACAGATTTCACAACTTTCTGTAGCAGGACATATCTCTAAGTTACCTACCCCCCCCCCCCCCGTTTCTAAGAACATTCATGCAATTTAAACAATGAACAAAACATTTCTTTGCACAATATTGCAGTTGACCCAGGGGAATTATTCCCCTGTTTCTTCTTCCTCCTCACTGTGGTATTGACAGGGACACTTATCATACCCTTTGCACATAGCACAATGATCACAAGGGATTCCATCTCCACACAAAGTGCAATGATCACTAGGACCCCTGAGTTGCTGACATGAATCACTCTGATGTAACTCACAGCTGCTAAGTTCCTCCTTCACCTCTGTGCGCTGCAACCCCTCGAGAAGGGGGCTCTTGACAATATTTGTCAAGGGCCAGGGGGTTGCAGAATGGAGAGCTGTATGTTTTCATCTCATTTCTGACTTCCCCTTGCTGAGGGAGCAGAAGAGCCAAACTACAGCTGCATGCACTCACCCCAACATGGTCTATGACACCCAAGTATCTCATGGCTGTGAAGAGAGACATCCTCACCACATCCAGATGGGAGCATCACCGCCCCACCACCGCATCTGACCACTTCTTTAGCTCAAACCTTAGGATTTAAAAACCCCAGGGATGATTCCCAGCTGCAGGGGCAGCCACAGCACCCCACTATGCCCTCTAAGGCACAGCTGACACTGAGCACCCAGGGCTTTGCAGGCTGCTGGGAGCCAACTTTGTTTGCTAAATCCCTTTCCAAGTTTATGACAGTGATGCCAGGTTTGTGTAAGTGATAACGTAACTGGTATTTGTCACCCTGGATGTTTTTAGCCACCCACTGCAAGGGTGTGGGGAAGCTGGCAGCGAGAACTGGCAGTGCAAGGTCGCTCCAACCTCCCAGCAGTGGCTGCAGCTCTCAGTGCTGACAGCTAGAGGCTGCTCCTCCCATGTGTTTCTGCAGCTGACGCTGCGCTTGGGGGTGATCTTACAGAGCCCCGTGTCCTCCTCCAGACAGTGCTCTGAGTTTCATCAGGTCTCTGTTAAATGCAGCTTCAGTTGGCACAGCCTGCAGGAAGCCTATTTTTTTCCGTCTTTTCACAGAACGCCAGAGCAATGTGATTATCTAACAACTATACTTTTTTTCCATCTTATATCTTAACGAAGAGCAAGATGGAGAATACACCTGGCTCCATAGAAGGGGCAGCACCCTGCCTGCCACCACACCGCATCCCCGCCTGCAACCTCTGCACCAGCTCTGCCTGACCATTACCCAGGCCTGGGTGAGTTCACCCCACGCACTGACCCCCACACCACACCATTGTCCTGCGCCAGAGTCCCTTTGCCGGCAGCCTCCGTCGCAGCCGAACCCCCCCCAGCCACTCCTCGGCCTCATGGCGGTGCCTCTGTGTGGAAAGCTCAGGCTGCCGGAGCAGCTATGGGAGCGGACGATGGGGAAAGCCCATGTGCTCAGTTTGAAAAGCACCTTCAAGTCTGGCACACCCCAAAAGCCACCCTATGGACACTGACCTGCGCTGGGTTCAGGCTGGGTGCTGCGGCTGTATCGTCAGGGTCGTCATAGCAACTCTGCCAGGCTCCTGCGCGAAGGGTCATGGGAGCGGCTGGATTGCGGCTGCGGATGGAGATGGATGTGGTGGTACATGGGGAGCACGAGGGATGGAGCCGGAGCCGTTAAGCGCACGCCACTCTGTGGAACTGTGTGTTTGATAGTTAAGGATTATCTGCAGGATATGAAAAGCTGATAAGGACCAAGTGTTTCACCTCTGCTTGTTCTTTTTAGTACGTGCAGCAGCAGAAGGCTGGAAATGAAAGCACTGATTACAGTACTGATGGGTAACAAAGAAATCAGCCTTGCAAATGTCAGAAGACAAAGGAGAACCCACCTGAAAATGCACATCAGAATGCTTAAAAGAGAAATCTGAATAAATCTGACACTAATTCCCACATCCATTACCCTTCTCCATTACCCAGTCCCAGAGAGCAGGAGTTGCTATTATGGTCTTGTGGGTGTCTGTAATAATCTTCCCTAACAGGTAATTAACAGTGCATATTTCAAATATAAACCAAAGTTCTTGTGTCACTCCCATGAGCCAAAGGTGCTTGTTTATTCCCATCCTTTTACCACATTTTTGGTACGCAACACGGTGTACCAGGATGGATGGTTAGATGCAGGCTGGATGGTAGAAATTTTGAGATAGGTGGGGGACGTTGGAGCCTCTGCAGAGGTGGGATACAGCTTGGTATTCCCTGATGGGTACCCATTTGCCATCTTCAGTGTCTGTAGTATTAAAGGTGGCTTAAACACTGTATCCACACTTGAGTAGGACAGAAGGTGCTCAGGAGGGGATGGTGCATGCTGGGGTAACGTGCAGTTTCAACTGGAAGCAGGGAAAGATCTTTCAGGTTTGATGGCAACAGGGAGTAACAGGGAATATGGGAAATAGTGAAACTGTAAGGCTGTTTCATCCAGGACTGTCTCTGCTGCAGTCAGGATGGGCAGAGGATTTGCTGGTGCAGCTGGATGGCTCTGCATCTCCCTGAATCCAGGGATGCAGGATGCAGGTGGAAGTCAAAGACTTCTCTAAACAGGAAAACCAAACAGAAAACTATGGAAGTTGACGAAGTTAGGAAATACTTATACAAGAGAAAATATTTCCTGTTATTAAAAATGAAATGAAGATGCTCAGGAAGGATTTATTCCCACTCATCCACTTAAACATGCTCTGGTTTTGGGCAGAGCCTAAGAATTACTGAGGACAATCATTCCTGTGTTTTCCTGTGGCCAGTTGTATGGGGGAGAGTGGGGACAGGGGGTTGTGAAGGAAATGAGAGAAACCCATGAGGGAGAAGAAAAAATGCTTACTGCAGCCCAAAAACTACAGCCTTAAATTACAACCAGAAATAGCCCCTTCAGGAAAAGTACGATTTTGAATATTTCAGCCCTGTATTGCACTGCAGTAAACTGAGGGTTTGTCAGTTGAAATAATCAGCTCATTCAGCCCATTTAACTTGTTTATTTTTAAACAGCACAGGCTGCCCGAGGTTTTTGAACTGCAAGTCCAAGCTATGTATCACCCAGCCACAGCTTTTGCTGACCAAAATTATAGACATGTTTGAAACTCAATAAATATTTACTTGATCCATGACTTACAGAAATACAGACTGATAGTGGCAGAGGAAAAGGGTCAAACAAACCCAGCTTGGCATTATTTAGGGTGGAAGTTATATGAATATCTGTGGACTTACGGTATGGTCATCAGGAGCTGTTATTCTGACTCAGCTGCATTGAACTCATATACTGAATCCACCAAGTTTCCGGCCTCTTTCCTGGTGGGATCCATCACCACCACTCAGCAATAATGGTACTGATTGGATCAGTGGAGCCTGGCTGGCGTCGGATGGTGCCCAGTTGAATGACTCACGTGAAATGAATACCTCATTTTATGTAAGTGATTGGTTTCCCCTTTGCCTAAAAATTAATAATGACACTGAGAACAGTTGTGTTCAAATACAACCTCAAAAACACTTGATTGCTCGGGAAGGTCAGATTCGTCGTTCATGTATACTTGTCACTATTCCAGGAATAAAAGGGGACGAATATCAATTTAATAAAACATCCTGGGCCAGGCAACTTCCTGATCTCTCTCATTGTAGACTTAGCAAATCTACCTCACCTATGACATGGAATGCGTGCCTGGGAAGGTATCCTAGAAATCAAACACCAGCAATGGATGCAGTGATCAGTTGGGACCCTTATGGACAATTATAGGATAGAGAACTAAATACCACAGTACCCTTCGGTAAACATAACCACAGTTTGGCATAGCATAACAGGGTATCAGCAGGAGCCGTGTTGCAATTTTTTGAGTCTTTAAATGATGCAGCATCAGCTTTGCAAACACATATTTGGAGACTGAGTTTTGCCTTTATGGAAAGGCAATTGAAACATTTTATATTTATGTAATGTCATAGCCAATGTAACAAAAGCAACTAAGGAGAATGCTGTTATTTGTGTCACGCATCAGTATATTTTTGCTTTGGCTAAAGATTTAATGATTGTTAGGAAAAATCACTCGTATCATATGAATCTAACTCATGTAAGTTATCACACAGGTGTCTCTAACCATATTAGAAGGCAATCTTTTAAAAATCTGATTGTATTATGAAGACGATCTGAAATGTGGATTCCTGTGAATTTAACAAATTGTGGATTCAATAAAATGTGGATTCCTGTGTCATTGGGAAGAAAGTGATGGGTTAAGTCATTTTGCTAGGATATTACAGGAAGAATTAGGTTCCCCTAGAAAAAGAGTAAAGAGTTTTCTAGAATGCTTAATATTTGCCATTGTATCCGCCATCGTTATTTTAACCTCTACCTCAGCGGCAATAGCAGCCTTAACTGAGTCCATTTGAACAGCAGAAACGGTAAGAGAGGTATTGACTGATATCATATCAGAATTACAAACACAGGAAAATACTGATGAAGAAATATTGGCTCAATTACAAGCATTAGAAACAGCTGTCGTGTGGATAGCAGATCGGCAGTCAGCCATGTAAACGCAATTGTCTTTGCAATGTGATTGGGAACATAGAGCAGGAGAAATGTGTGTTGCATCCTTACCCTGGAATGAATCAGAACACAGCTGGGAGGCCGTTAAACAACACTTACAAGGAGCCTCTGACTTTTCCTTGCAAACAAATATTCAATTGTCGCATGATTTCGAGGCCACTGCAAAAAGAAGGGTCAAAATCCAGGTCATGATGGGCTGGGAGGAGAACTTGGTTTTGCTTTGGTGCAATTTCCTTTGTTCCAGCTTTTTCAGCCAAAATTAGGCCCCAAATCTCCTTCTTGGCTGGTTTTAAATGATTATTTTTAAAACTGCTTTCTTGTTTTACTCTCATAGACCTTGACCACTGAGGAGCACCAGCCCAGCTTCCTCCACCTGGGATTGATGTAGCTTCAGTTCTGTTGCTGTTCGTACCATTGTTGCTTCAGTTGTCTGGCATTTGATTAAACTCTACATTTATTAAGACCAAAAAGAAGCTCTTAAAACAGTCGTTGTAAATCATACTTTTGCTTAGCCCATGAATCTGCCAATACAATTCATTGCAATAGACTTTCAGCTCTCAACTTTCTTCCAGGTTGGACACACTGAAGAGCAAACTGAGCAATGGGGAGGGTGTGTGGGGAAACATGCCCAGAAACACTTCATTTGTGGAGCAAGGTCCCACGACATGTGATGTTTAAAGAGGAAGGGCTTTTTTCAGTTACATAAACCCAAAGGACCTCAGTATTCTGAAACCAGTCATTTCTGCAGTGAAAGGAGGCAGCTGCTCCAAGCTAAGTTTGGTCTCACAAAGCTTGGGGAATCACCCAAGTGAAATGCCCAAACCAACTGAAAACTGACAGAATCAATAACTTAAGTTTATTTTGGGAACTTTGTAGAATAAATAGAAGGAAAATGTTTAGAGGAACATATGTTGGAATTCTTTAAAGGTGAGAAATGTGACAACAACATACTGTGGAAGTAGGATGCTCAGATGTGTGTCTTACTGCTGCTATATTCCAAAGAAAAGCCAGAGGAAGAGGTGGGAGGGTCTTGGACACCAACCAAGTGTATGTCAGGTTTAGCTGGATCAGCACCGAGTGGGTACAACACTGAAGGAGTTACCCCACCACTCTGTTTCTAAGACTTACTATTAGCAGGGTTTAGGACGAATAGGAAGAAGTGGAAGGTTTGAGATGTAAATGTCTCTGGTTGACTTCGGATTCAGAGGCAGCCTTGTGGGAAAGGGTTTCTTTCCAAGTCTCCCCTCCTTTTTGGTGGGAGCAGCTCTCCCAGGGTACAAACCACGTTGGGCTGCAGTTTTCCACAGGCTTTCTGGATTAGCGAGTATCCTCTTCCTTTCCGCAGGCTCTGCGTTAAAGGAGAGCGCTGATCTGAAAACTCGGTGCAAAGTTAAAGAATGAACGTTTATTAAGGTTATTTGAGCCTCTTCTTTCAAGAAATCTGGATTTGGAGCATGTTTGAGTTGTGGAATGAAAAACTGCAGAAGTTGATAGTTAAATAAAATGAACGCTGAGAATGTGGATATGGGAATGTCAGTCACTCAGGGCTATAGCCAGTGATACATAACTGATGTGATATTTTATTTAATAACTCCTAGCTCAGAAATTAGAGTCCTTTTAAAATTGATAAACGTAATTAAAATATGTAATTTCTATTCCTGTCATGTCAAACTACGTTCATCATAATAAACAAATTCTCTAGATCAAGTTAAAAGAATTCACTGTTATTTTACCTTGCTTTGGTTTTATTCCAGAAGATGTGATTGAAATAATGAGATTATACAAACAGCTGTGATCTCCCAGGAGGTAGAAAGACATCACAGGCTCAGCTGAGGGGAGCGATGGTCGAGGGAAGCGTGGCTGAGGGGAGCATGGCTGAGGGGAGCGTGGCTGAGGGGAACGATGGGTGAGGGAAGCTATGGCTGAGGGGAGCGTGGGTGAGGGGAGCGATGGCTGAGGGGAACAATGGCTGAGGGGAACAATGGCTGAGGGGAACGATGGCTGAGGGGAGCATGGCTGAGGGGAGCGATGGCTGAGGGGAGCATGGCTGAGGGGAGCGATGGCTGAGGGGAGCTATGGCTGAGGGGAACGATGGGTGAGGGGAGCTATGGCTGAGGGGAACGTGGGTGAGGGGAGCGATGGCTGAGGGGAACGATGGCTGAGGGGAGCTATGGCTGAGGGGAACGTGGGTGAGGGGAGCGATGGCTGAGGGGAACGATGGCTGAGGGGAGCTATGGCTGAGGGGAGCATGGCTGAGGGGAGAGATGGCTGAGGGGAGCATGGCTGAGGGGAGCGTGGCTGAGGGGAGCGATGGCTGAGGGGAGCAATGGCTGAGGGGAGCTATGGCTGAGGGGAACGATGGGTGAGGGGAGCTATGGCTGAGGGGAGCATGGGTGAGGGGAGCTATGGCTGAGGGGAGCATGGCTGAGGGGAGCATGGCTGAGGGGAGCGATGGCTGAGGGGAGCTATGGCTGAGGGGAGCTATGGCTGAGGGGAGTGTGGCTGAGGGGAGCGATGGCTGAGGGGAGCTATGGCTGAGGGGAGCGATGGCTGAGGGGAGCTATGGCTGAGGGGAGCGATGGCTGAGGGGAGCTATGGCTGAGGGGAGCTATGGCTGAGGGGAGCGATGGCTGAGGGGAGCGATGGCTGAGGGGAGCATGGCTGAGGGGAGCATGGGTGAGGGGAGCGATGGCTGAGGGGAGCTATGGCTGAGGGGAGCTATGGCTGAGGGGAGTGTGGCTGAGGGGAGTGTGGCTGAGGGGAGCTATGGCTGAGGGGAGCTATGGCTGAGGGGAACGATGGCTGAGGGGAGCTATGGCTGAGGGGAGCGATGGCTGAGGGGAGCTATGGCTGAGGGGAGCTATGGCTGAGGGGAGCGATGGCTGAGGGGAGCTATGGCTGAGGGGAGCGATGGCTGAGGGGAGCTATGGCTGAGGGGAGCGATGGCTGAGGGGAGCTATGGCTGAGGGGAACGTGGCTGAGGGGAACGATGGCTGAGGGGAGCGTGGCTGAGGGGAGCGTGGCTGAGGGGAGCGATGGCTGAGGGGAATGATGGCTCAGGGGAGTGATGGCTCAGGGGAGCGTGGCTCAGGGGATCAATGGCTGAGGGGAGCAATGGCTGAGGGGAGCGACGGCTGAGGGGAGCTATGGCTGAAGGGAGCGACGGCTGAAGTGCACATGGCTGAGGGGAACAGTGATTGAGGGGAGCGTGGCTGAGGGGAGCGAAGACCGAGGGGAGTGTTGACTGAAGGGAAAATGGCTGAGGGGAGTGATTACTGAGGGGACCGTGGCTGAGGGGCTGAGGTGAACGACTGCTGAGGTGAGTGATGGCCGAGGGAAGTGTGGCTGAGGGGAGCATGGCTGAGGGGAGCGGTGGGCGAGGGGAGCGTGACTGAAGGGA
This sequence comes from Pezoporus flaviventris, assembly GCF_033815535.1. NCBI lineage: Eukaryota > Metazoa > Chordata > Aves > Psittaciformes > Psittacidae > Pezoporus > Pezoporus flaviventris. The sequence continues at coordinate 12,617,233 of NW_026892589.1, forward strand.
ATGTGACTGAAGGGAATGTGACTGAAGGGAACGCGCTCCGCGGTGAGCGCTCGCTGAGGGCAGCCATGCCTGCCGGGAGCGACCACCGAGAAGCACGGTGCCCGCGGGCGGGAGACGGGGCGGGGCGGGTAGGGCGGGTTGGCGCGCGCCACCGCGGCGCCGCGCCCAGCCCCGCGCCATGACGTCATGGGCGCACGTGGCCCTCCCCGCGGCCCCGGTGCGGGCTCACGCCGGTGCCGTTGCCGGTTGCGCTGCTCCGGCTCCGAGTCAGCGCCATGAGGGTGCAGCTGGAGCGGTGCCGCCGGGAGTGGCTGGAGCTGGGCGAGGAGTTCCAGCAGCTGCAGGTGAGCTCCGGGGCCGTGCGGGCCATCGCGGTGTCTTGCCCGGTTTCGCGTCTGCTGCGTCTTCCGCGCCGCCCTCCCCGGCTTTGCTTTTGCATCGCTTTAGCGGCTTGAGGTTCTGCCCCGCGCTCTGCTCTGCTGCAGGCGGGGAGGGAGCCTCGGTAGAGCGGGGTCCCGCTGCCTCGGGAAGCAGCTCGCTGGCGTGCGGGAGGGCTCAGCCCCCGGCCCGGGTGGGCTGAGCTTTGCAGGGGCACGCGTGTACGGAGCCTTTGCCCAGGCCCGGGTGCCTGCACGAAGCAGAGCTGTGCATGGGATACGCGTTCTTGTGCAGCACCCCAAAAACTGTGACCCAGTATCCCCAGCTAGGTGCTGTGTGTGCATGGGACATCCCAGACCAAAGCATGGCCGTGCCCTGGGTTTCTCTGACGAGGCACGGAGAGGACACAGTGCTACGGTTCCTGCTGCTGGAGCAAGGATGGAAAAGGGAGACCTGGTGGTTTCGTGCACCCATAGCACTGCACAAAGAGCAGCGCAAGTAGCACCAGTGCTGTGAACATCTCCTGACTGGACTTTAATTTCCTGTGGTGGGATATGAAGGATTCAGATGATGTTTTTCATCCTGTGAAAGTGCATTGAGGGACAGAAAGACTTCAGACCAGGGGCTGAGAGCTGTTCTTGCAAAATGCTGTTACCTCCAGAAGGCTTCCCTTCCCTGTATGTGATCAACGCTGCACCTACACATGTGCTTTACATCTTTAAGGCATTTTTAAAGCACCGGCTGTTGAGGCTCCCCGGGGCTGGTTTTGCCTCTTTTAGGCTGTTAAACAGAACGTGCACCACAGGAAAAATAGAAGTGTGATTTCCAGATTTAGCTCGTTGTCTTCATTACAGTCAGTTCAGGTTGTGGGCTTGTTAGCAGAAGGAAAGGTGGTGGTTGGGCATCCGGGGGGGAGCACCAGCTGGTGTGGTTTTGTTGATCACTTGTTTGCTGTGTGTGCTCACTGGCCTTCTGGCCCAGAAGTTTGCTAAGATCTGACCTAAACCACAGCAAAACGTTGATGACGTAAGCCCTGCCTCAGTTTCCCCATCAGTAAAAGGAAAATAGAAGTGCTTTCTATGTGGTGGCAGCTGCTGGAGGTGTCACTGCCAAGCAATTAGTGCTGTAGAGGTGAAAAGCTGGAATAACATCTGTTATCTTAGAGCTTCAGGGTGCACAAGTGGGCTTTGTGTCTGAACACGGTGTTGTCATCTCCAGCTCTGTGAGATGCTGGTGGTGCTTAAATGTGCTTTTGGAGGACAGCTCTGTACTTCTGAGCTGGATTCAAGTCAAACCATGATGTGTTGGCATAGAAAACCCAACTCTTGAGTAAGAAGGAACTCGCATGTGGGTGTCTGCTCATGCCTGCCCTTGCACATGGCTTTTTGGATGCACTCACAGCATCTCTTGCTCTTGAGGATCCTGGTTTTCCTAGTAGCAGCTTTACCTCCTCAATGCCTGCATCACTCCCCTTCAGCACTGTATTTGGCTGACCTGGCTTTCATCTTCAGCTGGAAACGCTGGCCTGGGTCTGTACAGGAGCTGCCCAAAGAGCTCCATGGTATTTTCCAAGATACTTTAGTCACTCCCATTAAAAGGGTCCCTTGCTCAATGCCATGAGGGAAACAAATTGATGGTGGGCAGATTTTTGTATTGAGAGCAGCCCTGACCCCATGGGGCAAAACAATCTCAGTTTCATTGCACTCATACCCAGTTTCATTTTATAGTTGCAGTATAAGTTCTGGGTCAGGGGCTGTGTTCTCCTGCAGAGGAGCACCTTGGACGTAGCTGGTCATAGCTTCTGCCCCAAATGTGCTGGGTGGCTGCCGGTAAGGAGAACTGGGGGTACACTTGTATTTGGGGAGCTTTGACTTGAAGGGCTTCAAAGGGGCTGATGCTGCTGCACTGAGCATCCCCTTGGGGCAGTCACCGTCCTGGTGTTGTAAATCTTGTCATTCAGGTGTGGAGACAACCCCCACATCTTTGCTGGGAGCAATTGAACTCAGGGCAGAGATACTCCTCTCCCTGGTGCATGGGTCCTTTGTTTTTCGATGCTTAATGTTTCCTATGTGGAGAGGGAGCTGGAGCTGAACCCGACCCCTGGGGCAGGTATTTGGCCTGTGGGTTATAAGTGTTAATGTAAAGGCAGTGCTGAGCTCCCTGTGCTGTCAGTAAGTCCCCTTTCTAAGTAGTTGCCTCTCTTGATGAATAAATAAGTGCACTGCTAGCAAATGTTATGTTCTAAATACCAGTGTCATTTTGAAGTGATTATCCTGATGGTTTTGGCTAGCAGTAGAATTTACCAGCTCTCAACTTGCCCATTTGTGCTTCCAATAAATACTTGAACACTCTTTTGGCGAAAGGAGCTTCTCACACCCTTTGAACCAGTCTTTTAAAAGACTCTGTTGCGTGACATCTAGAGAAGCAGAACGAGTTACTGTGCAATCCATGGAGCCCCGAAGTCCTGCCTGTGCTAAGCAAAGCCAAGCCAGTCCTGAACTGATTGGAGCTGCAGTGCCTGGACGTGGTTAGTTTGGTTATTAGGGTTTTTAATTGGATACCAGAGCTTGTTTTGCATCGCTCTTGTAAATAATGAGCAGTTACCAGCCTGGTCCTAATGAAGAGGAGAGCAAAGATTTGTTTTTTATGGTTTCACCACCAGGTTTATGTGCTGGGAAAACCAGTGGTAATTTTCTGTGGTCCTTGATGTGCTGGTAGATAAAGCAGCAAGTGCAAATATCTATTTAACCCATACCTTCTCTTGGCACTAACTCTGTAAACTCTTGTTTTCCAAGTTATTTTAGATCTTAAAATTTGCCCAGAGGACATTCCTGGGTGCCTGGTCAGCCTTTGCTGAGGTTTCCTTGCACTTGGGAAAGCGCTGAAATCATTGTAAAGGGTGGAAAAGCAGAGTATGCTTATTCCAAAGCAGAGGGGAGGGGTATGAGACCACAGGCACCTTTTGGTGGGCTTGCAGTTGGCCAGCACATCCTTGTTATGGCCAGTCAAACACTGACTGGGGGCTTCAGAGGATCAATGAGCTGAGATCAAGAAGTTCTTCTCAAGGACCATCTAATGCCACTGGGAGGGGATGGGTTAAAATCTTAAACCAGAAGATGGGACAGTTGGTTGCTTGAACCTGCCTTGGGTGGAGATGGCAGTGGTGGCCAGGGAGTGCCTAAACCCCCAGGCATGGATTTGTGTGATTTTTCTTTTCTGCTCTGGGTCCTCATCTTTCTTTTTTTTTTTCCATCAAATTTAATCTGCATGTGAAATCAATTCCTGCACTGTGATTTAGCCACCCATTTGATAGGGACAGATTGGGATTAAATGGAAGATTAGGGGTTTTGTTACAGGGTGGGATGGGAATGAGGAGCTCCCAAGTGGAATGGTTTATTGAGAAGAGAAAATGAGATGTGTAGAGAGGATGTTCTTCCTTTCACAGGACTTTTGTTAATGTCCATTTCAGCTGTGCTGGATTTGGGCTGATTTGGCATCGTCCCATCCTTGCTTCTTTGCAGGGGTGTGTATTGACTGCTAGAAACAAAGGGTTTTACTTGCTTCCTTCGAAGGCAAGGACTAACTGCAGTGTGCAACCTAGAAGGGCTCTTCCTACCAATTGTCTCCTCTGTTTCTGCAGGAAACACACAAAGTTTACAGACAGAAACTGGAAGAAGTCACTGGCTTGCAGACAGCCTGCAGCAGCTCCATACACCGTCAGAAGAAGACACTAAGGGATCTGAAGCACAGCCTGCAACGGTAACGGGAGACCTGGAGGGTGGAGGAGGCAGGGATGAGATGTTTCCCCTTCCCAAAAGGCTAAAATGTTTGGAGTTTTAGCATTTTAATACACAATCTGTGTTGCAGTGCTGATTTTGCTCCATATTATTCTTGATTCACCTCCATCTATCATCGCCAGGTCAATGTTCATAACCCCATGAGGAATGGAGTCCTGTAAATAAAGATGATCTTTGAGGATCAAAGGATCAAAACCTCTGTGGATTTGTATCCTTGCAGTACATGCTGTACGCTGCAGGACTGTACAGATTTTGGTCCACTTGTCTTGCTAGGTGAGCAAAGCTTTGCTCCATAAGCTATGCAGGAAGAGCAGCATCGATCCCTGAATCTGAAGGTGTAACTTGTTGCTGGTGGATTTACAGGAGGGACCTGTCTCTGGCTGCTTGCAGCCTGCACACAGGCTAAATTCCTTGTGTGCAGCTCTGAATCCACCACCTCCAACACCAGGGGCTGCCAACACCGCTGTGCAGTGCTGTTTTCCATTAATTGGTAAAACCCCAGTTTGTCAGTAAATCATCAGATGTGTTTGCTGCGTCCTGAAATGTTTCATGCCTGAAGAGCTGCACCCTCTGCAATGGCAGTACCTGAAACCACACACAAAGTTCCCAAAGTGGAAAAAATCCCTGCAAAAAAGCATGGTATTCCCTAAGTGTTCTGCTAGGGAAGAAATAAAGGATCCTGTCACTGAGCTGAGATGAAGAGAGAAGCTGATTTATAAACCAGCTAGTTAAAATAACCTACAACAACATAAACCAGGCAGTGAAATAAAGCCATGAAGACAAATGGTGCTGCAGAAACACAGCAGCAAAGTGCACAATGGCATCAACTCGCAGGGTTTGTTTTTTAACAGCGTGGGGTTTAAGACAATGTTATTTTCCTCTAAACAAAAAAGGAGGTAAAAACATGACCAGGAATATCCTGTTTCTGTGTTCTTGCAGGTGCAAGGCCAGAGCGAGTCCTGAAGAGTTTGCTCTCATTCAGGAGATCAGCAGCCAGATCAAGGAGAGGCAAAATGCCTTCTTTGACATGGAAGCCTACTTGCCAAAGAAGAACGGGTACGTGCTTTGCTGGGGAGGCACGCGTGCTGCTTATCACAGCAGTGGTGCTCCCAAAGGATAATGTGCATGTTGAAGAAATACATGTAAAATTGGATTAGTCATAAATCTCTTGCTGAGGTGCTGTGTCACTTGTACACAGCTCATTAGCTGGAAGCGTATGTGAATGTACAGTGTGTAGGCAGTGCAGGTTTTCTTGTTCAGATAAAAGTGACCCTGCATTTAGGGGAGATCCTGCAATTCACTGTTCCACACTGATGTTGTCCTGTGCTCGTTTTTAAAAGATCAAATCAGTGCAAGGATTCTTCTCTCTGTGACGCTTAAATAATGTTTTCAGCCACTCTAATATCTATACTTTGCTTCAGGTGGGGTTGCCAGGACAGGTTTCTTTCTGTACAAGGGCTGTGTGATACTGCAGCCCTTTGGATGTTTCTATTGGAGTCTTATGTTTCTCCCTGTTATTACTTGTTTTGGACAGTGCACACTACAAATCCTGCCCTTAGGCTGTAGTACAGAAAAGGGACCAGGAAAATAAAGCTTTTCTGTAATTTCTTGGAGATGCTGATCAATCTTTCCTGTTTAAATCCTGTTCTATTGGGTATTTTTCCAGTTTGCCTTAATTAAAACCCTACAGAAACACTGGTCTCATCTGCTTCAATCTAGGTCATCCTGTGGTGTTGAAATAAAAGGAATGACTTGGGTCTGCTTTTATTTTCTGTCTTCCAGCTTGTACTTAAACCTGGTCCTGGGAAATGTGAATGTAACTCTCCTGAGTAACCAAGCAAAGTGAGTGAGTGTTTCTGCATGTGTGGATTTCGGTTTCTCTGGGGCCAGCTGTGGGTGTGAACTCAAGTCCAGAGACGGGAATGGATTTCTCTTGGGTCTGATAGATCAAATGTTGAAGGTGGGGAAGGTGGACCATGATATGGGCCAAGATAATGCTTCATATGACTCTGATGGACAATCACTTGCTTTTAAGCCCAGCCCAGCCTGTTGCCTTAATTGTATAAGGCAGGGGTTGCAATGAAAATGGCATTGTGACTTCCAGGCATATGGTGCTCCAGAAATTGAGGTTTATGGTTTTTAATATTTTTTGACTAAAAAAAAAAAAAGAGAAAAAACTTAAATTTAAAAGTCTTCTTTTAAAATCTAAACCCCAGAAACCAGCTGTGATGGACTTAGGCTGTTGTCTTGCAGCATAATGGACCATGCAGCGTAGTGGACCCTGCAGGCAGAGCGCTGCCTTTCACTGCTGTCTGCTGGTTTTCTAAGTGTTTCAAGCACTGCCTGTCTCTGGGCTTGGCGTGGGGATTTGTATTTGGTTTGAAAGCAGTGAAGCCATGTTCGATAAACACCCTTTTGAGTCCTTCTCTTCCCTTCCAGGTTTGCCTACAAAGATGAGTATGAGAAGTTCAAACTTTATCTGACAATAATCTTGTTACTCGGGGCCGTCACCTGCAGGTTTATTCTCCACTACAGGTAAGCTGCAAGCTACTTCTAATCAAGTATTTTGAATAGAAGTGTGCTGGGTTTGAACTAACTTCTGTTAAGACAAGGTGGCGAGACAGGCTCTGGCAGTGATTAGGCTTTGAGCAGTTGGACATCCTAACAGCTTCTGCACCTCTTCAGCAGTGGCAGGAGCTGTATTTTAGCTACTTGCTTTCCCTTGTTTAACTTTTCTCGGAGTCTCTCATAACTAAGAGAAGCCCAACATCAAGGTTTCTTCTGACCCAAACTATTCTATGATCATGTGCCCTGATCTGTTGTTTTTCTGGCATCACACTGTGCTTGGGAATGAGCTCATGCATTGTCTGAGGTAGGGGCTGGCATCATGTTGCAACTCTGGGGTTGCAAAGGCAACAAGAGAAGATTTGCATGAAATGATCACACCTGGAATGTTATCTCTAGGTTGTGATAAAATGAGCACAAACAAGCTTCTGCTCTTCAGTTTGGCTTAAAAAACAGAAGGTGTTGGAGCTGGGCTCTTCCACTGAGGTCTCTGTGGGTCTGGGTGAATGGAAGGTTGTACCAGGGAATGATGCTGCCCGAGCCCCTTTGGCTGGAAAGGTTTGCAAATGGCAAAATCAAGTTGATTTGTTGAGGTTTTTCCCTCCCTAGAGTGTAGTGCACTTCTGCTCTTTAGTTGATTGGATTTATATAGATCTCGTGGAATCTCCTCATTAAATTAGCCTGGAAATGCCTCTCTAAATTGGATCATCTGCTGCTTTCCATGGTGCTTTCTCTCCTTCAGAAGGAATTAATGTCATCTCTGCATACCTGCTTATCAGCTAAAGATCTGCAGTGCTGTATCACGAGGCCCTTCCCAGAGGAAAGGGCTCAGAGCCTGGGGTGCTGCTAATGTGTGCAGCTCTGCATGTGGGTTAGAGACGTTCAGGACCAGGTATGGTGTCTGTGGCCTCCCTTGGTCAGGTTTCATTTGCCCAAGAGGAGGGAGGTAAAACAGGGATTTTCTTTGAACGTGTCCTTATAATTAACAGCATTTCTTTTACTGTGTGTGTTTTCTGTTTAACAGGGTGACAGATGAAGTGTTTAACTTTCTGTTAGTGTGGTATTACTGCACGCTGACGATACGGGAAAGCATTCTCATTAGCAATGGATCAAGGTACTGTGCCACCTGCAGACACTATTTAAAGTATGAAGTGTCCTTTAAAAGAAAAACAAGCAACAAAAGAGGATTCAGCTTAGCACTGAAGCCCAGTAAAACCAAGATGCTGATGCCTCTCTGCAGGGTCTCTTGTCTCCATCCCCCTTCCTGGTTGCTTCCCAATGCAGATGTGACCACCTGAGGCCTGGGGAGGGAGGAGAAGGTTCTGCCTCCCTGCCACCCTGTACTTCACTATAATTTTCTGGCCTTTCTGCAGCATTTGTGTCTGAAAGAAGCAGCCACCTCATAGGAAGGACTTGAAAATGTCACTTACTGGCTTGGAAAGAAAAAAGGCTGTGTGGGCTGCACATCATTAGTCACTGTGGTACCTCATGCTGCAGGGGCTGCTGCTGCTTGCTGTGCTGGAGAGCTTGTGGGAGCATGCAGGATGTGTTCTGGTCCTGAGCCTCCCTCCAGCAGTTGTGGATTCATGGCTGAGATTAAGCCATACTGCCAGGACAGTGTTCCACAGCCCTTTTGCTTGAATCGTGCCATCTGTTTTGTTTCCTGACATTCCCCCCTCCCCAGTCAGAATCACTTTTTTGTCTGTAAGTGTAAAGCCAGACTTAACAGTGCTCAAATCCATGTTTCTGGTCTAACTGCCACATTTTGTCTGTTCAGGATCAAAGGCTGGTGGGTCTCTCATCACTACGTTTCCACATTCCTGTCTGGAGTAATGTTGACATGGTGAGTCTGCTCTCGCCTGCTCGAGGTGCTTCACGGTGTTTGCATCATCTGAGTATTTAAATCCAGCATGGCCACAAAGCTGTGGCCATAGGGGCACATGGTGAAGCTTCAGACTTAGTGTATGTCTGATGTTACAGATGTTTTCAGTGATAAATACAACACTTAAACTTTGTATTTACATTGCTGAGCTAAAAAAGACAGAAGCCAACCCAAACCCTCAGCCATAGTTATGCTGATGGTGGCCAAATCTCTGCAAGACTCTTGATTTCTGTCTCTGTGTAACTGAGCAAATAATCATCACTTTGCTTTAGAGGGAGGACACCACAAAATGAATCCGTTTGGTGCCTTCACTGAACCCAGACGACAGACAGAATATAAAGCCAAACATGCAAGTTACCTTCCAAGGGGTGGTGGTGTTGGTCAAACAGTGCTGTAGGACAGCAGGACAGGCCCCTGTGCAACCTGTCTTGACTTTGGCATGAACTGATGAGTTAATTATTAAAGGTTGTTTGGCAACAAGAAATGTTTCTGGTCCTGAATGTGTGAGGGGATGATGTAGTGGCAGGAGCAGAAGGTCCTTTGTCCTCTGACTGTCCTGACCTACCCTTGGGATAAGGAGCACAACCATGCAGGTGCTGCTGAATGGCTTTGCTGCCTGGAGAAAGCTGTGATAGGCAAATGAATAAGAGGGGACAGCATTTATGCATGTTGGAGAGGGGAAACCTGATCAGTGAGGGCATTTCCTACACACCAGAGTTGGGATATGAGGCAGTAGCATCCTCTCTGGGCTCCCAATGGGGTGGAGCGGGCTGAGTACCAGCTGCTTGCTTCATTTGCTAATGGGATCTGGCTTGGTGGTGAAGGGGAAGGGCACTGCATCATCTGCTTCTGATCAAACAAATAGACCTCCTTTGTATTTTGCTTTCAGGCCAGATGGACTCATGTATCAGATGTTCCGCAGTCAATTTTTAGCATTTTCAATATTTCAGAGTGAGTATCTCTTCCCTTGCTAATTCATGGGCTAAAAGAGCTTTGTGTCTTATGTGCTTAGAAGAAAACACTTCTGTTTGGTAAATACTGGAGTATTAAACTGGGAGAATATAAAGATAACAAATATGCAGTGTGCAAAGATAAACAATAGTTTAAATGCTCTTGGATTAAACATTATTAAAATTATTTGATACCTTTATTATGCTTCTCAACAGCCAATGCAGTGATGTTTTCTCTCTCCTTCTCGAGGTTGTGTTCAGTTCTTACAGTATTATTACCAAAGGGGCTGCCTTTATCGTCTCCGTGCTTTGGGGGAGAGAAACCACTTGGACCTCACAGTAGGTGAGGTTTTCTGCAGTACTTTCTTTGTGATGATTTGCACGGGTTTTGGATGCAGTGATAGGGAGAGGGGCTGTGTGGCCTCCTGAGAGAGCTGCCACCCCCCTGCCCTGCCAAGTGTCTTAAGGCAGGAAGGGGAGTGAGGCTTTTATCCCCCTCATTGGGTCCTGTGGGTTGGGAGCAGAAGGCTCTGATCTCTGTCAGGTCTTCAGAGGGTTAAGATGGAGGTTTTTGTTGCAGAATCACAGATTAGTTTGAGTTGGAAAGGAGCTTAAAGCTCATCCAGATCCAACCCCTTGCAATGGGCAGGGACACCTTCCACTAGAGCAGGTTGCTCCAAGCCCTGTCCAACCTGGCCTTGGCTGCTGCCAGGGATGGGGCAGCCACAGCTTTATCCTCTTCCCATTACCACACCTTTATACATCTTAAATTGCTAGGTTATTGCAGAGCAGGACAGGAATAGCTCTTATGGGGTGGTCTGGGTGGGAGGGCTGCAGCTCCAGTCATGGCTGTTACATGTTCACTCTCTGCCCTTTCTGTCAACCTTTTCCAGAAGGATTTCAGTCCTGGATGTGGCGGGGGCTGACCTTTCTCCTTCCCTTCCTGTTCTTTGGACATGTAAGTTGGGCACTCCCGTTTCTTGCTTTGTAATGCAGGACCTGGGTAGCTGCAGCACCATAAAAAGGTGCTTTGGATCATGTGCACCCTTAATAAATGTTTCTAATGGTTTGGTTGATTTGGTTTTCCTAGTAGTGAAATTGCTTTTCTTTCTTTCTCTCCCTTGTAGTTCTGGCAGCTCTATAATGCAATCACACTTTTTGGATTGTCGAGGCATAAGGAGTGCAAAGAATGGCAGGTGCGTGTTGGTTCTGCTCAGAAATAGCACAGAGCAAGGGGAGAGGGGGTGTATCACCACATCCTGAAGGATATTTGGGCATCTGACTCCATCGAAACATCTCAGGATGATGTGGCACAGAGCCTACACAAGGGAACTCAAATGTGAGTTACTGTAGGGAAGCTTGCCACCCATGGGTGACTGCACAGACTGAAAGGCAGAGTGTGTAGGGGAGAAAACATATGTGGGTAAATACCATGTTGTTGATGTATATGGGGGTTTAGTAGCAATGGCTGCTGAGTTGCTGGTGGTTCTTTATAGCTGAACCATGGGTCATATATACAGAAATACAATGACAAAAAAATGATGGCAATGAATCACTTAAAAACATACTGTCCCCATCACTGCCCTGTTTTTAGGGATCCTTCCACTTGTTTTCAGTTGCTGTCACCTATCAAACATGTCTTTCCAGCTGTACTATTGCTCCTGTAAATCCAGATTGGACTGCATCACATGTGCAGTGCTGCACATAATCTGATGGTCTTTACTTTGTTTGGATCTTGCAGTAACTTGTGTGCTCACCTTGATCGGAGGAACACACCTTCCCACAGAAACATATTGTTCCCCACGCCTGTGTCTCTGCTGTTCCATGGACATAATGTTAATCCATTACATTTAACTTAATGATTTGGTTTTACTGTCTGGTCGAGTCTGGCAGTGTTAAATATAATCCATCTTACAATATTGAAAGTAGTAAATGCTACTTAAATGATCATACTGTTAACCCACACAGCTGGATGTGTGGATATATATTGGACTATGATCTTTTCTCCTTGGATCTCCATGCTAATTGATGCCTGGACTTGCCAACCAAAGCCCCATCAGAACTCATTTAATGTGGCCAAAGCAGTACCCTCAGCTCTCACCTTGGTTGTTTCTTCCCCCCCCCCTCCCCTTCTCTCCCAGGTTTCTGTGTTGGCTTTCACGTTTCTGCTGCTCTTCCTCGGGAACTTCCTCACTACCCTCAAAGTCGTGCACACTAAACTCCAGAAGAACAAAGACAAAATGAAGAAGCTGTGACCTCCCCCCCTCCCTGGGTGCTGGCTGCCATCCTGCTGCCCGTGGCAGGCGCTGGGTTTGGGATGGGTCCTGATAAACCCCAGCTACACAATGGACAGGCTCGGAAGGAGTCATCATCCCCGTGCTTGGTGAAGGATGTGGACTGCCAGCACAGACTCAGTATTACCACAAGCATGGCTCTCCAGTCTGCAGTCCTGCTATTTATGTCTATTTAATACAAACCATGTTTGCTTTTGGGGTTTTATTTCTGTATATAGAGCAGCATGCACCTGCCCAGCAAAGTGCCAGCATTGGGAGAATGTGGAATCTACTGTAATTCCAGTTCTGGAATGCTATTTAACACTTTTTTTTTCCTGATTTATTATTTAAATTCTGGGTACTGGATTTGCAAAGGCTTATGAATACTCCAGGTTGGTCAGTAACACAGACCAAATGCTGTTTTTAAAGGCATTTGTTGAAGGTGTGTTCTCAGTGGCAATACCAACCTGTGTGTACTGTGAAAAAGAAGCCCATCTTTGTACCATATTGCTGCTATATATACACTTTTCAGAAGCTATTTAAAGAAGAGAAATCCTCTTTTGGAAACAAAACCAAGCAAGCAAAAGCAGTTTTTAAATGGCAGGGAAGTCTGCTAGCCTTCTTCCAGGGAGACCAGGTCAGCTGGCCAGGCCTGGAACAGACCTAATAAACCATTCAATATACAGCTGCTTCAGCCCCTTTTTAATAACACACTTTGCCCTTTGGGTTGGTTTTTCAGACACTGTTCTGGAAAGGTGGGGGACAGGCTCAGCAGAAATACTAAATACTGCCTTTAGATGCTGCACTTGTACCAGTAATTAAGAGAATGTAAAGACTCGTTCAGGAGGATGGCGTTAAGTACTGCCAGTACATTATGTACTGGCATCCTGCTGAGCTCCTTGTGCTGCTTGAACTTACTCATCCAAATCAGCTCGTTTTGGGTGCTGCAACATCTGTACCTCCTAAGGCCAGCTCAGTATTGTGAGCTGCTTTAGGCAGTGTTCTTCCCAACTGTAAACCCTGCCTTTGAGCTAGCACAAAGGCCGTACCGGGCACACGCTTTGGCAGAATGTGATCCCAGAGTGATGTCCTCCCAGCAAGTGTGCTCCTGAAGAAACACATCCACACCACAGGCTTGAACTGGTTTCAACAGTTCTCTTGCTGCAAGGCAGCAAAATGACAATGTCGCTGTCCTGTGGGCATGAACAATATTGAAATGAGATAATGAAAGGCAGTTTACATACTTTGAACAACTGTCACGCTAGTTGGGCTGTATCTTGCTATGTTACCTTCTGACTTCTGCATACCCCGTGAGTCTGGGGTTTGTTTCATCCTTTGAACTCTCCATTTATGAACTGTAAATTGTTTTATTTTGAGAGTGATGCTGGAACCTGCTGGATCGGAGCAGTGGACCTGCAGGGATGGGCAGCTCTGCTCGTGGTGAGTAACGAGTTCTGCAGCACGAGAAACTCGGATTAAAAGAGCAAGAAAGCTTCTCTCCATGGAGCTGAGGGTAAACACGTTCACTTCCTGCACGTTCATGTTTCAGTTTCAGCTGGGTAAGGTGAGGAGTGGTTCTTTGTCTTTTACTGACAGATCTCTTCTAGTGGCTGTAATGTACAACTCTTCATTATTTTTGTATAATCAAAGATGTCTGCAAACTTCTTAGTTTTTAATTTTCCATTTTAGGCTAATAGGGATTCATTAATTCAATGAATTAATTGATTAAAAAGAAGCTGGAGAAGGAGAGGGGACAAAAAAGAAAGAGTAAGATTTCAAGGATCAAGATCTCTTTATCCTGTATTTAAAACACTAATGATGCTTCGCTCCAAACCAGTTTTTCACCAGCTGGTCTTGTACCCAGCAGAGGATAAAGCTGCATGAGCTCTGATAGACAGTTACCAGGCTCTATGTGTAATGTTTAATAATAGACTCCTGGCATGCACCACTTACAACCTTTTGCCAAAAGCTTTATCACCTTTCCATGAATCCTATGCATTTTCCCTTAGGATGGGATGTAGTTGACCTTATCTTTCAGCAACACCTGTACTGCAGAAACCTCCTTCCCCCTCGCAGGTTTGGTTTATGGTGGTTATAAAACAGTGATTGCTCCTGAAATTATGAGCTCTCACTGCATGGGATGTGCAAAAGAACCAGGAGGTCTGAGGTACATACACGAGGTTGTGCAGTGGGACCATCCCTCCTCCTTAAACACCAACTTCATCACAAAAGGGAAAAGTTTAATTTACAGCAGGAGAGATTTCACCAGGTAACAAACATGAGTTAAGTATTTCTCATAGAATGCACCAGTATTTTCATCTGTGATGTATTAAATAAGCTATGCAAGTTTACTGTAAAACTAACTTTACATTATAAAATAGCTGCTTAGACCAATTCTAACTGTAAATTATTTTCCACGATATTCCATTTCTGAACTGGAGCAACCAGTGCATCTCCACTGGTAAATGCCACTTTCCATTGCAGCAGCAGGTCTTGTAAGGAGACCTCTCAGGGTGCAGCTCTGTAAAGCTGGCCCAGCAGCACAGGTGAGTAGTGGATGCTCCATCAAAAAGTTAAGACAGAACTTCATCTCTTTATCATCAGAGCTGCTCTAGCATCACTTCTAAAAGATGTGGCTTTTCTCCTTGGAAAAGACAGTAAATTGTAGCTAAAACATGGCACAATTATTTTGCAGAGTTAAAACCACCCCCCTGATTAACTCACACACTAGCAGTTGCTTTTCATTGCAATTGAAATAGCGAGTCCAAGACCTGACTAGTGGTTGGCTGCAGTCAGGAGCAAAAGCCAGGTGGACAAAGGCACACTGCATCAGTTAAACTGGATGAAGAGCTTTGAAAAGCTGGTGAGAGCAGTGCCACAAAAGTGCAAAAATAGTAAAAATAATTAAAATTGAATATAAAAATTGTTCTAGAAACATAAACGTGTGATTAAAACCCCAGCCTTTAACGTCGGACTGTTTCTAAACCTGAATGGCTCGGCTGTGGTGCAGTCAGTGCTCTCCTACTGTCCGGATCATAACACCGAGCACACTCGCTGGTTCTTTTGCCTCTTGGCTTTTTTCAGGGTGTTCAGTGCAATGGTGGTGGCTTCTTTAAAAACGTTTTCGATGTTTTCCCGACACTTGGCTGAGCACTCCAGGTAAATTTCTGCGTGAATCTGCTGACAGGCGGCTTCCCCCTGCAGAGCACAAAAGGTAAGAGAAGATGTAAAGCCAATGTATGAGAGAAGGGATATGAGGTGGGAATGAAAGGGGGTTATTTTGTACATCATACCATGAGCTCGGGAAGAAAGAAGCTGCCTCTAAGTATAATATTAAGAGTGTAAGTGGCATTGGTAATAAACTGAGGCACTGTTAAATGAACCATTTTTCCCCCCCCTGTGTTGATCCAGAGCCTGGCCTAAGTTCAGTGCATTAGAGACTAAGATACAGACTGCTGATAGTGTAAAAACATTCTCAGTGTTAAATCTGTTTAAAAGAAATGCTGAGGTAGATACTCGTGAGGATAAGATGTCTGCACAGCAATGTTTCTTCAGGCCTGACCTTAACTGTTATGTGATGTCACCTTTAGTAATGAGTGTCACATGCAAGAGCTGAATGTAGACCAATGTCTTGCCTTCTTTGCTGGTGCAATTGCAAGAACCCCAGCTTTGGCTTTGGAGCATCACAAGAGCTCAGCCAAAATCCTCATATATGTAAATGGGTGTCTTTATAGCATTTCTCAACCTCACCCCAGTGCATGCAATGGGAACAGGCCAGAATCTGAAACACTTGCATGCAATCCTGGAGTGTGAAATCAGCACAGATGTAAGACAATGGCTTCTTACTTTGCTTGTGATCCTTTTGTCATTGCAGTCAGCCCCCACTTCTGAATGCTTATGAGCCTTAGAGTGGGAATTTCAGGTCTGCAACCCACAGCTCACAAACTCTGTATTTATTCATTATAAGCCCTGGGAGTGGGGTCACTTGAGCACTCAGGGTTCCATAGGGGAGTTTTTCTTCATCGTATTTAAGTGAAGTTTGTTTCCTTCCAGTGGTTCACAAGCTGCAGTGCTGGCAGATACTGTTCAGCTCCTCTGGGCCTGGCACTGGAAGCATCCCTTTGCATGACTCAAGATGCCACCAGCTGTAAAAGACTGAGGTAGTGTATATTTAAGGGGAGAAAAACCAAGTGGGAGGGTTCACATAGGAGATAAGTTTGTACATCTTGTGGGCCCTGGGATTTGATCGCATGAGGCCCCAGAAGACTTGCCTAAAGTGTCTGTTGCTTGTCCTCAGCCTCACACGTGAGGGTGATGTGAGTTAATAACGCAAATGAGGGAGCAGCTGTTCACAAAGCAACAAGATGGGCATCTCATCTTGAGTGCAAGGAAGACAAGCTGAATGTCCCCATGTACTTTAGTGGTGATGCAATTGCAGTTTCTTTTCATGCTGCTTAGAAAAAGCAGCGATTCAATCAAGGTCTCGTTGCAGTTAACCTTGTTCCCTGGACTTGCGTCTCGAGCAGTTTGGAAGCTGCTGCTCTTTGAGATGAGATGAGAGGAGAAGATAGCTTTGTTGTTTAAACAAGGTAGGAGATGAGCTGAAAGGGCCCATGTGACATGGAACAAGCTGTTCCATCACTGTTTCTCCTGTACTTAGGACAGCCATGTCAGTGATGTAACAGTGCTTCAGAATACTTAAATTGAAAACATTTGATAATATGTAGGTATTTTTAGGATCACTTTAAAGAAAAGCCTCTTACATTAGAGAAGCCTTGCAGATGTTGTTGCTATTGTCCTTGAAAGGATTTATTTTTAAATAGGGTTTGCAAAACTTTTTTTCCAGAAGTGTTTTTAATTCTGTAGCCTGTATCCTGGCATCTCCATTCTTTATCACAATCCTGATCAAAGTACGAATCATAGGAGCAATGTATGCTCATAAAAATCATGAAGGGAGTCCAACAAACTCATCAAGGCTTAAAAATCTGTAGCAGTAATAACCCAGCTGTGAAAGGAAACAAGGAGATGTAAAGAGCATAGAAGGAGTAGCCAGTAGTGTCCTTTCAGACACCCCAACATATGCAAAACACTCTTCAACTTCTCTTAACTTTGGTACTAAAAATGAGTGGTGATTTGGCCACTTCCAGAAACAACTTCCAGAAACCCCTCTTAGTGCTGTCAGTAATTCCTTTATCTGGATGCTGTGAGCATCTAATTCTGGAATACCTGTGACTCTACTTGTGAGGAACGATGCTATTGAAGTGTAACTGTGCTTCATCTCTTGCAAAGAGAACACCATTTTAAGCGCACTTGTACTGACCTGGTTGTAAGTAATGGGTTCCTGCTTGGAAGCCCTGAGCTTGCGCAGCAGTTCCTTGTCTTTGCGAAGGTCTGTCTTGCAGCCGATCAGCACGAGCGGGACACCGCGGCAGAAGTGATTCACTTCAGGGTACCACTGATGGTAGAAAGACAAAGACTTTACAGCTGTCTTCTTTCTTGCTTCAAATGAAAATAATAAAGCCAAGGGACATTTATTGTATGTTGCAATCTCAGTGTTTTGGAAGCTGTTCAGGTAGTGGCAGGGACCCAACACATGCTATTTACATTCTACAAACATGTAAAAGTCCTACCCAAAGTCAGTTGCTTTCTAAAATATAGGTGGCATCTTTTATTATACCAAAGTGCTTATTTAACATCTGTTTAAGTTCAGAAGAGCTCCTATTAGTCATATTTAAGAGCAGAATTTGGGCCAAGTCTTGCTTTGTTTTGCTGGTGTCATGTACAGGGGCACTAATTTCTACTTTGGGGAATTACAGAAATCCCAGTACAGACAAGGGGTTGCTTACATCTCTGTGCTGTAGCTAAGCGTGCATGGGATGGAATCTAAACTGCTTGTGTGCAGTGCTGGTTGTGTGGCATCAATACAGATGGAACGGATAAAGCTGTGATTTCACCACTGGTGTACTTGTTGGTGTACTGCAGAATCCCAGTTCTGAGCTCCAGGTGTGAGCTCTGTGACCCTGCAGCTCAGTGTGTGGCGAGTGCATCCACATGCCCAGGGTCCAGGACACTAAAAGCACTGGCTGTTTTAATCTAACATCTTGTCCTGTATCAGGCCTATGCAATTAATTTAAAAGGTTGAAGCAATTACAAAAGCCTCTTGCCTTGGCTGCCACGTTATCGTAGCTAGTGGGGTTCATCACATCGTAGCAAATCAACACAACGTTGGTGTTCTGGTAGGAAAGGGGTCGGAGCCGATCGTAGTCCTCCTGCCCTGGAACACAGAGAATGTTTTGGATAGAAAAAAATCTCTGTCCTTAACGAGCCATATGATGGGAATAGGTAAAGATACATACTTGAGATCAAGAATAATGAGACTGTAATTGCAGAGACTGCAGGTTTTCCATTCTTGTAAAACACCTTCCCTCAGCACAGGGTTGGACTAGCTGATCTCCAGAGGCCCCTTCCAACCCTATCGATTCTGTGACATGCAGGAGATTCCCCTTCACTGACAAAAGCGATGCCTTAGGAAATAAAGCATGTCCTTGGCAAGTTAGAATAAAAAGCCTGCTAAGTACTTCAAAGCAGTTCCAACCGCCGAGTGCCAAGTGGCTGCTCACAAGCAGGATCAGTAAGAGGAATTTGACAGTTATCGATTAAAACATTTGCAATTTGGCAGTGACTTTGTCCTCCCTAATATATCATTTGCACACATGATGCTGTGAGGAGAAGAAACACCATGTTTGCTAGACACAAATGCTGAAGTAAAACCCTTAGTGGCAAACTTACTTTTCCCAGCCCAGTGAGCTGAGAGGAAGCAGCACTACTGCTCAACATGCTGCAACAGGAGCCAGGCTTAACTGGTCTGTGAAGCCAGGACTACACAGCAGAGCTTAGGGATGCTCTGAATTCTGGAAAAGGAGAGGATTTGTCTGATTAGGGCTATTCTAGCACATGATCTGATGAGGAAGCTAATTTGCTTCAGACCCATACTCTTCCCCTCGCTGTACAGATGACTTAGCAGTAATCACCACACTGAGATCTGAAGGTATCTTGCTCTGAGAGATTAAGAAAGAAATAATTGCCAGATAAAGCTGCCAGCTCATGAAAAAATCCACAGTCTTTTACACGTGGATTTTCTTCAGAGACTTCAGGAAGACACCGTGACTTAAGCAGTCTGTAGATCTATTTGCCATCTGAATGCTACCCTTGTAATCAGGTATGTCTCTGTGATGCACCAGAACTCCAAAACAAGAACTGGGATTGCTATTCCCTCCCTCAATCACCACAGTGAACACACAGCCTAGAAACTGCCCTACAGGGAAGTTACACATCTCAAATCTTTGTATTGGCATTTCAAATGAAGGGATGCTGAAAATTCCAGCGTGCCCCCAACTTTATATGAATTATTCCTTGCCCAGTCACATACCCATTACTCTGGCCAACGTGCTTGTCTCCAGCTGCAAACTGAAGGATTGCAGATATCGCAAAGCCAATAATTCTACACTATTTTGATCCCCTCCTTCATTTAAATGATGGATTGAGGTACTGGTTATTACAAGGCAATCCCTACTGACCAAGCCATTACTCAGTTTGCCTGAGGTGTTTGTAAACCAGAAATCTTAGGTTTGGACTACTTCACATTTGAGCTTCTGCAAGAGCAATGTGTTCTGTAGGCAAGGTGCAGAACAAAGAAGGATTGATCCCTCAAGGTTTAATCCAGAAATAATAGACAATTGACAATATTATCCATGTTGTAGAAACATTCAGAGCAAAGACTGTACTGTTCAGCCCTTCTTATTCTCTTCAATCCACCTACTTGTTTGCAGCTGATTTACCATTTTGTTGCTGATAATCCTTTAAATGCATTAAATGCATCGGGTGCCACAGACTTCCTCTAGTGCTATGTGTTCTGTATGATTTTCCCTGTTCAAGTTCATGCCCCTCAGCTTCTACCAATGTACCTTTTAAAATCACAAGGACCTCCAAGTTATTGCTCGCCATTTGTGAGACAGACAGCACTGTCCCCTTGGAAGAAACATGTTTGCTTGGAATCAGAACATACAGCTATGTTAATACTCTGGCCAGGATTAACAGAAGAGGTGTTTTCAGTGATGTGACACAAATATGCTGTATTGCAAGCCAAAAACTAACTATGCCTCAGTGAACTGCACCTTCATGTTCAAACCAGCTGTGCAATTATCTTCTTTTTAAGCAAACTGAGGAGATACACGCATCAGGAAATGCTGGTGTGTAAAATGCACCTCCATGTACATTCGGAATTTCAAGTACAGAGCACAGAACAAGGTAGAGTGCAGAGACCACAGGGGGAAGGTTAGGTGGTAATTGCTTAACTTGTATTATGGATAGATGATTGTGGTGCCCACTTGGAAGGAGAGGAAGCTATTTAAGAGCTCAGATGCAGTTCCTCAGCTGCTGAGGATGTAACAGGACCCAGATCAAGCTGTGTCTAAACATCGACATCCCTCTCACTGAAAACAATCCCTTTCACCCCCTGCCCTTAAGTGCTGCTGATGAAATGCAAGAAAGGGCCCGGGAGACTTTTTCTCTGTAAAGCTGCTCAGTCTGTGGTCAGAGCTAATTTGGCACAGATTTAGGTCTTCTGCTGGAAGAGTTTGACAATGAAGGAACAGGGCTGAATCTAAGCAGTAACTGACTGTGTGTGCAAAGCCCCCAAGTGTGCTCCCTCAAGCACAGGTAGCTGCTTTCTTTCCCCAATTAACAAAAAGCATGCTGTGGAAGAACTGGTTAAATGTATCCCTCTGTGTGAGCATAGCTGTGACTCTCCTTTGCTTTCCTCAATTCATTGTAGCATCAGAGACCATGTTTGGTGTTTTCTTTTAAAGAGAAAACCCCATCCAGCTGAATTAATCTACAATTGGTTAATTCTTTGCAGAGATCACACTCCTGCATGGCTCTGTGCATGCTGCACAACCCACATAATGCAGTCAGGCCCTGTGGTGGGGTGGGGGCTCAGGAGGTGGTTGAAGTTGAATGGGAGAAGAAGTGAAACCACAAGTCTCCATCTCGTGCATCTCATGTTCGCCTCTGTCTGCTCTTCCTCACCCCTTCAGCAATTTAGTACCAAAGAAGTGCTAGGCTGTGTGTTGCTCAATCCATAAGGGAGCTCAGCACCCCGACAGGAGAGGGTAAATGGTGAAGTCAAGACTTGCAAGCCTAGGAACCTACCAGTACATGCAAGAGTGCTGCGCGTTGCCACCAATTGCCGGGGGTAAGGAAGAATGTAATATCCTGCCACCCTGTCCCGTACACCTGACCACTTCCTATGCATGGCCATGTGTTGTCTGTAACACTCCACACTCATGGTTTAGGACTGACATGAAACTGTGCAATGTTGAGCCCTCAGAGGCACACAGAAATGCACCCAGTTCTCTTTGGATTGTTAATTCTGCAGGCTCCATGGGAATACCATGGTTATAAGCTTGCCAGCTATGTATTTTTCACTACTCAGTTCAAAAAAGAAATGGGAAACAGTCATTTTTGGCAAGAATAAAACCAGAGGAGTGTATTTTGGGTGTGGAGCGAACACTTCAGTTAAGAAGTTGGGGCTGTATTCTTCAGGTACACTCTCAAAGTTAAGGAAAGTTATTCTTGCATATACTGGCTTCTAGAATGTCTTGTAAGGCCCCAGAGTGCTGTGCATGTGTCATTACAGACCTGAAAAACCCCACTGGAGTGTGCTTCCTGGCAGTCAGAGTCAGCACCCACAATGATGAGGCATTGCTTCCTCCCCAGCTGAGCTCTTTTCTTTGGTCTGAGTAAGTCCTGTGCTGAACACCATCAGAAATTGAACCTTGTGACTGAACTGCAGCTAAAGCATCTCCCTTAGTAGTTAATTTGCCTTTCAATGCCTTTGCTTCTATTGAGCACAGCAAGAAATGGAAACTTTTAACTGAATAAGCAGCTGCAAAGCCTGGTTGCAGATGAGACAAGTGATGTTACAAAGCCTTTATGCGTTGCATATGTATGCCACCAACTTCCTGCAATAGCAAGAGGTGTCTGATGCGGAAGACAGAGCAGCATAGTACAAAAGTCTCACCAAAAATGTTATTCCAGTATATTTTAGACTAACTTATTAACTTCATTTGTTGGTACTCTAGTGTATTTTAGACTAACCTATTAACTGCACCTGTCCTTTACTTTCTTCTGATGCTGAAGTGCATGCAACTCTCTGGTGTTGCTCCTAGCAAGATCCTAAAAATATCAAAGTCCTTTCTGCAGTGGGTGCTTCATGAAGATGTAGTGACTTTATAGAACAGCGTTGCCCTCTCTGCACTGCTACATGGCACTTTGCTGAAGCCCTTCCCCTCAGAAAGGATTTTACATCCTTTTGATCCGATTTCAGTGATTTTATAGTTGAATGATTTGGAACCCTTCAGACTGAGAAGCAAAACACAAGCATGTTTTAAAGAGCAAGACCAACTCAAACAGCTCCGTAAGTCCAAAGATGATTCACAAAATACGGGTGATATGCTGCACTGTTAAACCACGGTACTTCCTGTAGTAAGTTGTATGTTTAGACTCCTCTTTAAGCTACATTTTGTGCTTTGCACCCACCCCAGAGCATCATCCCCCAGCTGAAAGAGGAATTGAATGAGCTGTTGGTGCATGATACGACAGAAGCAAGACAACGTCGTGGAACACCGACTCCAAAACTGTATCTCCCATGCTGCATCCATGGGGCAGAGGGATAGGAGCTCTTGTTTCCTGAACTGGACGCTCTCCTTGCTCTTCTCTTACTGCACTATTTGAGCTTTGAGGACAGGACACAACTCTTGGTCCTAGTCTAAGCCGTAAGGAACTCAGCATCAGTTTTGTGTTATTAAAAATAGGATGGGATTAAAATGTGTGCTTAAGTGAGTTCTTCCTCTAGTCTGACAGCTTCAGAAAGAGGATGAAAAGCTGCTTGAATTACAGAGTATGGCAGGCCTGTAACATAAAGCTACGTCACTTCATTTGCCTTTCAATGCCTTTGCCTTTATCGAGCACAGCAAGAAATGGAAACTCTTAACTTTGAAACAGAAACAAAATCCAAGTCTTTCCTCCTCCCAAGCAAATGCCTCAACTAAGGTGGCGATGTCCCCCCTTTCTTTGCACCTGATAATCTTGATGTGTCTCATGCAAAGCAAAAGGGAACTTGACAGGAAGGGAGGAGGCAAGTGTCAGCAGCCTCTAGCAACTTGTCACCTGGTGGCAATGACACCCTTTTGGGTGGTGAAACATGTTGGTTTCAGGGTTTCCAGATGAGGGATGGAAAGCAGTTAGGCAGGGCTAAACTCTGCCTGACGCAAGGAGCTGGGCTCTTACGTCAGGCTTGCGAGAGGTCAGTGCTGCAACACTGAACCTGCCCGACCTACCGCCACTTCTGGATCCAGCCCATGTTCCTTGGAGCCTGGAAGAGACTCCAAAGGCAAATGTCAGAAGCGGAAGCACGGTGATTTTAAATGAGAGGCGGCCAAGTGTCAAGTACTGCGTGACAGGGAAGAATTCCACACTGACAGAGAGCAAACACAAGAACTCAGCAACGTCACTGTGGTAAGTCCTTTGTGCCAACATGCTGTATTAAGGAAATCCCTCTCTGGTTGCTCACAGTAGATTTCAGCCCTTCTCTTTTCCAACACAAAAGCCTTGCCATTCAGTAGAAACTACATTATCAAAAACACTGGACACGAGAACAGCAACATTCACACAAGAAGATGCACTGGCAAAATGGGTGCTTAGGATCTTACTCTACCACAGTAAAGATCAGCAATAAAATTCATTTTCAGATTCGAAACTATTCAGATATGTACAACACACAAGAAGGTAAGTGTGCTTTACTACTGTTAGAAATGAACACGGACTGCACTCAGTTTGTGTTTGTCTTGGTGTAAATCTGTAACAACTCCACAGCCTTGAACTGAAACCGATGACTTACACTCCACTGAAAGGGAGCACATGTCAGTTTTAGGGTTCATTTAGGAGGGCAGCTGGATAGGAACTTTGAATGAAGTTGAACACAAACCGTTTCACAACTTTCTGACATGAACCCAACTGAATTTACCACCAGTTTCAAGTGACTTTTACTGCTGCGGCCTTTTGAACACAAACCAGCCTTTTTCCTCCTTCCCCATCTGATCACATGTGGCAGAAGATTAAAATACTTTCCTAGTTGATTGTATTATGCTTTGCAGCTGGGAGCTGGGGTTTAATGCCTTCAGATATGGTTGTTATTTTTCTTAATAAACAGGGTTGTTACGTTAATGAATGTGTCCCTGGCTAGAGCTGCCTTTAGACAAGCAACCCCTTTTTTTCTGGGAGGCACACTTCTGCATGCAGCAGGTAACGGTTGTTGTTTGGTTTGTACTTTACTCTCCAGCAGGTTTAACTGTGGTATTATGCTAAAAGTACGCCTGTAGAAAAGCAAGTTGAAAACACGGTCAGCTTTACAGCCTTCGCCTTCCAGCCTGGTTTAAGCGGACACCACAAAAGCTGCTGGCACACAAACAGGGACGCGATCACAGGAGCAACACTTTACACCGGTAAAAGCAGGTTCTGCTTATTTAGCTGAAGGGCTCGGTTTGGGCTCAGGCCCAGGCCAATGCCGCAGCACTGCCCCTTCCCAGAAACTGCCTCCTCATCCTGCTGGGATGGGGGAAATGGGAAGCGCGATGTGAAACCGCCTCACCTGCGGTGTCGTACAGCTTTAGGGTGACCTCCTTCTTGCCCACCGTAACGCTGGTAGTGTACTTCTCGAAGACGGACGGCGCGTATTGCTGCAAAGGGAGGAGAAGCCGCTCTACTCAGGGACAAGCACTCGCCTCGGCCGGTCCCCAGCCCCTCGCCCCGCGTCCATCCCGGGCCCGGCGGCGGGGCTGCCCGCTCACCTCAGGGAAGGCGCCCTTGGCGTACACCATCAGCAGCGAAGTCTTCCCGCAGCCGCCGTCCCCCACGATCACCACCTTCACCTCCTTCCTGCCCGACGGGGCGGCCGCGCTGCCGCGGGAGCCCCCCGCCGAGCCCGCGGGCCCGGCCCCGTTGGCCGCCTCCATGGAGCGGAGCGGGGCCGGGTACGCGGCTTCCCCTCCGCCTCCTCCTCCTCCTCCTCCTCCTCCTCAGCGCCCTGGGGCGGGCAGGCACCGCCCGCGCCCCGCTGGGGATTGGTCCTGCCCCGGGCGCCGGCCCCTCAGGGCCCCGCCGCCGCCTCAGCCCGCACAACCCCGGGGCCTGAAGGCCTGAGAGCTCCCTGCGGGCCCTGGCGCGGAGGCGGGGCAGCCCCGGTGGGCACCACAGGAGCCCTCAGCGCCCTTCAGAGCCTCGGGGGCTGCGCGCCCCATTCTCCTGCGGAGCCTCTGAGGTCTCCACACACCGTGGCCGCTGGGCCACGTCTTCTCCGCGCTGCCCACCGCCCGCCATGTTGCGCACTCTTGGGTGCTCGTCCCCGGATAGCAACTGTGGCACCAAGTCTCTAGCCTCATTTATTCCTCCATGGAGCCCTTCTGGACCTCAAGCACCATGTTGTTTTACACCAGGGAACGTCTTCGGTCCAGCCTCAGCCTCTGCAGCGGTAGATCCCAGTCCTGATGCTGAGGGGTGCAGTGCCAGCTATGGTGGGAGCAGGCAGAGACTCCCTGAGGTACCCCCTGAAACCCATCTTGTTGCTGGCACTGGAGGTGACCTGCTGCTTGTTTTCTACAGCCTTTATTGCTCCAGTGGGAACCAACAGCTCTGCTCAATGCTCATTCACCCACACCAAGGTGAGCAGAGATGAAAACAAACGAGCATTTTGATTTTAATTGCAAACGTGGTGGCCCCAGGCACCGGCCTGGTGTTCTGCACCACGGGAGGCCGGGGACCACAGCAGCCGGGTACAGTTTGCTCTGATACAGAGGTCAGGGAGTGATGCTGTGTTTGTGCCAGTGCACAAAACAGGGTGTTTCTGGCCTAGCAGGGTTTACCGGTGGTTCCGTCCCAAATACCCCCCCAGCTCTTAAGAAATCCAAACTGGCACTTAAACGTTTTCAAACGCCGCTTGTGGGAATAGCAAGAAACCCCCAAAGGAACGCTTTGAGTGGAGCAAGGTCACTGAATGCAGCTGAGGGGAAAGAGATGCCGGCTCCAGCAGGTTTGCGTTGCCTGCTGCACGGTTGTGTCACTAGATGGCCTTCCAGAGCCAGCGCAAACGCTGCCGCACGCCGCATCTCTTCCAAGGCAAGGCTGCTTTGTGCAGAGGGCAAACAAAAAGGGTATTTCCACGATAGGAAGTTGGAGGGACGTGGAAATAACCAACGAATAACACAGATAACATCAGTAAAAGGCAGTCAGGTTCACACCTATTCAAGTAACCCTTTTACTAAGGAAAACGTTGAATCAACCATATAGAATACACAAGCTGTCAAAAAGATGCTTTATGAACCAGAATCTCGTATCTGTTATCTAGAACACAGCAAAAGCCGCCAGCTGCTGTCGACTGCAATGGCTGAGGGCATTCAGAAACAGCCAGGAAAGGATTCTTTTACCCTGAAACAACTTATTTGGAGCTGGCTCAAACCCAGCATCACGCTGTGTATGATGTGATCAGCAGATAGGTGTCATCCTGTAGCTGAGTGCTGTGATTCAGGTGGTTTCTTTCAAGTCAATTATTGCCATAAGAGTGTTGGGAGGGGGGAGTGTTGGGTTAAAAGTATTTTGTGGTCGTCGTTAGGTTGGTGGTGTTGCTTTTTGGGGTTTGATTTTCTTTTGCAAGTCTCACAAAACAATATTTACATCTCTCAGAGTTTTGTCTCCTTTTACATTTTATAGTTCAGGAAACCTTTCAGATTCGTACACCTTCAGGTTTGGGACAAAACAATTAAAAATGAGTAGATTGTAAAATCAAGGCAAAACGCTCCAGAGTGTTTTAAAGTAATGGCTGGTTTATTTGTGGTGAGTCAACTTAGTAGTGAAGAAACACAGCACTTCAGTGTCTCAGTTACTTAATTAATGGGTATGCAGAGCTTCCGGCATACAAAGTCCCATGCAAGAGCTAAGTGTATGTTGCTGACTGTGGAAAAGTAAAACCTGATCTGGAATTCTGCCACTGATTTAAATGGAGGAAGATTCAACCCTCAATTAGTAAAATTCAAATCTAATCATTATTAATTACAAGTGTCCTTCTACTACTTCTGTTTTGGCCTCTGTATTGATTTTGGCACAAGTTGTTTCACTGAAAGCTTACACATCTGCAGGGCAAGACTCAATGTGCACACAGAGATTTCCAGTGAGCATTACCAAAGTCAAGACTTTAATGGAGTATGGTAAATATCTGTGTTCCCATCCTGTTACCAATTGGTTGCTTCTCTACTGCCAAGGAAAATAATAGGAAGGAGTGAAGGGTTAGGAAAACTGCTGGAAGTGTATGCTTTTTAAAAGATGCTTTGACACTCTAGATGGTATTGATGGGTAATTCAGGTTAGTATGAAGACACCCAGAAAAGTCTCACAGATGGACATGGAACTGTTGGAACAAGTCCAGAGAAGGGCCATGAGGATGATCAGGGGACTGGAGCACCTCCTGTATGAAGACAGGCTGAGGAAGTTGGGGCTGTTCAGCCTGGAGAAGAGAAGGCTGCGTGGAGACCTCATAGCAGCCTTCCAGTATCTGAAGGGGGGCTATAGGGATGCTGGGGAGGGACTCTTCATTAGGGACTGTAGTGACAGGACAAGGGGTAACGGGTTAAAACTTAAACAGGGGAAGTTCTTACTGTAAGGGTGGTGAGGCACTGAAATAGGTTGCCCAGGGAAGCTGTGAATGCTCCATCCCTGGTGGTGTTCAAGGCCAGGTTGGACAGAGCCTTGGGTGCCATGGTTTAGTGTGAGGTGTTCCTGCCCATGGCAGTGGGGTTGGAACTGGATGATCTTAAGGTCCTTTCCAACCCTAACCATTCTATGATTCTATTAGGTTTAATATTGGAACTCTGACTTCTTTACAATATAGGGTGATGAAATAAGTTGATGCTCCCATTTCTCAAAAACACAAAGAGTAGATGTTACCAGATTTGACAGAATATTCTGGGTAGCTCTCTTCTGTCTGGAGGAACTGAGTACTGTCGAAGTTTTATGTTTCCAGTCACTTAAGCTCTACCATAGTGCATGCCCTTAGGTGAAGAAGCATGGCTTGCAGTAATATTTCTGACAGAAAATACAACAATTTTAGCTAGCCAGCAAGGTCTCAGACTACTGATACGGATACAATTGTGTAGCCACAATTGCAACTGAGGAGTAACAGCACACGCCATCTGCTGTATACTCATATTATTAGTTTATATAGTAATATAAGCTAGACAAGAATGGGGACCTGTTCTTCCTAAATGTCTTGAGGACTATGCTTTTTAAATACTCTTCAGAATTTTCTTGTGATAATACAGACCCTGCTTTACAAAGACTTAACAATAGTTTAGCCCCATTTATATAAAAGGAAATATTCAGAAACTTAGTTAAAAACATGCATAACAAGACAGAGCCTTAAATATTTATTTTTAACATTACCACTGATATTGTGTTTCCAGCCATGAATTCCCACTGCAGCATGTACATACAGAGCAAGAGATGACGCCCTGAAGAGTTCACAATAGGAAAGACAGATCCTAAAGAATGGGACTTATCAAGTAAGTAGTGATTTTCTGATAAAATTAAGATGTTACACAAGGGCAACAATTGTTTGTGATGTGCACAGACCCCACTGAAGAACAGCCTCTGCCCCACAGCATTTAGCATGAACAGGGAGCGCAGATAGAGAAGGGGAAGCTGTCATGTAGGACAGCTGAACTGACCTTGCACACACATAGAAGTTGTGGGTGACGGTGTAAGAGGAGAAGCCTATGATAAACTCAAAGGTATATTTTCAAGGTAATTCAGTTTGTTTACAGAACAATTGTACAAAATTGTCCTTTCAGCTGTGTTTTGCTCACAGTGCCAATGCTCCTTTGGCCTTCCCTCAGCACTAGAAATAGCTTTTGTCCAAAATCAAAGCTCCTGGTCTCCTTGACTTTCAGCTGCTTCTCAGTATCCATTGCTGCAGCGTTTCTTGCTGTTCCTCTTGCACATGCAGAGCTCTACCATCTGGTCCTCATGGCCTGGTATTTTACACACACGCCCCCACCCTGAAAAATCCCCTGGGCCACATGATTCACCATCTATTCAAACCTTGCCATGTGCCTGCTTTTTGTGTAGTAGCCCTGACTGATGTAAATCCCTTGTTTCATAAGGGCTCTCTCAATTGCCTTTTTCACTGAAGGCAAGGTGGCTGTGACACCTGCCAGTTTCTGAGACGTTTAACCCAATCTAAAACATGATGACATTGTTGTTTGGCAGGGTAGGAACCATATTTTTTACTCCCAGTGGGAAGTGCTGCCAGAAAAATATTAACTTTCTAGACTATTAAGTCATGTGGAAAAAACTGTATTTCAAGGAGAAAATTTCCTTTCTGCCTTTTCATGCCTTAGGAACATAGTTCCTGTTTCACTTGGCTCAGGTGGCCCATGCACTAAAAAAGTGCAAAAATCTTTCAATAAACTCTACATAAAACCTGTCCCAGTGCTAACATTGGGTTCAGAAGGCTATGAAAGAAACCAGGACAACGGTGTGCAGCAAAGGTGTTAGCCAAATTAGACACACAACTCTGCAAAATCAGGCACTTTGATGCAGTTTGGGCAGATTTGTTCATAAACCACACACCGACTACCAAGAGAGCAGCTATTTACAGGGAGCACATACTGTTTCTTGGGTTATTTTCTCTGTATGCTTTACATCAGGGTGCCAACTGTGTGGGCCAAACGTGGCCAACTTGGTACATGTGTGGCCAGCATGCTGTATTTTGAACCTCACCTTTCATTAGAAACAACTCAGTTTCTAATGAAACAACAGTTGTGGAGAGAAAAATAACCCCTTTACAAACGTGAAGAGTGTGTTAATCAATGTGGTAGCTCTCAGCCTGATACAGCAGGGGCTTAGGGGCAGTTTCAAGTTGCTGTTCGTCACTGAAGTGTAAATTCACAAGCCAAATTCTGTTGTAAAAAATAGGTAGCACAAGGTTAAGATAAGCCAAGGATCCTGTGTTTTTCTGGAACATCAAACACGATGACTGATCTCTGAAAAGCATGAAATGAACAAGCAAGTGTCTGCCAACGGCACCAGAACTCTGCCCCCACGGATCTGGGCGACGTGTGTGTCTCCCAGATGTGCTGGCACAGCTATACTGAGTGATGGGGAGGAATTTGTCAACACAGGCTGGCAGAGCTATCACAGAGATGCTGGATCTCATCCCCCACCTCTGTGCTGAGAAATGAGGGGGATTCAAACTGCCTTGTTTCAGAAGAGCTCTGCAGGCTGTGTTGGCGTTGGGAGCCGTGCTTGGTTTTACCATGGGAACAGTCAGAAGAAGCAGGTTCAGGAGCGATGCATGGGCTTGCTAATGGCTGAGTGTGAGCACAGGGCTCTGCTGCAGATCTGTGTGAAATTAATCAGTACCAGATGCTCTCCTGCATCCAGATCTGCAGCAGAGAATAAATCCCATCAGGAAGTAATTTTGGGAAACGTAGGGAAAGGGGCTGTAAACAGCCTTCCTTGCAGTAGAATGTATTTTCACCCATTGCTTTAGTATACACCACTAAAATCCCCCTGGCTTGTGCCTTCCTGTGCTTTCATTACCTAACGCTCCACCTGACCCAGTAAGCACAGAGAGGTTTTCTCCAAAATCAGAGCATGCTTTGCAGTATCTGCTTTCTTCAGATTACTTTTCCCTTCTCCCATTCCCAAAGGAGGTAATTCCTGGTAGAGAGAGAGATATTTTGTTTTCGTGTACATGTGGCTTAGAGTCAAGGGAGGACTGAAACCAGTAGGAGTGTATGTTAATGAAGATGACCACAGCAGCAGAGCAGGAGCTACGTTCAGCTACTTTAGTTTATGCAGCAGGGGTAAGTGTGGAGTAGGTGATTCCACTGTGGATGGCCAAATCTGGGTTATGTTCCATGAAAACTGGTTGGTAGATTCCACTAAACCTGCAACGTGTGGAGCTGTGTTTTGGGGAGGCTTTTGAGAACCTCAGACTTAAATGATCCCAGGTTTGGCTTCCTAAATATGCTTCTCACTGTCTGAGCTACAATGAAACCTGAACATATGTGTTTCAGAGCCATTTAGAGAGTCAGGCTTTGATCAACATTTCCCTGCTGCATTGGCTATACAATAGCCATCACTCTTGCAACTGGCCCAGGAAGCTCTCAAACCTTTAGGACAAGAACATGGGGAAACTGGGAATATTCACAGGAGGAGAAAAAAGGAAGCAAACTAGGCCATAAGAAAAAGGGCTGTGGATGAAATAGGGGCAGGCTTTTGCCGTGTATGGCACTGATGTTAAAGAGCAGTTAATGTGTGTAGTTGGTGTCCTCCCACCTGATACTTGTGCAAACTTCCTACAGACTGAAGAGAAGATAAAAGCCTCTGTTTATATGCCTATAGGAGACACTGTAATTTATGCTTGCTTCTTGTAGAGTGCTAGATGTATGGGGAGAGCTAAATGGGAAGCTCTGTCGTTGCCTGTCTGGAAGTCATAGATAGGGATGGAGGTTTGGCAGGAGCCAGACATGTCTGTAGCTTGTCAGAGCATCAGTAGACAAAGGACAGGCCCAGACTGAGCCTATCTCAGACCTGAGAGTAGCCACTAACCCATGCAGAGCAAACCCTGCAAAGAACCAGAGGTGCTCAGAGCAGGCTAATTAATAACTGGCAATAAACCCAGTTGTAGTTGTGTCATGTTTGCTTTAGAGCTGTGATTTTTGGCCTGTGCTACACTTACGGGAGCTGGACGGGCTGTTGGTGCAGAGTGGCCTGGCTGCAGATCCCTGTTGCGAGCTGTTTGAGCAGGTTGGGGGGGTGTTTGAGCAATTGTGGTGGTGTGATCTGGTGTGCACAGGCACGTAGAGGGCAGCAACCTCCCAGCCCACAGGCCATCACCGAACACGGGCTGGCACGCTGCCTGTGGAGCTCGACACCGCTGTCCTTGATGGCATGTTTCCTGTGTGTTTCTCCCTTCCTACACACGTTTCACCCTTCCTGACTCTCATTGTAACAACAGGAACGCTGTCAAGTTCCCAGTTGCTTACTGGTATTAACACAGTAGCTCTGATTTCTTAAGGCGGGGAGATTTCCTGGTGAAAACCATTCTAATTAAACTTACATCTCTCATAAGGTTAGAAATGTCCCCATGTAAAAGGCAGCTGAATCTGCTTGTTAAATGTCAGTGCCCCTGTATCTTTAACAGCCTTAGGAGTCTATAGACAGTGCCTGCTCAAAGATACAGGACTGCAGACAAATGGAAGGAGACAAATATAGCACCTTAGTCAAAAATCTTCCACACATGTGGCTGTGTATCTGTCAATTTTTCATTGGCTTGAATACGCACAGAGAGCCCACAGGAAACCCTTTCCACTGTAGATCTGGGTGGGCACCTCCGTTTTCCTTTTAGGACTCAATCTTGGACTGGGGAAACGAGTTCTCAGTTACAGGCCTCCAGGCAAGACAGGGCTGGCTGCAGAGCAGGGCAGCAGCTGCACGAGCTTCCATTCCTCTCCCCACCCTCCTGCCCAAATGTGCCCCTCAATCCTGTGTCTGGATGAGGCAGGAAGAGGAACGTGCTGGCATTTCCTATTATGCAGCCAATTGCATGTTAGGCGCTGAGACCTTCAAGTGTTTTTTCATGTGGGCAGCTGAGCAGTGGTGGAACAGAACCTCTTTTGGTCACAACACCCGCAGACGTTCGTGACATTTCTACCCCCCCTCCTTATGCAACATGTCAGGCGTCTGTGATAATCTGCTGCCACAGGGACCACTTCCTGTACGCTGTTAGCAGAGTCTTCCTGGCCTGCTGGCAGGCACTGTGCAAGCAACAGGGAAGACAATGTGCAGGGGAAGGTGTCAGGAAGCAAAGGGAACCCTGTTCTCCATCAGCAGCTCCTGGAAGAGAGTTGGGGGGAGAAAAGCAGCAACAGCTTTGAGGATGTGGTGGGAATAACTTCAGTTAGAAATTAGCAATGGCCTGCCCTCTGGAAGGTTAAACAGTTAAATAAAAGGTATTTGAAGACTTACCTCAGAAAAAAGAAACACCCAAAAAAAGCTAAAGCAAGTGTGAAAATAAATTAGAAGCTAGCAAAGATAAGAACAGAGCCTGCAGGAGTCAAGTGTGAACAAAAGGCAGAGGCTGTGCAGCGAGAACACTGTGAATGGCAAGGGTTGAAATGTAAAACCTACAGTTTACTGCCAAACATGAAAGATGCTGTTGTAGTTCATACCTCCTCTTCCTGGGTGTAGCTCTCTCCACAAGGTGAAGGGCAGTAATGAATCAAGCTCCTTCCCTCTCTTCCTGTATTTTCTATTCAATTATTCGCAGGCTAGGCAGGTTCTGCTTTCTTTCCCCTCTCCATATGCCGCACTCTCCTCCTGGGGTTTTTCTATTCCAGACTGTGCATTTGGCCTCTCTCCCATTCCTTTCTCCCCGGTTTGTGCCCCCTGCTCTGCTCAGATCTGCTGTCTTTGTAGCCTCTGCTGTGCACATATGCTGGCTCTCCCTCCCCTCGCCGCCGCCCCCTGCTCCTGGGCCATCCAGTGTCCCTTTGCTTCGTGCCAGCATCTTTGCCGAGGGGCCCGTCAGAAAGGGAAAGATTTTGCTATGGCTCCTGCTCCCTTTTCATGCTGCCGGCTCCTCTCCACTGCTCAAGGGGAACCCGTGTTGCTCCCATAGTACAGCTGATTGGTAGTGAAGGCAAAGCCGGCTCTGCAGCTGCTTAGCAACTGGGAGCTGCTGTTATGCAGCAATGGATGGCACAGCACTCACTAATCCGGCACATTCTGGCCCATCACTGAAACCCGTGGCTTAGTGGAGCAGCTGGGGCACTCCCAACCGTGCTGTCAGCAAATAAATCAAGATCAGGATCTTTAACTGCAGATTTGAGAGCAATGGCAACAATGTCAAGGGCAAAACTGGCTTGGCCTTGCGTTGTACACTGTCTGCGCCACACCAGTTAAAACAAACTGCTCTGATTTGTAAGCTAAACTCATTCCAGTTGATCTCTGTCATCGCTTTTCTGGCTGCAACATTTTATACCCTATCACTTATAATCGGAATGTTCCCTGAATGTGCTGTTAAAAAGGCTCCCTGGTCTCCAGCTACCATCACATCGAGACAGTTTAACAATAGGTGTCCAGATACACAAGCATTTTAATGCATAAATATCCTTTTAGACTACTTACCTCTGTCTTCATCTCCTTTTGATACAAGCTCTGCGAGTGCCCGGATTCATTAAATGGAACATTCTTTTCACTCCTTTTGGTAAGACTGTACTGGTTAGGCCACGAGGCACTGAACTGAAGTGTTTAGTAATTGGATGGCTATAGAACATTGATTACAATTGCCAACCTTCTTGATTTATGTCATTATTTTTATGAGCATTATGCTACAAAATAACCCATTGTACATTCTGAGGGGATCATCGTGTTTCAGTAGCAGCTGCATATCAATAGGCAAGAGGCACCACAAAACATTCTGCAAGTCAGGTGTTGAAACAGCTTCTTTATTCCTTTATAGCTCCCGAATGATTAGATCTCTGAAAGCTCTCACTACCTATCTTACAGAGGCGGCTTTGTCATAGCACTAAAATAACATGAACAGATACAGTTTAAAAAGAAGCCTAAAAGAGCCCCAGCCCTGGCAAATATCCAGTGTGTCCCATCAAAATTTGTATGGATCTTAAACAGAATAAATGGTTGTTCCGCTCTTGGGTATCACCACACATCTCTGCATTGAGGCAGCCAAATGACACAGCAGACTAGTGATTCCCTGTCACTGTTCAATGCTTACTTACATCCCAAGCATCCTCAGAGCATGCTGGGACACAGGTGAAACCTGTCAGGAGGTTGCTTATTTTGGCTGAGCAATTCCCCAGACAGATCATCTGCTGTTCTTAGGAAGAAATGAAAAATCTAATGGCAAAAAAAGAACCCTGAACAAGCAAATACCCTGTCCATATTCCTACTCAATATTCCTCTGATATTCTTAGCCTGGTTTCCTAAAAATAAAAGTCTAACGTGACTATGTTGTTCTATGTGATTTTTCTGCTCCTTCCTCCAATCCCAATCAAATCTGGCAGTGAGGAAGAAGTCCCAAATGTATTTAGGTACTGAATGAACAGCTGAGTAGAGTAAAGAGGAGAGCCTCCACCTGGGTTTGGGAAAAGGCTCATGCCCAGGGGCAGCACTGCTGCCTGGCTGGGCCCTGTGGAGCTCCCAGCTGGAACATTACCCCTCACTCTGCCAGACAGGCCAGGCAGGGCTGGGAAAGAGCTGGGAAATTTGTCGGAGGGTATTTAGGGACACATGGGAGACAAAGCTTTGTGACTTCAGCTGCTGAGGGAGAAACTGCTGTATATTGCAAGGTTTGGTGGGAAATCGTAATAGCACTAGTAGGAGATTTCTGCCAGAGGGCTGATGTGCTGTGCTTCAACCTCTGCGAAGCATTCACGTGAGTAGGAGAATGAAAGACTAAGGTGGCATAATTCAATGGATTAAAATCCATTGAACAGGCAGGCCTCAAAACACAGCTGTCACCTTTCTTTTCTGGGTCCTGTAACTACCTGTTTTAGGCCCTGCATTATTTAATGGCTGTGTTATAGACACTGGGGAAGGCAAATCCTGCAGCGTGCTTCCTGGCTCCCTTCCAGCTCCTTAAACTGGGCTTTCTTCCATGAAACTGGGATGTGGCAAGAGCATGGTGTACATCCCAACCTTCTCCTGACACAACATTGACTCAGCTGAGGTGTGCACACACCCAGAACCAGGAACTCCTAGAGCAGAGGCAGAAGCAGTTGTTTATCTGGAATACAAAACCAGGTCTGTAGGGGACACTCAACGGCAGCAGGAGGGGATTTTACAAAACAAAAAGGGCGCTGCAAGCCGTCTGAAGACTTGTCCTTTTCAAGATGGCCAAGTGTAAAGCCACAGATGGAGGACAAAGAGCACAAACCAACGGTATGGGGATGCCATCCCAAGAAGGAGATCTGAGAGTATTTTAGCAGCCGTGCTGGGAACCAGCTGACCATGGGCTGGTGTAATCCCTGCATGCCTAACAGAGCCATTCCAGCCAGGGGGGGATGGTGGTGCTGGTATCATTACCATTGATCGCTCCAACCCTTTCTGCCCAGCTCAGAACAGTAAAGAACTGGAGTGTTCAAAGGGAACGGCGATAGGAAGGATTATAGGATTAGTGAAGAAGGACCCGAGGGGGAGCTCTGCAAGTCTGCAAGGGGAGTGTTAAATGCTCAGTTGATCCGCCCGTACGCAGCTACAACAGGGACGGAAATCTGGCAAGGGAGCATTCCTCCGTCAAGCAGACTGAGATACAGCAACATCCAGAAACCGAGAGCAGAAACTAGACACGTTTAAAAAGGTATTTTGATTTCCAGTCTGTCAGGCAGCTTTTGATAGAAACAATTTACTCTTATTTGACTCTCTCGCAGCCCATTTTAAAATGGAAGCCTGATGGTTTTCTAAGGCACTGGTATGCTGCAGTTAAATCCCTTCAACTGAGAAAAAGCAACAAATTCACAAAGATCTAATGACCTGCATAATGCAGGAAGTCAGACCAGATGAACCTGGGTCTCTTTTGTCCTTTATAATCTAGAAATCTAGTTTCCCTGCACAAGCAGTGGATTGTGACATGAAAACCTTCGCTATAAAGGGTTCTGTGTACAAGCCACTCTAAAAGGGCTGTAAACAGTCACGATCATTGTTTGGCAGAACAGCTGCATATTTCTGATTTCCCTTTGCCTCTCAATCTGATTTGTTCTCGTTGCAACACTTTGCCAAAGAAATTAAATCACTTCATATTGATAACAGACACTGAAATAATTACCATAAAGAGTCTTCCACTCAACAATGCAGGGGAGGGCAAGAACAAACCCCTTTGCTTCAGGAATGTGCACAGAGTCACCGCAAGCTGTTCAGAGAGAAAAAAATCCTCGCTTTTTCCCCTTTCTCCTGAAAGATCTCTTTCTTTCTCTGAAGAGTCTCATGCAGTAAACCAGGGTCAGTCTAACCCAAGTATGAAAGTCTGGTTTGACCTTTCTGGGATCTAAACACGCTGTACCAGAACATTCAGCTTTTCAGATACAAGGTTCAGCCATGAAACCACCCACTCCGAGAGTGCAACCGGTCTCGAATGCCTCAGTGACTTTTAAACTACGCTGAACATTACAGTCATTTAGAAACTGAAAAATGGAAAGAAACTGTCGTCTCGGACTCACAAACCCCATTTCCAGACGTGCTGAGGACCCACACAACTCACTGGGTCCGCACGGCGCGCTCGCTGCACGACGCCTGCTGCCCCAGCCATTGCTGGCCCTGGTCTGCACGTATGCGGGCGTCAGGACCTCTCCCAGCTGGAGCAGTTCATGGATTCTACCATCGGGAACGGCCGGCCGTCCTGAGCAATGATTAACTGCAGACAAAGATCACAGTCCTGGAAAAATGCGCAGAGAGGTGCAAGTACAGACAAAGCTATCCGAGCTCCCACAGTATTATGGGCTGGCTGAATCGGTTCAAAGCCTGCGTCAGGCAAAGCCAGTATGCTTCAGGGTTAACCAGACCAACGTTAAGGTTTAAAAGAAGCTTATTACTCATATCCAAATATCTATTTAAACATCAGTTTTAAATCCCAGGCAAGCTAACAGCTGATGACGCTGTTTAAATCTGCTTTTTAATGACTTCACGTGCTGGCTTAACTCACTGCGATGCAAGCTGCAGAAACCAGGTTTTGCTCCAGTTCAAAACCCCCCTGCAAAACCAAGAACAGATCCACGCTGTACTTTGATCTACACGTCGCCTGTTTCGGCCATTTCCAGGAAGCTAAACTGCTTTTCACCTCTATTGAGAAACAGCAGAGGAGCATTTTAATGGTGTTTAGCTAAGAGAAACGTCACCATTTCGTCCCAGTTTACCAGCAGATTATTGTTTGGAGCCATTGTAAACCAGGCAAGCGGTTGCAGCCGTGGCAGGAATCAGGGCCAGGCGTTCCCAGCCGGTCTGGCCGGTCACGGCATGCCTCACAGGGACGGAGCAAAGGGTCCGCCATGGCTCCCAGCACCACAGCGTTTTAAAGCCAACCTGACAGTGCGGAAACACACAGATATATCTATTTTCCCTTCCATGGAAACGTGTTCTGTTTGTGCGGACGGTTTGTCGCTTGTTCTCGACACAGCCTGACCCGGTGAGGAACGAGAAGGGAGGGTGGGGGGGGGAAACAAGAGATGGAGAGATGAACATAAGCCCTCGCGTCGTTGCGAAACGGTGCCTACTTCGCGGCAGCACCCTGCTCCCTCGCAGGAGAACAGCACATACCGCAGCACGGGTTTCACAGAGCCACGGAGCGGCTGGTCCTGAGCCGCAGGAACAGGCGGGCAGGGCGCACCCTGCCCCGCACATGCCGCTCCCGCAGGCAGCCTCTGCCAAGCAGCCACTTACCTTCTCCCTCCCACAGGGTCCGCAGGACGGTCCTGCTCTATAGCCTGACCGGGGAGGCCACCTCTAAGTGTTTGCTTTTCCTCCCTGTCCTGCCCTCTGCAGTGGTTGCTCAAGCCAGGCTTTTCCTAGCTCATCTAATTTGGGTTTGCAGTGGAGCACGAGGTGCAGCTCCTCACATAGAGCATAGCCAGGCTTGTGAAGCTCCGAAATAAACCCCCACGCCTCCACCCAAAGCGAGCTGCAGCAAAATCTGCTCCAAGAAAAAAAAAAAGACAAAAAAAAAAAGGGAAAAAAAAACCCAAAGAAAAAAGGAGAACGAAAAAAAAAAAAAGATAGCAAAAAAGGCACATTGACACCTCGGCGGCCATGGCGGCTCGCACTGCAGCCGGCTCCGCGCCAGCCCAGCCCGGCTGCGGGCCCGGGGAGAGCTCGGCGCTGCAGGCCGGGCCACCCCACCCCACCCCGGCTGCGGGCGGGCGGGCGGGTGGAGGCAGGGCAGCGGCTGCCCCGGCGGAGCGATGGCGATGGCGAAGGGGGGGGGGAAGCCCAGGAGGGGCAAGGAGATGGAAACCAACAAAGAGGCATGTGACGAGCGGCGGGGAGCAGGGCGCAGCGCAGCCCGCTCCGGGCGGGGAGGATGGCGACGCCGCCCTGCTCCTCCCGCAGCCAGCGCTGCCGCCTCATTTGCCTGGAGCCCCCCCGCTGCCGTCCCCCCACAGCTGCCTGGGCTTTATTTGAGGGGGAGCTGTTTGTTCTTTCTATTCTTCTTCTCCCCCCCCGGCATTAGGCTACTTTAATCTTTTGGTATTCACAAAAGCGAGCGGGAGGCTGCGGCTGGGGGAAGGGAGGAAGGCGAGGGGCGGGCGGCGTTATTTATAGGCACCCAGGGCTTCGCCTCCATTATGCGAGCTGCCTTTGTCCTCCCCGCTAAGCTTCACACCCCCCCCCCCGCCTTCCCCGGCCGGGCTGGAGCGCCGCCAGCCCCGCCGCCTCTCGCTGCTGCAGGGCGCTTCCCGGCGCGGCCATGTTGTGCGCGGCAGCCGAAGGGGGAAAAAGCAGCCAAGCGCCCCGCTCCCTCCTCGGCTTCGCCTTCCACGTCCCGTCACAAAGCGATAGGGGAAGGGGGAGGGAAAAGGGAGGAAAAAAGGGGAAAAAAAAAAAAAAAGAGGCCATTTCCCTGCAGTGATCGGGACGCGAAGCGCCGCCAGGCAGTGGGGGAGAGCCCGCCTCGCCGCCGCCCCAGCGCTGAGGAGAACGCGGCGCTGAAGGAGAAGCCATGATGGCGGCTACTCTCACCCAACATGGAGCGCAACCGGGAGCGCCCTGCCCGCCGCCAGCCGCCCCTCCCGGCGCCCGGGACACGGTGCTTCCGCAGGCTTTCACATAATAAACCCACCAGACTTCGGCGGGGAGGCCATTGCATGGGCTGGGTGGCTGCACTAAAGCACAACTGCTGTGAATATCAACTGCGTCACGGCTCTCCAACTGTAAAACTCAGGCTGCAAAGGGTCCCTCACTTGGAAGGAAACTCCCTCATTTCGGATTTACTTCCAGACCTCCTTCTTTTCCCCCCTCTCTCCAAGTCACTGCCTCTCGGTATGAAGGATTTTCACCGTGCTTTTTAGTGAGACAGCCGCCATTAAGACTCACCGTCTTGAAAAAACACCCCCCCACACCCATTTTGTTGCCTTTTTTCTTGGTCAAGCTTCTGTAATTAGACGGATAAAACACGTTAAGGGATCCCTACCACCACCACCGCCGTTCCGCCGGCTCCAAAACCAACTTCAGTAACATCTCCCTGTTCGCAGGCAGACTTTGACTGGGGTTTTTTGTGTGCTCACTTGAACAGCCACATGAACGCCTAGCAATGGATTCACCAGAACAAACACCCCAGGGCTGCGGACGACCAGAAAAAGAGAAATCCCTCCCTGAAAATAGCCCTTTCAGAGACGCTGTTAGATGTATCTGAGGAGAAGGAGATCGCCAGCGCTCAGACAGACGACCATTAGGATCGTTCCGCCCAGGACAATAACGTTAGCTGCAGAGGCCTGGGCTCTGTGTTCCTCTGCAAGGGCAAAAGGGTTTACTTACCCGCGCACCATAGTTGAAAGCAGCTCTGAAGGTGAAGTTGTTATGCTTTTTTAAAATAACCGCTATAAATATATATGATCTGTAGCACCACTTGTCCCGTACGTTTGCAAGTCAAAGCGGATCCTGTTCGGATAGTTACGGATCTTTGTGTGGCAGTGGGCTAGCATCAAAAAAAAGGAGAAAAAGGCAATAGAAAAGAGTTGTCCAGCTCTGTTGACTGACCATACGCAGCGAGGACTCTTTACTCGAGGCTTAAATCTACCTTCCTGTGGCAGATTGACTCTGTACATAAAAAGGACGTTCAGTGTTTTTCCACAGAGCACGCAGACACTAAAAATATTCCCCTTCGTAGGTTTCAGCTGCACATGTTAAGTGTGAAAACACCTGGTTCACGTTTGCTGGCTGTAAACGACTTTTTAAGCAGCTCTTAGCTAGGTATTTCGCTTAAAATAGTTCAAAAAGCATAAATTGGTTTTAGATGAACAAAACGGAGAACATCAGACATGCAAATGAAGGCTTAGCAAGAAGGACCACTTCGGTAACATTAACATGAAAACTACACTTAGCAAGGACAAGAATGGATTGGGTACTTACAACATAAGAGGAAACAAAGAAAAAAAGCTTATCATAGCGAAATTGCCTTTTTTTTTGCCAGAATTCACTATTCCTATGCCTGAATTTAAAACATTACCTTATAAGCACCAAAGGAGTTAATAAAAATGGCCAGGAACCGAGTGTTTAACACAGGAAATACTCTCTACGATTTATTGCTCAGGCATTAGAGAGCTGTATAAAGCTTAAACCCCCTCCCCAGCCCAACAACAGAAAAAAACAAGAATGTATTTACTCTCATTTTGGCATTCGCAATTGCTAACTGCTGACATAGGGTGTGCCGTGACCTAGTTACACAAGACAAAGATGGATCCCGAACCATAAGGGAAAGAGAGGCAAAAAAAACCAAAATCCGCATTTGTTTTTCTAAAGGTTTTTTTGGTTTTTGATTATAGTGGTGTTTGTTTAAATCCTCCTTCTTCAGTGAGTCCTCTAGCATGGTGCCAGACATGACCACCACCCCGAGCGCTCCCCGCGAGTGGCCGGTGTGCATTCATTCACATGGCGGATCCCCCGTTTAGGAACAAAGGAAAAGCCCAGTTGGCCATTTCGCTCCACTGCAGAAAAATGGCTGCCGGGTCTCGCGGCCTCTCCTCAGCCGTCTGCTGAAGGATGGCGTTAACACCGCCGTCTAATAACTCAAGCCCCATGGAAGCTGCGAGCCCATTGGCTGCGGCCGCCCCGCTGCCTTTACAACAACCAATTACCCGGCTCCCGGCCCGGGCTGCTCGCCGCGGACCCCGCAGGACCGAGTGTGCAGCCGCGCACCGCGCACCGCCCGTGCTCCGCGCCCCGGTGAGCGGCGGGGGGACCCGCGCCGCCCGGCCTTTAATACCGAAAACAAAATGGAAGCTCCCCGCTGATTGGCTGCCGCCGGCCACGGACCTTTAATAAGCAAAACTGCTCCCCCTTCTTTACCCCTGTCCCCAGCCGTAGTGCCGCCGAACGGCAGCGCTCCCCCTCTCCGCCGACACCCCCCCCTTTTCCTTCTCCCCGCCGCAGCGGGGCGGCGCGCTCCGCCCGGCCCGGGCTCGGTGAAGTCTTCCCCCTAAGAAAAAAATAACTTGTCCCACCTATAGGTCCATCTTGTTTAGAAACAGTTTGCGCTAAAGTAAATGCAGCGGGCAGATTCCACTCGCCCCCCCGCACGCCGTTAACCCCGGGGCGGGGAGAGGAAAAAAATCAACCCATCCCGGCGGCGGCCCATGCGGCGGTGCGCGGCGGCGGCGGGGCGGCGGGGAACGGCCGCGGGCCGGGGGCTGCGCGGCGCGGCCGCCGTGAATGTGCAGGCGGCGGAGGGCGGTTAGGCGTTCGCGGCGCTCGCAGCGGTGGATTGTGGGAGGCCGCCGCCGCCAGCAGCGAGCACACACAATATGTGGTGGCTCGCGAAAACGGGAGGCAGGAGCCTGGCGGCCAGCCCGCGCCGGTAACCGGCCCCATGTGAGACGGGAGCTCGCCTTTCGCCGCCCGGAGACGATCGGCCGCCGAGCGCGATGTCTTTCCGAGAGATCAAGGCGGGGGAAAAAGCCAAGCACCCTGAAGATCATGGCAAAAAGCAGAGTTCAAGTGAGATTGGGTCTTTCCCCCCCCCTCCCCCCCCCTCCTCCTCCTCTCTCCTCCTCCCTCTCTGCCTCTTGTCTGGCTGGGGTGGAGGGGGGACCCGGCTGGCAATTCCCCCATTTTGGGGCTCTCTTCGCGGTGGATTTCCTCCCTGCCTGGGTGTGTAGAGCGGGCGGCTCTTTTAAAAAAAAACCGACGACGAAGAGGTCTTTGTTGAATATTTTTTTTTTAACTTTATGTTTTTCCGTATGTTTTTTCTCTCCTCTTCCCCCTTCTTCACCACCCCCCCCCACCCCCCCCCCCCCCCCCCCCCCCGCGCCAGGTTGGATCAACGGAATGGAGAACAGCACGCAAGCCAGCACTTCTGTCGAGAAAAGAAATCACCATTGGAGAAGTTACAAGTTGATTATTGACCCAGCTCTGAAAAAAGGACAGCACAAACTCTACCGTTACGATGGGCAACATTTCAGCATGCCTGTGAGTGGGGGGGTCTTTGGTTTCCCCCATTGTGTTGTGCTCCCCCTCAGCATTCCTTTTCCTCTCTCTTACCGGTGTTTTGGGGGTCTGGGGGGCCCCTCCGGGTCGTGGTAACCCCCGCTGTAGCTCTTGTGTATGGGAGGGGGGTTTTGGGGGGACAGACGCAGCCACCGAAGTTACCGCCACCTGACACTGTGTATTCAACTGTCAGGAGCCCAAACCTGCGGCTTTATTGCCGTGTTTCCAATCTGTGTGCATTTCCCAGCAGTATTGCAATTTGACACGTGCGTTTATGTGTGTGAGTGTGCTTTCCCCTTCCCCCGAGACAGCCCAGGCTTCCTTGGGGTTTATTTTCTTCCTTGTATTTGTATCTTCAGTTTCAAGCCCTGCTATTGCTGGTTTTGTGCTTTCTCTCCTCCTCCTAGAACTCGGGAATCGCTCCTGTGGATTGTGTCAGGGATCCCAGAATAGGGCGAATATGGACCAAAACTAAAGAGCTGGAGCTGTCTGTCCCCAAATTCAAGGTACAGCCCTGACTTTTGGGTTTAGCTCTGTATTCTTGTTTTATCTGGGAGTGAAGCCTCAGTTCCAAATAGTTTAATGGACCATTTAAATGACAGTCATGCTCTTAGTAGCATTATTATTTGGCAAACTGTTAAACAATAATCCTTTCCTATAAAGATAAGGAGGGATCAATGCAGCTGTCTGACGAGATTGCTTCAAGGTGTTGGAGCTGTGTCTTGGGGGGCTCCTCGGGCAGGGGGCAGTGGAGGAGGGCTCTCTGCTGACAGCACTGCTCAAAACGCACATTTGTAGCCCCAAAAGGCATCGGTTTCAATGAATGGCTGCAGCAGCAGAGGCTCTGCACAGCTCCGGGTTCATCTCAGACCCTTGGAGGCAGTTTTCTTTCCCTAAAGTTTGCAGGATACTTTAACCCTCTCCTTCCCATTAACTTCCCCCATGCCCATTGACGATATCACCCCTCCACCTTGTGCCTGTTTCCAGATTGATGAGTTTTACGTGGGGCCAGTGCCCCCCAAGCAGGTCACCTTTGCCAAGCTGAACGACAACATCCGTGAAAACTTCCTGACTGACATGTGCAAGAAATACGGTGAAGTGGAGGAGGTGGAGATTCTCTACAACCCCAAAAACAAGAAGCACTTGGGCATTGCCAAAGTGATCTTTGCCACTGTCAAGGGAGCCCGGGAGGCTGTCCAGCACCTTCACAACACCTCTGTCATGGGCAACATCATCCACGTGGAGCTGGATACAAAAGGTAAGGGGCCACATTTCGGCCTCATGTGTTTGTGGTTTGGGGTGATGCTGCCCGTCCCCCTCCTAAAACGAGAGGTGATGAGGGTCTTGTGGTTTCCAGTCTGAAGGGAGTGCTGCTGTCCCCCTGAGCGGGTCTGGTTCCTGGGGCCTTTGCAAGTCACGTGGAGCCAAATGTGTTGTCTGTTGCTAGGAGACAGCCCTGTAATTTGCAAAATGCTGCCATCCTGCCCATCCCCTGCCCGTCCCCTGCCCGTCCCCTGCCTGT
This sequence comes from Pezoporus flaviventris, assembly GCF_033815535.1. Taxonomy (NCBI): domain Eukaryota; kingdom Metazoa; phylum Chordata; class Aves; order Psittaciformes; family Psittacidae; genus Pezoporus; species Pezoporus flaviventris. The sequence goes on from NW_026892589.1 coordinate 12,661,922, forward strand.
CCCCTGCCTGTCCCTTGCCTGTCCCTTGCCCTCGGAGGTCTGTCGTGTGCCCTAGCTCCATGTCCCAGCCTTACCCTGCTCAGCCACCTCCCAGGGCTACCGGACCCCGTGGCACCTGCTTTTTGCAAACTTGGGAGTTTTGGCCAGACCTTGGAGGTTCCTTGGACCTAAACGTCTGGATTCTCTTGGCAGCAGCGGGGCCGGGTGCTGTCCTCTGCGTGCCTGGCATTTCATTGATACTTAGCAGCAAACTGGAGGCTGGCAGCAAAAGAGTGCACACGCAGCACTTGTCAGTGTGTGCGAGTGTGTAAGTGTGAGACTGTCTCTTAAAGCGACAGGAGCTTCCAGTCCCGGAGGTAACCAGCCCTCAGCCCCAGGGAGCCCAATAAAGTTTCTGGAAGCACTGTATTTCACTGCTTTGTCTTTTTCTCTTTCCTCCAAGCTTGTCAGTGAAAAGCTTAGCTAAAATGTGCCTAAATTTTAGTAAATTTCTGTATATGAAGAGGTGTAAGTCAGTTACTGCTTATACTTCTTCATTCCAAACATGGCATTTCTAGTTCAGAACTGACTAGCTGCACTCTTCCTTGCAAAGAGGACATTGTTAACACCATTATCTTAAAAATGCTGGTATTTTTGTTCTGATATTAAAAGGTTTCAGTGATTTAGTGCACAACCTCCACAGCACTTGGCATGCCACATGTAGTAAGAGGGTATAGTAGGATGTTTATTGACATGACTGATCACCGTTAGAGGAAAAACCACGGTAGCAGTGTAATATTTTCTATTGTGAGTTAAGTTTGACCCTTGCATATGTGTACTTTGAAATTCTAGTATCATTAGTTTTTACAGACTGGCTCCTTCCCCTGCTTACTTTGGAGGTAAAAATTAGCCTTAAGAACAAATTAACCATTTGTAGATTTAATAACATAAGCTAAAGAAGGCTCATAAGTGGTGCACATCTTAATGAGAGGCATTTTAAACAAGCTGATTGTACAACATTCCTACTTCTCCCTTGATAAACCACTTTGCAAGCCTTGAGAAGGCAGCTGTTAAGGAAAGTTAGCTGCACGTCAGGCAAATGAGGGGCTTTTATGCTTCTGTTTCTTGGGAGAAAACATGGAAGTCTTAGTTTTGAATTGCATTTTTGCTTGCCAGCTCTATGCTTCTAATGTATTTTTTTCCACTTGCATCTCTTTCATTCTAAAAGAGTAAGACTGTCAGTGTGCTATAATCTGTCAGAATCAAGTAAAAATGTTATTCCTGAAATAGCATTAGCAGGTTAGGACGTTCTTAAAGTAGATAATGTAGAGTTTTCAATATGTCTTTCTAGGATTTAGCTTTTCAGGAGAATGAAAGGTTGGTTAAAAACTTGATTTTCGTAGTCTAGCAAATAGATATTTGGTGTCAATGTGGCGTTTTTATCTGTCTGGCCAGAACACAAAGCTGGGAATTTGGAAGTAGTAAGTCCAGCCTCTTCATATGAGGCAGGCTAGTTTAAAGCAACTTCTCTGCCTCAGTTTATTCATCTGTAAAATGGACACACTTAATAATTCTCCTTAGAGAAACAGTTAGGAATCATTTCACATTCATAAACCTCCTTAAAAATGAAATTGTAACTTCTGTTGCATTATGTTGGAAATCCAGGAAGAAACATTCTATCTTTCTAACAATTACTTTGTGTTTATTTGGAAGCAGGTTTTAGAGGAAGCCTGACACATCCATATCCCTGCCATTGTAGTCGTATGTTGGGGGTGTGTATGTTAATATTTAAGCACAGTATTTCAAGCATCTCTTCAAGATCTTGCAGTGAAGAGATTCGTTTTGTCATGACTAAAGTTTGCAGTTGAACTAAAACAGTTTACATAGTTGAGCCTGTGGCTCAAGGCTTTGTGAAATGAGATTTGATACCCAGATAACCTCATCTGCAGCATTTATTCCAGAGAAATGATAAATGAGCCTCTTCCAGTCTGCAGAATCGTGCTAAAGGGTGCTGTGCTTTGAAATTGTACAGAGTGATTCACAGGCAGTTTGAGGTTTGATCCTGCAGGAATTCCTCATGAAAGTAGTCCTGTTTAAGGGCAGATCTTGCCTGAATTAATTTTCTGGGCTCGGGTGCTGGATTTGTCCATTTTTCTATGTATTCTTTAAGAGCAAAATTCCAACAGTTCCAGGGCCTGATTCTGTTGCCTTTGAAGCTGATGACAGATTTCTTGCAGAACTGCAAAATCAGTAGGATTGGGGTTTTGTGGGAATAAAAAAAAATCCAATATTAAGAAACTGGGTCTTCATAGAATTTCGGAATGAAAAGGCTAATGCTCAGTAACAGTATGTGGGACAGTTTGCTTCTCTGGCTCTTACTCTTTGAATTATGCTGCCGAGCACACCTTAAACTAGGGGGAAAAGAAGAAAGGATTAGTTGGTGTCTTTCTGGGAAAGCAGCATTAACGGTTTTGTTTTTGGCATTCCCAAGCATTGTGTTTGCATTAGTAACAGCCAGTTTCTACTAGCAAGGTGTGTTGGGAGAGCTTTCTGAAGTGGCTCTGGGTGTTGGCAGAGGCTTGTCCCTTGAGTGAGAGTTTCACTTCTCAAATCTGCAAGCTATTTGCTTGGCACTTTGGAGAAGAGGGAAGCTGCCGCTCTCCAGAAAGCATGGTAAAGAGCAGAGCTGCCAAGCGGGCTGAGAAGAGGAAAATGGATTTAGAAACCTCCTTGCCTTGGCTGGGAAAGGGAGTGTCTGACTTCACTTGCCTAGCAGGTCGTTTAAAACTGATCCCTGCGAGCCTCAGAGGTGATACCTGCTCCTCTGTTGCATGGATGCAGTGGGCTGGGAGTGGTAGCAGGGTCTTAGGGGTGTCAAGAATCTTTTTTGCTTGGGCTGTGTTATTTCTGATTATAATCAACTCTTCATTGTGGTCTGCGCAGGTGAAACCCGCATGAGGTTCTATGAACTGCTTGTTAATGGTCTTTACACTCCTCAGACCCTCCCTGTGGGCACTGAACAGGACGTGTCGCCAACTGTGAATGAGACTCTCCAGGTATGTCTGCTAGTTTGGTTTTAGGAATAACTTTCTAGAAAATTCCAACCATGCATTGTTAATGTGGGCATTTTGACACTTTTAATTTAGCTTCTCTTTGTTTTTTTTTTTTGTCTTGCTATAGTTTCAGTGGATGTTACTAATTAACTTTAAATATAACTTGCTTCTAATTGCCATAGCAAATGTAACTCTGTGAATGCAGTTCATGTGGCTAATCTGTATGCTGGTGTCTGCATAGCATGGTAAGTGCTTTTTGTCTTTGAGTGAAAAATGCTTATAGAGCTGACAGTATGTGCCCTATTAACATTAGAAATTCCTGCAGTTATGACTGGATCGGGTCTGTCCCTGAGATGAGGTTATTCCCTTGAAGTCAGGGGGAATGATTTACAGTGGTACATTTGGCCAAGTATCTGCAGTGTGTAATCCTTAGCGCGTACATTCTTCAGCCTTGCTTAAAGGCTGAGTGATAGAATGTGTCTACTCTTGAATAGTGGCATCAATTTTCCAGAATCTTAATTAGTCACTGGAATCAGTTGCTAATAAAAGCAGTGGATGGAGTTCCTGAGGGCTTCCAGGGTATGATTGGTATCTAGGGTATGATTCTCTAAATGGCATTTACAGTTACCTGCTCCCTTGCAAAATCCATTGGGATGAGAGGGCAAAGGGGAAGTGAAGCCTGTTTGTGTGAAGTCGTTAAGCGTTCTTGGCTTGTCTGAGTGTACCTTGGCTCCTGATTGTGGCTTAGGAATTCACTTTAAGGCATCAAATTTGAAAGAGATTTGGCAGAGATTTCTCTTTTATTCCCTCTTCTTTCTAATTCTCTGCATTCTTAGGAGTTTTTAAAATGCCAGAATTTCATTAATTCCCTGATCAGATGTTTTCAGGATAGGGGAGATCTGCACATTGAATGTGAAAATCCCATTGATCTGAAAAACAATAAAATTCTCCCACCAACTACTCCACCAGCAAAAAGGCAAAACACCAGTATCATTTTAAGAGAATCATAAAAAGGCTGATCCTTCCTTACCTCCTAGCAAAGTATTTTTAAAGACAGGAGTGAGGCAAGTAATGATTTTCCTGAGAGCCCTGCTATGAGCAGGGCCTGGCTTTTCATTTCTGCTGGTTGCACATCTCAAATGAAAATACACAGGTTTGTTCTTACTCCTTTTTCAGGGTTAACAGCAAAAATTGATGGTATCCCCCATAGCAGTCCCTGCTGTAATTGTCTTTAAGATTGTTTCCCTAGATCTTGTGTTCATGTATTATATCATTATCCTGAATTGATTTTTTTTTCCAATTACCATCAAAATTTATTGCTTTGTGGGGAACTTTAACTGTTTGCAGCATGTTCTTGTCACTAGAATCTGCCAATGAACTTGTTTGCTATTGTAGTTTAGTAAAATACTCCTGACATTTGCTTTCTCCCTCATGCAGAGCAACAAAGACCTGACAGTTCTATGAGCCACAATCCCTGCCTGCAGACTATATCCAGACCCCACTGAAAAACAATCCACATCATACCTACACCAAAGGTGCAGAGATGTGGATTTTGGCAGGAAGCATGTGGCTGGTTCTTGACCCTTTCTGTGGGTTTTAGAACAGTTGAGGAAGAAACTAAACTTCCCTGACGTCCATGTGGTCATGGTCTCGAGGGGGTCACACCAATAGCAAGTCCACACTATTGAGTGGGTGAGATGTGGTGTGTGAAGCAGGCAGGGGAGAGAGCTCAGCTTTGGAGGTGCTGGTGTATTACAAACAGATAGTTTTAAGGCTGTCTCCACCCACCTGTGCTCTGGGAGAGCAGCCAGTCTGTAGTCTCTCCAGTTCACTGTCCTTTTGGGGATTTGGAGCTCAGTCCTGCCTTTTGCTACCAGGTAGATTCTCACTGAGGTCTTGTTTTGCATTGTAGACCATTGATTGTGGTGTTAATCATTAGAGTGGCACTGTTATGCCTCAGCAGAGCCTTGAGTTGGAGCAGGCCTCCTCTTAGAAACCCCCTGAATGTGCCTACAAAGTGAGTTGCAGAGCAGTTACTTGTTGCTCTGTAGCCTTGTAGGGTTTCAGTTTCAGATGCCATGATCAGTAGGGCTCTACTTCAGCATTTGTCTTTGGGATGGGGTTTAAAAAGGTATTTCTGGCTGTAGAGAACTTTTCTGTGCCTTTTATACCTGTAACCTTCTCCCTTCTTCCTAGAGATGAACGTTCGGTAGAGAGGTCTGTGGCTCAGCTCCCTCAGCTGGACCAGCACAAAGCCCTGCAGCATAGATTTGGTTGCAGTTTGCTGATTTGTAGGTTTTGATTTGTTCACATTAAAAAAGATAAATTGATAATTTCATTGCTCGGAATTTTCTGGATTATCTTTCCTATTTGCAATTTAGACAAGCCTTACAGAGCTGAAAATGAAACGTTTAGCTGAAAGCGTTGTGCAAGTCTCCTGTTCACCTGATGCTCTTGGGTGTAGCTCATAAGGAATACTGTTGTATCTGCTTTCTTCTTCCTCCTCTTACAGACAAGTTCCTCTTTGCTTGCCTTTCAAATCCAAGGGAGCTGTCAATAATGGATAATTCTCTCTTCTGCTTTTGTAGTTGACGGATTCCCTGAAGCGCCTGAAAGACAGCAACCTGTCCTCTGCGGGATCCTCTGTCACCCCCAACAGCAGCACCCCGTTTTCCCATGACACAGCCTATTCCAGCTGTCGGCAAGACACCCCAAACTCCTACAGCCAGTTTACCCCTCAGTCCCAAGGAACACCTCACACCCCACGGTTAGGGACGCCGTTTTCCCAGGACTCCACCTATTCTAGTCGTCAGACAACGCCCGTGTACCACTTTGGGCAGGACAGTGGGTACAAACCCAGGAGACATGAAACTAAATTTACGGATGCCTACAACCGTCGACCGGGCCATCACTATGTCCATAACTCAGTGGGTGTTTTCCGAGGGACGGAGCATCAGTTTAGTACTTACAAGTCCCATCAGCCGGAGCCAGTTCAGTTCTCTCACACTCCTCCCCTGAGCCACTCTAGTTCTTCGAGCTACAAATCTGCCTTCTCTCCCTACCAAGCACCAGCTGTATTTCCCCAAGCCGATGAGCAGCCATTTCCCCAAACTTCCAGGGAAGCAGAGTATCGAAGACCTGCACCACCTCCCACTGAGATGGTTGTGGAAAGCAGCGCTGCCCCTAACATCGATTTTGTCCCAGTGAAGGAGAAACAGGAGGAGCCTCCTCCACCCTTGCCCGAATCGAACTCTGCTCCTGAACCGAGCACAGCATCCTTCTCTCAGACCCCAGAGAGAAGCGAGACCCCTGGCACCCCCACCATGGAGTCTGAAATGCAGCATAACAGTTTAGACTCAAGGATTGAGATGCTCTTAAAAGAGCAGAGAACAAAGTTACCCTTTCTGAATGAGCATGACTCAGATAACGAGATCCGAATGGAAGGTAGCCCCATTTCCTCCTCTTCTTCCCAGCTCTCTCCCATCCCAATGTACGGTTCAAACTCCCAGCCTGGTTACAGAGGTCAGACACCTTCCTCGCGCCCTTCCAGCACAGGCCTGGAGGACATCAGCCCCACGCCGTTACCTGACTCTGACGACGACGAGCCTATCCCTGGGACGGCTTCGTTGAGTCAGAATTCCCGGGGGACATCGGAGGCCAGCATGACTCCCATTGACCAGCTGAGCAGGACCTCCAAACTTGAGACTTCAGAGGCTAAAGAAATGGTGCCTGGTGATCAGACTCCAACGTCAGAAAAAATGGATGAGGTAAGTGAGCTGGAGCTGAGTTCTGAAGCTCCATCTGTATCCCTAGAGCTGGACAGGGCTGGGAATTGCACTCTGGGTGTTGTTAGAGCATAAGGTTTCTGGAGCCTTTTTCTTAAGGCAGCTGAAAATGAGGGACTCAAAGTGATGGTCTTAATCAACTTGCCAGTCTCCAGCGTCCCTTGTTCCTGATAGCAGCCTGCTGCAATTTATAGCTCTGGGAGAGTTCAAGGACTGCCCAAGCCACAGAACTTTGGCCAGTGCTTGTGCTGTGTGAATGTCCTGAGTGTCGACAGTCACTTAAGCCACTAGAGGAGTTAATGGAGCACTTTCTGCCATTGCTTTGGTCCCTGAGCACGGGTGTGTAAGTGTGCACCCACTTGCTAAGCAGAGCTTTCATGTTACAGCGAAGTATTGAATGTGTACTTCGTTTGATAGCTCTCCAGCTATTTATGCCGTCTGGTTTGAATGGGAGACAGTTGCTGCGTTTTAATACTCACTTCGCTCAGTTGAAAGGGGGAGGTAGTTGGCTTGTGGGGGATGTGCTCCACGAAGTCTTCCAATAATAGAGCAGAACTTGCTGCCTCTGCTGGGGCATTTGTGGCTGAAGGGACAGCTAGAGCTTAGCAGTGTGGAAAGCTGCCAGCAGACAGAGAAATTACCTTGCACAGTGTGTCTGTTTGGGAGGTTTGCAACAAATGTATCGCTGCAGTAGACCTGTCAGTGCTATTCTGCTGTGTCAAAGAACAGTCAAAATGCAGATCTTTGCAAATGCTAGACTGTTTCTTCTCAGTGTTTATAATAGTCATGCAGGGAAACAGAGCTGCTGTGCCTGGTGTGCAAGAACTCTGCAGTAAGGGGACCTCAAGCATCCGAGCGGGCTGGTCTTACGTAAATGACCCGAGTGGGGCAGATCAATTGAATTTACTCATGCAAGTTTGCTGGGGTTAAGCTGGCAGAATGGGTTTCCCTCCAGCGGTCTGCAGTGGTGAGGTTTTCACTGGAGAAGTGGCTGCATTTCAGGAGAGGAGGAGCTGCTCCTGTAGCTATGGGCTTTGCAGAGTGCTTAACTGAGGGAAAGCGCTGCAGCAGAAACAAGAGTGCAGGGCTCGGAGCTAAAGACAACAAAAACCCAGTAACTCTAGTGCTTATTTTGTTGTTTCTACATGCCTTTCCAAGCCTGCTTGTCCTTGCAGTTGCCAGTTTAGCCTTTGAAACAATTCAGCTGCTTGAGGTCTCATTCATCATCTAGGCTGGCCCAGGATCTCCTCCTGGGAGGCAAGTCCCTGGCTGGTGGGACCTGATGATGTGTTAATTAGGAATGGAGTTTCGATTCCTTGAGCTTGGGCTGGCAGGCTTCAGAGGAATACTCTTAGTTTGCCTAAAACCAGTGAGGAAGGCATCTCCCATCTCCTTGCCACTCTGGGTTTGTCTCTACTGTTCTTTACTCTCATGCAAGCCAATACTAAGCATGTTTAGGATGGTGTGTGGGGTCAGGCACTTTCCATCAGCACTGGGGGACTGACTGGGCTGTTACATTTGTAGATTGCGATGTGGGGCAGCAGCGAGATCACATTGAAGCCCATGTCCAGTCTTTGTCTCCCCTTGATGAGATGCTGGGTGTCAGAAGCTCACATTGATGGTTCTGTGATACAAAATGATGCAAATGCCTCGATCCTCTGCAGAAGTCAGCAAGGTGGTAGCAGGGTCTCCAGGCAGGTCACTGCTGTCTTAATTGTCTCCGCCCCACAAAAAAGTTTGATGTTTGTTGTTGGAGCTGTTTATTCAACCTTCTCTTGGTTACAAGTCACACTGAACTATTCTGGCATGTTTGAAAAGTTGCCTGTGCCTTTCATTGCTCCTTCTGATGCACAAAAAAAACCATCTCCATGTGTTTTACTTCCTTCCTCCACCCTTCTCCCCCCCTCTCCCTGTTTTTTGCTTCAGAAAAAAGCTCTCCTGGCTTCCTTCTCTTTTGCTGGAGGAGCAGAACTGAACAGTGACTTAACATAGGCTGAAATTTGAGCTGCAGCTTTCCAACTGAGTTAGAGAGGGGCATTGAGTCTGTCTAAGGGCTGGAAAGCTGAACCTTCGGCTTCAGCCTATTGTAGTACCACTATTCAACTTTCAGTCCTTCAGAGAATCCTCCAGCAAAACAGAGGGAAGGCAGACCCGAATATTTCTCGTGACTGTGTGGTGTGGGGAGTGGAGCAGAGATGATATATTAGTGCAGGGAGGGCTCATGCAGTATCATAAGGAAGCAATAAAGGGCAGAGAGATCGAACTTATTTACTTCATGTTTGGCTGTTCAAGGCTTGGAGCAGCCCCAGGCCAGCTCTCCTTGGGCGGGTGCTCCAGCTGGGAAAACCTCGGGATTCAGAAGGATGCCAGCAAAGTTGTAGGGAGGTTTTTCCGTGAGACAGTAGGTGCTTTTCAAGGACTTGCTTCAGTTTCCCATCAAAACAAGCACAATTTTTGTCAATGATTGTTAATACGGTAACGTTTGTACTATAGGTGAAGTGCTGTCAAACCATCAATCACCCCACCTTTGCCATAGGTAAAGGAGGTACAGCCAAGCCCCAGCAATTGCTCTGATTTATCATGCAAGACCCTGAGTTTGATTTCAAGATCCGGTCTGATACTCCTAGCCCAGAGTTTGGCAGGGATTTTGGGTGTGGGAGAGGAAGGGCTGTGCATCTGCCTGCAACACCTAACACCCATAATCGGAGCAGTGATTATGGTCTGCAGAGAAAGTCCTGCTAAGCTTAGCTGAAGGATGAGCACCGAGAGGAGGAACAGATCGGGATGTGGGCAGTAGGATGTAAAAGGAGAAAAGGGATCCCTGACAAACAGCACAACCTGCCAGCAGGAGAGAAGGGCAGAGAAGGCTTTTTCAAGAAGCCAAAAGATGGCAAGGAAAGAAAGGAGCTGCATTATTATTGTTGAGGGTAACAGTGTGCAAACTTACCTTCCTGTGTTCCGCAGAGGTAACAAGGAAAGAACTCTCTTTTTGACAGGGTATTTGCTGTTTCAGCAGTGCAAAAGTTAAGTAAGTACAGTTTGACTTTCTGGCATCCCATTTGAGCCAGGTCTTGTTTTTGCTTGGTTTGTTACAGGAAGAGGCCCTGCCTGTGTGTGCTGGGAAGTGTGAAAGGATTGTAACAAGTCACGTTGTTGTATGTTGATGATGCCTTTCATGTTTCAGCTTATGGATTTATTAGTTTGTGTGCATAGCGAATGGTTTGGGGAGCAAATGAAGTCTCACAGTGCCCAGCAGCCCTAGAGTCTCCAAAAGCCGCTGCTGTCACCAGCACAGTATCACCTCAGTGTCTCACTTGGCTGTTGTGAATGTTTTTAACGCCGTGCTGGATGCTGAGGTGCCTCTTACAGGACAGCATCAGCATCCCTGTGACAAGCTGTGTGCGTGCAGCAGTTACCCATGGGGGAATTTCTGAGCTGTGCTTACACATAGATGAGGTGGGTCAGGCTCAGCCCCACAGTGGGCTCTGCCGAAGTCCCTGAGGTTACATCTGGGCTGAATTTGCACTTTGCATTGAAGTGTGTTTGGGTTCTTGTGTGGTCGTGGCCAGAACTGGAAGAAATTTATGTGCAAGTGTGCTTACATTGTCCCTCTGGAGCCTTAGCAGGATGTGATGACATTCACTTCAAGACACTGCATCGTGTCTTCTGCCACTCCACACTGCTGCATCCCTATCCAGACTGGGCTGTATTTCAGTAGCTGGTAAATGATTCCCCTTTCCTCCAGAGCCAAGTTCAACCTTTAGCTGTCAGGAGAGAAAGCAGTGCCCTGATGCTGTCCAGGCAGTGAGAGGAGCTCCAGGGGAATGTGTCTGCCAGCAGTACCTGCAGTGGTCACCCCAGGAGTGGTTGATGCCCCTTGGAGCTGTGCTGTGCAAGAGCAAATCAGTCTCTGTCTACAGAAGGATGCTTTCCTCCTGTACCCTAGCTTGTGTGGGGTTGGAGGCAGTCCTACGTTCTTGGTTGATAGTGGATTAGGTGGAGCCTCCTAAAGATGAACCCAAACGCACTCTCCTAAGGGATGTTTCTAGGCTGGAGAGTGCAGAAGTGATTTACTCAAGGTAAATGCATGCTGAGATTGAGAAGGTAGAGTCTTAAGAGCCAGGAAATGTGATACCTTCGTTTCTACAGTAACTGTGCATGAGCCTTTATGCCCATAAGTAGCTGTTATGTATGTATAGTATACATGGGTACACCTGGGATCCAATTTACAGCTAGAGTGGGATTCATCATGTCTGGAGGGAGAGGGGGGAGTAGATGTGGGGAATGGCTGCTCTGTGTTTTTTTTTTAATGAAAGAGGGGAGAAAACCCTGAGAGTTGTGATTTATGCCCAGTCTCATAAACACTTTTTCACATTTTCCTGCCTCCTGAGCTCCTGTGAATGCCATCATGCCTGACAGAACCTGTTCCTAATGGAAACTCAAAAAATAGGTGTATGTTATGACCATGACTTTCCAGAAATGCAGCCAGCCAATGCCCAGGCAGCAAAGATTGGGATGACTGCTGTGGTTTGACATGTGAGTTCCACCAGCCACGCTAAACCTGTGAAATGAAAATGAGAGCAAGCTGCTTAAACTGTGGCTTCAGTTCTGCTCTCCCTGACCCCTGCACAGCAGCAGTGAGAAGCCACAGGGACTTGAGGGGATCTTGCAGAGTTTAAGTATTGAAGTTGAGAAAAAGGCAGCACACAAATCCCTCAAAGGGGATTTTAATATGACATGACACTGGACCCTTCTAAGAGCTCATAGGTGGGTTCAGCCTCTGTGACCAGAGGAGGGAGCATGCTGAGGCAGGGCCACATTCTCCCAGAGGTGCTCAGGGCTGAGAGTCAGTTCCAGTATAGCCTGGCCAAGATATGGATGTGGTGGTTCCTGAAGCAGTGGAAATACACAGTATTTTACCTTTATTTCAGAGCTAGCACTAGAAGACCACAGGCAGGGACTGCTTTCTTGAACATCTGATCCATTTTCCACATGACAGCCTGCTGCCTCTACACAAATTTATATGAAGCAGAGAAGTCTCTGTTTCCTAAGTTGTGTTTTCACTTTTGACTTGCTGTATTTGGCTATAGTTTGATTCTTAGAGTGCTTGCAGAGCTGGTGGTCAGCAGAGCAGAGGGCTTGGCCAGCCAAATGTGTTCAGTAGAGGAAGTCATGAGAGGTAACAAGCCCAGAATCAGTTTTTAAAGTCACTTTTTCAGAGCAGAATCACATAGGATTCACCTTATGTTCGTGGTGATGCCCTGTATGTGTTTACTCATGGGAATGGGGGGGAAAGTAAATGGAGAAATATTTGACTGTTTATGGTTTGGGTTTTTTAGATACCCAACAGCTTCTGTAGAATAAGAGAACATGTCTGTAGTTGATAACAGAGTTAGAAATGGTGAAATGCTCTGGAGTGTAACTGAAAAAATAGAAAGCAGGCTGTGGTTGGGAGGCTGAGTGGTTCTTTCACTCTTTCATAGCAGGCCAAGACTTTGAGGCTTTCACATTTTGCATACCTAATACAAATGACATTGCCATTCCATTTCATAAATCACTGTTGCTGGTTATGTCCTTGCCACTGGCTCAGTTCATTCTCTGTTTTGCCACCAGTGACTTTCTGTACATTTTCTGTTCTGGTGGAGGGGGTATGTATCATTGCATTGCTTGCTAATAGGCAGAGCACTGCTTATTTTGTGCTTATGTAATCTATAGATGCTCTGCTGCACTAGAAACTTAGCTCCAAATTACAGTGTTTAACCATAGCATATAGCTTATGGCAGAATAATATTTGCAAGTCTGAGCTCTGCACCATTTGCAGTTAAAGAGCCCTGGGCATCTTCCCTTTGCTGGTTACAGAGTTCTTCCTATTCTTTTCAACACTCAGGTTTTAGCAGTGATGATACTGAATGTTCAGATGTCCTAAATACAGCCTGTGAAGCCACGCATTGAAGTGACACATTTCCCTCACAGTTTCTCCAGCCCATTATCATTCTGGTTGCATTTCACATCTGATGGTTGTGAAAAGTGACCAAGGGGATACAGACAAGTTACTGGATAGCAGCGTGTGTTGCAACGTGCAGTGACACTGAGAAAATGTGCCAGTGTGTTAGGTAATCAGTAGAAATATTGAGAAAATAATTGCTGTAAACATATTGTGTTGGCAGGCGCCAGCACAGCATTAATTTCTGGGGCTGATTCTGAAGGAGATGGAGCAGCCGCTGTGTTCTATATGTGTCTGTGTCTGACACAGAGCACCGAACAGACGAGCGCTTATTCAAATTTCTGCTGGCTGTTGCCTTTCCTAGAGTCCTCTAAATAGATACAGTTCATCAGTAGAATGGGTTTTTTTCTCCATATGCACCATGACTTTGCCACCCATCTTCTATTGTAATTTTCGGTTTGCGTGCGTGTTTGTTCCTAGTGAAGATGGGGCAAAACTCAAAATGAAACCTGTGAGTTCGTTAACTCGGCGCATCATGTACCTGCCCACAAGGGCTCCTTTGACCCAGTGTTACTGCTGTCTCAGGATTTAGTATGAAAGTGCAGTGCTTGCTTTTGGAAATGCCCATTCATCAGGACAAGATTGCTCAGAATTTTTCAGCTCCTAGAAGCAAAGTATTAAGAAAATCATAGACTCTCAGACTGGTTTTTATTGGAAGGGATCTTACAGCTCATCCAGCTCCAACCCCCTGCCATGGGGCAGAGACACCTTCCACTAGAGCATATTGCTCCTAGCACCGTCCAGCCTGGCCTTGAACACTACCAGGGATGGGGCAGCCACAGCTTCCCTGGGTACCCTGTGCCAGCGCCTCAGCACCCTCACAGGGAAGAGCTTCTGCCTAAGAGCTCATCTCAATCTCCCCTCTGGCAGGTTAAAGCCATTCCCCCCTTGTCTTGTCCCTGCAGGCCCTTGTCCAAAGCCCCTCTCCAGGTTTCTTGTAGCCCCTTTAGTCGCTGGAGCTGCTCTATGGTCTCCCTGGAGCCTTCTCTTCTCCAGGCTGAACAAACCCAGCTCTTTCAATGGTAAAAAACCCCAACAGTGTTTCATTTGCTTAGTGCTAAAATAAAGCCAGTGGCTGCTTTCCCAAGTTCCCAGCTGTGCAGACAGGCCTGATGAGGTCAAGATGTGTATAAACTAGCAAGAGAGCAAATTGGGGTTTCTCATTTCTCCCCAGGCTGGAATAGGTTCACTCCTTTGGGTGTTCCAGAAGTGTTGCTTCAGGAGCTGTTTGAGTAAAGGAAGTTGTTCGCGGCTTGGGCTTCGGCAGTCGCTGTTTGCATACAGGGCACTGTGAGCACTGCGCAGGCACGGCGCGGTGAGGAAATGAAACTGCTGCTTCAACTCCAAGCTGGCAACAGCTCCTATGGTTTGGAGGTTTAGTTTGCAAAAGGGTCAGGCAGCTGTAGCAGAGCTTCCAATTTTCACCTGGGAATGGGGTATTTTGACTTGGCACTTTTTAGTGGCATTGGGATTTGCTGGCTGCCCTGAACCTGTGTGTTTAGTGGAGTATGTATTGATGTGGAGTTGATAACTGTCTACTAAGCAGAATTTATTGCACACCTTTGACCAGCCCACCTGTGTTTTGCCCAGTCTCTCTCCATACATATTGGGCAATAGATATGGGAGATCATTAGGGAAAACAGCTCTGAGGATGGTGAGGAGGGGAGGAAGAGGAGAAGAAGAGATGGTCTTACCAGGGTCCTGGCTTTGCCTGTGCTTTCAGGGTGGGATGTCCTCAGACTTGCCACTGCCTAATTCCCTGTATCAATGCGTGCAGTGGCACAGAGCCTTAGGAAGAAGAGGGTTGAGAATGGTGCAGGTTGGGTGACATGGAGGAAGGCCTGGGTTTTGCTTTCCCTGGGATTGAAACTGCCCTTTACTGGTCTGATTAAGGAATAAGTTGTCTGCTCCTTTGGTGGATGGTGTGGAGTGAGAGCTTCTTTCTTATATCCATTTTTTTTCCCCCAAAGAGCTGTGTTTCACAATAAGCAGTATAGTTTTGTGCTAGTGTCCAAGTGGTGTGTCCTCCTCCCACTGTGCAGGATTAACATGTGTTGCACGTGTCAGGGAGACATTCCCTCTGGAGCCTGGGGAGGGATTGATGAAGTTGGTGGCTTCTTTCCAGGTTTCGCTTCTCCCAAAGGAGCTTGTTATTTCTGGTGCCTTGAGTGTCCTAGACAAAACAAAACAGATGTATTTCAGGTGGAAGCAGGGGCTGGTTTAATGTTGGAGCACAGCTCTGGGAACAGTTTCCCAATCCAGTCCTTGTTGCTAAGGGGTCACCAAATGTGGCATTTTGGTCAGCAGATGTGGCGGAGTTTTCAGTGCAGATAATTGAGATATTGTCTTTGAGAAGGATGCAGGTAAATGTGAGCAACTGTTACTACAGTGCTCTGAGCCTTTTGCTGTTGTCCAGGAAAAGAATTACTTGGAAAATATGGAAATCCTTAGAACGGCATAAAATTATTCAAATGACAGTAAAATATAAAGGGCAATCTACTATTTGAATACATGCCATGGAGATGCATGTGAAAGGATGCCTCTTGACAAGGGAATCTCAATGAATTGATTTGCTTGTTAATACAGTGTCAGGTGGGATGTAGCTCCCAAATTACACTAAAAAAGTGCTAGCAGCAGTTACTGAGGTGAATTCCAGGTCAGTGAGAAGCAGGAAGGCAGTGTGGGTTTGGTGGGGAAGGCAGCCTGATCCTAGCAGAGCCCTAGAGGAGGATGGAGACCTCATGCTGGGCTTGCTTTGAAATTCCCTGGAAGCTGGCATCATGAAGGGATCACCAGCTGTGAGGCACCAGAAGTAAGCTGTGACCCTTGCTGGGATGGATGCTCAGGCTTCAACTTGAGAAAATCTCATTGCATGACTTTATCTTGGCTTCTTGCTGGGACACATGGGCTACAAAAGGGCTGTGGCACAAGGCTGCAGAGAGGGGAAGTGCCTTTTGGCACGGCTGCTGTGGCTGCACAGGGCTTGCAGGGGGACCCTGGTTGGCTTCTTCAGCCCAGCTGAGCTGGCTGTGTATTGCTGTGCGGTCATGGGGGGGGGGGGGGGGGGGAACAGACAAGGAGACATGCCTAACTGTGGAGGTGGGTTTGCACCCACTGTGTGGTTGTTGCACCTTCCACATGGTCTCTGCCTGCTCTGAAAGGGTGTGTCTGTATCTACTTTCAGTGTCCAAACTAAGGCAAACGTGAGCTTTAGACAGCACCATGCCTTTGAAAAAAATCAGAAGGGCAGCTCATAGCAGTTCTTGGAGTTCTGAGTTGGGATGGAGATTGTGTGAGGACCAGATGCTGGGGCTAAACATAAGAAGGATGGATGTTGGACCCTTGTTATGACTCAGGTTTTGCAGTACTTTTACTGTTTTAACTGAACTCTGGTATTTAGAGTATTGCTCAGTGTAACTGTTCTAGTGAAGTACAAGCATCATATCCAGTGAGATGTATTCATTGTGGTATGTGGAATAAGAAGTACCATGCAGCTCTGGTGCTTCAAAAGGTGCTGAGGGTAAGCTGTAAGTAAAAAACTAAGGCTTGCAAACCACCAAGCCAGCTGCTCCTGCACAACTGCTAAAAACCAAAAGATGTCCATTGCCTTCCAGCTTGTCACCTGCATGTGTGAGCACATAGCCACATTCTGCTGTTCCTGTGCCTTTCTCACAGCTGTTTCACATAGCTCTTCATGTGAATAACCTGTCTTTTCATGAGTTCAATGTGTAACTTCAAACTAATGAGCCAATCTAATGGAAAAGCTGCTTTAAAAGTTAAAAGTATGAACTGTGTGACTGAGAGTGGTTCAGGTATGTCTGGTCAAGTATGGGCAGTAAGGATGCTGTACTACTGTGTGCTTCTGCAGGGCTTTGCACTCATCTTGATCATTTTAGCAAAGCTTTTTAAAGCAAGTGTTTTGAGTAAAGTAGGTGTCACCAACATGGGGAGGCCTGAAAGAGTCTGAAGGCTGAGGTGGCTCGTGTGAGGAGTGGAGCACCCAGGACTGGCTGTGGCTGGATGGCTCTGCCCATGTGCAGGCAGCCCTTCCCCTTGAGCAGCCATCTGTGGGAGAGCTTGATTATAGCTTTGCTGCAAGAGAGAACAGAGACTTTGGACCAACTCTTGAGTAAGCAGGGAAAAGGCATGTCTTTACCTTAGTTGTGTGTGGTGGGGGAGTTATTTCCTCTAGGTTTCCAAAAGACCTTGAGTGGGAGGCCAGAGCAGTTTGTGCCATGCAAAAAATCCCCATCAGCAGCAGGGCTGCTCCCCTGGGGTCCCTTTGTTGCTCATGACCAGCAGATTAGGACATGATCTTGTTTCAGTAGTTGCTGGTGAACATGTCTTCCACAAATACCTAATCCATTTCTAAACCCATCTGCACTTCTGAGTCTTTGCAGTATCCTGTGGCAATGAGGCATACAGTTCAAGTTTGCTTTAGGTGAGAAGAGTTGCCATGTGTTTGTTTTAGACCTCCTGCTTGCTAATGAGGAGACAGGTGGGGAAATCAGCATGTTTTACCTCTTGTCTCTGTTCTGAATATTCTGTGCCTGCACAAATGGCAGTGGGAGTGCAGCCCAGCTGTGGGTATTTCCACTCTGGTAATTTAGAACAGTTGTGGTTATTTTGCATATCATGGGGATAGTTTAATAGCAGAGGTTTTGTGTCTTCTAAAAGGCCATGAGAAATGTCATGTCCTGGACAGAGATTGTTTTTTGTTAAGGGATCAGTCAACACTTGATGGGCACATGGGTTATGTTTCTGTCACCTGAGAGCAGAGGTATGGGGGAAAAGTTGCCTTCCCCTCACTGTGCAGGTTTTGGAGAGGGTTAACCTGAAGGTATTACTGGCTGGATATTGCTTCAGGCTTTGTCTTAGAATGAGGAAGACTTTTAATGAATACTTTAGATACTTCAGCTGATGTGGCTGATTCTCTCCTCTCTGACTGCACTTAGTTAGATCAGAGTACAGCAAGAGAAGGAAAATCTAAGCAGGAAATAAAGCAGTGAAAAATTCAAATTGCCTCCAGAGAGGTCTGTTAAGAGAAGTGTTACCAAAGGGGAACTGTTTCTTGCTGGCCTCACCCTTACTTTTGAGGAAGAACATCTCTACTGAGCCTCTATAGCTGCTTGAAATAGGTTCCTTGGAGTGAAGCGTCTCCTGTGGTCTAGTTGGGTTTTAATGCATCCTTTACTGGGAAGGACTTGCCAGCTTGTGTTGTAATTCTCAGAAAATGAGTGGAGCTTGCTAAGCTCATTAGGGTGCCCATCATCATTTGTGGTCACTGCTGCAAAGGGCTCCTGCTCCAGCCACAGCCAGTTAAAGGGAATTTTTTGTCTTGCGAGCGTCTAATTCCTCAGGGTCATTCTCTGCTGCTGCCTCCCAGCACCTCCCTTGCACCACCTGCAGTAGGGGCTTTATGCAAAGTGGTTAGATGCTTTTTGTGAGGATCGGGTGGACTGGCTGAGCAGGCTTCTCTGCAGCAGTTTTGCTGGGAATTTCAGAAACACAGCAGATGTCTGTTGTCCCGTCTTGGGATGATGGCAGTGGCTGTCTCCAGAACAGAAGGCCACAAGGTCTCTTGATTTGAAACCATACTGTGTTGCCACTGTGACTGCAGGCAAAAGATGATAATGAGATCCTAAAGACTTTATTAACAGCATGTTCCCTTTTATGTGCTTCCTTAGTTCTTAAATAATTGGTACTGGGATAGGAGGAGAGTAGTGCTAAGTCTGTGTAACATCTCAGGCCAGCAGTGGAGGGCTCATGAAGTCTCAGCAAAAGCCTTCAGGAAAGGGAAAGGGTCACATGAAAATCAGGACTTCAACCCTTTCCCCTTGCTTGTTCCACACTTTTTGGGGAAGTAAAGTTTGTATTTGTCTGGAAGGGGCTTTTCTGGGCTACCTCAATCAGCTGTGGGTTTTCTTGCAGGTGCTAAAACCAGTTGCACCTCTTTGCTCCCTGGTTGCGTGAATGGATCAGGACTAGATCCTAGATCTGCATCCTAGAAATTCAGGGCAAGAATAGCTCAAACTGTGGGAGAGAGGAGGAAGAAGCCAGGTTCGTCATTTGTGATGCCTCTTGAGAAGGAAAGCAAGTGTCTGAGCTGCTGCCTCAGGATATACTAATGATACCTGGGTCTGAGAGCAGACGGCAGCGAGCAGAAGAGCATTAAAAGATGATACTGATGAATCATCTGACAAAAAGCTCTTTTTTTTTTAACTTGTGCCCGTTGTCCTTCAAGACCTCAGCTCCTTTATTTCCACTGTCCCTTCTGAGGAGACTCAGTGTTGCTCAGGTTGCATTGTGGACATCCAGGTCCTGCAAATGAAACTGCTGTTGCTACTAACACTGGAAATGCAGAGGACACTGATCAGAGTGCTGAAAATGCTGCCGTAACTGTCAGCCATGTGATTTCAGATGCTCCAGGGTGTAGTAGTAGTGTGTAAAAGGAGAAGAATATCAAACTGGCCTAGTTCTGCTGATTAGAACTTGTTTAAATACAGTATGTGTACAGCCTGTTCTTCAGTAGGCTGATACCAGTTGGGAGGCTAGACTGTTTTCTAAGTTTATCTGCTTTCTTATCACCCTACTGGTAGCAAGATCTGAATTCATGGCTCCGTTTGACCTAAGGTTTAAGTAGAAGGGTAAGCTCAGGGGATGGCATATGAGCTCCTGCCTGGCACTGAGCTATAAGGTGTCTGTGTACTCTGCACAGACAGTTATTGCACCTTTATGTTTTACTTATAGGTGGACTCTGATCTAATGTTGCCAATTCCCTTTATCTCTGATTGTAAAATACCTTCTTTCTAGAAACGTGGGTGCATTTCTGCACACCAGCACAAAGAACAAAACAGCAGAGTCATTGGGAAATGAGTTCTCCATATGCGGTGTGATTTCTGCTAAATTCCTGGCTTTTCTTTGCATCTTTAGGGAGGGAGAAACTGCCTCAAGCTCTGCATCTTTTGTGTGTGGACAGACCTTAGAATAAAACCTACTGATAATAGCTGAGATGGCAGAACATGACAGAGAAGCCCATTGCATGCTTATTGCTGCCTTTCTCTTTTTTCAGAGAGGCTGTTCAGTTCTTCTGTTGGATTTGGCTGGTTTGTTCCCAGTACTCTGCATCACTGAACCTGGTGTCTGAAAAGGGCTTTACCTGGGTAAAGCTGGTCTGGCTGTATGAAAGTCTTTGGGAGAAGCAAAGAACATTCCCTGACTAATTTATCTGTAGGGGGTATTTTCTTGCCACTCTACCATCCTTTTATGCATGACTTAGCTTCCCAGCCGACTAAAGTCTTTGAAGTTCGATTGCAAATAGCTCTTCAGCTATCCCTTCCCCCATCTAATACAGGGAAACCAGAACAACCATTCCTGTGGAAAGATCCTGTCTTGTTACATGTCTCTCCAATGTTAACACCCTTCTCTTTTCCTCCTTCCTTTTCCCTACCTCCTCCTCCCCCCCATAAAAAAAAACTTTTTTTTTCTCCCTTAATGAGATCTACTTAAGACTTGAGGGAAAAGGCCATGGTTCCATGAGATGGTAAATCCAATTTTAGGGTGTTTCATATGTAATGAGAACCACTGTGTCCGCATCAGGCAGCCCCTGAATTGGCACACATTCATCCTGCCATTTCAGATTTGTTCACATAATGCAGAAGGGGCGACTGTCCAGGCCAGCTTCACATCGGGGCATGCACAGGCTGCCCAGGCAACCCCGAACTCAGGATGGGGGCCACTGAGTCCCCGTCTCTTACTCTTGCTGTACTTTATGATCTGCCCAGTTGTATATTCACGTTTATCTCTGCTCAAACCTGTGCAGTTGGGGGTGTCTGGAAGTTTCCAGTTTCAGCACTGATGTACATGGACCCAAAGGATGTTAGGTGAGCCTGCACTTTTCCTAGAGCTGTCCCTGCAGACACCACAGTCTCTTGTACAGGCAGGTAGCCCAAGGGCTTTGTCTGGCTTCTCCAAGTATCTCTTTTTCAGTGATCTTGCCTGGAAGCTTGCAGTTCAGAGCCTCTTTTCTCTTTTGGAAGGGAGAAAGATCTGAACGAAACCACCCCTTTTGTGGAAGGTAGTGCACTTGCTAACAAACAGAGCAAACCCCTCAGCATGTTATTGCCCTCTTTGCTACTTCATCTCTTCAGGCTTTGTGCTGAGGCAAAACTGGCAGTTATTTTCCCACTGGCTTGCTTTAGGGATGTGAGGCTTGCTGTCCTAGGAAGCTTGTGCAGTGGGCTCTTGAAAATCACGTTGAAAACTGAAGTGTGTGCGTTTTTGCCAAGAGAATGGATTTTTGAAAGTACTGAATACTGGTTGAGTCTTTTCCCCCTGTGATCACATTTCTCACATTGTCTTGTGTCTGGATCAGTGAAGATCTGGTTACCTTGGACCACTGTTGCACTGCATTTGCTTCCCATCTCTGTCCTCTTTGCTTTACTTAGTTGTTCTTCCCTGAGTTGCTTGCTAAATAAAAGAAGTTTTTAACTTGATGCATATGAGGGGCTTCAGGAACTTGGCGGTGTAAATTTGCAGGAGCCTGGGTTGCTGTCTTTAGTACTTCTGCCCATTGTGAAGGAGTCATTTTAGCTCATTTTGTCATCTTGATTCACTAGATTTTCTAATGATGGCTTGGACCATTGGGCAGCCTTCCAGCTCTCCTGCTGTCCTTAAAACACAGTGTTTCTAGTGCCAGGAAGCACTGCAAGTGAGTGAAGAGACCTTTTCCCTTTGTAAACTTCCCTCTCTCAAGAACCCATGCTGTGCACTGAAAGCCCAGGTGAGCTCCTCCTCACATCCTTCTAGATCTCAACTTGTGGCATCTCCCCATGTGCAGGACCATCTAATTAGGGAGCACATTGTGAGACGCATGCACAGTGATGGGATTTCCTCACCCCTGTCCTGAGACTGATGGGGAATTCTTCCTCTCTCCTCCTGTGGTTTGAGGTATCAACTTAAAAGTTGGCATTAGAAGAAAAGAAGAAAGTGGCATAAGTTAGGCTGGTGTTTGCAGTGCTGTATGTTTACAGTGAGCACTTGAATATTATTTGCACTTGTTCTACTTGTTGTGCAGCCCTGTAGGTGTGGAGAGAATTGTTTGTGCCAAAGAAGTGCTGCAAATAAGTACCAGACCAAAACACAAGCTGGGCTGACAGTGTATGTGTCAGATAGGGTACTGTCATCTTACAGAGCTTGAATTCTCTTTTTCAAGCAGTGAGAGATACTTCAGCAGTTGATAATAAAGAAACCAAACCACCCAAGTAATTCCTCTCTTGTGAGAAATCCCTGCTCCATTGCAGCCTTTTTGGTGTCCCTTTTTGAGGAACACGGGTGGATCTGTTGTGCTGTTGTATCTGTGTTCTGCTCTGCTTTGTTTGCAACCTTTGCCTGCGAATTAGGTTTGCAAAGTGCTGTATAAATATAGAGCTATATTAAACAATCTTGCAGTCTTCTGTTCTTGAGATAGAAATACATGTTGCTGAAGATACTTATAATCACTGATTTGTAATATGTTAATCTTTCCATTTGCCTGTTACTGGCAGTGAGCTGTGCATTTTATTACAGTGCAGATACACCTGAAAGCTGTCTTTATCCCAGTTAAAAGCTGCTGTGATTGCAGTTGTGTGCCCTGACAGTGGCAGGATGATGGGATGCTCCCTTGCTGCCCAGAGGATTTGGAAAGGTGTGACTAACCTCAAGGGTGTCCGGGGGGAGGCAGTAAACGTCAGCATAGATCCAGGCAGCAGTGGTGGTGTTCTGGCCACCATGGGCACTGGTGATGGCACAGTTATCTGAACAGGCTTGAGAGCTCACCTGGGAAGGTGCAGGCAGTGATTTGTTCTGTGTGTGGTTTATCTGCTGCTGTAGCTAAACTGCTGGCAAACCACCTATGCTCTGCCCTCTCATACTCCACTTCTGCCACACCAGCAAAGTCCCACCCTTGTGTGTGTGTTCATTCAGAGGGAAAGCTATAATTATAGCAAAGTGAAAATATTTGTATGTATTGTAAATATGGTGCTGAGTCTGCTTTGTTCATGCCTGACACCGGGAGGTGTGGATGCTTAGCACGGTCTCTCTGCCATGTCATCCTGCCTGAGTGTTGCCCTCCCAGCAAGCAGAGGCAGTTCGGACACACGGCTGCTCTTTACATGCTTTGCCATGGAACCTGGAAGCTCTTCTCCAGCTAAAAGCAGATTTAAAAATGAGCAAAATAGTACTCTCTGAAGCCCTTGCTGTAGATTTTGGGACAGCAAGAGGTATTTGCTCTTAGTGAAGCAAATGGTGGGATTTTGTGGCCATAATTTGAAAGGGTTTGTGTTTTTTTTAAGGAGTTTTTAGTTGAAATCGTGTCACTGAGGAAGAATTGCAGGTGGCTGGTTGGCATCCTCAGGATCCCTGTCTGTTCTGCAAGGTGTAAGAAATGCGGCAGGTTTGAAACATCTCGTTCTTTTTAATGTGCTCTGTAGAAGAGGTCTGCGAAGAGAGAGGTGTGTGTTAGAGAGCTTGGGCTCTTTTCACCCTGGGATCACAGCACATCGTTCTGGGGCCATTTCCCTTGTCAAACACAGAGCATGGCGAGGAGAGGCAGCCAGAGCCAGGGAAGTTGAAGGGACCTCAAGTCTGTTCTCGACCCTCTGTAGTGTGTTGTGCAGCTGTTGGGTCAGTTGTCCTCTTCCCCTTGCCTCTGAAGGCTTTTCTTTCCCTACCTCTTTGTAAGGATAAAAGGTGAAACTTGTTCACTTGTGGAATTTTTAGACGTGGGTGGACTTAATCCAAACCCAATTGATGGCTGTTTGACCAGGTTTTGTCTGACAGTCACTTCTGATTTTAGTTCCGGCTTTATGGAAAAGCTGCTTCTTAACATTTTAAATGGCAAAGCTTTTCCGTGTTTCAGTATGGAGTTTTTTAAGGTTTAGGGCTTAAAGAGTGAATTCTTTTGTTGTTTCCTTTCTGTGAGTGCAAGTTGCAGCAGGCTGAAAGGTTAGCTACTTCTTGCAAGCATGGGATGCTTCACTTCATTACAGCTAATGACCTTGCATTGTGCTGAATGCCATTGATCCTGCATGTCATTATTTTGATGCACCAGAGCTCAGCCAGGCTGTGTCAGAGCAGTTGCTATGTTCAGTGATAGAAGTTCTCAACCTCAAATATAAGTAATGTGGTACCCAGCAGAATATTTAAGTGAAATGAGCTGTAAGCTGATGGTATTCAAAATGCATTCTGAAATTCTGAGTGAATTCTTTCTCAGATGGCCTTTTTAAAAGGAAATGAAAGCATGTGAAGTTCCTCTGCACGTAGGAAGGGTACTGAACAGCACCTACGATGAAGCTCCCAACTGCTGCCGCAGTGTCACTGCTCCTCTGGGAACAGCCTCTTCACATCTGGAAACTGCCAGTTCTGCATGCAGATATTAGGATGTAGTTTCTTTTTTCTGCAGGTATGAACATTTGCTTGCTAAATGCTGGGTATTGCTCTGAGATTAGACCGATACCCTGCATTCAGTGGCTCTCTACCCTGTCATTATTCAGGCTGATGCAGGAGTGAGATTTTGGGATGTTCCCTTCACTTAAGAGGATCTGCCTGTGCTAAAATGCACTGTACCAGTATTAAAGGTGGCATTTAGCATTTTGGGTGAACAGTGAATGAGGCCATTTATAACCAGTTACACTGATGTGAATCTCTCCCAACAAATCTGCATCATTAAAACACCTTTGGAAAAATGTGTCATGCATAAAATTAAATACCTGTTTTGCTAACTCCTGATTTAATTAATGCAAAGTAAAGATGGCAGCACAGATTAATTTAGTTGGAAATGGCTTTTCTCTCAGTGGGCTGAAGGGAGGTTTTCTGGAGGTGTTGTACTGGGTGCCCTCAAAGCAGGTGAGTGAACTCCAGGTCTGATCGACACAGGTTTTTTGATAGTGATGGCAATGACATCCTCATAACAGTGCATACAGCCCAATGACAGCCTCATAACAGTGCCTTACATCAGCCCACTTTTTTCCCCTTGCATGAGCAAAGAGGGAGACCAGCTAGAAGGCAGTTTCTTTGGGAGGACAGTGTAGCTACTTTTCAGTTTTACCCTGAGAGGTATTTGGTAGCAACCGCAGTAAATCCAGGTTCAGAAAGGTGAATGAAAAGAAATCCATATAACAGAAGATCTTTTGATGTCTCCCCCTGGTTTTTCCTTCTGTACCTTGATCCCTTTCACTCAGTTGGTGCCCATGTTTCCCCTTGCCTTAGATATGGCTTTCCTGTAACTGCTCATCCACTTTAAATATTCATTCCTCTTAACTTTCTTTAAAGACTCCCTTTTAGACCATCTTCTTTTAGTTTGACCTCTTTCCTAACCTTGGCTATTCTTTTCTCAACCCCCTTGCCTTTTTGATCTGTTTCTCCCTGCTGCTTCATCTCTTTCCCTTTCCATCTTGCTCGGGATAAAACTGGAGCACAGGCTGTTCACTGTAAAAGTACAGGTGAGTTGTCAGCCCGATATTATAGGAAGCAGAGAATCTGTTGTTGCTTCCTGGAGACACATCTGAGCGCCAAAAGAAATTAAAATAATCTTTCATATGTGAATGATGCTCCTTAGTGCTTTAGCAGTTCTTATTTCACCTTAAGTAAAAATAAATCATAAATCACAGGCTGGTTTGGGTTGGAAGGGACCTTAAAGCTCATCCAGTTCCAACCCCTGCCATGGGCAGGGACACCTTCCACTAGAGCAGCTTGCTCCAACCCCCTGTGTCCAACCTGGCTTTGAGCACTGACAGGGATGGGCAGTATATATGCAACTATGTATGCAAATATATGCAACTTATAAATACATGTATGCAGGAAAAAAGCATGCCGTGCACTACAGCATGGACTCCAGCTTGTCCTGCCACCTCTCTGCAGTTTCAGGATTGGCTTTTTCCAGCTGATCTTTCCTTCAAGAGGGAAAACCAACATTATTTGTCAGGCAGGATTCTTTGGTATTGAGACTGAGCAAAGGGCTGGTGTGGATGGGAGTGGGCTCTGGGTGATAGGCAGGAGCATGCAGGTCTCCTGCAGCAGCACTTTCTGAGATGGGCTGCTCTGGGCTGGTGGTGCTGCAGGAGGGGAGAATCCTGCAGGGAGAACTGGGGATTGGGAAGGATTTGTGGCTTGGAGCTCCCCGTCATACTGCCTAGTGTTGGTGCACCAATGAGGCTTCATGGGGTGACTTTCCTCTATACCCCATAAGATGAGGTGAATGCGAGTGTGAAGCTGATTTTGCCTATCTTTGGTAGCCTAAATAGTTGTGGCTTCCTATCTAATGCTGACCTTTAGCATCATCCAGCTTTTGCAATTGGAACCAGTGCATTTAACAGTGCCTTTTGTGTTCACTGACTGAAAAACGGCGTTTGTTCCACAGGAAACTTGTTTGCACCTGCCACAGTCCCCATCTTTGCTCTTCCTTTGCTCCGCTCACTGGAGCTGCAGCAGTTGAAACTGTAGAATGTCCTCTCATTCCCCAGCATCATCAGCGTGGAACGTGACTGCAATAGAGCAGCTGGGGAGAGGATGCAGGGGGTGAGACCTGCTTAGAAACCTCAGCCAGATGTGTACAGCTCAAGGAGGAGATGATACAGTTCAGCTTTGGAAAGAGTCAAGTGCAGTGGGTTATTATTTCGACTTCTCTTTTTTTAGCTGTTCATTTGAGGGGTTTCAGAACAGCTCTTGGAATACCTCCCTGCACGCACAGATGCAAGTCCTGTCTCCGTTACTCCTAGCTCTTGCTGCAGGGTTTGCCAGGCTTGTGCTTTCTGCCCTTCTGCAGATGGTTACACAGTGGTCTCCTGAGGGGTTGGACATGTTCAGACCCCTAAAACCATGGGTGGCTTTTTGGAGGTGACCCATGCAGTGCATGAGCCGGTGGGTTCATGCTGCAGCAGAAGAATGCGGGGAAGCCAGGGCGAGGGGAGGTGCTAGGACAAGAGGATTTGCAAAGCTGCTGTTCCAAGTGTTGTGCTCAGCCTGCTCTCTGGTGGTAGCTGCTGTAGCAGAGATGACCTTTGCTTAAACGTGAAGCATTTGGTTTGATTGGGATACTCAGCTTCGTACAGCTACAGTTTAGAGTTGTCAGCTCATCTGCTCTTGCTTTTGTTCCCTTATCCCATGCAAGGTACACCGGTTACAAATAATATCACAGCAGCTTTAAAGCCAACAAAGCTTGCTTCTTCCCAACAGCTCTCTCCAGTGCAGGTTCTCCGGTGTCTGATAAAGGCTGAGCTCTGTCGCTCTTTTCTTTCAGACTGGGGAGACTAGTAGGAGGGCAGACAGAAGAGGCACCTGCTGGCACAAAACGTGGAAGAAATAAACAACCTGGGGATCTTGAGTCAAATTTGGCTGAAAACAGCCAGCAGGATCCAGAACTCTTGCTAGGGTTGAGATGCAGAGAAGTACTTAAAAGACCATTTGACTGCGATCTCTTCTTACTGCCTCAGCTGGGCTGGAGCCTGCAGCATGCAGGGCAGGCAGAAGAGCTCCGGTGGAGGTAGAGCATCACTGCTGTGCTCTGGTCTGTGCTGGTGAATGTAGGGATTCTCCTTTAGATCAGCTGATGGCAACATCCAAACTGTTTGTCTGGGTTTGTTGTGCGAAGCTGTTGTGAGGAAGGAGGTGCTTGGTAAATCTTTCAAAGGAGGCAAACCAGCCATGCTTATAGAGAGCCTGGGAGGCACTGTTGTGGTGAATGCTGCTCTTCAGTCCTGAAAATAGCTGAGGAGTGTTTGCTGTCACAAGAGTGATGGAACAAAAGGAAGAATGGGAGAAATAGTTTTGGAGGCGGTTGTTTTGACCCTGTCCTGTGTTTGCTGACATCCCACTAGTAAAGGGTCAGTCCCATTCGTGTTTCCTAGATAAACTGTCAGTGTGATGGATATGTCTTCCAGCAGTATTTGGTTGCTGTATTTCTTATCGGGATTTGTTTTCACGATACCTGAGGGATGTGACAGTCATATGTGTGGTTTCGTTGTGCTGGAGACACCTTCAGGACTGAAGTGCCTGTAGGACGTAGCATGCAGGTGTGACCATTTGCTGTTGAGGATGGGGCTTTTCTGTTGGACAAGACCTAATCAGGCAGCTTTGAGACTTCAGAACAAGCAGGCACCTTCTGTTGTAATCCATTTTCCATCCCTTTGATAGCGGAGGTAGGACGTTGTTCCAGCGTTTTATATAACTCTACTTCTTGTTGCTAGTAAAGTATTCATTTTGCCCAAAACCATGGTATATGCTGTGTCTTTGAATCCCAGTATTTATGACTGATGCTTAAAGGTAATTTAAGGAGACGTAGGGTTCTCTTTTCCCCATGTGAATTGCTGTGGTCTAGTCAAGACAGCTTGCAGCAGCAACCACGTGGAAGTGTTGTCTTCCCACAATTAGAGGTTAAGAGTTGACAGCAAATGAGCCAGGAATTATAATTAAAAAAAACAGGGTAATTTGAGCATGGTGAAAACCAGGGAATAAAAATTCTTGGTGGAATGCACGTTGTCAGTATTGGGTGCAAATAAGAGCTAATGAATCTTGCAGTGAAAGATGTTTGAATTGTGTTTATTTTGCTGAGCAGGGGGGCAATTCCTCCTATTCCATTGGAGCTCAGGGTTTTGTTCAGTTGGTATTGATGCTCTTTTGGAAAGCTTTTACCTCTCTGCTTTCTGAGGTCTGACATAGAAGAGAAAGGCTTCAATAGGCACCAGCTGCTCAGTGGGCCCTTTCTTTTCAGAGCATCGCTTGCTTTTCTCCATTCCCAATTAAAGTGTGTGTGAAACTTAGCTTTTGTTTGAAGCAGCGGGCGCTGTGATATTCCATGTAAAAGGAATGTGCTCCTCACCTTTTCTCTCCTTTTTTGCCGCAGGGTCAGCATTCTTCAGGGGAGGACATGGAGATCTCTGACGATGAGACCAACCCTGCACCCATCACCAGTGCAGAATGTGCCAAAACCATTGTGGTGAACTCCTCTGTCAGCAACACAGGCGTGATGGCCCCATCGATTCCTCCCATGCCACCACCAGGATTCCCTCCTCTTCCTCCTCCTCCTCCACCACCTCCACAGCCAGGCTTCCCGATGCCTCCGCCGCTGCCTCCACCACCTCCACCTACTCACCCTGCTGTCACTGTCCCCCCACCACCACTCCCTGCCCCTCCTGGGGTCCCTCCACCTCATATCTTGCCTCCGCTTCCTCCGTTCCATCCTGGCATGTTCCCTGTCATGCAAGTGGATATGATAAGTGTCTTGGGGAACCAGTGGGGTGGCATGCCAATGTCCTTCCAGATGCAAACTCAGATGCTGAGCCGCATGATGCAGGCACAGAACACATACCAGTATCCGCCTTTCATGACGGGTCGGATGCAGTTTGTGAACCTTCCACCCTACCGCCCTTTCTCTATGGGAGCAGCTCTTGGTCGTGGTCAGCAGTGGCCACCGCTGCCCAAGTTTGACCCTTCGGTTCCACCACCGGGTTATGAGCCGAAGAAGGAAGATCCCCACAAAGCCACTGTGGATGGAGTCCTCTTGGTCATAGTGAAGGAACTAAAGGCTATCATGAAAAGGGACCTGAACCGGAAGATGGTTGAAGTGGTAGCGTTTCGGGCATTTGATGACTGGTGGGACAAGAAGGAACGTCTGGCAAAGGTAGGCTTGCACATACTCTCTGCTGGATCCCGAGGGGAACTGTTCTTAGTGCTTGTGGCACCTGCCTTGGGACAGTGTAACACTCTGGTATTAAACTTGGCATATTTCCATGGTGTCACGCCATATATGCAGGCATTTTGTGCTGCTTTGCCATCAGAACAAACACAAGTGGGAATTTTAGTCCTTTCCAGTCACAGGTGGAATTACACCATTGCAGAGTTATCTCTGAGCACATGTGGAGTCACAGCTGCTCACCTAGGAGTGAGCTGCTGCTCTGTCTCACACCATCCCGCTGATTGAATGCGGTCCCAAGGAAGAAATGTTTAGTTCTTGGTGTCATCCCTCTGCTTTGGGGTGATCTTCTCATCCCCTCCAGCTCCTTCTCATCCCCTCTCATCCTCTTCCAACTTTAGGGGAACCCTTTATTTGCAAGGAACTAAGCACAGGGTCTTGGACACCATGTTCATCTTTGGTGGCATGCTGCCCAACCCGGCCTGCATGGCTGCTCAGTTCATCCTGGCTGGATGCCTCCAGAAAGGGGTTTGCAGGAAGAAATTACCTCCCCATCAGGAGAAAAACATGCAAGGGCTTCTCACATCTAAGAGGAAACTGTACTTCAGCTCCAAAAAACCTGAAGTCAGATGCAACAGGAGCGTTTGAAACCACCAAGCTGCTGTTTTGTATTCTCCACTCTGTGTGATGAGATCCACTCCTCTGCACTCCCCCCACCTCCCCAGTCCATGTATACAGCAGCAGTTAACTAAAAAGCTGAATACTGGCCAAATCCATGAGGAGTTCCAGGGATTAGTTAAGAAAACAGTTCTGCGTGAGTTGTCTCATCCTTTCTCAGCCAATTTAAAGTGTACCTCAGCCAGGAAACATCTCTGTGACCTAATATGTGATGAATTTGTCACTGCCAAGAAACTCACACTATAGAAAGGTTCATGCAAACCTGAGAATTACTATTGCAGTGAATTCTTGTGAATAAAACCCCAACAAACCAAACCTGCAGATGCATTTTCTGTTTAAGATGCCAGTTTTCAGAGCAGTATCTCCATTACCTGCTGGTAGCACGTTAACTCCAGTGCCTGGGAGAGCTCCTTGGCTTTCCATTACCATTCCGTTGGTAATGCTGCTGCTTAACAGCTGGTTTATGGCTGTGTAATTTGTTCTGACTTGGAGCTGGCTGGGGTGACGTGTGCCAGGAAACCAGGTCCCTGTCCTCCTGACTCATGTTTGGAGCTTCTGTCTCCCACCAGCATTTGCTGACCTTTTTGCAGGAGGCCCCTTGATTTCCAGGGCAATGAGGGAAACAAATCCAGTGAACAAGTTGCAAAAGCCGTGACTGAAGTACCCAAGAAGTTGTTCTAAACCAGGTATCTGCAGTGGAGAAGCAGAAGCAAGCCTAGGCAAATCTGCAGCAGCTGCTCGGGCTCTTTATATACTGAGCTATGGCTGGATTTAGCATGTTCCTCCCTTCACCTGGAATCTGTAATCCACTTTGGGACAGGAAGTTGACTGTACCACAGCAGCTTGCCACAGTCCTTGCCACAGGTCATGTTGGACATGAGTAGTCTAATTGGGCATACAAAATTGCTGCATGGAAAACCACTTGTGCTTTCTAACCAGGAACAGAAATGCCAGAGCTGTTGCTGGTTCAGGGCACTGCGTGGAGAGCCCTCTGCCAGGCCATGTGCTGCTGTCACATGCAGAAAAATGTCACATATTTCAGAGCCTCCTTTCTGCTAGGGCTGGGCATCCCCTGACACTGGTGTGGGACAGGATTCCTTCTCAGTGACAAGCTGACTCCTAAACTGAACTTACCTTCCTATTGCTGGTGTCTTTGTGCATGTGTGAGGATGAGCCAGCTGGGCTCCTTGATGGCAGCTGTAGGTAGGTTCCCCATGTATTTTGCCACCAAATTATTTTTCTAGAATAGACCAAGACCTCCAGGCACTGTTAGAGCTGAAATGACCCTCTAAAACAGGCCCTGCATCCCCATTTCTTCCTTCCTAACAGTTTTAATTGGAGCTCCTCGTATTTTTCCTTATTGACTGATGATAGTGAAAGAAATCATGTTACTTTCAGAGGTTTGCAGTGTAAGTAAGACAACATATCTGCTTTTTTACATCTTTTCTTCTTTAGAAATAAATGAAGCACATTTATAGGGAAAGATAATATCTTTTAATATCTCCTATCCTTGGACCATCTAGCTGCAGTAGTCCTGTTATGTCACAGGAGAGATCAAAGCTTGTCTTAGCACTTGAGCTCTGCTGTATGCCGGTTCCTGCGCTAGGTCCCTGTAGGGACACAGTAGGTCTCCCTGACCTTCCCAGGCATGACAGCAGGAAGCCCTGTGGGCGTCTTTTTATCCCCTGACTGCCCAACAATGCTCAAGTTTAGTAGGACAGCAGATACTACCTACTCAGTGCTGCCAGCAGCCCCTGAACCACACAAGGCGGCAAGACACTTGCCACCTCCCGTGCCTCAGTTTTTCTCTTTTCTCCCTGTGTTTTGGCTGCTGTCTTCCATCAAAGGAATCAACTTGGGCAGCTGATTGACTGCCAAGAAGTATCATGCCATAGGTAAAAGATGGGAAAGCTCAAGGATAAAGCTGGTGTCCTAGGTCAGGCAGGATAGAAAACATATGTGGTGAAAGCTGCTGAGGAGCGTGTTGCTGGTGAAGGCAGCATGTACCACAGACTGTCTGCCTGAGGAAAGCTTTTCCCTGTTCCCAAATCTAGTGATGGGTTTAAGTTTAAAGCCTGGATAAAATGCATTAAGCAGAGTGCCAGGAATAACCTGCCATCTCTGGCATGGAGTGTTGCTGTTTGGATTCTTGATATTCCCACTAGTCTTGTCCCTTATTAGCAGGAGAGCTGAGCTCATGCTTCTTCTCTGGTGATTACAGCCAGCTTTGGCAGATGAGCTCTGTTAATGTCTGTTAAACTGACTTTTAGATGTTCTTATGCCACTGGCTGATGGGAGTGAACGTTCCCACCGTTTGCTCAAGAAGAGCATGGCATGCCACCGGGCATCGTGCTCTCCCCACCTCATCTGCCTCTTCACAGCTGCAGAGGTTTGAATTCCTGCTCTTCCTTCACACCTCAGGTCAGGTGAAAAGGGGTTTGATGTGGCTGAGCAGAGATGATTTCCTGTTTCTCAGGACTGGAGCCTTCTGACAATCTCTGTGGACTTGTGCTGTGGTTGCCAAGTGAACACAGTGATGGGTGTGATTTCTGACTCGCTATATTGTGTCTTGTGCTGAAAAGAAGAAAGGTCTTCCCAACTAGAAGGTCTGAAGTTGCTTTCAGCTATGTGGGTTAGCAAGTGAAGGTAGATAATCCAGTGTTAGGCTGACTTGCCTAAAGCTGGTTATTTGCAAGAGGTATATGTGTAGCTCTATTTCTCACATAGCTGTGACCAGACCAGATGGGCTCCTGCAGCATTTGGGAATACTGGTATATCCCAGCTCCTAAGCTTCCCTTCAGAGTTTAGGATCTTTGTACAGTAGCTGCTTTTTTGATACACGGTAGTTCATGCCTGGGGGGAGGAATGTGTTCCCTTGGGCTGAGTTCTGGGTTGATGTTTGCACCTTTTCTTCCCCTTTCATCTTTCGTTTTAATGGCCTTTGCTTCCAGCATTGGATTCTGGCTGTTCAGAAAGTGGTCACTGTGGTCTCCACACCAGACACTTGAGAGACCTGAAATGAGCCATGGGGGCTAATGGGTCTGTTCATTTCCCTTGTCCTTTCTTGTGAAGGACTCTAGCCTATGTTAAGTTGCATGTGAAGTAAATGGAGATTGTTTCTTAAAACACTCAGTGGAGAAAGCAGGAGTGTCTGCTCTTTGCCAGTGTGGTGGCTCCAAATGCAAGATCACTTAGTGTCCCATGCTAAGCAGCTGTTCTGGGAACCCCAACAGTTTTGCCTTAATCAATTTTAGTACTTTGTGCAGAGCAAATAACTTCTTAAAATGCAAAGGGGAGGAGGCTTCTCAGAAATGGAAAGGTCTTGTTATCAAGAAGAGCTCTTGCACCTTCTCCCTTTCAAGTGTGTGTGGCCACGTAGTGCATGTTCAGCTGCCCTTGCCTTCAGAGAAACTGATAGCAGGGCGAGGCAGTGACATTTCACAATCCTCAACATAGATGGTTTTCAGAGTTTGTGTGCTACCCAGGGCATTTTCTACTTGAGTGTGCTGTCTCTGTTGCAGGCGTCTCTCACTCCAGTGAAGTCTGGAGGAGAACTGGAGGAAAAACCAAAGCCGAAGGATCGAATTGCATCTTGTCTTTTGGAGAACTGGAACAAAGGAGAAGGCCTGGGATATGAGGGAATTGGCTTGGGCATTGGGCTACGAGGGGCCATCCGGCTGCCATCCTTCAAGGTAAAAGCAAAGATCTGTCTTCATTATGCTAGTATTCCCTTCCAGCCTTATCTTTGCATCTACCACTTGTGTGCATTGTCTGTAAAGGATCTCCCTGCTCCCCAGTGTAAATGAGGCATTTGGCTGTGTTTAGGACACAGCATTTCAGCATGATTGCAAAATATGCTTCTGCTTGTGGTGCTTTACACAGTTACTGATTTGCTTAGAATGTTCTGCAGTTTGGCAGCTGAATCTCACCTGAAGTTTGGTTAAAGGTGTTCTCTGCCCATGTACCTCACAGAATCAGACCTGCAAGCACAGGGTCACAGAGCATTTGCATAAACAATGAAAAGCATCTTAAACAAAGTGTGGGTTAGAGGAGGGTAGCGGCCTTCCCTGGAGATAGGCTTTTGAATGCATAGAAAGTGCAAGTGAAGGTTTGGGCTGACGGATTCTGCAGCCTTTATTTAGAATAAAACTTGCTTTGAGCTTCTTTAAGATGCCATAGGCTTAGGTTCTTTTTCTGTTCTGCTGCATCTCAGACAAATGGATTTGTGGAGAGTTTTCTCTGTCATCTTCAAAGTGTGTGGTGATGACATGCACCGTGCTGGTACCCAGAGTGTTTTGATGCAAATTGAGGGGGTAGAATTTCATTCACAGTGAAATTCTGTTTGGAAGCGAATAAAGGGATCAAGAGCTAGAGAAGTGTCCCTTGGTTTCTGGTGTAAGTCACCACTGCAAAGTAAAGCAGTAGCAGTTTGCTTAAGAAGTTGATATCTGCTGTTCCTAAACTTTTAGAAATGCTAATTGTGTCTTTTGTTCAGGTGAAAAGAAAGGAGCCACCTGAAGCTGCCTCAGCAGGAGATCAGAAGAGAATCCGACCTTCTACTTCAGTGGATGATGAAGATGAAGGTTTGCAAAGCACATTTGTTTAAAACACGAGAGCAGATGCAAACCACATGCAAGCTGAATGCTTTTAAACTTCACAGCAGTGTGCTCACTTACAGTTAGACACAGAGTGAAGGATCTGAGCCAGACCCCTGCTTCTCACAGACCTCTCATCAGCTGGGCGCTGTCTCCTCTGGATTCAGTTATCTTAAATGCACGGGTGGGAAATTTAAGCCCTGCATTGTATGAGTAACTCATAACCTAGTTTAGTTCTGGTGATGCAGAGCTGGTCACCCAGTAGAGGGAGCTCAGGTGAGTTCATGGAGAAAGCACACGCGATGGTTTGCCCTGTGTTTGATTCTAGGAACAAATCAAAGTTGTTTGCCAGAAAAACCTATTTGAAAATATTTTAACATGTTTTGCAGGTTAGGGATAAAACAAAGCTTTTGAATACCATTTGGTTTGCATTAAAAAGTAGATTCAAGTTACTTGTGCCATAAGGTCAATTCAGACTAACAACTGGTTTTGAAGCCGAAGTACAGAAAGAGGGTTTTGTAAAGCACTTAATACAAAAAGGCAGTAAGTTTGGCTTACTTGTCTGACCTCAGTCATGCCGTGTCTCCTCACTGCACTCTGCCTGTTGCTTGTAAGCTTTGGCCACCTGTATTTTGCCATCCTTGGCATTTCAATGCCCTGTACCCAGTCTTGCCCTCATGCTGAAATCAGTAAGCCTTTGTACACTTGAGGACTCACACAGCACATGGGGGCATTGCTCCTAGCTTTGATCTTCCCAAGTAACAGATTTCTGTTATGTGGTCAACACTTTTCCTACCTTACAAGGTATTTGATGGCAATTCCCTCTTGTTTTTGCTCATCAGAGTCGGAGAGGGACAGGGATGCTTCTGATACAACATCTGACCTGTCAAAGAAGGATGCGGAAGCAGTGGGGCTGAGACGGCGACCAGCAAGGCCACTGGAGCTTGACAGCGAGGGAGAAGAGGGAGATGAGACATCAGAGAAAGAGGAAGAGTCCTCTTCAGAGAAGGAGGAGGAGCAGGAAGAAGAGGGAAGCTTGGTGAAAGCAGCACCTGGCAAGGTGTGTTCATTTGTGATTGCAGTTCTGAATGCTGTCTGTTATTAAAAGGGGGTTGGTAGTTCCAGATGCCAGAGTTACCTTCTTACCCACTAGGGTCTGTGCTGAGGGAACCTCAATGAGGTTATTCACTCTTTAGATTCTCTAATCAGCATCCATGAGAGTCACTGGTGGTTATTACAGTGACAGCCAGGTCTCAGTCAGACACTGTTCATTTTTTGGCAATGCTTTCTTGCAAAGGAGGAAGAGGAGGATGAAGATGATGATGAGGATGAAGATGATGATGGAGATGATGATGAGGATGAAGATGAGGAGGAGGAGGAGACAGGCGTAGACACAAGTGACAAGGAGGAGGAGCAGGACTCTGAGGAGGGTAAGTGGTTCCAGTGGAAGGAGCAGGCATAGCCTTTGGGTCACATGTGGTTTTTCCCTCTGCATTTGTGAGCTGATTGTTTTTATTTGTGCACCTTCCTTCACTGAAGGGTGATTTTCCACAAGGTAATGTATACAGGTCCTTTTAGTTGCTGCCTGTGAGGCTTCCATGATCCCTCAGTCTGTGGGTCCCTTTGCAATAGCTCTCCACCCTCAGCCCAACTTGACAGAGGGGCAGAGACCTCAAAGCCAGCTGAGTTTGCTTTATGAACCATGTGTGACTGGGAGGAGAAGGGACCAGACTCCAAACAGGGTAATTCAGCTGCTAATAATTTTCTGTCCTCTAAGCTCTGCTCTGGGAGATGGTAGGTCCCACGTTTTAAAGCTGTGTGTGAAGGCAGCAGAAAAGCTTAGTACAACTCCAGTAAAGATGCAACCCACCAAGAGACGCATGTGAACAAGGTGCCAGGCAGCACTGCCTTTGCAGCTGGTGGAGCTGCCTGTTGTATAGCGATTGTTGTGAGCCTCCAGATACACAGTTTGTAAGTCTCTGCAAAACTAAATAAACTGGGGAGTCCTTCAAACCCACATGCTGTTCCTGATGCTGCTTCCACGCTGTTATAGTGTGGAAGTGATAATTTACTCCTGTAGTAGACCCTGATTGTTTAATGAAGTCGGAAAGCTGAACTAATGGGGATTTGTTCTTGTTGTAGATGTAGCAAGTCCCTCATCTTCCAAGGCTGAAGTTGAATCATCCGATGAAAGCGAGGACTCCTCTGAATTTGAGTCAAGTTCAGACTCAGATGATGAAGATGAGGATGATGAAGATGAAGAGGAGGAGGAAGAGGAAGAAGAGGTGGCTGAAGATCAAGACAGAGAAGCCATGGTTGCTGAGACGGAGCATGAACCTGCTAGTCATGAGCTTCCCGATGATGAGAGGGAGACTATTTTGGAGCTGTATCCTGTGGATGACTACATGGATGCAACAGGCTTGGGACTCGCAGAGCCAGCTTTGGCAGTGAAAGATGAAGGCATGGAAGAAATCAAAGCTGGGGAAGGTGAATGTGGTGAAGTCCCAGAGGCATCTATTGCTGCTGAAACACTGAAACACTTGGTTATGGAAAGAGACCAGGAGACAAAACTTGCTCTGTCTCCCATCTGTAGGCCAGGTATGTCTTTTCATGTAGTTTGGTGTTTGTTGTACACATTTCCAAGTACAGTATTCTCACAGCGTCAAATATGTATGGGTTTGTATTTCCTTTCTCCCTCCAGTCTTAGCTCTAGGCTAGGGGTTATCTCTACAGGGAAACAGGTCTGTGCTGAGCTTTCCTTCCTAGTAAGGAGCATTACATGAGTCATCAGCTACTAAAAATACTGTGGTTATTGTATCCAGAATCTTACCCTAAGCCAGTTTAGTTACTGTCCTACAGGAACTGAACAGTTGTCAACATTTGAGGGTGACTGATCGGATGTTGTGGTGGCTGAAGCTCAAGATAGAGAAGCCGTGGCTGCTAAAACAGAGCAGGAATCTGTGCTTAATGAGCCACTACTGGCTCTTTTTGTGTTTAATACTGAAGCAGTGTGTGACTGAGGAGCTATATGGGGCAGGTGAGTGGGGTCTCAGTGTTGTATCTGGTTCCTAATACTATTATTGGTGTTCGTTTTTTTTTTTACTTAGTCCTTTCAAGTGATACTCTCTGACTTCCTGGGAGAAGGAAGTTGTCTGCATTCAGTACAGAGTTGTATTTAACCTACAGAAATTAGAACAGGAGTGAGATGCATAAAGTTTGTCAAATTCTGCAGCTGTGGGGGAATTAAAAGTGAGACGGTGGGGCCGACAGGGAGAGCACATGGAGTGTGGCCTTCAGTGTGAGCCTTGGCAGGGCTGGTGGCTGAGGACTGCTGGGGCAGTACTTTGCCTCTTGGAGAGCTGGAAATCCAGTCCCTGCACAGGCTGTCACTCCTTGACTGCCCTAAAATCTGAAAGCCCTGAAGAGGCAAAATGCTGAACTGGGCAGGGCAGAGAACCTTCTTGCACAGATCCTCTCTGGAACAGATCAGTGTGCAGAAAGGACATATAGTTGGGGAGACCTGCATTTGGGCAGCAGCTCTTGTGGAATGAGCTTTACAGGGACGCTGTGAGAACAAGCTCTAACTACAGCATTCTTCTGGTGCAGCCCAGCCTGATTGTACAGGAGTTACAGGGACTGGACCCTCTGTGGTTTGTTCAGCGCAAATGGGGAACACTTCTCTTCCAACTATCCAGGCATTTTCACCTCCTTTTGCTCTCCCACTTGAAAGTGTTATTTTGAGCTGCCTAACAAGATTCACTGTTGATTCCTTTTGGACCTGGCCCTAAGTGGGTAAATAAACTCCAGACAAATGAGCCTGCTGCAGAGAGAGCAGCATATAAATTGCCTCATTGATACCATCTGAGTGTCTCCTCATTCATTACAAGGGCTTCCCATTCCCTTCATGTGTTGTTCAAGAGTGTTATGCTCCTCCCTTCACTGCTCCCTCCTTGGAGAGCTTAGGGTTCTTCATGGCCTTGCAATTAGTTTTCTTTCCCACATTAGAAAAGCTGATAGCTTGAGGCTCTGACAGCTCTTCTCCAAAGTCCTCAGCCCACAATCCACTAAATCTTTTTATGTCTGTACAAAAGGTGGGCAGGGGTTTTGAAAGCAGAAAACCTTCGTTCTGGCCTGTGTTGTAGTTAATCCTCAAATTAATAGTGTGGGTTTTTTATGGTCCATTAGGAATGACTGTGGTAGCGTCTAATTACTCCACACTCTGTGCCTCCAAAAGGTAAAGCAATGGGAGTTCTTAAAGCCTCCCAGTGGAATTGAGCTGTTCTGTAATTGTGGCGTCTTAAACATGCCTTTACTGGCAAGTGGCGAGAAACCGAATTGAAGCAAAGCTCCTAATTCTCTTTTCTTTCCCCCCTTTTAGAGGAAGAGTCCGAACCTGCTACCATGCTGGAGCCAGAGGTACAGGAAGGTCCAAAGCCTGACTCTCAAGATGAGGAGGCGGTGCTCTGTCTCTCAGCTCCAGTGGGAGTCTTTGGAGAACCTCTGCCGAATAAAAGCAGCTTCTTTAGCAAGTCTGAGGACAGCAGCTTAGAAGCTCATGTTAAAACAAAACTGCCCTCTGCAACGGAGGAAGACGACCGGCTGCCTCGCACGCCTGGACTGGAGGTGATGATCCATTCAGAGACTGATGCTCTTTTGCTTCCAGCCCACAAAGTGCCATCCTCCACGCTTCCCTTACCATCCACTCCTGGTAAGGAAGAACCTTTAGTCCCTCCAGAAAAGTTCCCTGAACACTTAATGGTGACCAAAACGTCCATAGAAGAGGAGATTCCAAGGACTCCTGGGCGGGACATTTTGGTCAAGTCTTCACACCCCTTTGCGAAGTCGCAGAGCACGGACACTGTTCCAGCCACGCCAGGAAGCGATGCTCCCCTTACAGGAAGCAGTTTGACCCTCAGTTCCCCTCAAGTCCCAGGGAGCCCCTTTTCCTACCCATCCCAATCTCCTGGCATCAACAGTGGCATTCCTCGGACTCCTGGGAGAGATTTCAGTTTCACGCCTACTTTCCCAGAGGCTGGTGCTACCATTTCTTGCTTTCTGTCTGGCAAGAAACAGTCAGAGGATGACGTCGATGAGAAACCCTTTAAAGAGCCTCTTGGTGCTTCCCTTACGATCAGCATGAACAGTGTTCCTTCCCCTATTCCCTTCGCCAGCCCCCCACAAGCAGATTTCCACATGGACATGGGTTTGCCACCTGATGAGCCAATACCTGTAGCAGTCCTGCCATGCATGCATGGAGATGGAAGAATGCCCATTGAGGAATGCAAGGCAGAAGTAAAATCTGTTTTGCTCTCGTCAGAAGTACCCCCTGGTGCTTCTGTTCTTCCTCCCCCACCACCTCCTTCTGTCCTTCCCAAAAGGAGGCCAGGCCGACCAAAACGGTCACCACCTTCTGTCCTCTCACTGGATATGTACTCGGGCAAAACCATAGAACCTCCTCCTATGCCAGTGGCCTTGGTGGAAAGTGCTGTGGGCAAAGAGCTGCTGAGTGGACATCCAGATGCTTTCTATGGACTAAAAGACCCTGAAGCTGTCACCCTGGACTTCAGGAATGACGGTTTCCATGAGAAAATTGCAGCTGAGACAGTTGCAGAGAAACTGCCATTTAAGGAACTGGAGAACCAGTGGAATGAAGACTTAAAGGAGGAAGAAGCTCATGCGAAACCTAAAAGACAGTGGCGAAGGCAGAAGAAGTCACCTGAGCACCTCCCAGCGATTCCTTCCCCTGAGTATTCCCCACCCCGGCCTCAGTTCAGGCCACGCTCCGAGTTTGAGGAGATGACCATTTTGTATGATATTTGGAACGGAGGCATAGATGAGGAAGATATCAAATTCATGTGTATCACATATGACCGCTTGTTACAGCAGGACAATGGTATGGACTGGCTCAATGACACCCTGTGGGTATTCCATCCTTATATCCTTTCTCACTGGCGCTCTGCATTACACAGCACGTGTAACGTGCACTAGAGGGTCACTGTGTAGGCCTTACAATGCAAAAAACTTAAGTCTGGTGGAAAAGAGCATTTGCTTACTCTAACAGGAATTGCTTGCATCAGCAGGGAATTCTAGACTGCTTTATTCCCTGAAGCTGCAATACAAAAATACTGCAGAAATGGCTGTTCCTGCTGCATTTCAGTCTAAGACTGCAGGGAAAATCTGTATGCCCCTCTTCTGGGGAGGCTTCCTTGCTAGTTTGAGAAGCTTCTGTCTGCATTTAAACCATACTTTCTTTTTCAGCTTGCCTGTGGAATTTCGAGTTGCACATACAGGGCTTTAACCTGGGGCTAAAACTTGCTGTAAAAATAATCTCACCATCTGTGCCCAAAATGATGAGCTGTGGTATCAGCAGCTTTAACTCTTTGAGTTTGAAATACTAATAAGAGCACTGGTTTCTCAGCAGCACATCAGGGACAAACACAGCCCTGGGCTAGGTGGGGAATGTACTGGGGCTCCTGCAGCAAGTATGTGGGGCCCTGGTTGGTGCTAATGAGGCAGGATCTGGCCCCATCCGCTCCCTCCCTGGCCATCATCTGGTGATCAGCAGCATAGGCTGCAGCTTTGAATCTTTGGGAGCATTTCTGGGACACAAAAGCTGTCTCAGAACAAGGTTCTGCACATGTACAGCCACCAGGAGAGATGTCCAGTGCCTAAAAGGCTGTTCCTGTAATCTAGGAACTAGTAATGTTTATGATCTAGGAATGCAGTAATGTTTTTAGGAAAGATATACAGGTTTATATGTTAAAGAAGACAAATGCACCACCTTGTGTGTTGCTGGAGATTGTGTGGAGTTAAAATATCTCATCCCTTACCCCCTGCAAGGGACAAGACTTGATCTTAAAGGTCTTTTCCAGACTACCTGACTGTGATTCTATGAAAAGCCCAAACCACTCAGAAGAGTCAGTGATATGATGCTAGCACTAAAAAGCCTCTCAAAAGGGCAACATGAAAGATTAAATTTGTAATTTTCTTTCTACCAATGCAATAGCTTTGAAACAGATTTATTTAATCATTTAAAGGAAATACTTTTAAAGGATGATGAAAAATGTCATCCCTGGTAATTCTCAGTCTGTGTCTGCCCCAGCTCCAGTTTTCTGGTGTTCAGGGTATGTTAGGACTCACAGGGAGCATTTTTTGTGTAGAACTCACTTGTCCTAGGGTTCATGGCTGTGTTTTGGGGTTAGCCGGCGCTGTCCTTCCAGAAGCCAAAGACCTTCTGCCTGCTCAGTGCAGTGGCTCTTTGCCAGGCCAGCTGCAGGTTTCCTTCACTGATCAGGTCAGTGGGGTTTGAAACATCTGCTTAGGGGCTTACCCTTCCCAACTGGTCTGAAGGAGCTGATGTACTAAGGCTGGTGAGAGCATCATCTCTCTGCCTGCCCTTTGGGCTGAGGAGCATCTGATCTTAGTCAGTGGGGGTGATTGCTGCTGTGAGATCAGTGAAGCGTCTTCAGGGCTTGGG
The DNA here is from genome assembly GCF_033815535.1 of Pezoporus flaviventris. Classification (NCBI taxonomy): domain Eukaryota; kingdom Metazoa; phylum Chordata; class Aves; order Psittaciformes; family Psittacidae; genus Pezoporus; species Pezoporus flaviventris. The sequence continues at coordinate 12,704,159 of NW_026892589.1, forward strand.
GTGCCTGCAAGGAGTTTCTGGAGGTAGAACAAAAGCATGCCACTCAGAGCAGAGAAGATGGTACATCCAGATGGCTGGGCAGCTGCTGTCTGTGTACATAATGGGTGCTGTGGGGAAATCCTTTCTCAAACAGGTTTCTCTTGACAGCTTAACCTTTTTGAGTTTAAATTTTCATTATCTCTTTACTTTAGCTTCCCAAATCACGCAGCTAAGGAGGAAAGACCGTTCTTGATTAGCCTGTGGGCATGTGGGCTTCAGTGATGATTGTGACTTTCCAATAGGATTGGGGCTGTTTTGCAACCCTCCCCAAACCTTCCTAGTTTCCCAAGCTCCCGGCGTTAGCTCTATGTATCTGTAGCAAGTTTTGCCTGATGTCCACTGCTGGCTGTGTTTCTCCTTAACTTCTTCCCACCTACTAGCTTTTCTACCCCCAAGAAAAAGAAGCGGGATGATGGGATGCGGGAGCACGTCACGGGCTGTGCACGAAGTGAAGGCTATTACAAAATTGATAAGAAGGACAAACTCAAATACCTCAACAATAGCCGAGCTTTTGCAGAGGAGCCTCCAGCTGACACGCAGGTGAGAACGTGTCCTGTGCTGTCTGCCAGGGTGCAAATGGGATTTGGTTTTATACGGTGTCACTCACAGTGGATGCTTCCTGCCTTTTGGCAAGGAGGAAGGTGAAGCTGTTGCTACGCCTGTGTCAAGTCGGTCATCCAGGAGCTGCTGGGGAGGTGTTAGTGTTTGATGTGGGATGTTTTAGGAGGCCACACATTCTGCAGTGGTGTGTTGTAGCGCAAAGGATTGCTCACAGGGAGGCTGCAGGGTGTTGGGTCTGTGGAGCAGCTTTGATCACCCTGTTTGTCCTCTCAGGGTATGAGCATCCCTGCCCAACCTCATGCTTCTACCCGGGCTGGCTCCGAGAGGCGGTCAGAGCAGCGCAGGCTCCTCTCCTCCTTCACTGGTAGCTGTGACAGTGACCTGCTCAAGTTCAACCAGCTCAAGGTAGGTCAGCCATGGATTGCTCCTTTGGGCAGGGTCTGGTTGGGAGTAGGCTGAGGCCAGGGCAGGGGATCTCCTGTCAGGTTGTGTCACCTCAGTGATGCGCATCTCAGCATTGGGCACTGCTCTGTGTGACTGGTATCTGCCATTCCTGTATTTGATGTAATACAACTTGGTACAACAATACAACTTAATATCATGTGCAACACAAATAACTCACCTAAAGAAACAGGGACAGAGCAGTTACAGAGAAAACATGACACTTAGTACAGTATCCTTACTAATGAGAAGCAGAGATTATGGCTATAAATGAGTATATAGTGATTACAGAGCTTGAGCAATCAGGATTATGCAGAACTGAGACCGATGGCCTCAAAGGGTCTGCTCTCCCCATAGTGTGGTTGGTGCTAAAAAAAACCTCAAGAAGTGCAACTTCGTGGGACCTCCCATGACATCTGTCCTGCCTTCCTGTCACCACAAGATAGAAGGAAACTAAAATCAGGTTGAAGTACCCCAGTGCTGCTTGTGCTGCAGATACTGGACCTTGGGACAGCCTTTCCCTTTCTGTGCTGTGCCTAACTCGGGGTTTGGGTTTTGGGGTATTTTCTTCATGCAGTTCCGGAAGAAAAAGCTAAAATTCTGTAAGAGCCACATCCATGACTGGGGCCTTTTTGCTATGGAGCCCATTGCAGCTGATGAGATGGTGATTGAATACGTGGGTCAGAACATCAGGCAGGTAAGCTGGACTGTGGGTGAAGCCTGAGCAAAAACCAGCCCTGAGAGAAGCACTCGAGTATGACAGCAGGGGTTGGAGTCCCTGCTCTAAGGCGCTAGCTACGTCACGTAGGCAGAGGTTGGCATGTGGCTTGGAGGTACAAAGGTGGGATTTTCAGCAACCCATAAAAACTAAGCACTCAGATCCTGAGGAGCGCTTCTGTTTTCAGTGAGGTTTGTGTTCTCGAGGCATTTGGGGTCATATATCTGTTGAGTGACACAAGCACAGCGTTGTATAGGTCTCTGCTCATGGATCGCTTCTGCAACATGTCCTGACCCATGGGGTTTTCTTTAGGTCATTGCTGACATGCGTGAAAAGCGATACGAGGATGAAGGCATCGGGAGCAGTTACATGTTCCGAGTGGATCATGACACCATCATCGATGCCACGAAGTGCGGAAACTTCGCCAGGTTCATTAATCACAGCTGCAATGTAAGTACCACGGGTTTGCATGGAGCTGTGCTCTGCCATCCTGAGAAACCCATCGAGTCCTTGCTGACTTTGATTGGGGCCATGTTCAGAAGTAGCAGGGGGTCACAGGGTTGTGATTAAATGTCAGTGGGCTACAGCAAATCAGAGTCTAAATCAGCGTAAAGAGATTTGTGAGACACAAGAAATAAAACACGCAGCAAGACAAAGAGCACTCAGGATCCTCCTGACTGTGTTGGGAGACCCTGATGGACACTGTTCAGATCTCTCTAACAAATACTTCTTTAAACTGACTTTTAGCATTGTTATTCAGTGGGAGCAGTCTCCTTCTAGTGTCCAAACTGGAAAAATGTTTTCTGCCCTGGCAGTTAGAGAAGCTGCTTTCTTGTCTGCTCTGTATTGCAGTCTACGCTCAAAGGCTTGGCTGCCTGAGCAAATGATTAAGCATTGGTTGAGCTGCTCTCAGCCTGTGACAAACTTGGTGGAGCATCATCCAGGCTCTTCTGCACCACAGATAACCAGAATATGGCATTTTGGGGGAGCTCTATTTCCTGGCTTCATGCCTTCCTCTCAGCTTTCCCTGGGTCTGCACTCTGGAAACATGACTGAGGCTATATAAGGAAAGTACTTCCCTATTTTATTTTAGCTTGGAATAATTGTGGAGGCTGGGAAGCTACGGCCATCAGGAACCTAAATCATTACCTGTTCTGTCACCCTTGCAGCCAAATTGCTATGCTAAAGTGATCACGGTGGAGTCTCAAAAGAAGATTGTCATCTACTCCAAACAGCACATCAATGTGAATGAGGAAATTACCTATGACTACAAGTTTCCAATTGAGGATGTAAAAATCCCATGTCTCTGTGGCTCTGAGAACTGCAGGGGAACCCTGAACTGAACTCAAGGTTTCTCGTCACATTTGCACCTTCGGCCATGTCAAAACTGTGGTAACCAGGTGTGGTTGCACTTTGCCAAATAAAAGGAAAAACAAAACAAAAAAACAGTAAAAAAAGGAACAAAAAATTAAAAAGGAAAAAAAAATTTAAAAAAAGAGAGGAAAAAAGAGAAGAAAAACCCCAAGTTTCGCACTTCTGCCAGGATCATGAATGACAGCAAAAGCGCACACGCTTAGGAGGACTGTTCATGTTTCAGGTGCTCTTTCCTTTTCAGATCCTACGCGCACACAAAAAGGTGATAACCATTTTGTGGCATGGTCTATCCAAACACTAGCTTCTCTGTTCAGTCCCTACAGTAATGCTCCAGAATGGAATAATGGTACCTTTTTCTTTTTTTTTTCAATTGTTGTTCTAAACCTTCATCTTTTCATCAATGCTGCTACCTTTTTCTCATCAGTTCTGTTGGTTGAAAAAGACATTCAACGTTTAAATGTGAAGCAGAGACTGAAAATGCCATATAGGGTTTGTTGGGAGCTTGATTGGCTGAAATTGCACAGATTTCTCAGAGTAAGCTGTAAATAAATGTAAGGTTGATGTTACAGAGCAAGCCAGAGGCTTGAGGGGGTGTGAATGGGGCTGCGTGTGTGTGTGAGCGGGTGTGTGTATGTACGGAGACGTGTCTGCAGCCAGACTCCAGGTGAACTGTCCTGCCTTTTAGTTAGGGATGAGCCTGAACAAGTCCCCCTAAGCCAGACACCTGGGGAGGAGCCAGGTCAGCTGCAGACCTCAACACCTTGGGCTTGTCTCTTAGTTTTCATATGACATGCTGGTATATTGGGGGATCAAAACCTCTGCACCTGCACGTGAAAAAATACGTGGATACCACAATGACTAGTAAGGAGTCAAGTCAGTTGTGTCGCTGTAGCATTGTGGCATGGTGTGTGGCCTTTGGGGATGCCTGTTTCTTGGAGGCTGGTTTGTCTTGCATGCAAAAAAAAGGCTGAAGCTGAGATTAAGTGGACAATTCAGCCCATGTTTGCACTCTAGGGATCTTATCCTCCTTGGAAGCATACACTATGGCCCACATTTTTGATAGAATTTCCTTCCTATAGATGGGAAACAGGCTGATCTGTGTCTTGTATTAATTTTTTCTCATTTTTGTCTGCATTTCCCTGCCCTTTCAGCTTGTACATGGAGTATTTGCTCTGTCCTTGAATATGGGAAATGCCTCCTGTGATAGGAACAGGCTGCATGGCGCTGGTCTCCTCCCTCTGTTACTCAGTAACTTGGCCTGCGGTGGTCCTATCTCTCCAATAAGAACATACTAAAAGTGTCCCTGGGAGCAATCCTGTCCTCCCCCATCTACAGCATGAAAATGAATGCTTCTTTAAATTGGGAAGGCATGTTTTGAAACGAGTTTTTGATATATTTTGTCCTTGTAGATGTGCTGAGGTGAAGGCTGCAGCTCTTTGAGAGGTTCCATTTAAAAATGGGGCAAAGTACCAAAGAAATACTTCTTTGGATTTGATCTGGAAGTGTTACATGACCATTCAGGTATAGACAGGATCACTTTTTCAACTTGCATTGAACTTCTCCTGCTTTAAAAGTAGAGATTAGTTGTACTAAAACCTTTTCAATTGGCTTCTAAGGGGAGGTTGCAATATCATTATGAAATGTGAAGATGATCTGTGTAACAAAACATCTTCTCCCCAACAGAACAAATTGCACAGCTGTGTTCTTGTAGCCTTTCAAAATCAGGGATAATTGCTCTGTCGCCACAACTTCACCATCAGAGGTTACCGCCTTGCAAAAGAGTTTCCTGGGAGGTTTTCTAGCTGTTACATGGAGCTGCCAGGCCCACACTGCACTTCTTCAGACAAAAAGCCAGAAAGAATAGGAACACACAGACTGCTATGAGCTGCCTTAATACTGCCTGTATTTCTGTCTGAGGTGAGGAGATTGTTGTTGAGATTGGAGAGCCCGTAGTGTCTCATCTCTTGGTTTTGGTTTGGTTTGTTGTTTCCCCCTCCCACCCCAACTTTATAAACCTCTCCAGCAGTTGGGTAACAGTGACCCAGAACCTAAAACGATCAGAAGCACAACTAGTTTCTGTCACTGAACATTGGTTGTAACTGCAGCGATGGCAGGAGCATTTGGGAGCTAAACCTGCTGCTCAGTTTTGTTGTATTCTTTGGTTAAATCAGGTTCATCTTGTGTTGATGCTCCAGCTGGCAGCTCTGCAGCTTGGCTTTTTACTTTCAAAGCTTTGGAAATGCACAGAAGTTTCCTGTTTCTCAGAACTGAAGCCCCTGTGTGTGGCAGTTCTGCTGGTGTCCTTGGCCTTCTTCCTCTCTGGTCCATCAGACCAGTGCACTAACAGTGGTTTTGTGGGGGCAAAGACACCCCAAATGTCTCAGCCCTTAAGTACCCATTGACAGTGTTGCATTTCCCAGCATATCAGTGTGCTCTGGATGGGATTAGCCCCTGTGGTTTGCCTTAATCTTTGTTGCGGAGAAGTGGGAAGGAGGCAGGTCGTGGTTTTCTGAAACAAGACCTGCAGGTTGGGGTTCTTCACTGCATTTTTAGGAGTGCCAAAAGGATTTGGGTACCTAAATCACTTGGGTACTTCTAAAATTGCCTGTAACCCATCTGGTTTTAGGATCCCAGACAAACAACATGAGTTTTTGGAAGAGCCGAGCTCCCAGTAGTTTCCCAGTAGGAAACAGAGCTGTTGGACTTCTGAAAAATCACGTTAGTCTGGTCTCAAAGCCAAACGTGAGGCTTTTCTCCTCCATAAATCTTGGCTTGCAGAGTCCTACCTGTGCAGCTCTTGTCTCAGACTCCAAAACTGCCCCATTCCCAAACCAAATTATCTTACAGTGAGGATTCTGTGTGTGGTTTAGTGATTTCCATGAGCTGCTGCAGTTGCCTGTGGCTGCCCTGTCCTGGCACGCTGGTGGGGTCTCATCAGGACACGGGAGCCCTGCAGCCACGGACGTGGTTTTGGAAGGCAGCCCCATAGAGATACCTCTCTAATCCCTCCTGGACCCATCTCCTGGGGTGAGATGAGGGAAAGGCAGTAGGTGTGCGATTCACACCCCAGCCTGGATCAGACCCAGCGTTTGCCTCCGTAGTCAGCACAGGCACCCCATGGAAATAGTGGCAAGGACTAAAAAGAAACCTCACCAGCATGTGCTGCTTTACAGAGAGATTTACAGATTGTTTTGGTTGCTGGAAAGCCTGTCCCCAGTTTATTTTCACCTGAATTGAAACCTAAGGCCAAAAATAGACCTGACCTTATGCTCCCTGCAGGTTTCTGTCTCCCCAGGTGAAATGACCCAAGAGAACAGTGCAAAAGCTTTGGAATTAGGACTTAAACCCTTAGTTTCCCAGCGTGAAGCTGGCTGGGGTTCAGGGTGCAGATGCCTCCACGGTTGGAGTTCTTAGGAAGTGAGCTCTGTGCTTGCAGGTCCTGCCTGCTGCTGCCCAACACCTTCATTTATCCATTCGGTTCTCCCCCCCGTTTGCAATTCCAGGTTGGTCCCAATAAGTGGTCTGTGACTGTTGGGGGGTCCAGCAGGGGAAGGGGCTCATCTTGCAGATATTTATATTGTATAGAGCAGCTTATTTCTACAAGGAAAAACAAAACCATTTTTAAACTCCAACAAACAGTACTTTCAGTTCCGGTTTTTGTGACCTTTTTCAGGGATCATTTCAGTGCATTTCTGTATAAAAAAAAAAATTAAGGAAAAAAAAGGATTTTGAAGTATCAAAAAGAAAAAAAAAGCATCTTCTGTACATAGGCAAAGTCAAGAATCTTCTCTTCAGACACTGTTTCTTGTAGAAACATGTTGAAAATTTTTTTGCTGATTTCTTTGTACTTCAAGAGCATGTAAATAATTTATTAAAAGTGACTATTGTAATTTGGAGTTCTTTTTAAACAGATCCCAGCTCTAAATCATGTCGAGGAGACGGGGAGGAAGAAGGACTTCAGTATAGCAAAGGAGCTGGTGGCATTTACAGCTTGTGTCAAGCTTTGTATAATGTAAATTCTGTATAAATATGGGGTTTTTTTGTCAAATAAATAGATGGAATTAGAAGCATTAAGAAACTGAAGACAAAAAAATTGCCAAGTCAAGGCTTCTTCTTTGCCCTCCCCTCCGTCTGAAACCTAATGTGCAAAATCTATTTATTTCAAGCGAGGAAATGTGTACAGTCTAATAGACAACCTAAAAGCGTATTTAAGCGAGTTTGCAACTGGATTGTTTTCAAGTTAATATTTGTGTTTTGTTTTCCTGAGTTTCCTCCTTAATTGCCACTGTAGTATTTGTCCAAGCGGAACGAAACGCAGCGGAACGGGCACTCTAAACCCAACGGGCAGTTGTAAGAGCGAAGTGGAAAAGAACAACCCCCGCTCCCAATCGTTGCAGTTGTCCGGTTGGTTCAATTCACAGTGTGAAAATAAGGGCCCTCCTTTAAAAGGAGGTAAGTCAAATGGTTTGCAATAAACGAAAATCAAATCCTTTTTGTTCTTTTTAAGTTCCTTTAACACAAAACAAAGAAAAGAAACCCCAACTCTGCTTTGAAGATTTAGGATTTCTGCTTTTTCTTTTGTTAAGCCAGTTTATAAATTTAGGAATGTTTTGTGCATATAGAATCTGTCACCAGTATGTATCTTGTTTTGAAGAAAGTGTTTTTGTTGTGGATGTGTCATGCTGTATATATTTGTTCATATTTTTGTGAATTGAATACTATGTACCATTGTATTATAGTAACTTTTATAAAGGAAACCATAAATATACTGACTTTTCTTACAGAAAAAATATGTTGTGCTTAATGTACAGCCAGGGCGGCTCTTTGCTCTCAGACCCATGCTGGAACCGGGTGAGCAAAAGGAACCAGATCCAGAAAGAGAGCAGTCCAAAGAGCTGAGTATCAGCAAAGTTAACTGAAGGTATCAATTCTGGTGAGCAGGAAATGACAGATTACTTTGAGCAACATTCTGCTGCATGAAAGAAATACGTGAGTGATTTCAGTTTATAAACTTAAAATTGTCTTAGTATTAAACATTCTTACAACCCTTAAGAGCTGAAGCCCCTGCCACGGTGCTGGGTGTCCCTGTTCCATCCGCCCTCAGTGGTGCAGCCCAGGCCCGTGAGGGCTCTTTGCTCCTGCAGCCTCTGCCCTGGATTTCTCTGAGTTCACCTTTTCTTAATCACTGTTTTAACTTTATGGAGGAGAAAGCTCTTAACCTACCAAGCAGGCATTGGTGTAGCTGGTTTGGGTCAGAGGCCCTTTGGTTTAAATCAGCTTATTCACACCTGAAGTGAATCCTGTTACCTGTGGTTTGCAGGAGGGGGAACCACTGGGGTCTGATGTGAATGAAAGCACAGCCTGGAGCTGCCATGTGACCCCCTCCCTCACTGGGGGTTGCTGCTGTGAACATGGTGGTGGCCAAAGTGGCTTCCCTGAGCTTTAGAAAAGACACCCAGAGCAGAGGTGAATGCTGTGGCTGATGGAGGAGGGAGTGAAAGAGACAGGAGAGAACTTGGGCTGTAGGTGACTTCCCAGCTTGGTTCTTGGTTTCTGTCACTGGCCACTGTGTTGGAAGGGATGCGGACGCAGGACAACCTGTGTGGGGCAGGAGGCAGCAGGGCTCAGCCTGGAGGGTGGCTGGATGGAGCTGGTCTAAGGAGCCTGTCCTGAGCCAAGGGCTTGGCAGGGCCTTTGGCTGCTCAGGGTTTGAGCAGCTTCGATATTGGGTAACGGGAGCAGGGAGGCTGGGGAGGGAAATGTGCAGCATTAGGAGACCCTGAGATGTTCTTCAGCAGTTGTGGGCTGAGGTCTGTGGGGCCCTCAGGGAGCACTTGACCTGCAGCCACGTGAACACGGGGTAGAGGCTCCAGCCTGACACGTGTGAGGTATGAGGAACTCAAGCTGTGACAGAAAAGGGTTTAATCGTGTGACTGGGGAAGGTCCCCTTTCAAAGGACAGTGACAACACCAGAGCGATGCACAGAGGGAGCTTTGCACGTGCAACCAGGATCTGAGCCAAGGAATCCGTGCCGATGCCAGCAGTTCCTTCTTGGAACACGGGAGAAAACCCAACCCTTCATTAACACAGGAATTTACAGGTATTAGACCAAGACTGTTTCCTTGTGAAGGCTGAAACAGGTAAATCAGATAAAGTCTCATTCCAGAACGTTGCAGCTATCCTAAACCCGTGTGTTTAATCTCAGCTAATTCAAGATTGAGTCTAAAAGCAATTAAAACCTCACAAAATGGGATGCACAAGAGGCCAAGGCCCCCGAGCTTTCCTCTCCCAGCTTCCCGTGGTCCTAAACCTAACAGAAAACCTTGGCTACACTAAATTTAAACACTCCCAGTTGTTTCTTCTCTCTTCCTCCATAGCTGCAGGTCTTCAGCTGGGCTGGGGTAGGTGTTGAGTCCTTCTGCACTTCCAACTTGGCAGCAGCTTCCCTGGGTTCATGGCACTTGGGACTGGGTATTTACCAAAACAGGGGCTGCTCCCCAGTTCATTTGTGACTCAGCCCATGAGGGCTGAGGCTGTTTTCCGCCCCCTCTTAGATGCGCCTGGTCTCCCCGTTGGGCTCCAGCACAGTCAGGTTTCCTCTTGCATCTTGATCCATTTCGATGGCTTCAAACAGAGACTTGAAGTTTCCAGCGCCGAAGCCCTGTGGAGATGGCAGCAACAATGAGAGACCATGGGGATGGGCAGCAGGTCCTTCATCTCCAAGGCGGCCAGCAAAGAGCAGCACCAAGAGCTGCCTGGGTGATAGTATGTGATGACCCTGAGGTCTTAAAGCCTTGTGCAATCCTCACCGACCTGGTGGTTGTGCCGCTGGATGACCTCCAGGAAGACCGTGGGTCTGTCTTGAACCGGTTTGGTGAAGATCTGGAGCAAGTAGCCTTTCTCATCAAAATCCACCAGGATTTTCAGTTCCTGGAGGAAAGAAACAGGAGCAAGGGGATCCCTCTGTGTTACCCTCATCCCTGCAAAACGCTCCGTGGAGCTGGCCTAGCCCCAGGCAAGCCTTTTCCCTCCCAGGCCGGTTTCACTCACCGCCAGCTTGTCGATGTTCTCCTTCACTTTGATTTTGGCAGTTTTCAGCCTCTCCCGTAGCATCTGGTAGTAGCTGGATGGGACATCCATGAACTGCACACCCCGTTGCTTCAGGTTGGTGATCTGCAAGGCAGGGGAGACCCTGGGGTTGGTCAGGCATGGGGCTGGTTTGTGGCAGAGGTTTGTGTCAAGAGCATTGCCTGGGACAGGCAGTGTCAGGAGGCAGTGACACTTTCCCGTGGCTTTGGCCAACCTTGTGTGGGGACTTGTCCTACGATCTCACTTAGGGCACCAGGAACAGGAGGACCCAAGATGCCCTCTCCAGGCAACGCAGAGAGTTTGCCACCGTGTAAGGATGCTTCATCCCACCCTGACCCACCAGAACCTCTGGAGGCCCTTTGGTCTGGAGAGGAGCCCAAAACCAAGCGCTCAGCAGTAGCTGGGCTCAATCTGGAGCAGCATGTGCCCCAGGCAGAGGTGGGTGATGTGCTGTGGTGGCTCAGCCCAGCAGTCCTGTGACAAGGTCTGTGCCCAGCAGGACTGGACAGGGGCTGCACTCACTGCTGAGATGATGTCGGAGGTGTTCAGTGCGATGTGCTGCACTCCAGCCCCTCCGTAGTAATCAACGTATTCCTACAGGGAGAAAATGTCACCGTGTTAGTGGCAGCACAGCTACAGCATGCAAAAGGCTGAGTGGGTTCTGAAGTCATGACAGAAAAATCAGCTCAGGACACTATGAAATGAAGACACTGTTGGTGAGATCAGGGGTAAAACAGCTCTGTCCTGGTGGTTCTCCCAGGGACCTGAGCAGAGCAAGGGCTACTTTCCAGTCTGCCCCAGCTCCAAATCACTGACCCCTTGGTCCCTTTGCCTTCATCACAGCCCCACTCCAGGCAGTAGCAGCCTTGATGGATCAATCACCAGCGTCCACTCACCTGAATCTGGGATTTCTTCTTGCCAAACGCTGGCTCATTGATGGGCATCTTAATGGTCTCTTCGTAGTTGGTGACCACGATGGAGCGCAGGGCACTGAACTCCGTGTGCAGCTGCTTGTCATCCACTGACCAGAAGCGGTGGAAGAGCAGGTTCTTCTGGTACCTGCCCAGGCCACAAAGGGCACAATCAAGTCCCTCGCTCCATCCCCACACTAACAAAGCTCTGCTCTGCTTTAATTAGCCTAAGCATGAGCCCAGCAGAGTGGTGCTGCTGCTCCCCCCCACTCTTACCAGTCTGCCACCGGGACCATCTGGAGGTCGGGCTGGTTCCCCACAACGTGGTCAATGAAGTTGAGCTTGCCACTTGGTCTGCAGGGGGAAGCCAGGGGTGACCCTCAGCTGGGCTCGGGGCACACCACAGCACAGTGGGGTCCCCTCCAGCTCCTTGGTGGCGCATCCCATGGGCACACAGTGACAAAGAGCCGGGCAGAACCTTCTGGGAAGCACTCACAGCTTTGGCAGCAGGGGGTCCCTGAAGAGGGGCGCATGGTACCCAGGCAGGAAGAGGCCTTTGTAGTTGAGCTTTTCTATCAGGGTGTGGGTGGTGTCACCATACTGCAAGAGGGGGGAAAGCGGTTGTGGCCTTTTGGGGACTTCCTGTGTCCAGGCTGCTCCCCAGACCCCGCTCTGGCGTGGGCTCAGCCCCACAGCTCCCTGCTCTCACCGTCTGGATCACCGCAAACTTCACCCTCCCGAATTTGTCCTCCTCCACCCAGGGCTCCTTCAGCACCGTGGCACCGCGCTCCTTGGCTTTCTGTGTAGGAAGAGACAGGCCCCTTGTGCTGCAGCTCGAATGGGCTGGTGGGGGGACACATCCCCAGACCCTTCCCCACCTCTCCTCACTGTTTCAGGGTGCGGGATGGAGCCGCAGGGCTGCCTTACCTGCACAATGAAGTCGCAGTCCTCCACCTCGAAGGAGATGTCCTTCACCCCATCACCGTGCTTCACCAGGTGCTCACCCATCTCTGCCCGGAGCAAGAGCAGCCACGGCCATGAGCAGAGCTGCTTTACTCCACCATGGCCATTTCCCCCCCCACAGGACACCTACCCTCATTGCCTGGGTTGAGAGCAGATGAGAGAACAAACACGATCTGGCAAGGAAGAGAGAGGTGAGCAATGGAGACTGCAGCGTGGCTGCAGCCCCAGCCTTGGGCAGAGGCACCTCAGGTGCAGGGTTTAATGGTGCAGATGGCTTTTGGCAGCAACCACGTGCCCAACAGCAGCTCATCCCCCCTGACTTCCAGCCTGGCAGTGGCATCAGCCCCTTACCTTGTCTTGCTTGATGACGTGTGACACCACCTCCCTGCTGCCGGTCTCCAGCCCCCGGTACGCCAGCTCCTCGAACCCCAGCTTGTTGCAGTAATAGGATGCAGCCTGCGGGCAGGTGAGAGCCCCCCCCCCCCAGGTGAAGCCACATCAGTGCTGGTGACCCCCCCAAACCAGAGCATCACCAACAGCCCACAGGGAACAGCCACTATGGTGTGTGCATGGCCATTGGCAGGTGGGGAACTGTCACCACATCAAAATGTTCCTGCCTGTGTCCTGTTCACCTGTGAGGTTGGGTGAAAAGCAGCTCAGGTTTGAAGCAGAAGGGTTTTAAATTCAATGATGGCTTTTGGCAGTGAGTGACACAGAGCTGCTGCCACGAGGCCTCACTGCTCTGCAGCCCGGTGGCCATGGCCCTGTGCACACCCCCGGCAGCGCCCCTCGCCTTGCGCAAGGGGGCTCAAGGCCGCTGCCCGAGGCCGTGCCGGTGGGACAGGGACAGCTTTGGGATGCAACGCCCCCCCCAGCAGCCAATAACCAGTGTCTGCCCCTGCCCCATGCCCAGCCGCAGGAAGCCTCTCACCTGCTTGGCGTTGCCAACCCAGAAGGTGATGGAGTGGAAATGGATGAAGCGGCCTCGCAGGGGCTAGAGGGAAAGGGAAATCAGAGCTGAGAGATGTCAGCACGGCCCTTCCTGCAGCACTGCTCGTCTGCGGGCCAGGGAGAAGCAGCGGCTGTGACTGCAAATGCATTCCTGTGAATACAGCTGAATCATAGAGCCCCAGCCTGGTTTGGGTTGGAAGGGACCTTAAAGCTCATCTAGTTCCAACCCCCTGTCCAACCTGGCCTTGAACACTGCCAGGGATGGGGCAGCCACAGCTTCTCTGGGCACCCTGTGCCAGCGCCTCAGCACCCTCACAGCAAACCAGGTGAATTCCCATCTCCTGCCCTGAAGCAGCAGCTTCCAAAGTGCCTCACAGCCAGTCCCGCAGGACACTGCTCTGTGGGTGGATGGTGCAAAGCCCCAGCTCTGGCACCGCAGCCACCCCGGTGCTCCCCATGAGCCACCAGCCCGGCTGTTTAATTACCCCAAAACCACCTTTACACAACCCCAGCACTGGGACCACTGAGCTCTGCTCCCCATCACCAACTGACCCACTGCAGGACGCAGCCGTGGGGTAGAAAGCGTTTGGTAGGGGGAAAAGGTGGTGAATGGAAATAAATGTTGTAAGCAGTGAAGGTCCTGCTTAGGCTCTGGGGCTGGACCCGTCGCCTCCCATTTGTCACCTGCCTCCCAAACCAGAGAGTAAAAGGAAATGAAAAGGTTCCAATTATTAATGTTGGTTTACGATGAGGAACCGCGTCCTGTGTGGTGCAGCCAGAGAGGAGTTTTAGTTGTGATTGTACCAGATAATCAAGTAGTATTTGCATTAATGCAGCTGATGTTTCTCAGCAGACAGCAGGGCAGGACCATGGACACAAAATGGCTCTTACCTTTTCTCCCTTGTCTGTGTAAGATGTCTGAAAGAGAAGCAGAAAGAGAGGTGTTAGCAGCTCAGGAGGGTACCTCAGCCCCCATGGAGCTTGGATCCAAAGGTCAGTGTGTGAGGCACAGCTCTTCTACATGAAGAACAGCCACTAAACCATCCGAATTCAAGCAGGATTAACCCCAGTAAAGCTCCTGGATGTCCTGTGCCATTAAACCCCAAACATTTAAGGATTCCCATCTGCTGCCCCTCACCATTTTTGTGCGCTGGTGATGTAACAGCGGCAGAGAGAGTGAGAGTACAGGAGGACATTTAATATAGTGGTGGGACACGGAAACTCCTCCTCGGCTCCACCTTCTCCCACCCCCAACCAAAGCCTTTGTGACCAAGGGGTGTGTGTTTGGTTTGGGCTGGGATCCACCAGTGTCATCTCCTGGGTGGCTTCCAGGTGTCACGGGGTCCTTTGCAGCCCTGGCTGTGGCTCAGCAGGGTGGAATCCAGATGGTGAGCGTACATGGACATGGACATGGACATGGACATTTCCAACTGGGACCTTTAAGCTCCTCCAGTCCAACCCTTACCCCAGCACTGACAAGGCCACCACTGACCCATGGCACCGAGGCCTCGTCTCCACGGTGTGTGAACGCTTACAGGGATGGTGACTGCAGCCCTGCCCTGGGCAGCCTGTTCCAATGCCTGAGCACCCTCTGGGGCAGGAATTGTTCCTCAGCTCCATCCAAACCTGCCCTGGTGCAGCTTGAGGCCAGTTCCTTTTGTCCCATCCCTTGTTCCTTGGGAGCAGAGCCCAGCCCCTCCTGGCTCCATCCTCCTGTCAGGCACTTGTAGGGAGCCATCAGGTCCCCCCGAGCCTTCTCTTCTCCAGACTGAACCCCCCAGGTCCCTCAGCCGTTCCCCATCACACTGCTGCTCCAGGCCCTGCACCAGCTCCGTTTCCCTCCTCTGGCCCCGCTCCAGCACCTCAATGTCTCTCTTGCAGTGAGGGGCCCAGAGCTGAACACAGGATTTGAGGCGTGGCCTCACCGGTGCTCAGTGCAGGGGCACAATCCCTGCCCTGGCCCTGCTGCCGCACTGGTGCTGATCCAGGCAAGGATGCTGGGGACTGCCTGGGCACGAGCTGCTCCTGCTCAGCTCCATCGCTCGGCACCCCCAGCTCCTTTCCCATGAGCAGTTTCCAGCCGCTCTTCCCTACACCTGGAGCGCTCCATGCGGTTGTTGTGGCCCAAGCGCAGGTCCCGGCACTTCCCTGTTGAACCTCATCCCAGCGGCCGCAGCCCATTGCTGCTCCGTGACCCCTCGGCACCACGTGCAGTGCCAACGCCGCGTCACCGCCAACGCCGCGTCACACCGCACGCCCTCGCTCTGACCACGCCCCCCTTGTGGGCGGAGCCGGGGCCCGCCCCGCCCCTCCGGCTGTGACGCGCTTTGTCCGCAGCCGGCGCCCGTCGCGGCCATGGATGCCCCCGGTGGGAGCCGCCCGGTGACCGTCAGCGACGTGCAGGAGCTGGTGCGGCGCAAGGACGAGCTGGAGGCGCAGATCAAGGCCTGCTACGAGCTGCTGGAGAGCGTCAGTGCGGCGGGGCGCGGGCGGGGCGGGCCGCGGGGCCGGGCTGCAGCACCGGGCCGCGGCCCCACGGGCGCTTCTTCCCTCGCAGCAAAAGGGCGTGGGGATGAACGAGCCGCTGGTGGACGCGGAGGGGTTCCCCCGCGATGACATCGACCTGTACCAAGTGCGCACCGCCCGGCACAGCATCGTCTGTGAGTGACGGACGGGCGGAGGGAGGGAGGGAGCGGCGGGGCCGCTCCGGGCTGGGGGGAGAGGGGCTGAGAGCTGGGGTGGTTCTGCAGCGGGAGAGAAGGCTCCGTAAGGGGAGACCTCAGAGCAGCTCCAGTGCCTGAAGGGGCTCCAGGAAAGCTGGAGAGGGGCTTGGGACAAGGGATGTAGGGACAGGCCAAGGGGAATGGCTTTAACCTGCCAGAGGGGAGACTGAGATGAGCTCTTAGGCAGAAGCTCTTCCCTGTGAGGGTGCTGAGGCGCTGGCACAGGGTGCCCAGAGAAGCTGTGGCTGCCCCATCCCTGCCAATGTTCAAGGCCAGGTTGGACACAGGGGCTTGGAGCAAGCTGCTCTAGTGGAAGGTGTCCCTGGATGGGCTTTAAGGTCCCTTCCAACCCAAATCGGGCTGGGGTCTGTGATTTGTGAAGTTCGGTGAAGCGCTTTTGTGGTGTTTGTAGAATCAACTTGGGGTAAAGAATAGCTGGGGTGGTTTGGGGTGGCTTTCTTTGTCTTCTACCAGTTGACAAACATCTGGTGGGCTGTGTGAGCAGGGCTGGCACCAGCACGAGCAGAGGTTCTTGGCAGCCCCTGCTGAGGCCCGGGTTGCCCATCCCACCGTCTGCACACCGCTGCGCGGAAGAACCCGCTCTGAGAAAGAGCCCTGGGTTGTAACTCGCGGCGCTCCTCGTGTGCCCCGCTGTGAGCGCAGGTCTGCAGAACGACCACAAGGCCCTCATGAAGCAGGTGGAGGAAGCTCTGCACCAGCTGCACGCCCGCGAGAAGGAGAAACACGCCCGGGACGAGGCAGAGGCAAGGGCCGAGGCGCTGAGCCAGAGCCAGAGCCTGCCACAGCCCTTTGCCAGGGTGAACGCCGTGACCCCAGGGTCTCCTGCCGGCGTATCGGTGAGCCTGGGGGTCTGACAGCTCCTGGGGAGCCAGCGCACAGCGTTCTCTGCCTCCTGTCGTAGGTGGGGATAAGCTGGGGGCTTGGTGAGGGGATTAGTGCTCTCTTCCCAGCTGTATCCGTGCACCACACCTCTCATTCCAGGCCTCCCTGACCATTCCAGGCTCGGTATTTCTGGAGAGGGACTCTTCGTTAGGGACTGTAGTGACAGGACAAGGGGTAACGGGTTAAAACTGAAACAGGAGAAGTTTAGATTGGATATAAGGAAGAAGTTCTTTACTGTAAGGGTGGTGAGGCACTGGAATGGGTTGCCCAGGGAGGTTGTGAATGCTCCATCCCTGGCAGTGTTCAAGGCCAGGTTGGACAGAGCCTTGGGTGAGATGGTTTAGTGTGAGGTGTCCCTGCCCATGGCAGGGGGGTTGGAACTGGATGATCTTAAGGTCCTTTCCAACCCTCACTGTTCTGTGATAAAACAAGACAGAGGAGTGAGTACTTGCTGCTCTCCAAGGACATGGAGGGTTGCCTGAATGGGGAGAAGAGTAGCGTCATAGCTCGTCTGTCTGCATGTGGCTGGGTGAAGGGCGATGCTCCTGTCTTTGGAGAAGGCAGGCGCTCATCTCTCTTCTGCCTCTGCCCAGGGCCTCCAGGTGGATGATGAGATTGTGGAGTTTGGCTCCGTCAACGTGAACAACTTCCAGAACCTGCAGAACATCGCCACAGTGGTGCAGCACAGCGAAGGGGTGAGCTCCTTTCTGCTCTGCCTGCAGTCTCTTGCCCGTCTCCCTTAGCCACAGCTTTTTCTATTCACTTAGAGCTCCAGCATCATCGGTTTCATGTCAGAAACAGTGTCAAGTTCAGTGTGTGCTGGTTTAGCCTTGTTCTCACAGCACTGAGCAAATCCCTGCTGCTTAGAAGAGAGCTAAGAGGTGTGTGCTCTTTGCTGCAAGCATCACATTGCCTGCTCTCCCCTGGGGGCTCCCTGCAGCAGCAAGCTGTGTTGCTCTGCCACCCTCGTGGGCTCACCAAAGATGCTGCCACAGCCATCAAGTGCCTTAAAGTGGGAGTGAGAGATCTGGAGATGTCTGTACACAAAATGCTCTCTTCTTTTGGATCGAGCTGCAGGGATGGGAGTGGGTGCTGCTTTAGCATCTCCCCTGGGCCTAAACCCTTCTGGTGGCAGAAGAAGGAAGAAGAGCATTCCCTTGGTGCTGGGAAGTTATTCTTTATCTCGGTATCTTCTGCGTTTCAGAGGCCCCTGAGCGTGACTGTGATCCGTGGTGGCAGAAAAGTGCACGTGGGGCTGATCCCCAAGCGCTGGGCTGGGAAGGGCCTCCTGGGGTAAGCTGCTCTTTCACTTAGAACAGATGAAGCCTCCCCCCAGCTGTGGTGGCTCTGATTCATCCCATGTCAGATCTTCTGTGCCTGTTTGAGAACTGAGCTTTCAATGGTTCCTTCTACCCTCTTCTCTTTCAGCTGCAATATCATTCCCTTGCAGAGATAACCATCGCCTGGAAAACAATAAAGCCAAAGCTTGTGCCTGCTTTCTGGACCCTGATCTGGCTGGAGAACTCTGTGGTTTTGGTGACAGAACTGATTTGGAGGCTGTGAGCTCTGGGTGCCAGGCTCCAGAGTGGAGAGGTTCTGATGGAGCAGGGCCTGCTGCACTTCAGGATGGCACTGGCTCATCGGGAATAACCTGCAGCACTGCAGGACT